>NC_139044.1:16546644-17867368 GCF_965140915.1 Aythya marila
ACTCACAGGATATGCATATTAATGTATGCACAGTAAGTGAGTGGTTCATTATGCCTTATAAGCGTCTTGTGTAGTGATGGCACAGAGGTAAGGCTGCTTCAGTTTACACACCCTCAGTCAGCACAGAGTCCAATAAAGATGCATGCCTTGTTTTTTTTCCTCTCTTTTTGTTTAGTAATAGTTAACATCTACCCCTTAATTAGAATATACCCTTAAGCAACAATTTCCCTAAGGATTATATACCCATAATGTAAAACCCAAGGTCATTGGATTTATTCCTTCCAAGGGAAAGGACAGATAGTGTGCTTATGGATACCACTTATAGCAGAGCACCCAGTACTGGCGATTTAGCACAGGAAAAAAAAAATACAGACTTCTATCAAAGAACAGCAAGTGTACCTTTAGCAAGCGACATTGCCACCTGTTGATCCTCTTTTACTTCCTTGAGATGTTCACACCTATCATAAAACCACAGACAAGATCACAGCCCAAAGTAGCTCTTGGTGCATCACAGGCTCATCTACCTCATCTGGAACATTAAGAGACATATTTTGTGAGCAGCAGAGGGAAGGGAGAGGGGCCGCACATTTACATTCACTCTGCACTTCATCCAGGAGGAGATCATTATAGTGGTTGGATTTCAGGAAGACAACGGCCAAACCAACTGCGGAAAAAGCAGCTGTGCTGCTCTGCTACATGGATGAGCAATGTTCTAGGTATAGTGCAGGTGCTAGCTTCCATGCCTAAAGTCCCCATCAGTCCCAAGACTCATGTCACTCCCTGGCATATGCCAGCCAGCTCCCAAGCACAAGGAAGCACAAAGAAGCACTGGGTATGAGGAAGTCAGTGGATTTTAAATAGTGTAGCACTGTAGTACAAGTCTTTTCAGGATTAGACCCTCCAGCAGCTGATGCTTTGTCAAACCATCTAAGAAACAGATTATTACAAATAAGATGTTTCTATAATCCCTTTGTATTTCATAGACTGTAAGATTACTTTTCAAAGGCAGCAAGTCAATTCAAAATAAATGCCTTTATAACAATACACAATCACTGATAATTCTGACTGTGCAATTCAAACACCAAGTATTTTCTCGGTGGCTGTCATTTTCTAATTTTTGTATTAGGACATCTGTTTTACTCCTTGCAAGTAAAATATATCCAGCCATGAGCAAAAATTCAGCTCTCATTTCATTGTAAAAACCTCAATATCTAAAAGCACAACACCTGAAAAATATTTCGGGCTTCTTTGTGTGTGTGCAGATAACATTTATTTACAAAAATAGAAGATGCTGTACCTTTACTTACACAGATACATGATTTTTTAGCTTACTGGAATTCTGCCTTGTACACTTTCTGCAAAATTCGTAGTTGCAAATTTCAAGGCAGTTCAAAAGGACTTGAGAGATAAAAGAATATATCTGCTCAAAGGTATTCCCGTTTATTTATTTATTTATTTATTTAAAGGGACACAGCTTGGTAGGTATCTCTAACTGAACTGGTATTATCATCTCCTATTGTGAATGTCAGAAGAATTTTTCTTCTTCTGTTAATTCAATTGTTTTTTGTGTTTGGTATTTGCTTATTGCTGTGCTTCAGTGTGCATTGTGAAAGGAACGACCCATACTCTTTCCTAGGTGGTATCACTTTCCCCTTTGCATTAATTGCAGACATACTTAGGAGAAACATTGAACTTAGACACTTTTCTGAACACTTTTGTTTAAAAAAAAATGTTTTATAAATTCTAGCTTATGAGTAGAAATTATTTGTAATGATTGAAATTAGCAGACTGGATATTTTTCCTACCAATAGAAACTTGACATTAATTCAGTGAATGATGCTCAAGGTACAGTTTTATATAAAAAGTTATTCCTATTTTATCCAGTTTATCCAATTTGTGTAAAAATTTTAACTGAGAGTAAGACAGATGTAAATCCCATTTGGAAATTGCTCTATTCCACACACTCCTGCTTATGAACAAAACTTCTAAAGGGATTAAAACTGAGCATACCAGATCACTGCAAACATGATTGCATTTACAAGCTCTCAAAACTTGAATACTTCACCTGTGTGGCAACTACGAAATAAGGGCATACTAATGTGATTCTAATTCAGGCAAATAAACAGAGATAATGGAATTCCACTTTCTGCTGGCCATTTTTATCGAAAGGACCATTGGTAAAAAGCTGCTGTGTCGAGGGTGGTTTACTGACTCGGTGTATACATGTGCTGTGTTGTTTGGTGCTGCTGAGAGTGAGAAAGGCAGCTTGTTCAAGGCCAGCATACGCAAAGTAACTCAGAAGAACGAACCTTTCAATGTTAATGCTTTCCATTATTTCAGGGGGGAAAAAATTATGCTGATTAGAGGAATATTTTATTTGAATTGTCTGCATAAGGAAGTAGAGAAAGGCCAAAATAAAGTTTACATGACTGGTATTGAGCCACTCCTGAGGGGCACAGCAAAGCCCTGCATGTGCCTCACACATTCCCAATGGTTTCTGGCTGTCCTTGAACTTGGCTGTTCCTGAAAATTGAGGGTTTGGGGCACAGGTGTAGTTATTGACCCGCTTTACACTGGAAAAGCAGCTGCGCTGTGATCTTAATTTGCCAGTTAAATGGATTGGATAATTTCTTTAGGCTTCCTGTATGATGACAGCATGTATAAATATTACAAAATGAATCAATTGCCCAGGCTGGTTATTTTCACTAAGAGATCTCTAACAGTAAAAAGGGAAGAAACATCATCTAACAATTATGTTACAGCAAGTGGCAGCAGTCCCCTCTAGCCAAGCCTTCCTCAGCATGGGCTTCATGCAAAGCTGGCCTTCAGCTGCCATGCTCGTTCTGTCAGACCTGATTGCCCAAACATGTGCAGGTAGCCCTTGATGGTCATGGTTTTGCCAAAAAAAGCTATCAAAATAAAACAAAATAATAATAAAAAAGCATCTAAAGAAAAGCCAAATAATAAATCACGATGAAACAATAATGATGATCCATACAGAAGCTGCTGTTGGTAGCAGCCATAGATGCTTTCCTAATACTGAAGGAAATTTGGGTTTAGGAGAGCAGAAACTGGATTTTTAGGGTGCTGGACATTGCCCTGCAAACAGCTACAGCAGCACAAATGATGAACAAGCTTTTGCAGATGTTTCTGCACTGTTAGGGAAGGTTCTCATCTATACCAAAATCAGAGGATGACAGCAAATTGTACACAAGCATGTGCTTTTTACAAGAAACCTGTCACAGGTAATAGCAATATTAGCTGTGGCAGGTCCAGGTGTGCATCAGTCTCTGTTGCCAGACAGACAAAACCCTGAAAACCTCCCCTTTTGTTACATTCCTCCTCCACAAGCTGTTCACTCACTTTTAGCAAAATTCACCTGTCAGGAACTCCCACTCGTGTGGGTTTGGTGATGACAGCAATCTTAGAAAATGCTTTGTGCACTGCAAGACTTTCACCTCCAGGACCTCAGATTCAAATAACTTTCTACTTCCAAAAGTGACAGAATTGGTAACTTAAAAGAGTGGAAATTCCCTTTAGGGTTGGGAAGGGTGGTACCCAGAGCCTTCTGGGCTACCCTAGGAGTCCGGTCCTCCCGTGGGTACTGCTGCGTCTTGTTTTTTTTTCACATTGTGAGAAATGAACAAAGATGCTCCTTCACCTGCTGACTTCGCTCATCTTATTCCTAAAGAGTTGAATGATGAGGAGATTACATAAATGAAAGAGCTGGGGGGTTCTAGGAAGCAAATGCTGCTCTCCGTTTTCTGCTCTCCAAGTGCACTTGCCTGAATTTGGAGTAACTTCATTGAATTCCAGGTAGCAGCCAGCCTAATTAACCTTACACAGTTACTTTCAGATGTATGCTAGGAGTCAAAAGAAACTATATTAATTTTACAGCACAATTTCAGTTGTGTTTACTGAGTCAAGAGCTGAAATAAAGGAAATATAAATTCCTGTAAACCATTGACTAGAAAGTAGAGATATTTGTAATCTTTGAGACGGTGCTTCCTAGCAAAACAATATGCTGAAATAAACTTCAAAACTGAAATCTATTTAAGCAAGTGACATTTTAAAAATTATTTTGTTCTGGGTTGAGAGGAACTTTCCCTTCAGCACATCCAATAATTGTGAGTGCTTTTAACTAACCCATCCGATTTTTGATGTCAGCCCATTTTTCTAGTGTAAGATCTTTGAATGTAGAGGACTAAAAGCCATATACGAAGCTAATTGAACTCAAATCTACTTGTGTGTTATATACAGCTTGCAAACAAAATTGAGTGGACGTTTTTGGCTCCGCACCCCTTCATTCACACAAGCAGGGTTACGGCGCTGGGCAGCGCAGAGGGCTGGCGGTCAGCAGCATCACCGAGTGGTGCAAAGGCACTGTCTGGGGGTGCACAGCGAGTGAGAACCCCGAAGAACCTGCTCACCATGCTCACTGAACATGCCTCTGTGGTTTTAATGCTGTGCTGCACAGCCAGTTAAAATTGCTGTACCTCTGGTAGGGTAGCAGGTTGGAGATGGCACTTGGATTGTTGCCTTTAACCTCTTACAAAGACTCTTGAAATAAAAAAGAGAAAATGCTGCCTGGAAGATGTGTGTGAGTATTATTCTCTTTGGAGCCAGCGCTGCTGTTGTTGCTTTTGATTGCATTCGATTTTCTTTCTCAGAGAAAAGTTTCTTCATGTGTGAAGCATGCTCAGTCACCAGCATATGGTTCGGTAGAGCTCGGGGGGGTGACTGTTGTGACATGCTTATAATGCACATGGCTACCATCTAGTAAAGATGGCAGCAAACCCATTCTTCGCTTTGCAGGAACACAGAAAGCAGATGGAAACTGTTTGCTCTGTAAACAGCTATAAGGAACTCCTGCTCTATCTCCCTGGTTTTCGTTCAGATCAATAGGATCCTTCTGTCCAAGGTATTAAGATAAATCCAGGAAATTTTGGTATTGATTAAAGAGAGACATTTAAAAAAAATCAATCATGCTGCAGGCAGAGAAATATTACTGCCTTGAATGTGGAGGCTTGTTAATCTTGCTAGATAGGATGGAACCAAAGTACAAACTCTTATGGTTCACAGCCCCAGCTCCTGGTTCACAGTCCCACGCTTCTCTCACCCACCTCTATACCTAATTAAAATAACCCCCAACAAGAGCTGGTGCTTGGCACAGGCTCTTCAAGGCACCTGCTCCTGCTGCATCCCAGCCAGACACACAACCTGCAGGCACTGATTTGACAGCTCCTGCTTGCCAAAACGCACAAAAAATATATGTATTTCCTTGTCGGGAATGGGAAAGAATGGAGAGGGGAAGCCACCAAAAGTTGTGCTGAGCAATATGACAAGAGGGAAAGGGCTGCTGCTGGCTGCTTGGTGTTGAATTCACCACTGCTAGGTATCATCAGACACCGATGCTGTGAGTACCAGTTCCCCTGGCATTTGTAAAGGGTTGGAGAAGTTAATAACCTCAGAAACATTCAATTTCCTCCCAATTAAAAACATAAAATCCTCCATCACAGAATATGGGAGAAAAAAAGCTACTCATCTGATAGAAATTCATATTTACAGAAAATAGCATGAAGGTTGGTGCTTGCATAGTGAGACAGTTACTGCTGATTTATTAGACCTTGTACAGTGTAATGTGGGGCTTTAATGGTATTTTACATTTTTCAGTGGTTCCAGTCACCCAGCTGCAAACCTTGGTGGCTTAAGATGACTGCTGTTGCATTTTCCTGTGTTTGAATATCCTTCTCCTTCTATCACTGGTGGACATCTGATCGTGCACTGAGAAACACACTGTCCCATACTTTGCATGTCTATACCCAAGTCGGAACGTGCATTTTGTGTGACTGTTACCTTTATATAGGAAGATTACATGAAGGTTAAAATCCAGCTCACTCTAGTTGTGTAACCACTGATTTTGGTAGAAAATTAGGCTATTGAAATGAGCATAAGTCAAAAGCCTTCACCTGGAATGTCTTTTAAATTAGTGCTATAGAAACAACCACAGGCTTTGTATTTTGTATTTGCCTCTTTGCTTTCATGGGGTTTAATCAGTCTCACACAAACACACAATGTATGTTGACACCAAGAAGGATGATTTCCTGAGTGCTTCAGCGCCAGAGCAATAGCAAATGATAAGGAATACTTTCTATTTCGGCACATTTACAGAAATAGGAGAGCCAGTCCCCTTGTCTCCCCCCAGTAGTTGCTGATGCTGCAGGTGGATGCATGTTGTGCAAAGTTTGACACCCGTGTGCTAATCGCCACCTCGGTATCAATTAGTTTTGCAAAATACCACATTTACAACTTACTTGGTGGAGGAAATTATATTGACCTTATGCTGCCAGCAAACTAGAGAAAGGAATAACAAAAAGAAAAGAACAGTAGTAAATGACATGCTTGTGTTTACTCTGCTAAGAGTAGACATCTAAAGGCGTCTCTTTGCTTTCAGTGGCAATCACTTTCCCATCCTTGGGAGAACACAGGAGAAGTGATTCTGAGACACTCAGAAAGGCCCTTTCAGTAGGAAATAAGCGGGAATTTGATAGTAGGTGTCTTTCAGATGATGAATTTTGGCTAAATGGAAGTGTCCAGGAAAGGAAAAATGTTTAGCCTAATATGCTACAGATTAATTTTGACATGCCAGAGAGAACAAACCCAGGAGCACTTCTCAGGAAAGGAGCATGGGGGGATCACTTTGCCTTTTCCACACTTCTGGGCTCTCCCCAGCTTACTCCCACATTGGCCATACAAGTTCTGAAGTCTTCTCCTCCAACCCCAGCTCTGAAAGGAGCTGCAGTCACCTGTGTCTCCTTACACTGCCTGGGTTTACAGTGTTCTCCCCCATGCGAGATCAAACTGATTCCTCTGAATTATACAGAGGAATAAACACTCACTCCTGAAATCACTGCAAATCAGGTAAAACCCATCAGCAATTATACAGGATCAAGCCAATACTGGAAAAGATTGTTCATACCCATATAACGAGGCTCAATCTTTGCCCTTGGCTCTTAGTGACTGCAAGTGACATCTTGATTTTTTATCAAACTTTATATTTTTCCTCCATCTCCCAAAATGTAGTTATAATTAAACAACCTCTCATGAGCATCAGCTGTGCTATTAGAGAAGAAATTAAACATTTCTAAGTAAATCTAATATATGATGGGAAATTTTAACACAGCCATGAGATCTGTGAGATCATTTAAACAGAAATTACCTTATGTTAGAAATGGCAGTTACAGGCTGAATCCCCAGCACTTCAGAGGAAATAGAGGGAAAAAAAAAAAAAAAGTGAAGAATTTCTTCATTATTTCTAATCTCAACCGACCCTCTTTTAGTTTAAAGCCATTCCCCCTTGTCCTATTGCCACACCCCCTGACAAGAAGTCCCTCTGTAGCTTTCCTGTAGGCCCCCTTAAGGTACTGGAGGTACTGGAAGGCCTCTGTAAGGTATCCCTGGGGCCTTCTCTTCTCCAGGCAGAAAACAACCAACTCCTTCAGCCCGTCTTCATGGGAGAGATGCTATAGCACTCTGATCATCCTCATGACCCTCCTCTGGACTTGTTTTAATAGGTCCATGTCTTGTGCTGGGGGCCCCAGAACTGAATACAGTTCTCCAGGAAGGAAGCAGACTAGACGGCGAAAATCACCTCTGACCTGCTGGCCATGCTTCTTTTGATGCAGTCAGGACAGAGTTGGCTTTCTGAACTGCAAGCACACATTGCTGGCTCACGTTGAGCTCCTCATCAAACCAAACCTCCAAGTCCTTCTCCTGAGGGCTGGTCTCAATCCACTCTTCACCAAGACAGTTTGGCTCAAAATCATAGAATATTCTAAATTGGACTGGGACCCACAAGGATCATCAAGTTCAACTTCTGACTTCACACAGGACCACCCCAAAATCAGACCATATGTCTGAGAGTGTTGTCCAAACACTTCTTGAATTCCAGCAGGCTTGATGCCATGCCCACTTCCCTGGTGAGCCAAAGAGCTTTTTGGGCTCTAGCAGCCAAAGACAGGTTCCTGGCTGCCCTTTAAGCCAAGCTGAATAAATCCATAGCAACTCCAATGGAGGAGACTTGGGAGATATTTTCTAAAAACATCATTTGATTAAAGGATTTTAAAGAAATTGTCTTTGCCCCCCCCCCCAAAAAAAAAGGCAAGGAGAAATGGTGCCATGCCAGAACCTCTTGTTCAGAGTGATGCTGCTGCTCCCAGCAGCTCTCTGGCTGTCAGCCCCTTGGCTCAGCACTGGTCATGGAGGCATCAGTCTGGCTTTCAGCCACACTTTGCTTTCCACCGTGCTGGCTGACTTCCCGGTGTCTAACAGTGTCTGCCTCAGGAGCAGAAACACAGCTTGTGGCAGTGAGGGCAGGAGTGTCACTGCTGGTACCCACTGCTGGTAAACCAAGGATGCTGTGGGCTGGGCAAAGGATTCCCAGTGCTGGAGTCCCAGGCAGCACTAGCAGTGCCCCATGTTGCCAGGAGATGAGTCCACAGCACTATTCAGCATTGTCAGTCATCTCTGCTCTAAATTTTTTCCAAACCCCAGAAATTACAGCTGGGCATTATTAGCCTCAGCCCTATACCCTTCAGTATCTTTCTAGCACCCCATTGATGATCAATATATCACATCTTCTGCCCTGGAAGCGTGGCTTCCCAGAACAAGCTCTAGCTGCCAGACAATTCAAGTCTCCAAGCTCTCTTCTGCTGCAGTTAGGCAGCACAGCCCACAGGGCTACATGACAGGGTGGGTGCCCTCGTGGGGACCTGCCCCTGCTGTTCAGCAAATTCTGTCATTAAAACCCACCCCACAGGTGGATGGGCACTCCACCTGCAGAGAGAATAGCTTCAGGGGGAAGCCAAAGGCTGGTCTCCTTCCAAAGCCATCCACAAACACCACAAAATCAACAACGATGTCCATTCAGAATCTTCCACTTCTCTAATATGAGGCGGGTAAAGAGCAACATCTGAATAAATATCTTCTCCAGAAACTACTTTTGTCCCCTCAGGCCATTTTAAAATAAGAACTGCTAGCTTTGGGGATATACTGAAGGAGACACTTGTTGTGTCTCTGAGGCTGATTTCTGACAAGCCTTT
Organism: Aythya marila; assembly: GCF_965140915.1. NCBI lineage: Eukaryota > Metazoa > Chordata > Aves > Anseriformes > Anatidae > Aythya > Aythya marila. The sequence continues at coordinate 16,555,746 of NC_139044.1, forward strand.
GAAGCTGCTTTGAGCAGTACTGGGTTTACCCCCACCACCACTCTCTCAGCCTGCCATACAGACCATCAATAAATACCCATCACCACCTGCCTGCTCACAGGTACATTTTTAATGAAGCCTGATAGGAGGGTGCAGAATGGAGGGAAAAATATTTTCAAAAAGCTGTATTTAGAAAAATGAATGTAATACATTTTTATTTGTATTACCCCCACCCCCCTTTTTCCCTTCCTCTCCCCTTTGATTCCTATTTATACCAACTCAATAGTGCAAAACCCAGATGTTTGCTGCTGGCTGTCTGGAAGCCAGGTGGATTCACAGCTGTGCTAGAGCTGAGGTCTCCTTTGCCAAGGACAATATCTACTTTTTGCACTATTTCTATTTTTACAGAGCTCATCATGCTGGGACCTAATCAGTGCCCAAGCAATTGGAAAATGGGATCTGCTGTTAGCTGGCAGCCCAGAGCCAGAAGAGGAAGCCAAGCTGGAGAACAGTGACGCTGGTCAGCAAAAAACATGGCCAGCATTGGCAAAGCCTCTGGCTGGCCAGCTCTGCTGCAATAGGGTCTCCTGGGCGTAGAGCACAGTGTGGGCAGAAAAAAAATAATCATATCCACCACCCCCCAAAAGCAACACAGTTCGTCACAGTGTTATTTGGAGGTTCATGCCCAGTGCACCAGGCCAACAAGCACACAGAGTTGGAATCCACAAAGACAGCAAATATTGTCTTACCCAACCTTCCCCCCACCTTGGATTGAGTCTTTGCACTAACATACCTTGTAGGCCTCCTGGTGGTGTTCTAGCTGCTTCCTTAACTGCTAAGCCAGCTTTTCTGCTCCCTATTTTTGTGCCGTGATCACCTTTTTGGTGGGCCTAACAACGCATTACTGCTATACCTTTGGACCTTTGCAGTGCCTCAGTGCTTTGTAGTTAAACTGCAACATTTCTGGGCTGTGCTCAATTGGTCCTCCAGCTGTTGTCAATAGCCCTTGTTCCCACCAGGTGGCTCCATGGGCATGTAACACTCCAAAGGCATGTTTATAAACATTGAGGGCCTTCCCTTCTGCTAATCCCAAGGCGCTAGTCAAGGCAATTAATTCAGCTGTTTGTGCTGAGGTGTTATGGGGTAGTGGCTTTGCTTCTACAGTGTCCCAAGGGGTCACAAATACCACCAAAGGTAGTCCCAGAGCCAGTTTTCTAGCCCCCCGGACTAGGAGTACAGTCGCTGCTACTGCCCTCTGGGAAGATGATAGTCCCTTACTCGTCTCATCTAGCAGTTTGGAAAAGTAGACCACGGGTCTTTTCCAGCTTCCCAACACTGTGGTCATCACCCTGGCCGCCACCCCTCTTCATTCATGCACAATTGGAAATTCATTTCAGTGCATAGCATAGTATGGTCTTCCCACAACCCACACTCAGTCTGGCTTCTCAGGTCCCAATACGATGCTATAAAAGCACTAACATACATCAACTCATAACATTTTCCTTCCCGCAGGCAAAATAACATTCACTGCAATATAGTATCATAATTGAAGGATCCATTATCTGGCCATTGTTCCCCACCATCCAGCTTGTATTGAGGCCACTTCTGCTTACAATGTTGCCTAATTTTACCCTTTGTCCTATAATCACCACCAAATTTAGACCAATTTTTAAGGATGCATCCAAGAGGGGAGGAAGGGAGGATCCTGGACTGACTGCTTCCCATGTTCCCTGCAGCAGCTGCTCGTGCTCAGCTTTGACTTTAACCCACCGATCAGGTCAGGTAGCTCACGGGGCCATACCCTATTCTTGCCAAACCACAGTGCCTACATGTGAGGCTGACAATTCACACTCCAAAAACCCACAGGAAGATATAAATTGTACTCACCAGGCTGGTGACGTTCCCCTTGACCCCCAGACGTTCGGTGGATTCCTCAGAGCAATGCGCCATTTGCCACTTGCTGGCCCTGGGCTTTTGGAGGGCATAGGCCAGACCCTGATAAAATCCCAAGTGCATGCTCAGTCTCTGGTGTGCTCTCCTCCAACAATGATCTCCCGTGCTTCTGCTAGCTCAGGGCTGCCAGTCCCCCTGTTTTCTACAAAGTTTCCTTGTTTCATCAGTTTAGGACTACAACAGGCCATGGGTGTGGAAGAACCAGCTCCTGCAGGCCTGGGGAAGCAAATATGAAAGCAGTAGGTTTCTGTGTGTTGTGCAGGGCCTAGAGCTAGCCTGTCCTACTTGCACAACACATCTCAAAGGAGCACCACAGCCCCAGGACACAGACAGTCATTCATTTCCACATAACCAGGCGTTCAGTTGTATGACTGCTACAAAATGTTGCGTGCTCTGACTCTGGGAAAAGCTACAAGAGATGGTCAATGGATCACCCACTTGTTGGAGCACCTGCTGTGGTATTTGCTGCTGGCTTATGGTGTGGAGGCGGTAGAATTCATTATAGCTGAATAGGAGATCAATACACAACTTAATTAAGACAGATGGTTGCAGGTTCTCCTCATCTCTTCGGAGATATTAGGAGTGCCATACCTGGAGCTTTCTACTGCTCTCTGTCCTCTTTAGTTGTATTGCCACATTTACACTAAATTACAACGAGGAATTTGTTTAAGAAGTTAAAGGGCTCTGTAGTTATTCATGCTTTTTATTTAATTACTTTTTTCTTTTTCTTAATTAACCAAGTTCTTGTCTAATGGATTGAGCAAGAGCAAGGCAAGAGGAAATAGCAGTTCCCACAAAGCCTTCATTACTGCAGCTGGTGCTGTGAGTGATTTCTGTGTGCTCACAGCAGTTCAATGTCATGCAATGCTGAGTGTGAAGGCTGAAATTAAGTGACTTTAAGTGAAATTAACTGACTACCTCACATTCCCTGAGAGCAACATGTTTTGCTTGTACATGCAGTATAGGCTGAAGCTTCAGAGTAGCCCTGGTGTGGACATGTTGTGTTCTCCCATATGTGCAGTCCCACAGACAGATCCAAACCCACAGGCACGTCCAAATCTCCAGCGGGCTGAAGATGAGCTCCGTGCAGAGCTGCGTACAAGGACAGTACCACATGCTGGTTCAAATGCTGTACAAAGGCTGTGGGCAGAGTGCTGCAAGAATATAAATTTATTTAAAGAACAAAAGCAGAAACTGTTTTTCCCTGAAATAACAGTTGCACCAGCTAGTCCTGGTTTCCTCTGGCTTAATGGGTAAATTCTGGATGTATTTATTTATGGCCAAAGCCCTCCCTGAGGGGAGGCTGGCCCAGATGCCAGTGGATCAGCAGCTCTGGGCTTCATACCAAGCACCCCTCCCACAAACACCTTCCTCTCCTAGAAGAAGAAATCCTTCCAAAGAGCACATTTTTAGCCATCATCTGCAAATGTCAGATTAGTGTACTGGTTACTGTATTCCCCAAAAACTTTTGTGCACATAAAACATCTTTAAGCAGCTTGGCACCTCACCTGATTTCTTTTGACAGGGGAAGAAGGAAAAGAAAGGTGATAAGAAGTTCATCCCACAGTATGTATGGGAGGGGGATTAAGGTCCTGTATGGCTTTACTCTTTCTCATGTAGGCAGAATAAATAAGCTTCTGGTCACTGACTATTCAGTTTTCACTGCATTGCTGGAATCCCTTAGAAATCAGTAAAACTAAACTTTACAATGCTAACGGGTGAGATATTCACAAGCTTCCAAGGTTTTCCTGAGAGAAAATAACACTTTTACCTACAGACAATAAATTTAAGAGAGAGAGAGATTAAACCATGGAGAACTACCAAGAATAGAATAATGTAGAGCCATGGGCCAAATCATCAGCCACTCTAATCTCAGTGAAAAAAAAAAAAAAAAAAAAATTACTTCATGAAGATCCTCCAATTCACACCAGATAAGCACTTCTCTTACAAGAGAGATTACTGAGAGATAATCCTGTGTCTCTCAAAGATAATAGCACTGCCATTTTTTCATAGGCAATGGTGCACCATAACACACTGTGCATAAAATCCAGTCCCTGCAGTGCAGAAAGCAGCGGTTCTGCAAGATTTCCTTTTCACAAATCAATTTAATTCTTGTGAGAGAGAGAAAGAAAAAAAAAAAAAGCTATTAAAATGCTACTACAAGTAAAACTGTAACTTAGAAGCCTAGGATAAGACTCAAATCTGTTACAGCCAATTTAGCTCTGCTTTGCTGAGTGATGGCAGGTCAGAGAGAGCCTGGGGCTATGCAGGAGCTGCAAGGTCCTGTCTGCCCAGCACTTTTGGGACTGGGAGCATGGTGGGGGGGGACTGCTTAATCAGTGTCTGCTTAATAAGTGACAGTCATCTTCTGTGGAAGCCTCAAAGAGGTATATTCAGCCTTGGTGGCTTTGTTTAAATCAAAGGTAATAAGAACACTGTGTCAGTGGCCACAGGCCCAGCTCATAGCATTTTCAAGAGGTCTCATGGAGTATGGAGAACCAGTGGTAGAGACCAAAAGAGGCAACACCATGGAGCCAGCACATCTGGAGCTACGCTCTGAGAAAGGGCAAGAAGAGTATGCATGAAGGGTGGGAAGGAGGTGAAACCAGGGGCTTCATTTTCTTGTCAGAAGGATGGAGTGAGTAACAGGACACCTACTGCAACCACCTCCCAAACCCTCTCACGCTCCCCAACAGATCTGTTTAACAGCTGGCGCGGTAGCAGACTGTCTTTCCCCCTGGTAGAGCTGAGATGCTCCTACACACCCTGTGTGTGCACCTGGGGGTCTACAAGAAGCTGGAAGGGGACAGAACCAGGACAACTGACCCAAACTGGCCCAAAGGACATTCTGTACCATATGACACAATGTGGGACAACAAAAACTGGGAGGATTGGCTGGGGGAGGGAGGGGAACCACTGCCTGGGGACAGGCTGGGCATCAGTCAGTAGGTGGTAAGCAAGTGCATTGTGCATCACTTGTTTTTATATAGTTATTATTTTCCCTTCCATTTCTATCTTATTAAACTCCCTTTAATCTCAACCCACGAGTTTTTACTTTTTTTCATTCCCATTCTCTCCCCCACCCCTGCGTGCCTATGTTTACATAGCACACAGGCACAAAGTAGGCATGCAGTTTTTAAATGTTATTTATTGCTATTAATATGTAAGTTAATTGTTACATTGCATCACAGCATCCCTGAAGAGATTGATAAATGCCACAGAAAAATTAAGATACAAGATATGACCCACAACAAGCAAGAAGAGTGTGAGCTTGAAAGAACTATTAATGCCCATGGTGAAAACAGGAGCAATGCAGGGGAAATGTTCGCCTAAGCACAGGATATTTACCCTCAGATTTTCTCTCCACTTGTTTTCAGGTTTCCAGCCATCCTTACACAGACAGCATGATTACATCCTTATGGAAATGGCCACATACATCCACCAGCTCAACCCAGGTGCCACGGCATCTTTTGCCATGATAGTAAAAAAAAAAGCAGATACAAACACGGCTTTTTGGCAAATAGACAGCAAAGAGAGACAAGTTCTACCTGCAAGGGTCACAGGTATCTCATGTGGAAATGAAAATACCTCTCCCATTGTCTTTTCTGGTCTCAGGTTATTATGACCACTTTTTTTCCTTATTCCCAGGCCAGCTAGATGCAGTCCTTCAATACATGACCTGACACTGCTTCAGATGCAAAGCAGCATCTGCTCCCTCTTGTTGGTTTTATTCAAACAAACCTGCCACACTGAAGAATAGCAAGGCTACTTTTCATAAGGTTCTGTAGCCATAGAAATCTCCCAGCTTATGTACCATAGTTGTACGTTTTGTATATTTGAAAACTCATTACATGCCATGAAAACCAGTTCGAACTGTCATCCTCATCATGTATCAAATCAGAAAATATCTGCACACAATCCTAGACCTCAGCTGAGCTGCAAAGGCAGCATCTCCTCCAGTAGAACGAGCTCCCACACAGGCTTCACTAAATCTGAAGGAATTAGGCCCCCAGCATGTCCAGTTGCTTACATTTATCAACCCAGAACAGCTGTGTAAACTAAATTCATGCCGGAGCTAGTAAGCACAAACTTAGGCTCACAAAGCCTAGGCCAGGAGAAGACCTGTTCCCTGTGAGCAGATGAAAGCAGAGGCTGAACTGCAGGTATCTGAAGGTCTCTCACTACACTGTTTTAGTGCATCTGTCAGTGGGAAAGGACTCATCTTGGTGTTTTCTTGCAATTTCTGCTTCCAAAATTACCTTGGTTCCAATAGAGGAAAGAGATACAGAGACATTTATCAACTACGTTATTTGCAATAAGCTTGCACAGCTGTAAGTAGGAATTGATGTACGGCAGAGCTGAGTCCCAGTACTGCTAGGCTGCTACCTCTAGATTTGTTAGCTTGGTCCCCAAGTCCTCCAGGCATAACTGGAGCAGGCTGACCACCAGCCAAGAGGTGAGCCCAGCCTTTTTTCCTCATCCTGGCTACCACGAATTCCTGCAAACAAGTAGGCTGCTCCATCTCCTGATCACTGAAAGGTGGGTGGGAAAGCAATCAAAAGAAATAAATTCCTTCAGTGTTTGATCACGTGTGCTCTTTTCTTTCATCCCACCTAATGCAATTTCCTTCATAAAGAGCCTTCGAGATGAACAGTAACTGAATAGAGACCGCACCTGTAATAAAAATTCACTGCCAAGCTTTCTCAAGGGAGCAAGCAAAGAAAAACTTGCATCTTTGTTCCAGGCTGACAGTGAAGCAGCCTCACTGCTTCTCAAAAGCTGTATTATTTTGTTATGAAGTTTCTATGTCTCTGCATTCTTGGCACAGCTCTGTAATAACAAGAGTAGTTAGTTCTGGAATTGCTCCTCATAGGTGTTTCTGGAAGAAAAGTTAAATTGGAATTAGCAAAAATAGCCATCTTCCGTTCGCATGAAATCACACTACCTGCAACCCAGTTTGCAAGCCACAGCGACATATGGAGACTACTGCTCCTGATCATCTTTTGCTTATATCTGGCAGCCTCAGTACATTCAGGAATGGGGGATGGGGAAGCACCATGTAGCAGCAAGATTGGTTGAAAGGATGAGTTTTAAAATCCCAGTAACTTGCAGCTTTCTTCCTTGTCAGTGTTGAAGAACACAAGGTGGGAGCAAACTACCTGAATTCTCTTTGCTCAGATGCAGAAGTCTCTTTTTGTGGCACAGAGGTGAAGGTGTCACCTGAAGCTGGTCCTGTCAGGGTACCCCATCCCTCCCCTGTAACACAGGAGCACCGCTTTCACCCCTGGGGAGGGGAGAATCTGGGGCCACATAAGCAGCTCTATCAGCCTCCAACTCCCATACAAAAACAAGGGCATCATTTCCTGAGCATACTGCAGACATGAGGTGCTGATGCATCACAATCAGTATGGAAAAAAATGGACACTTAAAAAGAATAAATCCAGTAGGCATTGAATAAAACTAGAAATCAGGTTCCAAGCAAGAAGCAGTCTTTCCTGCACGTTTCTCTGTGATGAACACCTTAGCCAAGGGCATTGTAGACACTTAACAGGGTCAAAGGGAAAACAAGAAGTTCCTGGAAGACAAAACCACTGCCTACTATGCCTGTTTCCCTCATCAGGGACAGGAACTGACATCTCTCATCAGACCAAGGACACCTCAGTATACCTTGGAAGACATCATAAGTACCAGCCATCCAACCAGTTCCTCACAGTGATCACTTACTGTCCTGACTGCCCATTTCTAGCAACAGTTCAAGCACTTCGATCTAATGTAAACAAAGCATCATTGCAGTACTTCATGCTCTAAATTGACTCTCACGGTATATTATATGTATTACTCTGTTTTGGGATTGCTTGTGCTTGAACCAATTGCACGTTAAAAAAAAAAAAAAAAAAAAGCTACATAGGTAGGTCCATATCTGAAATAAAAGCAAAATTGGAACTATCAGAAATAGCCATCCTCATGCTCACATGAAATCACACTACCTGTAACCCAGTTTGCAAACCATTTGTCATCACTTAACAGATTTTTCCATTCACACGTTCCAGACACAGCTACTGAATACACTTATCAGCTGTGCTTTCTGTAAATACTTTATTTTTGCTTTTGAGAGAATGCTTTCTGATTTAAAGACCAAAAAGGTGTTATGCAGAATGTGAACCGCTCACAAACCATCCTTTATTCTGTTGAGAAGTGCATCTCTTTTCCAAGTTCTTGTCTAACCACAAATGCTATTCAACAGCAAGCTGACCACCACCACTCATTTATGTCAATTGTTAGAATGCTGAAATGCAGACTACTGCAACAGACTAATCCTTTGTGCAGTTATAACACAGCTTTAACAGCAACATTATTGCCCCCAGCATACAAACCACTGATGTAATCTCTGCTACAGAAAACAAACAAACAAACAAGAATTTTCATGACATCTTTGGCATAACTTTATTCCTATCTCAATGCAATGAACACCTTTTCCCATTAATCTGTCAATATGGGTAGTTTTAAATATAGGTAAAGCATTCTAGAGCTACAATTTAAAATGCTAAATATCCAGAATATAAACCTGTATCAGAATGCTTTCAAAATGTCTCAGTGTGAGTAGTAGATTAAAATAAATACATAAATGAATCAATGCATACTTTCTTCATAAACAGACTTGACAAACTAAGACCAACTCAGAAGTTCCAGTTAAACTATAACTTCACCTCAGCCTTTGCTTACGTTACAAAATTATCCAAAAAATGCAAGTTACCACCACTCGACCATGAAGAATAAGCCTGTAGTATATTTGACTCAAGTATTACCTGCCCACACATTAAAACAAAAAGAATTCTCTTCCAAAGCTCCACACAGGTACACCCACAAAAAATTTAAGACATATCACTTAGGATGCTTTTTATAATGGAACACTAAAAGAGCATTACTAAAACTTCACTGAATTAACGTAAATCGCACCATAAAAAAAAAAAAAGATTTTGTGTATGGGCCATTGCTTTTCAAGGCTGTGGTAGTTGTATGCTATCTGAAGTGTTATGCTTTCTGTATTTTCTATTCTTCTGGTAAAGCCTTACCTGTTTTGTTTGTACAGTCAATAATTCTCTCACTATGAAAAAAGCCTTTTATTGAAAACTTCTACAAGAACACAAATGATCACAACTAAAGCAGGAATCTAGCACAATAGGTGCCAATTTATTTATTTTTTTTTACAAAAAAATACAATCCAAGAGAAAAAGCCTACACAAATCAGTATGAAATATCAAAGTTCAAAAACTACACGACAAGAAAGTAAGAGTTCTTGAAATGTAAGGAAAAAAATCTTCAAGCACTTCAAGAGCTGCATCCTATTCTCACATTTTTCATGATGTAACTTTTGTTCGGGAAATTATTTCATTCACAAAACTGTTGTTCTTTGCCAACACATCAGTTCTCAGCTGCTTCAGCTTGATTTTGATGTCTTCTTCTGACATATCTGTCAGGGGCAATGCTTTCACTTGACTAAGAAAATCCTGAATGATCTTTTCACCTTCCTAAAATGGAGTGAGGGGAAGACAGAGGAAAAGAAAACAGAATATTTAGATTATTTCCGGAAGCTCTTTTCCGGATTATACCATAAATACAAAGTATTATTCAGCACCAGAAACTTTTTGCAGGAAAAAATTTTTGGACTTGCTTTGTGGTCCTTACACCAGAACAATACGTAGTTATACTGATATCAGGAGTCCTGTCCCAAACACAAGCTGATCAGCAGAAACAATGGTTGCCATTGAGAGCTCCTACAGGTATTCCACATTTAATTCCAGTACACAACCACAGTAGGAGAGGTTTGCAAGCTAGAGAGGCTGTATTATCCAAACTAGTTACTTTTTGGGAGAACTGTAAATCCAAATCAATGTTTCCATATGCAAAAGCAAAGAACAAATTGTTACCAAGCAACTGGAGAGTGGCTCTCAGCACTGAGAACAGATGATAATTAAGTTTTATGCATATGCTTTTACACAAACAGGCGAAGTGGAAATTCTAAACAATTTGAAATGAATAACAAGAACAAACATTTTAATGAATTGTGTTCAGGATTCCTGTATCAGAAACAATTTGCCCAGAACACAGATTTCTGCCTAGTCCTCTGCATTTTCTACATTAGCTACTCTGCCACAAAGCATTCATACTTTCATTTCAATATTTAGGAGTAATGCAGTATCCATTCAGTGAGGAATTCTCCAAAGCACTTGGAAATATAATAGTACAATTGTGTTTCTAAATATGTTAATGAAGGTAGACAAATTGCCTGGACAAGAAATCTAATGCTATGCCATTCTATTGCCTAGAGAGTTTTCAATATATTATGTATTACTGAATTATCAAAGAATAAAACATGACACTGTATTTGTCATAAGTGTTTGCCTTGTCAATTTAATTTACAACAAATTAACATCACACAGCCAGATCCAACTGATTTGAAAAATACTTCACCGTGGTATCTAGAAAGTTGGCAGAGGAAAGGTAATAGAGCAGCTGATGTAGCTGGAGGGGGGAACCTCCGCATACCGACAGGTAAGACAAAACAGAGATCATTCCTCTATAACACTTCTATCTGTAACATTCTTACTGAGACAAGGAAACATGCAGTGGGCCTCTGGAACTGAAAATAAAGTAGCAGCCTCTTTCTGGAACAAAGGCTTTTTAAAATGTAGAAAGCTCTTTGGATATGATTAACACTTTAAGAACAGATCTGAACAGAATCACGTTGAGCTCAAAGAAATTAGTGCTAACAAGCCCTCAGAAAAAAAGGGAGGAGAGCAAAACCAGGTACAACCCACCTGCAGAGCCAAAAATAATCTAAACAACAAGTAATAGAAAAGCTACAACTTAAGTCTCAAGAAATGTTGTATATAAACCAAGTAGCCAACAAAATCAATGAACACAAAAGAAAATCCCACAGAACAGCTAGAGACATGGTCCTGTGAACACCTTCAGTTCTATGCCAATCACACCAACTGCTGATCACTATTCTTTCAGGAAAAGAAATAGATATATTTAATTCTTATGAGCAAGTCTTTAGATAAAATTCTTGCCCTAGCTTAATGTGAAATGAATTAAAACCAAAACTCACTACCATTGAACATCACTTCAACTCATAACAAACTTCATAGCTAAAACATTTTATTACAGGAAAACAGAAGCACATTTAATTATGATTATGCTTCTGGGGAAAGCTGAATCCTAAAACTATTTTTGCTTGAGCTACTCCAGCTAAACAAATGGGGGGAAAAAAAAGCATTTATTTTGGCAAACCTCTCTTTCTCTGTAGAATTTCTTGGACGGTGGTTCTCCTTCAGATTCCTTGGACTTGCCAATGTTTTGAAACTCCTCCAGTTGCAGTGCTTTCCCTCTTGCACTTTCTATCACATGTTTTGGGAAAGCCGCCAACTCTGCTACATGTATTCCAAAACTCTGGTCACAAACACCTGGGTTGAGAGAAAAACAACCTGTAAAGAAATCTCAAGAGGTGACAAGGCCATGCACACAGAGAGTTATGTGAACAAACTTATAATAATTCTCTATTCTGAAAAAGTGTGTGATATAGTTTGGTTTTCACAGTATATTTTGATTTAGCTTTTAGACTATATATGATAACACAGATTAAAGAATATGCTCTTATTAAATTAAGCTGTATTACAGCAGTAATTGCAGAGGTAGAAGTGCTTCAGGAAGAAAGAAAAAAATTCAGACAAGTTTTCCTCTTGTACTTGAATGAAACAGAATGATTTTTTTCATGAGAGTACTTCAGCAGAATCTGTAGAAAATAACCATCTGCATCATTTGTATAAATATACAAAAACTGCATTTATGCTTACATATTAAAAAAAATGGTGTGGTACACTCTCAATCCTCCTCCTCCTCTTTTCTGTCAGTCCCACATAGCTTCCTAGTCTCCAGGAGGAGTTTAATTATATCAAAACCTTTCAGCTTCATGTTTACACTGACTTCAATTAATATACTGTTTATAACATTTGGTTGAGAATGAAAGTTCTCACACTTGCTCAGAATACGTCAATTATACACAGTTACATAAAATCATTTGCACTTCGGTATCAAAAGCCTTTTGTTACAATCCATCAACTCCAATTGTTTACATTGCCATCATTCCAATTGGCCACCCCAAATATTACTATACCCTTTTAATTCTGGTCTTCAGCAAGGAGTTATAATAAATGATTTATACATTCAAAATGACACTTCACTAAGCATCTACTAAATACCGGGTAACTGAAGAATAGGCAAAGCAAAATCTGGTATTTAGATTTTTTCTGTTTCATCAACATTGTAATCACTCAGGTTTCTTAAAAGAAATTAAGATTTTTAAGCATAAATTAGTTTTCCTGATTTTATATTAAGAACATACACCTCTACAGACAAAGTTAACTCAGATTTCTGTTGAGAAAGTCCTGAACAGAGGCCTGGAAAAAGTTTCATGTCTTGTCTTTTACATTTAGTTATACATTGCAAATGACATGAAACCTGTTATTTGTTTCAGAACAAAACTGGACGTGAGGAGCATACACTCACCTTCTTGCTTTAACAACACAATTCCTCCGAAAGGGAAAGAGCACAACACTAAAAGCAAAACCTTATATGAAATGCATCCAGTTTAAGACTAGCTATTTTAAGATGAAGATTTTGTAATGTTGCACCTAATCTGACTGAGGTTTAAAAAGATACAAACTATTGTGCCTCTGTGCTCAATAGCTCTTCCAAGAAAATTGGTCACATGAGAAAACACTACACATACAAAGAAAAGATGTGTATGACTAAAATTGGGAAAACAGGTTGAAGAAAACTATGAAACGTGGCTTCTAGAGATTTCACCAAAGACCAGAATAGATGAATTGATACATATTTAAAAAAGGAGGAGGGGATCCAAGAGATAATTCACTCACCTACTTGGGGCATATTATTATTTTTTTTCCTATCACAATATTTGCTAAGTTTACCTTTTCACCATTTATACAGTCTTACCTGCCTTGACACGGTAAAGCATTGTCAGTGTGTCATCACTGGTTAGAGCAGTAACGTGTAGGTTATTTACTGTTGGCACTTGATCAGCAAGTGCTGTCAGTTCATGAAAATGTGTAGCAAACATACAGAAAGCACAGATTTTGCTAGCAATGTATTCTGAAATAGCCCATGCTAAGCCAAAGCCATCGTAGGTAGAAGTTCCTCTTCCCAGTTCATCAATGATGATTAAGGAGTTTTCAGATGCTGTCCTAAAAAAGAAGAGCATTAAGTTTGAGAAAAGCACAATCTCAATATGGTTATTCTGGATATTGGAGTACCAGAAGTTATGTTCCATATTAGGCTTTCTTTGGCCCTTTTAGACTTTGCATCCCGGTAGCACCTCTGTATGACCACTGAAATAAACAGCAGGCTACTTCAAGAACTTACAGTCCTCCTATAAAGGAATTGATATAATCGGCTGAGAACCTACATAACAGAAAATCTTGAGATGCATCGTTCTTAGAGCACATCCTTTCCAATCAACCCTAACCTACAAAAACAAATAAACACAGGACTTACCTAAGGATTGAAGCAGTTTCCAACATTTCAGCCATGAAAGTAGACACGCCTTTCAGCTGACTGTCTCCAGCTCCTACCCGAGCCAGGATACAATCCACAATGGTTATTTCTGCAGAGTCACAGGGTACAAAGCACCCAATTTGGGCCATAAGAACAATCACCCCAGTCTGTCGGATGTATGTTGATTTTCCTCCCATGTTAGGGCCTAAGGAAGAAATTTTGCAGAGGAATTCAAAAACGTCATCTTTCACCGTTCAACATTCTTTTTAAAGGAGAACAGGCTCTTAGAACAAAAACCACGGAAGCTTCTTACTCTTTTGCCAGGAGAGAGAGAACCAGACTTGTCTAACAGGTGCAACAAGTAGCTCTACCAGCAATAGTAGAGGCGGCATATCTTACTGAATGCTTTTCTTTGTTGCGGTGCGGGTTTGTTTTTTTATTGCTGTTTTTTGTCTCAGAAGTCATATAAAAGACATGTTCATACCTAATCCTAATAAGCTTTCATTTTAAAGTCATCAGCATTGCTGCTTAGGAACAAAAATAATTTGCTTTTACTTCAAACTACAATTACAATTTGTCTGCAAAAATGAAATAGCTTATTTACAGACTGGGTACAAGCTTTCTGGTAATTTAAATCACAATCTAAAGGGATTCGGAATAATCAAAAACAGATATTATGAAATTATATTTTAGCTAAGTGCAAATGAAATAAAAAGTATTTTCAAAAAAATGATTATTTGACTTTTGCTAACCAGAAAAATAAGTGCAGTGCCATGTGTTTATTCATATTCTTGCAGTTTTTTTGATCATGTTAGAAATGTTCATCAATCATTCTCTAATTTCAGATCTTCGCTACTCAGAATGTGTCAAGCACATCTGAATGAAAATTAAAACTCAATTAAATGTATAAACACTAAAAAATGTTTCCCTGTATACCAAAATTATCTTAATTACACCAAGAATGGGGAGAAAAAAGGTAGTCATTAAAACATGTTTTGCATTTTAAATCAACTTTATCACTAAAAGAAAACATTAACAAAGTGGGTGTTTAAAATCTTGTCTACAGAAGATGCCTACGTGGCTACGGTACAACTGGTGCCTAATGGAATTTTCCAAATCACTTCAGTAGGTTCAGGTTCTCCAGCTCCTGAGGTCATCTGGCTTGTGAAGTGACATTCAGTAAGGCACAGAATAGAAGTATTAAGGAATTAATTTCTTACTTCCTGGTAAGAAATTACTTCCTTCACAGCTGCCTCTCTCTTCTTCCCAAATGAATACTTCTAAATTACTGACCACCTTCTCCGAACAGTGCAGTGTTAACTACAATTGTAAAATCTAATTCTATGATTAGTAGTTTAGAAGACCTATTTATGTGCATAAGCTTCCATAATATCCACTACCACAGGAATCATTTGACAAGAACCCTGTAGACACTTTTAAATATATATGTATAAAATAAACAATAGGTTACATATATATATATATAATAAATCAGTTACAAACATACAACCTTCTTTTCCAGAGCTAAATCTTAGCCTACATACACACACATGAATAACTCTCTAGTTGCTCACCCTTTGTTGATTAGAGAAATTGTTCTGATATAACTTCTCCCCTCCCCGCCCTTTTTTTAAAACAAACAAACAAAAAAAGACTAGAAATATTTCTTTAAAAATGTTAATATCTAAATGAGGAGAAAAAAAGGTACACTTACCAGTAATAATGTGGAACATCTGCTTGCCCTTCTCAAACGTAATGTCATTGGGGATGAAGGCCACTTCATCTTGCACTTCAATGCAAGGATGCCTGGCACCTTTCAGCACAATCCTTCCTTGTCCTTTTTCCAAAATGACAGGACGGACATAGGGCACTGGCGCTCCATTTGACACATGAGCAAAACTGACAATTGCATCTAAATGAGCTATTACATCATTCATAGTCTGTATTGGCTCTGCATAACCTGTTTTTGATTACAGAGAGACAAATTCAATGTTTCTTTTATTATTGTTGAAAAAATATCTTAAAGTATATGCTGAGCATCCACATTTAATTCATCTGCATTAAAATCTTTTTTCCTCAAGATACCAGTCACCTTTTGTGACAAACTCTGACGCAACCTTTAAGTTTCCGTACTTTGAGTACAAACGGGACTTTGTCAGACTCAGAAAAGAAGTGTTTTGCCTTAACAGTAGGCAATGACAAACAACTTATCTTAGTGTGGGAATGCAAATACTACAACAGCAAGAAGGCTGGAAATTCAAGCCACTTCCTTCCCCAGTAATACGCTGAACTTTGCAGCAAGGGCAATTGAGACGAAGCACTGACAACTCAGACACAGCTCTGTGCAACCACTTATGTTTGTGCAGATTATGTTATGGAGTGGTCTATAAGATACAGTGATCTCGGGCGACTAGATTAGATGACCCAGGAAGCCCAGTATCAACTTTGGTTTTAAGTTTCTGTGTTTTGTGGGTTTTTTTGGAGGTAGGGGAGATGGGAGGGGCTTCCAGTGAAAGGGATGATGGCCTATAGAGATAAAGCATGTAACATCTACAAAGGAGACGCATATGTAGGAAAAGGTGAGGAGTGACTTTCAGAAAGACTCTAATCTTTAAAAAATACATTCACTATTCTAACATCATTTCTTGAACTTTGCTAGGCATAGATCATTAAAAGGACTTCAAGTCACTTTCACTACAAATTACACCCTTAATCCAGTCTTTTTCATTAAATTGCCTCCACTGTGGGAAGAAAAATGATTTTTTTTTCTATTACTGCACATTACAGACCTTAAGCAGCAAGCCTTTTTTTTAAACATACTAGGTATTTATAGGTGACATAGCTATTCCTGCTATATGATACTCAATTTAACTTTCCAGATACATATATAAACCTCACCATGCTGCACATGAAAAAACGTCACTTAAAGATTACCAAGATTAAAAAAAAATATTTTGTAATTTACTGGCAAGCTCCCTCCCATAACAGCAGGTCAAAGATTTCCACTGCAACTTTATATGTTTAAATGTATTTACATTCAGATTTAAAATTGCTTACCCAACTTTAATACATTTGCCCTTAGCTTAATATTCATTAGGGCTTTCACTTTCTACTTTTCCCTTTCAAGGACCTGATCTAGTGGGTGGCATCCCTGTCCATGGCAGGGGCGTTGGAACTGGATGATCTTGAAGGTCTCTTCCAAACCAAGTCAATCTATGATTCTGTGATTTGTTCTGCTGGAACTTGTGTTTTTAGGAGATAATATTTACAGAATCCTCCAGACAAACCTCCTAGTATATAGTCTCATTTTGGTAAAGAACCATAAAGATTCTCTTGGAACAAAAATACATGAAAATTAATTAGGAAAACAACAGTTTTTTGTTGTACTATATAAATGATGACTAACTTGTTCTTCTATGGCATACCAACATTATTTCATCACAGTCATGAGGTCCGGTTACCTCAGTTCCTTGTTGCCTTTTACCTCTTCTGCTTTCTACCTAGCCTGCTGTTTGGGTGGGGATGCCCACAGTCAGAGGGAAGATCATAGATGTGGCTTTTATGGACACATTTTTTCTCCTTGTTAAGGGACACAGGGCACATGCCCCATCACTGCACAGTTGTAGCAACTTCAGGAAAAGGTCTGACCAGAAGACACCATATTTCAAATTTCAACAACTATCTGCAGACCAAAACCCATTTCACACATTAATTCTTTGGAGAAGTTTAAGGTCCTTCTCTGTGTAAGGACCTACAAAGTCCTCCCAGGATTCCACACTGTCATACACATCACCACTGATGCATTCACCTGAAGCAATATTAATGATTTCTTTAACAATTGCATCCTGAGCCTCTTCATATTCTTCTCTGTTCTTTATGTATTCTTCATTGACGGCGCTCAATTTGCTGTGAACAAAACCACAACATTTAGAAGTTGTGATGTCCTCTGTCTTCACTGCTACAACATGTAACTTCTGACTGCATCATCTATGAGTCAGTACCAGAAATCCTCACCTGTTTTAACAAGTGGGTTCAACCCAAAGACCACAAAACAGCTAACCTACAACTCAGCCAGGATATCAGTAAGATTAATTCTGAGTTGAAAATCATCTGCAAGGGCCAAACCAGCAATTCTAGCAACTCCAAACACAAACATTCTTAAAATCTTACAGTGCAGTTATTTGTTATGGACAAGCTATGTGCTATGAATTTTCTCTTTAAACTGAATTTTCTGGCCATCTTACAGCAAGATGTGTCACACTGTAGAGCTGGCAGAGAAGACCTCCCGCCAAGAAACTAAATAGCCCAGAGTCCTGTAACGAGCTTGTCAGAGCTGAAGGATTATTTAAGTTCTCCCATTCAGTAAAAAACTCAGTGAACTACTGTCACTAACAACTGGTTCTAGCCTTCAAAATAGGGTAAAGCAAAATTAAGAGAATATGTAAAACAATTGTTTATTCTTCTCAAGCTATTCATCTTACGTTTTGGAAGCCAGTAGGACTGAACATGAAACATGGATATCCAGGTAGTGCACCTTCAGTATAGGTAGAAACCTTGTACTTACCACAGTGTCTACAGAAACAACTGTAACTATAAGCACAGAGAATTCTGCTTTGTTAGTGATCTGCAACACTTTTCCTTATAAAAGTAACAGATGACAGTTAAAGTAGAGGTTCTAAGTACCATCCCCTATGTTCTGGAAAAGCCTAACTTAATCATTACATTTAGATTTGAAACACATTTAGAACAAAAAAAAAAAATCAGGAATAAATATTTTGAAAAAATATTCTTGTAATAAAACAAAACACAATTAAGGTTTTTACTTTGTTCATTTAAGTAAATTGGTGTGAAATACACCAGAATCTTGGTTGGTGTGAAATACATCAATATTTCTGCAATCGTTTTCAAAGCCAAGGATTTATTACTTAAGAAAGTGAGTGATTAACAGAAACAGTCACTATCAGTAATAGCACAGGCTTGAAACCAACCCTGCCTTGTACATCTGTCGATCAAGATCTCTCTCAAGAAGGTCACTTCTGTGATGTGAACTCCAGCCAGAACTGTTATACCCGAAGTGACAGTTACATGGTTTGTCTGAAACAGACTGTGTGATGTATTGATCTCTGGTATTTTAACCATTCTATATATAACACATGAAGCAGACAAGAACAGACTTCTCAGGAATCTGAAGTCCAAGTGGCAGTTGATTACTTGTAGCATTTCTTGGGGTTGAAACTGTTTAATAACCTGGATGATAGGACCGAATGCACTTTCAAATGCACTTTCAGCTAGGTTATAAACACCACCACTTAAGGGGAGCCATCCTGCAGTACACTGCAGGACAGGACTGCGATTCATTGGGATATCAACAGACCAGTGAAACTGGTGGACAATTTCAAACACAGGTAAATGCAAAGTCCAGCACATGGGATGAAATAATTCCATGTAACCATACAGACTGGGGTCCAAATGCCTATAAAACAGCTTTGCATAAAAGAGTTGGGGGACACAGTGGACAACAAGCTGAACACGAACCCGCTGTGTGTGCCTGAGGCAAAGACCAAGCTAATACTGGCTGTACTAGTAAGAATGTAACCAGCATGTCAAAAGGTGGTTCTTCCCCTTTACTTGTGAGGCCACATCTGCCATGTTGTCTTCAATTTTGACTTTCCATTGTAAAAGAGACATTGAACTTGCAGCAGATGGCCACCACAAAGATTTCAAGCACATGCACGTGGCATACAAGGATAGGCTGAGGGAAGTATGTTTGTTCAGTCTGGAGGGGAGAGGTGTCAGACTCTTGGAAGTAGAGAGCAAAAGGACGAGACACTAAATACCCAAGCTGTCACAAGGGAAGTTCTCACTAGATCTGATGAAGAAAGTTTTCATAAAGAGTGGTTAAACACTGGAATTTGTGCCCCAACAGGTTATGAAGGATGCTTGAAGCACGGGCAACTGAACAAGACCTTGAGCTACCTTGAGCTATCTAATTTTGAGATTGCATCTAACTTCAAAGGTGGCTCCGCTTTAAGTGAGGGTTTGGACCAATTAACCTCAAGAAACTCCTTCAACTTAAGTGTCTTAGATTTATAGTATACCCCGATTTGGAAGGGACCCACAGGAGTTGTCAAGTCCAACTCCTGGCTCCCCACAGAACCACCCAAAAATCAAATCGTATGTCTGAGAAGGTTGTCCAAATGCTTCTTGAACTCCAGCAAAATGGTGCCATGAGCATTTCCCTGGGGAGCCTGTTCCAGTGCTCTACCACCCTATAAGTAAAGAATCTTCTCCTAATGTGCAATCTGAACCTCCCCTGATGTAGCTTCATTCCATTTCCTTGGGTCCTGTCACTGTCTCCAGAGAGAAGAGACCAGTGCTCCCCACATTGCTCCCTTCATGAGGAAGCTGTAGGCCATGATGAGGCTTCCCCTCAGTCTCTTCTCTAGATTGAAAAAACACGTGATTTCAGATGGTCCTCATATATTCTCCCCTCTAGGCCTTTCACCATCTTTATTGCCTTCCTTTGGACACTGATGGTTTTATGTCCTTCTGATACTACGGTACCCAAAAATGCACACAGTACTCGAGGTGAGGCCGCACCAGTGCAGAATAGAGTGGGGCAACCAATCAATCTATATAACAGCTGTGTTTGATGCACCCAGGATGCAGTTGGCCCTTTGGCTGCCAGGGCACACTGCTGACTCTTATTCAACTTGTCACTGACCCAAGCGCCCAGATCCCTTTCTATATGGCTGCCTTCCAGCCTCTTGTCCCTCAGTCTGTGAATATATCTAGAGTTACCCCATCTCAGATAGAGAACCTGGGACTTGCTATTGTTAAACTTCATGCAGTTGGTGATTGCTGAGACCTCTGATTTGTCAAGTAATGTCATGATTTTTCATAGACAACTTTCTACATAGGCGACTTCTTTACTTCTGTATTAAAATAATTAAATTCTGAGAGAGAGATGATGACTGGATTAGTCCTTGCTCTTTCTAAGAACTTTCAAAAAGAGCTAAAAATTCAACAAAAAGTGCAGACTTGGCTATACCTGCGACAACTTCTGTCTGGACAAGGAGAACCTGAAACAGCCGTGAAAGCAATGAACCTAAAGGTTTAAATTTTTAAATGGCTTAATCCATAGAACCACAGGATGGAAGTCCAATACATGCTGTTATCTTTGTTGGTGCTATAATGTGGATCAGAAAAGGTAATTACCAACAAAACTGCTGCATGTCATATTTGGTGATAAACATAAATAGCTCTTTTCCATTGCAGCTTATGGAAGTGTCTGTATAAACACTCACACTGAATGTAATTACACTGTTAGGTGTAGCTAAAACAGAGAAATTAGCCAAAGTTAAAAGGAGCAAAAATAGCTAACAGTTGGCAAAGGAAATGGAGAATGCAGGCATGTGCTTTTAACAGAAACTGCATGACTTCTCCTCCCTCATGCCAGTCTTGCTCAGTAAGCCAATTAAAAAGATGAAAATTCAGCCATTTAAGATGTACAAAAAACTGTTTATTGGCAATATTATAAAGACAGGAATAATTGTTTCTTTTACAAAACACTTTCAAAACTACCAATATGATCTCATACCTGTTAGTAAACTTCACCCCATTCTTCTGTGTATCAGTTATCTTGTATTTTGAATTGTTCCGGAGGACTTTTTCCTCCTTGCAAGTAATTCGAAAGTGATGGCCGAACTGTGAATTTGACTCTAGTTTAATACTTTTGCCAGCTTCCAAACCTTTTAAATGAAAATAGAAGAAAAAAATAGGAAAGCAAACAGAAAGAAAACAATGGTGTTATTAAAAATCCTTCAGCCTGTGTTACTTCTGTGCAATAATCCCGGATTGTATGATACAACTTTTTGGATATGCTATTCAGTATACTTGCTTTGGTTCTGCACGTGTATGAAAAATGGTTTACTGTTTCATTCTCTGCTCTTATCTTTGGTATACCCTCAAACTGCATATGGAAATGAGGTGTGCATCATAATTGCTACATATTCTCCAGAAATATGGAAAATGTTCAAAACACACTACAAGGACATTCTATATTGCTGTTGTAAGCACAGCACATAGTCTTGTGATTCTTGTACTAACACATACTTCTGCTGGTGAGATTTCCTTACATAATCTTGTCTTTCTTTTCATTCACATGATAGCACATTAAATTAAAAAAAAAGTATGAAAAATAAAAATATATAAACCACAAGACTAAACAACATGCAAGCTCTTAAGAGTATAGTCTAAAATACCTACAGTGATTCCAAATTTCCTTGCCACATTTGCATTAAAAATTGTCATTTAAAGTTGCTCTTTAAATGCCCAATTCGTCAACTGCACATTGACTATCCTATACAAAAAAAAAAAATAAAAAAAATCTATCCTTTAAATGTCATGTGTAAGCAAATGAGACATTTTGCAAAGAAGTTCAAAGGAAAATTAGCATATCCTGAACAGATATTCAGGGGAATGGACAGAAAAAAATTGTTTCAATGCACATCCTTAAAGGATGTAAAATAAAATTAGGCTTATTCAGGAGTTAGAATTCCACAGTACATGGCAACATAGATTATAATTTCTGAAATATTCTGTAATGCCATCTTTAAAATGGCCAAGTTGTAGCTCCAAATTCACTCGGTTTTCAATAGAACATACTGCGGCAACTAAAGACACTCCAAACTAATCATGAAATAATAGAAACATCCCGTAACTCATCTATACCAGTTTACATCAGTTGATCTCAAAACATTTTAAAAAGGAGGTAAGAATCAAAGGCATTGCCATACCCTACCTAATTCTTTGGCTGCACTCTGTAAGAAGGACTGCATGTTTTCTTCCAGTTCATTCATCTTTTCTCTTAATTCTGTCAAGTTAGGATCAAAAGAAGCCTTGACAAGAAATTCATGATTCTCCACCTAGGGGGGGAAAAAAAAAAAGAAAAAAATTGTAGGGTTATTATCAATAATAAAAAAATAATCTCCATGATCATACACAGTGAAATTAATTTACTTAATCACTTAATCAATTTGTTGGGCCTTTTCATACACAATTTTGTAATACAGTACCATTTGTGATAATTGGAGTCTGATTCACCTACAAAATAAATGAGAATTTGCACCATGGACAACTGAACTTTCAGTGTGTATTTTCTCTGTGCAATTACCAGCACTGCAAAGCATTTCATTCAGCCTTCATTCATTTCAGTTGCAGTTTTGTTGCATGCATTCATACTGCAGTAGCAATGTTCTCCAACTATTTAACCAGAGATGTGGACACCACAAAATTATGCAATTTTAGAAAACCCTCTTCAAACTTTGAGACACTGATAAAGCGGTATAAAAAAAATCCTTCCCTGTTATTGGCCCTGTTGATAGGGGTGCTCCTCCCATTTGCTTATTATTTCTGCAAAAAGAACAGTAATGAACATTTATGACAGAACATACAGCAGAAACGACCATTCCTGTTTTTATAGGGCAAATCCCTGTTCTGAAACAGAAAGAATAGGCTGAAAGGGCTAAGAATGACAGCCTTTGTCATTACTGGCCAGACCAATCCCAACACTGATGACACTTGGATACCTGCATGTTTACTTTGTGAAATAAGATGCAAGTGAGTCTTGTTTCCAAGTGTTTCTCAATTAATGAGTTGACAGTAAATGATTTGGAAACACATGGACTACGTATCTAATCTGAAAAGCAAGTCCTTCTGTAAAAGGCTGTGCTTTTTACTAAAACTAAAATCCTACATAATGAAAGCACTAACAAAATTTAGAGGAGAAGGCTGGAGTAGATGATTTTCAAAGGCCCTTTATGATTCTATGAAATACACGAATAGAAGTGACAGTTTCTTAGCTTTATTTAATTAAACAGCTAGGTAAATAAATAGCCACATCCCATGCATTTTGAACTCAGGTGTTTGGGTTTTTTTTGTTTGTTTGTTTGTTTTTTTAATATCAGAAGGCTTGCCCTGAATAGATTACTGACAAAATTTAGTTGCTATGACAACCTGTCCTTCAATCACACTTAGATTAGATCTTAGTGTTTAATTTCAATTCCCTAAAAATCAAAGAAAAATTGCAAGTCAAAGGCTCAAGTTTTAACATTTCATACTGAAAAGGTTTATTCTTCATAAAACCAGTGTTGATTTGTCTGTAGCCATTTTAATTGATTCCAGTATCATGAAGGAAAAGCAACCACAAATTCAACATATCAGATTCCACAGGTCTCGATTAAAATTAACTGACTCATCATTCTGTTTAGAAAAACAACAAAATATTTTTTGAAGTAGAAGCTGAAAATAAATTTGAATAGCTGGACTATGAAGGGTGAAGGCTCAGAACAGCTGTTAGTTTTGAAGAAAACAGAGTTCCAGGGCATACAAAATTGCATCAACAGATGGTCTGTAACTAGCATAAAGCTATAAATTTCTTCATTAGCATATATCATAAATTACAGCAACATGTCAGTCAAACAGTCTTGAGTATAATGCAGCTGATGAGTGCATACACAGTACAGAGAGGGGAAAAAAACTACTTCTGCATCTGGTGCAAAATATGCATGTTCAAAATTTTAAAGCCAGTACACTTTAAAAGTTCAACAAAATTGCTGTTACTACCATGCTTAGCACATTGCTAGGTAGGTCTCATTTCTACAGTGAGCTGAGATTGACATTTATGGCAATTCTAAAAACCTTCCAAATTTTCAAAAATGACTGAAACATAAGAAACAAATATTAACTAAGTTTCTTAAGAATCAGAGCAAATAGTGATACTGTAAAAACATGTACATTTCTGTGTGTAATGTACCAATTCTCCAACAAATACAATGGAAAAATATGTAAAAAATGCACCAAAAAGGTTGGCATTGTTTCACTTTTGGCAACTGGACACAGCCAAAAACATGAACCAAGTGTTCAATGGTAAACAATGATAAACCACTCACCTACACATATCCCTTATCCTTTCCAGTACAAAATTAAGAAACAGAGATGTTCCTTCTAGCTTTCTTTGGCCAATTTTCCTCTGAAAAATGCCAGTTTTGCCTTGCAGGGTTAGTCCTGTCTGCAGTAGTATTTTAAAAGCAGGTGTAGATGCAAAGCTAAATTAATTTTGGTAGCTTTCCCTCTAGTGAGAAACTTCTTTACCCTGGGAAGCCCATCTTTATATCTAGCTCAATCATTTTTCACAGAGGCAAACTATTAGTTACAAAGACTTACTGAGGCCATATAGAAGCAAATCTACTAAACTCTACAGAAGCAGAGAAACAGGTAACACACACTCTGGCTACATCCTAGATTGGAGACACATCACAGTAACATTGAAGCAATGACAAAAGAAGCAGAAAAGTAGCAAAATAATCTCCCTGGTTTTAATAGTGAATTTTCTAACAAATTTCAGGACCATAGCATCCATGTACCCAAAGCATTTTTTCATTGGCTACATCATTAAGACAGTAGTGTGAATATCCTTTTGATACTTGTCTGCTATATTAATATCAATCCTCATATATTAGCCTAACTATATATGGCTAACTATTTAAAATACAGATGATCAATTATCTTGTTGAGTGTGGAACAGATTGTGAAGTTCAATAAGAAATTTTAATTGCGAAATAAACCTGTCACACACACCAGCCCGTACCTTATCCATATCCAATGTTGTTTCTATCATCTCCAGAAACTTTGAGAAGTCAGAGTGAATATCATTAAGAGGTGTTATAAACACTGCTAACAACAACATCTGGTGAGTTCCTGTTAAGAACAAACACGAAAAATGAATCGAATGAATTAATCATTCGAAAAATCCACAATTTAACCAGAATTCACTTATCCAAGATAAACAGCACAACTATATAGCTGGTAAATTTCTACAAAAATATGCATTCTGACGGGCTAGGATTGCTGTTGCTGCACTGAATTACCCCCCTACTATGCTGACACTATCTTATTTTGCATTTTCTTGTAACACACAGAAAAGGAAAAGAAATGGCAAGCTTTGTTTTCTAAGCTTGCTTTTCACAGCATTGAGATCCTACTAATGATGACGAGGAGAAAGACTGCCACATTACTCTTCTCCACAGCAGGAATATTTTACTACTTTGAAACCCAAAAGCAAATTTTTGCATTTGCTTAAATGCAAAAATCCCATTAATTACAACTCAAAGTGCATTTGAAAATGGTCTTCAAAAGGAACACAGTATTGTATCAAGAGCTATCTTGACTGTAAAATACACATCATGCATAAAATTAGACAAGAATTCTTAGAGACAAGCCAATGTCAAAGACAACAAAACCACTGCCCAACAGCTTAAGTGTTTCAGCTATATATTGATTGAAAAACTTTCCTGTGCAAAGATTTTGCTATGTTCATTTTTAAGTATCTGACTGCTATTTCAGAATTCCAGTATATTTCAAATTCAAATGTCTTTAAGCTTTATTCCTGCAACAAAAGTACGTATGAAAAATGTAAGCTTTAGAAATCTATATACTATTTCTTGGCATCATTAATGCATGATAAAACACTGAAAATAGGCAAGGAATAGCATTACCTTCGTGTTTTTCTAGTGCTTTTACAACATTAGGCAGTTGATTAATAGCCTGATACATTCGATAACAGTCCTGTAAGGTTGCAGCTTGTCTCTGAAATTTCTTTGCCAGCCGGTTAAGATCTGGGAAGCGACGTAAAAGATCTTCTTGAAGGCTCTGACGTAGTTCTGGATCTACCACAAAAGCTTCAACCAAATTCAACCTAAATAAGATTTCATAACAAGGATTAGCATGGCATGGTCTGCAATTCATTTGTCAGCAATTAGAATGAAAACACTTATCTGTAAGTTTCTCTATCCTTTTTTTTAAGGGTGTATCTGTTGGCCACTTTCCTGATGAGCGAGCAAGTTAAACCAGAACAACGCATAAGCTGAGAAAGCAAGGATATTCAGACTACATCATACTTGTGTCATTTTTACTGTTGGGGTATTTAATGAACAGCATTGGGGAGAAACTATTTCAAACTGCTAACACCTGTTCAGTAGGCATTTTGAAACTCAGAACCTTCTTTGAGATTAATCTTTTCCTTGACCATAAAAAAGGTCATCCAGTAATCTATGAAAGAACAGATACTTAGCAGGGAAGAAAAACACTATTCTTTGCAGACTTTAGCTACCTGTGCTCAAGGCCGACCTTGACATAGAGGAGATGTGCACATGTGTATCACAGAATCAGAATCCTTAAGGTTGGAAGATACTCCTGGACATTTTCTATTCAACCCAGCTCTGCTCAAAGCAGGATCATCTACAGCCAGTTGCCAAGGACCATGTCCAGTCAAGTTCTGGATATCTTTAAGAATGACTCCAGTAACAACCCCTGGAATACACCACTAGTTACTGACCTACAGCTGGTCTTTACGTCCCTGACTACTACCAGCTGATAGTTCAGCCAGCTTTTAGTCCACCACACTACCTACTTATCTAGTCCACACCTCATCAGATGCAATGGGAGACAGTGACAAAAGGCTGCTAAATCAAGATAAACAATAGTCACTGTTCTTCCCTTATCCAACTACCTAGCCATTTTGTCGTAAAAGGCTATCAGGTTGGTTAGTCATGATTTTCCTTTCAAAAATCCATGCCAGCTGTGCTACTTCCAATCATTTTCCTATCCCTAGTATTTTTGGAAATGTTTTCTGGGATTATTTGCTCAATCATCTTTCCAAGAATGAAGATGAGGCTGATCAACCTCTAACTCCCTTCATAGTCCTTTTTATCCTTCTTGCAGGCTGGAAGAAATCAAGTGTCAACTCCTGTCCTGGAGGAGCCTTCTCTACTTGCCATGACCTGAGATTATCAAGAGGGGTCTCTATGCCACCTACCTTAGCACTCATGGGCATATTCCACTGGGTCCCATGGACTTGTTTGCTAACCTGATCCTCCTCTAATGAGGGTATGTGATCTTTGCTCCAGACTTTACAACTGGTTTCAGCTGGTAGGGATTCCTGAAAATGCATTCGGGAAAGACTGTGCCTTGGATACTATTGTGCTGCATTTTGGGCCCCTCACTGCAAGAAGTACATTGAGTTTCTCAAGCTTGTGCAGAGAAGAGCAATGAAGCTGGTGGAGGGACTAGAAAACGAGACATATGAGGAGTGGCTGAGGGAACTGGGGTTGTTTAGTCTGGAGAAGAGGAGGCCAAGAGGAGATCTCATTGCTCTCTACAACTACCTGAAATGAGATTGCAGCAAGGAGGGTGTTGTTCTCTTTTCTCAGGTGACAAGTGATAGGATGTGAAGGATCCAACTTAGGATGAGTGCATGATTAAAGTCCTAACAATTGCTGTTCTGTCCACTCACTTGGCCTATTTTGGTTTTCACTAGAAGTTAGGTCCTCTTTTGTGCCACTACCTTACTAGCTAGCTAGCTCCTATCCTGCTATCCTGATCATTAGAGAATCTCTCCAGTGCAGCTGGACTCTTGAGCTCACTCTTTCCTTTTTCCCTTTTCCTTTTTTTTTTTTCTTGCTTGTGCTTTTTACATAGTGCTGTACAAACAAATCTTTCACTTTCATCCCACGATTCTTTCAGCTTGTTCAACAGCCTCTTTGAAAAGAACTTGTCAAGGGCATTCTGAAATGCCTAATTTATTCAGATTTTTATTCATTTTTTTCTCCTTTGTCCACTACACTGACAAGTTCAAAGAGTTAAGATATGCACAATACAATTTTCTTCTGCCAAAACCATGCTAATCAGACTAACATCTCATGATCTTCCTGGTACTGTTCTATTTTTCCCTCCTGTATTTGCCAGCCACAAATACAAGGCTGACAGGCTTATGTTCACACAACATTTTGCAGAACAGGTTCCTGTCCAGTAAGAATACATATAAGGTTGCTGGATAGGAAGGGCTACATTAAGGTAACAGAAGTATAAACCACATCTAATGCTCACAAGTAATAATGAAATCAATTGGTAAGCTTTATATTATAAACAACCTATGGCTGAGGAAACAAAAGGAAAATACAGGAAGAAATAAAAACAAGAATCCAAGAAATATGTAAACATACACTTGAATAAGTTCTCTTTCAGCTCAGTCAGTCCCAACTTTCCCTATAAATGTATGTCCATGCAGAAAGCCTGTAGTTCAGAAGCAGACGAGGCAGCAAATTGTCGCACACCTTGCTCAGGGGTCTGCTATGCATGGAAAAGCCCAGCTGTACTGTGATGTTGTCCAGAGCTGGCTATGATACGATTCCCTTAAGCCACAGTCCCACAAATACCTATAAGCTAGCAGGAACCAGCACTGCCACCACAAAAAGAGTGGAGTAGTACTGGTGTCCTGCCGCCCTTCTCCACCCTGCCATACCCTCTCCCTCAAGTCATGAGTGAAGTTAATCAAGGGATCTGCAAGCAAATATCTCATGCCCTCAGGACATACTCGTTACTAGAAACTGGCCTTTGTTCTGCTATGGCAGGGTAGGTCTTTGGACTGAACTCACAACTACTGTCTTTTAATCTCAAAGGTATAATTTCATAAATATGAATATGCTGACTATTTCCTGCAGCTCTACTGAAGCAGTCCCTTGTATTACAGAGTCCAAAGTCTCATGGGCAGGTTTAGACCCTAGAGCAGCTGCAAAAATCATACTGCACACCCTTCAGAGCACTTAGTGCACACTGTGGATCACATCAGACTTCCTTTTTAACCTGAAAGATTATGTAACATAAGAGAAAGCCGCATCCAAACATCAGCCTTATGCCTTTTCTAATATCTCTCATTAATCCCCAAACCATCTTACCATGGAAACAATGCTGGATATTTGCAACTTCAGAATGGTTCATTTACTGATATGGATTCTGAATTCAGTACACACATTCTACATAAAAGTAATACACATCAGGGAAACAACAGACTTTTTCCCACCCTACATGAATTGCTGGATGTATCGTTTGAGTATCACATCAAAACCTAGAGATTGTAAATTAAATCCCTTAATTACATCAAGGGTACCTGGCACAAAAGAAGTACTTTCTGCAACAATCAAGCAAAGCTTTGGAGGCTGTGTGCATTGGCTGTAAACTAATGAGCTCAGATTAAAAACCAAACAGGATTATAAAAAAAAGCATCATTAACTTAATGTCTCTCTCCCCCCGCCCCCCCCCAAGATATTTCAGAATATAAGACAGCAATAAAGTAAGTTACCAAAATTCATTATGTTTTACACAAACATTTAAACATTTTCTGACCTCAGACTGGCAAAGTAAAGAAGAAAACGATTCTTCAGCAAAAAAATAGAATTTTGGGTCTCATCCTTGCCAGCACAGTGCCATTTGATACAATTAATATCTTGCTCCTGAAGCAGGCTGCTGCAATGGCAGTATTTTTAGACCCCAAGGGAAAGGAGTGCATTCTGAGGCATATGCAAATAAATCACCAGGACACAAGGAGAACTCTGCTCTTCCTCCTCTAGCCAGAAAGCACGTCAATGCAAAGAACTGCCAGGCTCTGAGACACACAAAAAAGTCTACATACCAACAGAAAACAAACTTACAAGTCAGATCATTAAATGGGAAGAACAGGCTTTTGGTACTGCCTGATCTGCATTTAAGAAAATATGAATCTTCTCATGTTTACAATGATAGTAGGCCAAGGACCAGCTGCAGAGTGGCAAAAGGATTAATTTTAGATTACATCCTTCATCCTTTTTTCATGTATTAGTTTTCATCAAGCGAACAAGCGAAGTCAAGTTATTCTGTAGCTACACAATAGCCAGACCAAAAGAAGGGAACAGCAGAGCCAGAAGGCCAGAAAGAAATGGAATTGCCCCTTTGGCAACTGCCTAGTTTTACTGGATTAGAGGCTACATGACACTATGCCCTTATTTATTTTAGTAGGCTAAATTCCCCATCAAAAGATGAACTAAGCAGCCACATGAACAGCAGTACCAATAAAAAAAGAAATGATGACAATCCACATTTGGGGAGGCACAACTACATCTTTTGATTAGAATTACAAAACAATTCTCAGTGTTGCAGGCTGCTTGCATGATGTTTAAGAGTCAAAAAGACAAATAAAACAAAACAAAACAAAAAAATCACTTAAATTTGACCACCAAAGACCAAGGCAGTACTACATACAGGACTACTAGCTGTGAACAAGTGTTAAGGGCATGAATACAATGCAACTTCCTAATTTAAATACAGACAAGAACAACTAGTTTCACAATACGTTTTGAATACTGCTGCACCATCAATGCAATATCTAGGCTTCTAGAAAATAAATGAACATCTTTTTCAGAATTTTTAATAAACCTCAATTTTTCAAATCATAACAAAGAACAATGAATTCAACAGAGCAAGTACTGCATAGTCATGGGCAAATTCATAAAGCCCGTGTAGTGAAACTGCCCCACCCAAAACCTTCTATAGAAACTGAAGGTGGGAAGCAGCTAAGGCTGCTTCTCAGCATAATTCTTTACATTGCGGAGGGAGGTTAATTAAATACAGCATTTTGGGATCCAATGATGAAGCATTATTATATGGTCTTTAAAGTCTAGGTAAAGATCGGGAAAGTAATTTCCACAGTTCTTATTTAATGATTTACTCCTCGCTAGTTTCCATATATTACTAAAATTAAGCAGTTATGTTTATTACACTCCATCTGCACTAATACTCTCTCAAATTGCTAACCCTTAAACTTGTGCAAAGAGCATACCATGCAAGTTCTACTTCTTCGCTGTAAAAGACATGTATTTCTTCATTTGCATTCATTCTGCAAAGCAACGAAACTCTAAAACGCATGCAAACAAATCCCTTATACCCTTTATACATGCTAAATGAAATTAAACTACATGTCAAGACAAAACTATCTTGCATAAAATTTCCACTGCAGTTTCCTAACATGTCACCTTTCCAATAAAAGTATATAAATTAAACAGATCAGAAGAAAATAGTATGTTCATAGTTCTTTCATGAATAAAATAAGCCATATTCTTGTACACAACATTCAAAACAGTAATCACCAAGTATACTGTTAAAAAGCAGAGAGCTTTGCACACACACATAGTGAAAGTTTTCTTATCGCAGCAGAGTAAACAATTCATTTTTTAAACTGGAAACTTAATTAAATTTGGCTGTGATTTAAAAAAAAATCCTCAATGATTTGCCTCAGCCTACCAACAACAGCAGCTTTCAGGAATCCCAGGTCTCAGAGACTAGAGTAAAAGGCTAGAGCAAAGAAGATATACCCCTGGTGTTAGAGAAGCAGGTCAAGAAATACTTAAGCAAATTGGATGTTCTTAAGTTTATGGGCCATGATGAGATGTACCCACAAGTGCACAGGGAGCTGGCAGATATGACTGCAAGGCTATAATCTTTGCAAAGCTCTATAATCTTTGGTCAACCATGGCAGCTGGGGTAAGTGCCTGAAGACTGGAAAAAAGCAAACGCCACTCCTGTATTCAGGAAGGGCAAGGAGGAGGACCCAAGGAACTAGAGGACAGTCAAACTCACCTTGATCTCTAGGAAGATGACTGTCCTGGAAACCATTTCCAGGCACATGAAGCAGAAGAAAAACACCAAGAGTAGATGACGTATTCATAAAGGGGAAGTCATGCTTGACCAACCTGGTAAGATTCTATAATGAAACTACCAGCCTGATGAGAACTGTGGAGATAGTCTTCTAGACTTCACTAATGCCTTTGACACTGTCCCCCATAAGATCTTCATAGAGAAGATGTTAAATTATGAACTGGTTGAGCATACAATGAGGTGGATCAAAAATCGGCTGAAGAGCTGGACACAGAGAGTACTGGTGCATTTGCAAGGGGAGGAAAAGAACTAAAGAAATGTTAGATCTTCAAGTTCCAAACATTTTACCAGAGAACTCAGAGACTATAACTTTTAGAATGACAAAGGTAATGTTTTTCTAACATTTCTAGAGACCTACTGTGAAGCCAACACCATTTACATAGCACTGGAATGACAACTTCTTTCATGCAAAATATTTATTGCACTATGATATGCATGACAATATCAAATTACACTTCTGTCTTCCAGTTAGTTCAGATTCAACCTGTGTTTCAGAACCATCTTTGCAGGTATCGAGGCACTCCCAATGTTTAGCTGAAGTGCATTTTAATTAAGTCATTTAGACAAACCTCCAAGCTGCTCATGTTCTCCCCTCCCTTAGTGAGGGCACAGGCACTACCTACTAATTTGACTGCCTGAAATCAGCCTATTGCTCTAGAGAAATACTGGCCTGTACTTGGAAAAGTACTGAAGGTCTTTACAAAGCTGTTAACCAAAGCAACAAAAGAAACAAAGCCTCCCTGTAATGCTTTGCAAGGACAGTTGTAGGTTAGAAAACCAGAGTAGTGAAAACCAGTCACAGACTAATTTATGTGGGAAGGGAATCCAGGGCCTGTAGTCCCAGTCTTTGCTCAAAATGGGGCTAATGTCAGCTTAAGGTTTAACAAGAACAGAGATCCCTCAATCTCTGAGCATCTGTACCCCAGAATGACCATCCTCACCCTGACAATTTTTTTTCTTCATATCCAACTCAAATGTCCTCTGTTGCAACCTATCCGTGTTTCACCTCATCCTTTTGCCGAGCCCCTACAAGAAGCACCTAGCTTCACCTTCTCTGTAACACTTGCCCAGGAGGTAGTTAAACCAGCAGTAAGGTGCCCTTAGCCTTCCCTTCTCCAAGCCACGAGCCAGCTCCCTCAGCTTCCCCTCATATACTGCCATATGCTCCAGCCCACTGCCCTTCTTGGTGTCTCTGCAGGCCAGGCTCCCGTTTGCCAGTGCGCCTGTAATGCAAAGCCCCAGACTGGCTGTGATATTCTTGATGCAGCCTCACAGCTGCCAGATAGATGTGAACAATCATTTTCCTCAATCTGTTCTTCCTAACGGAGCCCAGTGGTCCTAATGGTCACCCTTCACTGCTGCAAATGCACGCTGCTGACTTGTCCACCAGGATATGAGATTTAAGCACCGTGCCTCACTCCTGTGTGACTCCTCCGAGAGAGCCAGAGCCTACGATCATGTTCCTTCTTGTTATCTCAAGGCAGCTTTGTCCACTTCCTCACCTTGGGGCACATCTGCTGCTGATGTTCTCTGTTGACATCCCCACCTTGTTGTTCTCCCCCTAATTCTGATCCAAAAACTCTTGATAAGCCCGCTGCCCTCTCCACAGCAGAGCTCTGCACATTCACACCTTTTGCAGTGACATAACCTTTCCACCTTCCCTGTCTGACCTCCATAAAGAGCATGTGTTACAGCACTGCAGTTACATGAGCACATTTCTGTGATCTGAGGAAGATCACAAGCATGCAATGCCCACAGACTTCTCTTTTCACTTGGACATTTCTCATCCATGTTAAGAATTCACATGCACCTGAGATGAGACCCCAGTCATACAGCTTCTTACAGGGCACTGTGAACACTTACCCTGCTGAGCCTCCCCA
Organism: Aythya marila; assembly: GCF_965140915.1. Taxonomy (NCBI): domain Eukaryota; kingdom Metazoa; phylum Chordata; class Aves; order Anseriformes; family Anatidae; genus Aythya; species Aythya marila. Next base: position 16,589,720 of record NC_139044.1, read on the forward strand.
CATGGACTACCCAACTCAGTCCCTCCATTTGTCTGCTAGAGAAAGCATATGACAGGATGGATTTAGCATGACTAAATAAAGCATGGAAAGGAATTAAAGTCTTCCTACGCTAGCTAGCAACAAGTTACTTTTTCCATTTTTAAACAAGCTGCTACCTCAATTTTCATTTAAGATCAATTCATGAGAATGTTCTACGAACAGGGAGATTTTACCCCACTAGACCTTTATTCACCTCAAGTTCCCTAAATCTATTACTTTCTGACTCTGCTAGATATAGAATTGGTTTCTCCAATTTGGTCCACATGCAGCATAGGCATTTTGGAATCTGAAAAAAAGAAGCTCAAAACAGTCTTGAAATAGAAAATGATGCTTGAGTACAGCCTGTAATTCCTGTGGAACTGAGATCCCCACACCTCTTCTGCTACAGGACACAGCCACAGTATACACTGAGGACTAAAAAGGTCTGCTGGAACCTTGTATTTGTGCTGTGTACAAATACAGTTTTGTACTCCAAAATAGATAGCTTCCCTCAGAAAGTAATAATAGAAAAAAATATAGATAATAACAGAACAAGCACTATTTTACATTCTTCTGCATTTCTCAAACTTTCTCGTATCTGAAAAATAAACAATACCTACTGAAGTTGCTTGCTGTACTTTACTAAATCATGTTACCCAATTAATATACATATTTGCAATGTAATTTTCACTTCCTGTCTCTGGAATTGCATTCTAATTTCAGAAATATGCTGACTACAAAAGGAGTGAGAACCTCATGTACTTGCCGTCCGAATTCATGGTATGGCGAAAGCAGTGTTGTATCTTGCATACTTATGACCGATCATTATTTTTTAATCATGGAAAACCAGCCAGACATGGGCAGAACCCCATGTCTTTCAAGACAGACAAGAACCAGGGACCTCTGTTCTCTTAGTTCTCATTAGAAGTTGTTCCAGTAGGTAAACTTTGTTATCTGAAGCATGTGCACTGCATACATTAATTCATGTTGTTACGGTATCCTGCATTGATGGTTAATACAGATTACTGATAAAACATTGTGTTCTATTTAACCATAAATGCAACACCACATTGCAGATTACAAACAACTGAAAGTTGACCCACTTAGCTCCAAAAGACGAGTTGCACCATCTACAGGCCTTAGCAGAGGGTTACAAAAATCTTACTTTCAAGTTTTTGAAATAAACGGTCAAACATCCAACTCCACATTTCTGAAATAAAAATTTAAGTAAAGATACTTCCTGGGTAAGTAAAAACAACAGATTTACTCAAAAATAACGTCATCTAACATCAGTCAAATCTAGGTAGGTTGGGCTAGTTTGGTAAGTGTTAAATGGGGTGCTTTATTGTGACAGACATTCAAGCTAAGAAATAATCAGTTACCCACCTCGATGACAAAGGAAGCACTGGTTTTCTATGAACAGTAAAGCACCAGAAATCCAGATGTTTTCTTCTCAAACTATCTATGTGCTCTAAAATTATATTGTGTGAAAATTCTGAATTCTTAAAACAACCACAATTTACACTGCAGCACACAAAAGATAACTTGGCTATCACAAATCTTTGAAAAGATATTTAAATCTGGCAATGCATCTTATCAGTCCAACTAACAATTTATCTTATGTTTGTTCCTTTGAGTTAAAAAAGAACAGCCCTACACATTCTGAATAGCATTAAGATTGGGAGGACGGCATATCAGCAGTTTATGATTAAAATACATTGCTTTTATCTGGAGGCCTAAGAATTAAATTCATTAAAGCAGTCCTTGAAAGAAAGACACATTTGGACAAGCTTAGTTATGATGCAGCAATGCTACAGAATAAACTGAAAGGTACGACTATTTTTTGTTTTAGTCTGTACGTATAGACACTATTTTTTAATAAATTGCAACCCTGGTGATTTTGTGGCTTGGCAAGATACAGGAGGTTATCAATGACCTCCTTGAAATGTTTCAAAATTGGATACACCAAGCTTTACAAGCTTTATTGATAGCTTAATTCCGCCCAAGTACTCCCCTCCTCCTTTAAACATAGCTTTTGTTAAATACAACCACCATTAGCCATACAGAATCACAACACAGAATGTAGAGATGACTGTAACTCTACAGAGTAGTTCAAGTTACATTTTCTGCCCCCTATCATTTAACCCCAACTTTATAAGGAAAACACTTTCTTCCAGATTTGCAGGACTTTTGATGCACAATAAGCAGCAAACAAGCCTGATAAAAAAGTTAGAATTTCCAATGTTTACTTTGCATAAGAAAACCACAAATGGGAGTAATTAATTTCCAAATCTTAAAACCAGCATAAACATAAAATTAAAGTTGTCATGGATTTCAGGAACCAGAACCGACAGAAGTAGAAGATCCTAGCCATATAATCAAGAACTGACGATGGAAGCTTTGTAACACATGCAGAAGTGAGATAAAGCATTCAGTAAATCTGGGGACAAATACTTCATGTCAACTTCAAACAGTTTTATGCATGTTTTGATCAAGTTATTAGACATCATTCTGAAAATGATTTGAAAACACATATATTTGTTGAAAAAAAGCCAAACAATTCAGTCTATAAAACTAGAGAGAAGACTATTCATTGTATAACTTCTTTAAACTTCCCCTTGTCTGAGCCAAAATGTCTTTTTTTGCAGTATTTTGCAGTATCTCTGCTAAAGCCCAAGACACTGTATTTCAGATAACAGCACATACGAACATAAGTCTTAGAGAATGTATCAAAGTTAAATTCAATTTTGTGTACTCTTCTGCTTTTTTAAGATACATATTAGCATACACCTTGAAATGCACTAACCTGCCATTCACTTGAGTTGCATGAAGTTTAGTTTTAGATGATAGGGGAATAGCTATATTTAGCACAAGTTTAAAAGAAACTGTAGGCTTTGTGTGGTGAATATAATCAAGAAATAAACACACGTGCAAACATTCTGTGGGAATATGGCATTTGCAGTTTTCATTTCTGAAGGACTGAGAAACGGTACAATCTCAGCAGTGAGCTGAGAAATTCTGTAAAGCTTCGTATCAACTGATACTGCTCTCTACTGGTAGGGCAGACACATGGTGGCAGGAGGCAGTATGAAAGATCAAGAAAGATTAAAGACCATATTTGGGCCACAATAGCTAGGCAAGATATGGTGTGTCCTGTTACAACCAGAAGTATTTTCTAGAAATACAAAGAGGTCACTACTGCTTAATTTATTCTCTGGTAAACTGGAAGTGGCATCAAGATACACAGACTGAGCATTTGTAGTACGAAGAACAGTTAGAAAGTGGCTGCTGCAGTGCCCTGGCATGTAGCATTAATTATTTGACCATCTAAATATATACCTCCTTTCTAAAAGGTCGTAATTGTAAAAGTATTTAATCCAGCAGTGATCTGTCACTATGTATCTCATAGAGCAAAAGACTTTCTGCTCTGTTTAACTACAGCATGCTGGAGGATAGCACACTTTCAGCTACCATTTCTAACACACCAAGTGTTAAACATATTTTTTGGTTGGTTGGTTGTTTTTTTGTGTGTGTTTTTGTTTTTTTGCTTAAGAAGAAAAATACTTCTGTGAAATAGTTACTAATTTGCATATGTCCATGAAACATGCAACACCTTTACCTTTCTTCAATTCTATTCTTGTCCATAAGTGGCTGTTTGATCCACTGATTAACCAGTCTTTGTCCTTGAGGGGTTCTGCATTTATTTAGTAAACCGGATAGGGACTGTGTAGTATTAGCATTTTCAACAGAACTCTGGAAAAGAAAAAAAGAATTAGTGAAGTTTACTGACACACACCAAATGGCACTCAGGTTTGCTACTTAACACAGATCAGAGTTTTTTCTGTATGCAACTTGGCACCATCAAAAAAAAAAAAATCAAATGAAACAGCACAGCATTAAAGCAGCTACACTCTGGTCCCAGGAACATGGCAAGCAATAAATGGGTTTGTCTATTTTTGATACTAGCTGAATCATCGGAAAAATGAGAGTCATTGGATAGTGAGTCCTTTGAATAGGAAAAGTGAAAACGTACTTGCTAGCTTGCTCTTTGTGAAGAGAAAAAGGTGTTAAGGTGAAAAAGGGGAGGGGGGAGGGTGTAATCCTGTCCATTTAAAAAGAAGAAGGCAGAAACAAGCTTTGGTTCAAGGGTTAGAATTCCCAGTTAGAATGTCATGGTGCTTTTGGAATGGTCTTAAATTCCATCCAGTTCACCGGTCTACTTGCTGCAGCCAGCCCTCTATTTCCATCACCAACAGCAGCGTTCCTGGCATGTTTCCTCTCTCCTTAATATGAACTAATTCAGACTTCCATTCTCTTTTCCAATTCCAGCATGACTGTAGAAAGCAACAGTACTTCGGAGTTCTTTATCATAATATGATCTAACTTTAGAGTTCCTCTCTTCTCCCACCCCAAGTCTGCTTCTGCCACTGGAGACATGAACTTCTCAGACTAAAACAAAGGAAAGTCAAAGCATCCCCTCCTCTGCTTAGCCAGACACCTCAGCAGCTACAACCAAGTACTTCCAAGGGACTTCCCATATCTGCATTTTACATGCAGACACTTGTTTGTGGCCCCTTCCTACCTCTCTTATGATCTTCTACATTCCAAAAAAAAACAGCAAACAAAAACAGTGGTAACAGTTGCTAACTAAGGCATACATTATACAACAGTAGCTAAAAACAAAGCTAAAAAGCAGAAACTGTCCTTAATTAGGATCTGGGGAGCTGAGACTTGACTGTCAGGCTATTACTGTCCTACTGTCAACAGCTAAACAAGCATACTGCCAAACACTGATCAGTTCAATTGTGCATTTCTTACCTGGAAAAGGTTGAGGGCTTGGACAGCTGCATTATCTAGAACCATGTATTGACTAAGATCAAAAGTAGTCAGTTCAAATTGTCCAAAATTAGACTCATCCGACAGCAACTCTAAAAACTTGATAATGGCTGCCAAAGATGAAATAGCGACCTGAAGTTGGAAAAAAAAAAAAGGACAATCTCGTTCAAAATACTCCTGAATCTGGGAGTATTTGATAATAAATAAAATCACAGGAAATACAAACTGGCAATGTCTCTTAGTCATATCAATTATATCAGATGCATTCCTTTTTTCTAGGGCACAGCAGCTCCTTTCTAGGTAGGTGCAAGAAAAATGAACTAGACATTTGCATAATCTGATAAACAAACTAAGATGTAAAGTACATGTTTGCCAGCTTTCCAAAGCTGTTATCAGCTGGCCCAGGAACACATTTCTGGCCCAGGAACACAAACGAGTTATTGCAGGTAAATTAGATACCATAGATCATCTGAGGACATGGTTTCAGGGTTAGTTTTCAGACAGAACAAGGATCTGATCTGGCTCACCAACGTGGCCTTACAAATGTTAGTGCCAGCACAAAAGAGAGGGAGCAGCATTACTGACTTGTTCAGTTGTAAGAGTCTTCAAACAATTTTGAACTGTTATGAAATCACACATTAAGGGAGAATAACTCTGCTGATGCTCATTGCAAATGTAAGGTACAATCAAAAGCATTTTAAAACAAATTAAAACATGTTTTATCTCAAGCAAATTAACTCTTATTTACAGCTGACTAAGAGAAGTACACTCAGTTGATATGCAGGCACTACATCACAGGTTTGAGCCGTAAGATGATATAAAACATGAAAATATTAGCATACACAGTACTCTAGTTCCAAATGAGTTTGCCCATTACGCAGATTAATCTAAAGATTGTTCTTGAGTCCTTATGTAGACAGATAATGAATAGGACGTACCTCTTGCTTAGTCAATATGTTTACTAGAGTTTACTACTTTAAAGAGATGTTTGGTACCTCACTTTTTTTCAGAACCCCTAGAATCTGACTTTGACATAAAGATTCAAGCAGGGCAGACCTGCTAAGCACTTCAAGAATGCAGCTTAATGTGCCATAGGTTATACAATGTACTTTCCCAGAAGTGCAAGAATCCAGTATAAAACAGGATCAAGAAGGGTAGAGATCAGTTCACAACAAGTGCATACACCACAGTGCTAGACGCTCACCTGTTTTTCCATCTCTGGCAACGCTGCACTATTAATTTGTTCTTCTTTTTTTGATTTTAGCAAGCGATTGAGATCCTGAACAATATCTTTTGTTGTGAATTCTGCCTTCTTTCTGTCTGTAATCAGGATTCCTCCTCTCTGAACGACCTGTTGTCCACAAACAGACACAGTTATCAATTATTTTTAATTTTCAGCAGATACATGTTCATCTCCTGAGGGGGGGACACACTGAGGAGACATTTATTTACTGCTGATTTGCAGAAAGAAGAATGACACAAGATTTTACCCTTACAATTTTTTTCTGATTAAAATGCAAATAAGTCAGACAGATCACACATTTTATATGCATAAACCAAAATTTCTTCAAGTCTACATAGCACTTCCATAAATCACAGCACCTAGCTAAGAAAACAGAGATAGAGCTTTTTAGATAAAGTTTTGTCTAGCTGTAAGCCTAAGGCTATGAGCAAAGGTAATTCCCTTACTTGTCGCAGTTTTCCCATCTCTCCTGCAGTCTCTCCTCCTGGCAGCACGCACTCCTTAGGTCCAAGCTGAACCAGTAGAGCTTCAAGGTTTGAGAACTGATCATTATCTGGGAATTCACAGACGCTCAGTTTTCTCAGCGTAGTGTCAACATACCCTACTCCTACAACTCTTTGTCCATCAGCAGTAGACAGCTTCACCCCCACAACCCCAATAGCCATTGACATATCATTGTTGGCAAAGAGAACTTCCTCAAACTGGGCAAGATTTCCCGGAGAACCCTGTTTAGAGAAACAATAGAGTTTGAAAGAGTGTTTATACACAGATAAACTTATTAAAAATAATATAAAAAAAGACAATAATAGATAAGAAAAATCCATTAATACAAAACATACAAGTGTTTTAACTTTTTTAACCATTGAAAATTTAAATATCATCTTCAGAAAGTGAACTACCTCTGGCTTCTTTAATCTCCCGACCTATGACAAGATCCTGCAGCAGTAGAATACTGGAATATACAACAGACCACATGATTTGCCACCGTACCACCAGTCATCAGAGTTCCAAACTGAAGGACACAGGAAACAGTAATCCTCCCTCCACATTTAAAAAATTATATATATATATAAAATTGTACCTTGTATGCTAGATACCAGTCATTTTCTTTGACAGATTTGCTCCCTGCTTTATTCTTGTAAACTTCAACTCTGTAATGACGAACCAGGAGCAGATCTCTTACAAAAGATTCAAAGTTCATTTTACTAAGCACGACACTTTCAAGTTTCTGATTCCCTAGGGAAAAAAAAAAAAAAAAAAAAGTCTTATTAGATGCCTGAATAATGCGTTGACATTTATTTTCTGTAATCAAAACCCCCAAGAAACAGAACTAACAACCTTCATGATGGATGTTACTCTGATACTGAATAGCATGTAAAGCCCATGAAGCATAAAAACACAACATTCCACTGATTAATGTTAAGCATGAAGTATGCACCATCTGACTCTGCAACATTAAGCTCCTTAAGATAATGCTAAGGTTTGCCTCTTCTGACAAAATGCTTTATCTTAACGCTCTTACATGTGTTGTCTGAAAGCTCTACCTTCTCTTTTAGTTATTTTATGAAGAGATAAGCAAAAAAAGCAACAAGGGGTAGGCACAAGAGAAAATCTTAGGCAATACATAATTAAATGTTATTCACTGCTGCAGGCCATCATGAGTCAACCACCTCAGCATGGAGACATCGTCCATGTGGATCTCACTGTTGTTAACCGATTAGTCACCTGCACAACTACATGAGCCCAGTCCTCAGCTATCGCAGAAGATGTCATGGAATCATCTCCACAAATGGAAACCTGACAGTGCTCTAATGTTAATAAATGGTGTTTATTGTGGCCAGCTGTCATCCGCATCTGACGGCTGTGTGATGTGAGCTTATGGGGAGGGGTGTGTGTAAGCAGAGTGTAAGCAGGGTGTAAACAGAAGCACGCTGTCTGCTGTAGGTCCCTTCCTACGTTAACAGTGACATACACCCTACCCAGAACGACGGAGAATTATCATTTCAAAGCAGCGAGAGGCTGGAAAATAAAACAGATTCGCGTTTATTTACGCTTGCTTTGAAGCAGCGGCGAACCAGATCAGACACAAAAGCCCGGAGACCTCTCCTCGCCTCCCATTCCCCCGCACCACACGCCGCGGCCTCCAGCGGGCCGCCACCTCCACGCAGCGAGGCCACAAGCGCCCAGGCCGGGAGGAGGCCCCCGGCCTCCGAACCGGCCACAACGTGACGGGACGGACCCCAACGGTCCCCAACGGACCCCAACGGCAGCTCGAGCCCCCCCCAGCCCGGCCGTGACGCACCCGCGGCGCCCGCCAGCTGCCGGATGACGGCGCGGGTGCGGAAGAGCTCCCTGGCGGCCAGCCGCGCGTCCGCGCCGTGCGCCGTGTAGTAGTCGCCGCGCTCGAAGAAGCGCACGGTGGTGTCGGGCTTCTCGGGCAGCGACAGCACGGCGCGCACGAAGCCCGCCTCGGCGCCCGCGCCCTCCGGCCACACCGCCGCTGCTGCCTCCCGCGGCGCCTCCACTGCCATTGCTGCTGCTGCTACCCCTGCTCCTGCTGCTGCTGCTGCCTCCCGCCAACCGCCACCGCGCGCGCACCGCCCCGCCAGCAGCGCACGCGCCCCACCGCCAGCAGCCAATCGCCGCCCGGCTCTGGCAGCGCGTCACGGCCTCGCCGCGGGCAGCCGCTGAACGGTAGCTCAGCTCCCGGCCCGGCCCCGCCCTGCCTGCAGGGGGCTGCGGCGCGCAGAGCGCGGGTGGGGGGCCTGGAGCTGGCGTAAAACGCCCGGCAAGATGGTGTCCCGGAGCCCCGGGCGCACCTTGGGGTGAAAAGAAAGCACTTGGGTGTTTGGCATTGCTTTTATGTATTTTTTTTTTCCAGTCAGTTCCACATCATGATTCTTATGTCCCAGTTCAGTCATCTGCGTCTGATCGCCCACAGTCAAAATGCATCTTAGAATTGAATAAATATCTCAGCATTTCTTCACAGAATCACAGAATTTGTAGGTTGGAAGAGACCTCAAGATCATCGAGTCCGACCTCTGACCTAACACTAACAGTCCCCACTAAACCATATCCCTAAGCTCTACATCTAAACGTCTTGTAAAGACTTCCAGGGATGGTGACTCCACCACTTCCCTGGGCAGCCTGTTCCAATGCCTATCAGCCCTTTCAGTAAAGAAGTTCTTCCTAAGATCCAACCTAAAACTCCCCTGGTGCAACTTTAGCCCATTCCCTCTCGTCCTGTCACCAGGCACGTGGGAGAACAGACCAACCCCCACCTCGCTACAGCCTCCTTTGAGGTATCTGTAGAGACCGATAAGGTCACCCCTGAGCCTACTTTTCTCCAGGCTGAACAAGCTCAGCTCCCTCAGCCGCTCCTCGCAAGACTTTTTCTCCAGACCCCTCACCAGCTTCATCGCCCTTCTCTGGACTCGCTCAAGCAGTCCTATGTCCTAGTTCTTGCCTACGTCCTTACCCTTTCTTGTTTCTGACTCCCATTGTTCGCTTCCCACTGCTTTCCTCCTCCTTCCACCCTACATTAGCTTCCCTCACCTCAGCCCTCTCCCCTCCATCCATCCCACCTGGCCCTGGCTGTTCCCTCACAAGAAGCACTGCAGCCTCTCCCACCACAACCCCCGCTGCCCTGCTCCTGCACAGCGTCCCCTGAGCCGCCTCTCCCCTCAGGGGCACCTCAGCCCTCCTGTCCCAAACACCAGCGCCATGCCCCTGAGGTAACGGCTTTCCTCACACCAGCACTCTCCTCAGCCTTTCCTCCTAAATAGGAGGGACAGGCACCTTGTCCCTCCTGTCCCATCAGGTTATGGTACAGATGACTACTTCATTTCAATTAATGAGACAATTGGAGACCCATTTTCAGTTATAAATGTGGTGGCAATGCTGTAAGTATCTTACCAGAACCTTGACAGCTTTGCTGTAGCTCCAAATCTTCCTCTTATGTCCTGAACAATTATAAAATCAGCATCTTTCTTGAGGGGCAATTGGATTTATTTTCAGTATGTGTAAGTGTACTTTTCCAAAACATATTTTCAGAAGAGCTAAACCACCTAGCCTAATATTCCCCTGCACCAAAATTGTTTGCTTGAGGCTGTGCTTATGTAGAAAAATTAGGCCTAAATAACTACCATTCAGCAAACAGGTAGCCTTCTGAAAGGCAATCGTAACGCCAGAAGTGAGGTGATAAAACCACATCAGCCCAAAATAGATGGGATTACTTCTCTTTGTACATACAGGTGAGTATGGATAAGGCAGATAATGGCACAAGAAGATTTAAAAACAAACAAAACAAAACAAAAAACATACTTTTATGAACATCTGGAGAGGAGATGAGCTCAAGGAACCTCATTACCACCTTCAAAAGAGATAATAACGCCTGTTAAGCTGTAATTGCTGTATGTTGAAGTGCTTCATTCTCACTCTTCTGGGCTAGTTACACCTCCTTCAGCAGTTTGCTCCAGGCAGCTCTGCGGAACTGCAGTCTCCCATTTACAGAAAGCCACCACCTAAACCTGCCATGAGCGTTCTTTGTGGTGAGCACAGCTCATGAGAAACTTTCATGCCGTGACATCTGCTCTACAATATTTCACTGGATCCTTTGAGCTTCACCTTTCCTCTGAGCTTTGGCTATTTCTTTAACCCCTGTGTTCTGCACACTGGCTGATCCACACAAGTCTGACTGTAGACCATCAGCCTATTAGGAAAGGTGGTTGTTTCCTCATGCTGTTGCTAGCAGAAATCTTGCTGCTTTCTCTCTTGTACACCAGGAGGGATGAGGAGTGTAGCTGTTAGGCACGTGGTGGATGGTAAACATATGCGAATCTAGACCTTCGTTACTTTTGTTGCCTTTTTATGCATAATGAGTGTACACAGAAATTTTCATACTTTTTTTTTTTTTTCATTTAAGAAAATGGATGCCCTTTAAACACTGAAAAAAATAAATCCTGTTTCACTAACAGTTAATTAGTATTCAACGGTAATCAGTGGCAGCAATCATACTTTTGAATTTTTAGGGATGTCACCAGAAAATTTTGTGACTGGTGTATGTATGTGCGCACACATACAGTGCAACAGAGGTCTGAGATAATATTAATGGGATAAAAATAGTTTGTTAATGTAAGCTGGAAAACAGAAAATGTGGCTGTTACCTTGTAAAGGACCTTTTAACTTTCTTGTATGCAGTTTTTTATTCAGACCAACTTGCCACAGCCATCCCTCTACTTTGCAGTCACCTGAATGTGTAAGGATTCTGCAGTGCATTTAGGGCTTAATAGAGGGAAAACAAAAACATCTTAAATGTATCAAGTTTTTACATGCTGTAACTTGATAAGCGTTGCCTTTAACATTATACATCACCTCCTTTATCTACCACCTTCTCCCTTGTGTGTCTGCCATTGCACTGTTAAGAAATAAGAACAAAGGGTTTTTAAAAAGTCCATAAAACTCCTGTGGAGATGAACCCACTATTCCCTGTGTGTGAGCCTCTCTACAGCATGCCTGACTACCTGTATGCCTAACAATGGATCTTTGTAACGCCAAACTGCAGTCTCGGATGGAGGTTGCTAAAATTCAGTATCAGTTGTAAAGTTGGGGCAGCAGAGCTACTAGCATTTTTAGTTACCTATATTTTTTTTTGCAGGGCTACTTCAAGTAGTCTATAATTCAAAGCCTCTGTGTTTTACGGCAATCAACGTCCAAAAGGTAAAGATGCAAATACATGTATACATTTCAGGAACAGTGCTATTTGTCTTACCAAATTTATTATGGTTGTTGATGAGGGTAACAGGCATGCTATCATCAACAGACCCTACGTACACTGTGCCTTCACTTTGTAGTCGTGGAAACTATGCTTAGGGATTACATACATCTTTGTAAGAAATTTTTATGACCTTTATTGGTCATGTTTTCTCAAGCCTGTTATTTGCATGTCCTCTTCTAAAAAGTCTCTCATTAGTTTTGCATAAGCATTTATTTAATTTTGCTCAGCAATAATAATAATGTTAATATATTACATATATAAATGCATACTAGCATCACTCATAAGAAAGTAATAGATCCGCACCTGCCTATACAAGCACTGTTTTCCCATGTTGTACATACAAACTGAGATAAATATCTCTTTCGTTCATTCTCAGATTATTTAACAAATCTACAGTCTGGCCTTTATGTCCTGTACATTAAAAGAGAAGGAATGTGGTATCACAACATTGTGTAGAACTTTAGATTTAGGAAACATGCTCCTTCACTGAAGGAAGTTAATGAATTAAGCACATAAAAGTATTAAAATATTTACTTTGTCAAAACCAGATGCAATAGAAAATTGCTTTTTAACTTTGCTGACAACTTTTGAAGTATTGCAATAAAGAATGCTTAATATTTTGCTATTTAATGTCTTAGCATTTTCCCATAACAATTTTGCCAGCAGTTCAAAAGTGCTCTGTAAAGAAACATCATATGCCTATGCATAGAGTTGACATTATCTGATTGTCATGGGTTTATATGACAAGGTTTCGGTAGCAGGGAGCTACTGGGGTGGCTTCTGTGAGAAGAATCCAGAAGTTGCCCCACGTTAGATACGGCCAGTTTCAGCCAGCTCCACAAGGGACTTGCTGCTGCCCAGAGTTGAGCCAGTAAGCAATGCTGTTTATGCCTCTGCGAGCACATATTGAAGAAAAAAAAAAAAAAGAAAAAATACTGGACAACAGCAGCTGGGAGACGGAGGAGTGAGAAGCAGCCCTGCAGCCCCCAAGGTCAGTGCAGAAAGAGGGCAGGAGGTGCTCCAGGCAGGCAGCAGCAGTTCCCCTGTGGCCTGTGGAGAGGCCCCTGGAGGAGCAGGCTGTCCCCCTGCAGCCCATGGGTCCCACATGGAGCAGATCTCCACGCTGCAGCCCCCCCATGGGTGGAGGAGCCCCCGGTGGAGCAGGTGGATGTGGCCTGGAGGACGCTGCGGCCCATGGAGAGCCCCCGCAGGAGCAGGCCCTGGGTCAGAGCTGCAGCCCGTGAAGAAGAGCCCACGCAGGCACAGGGGGTCTGGGGAAAGCTGCCACCTGTGGGGGACCCGTGCTGGAGCAGTTTGCTCCTGGGGGATGGACCCCGTGGTACAGAGACATGTGGGAGCAGTGCATGAAGAGCTGCTGCCTATGGGAAGCTCCTGCAGGCTCAGCTGGGAAAGGACAGCATCCTGTCCCCATGTGAAGCAGGGGCAGAGAGTGACTGGGAAGGAGAAGCAGAGATAAAGCATCAGGGACTGACCACAGCTCCAACTCCCCCTCGTTCCACATCTTCTTAGTTTTAGTTTGTTTCTCACTTCACTAGCTTCTTAATAACAGGTAATTTCTAAATTCCCCCTATGCTGAGTCTGTTTTGCCCGTGACGGTAACTGTTGAGTGATGTCCCTGTCCTTATCTCAACCCTTGAGCACTTTTTGTCATATTTTCCTCCCTCTTCCCTTTGAGGGGGGGAAGTGAGAAAGCAGTCACAGCATAGCTCAACTGTCTAGCAGAGTAAAACCACCACACTGATATTGGCTTTTTTTTTTTTTTAATAAAAATTCAGTACATTAGCCTTCTCTAGATACAGAAAGTTATAAAACACAGCAGAACAGCTCTTTTCACCCTTATTATTTTCCATTTCTCCATACATATACACTCCCATGCAGCTGTATTACAAAAGTAGTGTTTAGTAAACAAAACAGGACAAAACAAAAAACTATAGAGATCAATAAAAGTACTTAGGATAGGAAACCAGGGAAAAGCCCACTACTCAATCAGTTGTAATTAACAGCTGTTTTGAGGTAAGCAGCAGTTTACTTGTACCATAGGAACTGACTTTAGAAACATACACGGTAAAATCAATCTGAAAAAAAAAATCAAAATGCCTTCCTCTACTGTAGAAAAAAATGTTTTTGAACAAACTGGGACAACCTCCATGCCACACAGCAGGCACATACCAGTCAAGTCAGCACATGTGTAGCACCAGCTCAGCCACAGCACATGGCACCTCTTCCCATCCCACAGGCCAAAAATAGAGCATGAAAAAGGGATGGGGAGTCTAGGGAGAAGAGGAAAAACTGGCATATCCATGGGGAGAAGAAAGGCATGGTAATGATGGCATATTGTAGACATTAAAGAAAATATAAGATTGCACGTGACTCAACAAAAGACAGCCTTACTGAAAACTAGACTTCATTTAACAGCTTATAAAATAGTATTAAATTTAGCATGGCTCAGCAGATTGCCTTTACACCATGGAAGAAAGGGAGTGGCATGTACTGGCAAAGAGAGAATGCCCTGTAGGAACTGTCACCAACCATACACCCACCAAAAGGCAGAAAGGCACTCCTGTAAATTCCCTACAACTAGATTTTTGTGCTTAGCAAGCCCAGCAGCTCGACAGAGCAAACTGATGGGAATGCCTCTGCTTACCAAAATTTGGCCAAACCCATGGGCTGCAGCAGCTCAGTGCACCTGTGTTCATAGCACTAGGTGATAGAAACCTTGAAGAAATGATCAGCACCAGTAACAAGCCTGCATTTTCAACATCTAACACAGTAACTAACACAAGCATGATAGCTACCATGTTGTCTGAAAGCAGAAGGTATACTGGTGACCTGTAACATAATTACAGTCAACTTCCTTGTTGTAAGCTGGGGACATACACAAGCTCTCTAATAGGCTATGTTCCACATTTAATTTTATGAACACAGTATGCAGTTTAGCCTACTTTTCCTGTTTTAGGGAGGGGGAACAAAAACATTGCATTAATAAACAGATTTGTCATTCCATATCTTGTATCTCATTATTTCTTTGGCAACAGGAGTTACAGCATTTCCTTTATAAATCAGATGCTGGATGGACCATCTATTTACATGCTAGCTAGTATACATTACATAGGATTATTGACTGCCAAAGCAAACTATTTTATGCCAAGCTTAGGGAGGTAGATAGCCTTTTAAAGTCTGGTCAGACTCCATGACAGAAAACAGTAATAAAAACAGAAACTGAGTCTGTGAACGGTGTAAGAGCTCTAGCTCTTTTCCAGCTCTGAGATCAGTTGCCAACACTCTCCACCTACCCCTGATTAAAGGCTTGTTTTATTACAAATCCATACACACCACTTGAAAGAGCAGTCTACAGGTTCCTGAAATTACTATGTTCAGAGCATGTTTATTTTTTAATACAATCAATCCACATTATCATTTCACTCCTGTTGCACATGGGTAGTGGAAAATAAAGCATTAAATTTACTTTAAGGAAAAAGATTCAGGCTATCAAGAAATTAGATACCTGTTATTTGAGCTTCTGAAATATTTTCACCTATTCTAAGATTGCTTGCTTTAAGCATTACACTACTGAATTGAAAAGCATAATAGTTTACCAAATCATCATTTCAACATGGAATAATTAGAAGCCTGTTTCAAAGTTTTATTAGTTTGTCATAAAAAACTTACAGTAAGTTCAAATATGTACAAATAGTCATAAAAACAAAGCCATGTTCAGTTACTTATACACGAGCCAAATATTCATGACATGGCTACAAAAAAAGTCTTCAAAAAACTCCCACAAGGTTAAAACAACCATTAAAAGTTTATGCTTCAAAAGCCCAGTAGCAGCAATTGACAGCTCATTTCATTACAAAAATCAGGGGGTAGTAGTTAACTTTGACTTGAATAAAATTGTATGTTTAAGATTTAACTCTCAACAAATAGTAAAAGTAGTAGCATGGTTGTCAGTCTAGGCTTTGTTTTAACAATCATTAAGCAAGCACAATTGCCTCCCCATACAAGGAATATTAACTCTTAAGATCCATGCCTCCACTGTTTGTTTTCTTCTTGGTTGAATCTTACTTGGTGTTCAGCTGATTTAGTTATGCGTTCAGTCCTCTATGCATTTCATTCATTTCCTTCACCTGGGGGAGGAGGAAATAGGTTGAGGAACATCAACATTTGTGCTACTTAACAGGAGAACCCAGAAATCAATAACTTTACTCCAGATTTTCATCAGCAAGAGGTAATTGTCAGCTACAAAATTTGGATTCCTCTAGGAATACTCTGTACCTGGGGCTGAAACACCATACACCTTAGCACAATTCCATTGTGAAGTAGCACATCAATAGGAACTGCAAGGCCCTTGCAGTTGAAGCTGAAGACCCCTGAAGATCTCCACATCTCCATAATAAAACAAGACTATCAGTGCTTCCTGTGGATTGCACAGCCCTGGCTATAGAAATGTAAAAACAGTACTTGCCTCCAGCACCTCCCCCCTCCCAAATCCTGGGAAAGACATCAGATTGCCAGTTGCCTTTGAAACTAACATGCAGAGCCAACATGGTGAACTATACAGAGATCTAAACTGGTTACAAAATTTCAATCCCCACCACCACGCTCCAACATATCTGAAGCACCCAAAGCAAGCTATTAAACTCCCGCAGAAACTTCTAAGTTTAGGTTCTAACCAACCTCCCCCAAATTCCCCCATATATCAAAAAAAATTACCTCTGCTTTCACGTACTTCCCTTTCTTCCTTCTTGTGAGAACCTGTAAGGAAAGAAAGAGTAAAGGAAGGACAGATTAATTGTTAAGTTTAAGTCTTGATTTACATTTCACTTTATCTGTTTGGCACTCTGATCTTGAAACTGTCCATTCCCCATCCTTCCAGATTTAACAGGCTCTCTGCCACTCTTGACTACCTTAAACCAGGAGGCAAGACAGGTACTTCCTCCACCTAAATGTGTTTTCCTAATACTTCATTTTCCATGCGACACCCTTCTGTCACAACCCAAATCAGTGACAGTCCATCCATGAATTCCTCTCTACTCCCAAGTCTCAAAGAAAGCCCACAAACAGCTAGTTTACAGAGGCAGACTTTCTATCAGAGTCCAACTACCTTGGTGTATTATTCCCCAAATTACACTGATACCCACCCTGCCTGGCAGCTTTGTTAGAACTTACCAGAACAACAATTCCAGCAACTATTGCTATTATCACTATTACAATGACAGCAATGACGCCAGGAGTCAGAGACTTCATGGAAAACTCCGGTGCTATTTCATCAACATAGTAGACCGCTACTGCTTTGTCAAGCTGTACCACTTCATTATCAATGCTGACATTCAGTCTGTTGTTAAGAAAGATGGAATCACCTTTTACCTAAGGACAGATAACAAAAGAGACTTACTAGTTCACCTTGTAATAGGCATTCTTCTATGCGTTACAATTGTTTATCTTGCTTTTGCCAGAATATTTTATGACCATCAAACGCAATGCCATACATATTTAGTCTTTGGAAGACTCTACCCATGACACTTACATCTTTTTCAACGTAGTAGGCCACATCAGCTATATCCACTTCTCCAGCAGATTTGTCTGAGGAATTTTGCTTCAGATCAATAAAAATGTAAGGGTTCTCATACTGGGAAAGAAGACAGTATGGAATTAAAGGGGTTAATTTAGACCCAACTACTAAATATGCAGCAAAATACAATCTGACTTGAGGTAACATTCTCAATCAAGTTTATGGTACTTCTAAAGCAAAGTTTTTATAGAACAATTCAAATTTCACATTTTTGATAAAGCAAAGTGAATTCATATATGAACTAGGAAGACAGACATGCAATTTTTCAATTCAGATAGTTATTTGCTTGTGTTCAATAAGTTAAGCTATTTTGCAAGCCTCCATTAAGATCCGTACTTTATGCAACAAAACTTCAAAGTCACTGAAAGTTTTTAGTGAATTAGTCACAAAATAAAACATGTGCTTCTTACCGTGACATCGGCTATATAGCGCCCATTCAGCATATAACGTCTGGAAATTGTTTCTTTGAAGAATCTACAAGGATATTAAAACCGCAACTGTTAAAAGCAGTAGTATTTTTACACATCACTTTTTAGATAACTAGTACAATTTACACCCCCCACTACCTCCACCCCCAAGTCTGTTTGTGGGGGATTGACCCTAGCTGACACCTATACAAGCCAGTCTCCAAGCAATAGCTACTTTGGAACCACCCTCTCCAAACCTTATTTATTGCTGAGCATGATGTTATATGATCTGGGATAGCTCGTTGGTCAATTCAGGTCAGCTGTCTTGGATGTTTCCCCTCCCAACCTCCTGCCCATCCCTAACCTACTCACTGAGGCAGCAGAGGGAGAGACAGACAAGACCTTTACACTATAACTAACTGATTCTTATCAGCACTGTTTTGGTGACCAGTCTAACACAGCATTATATTGGCTGATACAAAGAAAATTAACTCCACCCCAGCCAGGCCCAGCATACTCATTAAGAGGTACCAGAGCTCTGTTAATTCCCAACAGTGAAGTTGCACTTACTGCAAAACAAACAATTACTGCACTGGTGAAGATCAAAAGACTTTAAATAGCTTTGAGAGTTCACAAATACAGCAGAAACTTCTGTTCCAGCAATAAGCAAAAAAAACCCCACAGCTACAAGCACATTTTTCTTGCTATATGACCTTTGACAAGAAGAATTTTATTTAAGCCAAGAAATATAGCTAGCCTGACGTTTTTTCTCCTACTTCTTTTATGAAGTCCCTCCTCTATCTCTCCATCAGTTTCATTTTTGAGCAGTTTCACCCGATTATCTTCTTTACTATCTTGACTTGATTAAAAGGTACATTTCCACTTAAAAATGATGGTGATTCGTTTCCATTTAAACCGTTAATTTCCAATAAAATTAAAGCAAGCTTTATGAAGGACCTATAGGTCACTTACAAGTCTTACAAAGAAATTAGTTCACACATTTGACAATGCTTTTAAACACTTGGTTGTTTAGAAGTACAGTAGGTCACTTACTTCTTCAGAGACTCAGTGTTCAGAGGAGTTTCTCTTTCAGCATGTTTCATTTTAACGATGATCCACCTGAAGTAATGAATATTCTTAAAAACACATGCATATAAACAGCGTACACCAAGAATCTAATCCCATGTGGGGGGTGGAGGTGAATGAAGCAGTGAGAGGGGGAAAAAAATATATATATCTCCTCCCTTTTCCCCACAAATGTCATTGTTTCCAAAGGAAAAAGGCAGTAAACAAGTACTTATTACTCCACATTCATTCAGTCCCAGTGTATCACTCACACAGATAAATCCTCTGTAAGGCAGAACCTAATACAGGAATGCTTTTAGGTCACAGCACGCCCTGCTGAAAAGACTTACGTTGTTCTGACTAATTGATTGCACTTCAAGTCTGTGTCATGTTTGTCAGTTCTTCTAACACCAGCTGTATTCACACACCAACAGGTGGTTCCATTGCACTGCTTTGCCTTGAAGACACCATTGTTTTCACACTCAGGATCATAAAGACCATCAGTATCTTCAAACGCATCTTTTGGCTTTTCACGACGACCTGATTTTGTGCTTTTTACTTCTGCTTTCATCAACAAGCATTTTGATGTCACTAAAAATAACCAGAAAGTCACATTTTACGATTTCAGACCATGCACACACAAAAACAAAACTCCATAAAACCACATGGTTACTTCAGAAGCAACTGCATTTGAAGCCATTTCAAGGAAGATCAGACACCAAAGACGTAGGTAATAAATAAAGCCAATATGGTTTGGAGTATATCAGCTTCTGAAGCCAAATGCAGAAGTCCAGGCAGTTTCGGTTTCTTCCGCCCAGAGAAAGATTTACAGGCTACCTCAAACCAAGAAGTAAGGCTTTTAGAAAAGGCTCTTTCACCCATAAATTCATAGGAAAAGTCACGATATGTGCTTAGAAGGAAGCAAAAAATTAACGTTTGAGAAATCCTTTTCGTTAGGCAAGGATCAGATAGTGAAAGAGATCAGGGAACTGGAGTCATGCACATAAGTTACGCAGCAGGAATCAGACGCGCTCATTGTTCATCGCCAGTTGACCTAGAAGACCAGGAAGAATCTTTCTTCCCTTCCCTTGCCGTCGTTATTTGCCAGGAGCTCTTTGCGCAGGGTCACATACCCCCTCTTACACGGTACCTGGCACTTTTATTTAGGATCCCCATAGTAGCGAGAGCTCCTAGGTTAAAACCCACAGAGGACAAGCGGGCTGTACTCACGAGTATCACAGTTGACGGTGACACCGGAGCCGATGGAGCTGCACTGGCAGACGCCGTTAACCAACGTGCAGTCGGTGACACGCTTGTTTTTCTCGCAAACACAGTCTGGAAGAGACACACAGCCATGAGCGCAGATGCTCCCGAAGGCGAGGCCGGGCGGAGGCTGACCCCGCGGGCGAGGAGGGGAGCCACAGCCGCCCCTCACCCGCAGCCACGCACCCCGCGGCTCCAGCGTAGGGCGAGAACTTTCCCCTCGAAGCCCCAGGACCGGCTCCGGCCCTTTTTTTTGCTGCCGGGCACCCCAAACCGTGGGGAGAGCCGTCGGGGGAGAGGGACACGACGGACCGGGCACCCTCCCGCCCGCGGGCAGCCCCCGCTGAGGCGGGGGCGCCATTTTGTGGCGCTGCCAGGGGCCGGGCGGAGCGGGGCGCCCACCGCCCCGGTTCGTGGGGGCGGCTCCGCGGGGAACGAGCAGGGTCGCCCTCAGGGGGGTCGAGGGCCCCGTTTGGGGTTAGCGGGGAAGGCGTGGGGCGAGACGAGGGGCGCGGGGCAGGCACTCACCGTTCTGGGCGCAGGCAGCGGCGCAGAGCAGCAGCAGGAGCGCAGCCCCGCGGAGCGGCTCCATGGCTTCGGCCGGCGGTGGGGCGCGGAGAGGCTGGGGAGAAAGCCTCGGAGGAGCGGGTTTGGGGACAGAGAGGGAGAGAGAGCGCTGCGTACGCGGCGGGGAGCGATGTGAGCCGCCCGACAGGTTCGGCAGGGGATGGCCGCGCCGCGCCCTCCTGGCTCCGGTTACACCTGCGAGGCGCAGAGGGCGGCAGCGGCACCTCCTCCCCGGGCAGCCGGGCGTTGTTAAACCGCCCCCTCCCCCCCGCACCTGGGCGAAACTGGATGGAGCAGGGCGAGCCCGAGCTCAGCGCCCTCCCTTTCCCTGCCCCGGCCCAAATATAGCCCCTTCCGGGGCGGCCGAGGGGAGCGCCCCGAGGTGCGGCCCGGAGGGAGGGAGGGAGAGGGGACGAAACCGCGCTGCCCCGGGCCGGCGGGGGGAGGAGGGGGTGGTGGCAGCAGGCAGCCGCCCCCGACGACGAGGAGAAACTGTTAGTCACCGGGAGAAGTCCCGGGAAGGCGTGTCCGAGTGTGTCCGAGTGTGTCCGAGTGTGTCCGGGGTTCCCCGGCCCTGCCTCGCCCTTTTGGTTCCCTCCCTGAGGTGTTTTGTGCCCCCCCCGGGGGTCGCGCTGCCACCCCCTGCTCCCGCAGCCCCCCTCTGTCGGGCCGAGGAGCAGCGGTAGATAGCGATGTTTAATGATTAATTCTGCTCGGTGGTGCCTGCTGAACTCTTTTTCTATGAGCGTTTAACAGAAATCCCGATAATCCCGGAGTTAGTTTAGCAAAAAAAAACAGGCACCTGTCTATGCAGAGCACGCTTTCTCAAGGAATCGTTCTCCTATTTCCCCCCCCCCTAAAACAGTACTGTATATGCTTGGTTACTCCCCTTTAGGACTGCTCTGAAGCGAATCGCTCTGGCACGGGACTGTCTGCACTTTCCTCGTTGAGAAATCAAAGTCTTTGGTACCATGTCCCTGAGCAGTGCAGCTTACCAGGAACATGTGAAACTGTAGGTAGTGCAAAAGCCCTGGCAATGTTACAGAAGACGAAAGGTAGGGAAGCTTGCTGCTGGCTTTAGAATTACTCTCCGAAGTGGAAAAGGGATGCCAAAATGTAAAACAAAAAGAAGGTGTGGTACACCTTTTTTCTGAATCTTTTCTGAATGTATTAATTCAGCTTAAAAAAATCTTTCTGAAAGATATACCAGTGTCCTGAAAACTAAGTTATTTTAGGAAAGGAGAAAAACAACGACATCCCGCATTTATGAGAAATCGGTATTTTCAAGGACAGTTGAAACTTCCTCTTACCAGTGTTGATATTCACTGTACAATGCAAACTCGTTGCCACTCCTTTTACATGCAAATCTCAGTTAATGAAACTGTTTAAAACCTTTGCATGTTCTGAAAGTAAGCACAGGTTAGCGGTCTGTGCCGTTTTGTCTCTATGTGAGCTGAGTCTGTGTTGCATCTCTGTTTCCATATTTACTGTAGTCCACAACGGCCCGCTGAAATCGATGAGCTCTCTCTGATGGGTCTGAGTTAAATGACTGTTCTCTAAGTCTGCTCCTAGTACAGTCTGAATGAGACTTCTCCATTTTTATTTTATTTTTTTTTGTAATTCTTCTTGCAGTTTTGAGTGGCTTATTAATACTCTTCTGGTACAGTTTTCAATGACTCAAATTAACAGCATCATCTTAGCGAAGTGAAAACTTGGAAAGACTTTTAAAGTCTCTCACATGGACTTTTCACATTGTTGCTGTCAGATGATGGCATTCTGCAGAAAGATGAGCAGGATCAATAGGCTCAGAAATGCCTGTCTTATGGTAAATCTCTTTTTGTGTGTAAATGTATTGTTTTTTTTTCAAGATGAGGAGTTACCCTGTCATGTCAAATTGCCAAGCTGAACTACATCGACTTTAAAAACAGGGAACAGTACACTTAATGATAGGCTTTTGCCTTTTGTTTTGTTTTAATATTGTAACTTTATAGAAACAGGACAGAGTGAACACATGCTAATCCTTGTTCCCCTGGCCCTTGTTTGGGATAGGTAAACCTCTGTGCCTAGTATTAATAAACCAAGCCTTAGTCTGCAGTCTTGAAACCTCATAGTGGCTACTACTGAAAGTAAAGCTGCTTTTTCCACCACCTCCAAATACTGGACAAGTCTTTATTGTCAGTGTACAAAAAACAGTGTCTAAAGGTTGAATTCAACCTGGATATATGTGTGGTCTGAAGAAGCCCATTGCAGTGTGTTTTGGCCTTGTAGTGTGACACATTAAGTGTTCCCTTAACTATCAGCGTTAGAAAGCCAAACCATAGCTAATGGAAAGATAGGTGCACCATGTTGCATTTGATTTGGCTCCAATTTGCGGGAACTGATGCAGGTCTCATTATCTTTAATTTCTCCAGTTTTCCAAATCGAAATAAATTCTTGTTTATACATGTGGATGTTGCTTATTATTTTGGAAATTGTGAGAGTTGCTCTTCACAATGTCATCCTCCAGCAAAGCAATGGGAGTGAAAAACCATTCTCAATTGCATTAGTTTTACCGTCTTTCCAGGTTATTTTGAGGGAAGCTTCTCTTAACCATAAACCAGTGGAGTAGGCATATGGTTAGAGAGATAAAACAATCCAGGTATTGAAATAGCTTAATTACAGAGACAACTCAGTGTCTGGGGCTTAGAGAGGAGGACCATTTTTGAACCTTTTGTAGTGATATAAAAGGCTTTTTTGGGGTGAAATGCATGACTTTGTTCAGTGGTGTTTCTAAAGTGACTTTTCCCAGTGTAATGCTCTCAAGGTAAGATCTTGCTTACTGGTTACAAACAGCAGAGTTTTATCAGCTGTTGGACATATCTCCTCTTAGCAAACAGCTGAATGCCAATTAGGCAGTGCAGTGTAGGATAGATGTGGTTTACACTTATGAAAGCATAATTACAGCTCAGACCAATTATAATTTAAATGCTACAAACACATTTCTGGTTCTTATATATGTATAAAATTGTTTTGATCACTAGTCTTTAGGGGATATGTAAGCTCATATTTGAGAAACTTGGGTGATCTGTGTTGTTCAACTTTTGCTCTCCAGTTCATATCTGCTCCAGATCTGTTTGGAGAATAAAGCTAGTTCAGTTCACTTAAGTATTACTTGAAGAACTGTGGATGCCAGTGGGAGACTTTCTGTTGACTCAGTGAACTGTGGATCAGGTCCGAGGAGATAAATTCAGCTCTTTCAGAAGCCAGTAAGAATTAGTGTGATAATGGGATCTGGCCTGTGTCTTTACAACGTAATTTGCAGGTGTTCCCTAGAACTTGGGTGAGTGGTCTTGTGACACTCCACAGGCACAGAAAAGGGATAAAATCTGCTTTCAGGGAAAGTTGCAAGAATCTATGAGTCACTCCTGAACTATCAGGAAATGATGCAAGGTGGGGCTGTGACATGTATTGTGGTCGGCAGATCGGAGAGATGAGTAGGGAGAAGATGATCGGTTTCATTGGAGTATTTGGCAATCCAGCTCTAACTGAGATTTTTCGGAGGCTCCAAACATGGTTGGTTTGGGCTGTGCTCTTCTGAAGATGTCCCTAAAAATAGGCCAAGTATTATGCCAAAGTGCAAAACAGTGCTACTAGTGTTTTCCCACAAAATTAATGCTTTTTGAAAATTCATGATGACTTTCAACTGGTTAAGGCCGATGAAGTTAGAAACAAGCAGAAACAGTCTTATGCTCAAAAATGAAAACAGGTTTATTTATTTATTTATTTTTATGGTAGACATTGTTATATACATTTTCTACGTTACAGGCAATTATATGTTATATATAACCTAAGGAAATTTTTATTAGGACACTTTTAGAATGTGTTCAATCAGTTTTTTTTTTTTTTTTTTTTTTTTTTTTTTTCAGACTATACTCTCTACATAGGATGGACCATAAGAAAGCCACTTGAAAGTACCATAGAAAGAGGACAATACTGAGAAATAATATATAATATCTTGTCCATGATGTGTTTCTGAAGATTCCAGACCTTCACAAACCAGTGTATGCTGCTGCTCAAAGAACTGTAATAACATTGCCATTTTTATTTCCTGCAGGACTGAAAAACACTACATAGCAGGTAAGTACTATTATCTTTTTATGAATAATGAGAACATCGAGAGTAACACAGAGCTTAAATGTTTTGGCCACGTGTAGCTGGTCAAATAAAGACCCAGTAAAAAAATAAATGAGCAACTGTGTCTTTTCTGCAAGACTGTCATAACTGCTTCTGAACACTGTAAAAAGATAGCTTATGTTTTGTGTATTTTTGGCCTGTTTATAGATCATGACATTTTTTTCTTTGAGTAGTAACACAGTTTATAAATGTAACTGTTTATTTTGCTGAAATTTTTGTGCACACCGGAGATGAAAATCAGTGCAGAGGCAGTGGCAACAGTCATAAACCTGTCCTCAGCTTTAGATGCCTGCACCTTGGTTCTCCATCAAGCTTGGGCTGAAAGTAAGAGTACCTGAGGCATACAACTGTTGGTTCAGAGGTTTGTAAAAGTAGACAGGGTGTAGCCACTGGAGAGAGATGCTCATGCAATTAATGTGTGTTCTGTTAGTATCTTTGAGGATTATAGAAACCAACCTGTCTGATACATCATGGCATCCTCACCTTTCTGCTAGGGCTTAGTCTTAACCCCAGTGGGTGGGGTCACTAACAGGCTCGTCATCATCCCTCTCTTTACTGCCATGGAAATATGTCTTCATGGCTCTTATACCTACAGCATTTTCACAGCAGCTATTGTCAGTGTTCAAAGCTGCTTAAACTGTGTAGCATTAGAGGTAAAAAAAAAAATGAGTAAGTCTTCATCCAGCCTACTTTGTAGCAGAGAGTCAAGCACAGTAATCTCATACTGTGCCCAGTCCCTTAGTATACTCACTGTTTTCGTATAGTTTGGAAAGGGCTTAGAAGAAAATGTGACATCACAAGCTGTAGTCAGAGGAGCTCCATTTAAACTAAAATTGTTTCAGTTCTGGAATATAAGATTTTTTTTTCCCTTTTAGCCATTACAGATGGAACTTTGTCAAAAGTTAAATTTATTAAAAACTGTTTGAGAGTCCTAAATGGATTTTAACATGTTTAATTGTGTGACAACATCTCAGTGCTGTTCTAAGAACCAAAGCAGATGGCTGTATGGACAGATAGCTGTCCAGTTTCTCAGTATGATGGTATTGGAAGGTACGTTAAGTACTTGGAGGTGTCTGCTATTAAATTTCCTTATGTCAGACTTGTCTATGTGTACAGGTCACTACAAGGCAAACTTGGGTGTAGATTGACCATATATCAGCTAATCCACAGTAACAGGCTATGGACAGTGTTGTACATGGCAGTAAAAAAAGACATTTATTCATTAAAAAAAACAAAACGAAACAAAACACAAAGACAGGGCCACAGCATTCACAGAGGTAGTTTCTGTGGAGCAGCTCACATGCTATAAATCCCCACCCAGTCTTACCTCATTGCAGCTTGTATTTGTAGTCATACCCAAGGCAAAGTTGAATAAATACACGGAAGAGCTGAGCAGAAGCAGCTAAGCCCACAAACACCATTTAGCATAACACAATGGGCACCAAAGAGTAGGGTTAAAAGGAGCGAGGTGTTTCATAGCTGACAATCTGTGTTTTTTTTTTTTTTTTTTTTTCTTACTGAAATACATTGCTTTTGTGTTGTAACTACTTTCCTATTTCATGCGTTTATCTTTATTTTTTTTTTCCAGTTAGCTAGCTATTACCAAAGTTCATCTGTTTCAGTTTGCACTTTAATTTACAGCCCTTGTACTAGTCATTTTATTGCTTCAACCTCTGGGTGAGAAAACTTTTACAATTTGCGATTACTGATCTCAGAGAAACAAGAAAGCTTTTTGACCTGCTGTAGAGTAATTATAGAACCCATTGCTTCTAGGGAGGGCCAATCAATGTTTAACAAACTGTGGCAGTTCTAATTTAACCGTTTGAAGCCTGAACCATTGGATTGGGGTGAAAAAAAAAACATCCAGACTCTTCAGCCTACAATTTAATTAATCTGGTTTTAGTCTATAAAGTTTTGCCTTCCTGCTACTGAACTTGAGGCTTTTCCTTTCTCAGCACGGAGTCAAAATATTTGCATATAAAAATATTTTTCCCTTATTTCAGAAATTATAGCTATGTTATTGTTGATTAATCCTTTAATGGGATGAGTCTGTGAATGCCCTGCTGTCAAAATAAGCTTTGACAATAGAGAAATTAAAACATCTTAATTACTAATATAATTTCATATTATAGAGGCTATGGTCATGGAAAAAGATTCAATTGTGTTCCACGGTGTAAAACCAGAATAAATAGATACCCTGTGTTTGGAAGAGTTTGTGATCTGAGTTATGCGACCAGTAAACTAACAGGTAAATCTAAACTTTGGAATTGGAAAACAAGGTCAGAAAGATGATATAATTTACAGATTTTGTCCAATTATAGAATTAAAAACTGGCTAGCTAGAGTTTGAAGGCTCCCACCTATTCTTCATCCACTCAAACAGCTATGAATTTAAGAAATGATGAACTTACCTTCAGAAAAAAAAGGACATTATTTTGAAAGCACCGAAGTTTTTCTACTTTTTATCTCCTTAGGTAGAAAGATAGATATATTTTCTGGATAATTAGTTGCTTAGATTTTCAATGATTTTGTGTACTAATGTTTGCATATGCATTAACATCAATGGGACTACGAATGTGTGCTGCTGTTCACCAGATGTGAAATGAGTATTGTGATTTTATAAAAACATTTGTTTGATTAAAGTAAAAGGTCTTACAATTTTATTGGTCCAGCTATATTTTCATTGCTAAGATTTGTAAAGTCTAGTGTTTGCTAGTTTCTGAGAGGAGAGAAGTGAAAACTTGCACACTGAAGAGCTCGTATTTTTCAATAGAAATGCAGGCAATTCAGTCACTGCACACACACAGTACACTGCAAGCTCCCTGTGCACAGCTGACACAGCTGCTCCTCACTCCTGCACGTGTCTGAGGCAGCCTGCTGCTCTTTGCATCTGAAAGAAATGGCTCTGGGTCATGGTGGTACAGGAGTCTGTTTTATTAGTGCTCTTTGCACAATACAGTATGAAGAAACTTCATGGGCACAACAGGATAATGAATATCCATGCTTATTAAATGCTCACTAATGTGCAGGATGCAACCTCCATTTACTTTTAAAAGCTAAAATGTTGTGGGTGGTATCAGAAGGTTCAAAAAAAATTATTTAAGGGGCACTGTACACTTCATGTCTTTTCCCCTTGATATAAAATATGCAGTAAAGAGTTCAGAGTCAATGATGTTGAGAGACACATGATGGTGAAGACCTAACATAGTCTCACATAGTCTCATCTCTTCAGGTAAGACTATTTGGTTTCACTTACAACCAGAACAGAACTGCCAATCCTTAAAAAAAAAAAAAAAAAAAAAAAAAAAGTAAACGCTTCCACTTTCTGCTTTGAGTCAGTTAAGTTCATACAGGATATATCAGCCTACAGTAGAAATGAACAGCAAGTTCAAATGTATGTCCCCAGTACTTTATGTAGATTTGCCGCTGCAGAGCATTTGGCTGATTTGCAGTATGCAGAAGCAGCATGTTTAGACATGCACTGTGTTCGCTGGCAGCCTTGACATTCTTCTGTCATCTGTTGTTTCTTGTTCGCTGCAGTATTTCCTTTTTTTTTTTTTTTTTTTTTAATAGTTTCTGACTTTTTCAGCACCTGGGAGAAACCAGAGGTAGTTTTGGATTTATGTATTAAAAAATCCTGCTGTTTGCTTAGAAGTTTTCAAGCAAACAAAGCAGACGGCAATCTCCATGTCTGTCCGTCCATCCATCCATCACTGATATATATTTAAGATGCACTAGATCATTTTTAGTTTTAATCCTACTGTTGTGTTTGTTGACAGCAAAGATTTAGCTATAACAATCCTTTCTAGTGTCATTAGTTACTAGTTCATGTACCAAAGAGGTAAGTCATATTCAGGGTGTTAAGTGTAGCTCTAGCTCAGGCACCACAATGCTGTAATGATTTGTTTCACACAACTCATCTAAATTCTTACTCTCCCTTTCCAAATAAAAGAAGCAGATTACTGGTGATAGATGTGGATTCATGTAGTTTGCCTATTTCTTTGAAATATTCTGAAACTTTGTTGCTTTATTGCACCCTATATTCTAACAGAGTTATAGCATGTCCAGCCTTTAATTTTTAGATGAATGCTTGAGTTTATTTACATGTCTGTAGGAATAGAGTTCTCATCCTGTGTGTGTTTCATCTAGAACATATTTGACTGAGAGACTGGGTTCCCCCTGACAAGGGCAGGAGTTCTCTCTACAGGGAAGAGAGCTATTATTTTATTTCCTTTTATTTTACATTCAGCAATAAATAGAAAAAGTCTATAATTGGACAAATACACATTATATTTGAACAATGATCTATATTTAGACAAACCAATGTTTATTTTTCATGACTTCCTTTGAAAAGATGTATCAGGAGTTCTTCCAGTGGTACAACAACAACAAAAACCTCATTATAATCACAGAATCATTTAGAGTGGAAAAAAACTCTAAGATCATCCACTAGATAGTCCACTAGGAAGGATACCACATATCAAAGGCATTTGTTTTCCTACCTTACAAGTATTACTTCAGTGATATTTCTTAATCCATGTGTCTCACAACTGGTTTACTGAAAACATTTTTTTTTTTTTAATTTAAGAGAAGTAAACTGCTTTCTATTTGCCTTTTTCGAACTAGCTACTGGGTAATTATGCAACTATATATCTCTCATAATTCAGTTCCAGAGTATTTACAAAAATCTTTTTTTCTTTCTGCAAAAACAAGATTTTGAAACAATTCCAAAAGGTTTTAATTATATATATATATAAATAAAATACTTCAAACTGTAATAGCATATAAAGATAAAGAGTAACTCAAACTATCTAATGTCATCCTATGGGAAGGGCTCTGAGTTAAGTACTATATAAATTCAGCGTAGGAGGCAGGACAATGCTATAGTGTCTCAGTTTAAATTGCTTGTAGTGAAATAGTGCCCTCTGATGTTCACTGAGTTACTCGGAAATCAGAGAACAAAAAACATTCTCCCGGATATGCTTGGATGAATTAATTGTTCAACAAACTTCCAAAAACTGTAGTTAATGATACATATGTAAAACCTGTAGTTAATACCTTAGTAATAAAGGCTGAGAACCAGTTAGGTCCTCTACATCATGCAGAGTATTTACAGTCCAGTAAAGTTCTGTTTCCTTCTTATCACTCTGTTCAAGAACTTCTTACCATATACCCAGTAGAGACCTGAATGTAAGATACACAACTCAGAAATACAAAACAATTGTTTATTAGTAAATGTACCTAAAATATATGCAGAGTTTAACCACTACATTAAGCTCATCACCTCCAAAGAGGTAGCTAGCCAGGCTAGCATCCAGGAGGGTTTTGTGAGCCTTTGTGACTCCCTGGAAAAAATTTGCTGGTCTGAGCTGTCAGTTTCAGACACCCTGATTTTTCCTCTTGGGCTTTATGCCTTTCCATGTTGATGTTTCTCCATGATGTTTCAAGTTGAGTGCTTGAGTAATCCCCATCTCAGCAATCCTACCTTAATCTGTAAAGTTTTGCAAGGAGAGAAGCTTAAAATTGCAAATTTTCTCACTGCTTTTTTTCACAACTCCTGTTTCCTTAGTCTGAACCAAGCTAGTCTGAGCACATTGAGCATGTATTGCAACTGAACCTTGGGTCCTGGGAGGTGAGGAACAGTATGAAAAGGTTTACAGAGAGTGGATCACAATACCTCTTGAGTAATTTGAACTTGATTGTAACAGATCTTTGAGGGTGAAAAGAAAAGATCTTGTGATATTTTGTTGCAGAACCAAGAGCTCAAAAAAAAAAAAAAAAAAAAAAAAAAAAAACAGTCAAAAAAAGCCAAACTATTTTAGAAAGGAGAGAGCTGTAGGGAAAAAAAAAACATACAAACGCTGGGAAGCTGTATAGATAAAGATTTACTTTGTAACCTCCTTTTTACTGGTGCTGTGAGGAATGCAAATCTGAAGGTGTGAAGATTAAGAATGCACACACTTTACAATAACTGCAGCTTTATGTTTTACAGACTTCAAAAAATGACAAAAATTATCTTCCTAGTTTCGATGGTTTGTGTGGTTAAATAGATTTTTCTGTAACTTATCCTTCCTTTGCTTTCCACAGTTATCAAATGATTGGTAATTGAGTGCTTGGAGTGCCTTAGATGAACAGCATTGTGCACAAACAGGAGTATGGACGTGTAAAAGGTAGAGAATTTTTGTTTGTTTTTACATGAAGGATAATTTAATGCAGGTTGACTCAATCTGACTGAGCATGCATAGAAACATCTGTGTTAAAAAAGGCTTTCTAGATGACCAGATTCTGACCATCCCTGCTTCCCCAGGGATGGAGAGCTCCACCACGTCGTGCTCCGTGCCCCAAAGGGCCTCCAGCCACCACACCACCCGCGGGGCCTCCCCGTGAAGGAACGCCAGGCCCAGTGCGCCCCGTCCCTGCTTTTACCCCTCCCACCCTAGCAACAGCCGCGCCCCGTCTGATTGGCTGGCGCGGCCCGGCGGGCTCCGCCGGAACGCTGCAGCCCAGCGCCCCCAGGCGGCAGAGGTAGGGCCGGGGGCGGCAGCGTCCCGCGCTCCCAGGGGCTGCCAAGGGCGCGGCGCTGAGGAGAGGCGAGGAGGGGAGGGGGGCGGCGGCCCGTGTGAGGCGGGGCCTCCTCCGGACTCACCTGCTGGGGACCAAAACTGGGTAATTACGTACCCAATGTGAGATTTATTTATTTATTATTATTATTGTTTCCCCCTCCCTCTGTGTCATAACTAAGAGCTGGGGAGGCTGTCTCCCTATATATACCCTGTGTAGGGACCTACTGAAGAATTAAAGTTGTTTTCTCGTGTATAAAACGTAGCTTTCCTCACGCGCCATTTGGTGTCCTCTTGATTTTTTAAAGAAACCATAGGTTTGTTTCCTTGGTTATGCCTTTGCATTATCTCCTACTTAATTTAAATTTTGTCCCCAGCGGCTATAACCAAAGGTTATAAAAATAATTCGGCATTTCATGATTTTATTTTTCATATCATATGGTTTGATTATGGCAATGTTACATTGATTCGATTAACATTACTTTAAAAATACCCCTTCATAGATAGGAGCGGAGATATGGAGACTCCTTGGTAGACCTGGATAAATGCATGAGGATCTGACAAATTGCAACTTCTTCTGGAAAGGAGATGTGTTTTCAAATCTTGAATGAAAAATGAACGATTAAGTCTGCTTCCACTGAAAAAGAGCTTTATCAAATCAGAACCAAATTTAACTGCCTAATTCACTGCGTACTGATAAAATAAATTTTTATATCACCTGACAGATGAAGCTTTGCTGAAAACGCTTCATTTGAACAAAACAATTATAGAGACGTACTGCTAAAATTGACTATATATATATATATATTTTTTTTTGTAGCTAACTTCTTCTTCTTTTTTAACAGGAACTTTTTACTTACCAAAATGAGACACAATCTGGTGTGTCAGACACCTCCCACTGTCACTGTTCATGTAAAATCGAGTGCATCCAGATCACATCAGCAAAAAAAACTTGTTAGATTGAAGCGGCCTGCTTTTAAAGACCATCAAGAAAATTGTGAAAAAAGGGTTCTTAGTCATAAATATATACATCCAAAGGGACCATGCCTAGTTATTCAGCGTCAGGAAATGACAGCTTTCTTTAAGTTGTTTGGTAGGTTAATAATGATAGATATCAGTGTTTTGACTGAACAGTAGAAAACCATAAGTAAGTATGTTTTCTAAACTCAATGATAATTTCAAGAGAGCTTTTTATAAATAGTTGCTGTCTTTGTCTAAACATATTTTGTTGTTTTATTCTAGTGTATAAACACTTAATGCTTAAGTTAAAAATACAAAAAAAAGGCTACTGAAGTGATGAAAATCATCCTTTAAAATGAAAAATGAAAACAATATGGTATGGTACCTCCTTCAACAATAATTTCCCATACCTTACTATTTTCTCATAGCTTCATAGCTTTCAAGAAATCAAGAAACACATGCAAAACAACATATATCTTGTTTTACACAAGGCTTAAAAGAGGCTGGTCTCTCAGTTCTATATACATATTATTTATTATAAGAATAAGAATTTAGAGAGAGAAACTGAATGAGAAGAATATCTGAGGAACTGCTGTGCCTCTCTGTTGCATTTGTATCTCTTTCATATAAAGTTTTGTATTTATTTAGAAGAGATTGAGACATAGATTACTTTTTTTTTTTTTTTTTTAATTTATTTAAACTTGAACATTAAAGTACAAGTTCACAGAGACGTATACTGACCACAAGTAATCAAGCAAGTATTGCTTTGTAAAAGCTGTCAGGTAATCAAGGTGCAGAGATCTCAACAGTCTCTGGTTCATCAGAAATAACTGTACATTACTCGAGGGAACCTTTTATGCAGGAAAAGGTTACATGAGTAGAAAAAATACTGGTGATTTTTTCACCTTCACTTGGTGTCATGGAGTGAGATACTGTCAGTCACCTTACCTTTCCCGTAGTTTGTCTTCTGTTTTTTCATACCTAATCCATTTCCCTGTCAGTTTCTCTGTTCTCTACTGGTGGGTCCAGCTTCTTTTGTTTGGTTTGATAAAAGGAACTTATGTTATTTGTTTACATAGACTTCCTAAGAAAAACAATGTTATAGTTTGAAATGCTATGACTATTTTGTTGCAGATGATGATGTGATTCAAGACTTCCTATGGATGGACTGTTGTTGTAAAATTACAGACAAGGTAAGTGTTCTTTGTTAACAGAACTAATAATAGAACTAACTATTCAGTGAAAATTGACTGCTAATCACTTAATTTTATGAGAATACAGACCATATATATATTTTTTTCTAATGTATTCATACGGAAACTTCAAGAAACTCAATTTATGCTTTCCTCATTGATAAGAATGAACAAAGTAGTTTTGTGTGAGGCAAACATGTAAGCATTTTAGGAAATGTTATATTGAAATAATATGTTAATACTTAATAATGAATGTAATAATTTACATTTTAAAACAGTATCTTTTGGCGATGACTTTCGTTTATTTCAAGAGGGCTAACTTCACAATAAATGAGCATACCAGAATCAATTTCTTTGTTGCTCTGTAAGTACTCTTAAATTATCTGGTTTATTAGCATAAACTTTGCATTAGTTTCTTCCTTTGTTTACTAATGATTCTGATATACAGTGAGACTTCATAACCACTTTGTAGTTGTTTGGGGTTCTATATGAAGCAAAGAAACATAATCCACACATTATAATCAGTGCAAATTCAGTGTTGTTTCCCTGATGTCCAACCTGAGTAGCAATGAGGGGATGTTTACATGGGTATTGTAATACATAGCATGGACTTCTGCTTACAGAACTGTTAATCTGTGAACTTTTTTTCCATTAAGAGAAGTAAGTGCAAGGCAATATGTGGCAACATATGTAAAGCTCACGCTTTTTCTTATAAGACCTTATTTAATATCTTACCCATCTTTTAAGTCCTTTTAACTGAATTGTTTCATCCTGATGCACAACTCTGGGGTAACTTTACTAACTAAGTTTCTGTCAAGGTGATTTGAGTCAACTGTAAAAATATAGGTAGGTAATTTCAGAGAACTTTTTTTTGAACCCTTATAAAATTTCTATACATTGAAATAGAGGTGCAATCATAAATCTGTCTTTACTGAGCCTATATAGTTCTGTATTATAGGATACATATATAAGGATATATGCTATACCTACAGTGATGAAGTATTTTCTTTCATAGTGTTACAGAGCTCAGGTCATCTTTTTCTATAATAGCACTTGGCAGCTGCTCTGATTGCACACTAGTGCAAGGAGAAAGATGGCTGCTCCTTCTACCATATGTGGTATTCCAGATAGCATCCATAAAGCATGGGAGAGGAGGTTATCTGACTCCACTGAAGGGAGAAAGAAGATAACAGAAGATAACAGAGAATTAGAAAGTGTCAGAGGGTCACATTAGAGTGGGCCTGGAGAGAAGACTGAGATTAGGATCAAGTGAGGAAAAATGGGAAGGAGACCAGAACTAGAATTTTTTTCAGGTATGAGTTACAGGAATTCAGTATCAGGTGAAAGCTCTCAAGATATGCTAGTTCTTACCTACTTACTAATTTAGGAGGCTCTAGGGTAAAACATTTATTATAATAGCTTATGTTTACCTGAAAGATATATGTGGGACTTTCTGGTTAAGAACATGTAATATTGAGAGAGAAATGTTTTGTTAGCAATTTTTCTCATGATATTAAGAACTACTTGAATATTACATCTTTTACTGTTAGAAATCACACCGATAGAATGATTCTAGATTGAATAACACTTACAGACACAAACATATATATGTTTAAAGGTATCTGGCAAATACAGTGGAAGAAGACGATGAAGAATCAAAGTATGACATTTTCCCATGGGCTTTGGGAAAAAAATGGAGAAAGCTCTTTCCTGATTTCTTAAAGCTAAGAGATCAACTATGGAGTAGAATTGACTACAGGGCTATTGTAAGCAGACGTTGCTGTGAAGAGGTAGGGAGGGTTTTAATATTGTAGATGCTGAAACTGCAATTAATACCAGATAACACTATAGTTCTATACAAACATTTTTACCTTAAAGAGTGTATAGAAGCCATAAGAAGGAAAAGATGCAGCTAAAATTTAATGGCCCATTTACCCTCCAAAAGTTTTTTTTCTTCTGCTTTCAAAATATAGTCTTTGAAACTATGCTTTTAAGGTAAATTAGAATAAGTTATGCTGCTGTTAAAAGCAGTTTTTAATGAGAAGAATCTTTCTGCTTTATGCAGATATTTTTACTTAAAATTTAGCATTAGCTGTTTCACTTCATTCACTGTAGAAATATTTTTATCTGTGTCTTTGCTTTATAAATTTTAAACTGTACACAAAGTAAAACCTTCCAAAACATAGCACCTCAGGTGAAATTTTCCTCTTCAAAATTAACAGCATAACCTCAGTTGACTTTGTAGGGTAATGGTTTATCATTGCATTTCAAAAAAGAAAGGTTGCGTTTTTAACATTCTCTATTAATAGCCTGTTACAACCTACATTTTTTTTTTTTTTAAATATTGGGTGAAAAAATAGACATTCCTCACTTTCCAGATGGCATGTGTCTGTCTGGAAGAGCCCTGACAGGTACTGTTCACTACATCTGGTGGAAAAGAAGATCTTATTTACTCTAGCATCCCATCTCTATGGATGGGATGAGATGTTAATGGGGAAAAATACAAGGAACAAGGCAAGTGTAGAATGCTTATCCCAGCATACCCTCCCAATTTTCAGCAGTTGTTAGTTTAGTGACATGGTGAGTCAGAAGATCCACCTAGTTTAATAGTAAGACACTATCTTCAGTCCAACAAAGCATGAACTGGTATTTGTGATGATTTACACGAATATACAAAGCTATAAAACTTATGTTTCAACATCTGATTCATAACTGGTTCATTTATTGTTGCCTAATGTAGCAAACTTTCTAGTTAGACTAAGGCAGATAAATAATAGATGACACCCACTTCAACTCTCTAGTCTTAATTCTCTGCCATATATGAATTGGATCCCTTGTTTTCAGCTATATGTTTGCCAGTTATTTTTGTGGTTCCTGATAGAATGGCTATTCTGATAGGTAATGGCTATCGCTCCAACACATTATGTATGGCAGCGAGAACGTTCTGTGCACCACAGTGGAGCTGTGAGGAGCTACAACAAAGATGAAGAACAGCTGCCACGAGGACCTAGTAATACGCCTGTGGACTGTTTGCTTTGCGGTAGGAAAGGAAGATTTGTGCGACTAGGATTATCTTCCTCCTCCTCCTCAACTGGCACACTGGAGATGACTGAATTACATTCAGCCCAGGATACGAAGGACACCTTTCCAGTTGAAAAAATGCTGGTTGACTCTCCTGTTTCTTATGCCCAAGGTATAGTTTAATATTGCAAATAATTTTCAAATAGCTTATGTAACTGGGACAGTATTTGCTGTTTAGACTACTGTAGGGACTACTATGTGCTTCTTGGTGTGACAAGACCCAACCTCTGTGTTAGTGGAAGTATCTACTAAAAATGCAGTTACCATTTTCTTTCTTTATTTTGGGTAAACTTTTATACTTGGACATTGTGGTATCAGGAAAACCACCTGCTACCACAGAACTACTACCATATCTGAACTAATGTTTGCAAAATATTCCTTGTTCTCCTTTTCTGTGCCACAAATACCATCTTGCTTCAGCCAAACATTTAATTGACACTTTCACATCTTGTTTCCTCCTAGAAGTACCAACTGCATTACACATTGAGTCTGTTCAAAGTGTTTTCATCAACTACTCTAGATAATTTTGTGTTCTAGTCTATTTAGGCATTTGTTACTATTTTCATATTATAAATTAAACTGGGAATCCTATTTGAAAAGCATTTGGCAAGAAGAAACAGTAAAAATACTGGTGTGTCTGTCACACGAATGGAGTGTGTGTTACGTGAGTTATAAGTGCTCTTCTCGAAAGTGGTGTTTTTAGAAAGGGCAGGCTCCTCAATTACAGTCGTCAGTTAGTATGTACATTAAATCAGCACTTCACACTCTCTTTTAAGTGTATCTCAGTCTTTGACAATTTATGGAAGATATCCTTTTAAGGTTGGGGGTATGTGTAGAAAATACAACAGTCTACTGTGAAAATTGTTTAATGTAATAGAACCTCTGCATATTGAACTACTCAAAGTAGTCTCCTGAGCCTTTGTATGAGAAGCCTCTATTACATAGAGCAGTTAGTTTAAACGTTTATTATTTAATTTACTGTTAAGAGTGGAACACACTTGAGATGTAAATTTCCTGTGTAAGGCCTCAATTATGCAGATAAAGTGCAATGTTGTTGGTATACATGTTTAATATTGGTTAGGGTTACAGTTAATTAACCATAGAGGTACAGTTAATTTATAGCTCTGTTTGTGTCTATTTTAACTATTTGAGTACTTCATCAACTGATCTTTTTCTTGAAGTGAGTACGGCTTTATCAAAAGACCATGTTTAATGTATTTCAGTTTCCCTTACAGTTGTGCAAACATTGTTCTTAGAGAAACTGGTAATCACTGTTTGGTACTTAGTAAACTCAGAAGTTGCTTCACTTTCATTTCAAAGAGAAAATATCGATCCACTATTTTCTTACTTTCTTTCTCTTGATTTCTGGTAGACTGTCAGAGCCAGTCCAGGAAAAGCAGACGAGGTAGCATCTTGAACCAAGACAAATCCATGGATTGGTTTACAAGCCATGAAGAATGAAAAACTGAGTGATACAGATACTCTGATTTGCAGAAAAATTTGTGTTGCACGGTAGTACTATAATGATTCTGTTAAAACATTCCCCTTAAATCACACAGGGGATTTAAGAGTTTATAGGCAGTAGAAATCAAAGCAGAAATTACTTAAGTTACACAACTTGCAAAACACAGCTATTTTGTAACAGTTTATTCTGATACAACACTCAAATTAGTAGCTAACATCACAGCAGCATCAAGAATTCAGGGGTCGAAACTTTCTCAGCTTGGTGAGGAACGCTGGTTGAAAACAGAACAAGTTACTACTTCAGTATTTCAATGTAAAATTTTTAGTTTATTATAAATGTTATGATTTCATGATATAGTAACATGTGAAGTCCTAGTACAAAAATATATATATATATGTATAGAATACACTCTGTCTCACCTGAATGAGCATCCTGCCAATTAGATGGTCTAGCAACGTAAGGTACCGAGCAGTATGTTTCAGCATCATCAGAAAATGATTCTGTGAGAAATACATCCTTTTGTAATTCTTTCCAACAAGTTTTCAAAGAAAAAACAACAAAACAGACTACAGTTAGCAACGCACATGCAGTATTCCTTGACATCTTCTCATTTTCTTAATGTTTTTCTTAAATTGTTTTGTTGCTATTTATCAGTACATTCAGACCTCTGTGCTCTACCATAGAATTTACAAGTATATATATATTTGTATAAAGTAAATTTTCTGGATTTGCTAAAACAGCACAATTAGAATACAGAGTACAGTGGTAACATTTCTTCTGTGGAATCCTTGAGCCCACCAGGGTTCTCTAAAACAGCAGTAGGCCGAGTATGGAGGACTGAATTTTATTTGAAAATAGTAGTGGAAGGGCAGTCATTTTGTATGTGCTGACTGCCACTTATTTTCTATTTAGTCTGGATTTTTAATAAGATATTTAAATGACCATTAATAAATTCTTTTTCAAATCTGACAATGTTGTCCAAAAAGCTTGTCTATAGCTGACCTCGAAGAAAAAAAAAAAACACAACCCTCATCTTCCTAAAATGAACAAAAAAACCAACTTTGCCTTCGTTGTATCTTTGGGTTATCAAAATTCTAGTAACAGGCTAGCTCATTAACAATAACATTCTTACCATTGCATTCAATGTCTTTAAGAACTATTTGATCCTGAATATGGATTTCATCATAGTCTTTTTGGTGAGCTTCTTCCTCAGTATTTTCCTGAGTTTCCGCTGTTTGGCTTGATTTGCAATTCTTGATTTTAGCAGGGAGTACCAACCATTTTCTGTGAGTTACCTCAACAATACTTTCACATAAAAATGGGAGCTTGCAGGTCCGTATTCTGTCTAAAAGGTCAATAACCTGTGTGATGCTTTTGAAGAAATGCAAAGGATAAATATTTTGAAAACTGAAATCAATATAGTAAACTTAGCCTCAATTCTATTGCCTTTGTCACATTCTTCACCTTTGTTTATACAAGTACTTGGATTTTAGGGTAAAGAAGATAGCAACCTGACTACTGAATTGAAAACAGTACATAGTTACTTTGAGGATGTCATTAACTAAGAACTTCCACTGACCATAGTTCCTGAAGTACAGACCAAAAGATATAGCCAAGTGTAATTTATACAACTCCCAAAAAAGGAAATAAATGAAAGTTGCAAAAAAGTTTTTTTTTTTTTTTTAAAATTACTACATTTACATTGGATGTATGTTTTAGGAGGTGCTTGGTTTTGTAACAATTTCAGGTGATGCCTGAATAAATTTCTAAGTGCCAGAATTAAATACTTACTTTGCTAAATATACAGTGCATACACCACCCTGTTTAAGACTTGGGTGTACAACAGATAAAGCAGACTGAGGGCTAATCATATCCAGAGTTATCTGCAAGAGAAAGATTATTTTTTCCATAACAACGGTGTTTGAAAAACAACATCTATGTATGAAAAATGAATGCATACTATAGCAGCATGTCATTGCAAACTAGTTTTATTACTGCTTCTGAAGAGCTTAGAGAAATATCTATCAACACAAGTCATGTTTCACCAACACAGTAGTCCTGTGGAAATGTTAAACCTCCTCCTAATTAAACTCCACAATATTCACCTTAATAAAAACTTCTGTGAGACTATATTTACGAATAGCTTTAGATGTCCTGTTTACAAACATTAAAACGTTCAATGCATCTGCATAATACAGTGATCACACTACAGTTTCGATGTCTAACTTGCTCCTTGTTTCAAGATTGAGAAAACTTCTTTGTCAATTTATCCATCTTTTGCTAGAAAACTATTCAAACTGAAATGATGAGAAAGGATGCATCTGACCCTTCCTGTGGATTGTTGAAAGTTTTCAAAAATGATATTTTTGTACTATTTTGTTTCTTCATTTAAATCCTTTAACACAATTGTCATTTATTTGAAGAGTTAATATAAGCAGTTTGTTTGCTTAGGAACATTATGTATTCCATAGAGCTGGTAGCAAAGTGTTTAAGTATTCACAATTTAATAAGCTTGTATATTTTTCTTAATGTTTGAAATGTCTTATTCAAATACAAAATTTTCTGTATTTCTCCAAAATACAAGAAAATAAGTATATCTTCGCTTACAAGACAACAGTGAGTAATTTTAATATTTCCCTACTATAGCATATCACTCTTACATGGGAAAGCATAATTGAAACCTTGAAATACCCATGCCCTGATGAAAAAATCATGGTGTTTCTTTCATTGATGATCATCTGATTGCTTTTGCAATCACGTTAGATTTGGGGATCCCACTGCAAGTGTGAGCACTAGAGGTTTCAAGTTATATAGAAAATATAAGCATTGATTTATGTCATATGAGGGGATTTTTATTGCACTTACTGCATCAAATGTTAAAGATTTCATATCCTCAGCAGCTGTTGAGATGTCTTTAAGAATGAAATCCACATTATCTGGCCACTCTTCCAAATGCCCTATTTCCCATGCAGCACGCCAGTGCCTGTAATTCTTCTTTGCTAAATTGTGATGGTCATCTCTGATTTCGTAACTTATAACTCGTCCTTTGGGCCCGACTTAAAACAAACAAAAATACTACATTTACTACTTTTTTTTTTCCCCATCCACAATAAAGAATTTAAGAAAAGGTAGCATTGTAAGTGACAGAAGTATGCTGTTAAATCTCAACTTCACTTTAGGAAATAACCACATATGAAACAATCAATTACAATTTATTATTTCTCTTACATTTAAAACAAATATATGCAGATAAAGTGCTGGGTTAATTCTTCTATAGACTGAAATCAATCCATAGATAGAAACAAAACATATTTACAGCATTGCAAACTATTCCTAAGATGTCCTTCCAAAGTAACTCCTGCAGCAAAAGATGACTTGAATATCTGTGGCCCAATCTACTTGTGATTCATCTACCACAGCTAACAGAGGTAGCAGCTGAAAGAGCTGTAATGCAGGTCACTACTCACAGATGATATAAAGGGGACAGATAGTCACTGCTTCTGTTGTTAAGATTTGAAAGTGATAGTTTTAAATATTTGATGATTCTGATTTTTTGTTTGTTTACTAAAAACAACTGTTTGCTGTTCTTTTTCCACCTTTCCCTTAATCAGAATTGAGGAAGGGATAAGAACCCCACAGACCTGCTCGATGATCTCAGTTCCATAGACGGGTTTTCCTCATGTACTCCCTGATTTACACGTGGTTGTGTTAGTTTCATGTTATTGTTTATGACCATTATACATTACTTCATTACTTGTTTTAAGTTTTAAATTTACTTGAAATTTACTGTATACAATGTTCTTAGTAAAGGAAGTGTTAGCAGGCTACCCAGGCAAAGCCAGCAATGTATACATTGCTCTATTATTCTATACTTGCATTATTCTAATTTCTCAAACCTATCGTACCATTCGCTTCTCATTGCTACTTTTTAACGGGCAAGTACAGGTTTCTGGAATGAGCAGCTCAGCAGGTAATGTTCCAGGATTTTTTAAGCCATTTTAAGGTGGAGTCAACAGACTCCTTCCCTCACCTATTTGATCCCACTGTGAATCCAAAAAAAACCCAAAGAAAATAAGGGATGGGCTTCCTGCCAATCTCTCCATGACCTAGCTCACCCTGCAGCAGGCAGAGGCCAGAATCAATATGAAAGGAGGGAGGATTTTAGTCTTAGATCATCTTAAACAATTGTAAAATTGCAGCACCAACTCCTTATTACTCAAGATTAAAAATTTGGAAATATGAAGAATAAAACTGTTCACCTTGGAGTCACTCTTACTCCTCACTCTGCTCATTCTAGTTTCCTACGTTTTAAAACTGACTTCCAGAAAAATAAGGACAACCAGTTATCTGGAAAAACAAAACAAAACACCTCCATTATAGTGAAGCTGCAGCATGTGAAGTTTGCATACATCACAGTTTCTACTTTTCAAAGATCTTACTGTAAGTCAGCAGGTGTTCAGTCACTGTGACAGTGTGCTGCCCACAAACCTCATATATTTGAACATAGCCTTCAAGATACAAAAGTTATGCTTTTCTCTTTTATCAGCTCAAGACTGATATGAGCCGTGATGATATTTCCACCTTTACCCTCAAACCTCTTTTAATGTTGCAGGGAAAGCTAAATATTCTGCAAAAGCAGAAATGCATTAAAAAAGTTAGAAAAAATAGTGCTTTATTTTTCAGGTCTGTGCAAAAACAATTACAGGAAACAATCTGGTATCTTTTATTATTCCTTAATGAAGTTTTTCTATCAGGAGTCCATCAATCAAGCTACTCCGAACTGTGGTCCGCTACCAGGATGCCTACGGATGAGATGAGGTTTAAGGGTGAGGTTTCTCCTCAAACAACTACAAAACAGACGGATTCCAGCAAAACTAAACTATCTATGGGGTACTGCAAGGAGGTCCTGCCTACCTCCTGCCCTAATCAGTGACATCTGCCTGTCACTTCCCTGCTGCAGACACCAGATCTCTTTTGGCCATGCAGGGCGCAGGCTTAGGGCGCTAAACTAGTGGGAAACTAAACCTAGAGCCTAGACAAAGGAAAAGAATAGACTTCTGCCGAGTTATCCCTCGAACCAGCTGTTAATGGAATTGAATGGTACAAACACAACAGTGACGATGGGTGCAAACAAAGGCTCTCCATCTGCTAGAGCGCTGAGATCTAGCTCCAACCAGGCTAGCTGGGAACATAAAGAAAAAAAAAAACAACAAACATTTTCATTGGTACCCAGCAATCTCATTACTCCGATGGTGAAATGAGATGGGGAAAAGGAAATGAAAAAAGGTGTGAGCCAGGAGGATGGGCCTAATGAGCAAGAAAGCCAACAGCACCAAGAGGTGAAATTCAGCTTTCTGTGGGACCCGTAGGGACCCTTTGCATGCCCGCACTCAACATACAGCTGGAGTCTACCTTCAAGTGCTTTTGGCCGCCGCTCCCTGGTTAACACACACACACCCCATGCCCTCAGGGCACGGCCCCGCTTCCACCTCCCCCCCCGGCTCTCTCTCACCCGCTCTGGACAGGAACAAGCTGAGCGCCCCGGACCCGCTGCCGGCCTCCAGCACGGTGTCCCCGGGGTGCACGTCCATCATCAGCAGCATGGCGCTGATATCCTGCGGGGGGGGGGGGGGAGAGAAGCAAAGCACCGCGTTACCAGCACGAAGGCCGCTCCCTCATCCCCCTTTCCCCCAAAATACCCCTCCTCGGGCACCTTGGGGTAGGCGATGGCGGCCCCGCGGGGCATGAGCAGCGCGTACTCCTCCAGCGAGGGCCTCCTGACCAGCAGCCTGCCGCCGCCCCGCAGCCGCACCACCTCCCCGGGCAGCCTCCCGATGACGCTGTCGTGAGGCAGCAGCAGCCCCCCGGGGGCTCCCAGCGCCGCGCCCGCCGCCAGCCGGCACAGCGCCCGCAGCGGGGCGCGCTGCCTGCGCGGCGCCTCCACCAGCGCCAGCTCCCCGGCACGGAACGGCGGCGGCGGCGGCGCCGACTCCCCCCGGGGAGCCCCGCTCGGCTCCTCCGCGCCCCGCTCCGGCGGCAGCAGCCTCCGCAGCCTCTCCTCGGGCGACAGCGAGGCGGCCCACACCGGCCTCCGCCCGCCGCTCAGCGCCCTCCGCAGCCCCCTCCACGCCGCCATGGCCTCGCCCCACCCCCGCCCCCGCCCCGCTCCGCCCTGCCCGGGCCCGGAACGGCGTCAGCGGAGCGCGCGGCGCAGGCGCTGGCGGCGAACACGCGGCCGGGGCTGCGCCGGCGCGGCAGGGCCGGGCTGGGAGCGCCATGGCGGCGGCGGCGGCAGCGTGCGGCGGGGAGGCGGCGGCGCGGCCCCCCTTGGCCTTCTCGCCCTGCGACCGGCGGCTGCTGGCCGTCAGCGGCTCGGACGGCCGCCTGCGCGTCTGGGAGGCGGCGGGCAGCCGCCTGCGGCACGAGTACGTGCCCTCCGCCCACCTCAGCGCCGCCTGCACCTGCCTGGCCTGGGCCCCGCCGGGGGGGCGCCCGCCCCCCGATAAGGTACGGAGCGGGGTGGGGGGGCGCGGGGATGGCGGTGAGGGGAGGTGAAGGGGATGGGGGGAGTGTGGGGGGGGCGGCGGAGCGCGGCCGTGCCGCCTCACCCCGCCCTCCCGGCGCCATGTGGCGGGGCCGCGGCGTGGCCGGGGGGAGCCCCGCGGGCGGGCAGGGGGCGAGGCTGGGCCCGGCCCCATC
The DNA here is from genome assembly GCF_965140915.1 of Aythya marila. Lineage (NCBI taxonomy): Eukaryota > Metazoa > Chordata > Aves > Anseriformes > Anatidae > Aythya > Aythya marila. The sequence continues at coordinate 16,634,618 of NC_139044.1, forward strand.
CCCGCGTCTCTTCTGTGTGTGTGTGGGGGGTCCCCCCCCTCTCTCTCTCTCGCTCCCATCCCCTCCGCGGGGTTGTTCGCTGGAAGGGGGTTTTCAGGTGTTCATCTGGCGCCGTGAGGGCTTTCTCCTCCTTTCTTCAATTCTAAAAAAAGCGCTGACCGCCACCATCGTTTGTCTTTTGTACCCCCCCCGCGTGGAAGGAGGCTTTCTGCGAGGAGCCAGGTATGTCGCGCCTCGCCGCGTTACCGGGAGGCTGCCCGCGTCCACGTGCGGGCAGGGAGCGGCGCAGGCCCTGCCTCTGCTTCCCCGGCTCAGCAACACGGCTGTACAGGCGGCTGCGCTGCCGGCGACACGCTTCCCTCACCTCAGGAACCCTGCAAGCAGGTACTCTGTATGCAGCAAGACACCTCTGAGCACGCATCGGAGGGCTTGGACACCTCCCACCTTGAATTTCGGTTACTTCAGCTCAACTGGACACTCAACGTGAAAATAGCTCTATTATATACCGTCAGATACACTCCTTTCATCCCATTTATGTTGAAGTAATCTTTATCCCTTTAGCTAGACTATGCCATTTTCTTTTCTTTTACATAGACCATACCATTTCCTGAGCGAATCTTATACCTTGGACAGTTGTATGTGATGCACGCTCTTTGTCATAACAAGTACTTTTTTTAAACATGTCTTGGTATATTAACATTTTTGTTTATGAAAAATACTTTAACAGGTATTTTGAAGTGCATAACACACTCTAGATTGCCCGTCCAAAAGAAGATGTGTTTTTTCCCATTTTTGTCAGTTGAGCAGCTCAGTTTAGCAACTTTTAAAAAAGGGCATTTGAAGAAAGCATTAGTCTTAAATTGGCCTTTAAATTACTCATTTTTAATACACTTTAGAAGAAAAAAATGCACACATTGATTAGAAGGCTGAGTAGGAACTAAGCTCTTACATAAACTGAAACTGGCACATGAAAGCGGTGCTAACCTCTGCTTCGTGCAGTGCAGCTTCAAAACCTAACATGCTGCACTGTTTTTGGTGTCCTAGGTCAACCACAGGAGACTTTTAAAAATGTTTCTTTTTTTTAAAGTTTTAAAGCCTTGAGTAGCTGTTAAAAACATATTAAAAAATGTCTTTCTAGACAGCCACCCCTAAAAGCTACAGATGCTACAACGTAACTGTTTTTAGCATTGTATGGAAAAAGAATTTAATCAGACAAACTTTGGTCTCCTCCTGGTGCTTTCTCTTACTCTAGCAGTTTGAATGCGGTCCGCTGCCTGGAAGTTGGTACTTTTGCAGTTTCAAAACATACTGCTTCTTGGAATAATCTTGCCATAAACTTTTATAATTCATTGGGCTGTCCTTAGACAAAGCTGCAGAACTGCAGTTGTGATGGCTCTTCCAAATCCATTGAAATGAATGTATTTTCTCTTGTATTGGTTAGTCTTTTTTCCTCGTTTTGCTGGCAGTTGACATCTCCATGTGTAGTACTAGTATCTAGTCTTCTGAAGTAAAACTGTGCCAATAAATATCTGTAAAAGTTGTTTCAACAAGTCACACCTAAACCATGTTCTGGACTGCTGCCACGTTAACAAAGGCTGTGTGTTTCAAGGGGAATACTGGAAATGAAGTTTTGAACTCCAGGCCCTGGAATTGCTGATGCAGTGGTGGCTTATTGGCATGTTCCCTGCACACGTGCTTCTGCAGTGTCAGTGCTTCCTGCTTGCCCTGCTCACCATCTCCCCTACCATGCAGCGGTATGTTCTGCAAGAGGATGCCGACCACCAACTTTCAAAATAGCTTCTTCCACTTTCTTCCTTATAAGTCACAACTATTCTTTTCACCTTCAACTCTTAAGTCTCCTTAAAAGAGTCCCCCCACTTCAGCGTTCTAAGTGTTTTACTTCATGTGTTAGCAATGGGGATGAATTTTCTGTTAATTCAAAGTAAAAAAAAAAAAAATAAAAAAAACCCTCATTCTCAACAGCTGCCCTACATAAAAAAGAGCATTATGAAAAAGATTACCCTTTGCAAATAACTTTTTCTAACCATCTCTGCTATTAAAACTATGTTTTTTCAGTATTTCTAAATAAGTTTGAGTGTCCATAAACCTGGAAAAATTAGAAGGGACCAGATAATTTAGACAAGAGTTCATCTCCACTGTCTGCTCCATGAAAGCTATGCTTTTTTGTCACTTCAAATGTTAATAGGTGTCTGAATTTTCCATTGATAGTTCTTTCAAGCAAAAAGTTATGACAAAATGACCCTCTAGCGGTGCTGATAGAGCGTGTTCAGTAAAGCAATAGATGTTAAAACATAAAACTGGAGAAACCTTTGTTGCCCCTAGCTTTCTCCTAGACACTGGAAGCACCGTTGACATCAGTCACAAACTGAAATAGAAGGTGAATGAATTCTGATTAAAAGCTTTATGGAAGGGAAGAGAATAAAATCTGTTTTTAATTGTGGTTTTGATTTGCAGTCCTGGCTGGTAGTGGTGATTAATAAAAGTACATAAAGAGATTTTGAAAAGTGCCTGAAAAGACAAACTGTACTTGGATCTCCACTGGCTGTGTGGTCCCAATCTTTGCATTTCTGACACGTGTTTGGAGATGGCTTAGTTGGCATCACTGCCAAAATTTTAACTAGTGTGTGAGCCTTTTCTCATATTGTCTTAAAATGTGGTTGATTACTTGGTTGTGCGTTGTAACTGTGATGATTTCCTAGCTCGTATGTTTTCATTATATTTTCCAAACACTTTCCTTTCCCAGGAAGGATGAAGCCTAAACAATTGCCTGCAAAAAAGCCGATGTCCTCTCTTTTCTCTAGAGTCTGCTTTTGTTTTAAACCAGCAATATAGCATTTCTGTATTTACTAGCTCCAAACGAAACACTTTTCTTTGGGGAAAACATTGTGTATGTGAAATATGAAGGGGAAGAAAAGTCCCAGTAATTCAAACAACCGAACTATTTACCCTGCACTGTTAAAATTTAAAATTTTAATTGTAATGAAAACTCCTGAAGCCTGATTGTAATCATATCTCTGGGGCTGAGTAGAAATTACTCACGTCTGCTGTGTGATGTCTATTGTATGACAGATTAGCTGCACTACATGGCGTTTGCACAGAGCCCACGTTTTATCTGAGTCTCCTGTGCCTTTGTCTGGCTGTTGGTTAGTGCATGGATCTGTTTTGTAGAGAAAGCCTTACCTTGTGTGTATTTTTTGGTATTATTTTTAATCTGAGAGAATGCTTTGCTATGATGTAACAAATGTAAGGAGACTTACCAAAGTCCGATTTAAAAACTAACCACTGGCATTAGGGATGATTTTTTTTTCTTCTAAAGTGCTCAAACACTTTTTTTCCATTTTTTTTTTTCCCCTGGTGATTAGTTATGTGAGATTAACTCTGTAAGAATAAATGTAGCTCTTTCTTCTGCCTTTTTCATACTTTCATTTAGTGTGCATTTGGTAGAGCAAGATGAATGGAAACTCCTTCCAAAAGTGATTGGTATCACTTACGAAGTGAGAGGGTGAAGGCTTGAGAATTGCCTGATCAGAGGAGGGCTTGGACAAGTGACTTAGCTTTAAGTCCTGGTTGCTTCCCTCTGCAAAGTGGCGTAACACTTTCTTTTTAAGAGGCGTTATCAATACTTAGTGTTTGCAAAACTTTTCTGAATAGGTTTTTTGAAATGGTAAACTGATCAAGCTTGATAAAAACACATTTCCATCCAGGGGATGAAATTATGTGACTGTAGTAATCTTTACTTCTGCTTCTGGGAAGTGAGCTCTGTGAAAAACTTGATTTATTTATTTTTTCCTTCATATGTGGTGGCTAGGTTAGCAAAATGGCCTCCAGTGAATGTTTCCAAGTGACTCATATCAACTTCGCTATGGTTGTACATGGAGGTACAAGATGAACCTCAAGGTTCTGTGTGCTTCAGTGTCTTCATTTTATGCCTCTGTGGATTTGTGCTAGCTGACTGGGTCTCAAACTTGCAGAAGCTTTTTACCCTTTGCTTTAACTGTTAAGAATAGCTGGTCAGACCAATTTGTTTCACTTTTTCTTTTCTCTTTTTTTTTTCTCCAATTCTCCAGGATGGGCCCCAGAGGAAAAAACGGAAGTCTGAAGCTGCAGAAGCGGACAAGCAGTTGGATATCCTGGCTATTGGCACAGCAGTTGGTAGCATTTTGTTGTACAGCACAGTTAAAGGAGAGTTACAGAGCAAGCTAGTAAGTTATACACTCTTCATCACGTGCTACCAAACAGTGGCGGTGTCAATTTATCCTAAACTGACCTAATTATTCAGATTTTTTTTTTTTTTCCTTAATAGCTACATATATGAATAGAGGTGCAGTAATTCAAATTCTTTGAAATGTTTGAATGATACTTCTTCTATTGTTAGCAGTATGTACACATCAAGAACTCTTAGTTTGAAAGTTTATGCGGTATCCTAATATTGTGTGTGGATTTACTGTTTTACCTTCGGTATGATAGACCTGATGAAATGTCTAACTGAACAGTTAGGTTCATGGGAAGTGTCGTACCCCTTGCCTCTGCACAGGGCTGTGGGAAAAGAGGGCAGATTTGAAGCATTCATTGACTCTTGTGAAAGTTGCATTGATGGAATCTTCTGTACAGATAGAAACTTACCTCCTTGTGGAAGCTTTGGAACCCTCTCAGAGCCTGATCTTCCTCAGATGGGATTCTGATTTTCAAAGTTTTCACTTCTCATTGTTAGCTTTTCTGCTACTCCCAAGTAACTTTTTTTTAGGCTTGGGTTATGTAACAAGCAATGTGAATCTGTGTAAGCAACTTACTGCAATACTTTGATATACTTGGGCACATTCTTCTGCTTCTAAACTCGTAGTAATAAATGTACAGGGATTAGGAGAAAGCCAGGACATCTTAAAATCATGATGCATCCAAGTGACACTAGGTCAACAGTGTCAACACTGTTTTATGGAAAATTTTCTTAGGCCTGAAAACTATGAACAAAGTAAAGGAGTTTTAGGTTAAAATTCACAGTGTGGGTCAGTTTGGAAACAGTCTGCTCTTCTATATTATCGGCATAGCAGATGATACTTAGTGAGTACTTTTTTATACATAAAGGTTGAATTAAAAGATTATTCCTGCTAGAAATAGAGCTGTCACTTTTAGCTGTCCTTATTAAACAGAATGTCTTGCTTTGATGGTTTTTGTCTTGCTCAAGGCCAATTTACAGTGACTTCCTTGGAAGCAGTCTGAGCTGGCTGTTGCTGATTCAAATCATGAAATTTTATAAACTGCAGAAAATACAATAAATGATTAAAAGATTTGTTGATTTGACCAGCAGATATTTCAGTCCTTCATTAAGAAAGGTAGATGATACATACTTGTTGTAGGGTCTTCTGATTTGATGATTGCACACTCTTGAATGCTGAGCATGAAGAGAAGGGTACCCATCTCTAAATGTACTTAATCAAGCACTTAGATAACTATCAACAAGACATACGTGCTAGCCATTCTTTTGAGAAAATTTCATACTGTTTAGACAGCTTTGGCTGTTGGTAGCGGACAAGACAACTTTTTTGTTAACTCTGAAGTCCTAGGACAAGAATTAGTCCAAATACAAACCAAAATATGAAGTATCTGTAATTTATAATTGTATAATGTGTATTGATCTTTAAAAGCATAAAAAAAAAGTTGCATGCTGTGTACCCCTCTATGAGTTGCCAATGATTTGAATTCAGTTCTTGAAAGAGCAGCTTGTTCACATTGTTGATGGTAGGGAAGACTCAGTAGCAAGACTTCTTCATTTATTCATAAGTGACCCTCTCTTTTGTAGGATGGTGGTCATGACAATAGAATAAATTGTGTGAGGTGGCACCAGGACAACTACTGTTTGTATAGCTGTTCAGAGGACAAACACATTGTGGAATGGAACACACAGACCTGCAAAGTAAAATGGTGAGTGATGCCTCTTCTTGGTTGGCTTTCTTGGCGCTTGATATGTATTTCCTCCTTCACAGGTTTTAGTGATGTCCTGCTGAAATGTTGCACTCTATGTAGGATTCATGCCAGCTGGACAAAACTGTCTGTTGGCTATTGATTTTCTGAGGGCTTTAATGCAGTTTTGTTAAGGGTAAAAGTGTAATTCTCACAGGTCAGGTTTCCTCCTTTTGTTGGATCCTCCTTGTACTGGAAAGGCTAGATGAATTCGTTACTGCTAAGAGGGGCTTAGGTCCCTCCATGCTGTCCTTGAGTGAGACACAAGCTTTCTGACACTGAAAAATGCAGATTCTAGAAGATATTGGAACACCTCATCCTAGTTAGATCTGTCATGTGCACCTTACTTTGCCCAAAGGGCCTTGCTGTGATGATAACCCAATTGGTTTCGCTCACTACTGACGTGCAGTGGGGACAATTCCACTTGGCTGTCTGAGCAGGCTGCTACTCATTAAACTCCTGTTGAGGTAGGCATTTTTTTTCCTTTTCTAATAAAATAAAACATTTTTTAAACTTAAAAGAAGAAACTAAGATTTCTGTTACTGATCCTGGTTATCTTACCTCAATAGAAGCCTAGTATGTGATGACATCTTAACCTTTCTCGTCTGCTATTGTTACTTTCTTGTAAATTACTCTTGCAGCAGTTTACCAGTTTCATTAGAGATGGTGTGGGCATTGCAGACAGCTGATCACCAGTAACCTCCTTGGTTTTCTTAGGAAAGGAATGTGTCCCTATGTTGTATTAAGTTTAGACCCTGACATAAGACAGCAAAAGATGGCAGTAAGATTTCCCCTTAGCATTCTCTTACTAGGTCTGAATGAGCCCAATTCCCTCACCTATTCCTGTTATGCCGTGTGCTTCAGCCTCGAAACCTTCCTGGTAGTCCTTCACTGGATTTACTGCATTATGTCAATAACTTGTACTGTTCTAAACTGGTGGTAGTGCTCAGGTGTAATTTGAAAAGTATTGCACAGAGGAGAAGAATCACATTTCTTGACCTGCTGGGCATGCTTTAGCTAATGCAGGTCAGCGTGCAGTTGACCTCATCGCTACAAATGCTCGCTACTAACTTGTGTTTCCATCCCACGCAGAGAACTTTACATTTTCCTTTGATCTTTGAGATTTGACTTCCTACTTCTTCAGGTTGTTGAGATGCCCCTGAATAGGAGCCCTACCTTCCAGTGTATCTGCTGATCTCTGTAATCTGGGGAACTTGTTATGGGTGCATACTGTCATGTTCCGAGGTTACTAATGAAGACCTGGGTGAATACTAAGATTGTTAAATGGCATTGAGACGTCCCTAGGGAATTACACCAGTAACTGGCCACCAGCTGGACTTCATAGCAGCGATTCCAGGTGTTTGAGCCCAGTGATCCATGCAGTTCTTAGACCACCTTCAAGACTATCCAGTTGGTATCACTGCAGCCAGACTGGAGTTATGTCGCTTGATGTAAAGCATTGTCAAAAGCATTGCTAAAGTCAATTTAACTTGTATACAGTGCCTGCCCACTAAGCCAGTTGTCTCGTTAAGAAGGCAGTTAGGTTGGTTAGGGATGATTTCCCTTTTAAAATCTATTCTGGCAGTTTCCAGTCCCTTTTTTGACCTTTTTGTTACCTGGAAATGGTTAGTAGGTGGATGTGCTGTACAGTCTTTCCTGTTGTTTCCTGTATTCTCCCTTTTGCAGATACATTTGTCCTTTTTCTTTCCAAGTCATCAGATGTTTCTTCTGAGCTATGTGGCCTCTCAAAGATGGCAGGGTAGCCTTGTAATACCACTGACCTCAGCATTTCTGGGTGCGTCCCATGCTGCTTATGGAGTATGCTTATACTTATCCCATACTCTGTTTTACGGAGCAGCATGTGTGAACCTTTGCTCTTGTGATTCCTAATTTGGTGTGTTTTTACTGTGGGTAATGCTTTGCTTCCTCTGGCTCTGGCACTAGGTTTGGGAGCATAGGAGGCTTGAGAGTAGACTTTGCTCCTGAGTGGTTTGGCCTTTTCTGTGTGTTGATGGGTCCCTACACAATTCAGCACCAGGCCTGCACGCTTCTCAGTCATGATCATATTGCTGCTGATATGCCAGCAGATGTCCTTTTTGTTGGCCTTCATATTCTTTTCCAGTCTGAACACCAACTGATCTTTGGCTTTCCTAATTCTGTCCCTGCATGTCTGGGCAATATTTTTATATGCAGCCTATCCCCACTTCAACCTTCTCTATAATCCTTTTTTGCATTTCTGAGGTGACTCTGGAGTTATCTGTTTGGCCAAGACACCCCTCTGCAACACCCAGTGATTTTCTGCACATTAGAATGGACCTTTTTGTGTTTCAAGGAAAGAGTAACCTGCTTTCCTGAGGCCCTTCAGGGCAATTTCCATTGGGATACTGCAAATCATTCTCTTAATGAATTGCAGTCTGGACTTTTCTGAAGTCCACAGTTGTAACTCTGCTATTCTGCTGTTTATCTTGCTCATTTTTTCTTAGGGTCTTGAATTCCTTTGTCTTGTGGATGCTATAGCTAAGGTTGTCATCAACCATTGCATCCCTGACCTGTGGGGTGGTGTGTTTTTTTTTTTTTGTAGTTGATCCAGTAAAGCACCTTTCATAGTCTAGTTGTAAATCACTTGTGCCAAGACAATGTCCTCATCGCTTGTCAGTGATCTCTGGAATTGCTTCTGCCTTTCTGTGCAGCCCTTCCAGCAGTTGCTGGAGTGGTTAAAGTCCCTTAGAAGAACCAGGGCCTGGGATTCTGAAGATCTATCTACTTTTTTTTAATCGGACAATCTGTAGCAGATGCTCACCACATCACCATTGTTGGCCTCTTCTCATATGTACCTGTAAGTTCTCCACTGGCTCTTTGCCTGTTTCAAAGCAAAGCTCCATGTGTTCAAGCCACCCTTTTGTGCAGAGGAACCCTCCTCACCTTCCTGGCATGTCTTCACTGAATAGCATCTCTAAAAGTCCATTAATTGCAGCATTCCTGTCTTGCAAGCTTTCTCACTGTTTCTCTGTGGTCCCAATAAGATCAAAGCTCTGAAGCTGCCCATGGATATATAACTCATCCTGATTGTTTCTCATATTGCATGTGTTCATGCACGGCCATCAAGATGGGTCCAGTCATGCTGCTGTACCGGGAAATGTGGGAGTTTTTCCTATCACACTACACCTGCGTACTTCCCTCTGCCTCTTTCCCATACCTCCACTTCTTTTGGGACTGTGGTGCCTGTCTCACAACATAGGTTAATTCCTTCTTTGTTAGGTTAGCAAGCCTGGTGATTATTTGCTCTTCTCTCACTTTACAAGATGGATACCATTTCCCCTCAGCAGTCTGTGGCTGAAAGAGAGTACTGTGGTCACACAAGCCAAGGACTTGCCTGTGATGCCAGCCTCTTAACGAGGTCTTGATGTGCAGGATGTGCCTACTCCTGTGTGAGTTTTCTCTGTTGAATTGAGGAGAATGCCACTGACAAACTGCTAAGAGTTCAACAGTAATGATGTTACTCTGTGGCAGTTTGGGTTGTATTGTAATAATTGCTTAGGAAAATGCTGAAAAATACTCCTAGATTTGATGGTAGGGGTTGAGCATATAAAAGGTAGTTAGAGGCATTACGTTCTTTTATTTTGAAGATGGCAACAACAACAACAAAATAGTTACTGGAGTATGTAAATGAAAGGCACACTGGCAGTATAATATTATGCTTTTTACCAGAAAAAAAAAAATCTCTACTTGTATAACAAGTCATATCTAAAGTAAGTGAAATTGGAAAGAGAAGGAAAAAAAAGAGTTCTCTAAAATTTTAGCCAAATTGAGGAGACTAGAAGGAACAAGGTAACCAAAATAACTGCTTATGACCAGTGTATGTCAGATTGCCTGCGTTTTCTAACAGTTGTGAGTGCCTGGAAGTGAATCTGTATGTGTCCTGCAGAATTCAGGGTAGAAGCTCCTGGGGTAGAGAAGTGATGTTCAACTTCTTTTGGTTTGCAGTCTTCTAGTTATTTTCCAGATGGGGAATTGAAATCACGTGGCTTTAGGTTTGGCTTTTTTAATTATTGTAGAAGTAGTCTGTAGAACCTCTTCAGGAGGTCTGTCCAGCACACATGAAAACCTCTGGTAGAAGAGCAAGCTTCTGGTAGAAGAGCAAGTTGGGGAAGAGTGAGTTTCTGTAGAAGAAGAGGCAAGACAAGGTGATGGAGAGAGGTAATACAGAAAATTCTGGATGATATTTTGTTTCTCTTTGTAGCTTTTTCAAGTCTTAAACTCTGAACATTCAGAGGTGTTCAGTTTGTCTCCTTATGCAACTTCGTGTTTCATGGTGTCCTATTTAACAACTCTTCCCTGTAAAATTATATAAAGAGTATCCTAAGTAAAAACTAACATTTTTTTGCTGTGACTTAAATTCTGTAGTCTAGTTTAGATGAGTCTTTTTAGAACATGTGAAAATATCTTCTTGGGTTCACTTCATTAAATGGAGCTTGGTCTGAAATTCTTAGTCCTGACCTTCTCATTTGGAAGATGTTTTTTTATACTCTGTGTAAAGTATAACGTTGTTTGTGAAGTTTGTAGGCAGTAAAAATTGCAGTTTTTGTGAAATCTAATCAAAGGCGATGCTGCAAATGAGCTCTGTTTTGGAAGACAGGAGAGGTGGTGATTAGGCATGTGAAAGTTATTTGGAAGTATTTCAGTGGGGCTGTTCACAATCAGGCCGTGATGAGTTTTGAGGTACTTACTATCTATAAAGGGTTTGCGTTAATGATTTCCTTGTAATTTTGGCCTGTGAGGAAGATAACAGTACTCACACTCTTTCTAAGCAGATGCAAGCTTTTCATGACTGCATCTTTCTTTTTCTTAAATAGTGCTTTCAACCATGGACCTCTTTAAGGCCAAGGTTATTATTGTCAGTGTCATTGACAGACTTGAGAGGAGTGCCAGGAACTGTGTGGGCCTTAAAACTCAGAAGTCCATTCTGAATAGGTTGGTGTAAGCTTTTTGGATTATGGTGCTGAGAGAAGTCTTGAAATGGTACGTCTCCTCTTACCTGATCCTTAATGGTAGATAATTTTGAGGGGGACATTCAGAACAGACTAAGCAAATATTTAAAAAGCAAACAAACAAAGCAAAGCACGGTGGTTCAAAATATCTCTTTATTTTTGAATTGCTGTATTTTTGTGTGAACTAATTTGAAAGAGGAGCAGAAGCAGAATAACCTCATTTTTGACTATTTTTTTTAAAAGTACATACTGCCTTAAATTTTTCAGCATCGTTGGCATGCATTTTCAGATTGTGCTAATGAATGTTGTCTTTTCTATTTCTCCATCTTTCTCCCTTTGGACAAAAACTCTACATCCAAATTTTAGTAAGTGGAAAGGCGACAATAGCAGTGTCAGCTCTTTGTGCATCAGTCCAGATGGGAAAATGCTGCTTTCAGCTGGTAGAACTATAAAACTGTGGGACCTGGAGACCAAAGAAGTCTACAGAGTAAGTAACTTTGCTCAACTAGATTGTAAAAATTAAATAATAATAACAAATAAAATAATAAAAATCGTACTTGGTTGCTGACATTATGTATTTGTTTCCTAATAAGACATCTGAAAACTTTTTATTGGGTATGAGGAGGTAGCTGGCATCTTTGGGGCTGCTGGAAGCTGTTGCTGTGATGATACCATGAACTGTAGTTTCAGCTTGCTGAGAGTTCAGTGAGGATGTTGAATTTCCTGGCTGTCTGAGAATGCCACCAAAACCCTTTCCCTTAGGTGTCTTTCTTTTTGACTGGGTCCCTTTCTGATGCCCTTCTATCAGGGAACTCACTTCAGCACACTATTAGTTTGCTGCTGGCATGGGTTTTTGCAAGAGCTCCTTCAGGTTTCTTTGCTAAACTGTACATATCTGATGGTATCAACTTTGCTTTAAAAACAATTGAAAGGCAGAGGAGCAAAATCATTATTGTTCCCTGGGTGCAGGGCTCAGACATAAGCAAGGTACCACATTTTGGCTGTTCCATAAATGCAGTCATGTTTTATTGCATGACAGCAGAGAGGAAGCAGCTTGTTTCTGAATTTCCTGGTACTTGGAGCCTGCTAAGTGTGCACATGTGCCATTACTGTGGACTTGCTGGCGTCTGGCAACTACTGTACGTGTGTCTGTGATGACATATCATCCTGTGATGACCAAAAACACTATTTGTGAACATAAAAATCGAATAGTTTTTTTTTTTTTCTGTTTGAACAGTCTTGGTGTGTTAGCAGACCTGTACATTCATCTTATCGTTGAGAATGAAACTGTGAATCTAGTTTCATTGTAAAATGTGAAATGAAGTACTTTCTGACAGTAACAGCAGTACAGGCATATGTGATTTCTTTTCACAGGATTAGTTTCAGCAAGTTTGCCTTTTATTCCCCATTAAACTTTTTAAATTGTGATGAATATGTAGTGTCTGAAAACATTTCCATGAAATGTAGAAATACAGGAATGCAGCAAAATTGATCACTAGTTAAACAAACAGAAAAAACACTGGAATATCCTTGTTGACTTAGTAATGCATGGATCTTTCTTAGCTTTCCTTAACTAATATTTATTTTCTGTCATATGACTGCTTATGGCAATGATTGAAGAACTCCTTTTTTTTTTTTTTTTTTTTCCCTCTCCTCTTAGCATTTCACAGGCCATGCCACATCAGTGTCATCATTAATGTTTACTACAGTGAAGCCTATGAATGAAAATAAGTCCTTTGATGGAATTACAGGGCTTTATTTCTTGTCTGGAGCTATACATGACCGGTTACTGAGCGTATGGTATGTAAGCTTTTTGTAATTTGTAACTTTGATTGTGATCAGTATTGAGGATAGACTTGACAAGTATGTTCTGAACTTTGTGATTAAGCAGAAGGGGCACTCTGGAAAAATGCAGTGATGATCTCTTACATGGTGGTTTCAATTCACTGATTGTTGAGTGAAGACTTGAATTTCCTTGGCTGTGTCTGAGCATGCTTCCAGTAGTTGCCACTTGAATTCCCAACGTATGCTAGGAACACAGTGTGTGATGGGCTGCCTTGTTCTTTGTACTTGCTGTGAAGTTTAAGCTAAGTTTTCTTCTTGCTGGACTTCACATGGGAGTTAATTTGTATTTGAAATTTGGAACACTTTCAAAAGCTGAAAGCTGCAGTTACGGCATGGGTGAGGTAGATAAGTGTCATGAGTGATTTACAGGTTCTGTAACACTGTGCTGCTTTTCAGATGCAGAGGCTGCTGTTTCTGCTCTTGTAAATAATCTGTCTGTGCTGTTTGTGTCTCCAGGCAGATCAGATCAGATAGGAAAGAAAAGAATGCTGTGATGTCTTTCACAGTAACAGATGAACCAACTTTTATTGACCTGACTGTTTCAGAAGTCAAAGAAGAGGTAGGAGCAGTAGTTTATAACCAAATATGTTTAACAATTTTCACATTAGCTTCCTTTCTAGGGTGCAAAGAAAGAATTACTTTGAATTTGAATTACTGTATTTTGTTTCTTTTATGACAGGAAAGGGTTTGACTGCTGATTCACAAGTATGAGGATATTTATTGCAGTTGTATTTATATAGCCGATAGTTCGAAACATTCATTTTCAAAGCTACTAAGTGCAAATGCCATTTGTATTTCCGAAATTTTCTATTTAGGACAAGTTAGTAATCAAAATGCGTGTTAGATTTTGTCAGTAAAAAAAAAATTGATTTTTTTCTAAAAATGCAATTTGTGTGGTCCTGTTTTATTCTGATCACAAATGGCTTCAGTAGTCTAACTGCATTTTGAATTAACTAACCTTTACAAGTTGAAGGAGCAATGTGCATTCTCCAAGTCTCAATTTCAGCAAGTACAGGTGTTTCATAGCAGTTGTATTTTGAAAAAATGTCTGCATATGAAACATTCAGAAATAGTTTCTGTAATGATTTAAAACATTTTTCTCCTGCTGCCTTTAGATTTCTTTCCAAAACCAGTGTTTCATGCTACACTTTCTGATGTTTCCATTGGTGCGTTCTTATTGTATGCAATGGAGATGAGAATATTCTGTAATGCACACCTGTAATTTAATTGCTCAAAAAATATTTACTTTGTAAATATTCTCACAGGAAAGAAACAGAGACAGTGTCAGTGGCCTTGTAGACCAGTGCCTCTAGACTAGTTGGGTACTGTATTTTTTGGAACATTGTTGTTTATGGTTATATATGTCTGTTAGTGTCTGAGCTGTCAGATTTGGATATATCAGTAGTGACACAGTAAAGTACAGTTACAAATTATCTTTTTGCCTCCTAATAGTTGTACTAATTATTCCTGAGATGTTAGTGTCTCTTAACTTTCTTATGGATTTAGTTATATCTCTAATGTATGTAGCTACTGCAAAAAGTCAAATCATAACCATGCAAATGTCTCCTGATGTCTCATAGTTGTGGGATGTTTGTCATTTGGTCTAATTAAAATCTTCTGTTGTGATTTCTTTCAGCCTGTGAAGTTAGCAGTTGTGTGCAGAGATGGGCAGTTGCATTTATTTGAACACATTTTAAATGGGTAAGTTGTTATTCTTTCTGAGAGTGTTTTTAGAAAAGGCAAACTGGAAAGCAAAGCTCATCTTGTTGTGCTGCTGCCTTTAAACTCTTGCATCTCTTCACAGACCAGTTTCCAATGGATTCCTTGTCTTGGCTTACTTGACATGTTTTTTGGGGAAATGCAGGAGAATTTATTTGTTGGGGGGTTATACTGTAATATGTTATGTTGGTTTCGCTGAGGTTTTGCCTGTCTGTACCTCATCTGAAGCATCTGTAAAAGATGTAGTTTTGAGGATTGAATTTGAGGACTTGATAATGAAGAGTGCTTACATGTGCAAGGTGTAGAAGTCTTTTAAGCTAAACATGTTTTTTTTTTTTTATCATTCCTTTTTTTCCTGCAGTTACTGCAAAAAACCCTTAACGTCAAACTGTACTATCCAGATAGCAACACCTGGAAATGATGGGGACTCCACGCCAAAACCAGTCCCTATCCTAGCAGCTGCATTTTGCACAGACAAACAGTCTCTGCTGCTTGTGTATGGAAACACCTTACAGCCCATCATAGAGAAAGTGGTATGTAAAACTTACTGAAGAGGTTTGGGGTTTTGTAATATGGTTCCTAACAGCTCTCATCTGGATGATTTTTATGCACTTTTTTTGAATTACATCTTGAGATGGAACTTATTACTTCCACCTTTTCTGGGAGTTATGATTGTTGCCCCTGAGTTGTTTTGAAAGGGGATTTGTATTCTTTGATTCTTTCAGTTAAAGTAAAACTTGGCATTATTGCTGTTTCCTGCCATCTCAACTGTTACTACATTAGGCCATTGATGCTTTTTGCAATTGTTCTCTGCATGAACTTGTTCGTGGAGATCTGATAATAAAAGGCAGATGTGTAAAGCAACTGCTTTTCGGGGGGGAGGCTCATTCTTCTTTTATGCCTCTGGAGTTTGTTCTCACCTTTCAGTAGTTTAATAATTGCAGGGGCAGTTCACTGATATTTAACTGTTTTTATTCCTGGTCTTCTAGTCTTTGAACACCTCTGAATCCCACATATGTTTGATAAGGGATGTCCAGAAAGTGTTGGCACTTAAAACAGAAGTTGCTGTAACAAAGGTGAGCTTGTGTGAAATACAGTTCTGTTGCTTCTCATATTTTACTTCAGAAATGCTAGAATTTACTTCTAAAATCAGTTTGGATTACTGTACAGGCCTACTCAGATCTGTGGTGTGTAGTTACAGAGGTCCATAGCCTTTGTTGAGGGGGGGGGAATGTGCTTCATGGCTGCTCTGTGTACTGGTATGCGCTCGCACAGTTACCCTCCAGTAGCTCAAATCATAGCTCATGGCATCGATGTAGTGAATTGAAAGCCCCAGTTTTCTAACCCTCAGTTTAGCTGCCAGTTCTGGTGCTCCATCAGCCTGGTGGGCCTTTGTGCTAATTCCTTGGTCCCTGGAGGTGGAGGATTACAGAGCTGAAATGCTGTGAGAGGTCTGGGAGCTCCCTGGCATGCAGTGATGATCTCCAATCTTGGTTTCGCTTTTTGCTGAATTGCAATGAAGACTCATTTCTCTTGGCTGTCTGAGCATGCCCTGTGGAGAGAAAGACGATGTGTGTTGAGCGAAGAGGGTAATATTTTAATGCCACTACTGTTCTACAGTAAAGTTCTTGAACCACAAAGTCAAAATTTTATTTATAAGTCTGTCTTCTATGCGCATCATGTGGAAGTTGAAGTGCTCACTGTAGTAGATTGTCTTTGTATCACTTCAGTGGCCACCCAGCAGGGCTCCCACAAGTACAGAAGGCTGGGCAGGTACTTCAAATAAAGGCCCACACAGCAGAGCTGTGGGGAAGGAATTGTTCAGGCAGGGGCATGTAGCATTTTTCTAATTGGTTGTGGCAGGCTGGTTTTAACACACATGTAAGAGTCTGGAAATAAAATCAGTGTTTTAAACTTGAGGAAATGTAAAGATATTAGCAATTCATGCATATGTGGGTATTTCTTTCCACTAGGTAAAGACACCAGTTGTGAACTCAGACACCAAAGTTCTAGTGCCTGGCATCCCAGGACATAGTGCAGCTGTTAAAACTCCATCCTCAGGAAAGGAGAAAAATAAAAGCAAGAGGAAACCAGGAGAGCCAGAGGTAAGTTGCATCCTCTTTAAAACACGAAGATGAGTTAGAAAGTCTTAAATCATCATTGCATCTTCTTTAGGTAAACTTGAACTTGCTTTGTGTTTGGAACGGAGGCAAAGTGAATCATATAACTTTGTATGAAAGTCTTTTCTTTGGTAAAAAACAAACCAAAACCAAAACAAAACAACAAATCAAACACAAAACAAAAAACAGAAAAAAAACTCTCATCCAAGCCCTGAATGCATTTCCCATAGTTTTGCCATGTTACTGCAGAACTTTATCGCACACTTGTGTCTGTCACTCTGTGCTAAGATGTATTCTTGCTTCTTTTCTCTGGCTATTCTCTCTTAGTACGTTTAAAAGAATATGCTAAATCTGTTATTTTTTTAGCAGGATAGGAGGGAATGGTGTGGTCTAGCTACTTTGCTTTCAGGTGATATGTCTGAGAAACTGCACTGAAACACTCTGCCCTTATTTACTGTCTGCAGGACAGCATTGAAGAGCGCCTAGGGGCTTTGGATATCGATGTGAGCAAAGTGAAAACTCCAGGTGGCCTTCCGCAAACAGATAGCTTTGCAGTACTGTTGGTTCAGGGCTTGGAAAGCAATGATTCAGACATCTTAAATGTAAGTGTTAAAAGATCACTGTATGCTGTTTTATCTGTTTGCTGAGACTTTTGGGGAGCTCCCGTGAAAGCTGTGAAGGCTGAACAGTTAGGATCCTATTATTTCTCCTAGCTGCTTTCTGCTGATGTGCTGCTCAAGGCACTGGTATTACAAATTACGGTGGTGATATTTTTTTTAAATCTACTTTGCTTTCTGAGTCAGTCTATGAACTTTGAAGCACTTCTGTGTATGATAAATTTGTGTCAGAGTTCAGATGTTTTACAACTGATGTTACCAATGCAAGCCCTTCAGCTTGAGATGGAGAATGATTTGTGCTCAGATACAGTTTCTGAATAGATACTGTTTGAAAAATACACTGATGACAACAGTTTCACTTAAAAATCTTGCTGTTCCACTTGAACTAGGGGAAAATGATAGCTACGGGGCAGGAAAATGAAATCTCTTGATAGTTTAACACTGAGTAGAAATTACTTGTCACAGACAATGGTGAAAGGGAATTATTTACAGAAGTGAAACAAATAGAAAAATAGCTAGAAAAATTCTCTTTAATAAGTCTGGTGCTTTGTTTCTAACATGGGTTGGGTGGACTAGTGGCAAAAGTATTGTTTTAGGCAAATTAATCAAATGTTTTATTAATTGTAGTTGACTTGAAAAATGGGACTCTTCACAGTAAATTTTGTTTTGCTTATTACTTCCATGTGAGCATGCAGAGGGGTAGAAAAAGAGATATAAACCCAGGAGTTTTTGATTGTGATCCCACGTGTTAAAGCTGAATGACTACCTGATCTTATTTTTCCACATTTTTAACAGAAAGTGCTTAACACAAGAAAGGAAACTTTAATAAAGAACACAGTAGCCAGAATGCCTATACATGCTGTCATTCCACTGCTGCATGAGGTAGGAGAGATTGCATTTCATGTTCTTATTGTACAAACTGCTTTTGACTTGTCTTTTATCTGGGGAAAATCCAGGATATGTTTCTTAATTTCAGTAAATGAAATAACATTGATTTTAAAGTTTTATAATACCATAATTATTTAATTCTTAGTTCCTGTGATTTGCTTTTATTTTGTCTGGCTGAAGCTTAACCAAAGGACAAAGTGCCACTGTCAAAGCTAGGAAAAACATTAGATCATTTAGTATTATCATAAACATTTAGGTGGGAAATGAAGGAAGAGGTAAGCTACAGCTCTAAAGCATTTAGCCCATGGCAAAAAAAAAAAAAAAAAAAAAAGCATTACTTATTTTACTCTATTAAAGTAGATGATAATTTGAAATGTGAAAATAGCAATACCAGCCTGAGTGAGTTATATGAGCATAAATCCATAAATACAGTAGATATATGAGAAAAATAAGAAGAGAATATGTACTTAAAACAATCAGTTCAGATAGCACTTTTGGGGCAATTTCATTCTTCTCTTGAAGGTAGTTCAAAAGACTAGTTGCTATATTTGTGATTTGTGACATCACTTAGCAGTCATTTGAGAGGAAATTTGGCTTCTGGACTGCATATTCAGTGATAGTTCATGAAATTTGTGCTTGGGCAGAAATACTTCAATAATTGGCCTTATCTATGTATTACTTTGTTTAAACTGAACATCAGTTAGTTGCTCTTGTTACATGAATGACATTCTGTAACAAGTTAATGGTTAGACTTCTCTTGTATTTTAATGTGCTGGCTACAAGTAAAATTTAATTTTTACTTGTGTTACTAATCTTAACTGAATTATGCAGGCTGCCTGGTTTTGAATGTTTAGATTTGCTTTAAGCACATATGTTTTTATACCTACTAAACTTATGTTAATGAGGTGCAGCATTTCTTCTCTTGCACCTGTGTCAGAGAATCATAAGTATTTCAGTAGATTATCTCAGTGGATGGAGAGAGCTTCATGTAACTCTTGTCCAGAACTTGCAATTTGTTCTATGAAATAGCCTTTACCTTGCAAGTCTTCACTTGTTTCTCCAACCTGCCAACTTAGCAGCAGCTGCTTTACTGAGCAGATACACAGAGACATACAAACAAATCACAAAGGGATTTCCGTCTTAGCTTCTAACAGCTTCAAGTTCCTCTGGACGTCTTGTATGTTGAGAGTCCCAGTTTTGTTGTAGTAATGGAACTCAACTTCTGCAAGTTACGAGCCTGCATATAGGATGGTAAAGCCAGCAATATAATATTCTGGAGCTTGGCAGTGGTTAGTTCTAGTAAACTTCAAATGGCTGGAGATCTTTCTACCCCGATATTGGGGCTGTCATGTAGATATAATGTTGGGATTTAAGCACATTATGCATTTGTTGCTTGTTAATTGTTATTATTTTTGTCTTGATAGCTTACAAAGAGATTGCAAGGCAACCCATACAGGTAAGAGACAAACCACCCATAGTTTAATTTATCAGAATACATTTTTATTGTGTGCATTATGGTCCCCTCTTTCCCTGTGATAATTTCCAAAGTAACTAATTAACAGTTGTTGTAGTAATAGCATCTTGAGGTAAAAATTCTCACCTGACTGTGGGTACAAAGATGACCTTCTTTTAAGACAGTGCTTTGTCAGGCTGACATAAGTGTGAAAATGAAAAGGATACCTTTTCTAAGACAGGATCTGAAGTCCCAGAATATTGATAGCTCACACCTTCTAAATATGTGACCTCAAATCACTGTCAGATGTGTTCCTTGTGTGGTTTCCTTGTCTGGTTTCCTTTTCTTTAGACAGCTCCTGGTATTGTTTAAGAAAGTTTCTCCTCCTTTCTCCCCACCCCCATTATACTGCTATAGGGATAGCTCTTCTGTGACTAGATGTCCTTAACTGGATAAAAAAAAATATTATTTTGATCTTTTATCCATTGAAACCTCCAATTAAAGACATTAGAAACACAGATCTCTGAGCATAAGTTTTATTCCTTCACTTAGATGTCTGTTCTTTTCCTAGTAAGTGTCTTATATATAGGCCTCTCATAGTCTAACTGATTATATTTCCATCTTTTTATATTATTTTTCTTTTTCTTTTTATGTAATGTAAGTAGAGGACTTTCTGTAGAACAGCTTAGTGTATAGAAAATGAAATGGATATTGTCAGTCAATATCTTTTTAATATCATTTAATATCATTTCTAGTGCCTCACAAATGGTTCGATGGCTGAAGTCTGTTTTTACTCTACATGCATCCTACCTTTCCACAGTAAGTATCTTGCATTAAGGTTAGTGCACATAACTAAAACTAGATTTAAACGTTTAAACACGTGTCATCTTCCTTCAGGAATCTGTCTCTTTCTCCCCATATATGGTAGTGCCCAAACCAGTGTACAGAGGACTGTACTTCTACCACTTTGCTGTGTTGATGGACATTTGTTATAAATTGTCTTTGTCATTCATAACATAATTATAGTCATCCCAAAGTCAAAACAAGTTATGTCATAACTAAGAGAATTTGGGAGCAATACAACTGTCATAAATGTGATCTAGTATACATGTATGTCACTAAAACTTAACTAAATTTATCCTGCTACCGTGATGCTAATCTTGAAACTGTGTTGAGCATGACTGAATATATAGGGTAAAGGTATGCCAAAGTTGGCAGGGTAGCAGGTAATGTAGTAGCTTCTGGATCAAGGTCCAGCCTTCTCTTAGCAAGTGATGGATAAAGCATTCTTGTTCAGTTCAAAAAAAAAAAAAAAAAAAAAAAGGCTTTGCAAATGCTGTGTTCATAAACTGGTGTATATTCAGTTCTCATTTACACAGCTTTCTGAATAGTGCTTTTATAAACCTGCTTAGAGAGTGACTGTGGAAAAGAAAAGTAGCGTAAGTAGAATTGCAATGTTCTGAAAGCAGGTGATTTGTTCTAGACAT
Organism: Aythya marila; assembly: GCF_965140915.1. Lineage (NCBI taxonomy): Eukaryota > Metazoa > Chordata > Aves > Anseriformes > Anatidae > Aythya > Aythya marila. The sequence goes on from NC_139044.1 coordinate 16,655,714, forward strand.
GGTCAAATGTTAGTCGATTGGTCTGCAAGTGATATCTGTAAATTCTTAGCTTTTCCTTCTATCCAGAGTGGTGTGAGCAAGGATTATTTATCCCAAATGTATAAAGGTAGTTTAAAAATTTTAAAGTAAGACGTAGCTGTATTAGTTAACAGCTTTGTTTTTCTTTCTCCTTCTCCCAAGTTGCCAGACCTTATTCCTCAGCTGGGAATGTTATACCAGTTAATGGAGAGCAGAGTAAAAACTCTGCAAAAGCTTTCCCGTCTACATGGAAGACTTTTCCTTCTTGTCACCCAGGTGAGTTCTGATTTCATAATACAGGTATACACAGATGTGTAGAAGAAGCATTGTTTGCAGTCTTAGCTTTCCGTTGAGACTATACCTAATGGAACTTGTCATAATGAATTTATTGCAACTGCTGTACAGCTACACTGACAATACACAAAGCACTACAACTCATGGACTGTCTAGTCAATCTGTGCTTGCAGAAAGTGGTCTTTCTTGCCCAAATGTCTACTAACCCATAACATTTTAAAAAGCAATAAACAAGAGATACTAGGCCACTTCAGAGCAGGTGATTCTAAAGGTTTATTTTGTCCTTCCTATTTACCTGGCTGTTAAACTACAGTTATGAATGAATGTTAACCTTGATGTAGACTTAATTTGCATTGTTGAGTTTTATTGACTTTTAAGGTTGGGGAACACATGATTTCATCTAAGGCTAATCTACAAATTCTATTCAGGTTGCAGCGTCGGAAACAGTTCAGGATGTAACTGAAGTTAACCAGACTGCAAAGCTGGTATATGAGGACGGTAAGTGTTGCATGCTACACGTAGCTCGACTCCTGAGCTCCTGATGGTTGGTGGCTGTTCATCATGTTCCTATCTATTGCGCATATCTATTAGTGTACGGTTTGCAAGTAGAAAGTTTTTGTGGGAAACCCATGGCAGTTAAGTGGGGATTAATCATGTAGGCATCGTATAGTTAGTTGTTCCTTCGTTCCCCTACTTTTGTTTCCTTTCTTTCCTTCCTGTACCTGCTTTACAAATTATAAAAACAGTTAATTGGAAGTTCAGCATGCTACTTAACTAACAAACTCAGATTTCTAGCACTAACTGCCCATGTGCTAAGATCAATGCAGTCGAGCTTCTACGTTTAAGTCATCAGAACTACAAGGTGGTAGTGTCGTTGTGTGCATGTACACTTCCAGTTTGGGCCAGCAGTTTCTACTGAAACTGCATACTGTTTAATCATAACAGAATGACTAGTTTCTGATTTATGTCGATCAACCTATTCTTCATGTAGAATTAGTTTCAGAATTTAAGTAGCATGGTTCAATGGAGGAGCACAGTTTAGTTTAGGAGCACATGGGTCTGGGTTTTGTTTGGACACATTCAAGTCTGTTCTCCAGACTGAGGGATTGTTTTCTTTTTTGCAGAATCCTCAGAAGAGGAAGGTTCAGATGATGAGATGATTGCAGACAAAGACTCAGATGTAAGTGGACTTGGATCAGACCGTCTCCTATTTGATTGTAACAGAAATTGTAGTACTGTCAAAAGCTCAAACATTCCTGTTTTCCCTTCCCCCAGGAAAACTGGGATGAAGACGAAGAAAAAGAGGAGCAATCAGATGAGCAAGACATGACTGTTGAAAAGGAAATCAACGGTGATTCTGATTTGGAACCAGAAAATGAAAGTGAAGAAGAATAACAGCATAAAGAATAAACTTAACAGTTTAAACAAGTGGGCCACCAGAACTTTACAATTCTGGATCATCTTGATGAAAGATGCCATATTTGCATATAGGGAGTGCAGACTTGTGCACAGCCTATGTGCAGAGGCACATGTGGGGCACTGTGCATTTCTGAATCCAGAATGTTTAACCACGCCAGCCTTTTCTCGCCCTATTTCCCTGCGCTTACTATAGAAACATTTCTTCCACCTCATGTTCAGATTATGCCTGTCACGTGGACATGCATTTGTATCTCAAGTGAAATAAATCTGCCACCGCTGTTTGTGTGGTAAACTTGGTTCAGCTTTACATTGAATTTGTTTCAAATGTTCAAGGATCAAAGACAACTGATCTATACCTTCTTTCCATGCTTCAGTTAGCAATAGCAAGTGGACATCCTGATGCATTTTTTCAAAAAAAAAAAAAAAAAAAGGAAAAAGGAAAAAAAAAAGATATTTTTGTAATATTTAAATTCTTTAACGAATTTCTTTTCTTTCTCCCCACCCTCCATCAGTTCAGCCATGCCTTGGCAGTATCTTAATGCCAAAGTGGCTTAAAAACAGCTTTTTTTTTTTTTTAACAAATTTGAACTCAAGACTTTTGTATGTAGAAATCAATGACTTTTCTTGTGCTTTAAAAGAACATTAGAACTATATCACTGATTCCTAATTTCATTTTAATTGAGGCTGTATATAAGATTAATGCTAACCCAGAGAGGATAGACTGACTGTTCAGTTGGGTAGGGAGAAGGGAGTAACACAGGGAAATGAGAAGGTGAATGCTTGTGAATACATAGCACACAGCTACACATTTATTACGGATTTTTAATCTCAGAGGCAGAACAAGGATAGCTATTTGCTCAGCTAATGGAAGCTGAAGAGGTACAAACATTTTTAAGAGCAAAACTTGGTAAAGGTCTGAGCCATTCACCACTATAATGTACAATATATTTGTCTATAAATGGAGCTGTTGCAACTAAATACCGCCCTCTTTGTAAAGTGAATAAATATACATCTCCTTTACCAAATATCTGTCCTGTGATGTTTGTTGAGAGAGCCCTTAGGTACCTAAGGGTGGTGGTGAAGGGTGAAATGCCTGATTTGTACAAGGCAGATCTCTTGTGGAAGAGGAAGCCAACCTAATAGAATCACAGAATCACAGAATTTCTAGGTTGGAAGAGACCTCAAGATCATCGAGTCCAACCTCTGACCTAACGCTAGCAGTCCCCACTAAACCATATCCCTAAGCTCTACATCTAAACATCTTTTGAAGACTTCCAGGGATGGTGACTCCACCACTTCCCTGGGCAGCCTGTTCCAATGCCTCACAACCCTTTCAGTAAAGAAGTTATATATAACCTATATATAGGTTACAATGTTCTGCAAAGCGTATAGTATTCTTGGTTTCTTACCTCCCTGTTACATTGGTGTTGTGGTGTCTGGAGAAACTGGATTGATAGTGGGAAGAGCTGTTCCCTCTTTGGAGAGGTGGAGGTAAAACAGCAGCAGTTCAAGGTTTCTGGTCTTTGGAATGTTTTAGTTGACAGTAAAAAAAAGTGTCTGAACTATTTGTAAAGCTGTGCTTTCGTTTCATTACTGAGAAGCTTTGAAAATAAATGCAAACACTTGTGCATGCTCAGTACTCATACAAGCCACCATATTAAGGTAATCTGGTGTAATTTTTCAAGCAGTACTGATGTTCCTGCCGACTGGTTTCAAATCAGGCAAAAGAGGAGTGTGAATGAAGGTCTGCATCTCTAGTAAGTGCTGAGCTCTTAGGGCATGGAGTAACACAAGCAGTACCCGTGTTTTGGTTTGTGCAAGGTCCTACACATAGTTGTGTGCCGTCCTTTTAGAAGGCAGGGTTTGGCTCAAAGTGAGCTGAGTACCTTGTTGGCACTACTACTTGGACGTGGGCAGTGATGGTGCTGGAAACTTGAATGCGCTGTCAAGGAAGGCATTGCTTGTCAATTGTTTCAGCACAACAAACCTGTTCCAGGAGTGGAGTGGTGGAAGAACATGGTAGCAGGAAAAGGAGAGGGATTTTGAGGAATGTTTTCACATCAAAGCCAAAATATTGGCCAGCTGACTATGCCATTCCTATTTTTGTCTTTCAAAGATGCAGCATCTGGAGAAAGAGGTTGGAAATGGGGCAGGCCCTGCCTTGCAGCCCTAATCCTGGTGTGTTTAGAGCTATGAGGAGAGTAAGGAGGATAGGCCAGCTGCTCATTCTGAGCAATGGAGTTTGGATGAGTGTTTGTATAAAGTCTAATTAGATATGGCCAGAGCAAACCTCGCTTGTTAAACAGTCAGTGTAAACTCTGAGGTGTACTTCTGTTTGTATATACCAAATTTGTATTGTTCCATTTATAGGTGTCTAGTTAATGTTTGACCAGACACCCCTGCACAACCTGAGGGATTTTTTCCTTGCTGGCTTTTTATGTTATTGTTGGCATTTTTTCCAGGTGATTGTAGTAAATGCACTTCGAATGTGATAAGGAGCAATACCACGAATGACCAGGGGGTGTCACAACAGCTTCACAAAAATACCTTGCTTTTCCAGGCAGCAAGAGCAACCTGTGAATTAATGCCTTTGATGATGGCATCATTTTATGGTTGCTAAATAGGTCCTGCTGTATAACAGTGTCACTCACCTTCTCATTTCTTGTTATGGCCTGCTTCCAGAGGAACTTTGTTGCACCAGGGCGTTGTGCAAACGATGCTTGATGCCTCTCTTGCTAAATATTTCAGCATTTAATGTGATGGTCTGATTTTAATCTGGTTTAATCTGATTTCATGGTCTGAATTTTTGGGTAGACCTGTGTGGTGTCAGGAGTTGGACTCAATGATCTTTATGGGTCTCTTCCAACACGGGAAGGTTTAGATTTTTAGATCAGAGGTATTGTATACCCATTCCTTGTAAAATCAAGACAATTAAGAAAATCCTACTTGGAAGAGAGCCTAAGGAAAAGTCCAAGTGTGCTTCCCTGTGCTTCTGTTTTGGCAGCAAGATATAACACTGTTCAGCAAGGAGGTATGAGAGAGAAACAAGATTTGTGTGAGTGAATCTTACTTTGTCAAAAAGGGGAGGTGAAGTCATGGCCAGACCTGGAGCCTATCCAAAGCTTTTCTAATCACAGAGATGGGCTTAACTAGGTTATTTCAAATACCTTGGCTCAGGAATGAGTGCTATCAGTTATTTATGCGTATCTTAAGGAATTAGTGGTGCATTTTCTTCTTAAGAAAAAATCTTTCCAGGTCTATGGGGGCTTGGCAGAACGGTTTGTCTCTAGATTCCTCCCATGATAGTTACTGCACATACAAGCTCAGGACCCCTTAATCTCTGCAGCTGAATTGGAGGACAGTTTGCTTTCACCAACTGACTTGTCTGGTGGTTATTTTACGGTCTTCCCATAGCTTCTGCAATAAAACATCAACAGTATTTTGCTGCCTGGTGGCACATTCCAGGAGGAGCAGGTCTGTGTGTTTGTCATGCTCGCCTGCACATAGTAAACCCATTCTTTATATTCAGCTGTTGGCCAATGGGGGGCAATAAATGATTTATAACCATGGCAACAGTTGCTGCGGGAAACTGACATCAACAAGAATCTTTTTCATGTCCACCTCAATGAAACTATTAAAAATCTTCCCACTCTCAGTCGGGTGAGACCATTTGTGACAACTTCCCCAGAACTGGTGTAGAGGTAAGTCAGATGGAAATGATACCATGCAAAACGCCTGGTACAGGAACCAATGACCCTTTCAGCTATCTCAAGTTGGAAGCTCCTGTAATCAGACCAAATGTTTTCTGCCACCAGCTGAACCTGGGTTTTCTGGGAAGGGGATTTGACAGCAAAGATTGGCAGAATCTGCTTTTGCTCAAGTTGTGCTGTGTTGTTTCAGAGATTTCTGCAAGGGAGAAAATCTCATGGTGTGAACTCAGGGGAATGCGGGTATTTGTAGTTGCTGCTTCAGCTGACTGCCTTCAGGCATTCGTAGGCTTGGGTCCTGTCTGAACTTGCAGTTCTCTGAAGCTTAATCTTGCGTTCAGGCTCCTCAAAGCAAGGGGTATGGCTGACATAGACATTGCAGATGTGATTAAAGATTTGGGAAAGGGATACATTTAAGTGAAAGAAACTAATGGGATGAAGAGAAGGCTGTTACGGAAAATATGAACTCTGTTGGATGCTTCAAACAGTATGTTTTTACCTCTGTAAAAAAGGAGCTCCAAAGTGACAATTCATTTCCTACTGTCTCCTTGATTCCAGTGAAATATTTTCATGTTTATAGGAAGAATTTTTCTCTCAACAGAGAAATAAATTTCTTTCTGTTCCAGTGAAGACTCCCTTTGTAAAGGGAGTTGTAAAAACACAAGAAATAGAATTGCTTGGTCAGCCTGTGGTCTACCTTCTGCTCAGCACCCAGTGTGCTTCTGAACACTCAGGAGGCTTTGGCTGTACATCCTTGTCTCTTCCAAAAGCAATCTGCCAGAGTGGAGAGAAACTAGCCTGATGCGTGATGTGTTGAAGGTGCACAAGACTGGCAAGAAATTAGTGTTGGCCTTTTTATACAATTAAAGTCTGAATAGAACAGCATTCCTGGTGCTTCCAATATGTTGTAAGTAGGAAACCTCCCTGTACACACTGGTGGGATGACCAACATCCCCCTTCTGTGTCCTGGCTGAAGCCATCCTTGTCTCTGCATCATGACTTTGAAGCATGCAAGTCATTGCTGCTCATAGGTGACCTCTTTTTGGTCTGATTGACTTTTAGGAGAAGTCTATGTTGTTATGGATATAAAGTTGTGCTTAGTTTAGAAATGGTGTCTTGAACACTTTGACTTCCTGGAAGCTTGAAGTGAGGTTGCAATGTAACTTGGTAATGGTACATTTGCAGAAGAAAAATGGGAGTTATGAGCAGACCGATAATTTGATGCACAAAAAAAGGTGGAGGGCAATGTGAATGATAAAGTGATGGGAGAGTTGAGGGGAAAAGTAGATTTTTTTTTTTTTTTTTGGATTTTTTGGGGGGAGCAGGGAGAGGCTGAAACATAACAGAATTTCTGGCTTCTTGTTTGGTATTGGTTGGTTTTAATCTGACTTTAATCTTTTTTTTTTTTTTAATCTCCTCTAGGTACTCAAAACAATTCACAATTACATTGGCTCTTTTTATTATTCAAAATTACTCACATTAAATAATTTATTCAATTTATCCAAATTTATCCAGATGTAAATCTGTTTTTTTTTGCCCTCTAGCTCAGTCTTGGCAAGGCGAGCTGCTGAGGGGTACTGCAGCAGGCTGCAGTGCAAGTAATCTACTTCAGAGCTGCTTGCCAGATGAGACCCTTTCAGTTCTTCATGTTGTTCAGCATTGCTGTGGGAAGCAGTGTTGCTCCTGGGACTAGTCATAGTCCAGCATTTAAAAATGTATGTGTTGATAACAGTGCTGTAATCTGAACTATTTTGGGAATGGGACCAAATGTCCTGTTGTGTCTCCTGCTGGGCCAGGCAGGAACACCTAACACACTCTTCAGTGTTTCAGGTGAGGTTTTGGGAACTTAGAAGAGACAGAGTAATCATAAAGACAGATTTCTCTTGTTACATTTCAGTCCTCAGCTCCAGACTGCTGACTGCTTTGCAAAATGGTGGAGAAAACAGGTAATAAAAACATGCTGGGTGCTCCACCTGTGTCTGTGCTGGCTGGAATCTGTCCCCAGGCCTTTGTGGTCCACCTTTGGTGTGTGCTCCTTTGGGTGTGACTTTTAGCTCCTTGATTTGCACAACATGCCTTTCTACTCTGTGGGGAAAGTTGTTGTAGTGTTCTTAAAATGCAGGAATGGCAGAGCAAGAACTGGTGATGATTTTTTAAGTGTAGTAATAGCACTTTTGGAGATATTCAGAACTTAAGTGCACTCAGGGACCATGAAGGATGCCAACTGAGTCATTTTGAGATGATATCTGCAGAAAAGGTTAAACAAGCATGGTCTGTGTACCCAACTAAATGCGTTTCTCTGGTGCATGAAGTTCTGATGGTGTGCACAGAATCTCTGCGTTCATTTGATTCACTTAAGTGTTCCCTTGGCGTCAAAAAGCACCTGGAGTACCAAGCCTTATTTACCCTGTGAACAGGCTGAATATGCAGGTGGCCTGAAACAGCAACTCCCTGTTTCTTGTTGGCTGGCATGCCAGTCCTAAAACCTGGTGGTGTTGCTTTGTTGTCAATGCTCAGTTCTTTCCAGATTGGTAATTACTAGGATGAAAAAGGGAGATGATCAGAGTGAAATGCTGAGGTTGGGACAGGGGTAGCCGTATTTCTGGGAAGTTATATTCCTCAAGGGATGAGTAAAAAAAAAATAAATTAATAAATCTAAGTGCCTTTATTAGTTCATCTGTAAAGGCTGCATTATCTCCTTGATCCTTTCACAGATCTCTTGAAGGCAGTGATAGCTGAGCGTGACATTTGCGCTGTCAAAATTTCTGCTCTAGACTGAACTATGTGGTTGAATATATTGCAGAAGCTGACTTTTTGAGAGTCTGATACTGGTACATCACTGACGTGTACTGGGAGGAGAGGAGAAACTAGTGGAGAGAGTAGCTGAGGCCCTGGAGACCTATGTGAGTTGCAAGCATCATCTGCTGAGGCCTCTGATAGTGAGTGAACTGCTGAAAGGAGTTCAGTATGCAACGCTGAGCCCAGGTACAGGAGCTGATGTCACTGTAACACTCAGGAGAGGAAATGACTGATTAGGCAAGGTGATCTCATGTAAGTTTGAGGCCAAAGATTTATTTTCTCCTGAGGACTGAAGATTACAGCCTTAATTGCATCTGATAAGAAATGCTCTGAACATCAAAAATAGTGCTTGCTGAGTGAAGCTCCAAGTGTCATCGCATTATAGCTGCTGAAAGATTAGAGTAGATTCTCCTGTACAAATCTTCCCTCCATTAACCTCCCCAGTTAGCTCGACTCTTTCAGTTGTAGGATTAGCACCTCCTATGAGTGCCTGCTCTTGTTCCTCTTGTCATCCCTCTATTTGTCAGTCCTCCATTTTGTAATCCTTTCTCAGTTGCTAGAGCCAAATTAACAGTGTCATTTAAAAAACAACGTTTAATGCTGTTTTGTATGATAGTGCTGTACTATCTTGAAGACACGGGAGGATGAGGGGGGGGGTCTCAGTTGCTCCAGTTATCTCAGCTTCAATGTTTTGCATTTCTGTAGTCCAAAACAGTTTAAAGTACGGTTCCATAGGGATCCTGCTCAGTATGTGAAATGAGAAAAGGCTGACAGCATAAGGGAAGTGTGTGTATGTGCAAGAAATCCTCATTCATTAGAGATGTGGGGGAAACAATACTGAGCAACTGTGCAAGCACAACTCTGATGTGTGCCTCTGGGGAAGTACTCAAGTGTAGCCCTGTAATCTCCTTTTAGAAACATGAATACAGCAAGCAAGGAAAAGTCTTTGAACAGCTGCAGATATCTTCCCTTGCTTCCAAGATCTTGCCAAACTGGGCCTCTAGGAGTTATCATAGTGTTTTATATAAGTAATGATTGCCTTTGTGTCTGAACTATCTTGTAGCATCTAGAGTGGATTTTGTGGAGTTTTGGTGTCCCTCATTCACCATTTACCATTGTGGGAAAAACAGACCTGATTTGGGGAAAATGAATTTAATTTAATGCTAGTTGAAAGAGATTTGGAAGAGATTTGGATGGTGAAAAACAAAGGCAAAATTAAAACATGTCCCTCCCTATCCTGCTTTTTTTCCTCAGACTGAGCTTCATTCCTGACCACCCACTGAGTGGCCTTGGGGAATGGGAGTAGTTTTCTCCTGCTCCACTGTGGGTTATTTGCAAGGGCTGCAATCTCTGTACCAATGGATAAACCTGCTCCTCCATGGGCCACAGGTTCAGGAAAAACTCAGTCTCCTCCACCATGGTCTCTTCTCTGTGGTCTGCAGGGAAATACTGGCTCTGCAGGGGAATCTCTGCCCTCGTGCCTCATCCCCTTCCTCCTTGTCTCACCTTGGTGCTCACAAGGCTGTTTCTCACACTTCTTCCCTCACTGTGGTGCAGAGTTTAACCCTTACGTAGTTTTCACAGAGGCTCCATTGGCATGGATGAGGGTCTCAGTTGTGCCCTGGGATGGGGCTATTGGGGCCATCTGGAACCAGCTGTGTCCAGCACAGGGCAGGCCCGGCCTCACCTCACAGGGGTGGCCCTGCAGCAGCCCCCTGCCAATGCCTCATCATAGGTTCCTGTTATGTCCCCCAGGAGTATATGCTAAACAAGTGTTTAGTTTCTTGGGAAAATTCATTAACTGGTTCAGTTTTGCTTTGTCTGATCTTCAGAGAGTTTCCAGCCTTGTTTTGGACTGCTGGTGCCATTGGGCACCTCATGTACACAGTGCAGCAGGTTCCAGTCTGTGGGGGAGGGTGATGTATGTCGTCTGTACACTGCTTTTTCTGTTTCCCATATAGGAAAAGACCTGTTCCTGTGGCTGGCTTGGGGTATAGGTGCACAGTTTTTGAAAAAGCTTTACTGAGATCTGGAGCTGAAGGTCTCAGGTCTAATATCTGACTGAAAAATAAGAAACAGCCTCCTCAACAGTTGTCCTTATCCCTTTTGTGACTCTAGTTTCCTGCTCATTCCTCCTTTTCCAAACAGTCCTCAAATAGCTTCTGCAAGGAGCTTAGTGTTTGTATGCTGAACCCACAAACCTTTGCTGAGTACCCAGAAACAACCTGGTCATATATTACTGAGTTTGTCTTTATATGATTTGCTTTGCTAATTATAGTTCAAACATGAAAGCATGTTCCCTCACTTCTGATGTTGGAGCATGTACCTGTTTTTGGAATTATTATTACCTGTTGGTATTGTCTGCAAAGCTGGAGGAGGTATTTATAAATAAGCTACTGATTATGTGGCTGCAAATGCATGTGAAATCAGCTAGTTGGAAATCAGACAGAGGTTTGTAAAAGGAATAAATCTGCAGCTAATTAATTTCTCTTGTTTCGCAGAGGCCAGAGATGAGGGGTGCTTAATCATGAATATGTGGATTGACAGACTGGATTGGGTTTAGGTAAACTGTTTTGTTCAGAATCCCATCTCTGACAGTCTCAGACTTGATATTTTAGAGAAAGGCACAAGAGCCCTGCAGTGAGCAGACACAGTATTTCATCCTAATGGAGGACATAAACCCAGGTGTAATCTATGCTTCATAGTGCCTTATGTGAGCCATTTGATAATCTGTGAGTTAAATAAGAACTCAAGATCCCCAAGGGATGTGGTTTTCAGTCACACCTCTGTTCAGGTGTAATCCCCTCCTTGAAAATTCAGATACTCGAAGAAAACTGCAAATGAACACTACCCTGACGTGTTGAGGCTCTTCTGTCTCACTCTCAGTGGAGTCATCCAGACTGCAGACTCTCCTTAAATCAACATTATATAAGCTCTTATTTACACAGATATAAAAAAAAAAAAAATAAATAAAAAATGAAGTGATGGCCAGATGAGAAGCAGGGTAAGACATTGACTCCTATTTGAAAAAAGGAGGTAGAAGACTGTGTGGAAATATATCTAACTATTTAGTGTCATGTAAGAATCTGCATGCTTTGCAGTTGTTAGTGAGGAGACTTTGACAGTACATTAAATATGCTGGGAAGACTTTGTGATGAACAGGCAATGCAGCATGGTAGTACTTCATTTTCTCTCACTCCCTTCACCAAAATACAGTGGATTAGTCATATAGTCATAGAGCAGGCTGAACGGTTCAAAGAAATGTTGGCTTATGTTTTTGCATATCGTAGAATCTTAGAATGGCTCAGGTTGGAAGGTACTTTAAAAACTATCTAGTTCCAATCCCCCTGCCATAGGCAGGGATACCACCAACTAGATCAGGTTGCTCAGGGCCTCATCTAACCTTGTCTTGAACACCTCCAGGGATGGGGCATCCTCAATCTCTCTGGGCAACCTGTGCCAGTGCCTCACCACCCAGTGAAGAATTTCCTCCTAATCTAAATCTCCCCTCTTTTAGTTCAAAACCATTCTCCCTCATCCTGTCATTATCTGACTGAGCAAAGAGTCAGTCTCCATCTTTTTCATAAGTCCTCTTTAAGTACTGAAAAACCACAGCAAGATTAGCCTGGAACCTTCTCTTCTTCAGGTTGAACAGCCCCAGGTCATCTTTATGGCCCTCCTCTTGGACCCTCTCTAACATCCTCCTTGTGCTGGGGGCCCTAGACCTGGACACATCACTCTAAGTGGGGCTTCACAAAGGCAGAGCAGAGGGGGACAATCACCTCTTGACCTGCTTGCCATGTCTCTGTTGATGCAGCCCAGGATGCAGTTGGCCTTTGGGGCTGCAAGCACACACTGTTGGCTCACGTCAAGCTTTTTGTCCACCAGAACCCCCAAGTCTCTCTCTGCAGGGCTGCTCTCAATGAGTTCTTCTCCCAGCTTGTACTCATGTCTGGGATTGCCCTGACCCAGGTGCAGAACCTTGCACTTTAGCTTGTTGAACCTCTTTCAACAAGTCCTTCTTTCTTCTCTTTTTAAAAATGGGAGTGAAATACATGATCTCGTGATATCATTGGGGAAGAGCTGTGTTGTAATCATTGCAGGAGTTCTTTGCCTGAACTGCTATGTTCAGAAATCACAAAGATTCAAGAATTTTGGAACAGACAATTGCTTTCTGAAAACTCAAACTGAAATGTAGTTGTAATTCAGGGTTCATTTTCTTTTCTTTTTTTTTTTTTTTCTTTTTTTTTTTTTTTTCCTATTTTGTTTACCAAAGAAGCAGAAACAATGCCGTATAACTTGGGTGCCCACTTTCACATGAATGCAAAGGCAGCAGTGTGGTGAATTATTGCAAGAACAATTGTTCACTCATCTGAATATTGTTTGTGTGAGGAATTTGGAAAATATTTGCTAATAATCAATTTCCAAGTGAAAATCAGTATTGGTTTGTAGTTAGCAAAATGAGCTATTTGTCAGCTAATTTGTATACAAGCATTTAAAGAAAAGCTTGCTTTTATAGACAAAGAGAATGTGTCAATATATGTAGTTTTGCTGTAAGACTTGAGAGCTCAATCAGCCATTACCTGAATCAGCAGCTAAGTTAAAACTTTACCAAAATGTCTCCTCTGTTTAAATATTAATCAGTAGTATTAAATAGGTATTGAGAGAAATAAACAGAAAGATTTTTAAAAACAAAATGAGGAAATGATCAATACAGTTCTGAACTCTGCTTGCTACTGAAGGAAAGTGAGGCAACCATAGGTAGCCTTTTCCTGGAAAAGTGGTATGTGATGTGCAATGCCTAGATGTGGTAATGTAAAATACTTAGGTATAGGAATACTTAATGTTTAGAGCATATTTGTTTGGATTTACTGCTTTCTTTTCCCAAAAGATGTCAAGATTTGCAGTCATGTACAAAATGTGTTATCTAATTTTTGGCATAGTAGTATTTCCTAGAATAATGTTTCTTACTGAATTGCTCATCCTACTTCCTGATGCACTTTAAGATTCTCCTCCAAGCATCTTTCGAGTCTAGTTCTGCTTAATTAATGAAGTCTAATGAGCTCATAGCCTGGGGTGGAAGTGCTATGGATGAATTGCCTGCACAAGTCAAACATATGCCAATCATAACGTGTTCAAGTGTACTGCAAAATTGTAACTCTAACAAATTAGAGACCAATAGTTATATTTATCAGTGACAAAATGTGAATCTCTGGGAAGGGCAGATGCCTAAGTCTCACAGTTTGACAGCTGGTGTGTGTCATGGGGCATGACAGAATTAACAGGGTAGATACATGCCTGACACCAGCAAATACCTCCCGTTTTGTTGGTTTGGTGGCCTTATAGCTTAGTCTGTGCTAGTAGGATGTGAGGTATAAAGGCTGTATGTCAGTGCAGCTACATAGCCACCAACTGCCTGGTTATGGATAATGAAAATAAACCCTCTGCAGTCCTGAATATTAATCTAGAGATGGTTTGTGTCAGTCTACATGCAAGGAACAGCCTCTTGGGATTTGTTTTGGTTGTGAGTAGTACCATGCTGCCTTTAAAGTAGAAATGCCCTGTGCATTGTGATGTACATGGCACATACAGAAGGTACATCACATATCCATAAGGCTGAGGCAGCTGATACCACCTTGTGTCTTTTGCTGTCCTGAAGCAAAGCAGCAGGTTGCGAACTCTGGTGCGGCTGTGAGGAGCTGCTGCTTTATTTCCCTCCATTTAAGCAAGAACACTGGCAAGATGCCTGCCCTCCCCTGAGAGCCTCATCCTCCAGGTTTGTTTGCACACTGCTTGCCAAAAGCCTAAAAAAAGGAGCCAATGAGATTGCATTTACCTAATACGTTAATGAATCTGCTTAGGTGTCTTCAAGTCCAATTTCTTAGTGAGTGGTGACAGTTTAATGCCTTGGGACTGAATTGCAGAGGAGAAGTTGAGGGGTGGTGGATTGCCAGAGGAATGCTGAAACCTGAGGACTTCACCTTGCCAGGTCCTTCAGCCCAGAGTTAAATTTCTCTGGGTATTGATGGAAGCGTGTAAATAAGAACAAAGATGAAGGTAGGTCTCCCTTATTGTCATTCTTGCAGCAAGCATTTTATTTGCTTTGCAATTAACGTTGTTTGCCAAAGGAACTTGAACTCCTTGGCAAGCTGCATGGCAGTAGATTTTACTTATTATTGTTTCCTTGAGTCATAGTTTCAATAGTTTTTTTAAAGGATCCCTTGTTAGGGCAGGATTATAATAGCCTTTATTATTCCTAGCAAAATGCATGGGAAAAACAGGTTCAATCCATGCTAGCTCCTTCTGTCTCCTGTGGTGATGTACCAATGGCTCTTTAGCAGGTGAGTTTTATGTGTTAGGGCTGGTATGCAAAATTCTGCCACTTCTGAAAAAGCAGTTCATAGCTCTGATTCTCAAAGAAACGGTGTGCTGCATTTCCCTTCACCCCGGGAAGACCACTCAGCTGGATGCTGAACTGAGGAGCAGTTGCCTTTTTGGCCAGCGTGAGGTGGGTGGCTGAGTCTGTCCAAGGAACACATCCATGGTTTTACTGCAGCACACGCCTAGATTTGCTTAAAATGCCTGGTGTATTGGACTTTACATCTCTGCAGCTAGCTTCTGTGTTCACCTGTTGGTGGCCGAAACAGCGGCACGTTTTGGTCTATCCCAGGCAAAGCTCCATTGTGGAATGCTGTACCAGCCTGGATTGCAGGAGTATGTACAAGTCTTGTGCGTACTCTGTCCCTTCCACAGCTTCCGTGGGGCTCTCCTTATGGCTTCTTTGGGTAACAGTGAGATCCCAGTGGGCCATTCTGGCCATTCCTTTGAACTTTTTTTACTTTTTTAAAAATAAATAAATAAATAAAAGCTGAGAACTTCGTCTCTAAGGTTTAGCTTCACTGGAAAGTTTCTAAAACTTTAGACTTCTTACAAAAGTCCTATGTATATTATCCAAATCCCCCCCGCCCCATTTTTTTTGTTTTGATTAGTGGAAATTTAAGAAGGCAGACATTAAAAATGAGAGCTGTTTATGTTTCAGATGGTTGTATGGCTTTGTCAAATGTTTTCAAACATCTTTATTACTGTTCAACTGAAAACTGTTATCATTCTTTTTTTTTAACCTGTTTTGTGGAAAATAAAAGATCACAACCTAAGTGTGTGTTTGAAGATAAAAAAATATATTTTAATTGAAGACTATATTTCTAATGAAGGTTTTTATCGCTTCTTTAAAAAATGCACAGACAACAGACTGCATGGAGAAGCTTCATTCCATGTTTTAGTCTGTGTGCTGAAGGTTTTTGCATGACAATCAAAATCAATTACGGTTTTGCTATTAGCACTGATGAGAATGAGATAAGACCTAAACTGTCATCTCCTCTCATGGTTTCCTGTGGCTCCTACGGTTTAAAACCCAACAACAACACCATAAAAAAACTCAAGCAGCCACGTTCAATCAGTCCTCAGGATGATCACAGTTTCATGGTGAAAGTTTGCCCCACAGATTCAAAGCTCTTTAGCAGCTACAGAGAGGAAGATGGACATGCCTGAGTCTCCAGAGGAGCATGTCACAGTACTAAGCATTCTCTGAGACTCAGATTTCAAGGCCAAACCCTTGTTGGGATGCCTAGCTTAGTGCTCCTAGGTACAAGCAGTGCACACCTCCCCT
Source organism: Aythya marila (assembly GCF_965140915.1). Taxonomy (NCBI): domain Eukaryota; kingdom Metazoa; phylum Chordata; class Aves; order Anseriformes; family Anatidae; genus Aythya; species Aythya marila. The sequence continues at coordinate 16,671,617 of NC_139044.1, forward strand.
GTCTTTCAATAACTGCTCAAACCCCATCCAATTTGGCATTAAGAAGAGCTCTCAGTGATAAGGAGCAGCACTTGATGCCCCACAACAGAGCAAGATTTTATTCCATTTAGAAATCTCATTTTTCAGTCATCTCATTTGCTTCGGAGGCAGCATGTCTTGTTTTAAACAAACAAAACAAACAAAAAAAGAACCCTCACTAAACTCTCGGAAAATGTTAACTAGACAATGGCTTTTTATATTTGGAGAAAAAATGGTGAAGTCCTTGCTTTTCTTTAAGATAATGGTACAAATGACGTGATCACTGTCTCTCAGATGAGGAATTGAATGACACAGTGTAAGATGTATGAAGAAAGCTTTGCTTCACTAGTAGCTGGAGCTATCATAGTGGTTTCCAAAGTATCTCAGAACTGAGTGATGGGAAATCAGTGACCACCAAGGCTGAAACCCAAGTTCTGTGTGTCAGTTTCTCCATGTGTAAGGAAGGGATAGCCCTACTTGGCTAGTTTATCACAATTCTTTGTTTTCTATGGCTGAATGCTTGGAGTTTTTTAGAGAAAAATATACAGTGGAGGCAAAGTATGTGCTTCTTCCTGTCCTGAGGAAAACCCTGCAGGAAGGTTCTTTGGCCTCTGCCTGAAAAAGCTTTCAGTTTACATAGGCAAGGACATCAAAAAGGTGAGCGAAAGAAGATGCTGTTGCAGCCAGAACGCAGAGAGGGCGTGATAAGGCAAATCAAACTCCGTTGAGGTGCTGACCCTTGTTCTTGGTGAGGCTCTGTGGGATGTAATTTGCAGGGCTATGAGGAGCAGCGGGCTTGCAATCCACAAGCTGGTTAGCAGCCACCTGTATGCAAGTCATAGTTCTATGTGAGTTTTTCTTTCTGCTCCCAAATTCTCCTTTTTTATTTTATTTATTTTTATTTATTTTTTTTGTCACTGAAATGGTCTCTTCTAGATGTACTGATTTTTTGATTACCAGCCTGCCTTCAGGTGCAGTCATGAGGCCTAATGCTGCATGGGGTCTTGAAACGCTTCGAGCTCTGCCAACATGGGATTTATGGCACTTCAATGTACTCATTGTTTGCCTCATGTCATGACCAAACTCCAGTTCATACTGAAGGCTCCATACACAGCTACCAGCCTGTTGAAAAAAGCCATCTGCTAAATGAGCTGTTCCCACCATGCTGCTGCCACCGTGGAGCAGGCAGGGGCTGATCCCATTCTTCCTTGGCTTTCCCACCAGTGTGCTAAGCCCCCCAGATTCTCTCATACTTCATTTCTGGCATCTAGTATGAATGATAGCTTGGCTATTTTTCATCCTTTATTATTGTCTGCTGTAGGCTAGTGACTGGAAATCATTTTCTGCTCAGGACTGACAGGGATAATGTGATCTGGAAGAGGAATCATTTCTCAAAATGTCCATAGCCTGGGCACAGTGGCTGCTTGATTTTAGTGGGGTCACACTCAGTCCTCTTATTTTTACTTTTCTTTTTTTTCCCCAACAAACTCAATGAAGGGTAAAGGAGATAGAACTGCATCCTGTACAATTTTATTTCAAGAGCAGCTACATAAAAGAAACAACAAAAAGCTACCATCCCTTTCACGCACATTAAACTCAAGGTAGCCATGGAAAACTTTTTCTTCACTATAGGCACAGAGTTTGTTTGAAACAGTGACGGTGAAAAAGGGAACTTACTCATCTACCGTAGCAGTCTTCTCCATGACTTTGTTCTGGTATGTAAATTCTTAGTTTTTGTAATTATTGGAGAAAAATTACTAGCCTGTGCCTATTTTTCCTTTCCATAGAGCTCAAGAAGATAATTTCTGGAGCTTTAGAGGATTTCAATGGAAAGCCATTGAACAAGGAAATTGAGTCCTTTCTCATCTTGACTCAGTTTGTCTCATCTCTGTGTTGATTTTGATGATGTTCTCTGATTGGGGAGACTTAGGAAGACTTTTAGGAAATTTGGGTATCCTCTAGCTCACAGTACATTTCTGCCAGGCTCTTATCAAGGAATTGATCAAAGCTGAAATTGTTTGTAGGACCTCTGCAGTTTATAAGACATAAAGAAACAACAACGCTTTCCTGTGTCAGTTTTCATAAAGTGCCCTCAGGAACATCCACTTTCTGACCTGTGCTGTGTTACAGGGGATTACTGAGAGCGCTTAGCAGATCCCATTTCCTGAAAATGGTTTGGTGGCTGCCAGCTGGTAAAACGTGTGGATGTAACGTGGGCTCCTACGTATACCTGTTTTACACCTTCATCTCCATCTTCTTCACCTCTGTTACCAGTGAATGTACCTGTTGTTTTACAGATGTTGTGGTTATGCATTCTCTGCTTGTGATCTTTGAGAGCCCTCCAAATCAGAGATGCAGTCCTGAAGCCTCAGTCCTTCACCCCAAACTGGTCAGGCAGATTTTCTGCTTGGCAGATGAATGGTGCTGGGGGAAAACAGGGCTCTTGGGAAAGAAACAACTAATCCTTCTGTAGGAGCAGAAGGATTTTAAAGTCTGAGGCCTGAACTCTGCATCAATGGGGTTTGATTTCTGGTTCTTTTTAGGCCTTAATGTGACGTTGTGGAAAAGCATTTATTTTTTTGTGCAGCTTTGATGTTATTCAGCTGCCTCAGTGAGTACAGTAGCTTACCAAAGCACACTGAAGCAAGTTATTGGGGCTTGCACGCACTGCAGCTGTACTTCAAGGCAGCAGCACAGGTATAGCAGGGCTGCAGTTAGCGCTGTGCATTGCTCTGCAGTAAAAGTCCATGGTGTGGCATTAATGGAGCTAATGGACTTTGCCCACGTCCTTAAAGGTGCACCAGCCAAGGTCTGCCTCCAACAGATGGGTGCCCATACTCTGACTCTTCAGCTCAGTAAACCAGGCATGTGGTGAAAACTACAGGATTTGGGTTCAGTTTTCAAAATGATTTATGCTAAATTCTTATAAGCTTGGGGAGAAGACTGAGGTCTTTTTAGTAATGTCTTACCCTCAGGAAAATCAGAGGTGCATGTGCATATGTGTGGTTAGCAGTCTGGCTCGTGTGCCCTGCTTTTGACATAGCTGCAAAAGAATCAGCATCATAGGGAAGTCTGATTGTTATTATTATTACTATTTTTTCCTGTGTCCTTCTGCCCCCATACTTTGTTTGTGAAGGCTGTCCTGAGTTGCTTTTTTCATTTTTTCCCCTGTTATATAATACCCATTTTATTATGATAAATCAAATACAATGCAGACTTGTGCTAGACCGCAGCTGCTGACAGCTGGTTTCTCTGCATCCCCCGATGAGGTGCAACTTCACGTGGTTGCTGACTTTTTGGGTAGCCAGAATGAACAGATGGTGAGTTGCTACATTTGGTGGTGAGTTAAAGCCTGCAATTAGCCAATACGCAGTTAACTAGATTAGCAACATAGGGAACTGAGTGGGCTTAATTTAGGACCATATGATCCTAAACGAATTAGGTTGGAAAGCATGATGCGTGTACAGTGCCCCGAATCACCAGAGGGTGTCTCAAGGTCTGGTCTGGAAACGTGTCTTTGGTAAGGTAGGTTTTCACTGCTTAGAATTAAGGCTATTCAGAATAGAGATAAATTTATCTCCATTTTATTTGATTGAGGAATTTGAGGAAAACACCAAACATTCATTTCTAAAACTTATTTTTTTCTCCATAGAAATAATTGAAACAAACACTTTTTCACAGATCACATCAATTTTGTGGAATCGTTGTTTTCCATTAAAAAATATTCGGCAAGCTGCAGCCAAGATACTCTATCCATCAGTTTGAAAGTCCCTGATCCCCACAGGATAAATCTCTGGTAAAGCTTAGTTGGCAGCTCTTAATATAGCACCTCTGTAAATGAGACTAGTGCCCTTAAACCCTACCTCATTTTAGTCATTTTTTAAAAATGTCTCAGCATTTTCTCCTCAAGATGCCCTGATCCCAGTTGCTACCCATTCACAGACAGCTGTCACTGCATCAAGAGAAACCTTATTTTGCTGGTGTCACTGCAGTTTATTTACTCAAAGGCCATGAGTGCAGTTAGGAGTGCTGTTGCCTGCCTCAGTGTCCCCGTATATTTATACAGTGCTTGAATCAACACAAGGAGATAAGTGCCACTTGTGGGAGTGCAAACTGCTTTGGGCTCATCAGAGAGGAGTTGCAATGTAGTTATAAAACTTAAGTATTACCAAAAAATGACTATTTTGAAAATAAAAAGTCTTCATACCCAGCCATCTTTTCTGTATGTTGGTATTTCAGCTTGCATTGATCTTTATAATTGGAAGAGGATTTGGAGCACAGCTTGTATTTGTTAGTGAAACTCTAGCCTTTCCTACCAGTTTGCAAAGCTTCATTGGCACCTCCAGTACTAAATTAATAACCTGCTTCTGCTGCTGTAGGTTGTATAACCAGAAGGCCTGTATAAACTTGCTGGCTTCTGACCTGTCTGCTGGGCTAATTAATACTGGGGGCTTGGGCTGTTTCCCTCACCAGCTCAGGTGGTGAATCAGTGTTGATTGCCCATCCCCAGCGCACAAATGAGGTTGCAATGGGGAAAGCCTCAGGGCTCCTAACCCAGCAGAAGTTTCAGTGAGCAAAAAAGAAGCAGGATGTGTGCTGTGAGGCTGCTGCAAAGGATCATGCTGCTAAACAAGTGCACCATGTGAAAGGAAAAATGCGAAGAGGAATAAATAAGTAGATTTCTGATTACACCTGCCTAACATAGCATTATTTCTATATCTGCTCTAGATGGCAGAAAAAGCCCTGCTCAGCCTTGCACTCCTGCCTGCTACTGTAGGAAGATGTAGCTTGGGAGCAGGCTGCTGGTGAAACAGAGCACAGAGATTTAACCAAATATGTCCAAGATGTATTTGTTAAAATGGAGAGGCCATGCTTCATTTCTAGAGAAAGGGGGCTTCAAGGCAAGTTATTTTGTTAACCAACTGTGAGGGATGTTTGGTTTGTTTTCTTTCAGGTGGGAACTGGTGGACATGCTTTGGTTTGCTATGGATAGATGAGACAGAGGGTTTGATCTAGTAGCTTGTTTTACCTCTTGGCTGTTTTGAGGGACAGTGTTACGACCAGGTTTGTGACCAGCTGTTACCAGGTGCATTTCCAGGGTGCCTGTGTGCCAGTGGACACTACTCCTTCCCTGTGTAACACACTGATGTGTCATTACAGAGTGTGCAGGTGGCATCAGAGTGTGTCCATGTGGGCAATGCAGCCCCAGATGAAATGGGTCTGGCACGAGGTTCAAGGCAGAAGGTGCTCTTTTCTCCCATGATGGCTACAATACGTTTCTTCCTTTCAGGAAATACGAAATAAAACTTTAGCTTGCTGTTTTTCAGGCTAAGAGTCTAGGTTTTCAGGCTTCTCATTGGTTGAATCTAACCCATTACAAGCAAAATTAAAAGAGGAATAGATGCAGGTACTGAAGGCCAGAGACTGGACATTAGAAGCTCCCAGCCAGTCTTAGTCTGACTAACTGACACCTTTGCTTTACTTTTGACATTTTTGGTGATTTGATGAGGGCCACGCTTTTCAGCTTCGCTAGGGAACAGACTGAAGGCTGTATCAGGGAAACTCCTCTGAAGAGCTGGTACCAGTGCTATTTTGCGGTATTGTCGCTAACTGACAGGTGGGTCTACTCTGTTAGATAATGCACAGTTGTAGGAAGAGACAATTCCCTGGCTTGCAGGGCTTATTGTCCTAAAAGAAAACATGGAGAAAGGCGAACAAGCAGCATTTCTGCTTTGCTTTGTTTCCAAACAGAAGCTGTAGCAGATTAAATCTTGCCTGAAGCCTGCAACAGAGCTGTGGCAGAGCTTTTCTGGTATCTCTGAAGGTCTAAAGCAGTGCCTGAGTCTGAGGGCAGTCCTCTGCCTCCCGTTTGTAGGAACGGGAAGAAGTCTTTGGAGAGAATTCTCCTGTTTCATGCAGGTAATGTCACTACAGGAGGCCTAAAGCTGTGGTTGGCTCATTTTCTGCCATTCTGTAATATATAGTGTTGTTATTTTCTCATGTATCTGATTACTCAGCCTCAGAGAAGCTGAGGGACTTGCATGATTTAAGGTGACTCATTGTAAGGCTGAATCCTTTACTCCTACGTTGCTGGTACCAGTGGGGTGGCTCCGCAGTGGCAGGAAGATGCTTCTCTTTGGCTTTGCTGCTGCTTTTACCAAGTGAGGCGCCTGTCATCTCCCCAAAGCACAACAGGGTGGGTATGCTGCCTGTACTATTGACACGATTGCTAACTCTTTCAGATGTTTGGTTTTGTTTGTTTTCCTGTAAGAGCTGAATTACTGCACATTTTTCCAGCTGAAAAACTCTTTCTGTTTCCCTGCTTGCTTGCAGATTGGGCACAAAATGAATCTAAACCTGGAGAATCCCTTTCCTCATATTTTGTGGACACACTCCATTCAAGTCGTTGTATAGACAGACTGAGCAGTAGTTCCTTATTGATAATAGAGAACAGCATTGCACCTTTGCTCAATTTTTTTTTTTTTAATCTTTAAAACAAACAAACAAACAAACAAAAAACCAGCCAACAGTGACTTTGTTATGGAAGATTTCAAAACTAGCCATGGAAATGTTGAAAAAAACATTATTTTTCATTAGAAAAATAGCTTCTGCTCTACATTGCATATTTATGCACAGCAGAGAGGTTTGAAGGTTTGCAATGGCAGTGATGGAAAACTCCTGTTTGGTAGCAGTTAGTGGAGATTGCATTAAGTGTGGCTGTGCTGCATCAGAGAGAGCCAGTCTGAAGGAACTAGTTCTCCTCTTTTGCTAATTTTGCCCTGGTAGGATGCTTTCTGTAGGACTGGTATGGATTTACACCACTCTGAACGAGAGGGGTTCCAAGCTCATGTCGCCTATCCAAGCAATTTCCCATGCCAGGAAGTCATCAAAGACTTTATCCTGCAGAAAAGGGTGTGGAAAAAAACCACTTTCCCTTCCTTTTAAAACTTTCAATCTGATGCATGCTTTGCTATTTGTCTGGGCACCATGCAGAGCTTTAAAGGATGATTCTCATGCAGCAGCTGCGTGGGGGGACTTCGGAGCATGCTGCATCTCAGAGGTTGTCCCTGCCTGAAGGTTTGGGTGCTGCTGAGCTCCCTGGGGTGCTCCCTGGGGTGCTCCCTGCTGCAGCGTCTGAGGAGCTGGCTGCCAGCCCTGCAGGCAGCAGATATTCCTCGCATCTCACGCTCAGGATTTCTTCAGAGGAGTGGTTGCTATGCAGCCTTGTTTATTTCTGGTATGTGACACTGTTTGCTTGCGGAGCTGTACACCTGGACGGGGCAGCCTGCTGTCCTGGAGAAGGGGGCCGGCTTGCCAAATGGCTGTCCCTGCTTCCAGCTTGGGAAATACAGGGTCCGGAGCGCAAGAAATCCTCATTTCCTCGTGGGACTCGACCTGCAGCAGGGCTTTTACCTCACGGGGGATTACAAGCTTAACAGCATGAAGCTAGGTTTCTGAAGTGAAGGACACGCGTGATATGAAGGAGGTTGGTGAACAGCCCTGTCCTGGGCACTGCTGCTTTGTCAGCAAGGCGGTGCTCCACTGGGGCTGGCAGAAGTGGTGCAGAGGGGCTGCTGTGACTGGGCTCTGGTGGAGGTTGCTTGGTGCAAGTGTCTTTCCCAGAAGGCAATAAACTCTGCAAGAAAGATTTACATTTATGACTTTTTTTTTAAATCTTCCTTTTTTTTTTTTTTTTTTTTTTTTTTTTTTTTTTTTTTCCTTTCAAAACATTGTTTTAGTAAATATTACAACAGCGCAAGGGAAGTTTCTGCTGGGTGACTCCAGCTGCGTGCCAGATTCCGGGTGTCATTTAAAGGACAGACACCCCTGAGAGGTGTAGCAGAAGTGGAGTGACAGATGAAGGAGAAGAGATAAGGACAGGCAGAAGATGCTGAGCACCTGGGGGTTTTCTCTGCCACACCATGGGAACAGAGCAAGAGCTCCCACCTCAGCTCAGGCACTGCCCTTGGCCTCCCGGGTCCCTTTGCTGCTGTGCTCAGGGAAAAGGACAGGTCCCTGCTCAGCTTGTGCTCACACTCACCTTGCTCTGACTGGGTCAAAAAGCAAAAACTGCACTTTGGGTCCTTCTCTGGCTCATGCTGCTGTTTTCCAGGTAGAACCAAAGAAGATCTAAATCAAACCAACTTTCTCAATCAGCTGCTGCTGAGGTTTAGGTCAGGGTTATGTGGCTCCACCAGGAGACTGTTCATCCCTGCAGGATGGTGATCAAGTCTGCTTTTGACAGTGGTTTAAATTGCTGTGTTTCGCTAAGTTTAACCTTGGCACCTCACTCCAAATGATGTTTGGGACAAGTGTTGTTGTTTTTTATTCCAAGTGAAGAGAATCTTAGTGAGCTTATAGGCTGCCTGGTACACAAGTGCCTGGTCCCAAAGCAATATCACTCTGACAAGCAAACTTGCCTTCAGGATAGACTCTGTTTTCAGGGAGGTTTATTATAAGAAGTACAAATCTCTGAAAATTAGATCTGGAAATGATGTAGGAGAATGAGGAGGTACAATCCACAGTCAAATCCATTTTGAATTCTTGGTGTGTGGAGATGCCAGCCTGCCACAGCTGCAGAGGGAGGACAAACCAAACTCTCTGAAGGATTGAGATTCAAGAGCTATCTGCTGATTATCACAGGTGTTTGCAGGTTACTTTCTCCCTCTGCTTCTATCTCTCTCTGGAGAGAACCTTTGCTTCACTTTTTTTTTTTTTTTCTTTTTTCTTTTTTCTTTCCCTTTCTTTCTGGTAATGTCTGTGCTCCCTCATGCCTATCAATTCAGCAAGCTGGGGCTCTGCTGCCGGGACCACTGCCGTAATGACAACAGTAACCACACTCCCATTTGTGTAGTATTTGTCACCCCCAGGATCTCTGAGAGCTTTGCAAAGCTTCCAAACATGGTTCTCATTTTTCAGTTGGAGATACTGACCTGTAATAAACTAAAGTTGACTTGTTCAAAATCTGTGGCACGCAGAGGTCAAGTTTATAGGCTCCTAACATTTTTGCAGTGAATTGGCAGCAGAGCTGGTACTGCTCTGGCACAATTTTCATGCTGTTCTTTGGCTTTGTTCACTTTCAAACCTCAGAAGTGGGGGTGCCTTGGAGATGTGGTGTTTTCTGTCAGGTCATTAAGCCAGACTATTGCAGGGTTGGGTCAGCCATCTCTGCTGTGTTGCATGCTCATATCTGGCAGCAATTTTTTGTCAACATCCCTTTACGCACTGCATCCCTCTGTGCTGCAGTATAGGATGGATAAAGGCCATCCTATTACTCCTTTACCTCTTGGTGGCCTCCAGCTCACCCAAGGCAGAGGCTGCCAGCTGATAGGTACTAGAAAAAAAGCATTTATCTGCCTTGCCTGCAGATTGGCTCCTCTGGGCAGAATGGTGCTGGGCTCTGAGAAGCAGCTCAGAGGCAAGACAGCAGCCTTGCTTAGCAGGCATCAGCATGTGGAGGTTTGTCCTCTATGGGTATTTAAATGCCCATGGGGTTAGGTGATATCTGATAGCTTAGGTGAATGGAGACTTAAAAAAATAAATAAATCATTGATGCTTGAATGGTGGACTTAGGTCCTGAACAGAACAGAGGGGTGCTTAAAGGACTAGAGAATAAATTCTGAGCTGGGAACTGTTGTATTTCAAGGTTCATATGACACTAAGAACAGCACTAGAACTAAGCAGAATAGATACAAGAGTAATAAAATGGGCAATTAATCTCATCTCATTAGAGGAGATGCTCCTGCTTTTGCATGTCAGCCCTGCACTTTGTGCTCCCAATGCTTGTTACCCATAATGAAAAATTTCAATACCTAACTCAGATCCCATGATGCAGCTGAATGAAATTGTTGCAGATCACTGAGAATTTCCTTGTCTGGTGATTACACAGGAGCAACGCAGGGCCCTTAGGATGCTCACTCAGAGTTATCTCGGATTTTTGCAGGTGTCTGTGAAAACCTGATATAGAGTACTCCTAGTTGTTTTGTGCCTTTATGAAAGATGCCTGGAACAGTATGTGAGGCCCCACCAGGAGAAAACTATGGGCCTGGGGGTGTTCAAGGGAAGGTTAGATGTGGTGCTTAGGGATGTAGCTTAGTGGATAATATCAGTGGTAGGGGGATGGTTGGACCAGATGATCTTGGAGCTGTTTTCCAACATTAATGATTCTGTGTTGTAGTAGTCCTTCACACAGGAGCACAGGGTAAAAGAGCTCTCTCCTTGGGGCAGCTGAGGGAAAGGAACTGAGGAGACAAGCCTGATATTTCTAAGGAAAATACTGTCACAAGAAAGTAATGCAAAGCTCCCAGGGAGTGTGTAAGCTGTCAGACTGCTGGATTAATGTTTTGAGACATGGGACACTGGTTGGATTTGCTTTGAGTGTATGTTCATTCAAAGTGATGATTGTGACTTCTGTACGCAAGCCTTGAACGCTGGGCATCCAGAGCCTTTCACAGAGTCCTTTGTGGAAAAAATCCTATGTACCCTGCGAGGTCCTGCTCTTGGAAGGAAAAGCAGCTGACTGTCGTATATTTTTTCTGGTGCAAGCCCCCACAGCCGTACTGCTGTCAGCTGAGTTATGTTCATACAGCACTAGTACCTGGAGGCCCATGGTGGTGGGGACCCCTCTGCATGAGGTTTTCTGCAAAACCCTGCCTGGGCTCAGGGCCTTGCAGGTCTGGGGTTCTGTTCAAGGGGCACCCATAGGAGGAGAAAGAACCCTTTCAGTGCTTTTGGTCAAGGCAGGGTTATGCTCAAAGCAAAGGTGCTTCAGTGTATTTGGCTCCTCGTTGTCCCGCTGTGCCCAGCAGCCGCAGGAGCCCACAGAGTGATCGATCACCTGACACTGGGGAATGAATGCCCTTGGCCACAGCTCCAACGGGGACCGTCACGGCACTCAGCGTGCACTTGTGTACAGTACTCAGATAGCTGTGGTGTCCAGCAAAACGCATCATTAGAGCTGTAATGAGGGTTTGTTCGAGCCCTTTTTGAAGGGGCTGATGAGGTTTGGCATTCAGATGTGTTTATTCCCAGATCTTGGTTTGCTGCCCTGGGTGAGCTGCTGCATGTGATCACTCTTGTTTCATGGCTGAGCAGCCCCATTTTTCTGAGAAGCAGCCATTACAGGAGCTTTTCATAGAGGCAGTGAACTTTAAGGTCTTTCAAATAAGAGACGAGGACAGAACTCATAAAAAGAGCACCATGTGGGTCGCATGTGGAATTTTTAATATGATTTCCTTTGTGTTTCTTGCCACGCACGGTCAATGGTTGAGGAAGCAAGTTTACAGATTCAAAAACTCCTCAAACCGGTAAACACAATGGTAAAAGAAAATAGATTTTGAATGTGTTACCTCAAGTGTTAATGATCGGATCATTGTGGTGAAAGAGATGGGAGCACTTGAGGTACCAAGAACTTAAAGAAGTGGAGGAGGAGGTGCAATCTGTAGCTCAGCCTTGTCATTCTCCTACAGGCCTGGGGGAACTGCTCAGTTCAACTGGTCAATGACTTTCTACTTTGTGAAAACTTCATGCTACAGCTGCATTACGGTACTATAAGCTGGAATCCAATGGCAAAAATAAATAAATAAATAAATAAATAAATAATCCTGTGATCAGTTGCATTGCATCCGCACAACCAGCCTCCAGTTGTTAAAATACTGGGTATTTTAACATACCCAGTATTTTAAAATAAAATACTGGCTCCAGCAACTCCGATCCTAATGGGCTCTGTAGGATTGTTGGTGTTGGTTTTGACATGTTTCACGTGGCGATACTGTATATTTGTTGCACTGGGAAGCCACCAGAGAAATAGCTTGTTAGTTGGGGCAGACAGTAACGATGGTATTAAACAACCTCTATTTTCATTTACTGGGTGCTAATGAGCCAGAGAAGCTGAACATCCCGGAGGGTGTTTCCTTCGGATTAGCCCATCAGAATGGCAAGACGTGCAGTTACTGTCTAATGAAACATCACCAGGGCCTGGAGCTGCTCAAAGGCAGTTGTGTTCCCTTTTTTTCCTCTTCAGAAAGCCATTTTCTAATATTTCCCCCCCACAAAGCAGTGAACCACTTGTACTGTTCTCCTCTGGACAGGGAATGGCACCAACTCGTTTTGTGTTTCTCTCAGTAATGGCAGGAGAAGATGAATTCTGCACACCTAGTGCTTCCTATAGACTACAAGAAAATTTGCCAGGGGGTGGAGCTACAGAGCATTGCAGCAATATGAACGTGTTCTATTGTAATTTGCTCGAGGACACCATTTAACCTGATTGTAAGCTTGGTTGGTGGTAAGGTGCCTAAACTTGGACAGGCATTCTTTGTTATTTGTTTTAAGCTCACAGAACACGTTAATAGGTACCTGCTTTTTCTTCTCCTTCTGTAAGAGTTTAATTGAGCTGTATGTGACTGATTCTTCTGGCTGCACTTAGCTGCCATGTGATAGTCATTCTTTTTGCAGAGCTTTATAGACACCTATGAGTGGATTTTCAAAAGCAATTCACATTTGCATCCTTCTGTTCCCACTGACATTTATAGGAGTTTTATTGCTGACTTACCATACTGACCTCTTATCCTGAGGTATGCTTTGCAAAAAACTCTCTCAGGCCAATACAGTAAAAGAAGTCAAAGCTTTGTATGGTGACTGGAGCCTCTGTCAGAAGATGAGAAGAAATATCCAGAGTTTTGAAGTGAAAGCGACCAAACCAGTAAGGGAATAGACCACAGGGGCTGAAGCTGAAAAAATGTCATGAAAAAATTCGTTATAGCACTAAACTGGAAAGCTAAGCATAAACATTTTTTTTTTTTTTTTTTTTTTTTTTTTTACCCTCATATGTACTTCACACCATTTCACTGTCCTACTAGTCCTGTGGGCTGTGCATTCACTGGTGGGAGCATGGTAGACAGTTTCTGGATAGCTGGCATCCCTAAATATGTCATATTATAGGCTCAGGCTTTCTGAGGTGCCATAACAGCTATAGATGGCTCAGCAACACTAAAAATGCAGACAATTTAGCTACAATAGCAATTGTTCCAACTGCTTTTCTCTTTCCTTTCCCAGCAGGTGGCGGATTTAGAAGTATTTGGCTTGTGGTTTGAGTTGTGCTTCAAAATTACTCATGAATGTGTCATAAAAGCTTATCTTCCCTTTCTACAGAAAAAAAATCCTGCACACGGGTGGAAAGTGACAGAGACATCTTTCATTTATCAAGCTGGACAGGGGTTACAAACCAATCTGCAGTATTGATGGCCAGGCACCCTGCCTTAAACGCAGGTATGTTTGTATTAAAAAGGGGAACTATTCCACACCTCATTTTTTTTTGTTCTTGGTTGTTATTGGTGCATATCAACTTTAACACGACAGTTCCTTGTCATCAGACATGTGCAATTATGCTCCTGCTGCAGCAGCAGAGATAAGTTCTGTGGGACCAGCTCCAATGTGCTGTGCCAGGTCCAGCAGCAGTGAGTGCAGTAAGAAACTTGTCTTGGCTGTTGTGCCCATCCAGCCATGGAGACAGCAGCTGCTGGGGTGGAGCTACACTTCCCCTGTTATGCCAGCTAACAGTTTTCCTTCAACATTTGGACTTTCTGGACATGTTTCTGCAAAATGTGGAACATGCATAGCTTGATTGGATTCTTATGGTATTTTAACACCTCCTGGCTTGAGCAGTTTCCACTACTATGTTCCACCCATGAACCTTGTGGCCAGGGCAATGCCAGGGTCCTGTGGCTGTCACCTGCATTAGCAGTGTAATTTTTCCATGCAGGCTCCTGATGCTGCAAGGGAACCCACTGGCAGCTGCATCAGGCCCAGCAAAGGGCAGCACAAGTAGCCTCGCACCTTGACAGAGCCCGTCATCCCCCCATGGCAACAGAAGATAATTTCACAGCAGGTAAAGGGCTACAGCAGATACAAGACTCCTTCACCTTTGGCACTACAGCCAGGGCTTGTTGCAATCCTGTTCCTGCAGCCTGTGCCCAGAGGATGTTTGCTCAAAGCAGAGATGTGTGAGCCCAGGAATGCTGCTTGGTTCAGGGAGGCAGAGCATGTACAAAAGCTGCATTCAAAGCACTGACCATGCAGCCCTAGAGGTGCTGGCTCTGCTGGCAAGAGTAATTCTGTGAGACCCTGCATTTTCTCTCATTCTTTAGGAGTGATATCTTGGCCTTGGAGGCTGGGTAATGGGAAGGATACAGGCCAGGATGAAGGGCAGGGAAACATGACTGTACATGACTTTGAATTTTCAGGAATAACTTAGACCAAATTTTTTTCTGAGCCAGGCTGTGTTTCTGTTGGGGTGTGGGAGGGTGCCTCTGCAGTAAGGAAAGCAGGGAATAAACTCCTGTAACAGTGAAACAGAACAAAGGAGAATGTTTGGATGGACAATTTGCATCCTGCAGATGCAGTAACCAAATAATCCCACTGAATATTGAGAATACCTCGTGCAGAGTCCAAACTTTCTCTTAGGTATAGCATCTGGTGATTGTTTGTTTCCTAGTAACTTCTTTGTTGTGGATAGAAATAAAAACAACCAACAAAGTTGATTGGGATTTAATGAAAACAAAACACTTTTGAACCAGTTTTGGAAGCTGTCTACTTATTAGATTATTATTACTATTATTATTACTACTACTTCTACTTGGAGGTATTCAAAAGATATAGATGTGGTGCTTAGGGACATGGTTTAGTGTTAGACTTGGCAATGCTAGGTTAGTGGTTGGACTTGATCTTGGAGATCTTTTCCAACTTAAATGATTCTGTGATACTATGATTATTATTAGATGCCAATTAGAATTTCCAAATTCTAGAGACCTATGCAAGTTGTCTACCCTTTGAAAGGACATGAAGAAATTCCATAGTCTTGGATAGGCAACTAGTAAAACGCATGTAATTTTGCAGAGCATTCAGATGTCAAAATGCTGAAATGTAAGTGCCTTACTAGACAATATGGCATAAAGATACTAAGCCTTTGAGGTCAGGACTGTAGGTTAATACTGATGTGTTAATCCGATACACAAAGTGGATATCTTTTTTTTTATACTTTTTTTTTTTTTTTTAGCTGCAAATTTGTGTCATTTGTACTGTCTTTATTTTAAAGCTAAGTACCATGCCCCAGTTGCTGTCTACTGTGGGAGCATCACAAAAGCTAAACCCAGATGCAGAGCTCTGCGAGGTGGAAGCATTGATTCAAACTTGCAGCTTTGTGGCAGCAGATGGACTACTGAAGAAGAAGGTGAGGATGGAAGGGGGTTGAATGCATGATGGCCTCAGTGCAAGAGAAATCCTGATTTCAGGGACAAATGGTCCTCGAAGGTCAGTCCTTGTGTTGGCTCTGTGTCAGAGTAGGTGGCAGACAGAGAGATGCAGATGATCCTGTGCTCCTCCAGTGGTGTGCTTGGCATCACGTTTCTTTATCATTAGTACATTATGCTTTATACTTAATCCATGGTAGCCAAACTGCCAGCCATGATAGAGACTGTGGCCTGACTAAATGGTCATTGTAATGTGATATGAGTTCTGTATCTATCCTTGCTATCAGCATGTGGTCTCACTACAGGTAAATTCCAAGTTCTTTCTCTGCTTGCCCATCAGATCTGATGTTGAGGACAGGGTGGTGCTGCAGAAACACTGATAAGGTTTGCTTGCTTGCTAAGACGTCCTTCTGCTTTGCAGAAATACTGGTAGTACCATTAAGGTCTTTACTGGTAGTGCTGACTGAAGCCAAGGCCTGAAATGGAAATCTTTTTTCCCCTCTTATTAGCAGGGCCTTTGACCTCTCTCTCCTGGCTTGCTAGCTCAATGCTGTTCATAATAATTAAACTGATGCTAGTTTTATGAAAAATAACAAAACGATCTTCTGAATTATTAAAACAACAACAGCAAACCTTGAATGCCTGACTCCTTAGGTGGGTTGATTGTAAAACAGTGAGATTAAGTAACTCACTTCCTTTTTTGTCTGATTTTCAGCTTCTCTTCAGTCTATGCTAACAACCCAGATGAAGAAGCAGCAGCCTAGTTTAGAGGATGGAGGTGGGGAGTCTCCAGAACCAGGGGCCATCTCTTCCCTGGAGGACAGAGACAGCAAGGCTACTGTGCATGACCTCAGTGCTGGGGCTGGAGGTGTTCTCTCCCATTTTCCTCCCCCAGCCTTGATGCAGGACCCCCAAGAGAGGGAGGTGAGCAGTGCTGCCCTGGAAACCGCTCAGATCAAGGACAAGCTGAAGAAGAGAAGGATGTCTGAGGGCGTATTAGCACCACAGAGAGGTAAGACTGGAGCCTGAACACTCTTGTGCAGGAGGCAGGGTCTGTCCCAGGCTAGAGAGCTAGCACACATTCCCAGTGAACAGATCACTACTAAATATGCCCCCCTGCAACAACCTTCCCTGCTCTGTCCCCTGTGTAGCCCTTCTGCTGCTTATAGGGGTGTACTGCTGTGGCACAGGGAGAGGAGTGGCTGTGTATATGTGCAGGTGACTTATTCCAAGTTGGCACAGGTCTGTGGGCTCCCTGCTGTATTGATGGGAGCCCAGAGGACCAGGGTGTTCCTTGGGTGGCTCTGTGGAAATGCATAGATGTTGTCCACTGGCCTGCTTCAAGTGGCTGCCAGCGTGAACACTGTGCAGCTACTTACAAATTTCCAGTAAACCTTTCAAATGTAATACCCAGTTTCGGGTGCTTTGTGTTTGAAGACCTGCTTCTCTTACACTTTGCGCCCACTTTGTAGGCCTGACTGACAGCAGTGACTCCAAGGAGATTACTCTGAAGCCAGCAGTTTCCAGGTCAGCTTCCCAGAGGCTCCTGGCAACCTCCAGGCCCGTGCCTCCCATCCAGAACAGACTTCCTTCCCCGGAGCCCAGCTGGACAAGCAACAGGGAGCAGGAGGAGAACGGCACAGGCTGTGGCAGCAGTGAAGGGAACCACAAGGAATTGATGTCAGAGGTAAAAGGGTGTAAAGTAAAGAAAACAAACTAAATCATACATGGTGAATTTTCAGTTTATTCTTGTAGGCAGACCTCTGAGATCTTTCCCCCATGGCGTAAGCCCAGGGTAGCAGCTGAGCCAAGGAAGAACTCAGCTGGATGTTGCATTTTCAGCTGTCTTTGCAGTGTGTGTACAGCAGGCTTTATGTCTCCAGTGTATATGAATAAGAGAATAAGAATACTTCTTCAAATAGTTTCTGTACTCTCTAAGATCTCCTGTTGTGTTTTATGACAAAGAAAAACACCAGCAACCACACAGAGCAACCAAATGTGTTTAATCTGGCCAAGCATATCCTTCTACAGTTAGTAAAATACAAATATCTGTGAACCATCTGTGCTGTGTACACGGGTGTTATTGTGGACATGGCAGTGTATTGGTGTCTTTTTATACCAGCTCTGTCTGGTCTAGAATGAAAAAAATGTTTGCTGGAGTGGGCAGTCCTGCAAACTGAACTTTGAGGCCCAGGTACAGCCATGTCCTTCTGCACGGTTACTTCTAACAATATTTCTGGAGTTCAGGGGCCCCTGTGCAGCTTCATTGTCTTCCATGGGACTGCCCAAGGTTAGGTGGTGGGAACTGGCAATTCAGGTCAGGGGGAACGGAGTCCAGAGCCCATCCACATGATTAGTTTTGCAGGAGGGACATGAGTTGCAGTTGTTTTGATTTTTCCATGATATGCAGGGCAATGCAGCTCTTGTAAACACGAAAACCAACAAAAAGCTAGTGCATTTTATTTCATCCCTGCAGTGCCATATGTATCCCTGACATTAACTCGGTTGGTTTCACTGGAGTTCAAACAGGTCCTGATTTGACTCTTTGGCTAGGAAAAGAATGATGGGATACTATGGAAAGGTGTGTGTCTGCTCTGCTCCCTCAGCTGCCTTTCCTAGCCATGGTGTGGAGAACCTAAAGGGTGGCATTGCCAAGTGAAGTGATTTAGCAGGCAGAGACCTTACAGAGAACAGTGGGGTAGAGAACTCTGCTGAACCTAATAAATGCCAGTAAGCCTGCAATGATGAATTGTGTGGAAGCTGGAGGGCACCAAAGATCTGGAAAACACAACAGCATCTGGGCCAAAAGACCGATGGGGAACTGTTGAAAGGGCAGCAGTAGAAAAAATTACAGGCTTGAGAAAACCAGGGTGCAAAATGACTTTGTGAGGACTTGGCTGGGATTCGGCAATGGCTGGTAGGAGCCATTCAGACAGCAATGGGATAGTGACCTAAACCCATGCCAATCCCATAGGAAAAGCTAGCAGAGGCAGCAGCATCCCAGAACATCCCATCTGCCAAGCAGATGGATGCCAGGTGGTGTAGTATGGTTGCTGCCACAGAGGTGAGCAAGGGAAGAGAGCTGTCAACAGTGTGGGACATGGATCCTCCCTCACCACTTCACTTGCCATTGCCCATTCCAGGCCAAATGACTCCATCAGCTTGAGTTATTTTCCCACCAAGTGGTAGGCAAGAATACAGCTAAACTGCTTGTGACATGAAGCAGGAAAGCTGTGTGCTCAGGCTGAGCACTGTATTTTCCCATTTCCAGGCTTCCCTGCAGCCCCTGTATTGCAGTGATGAGGATGGGAAGAAGTCACTGGGGGTGGCTTTGATTCCCCCTATCCCGAGGTCAGCAAGACCATCTGATGGGGATCCTGGCAGTGCTGCAGTGCCTCTCCCAAGCTCTCAGCAGCTGGTTTCCCAAGAGTCCCTGGAGACGAGGTAAGCCGAGGTGTCTGCCTCTTTGTACGCTGTTCAACTCACATGTCTCATCTCATGAGATTATTTTCCACAGCCAGCTTCTACAATATGTTTATGCAAACTTATGTGTATTCACCAGGTTGTGTACCTATGGTGATCCAACATGATGTCAAAACCAATGTCACACTCTTAAAATAAGAGTGGGGAGGAGAGGAGGAGGCAGGACTTCAGAGGACCTTGAGCAGATGTACTGCTGAACTCTGATACTAATTCACTCCGTATTTCTTGTGGTGCCATTTAGGAACCATATTGTATAGAGCTGAATTCAGTGTCTGGTGTTGTGCATGAACTTTGACTGCAAATATCTGTACCTGCAAGAATATTTTAGGGTGAATATTGGCTATTATATAGCTGCCTACCAAATTCATATGGCACTTTTGTAAATGTTGGTTGTATTTTCTGTGTCTGGATCTTCACTGTGGAATGAGAGCTCAAATAAATCTCTTTTTATAGATGTATAATCCTATAGATCTGTACTATTTCCATACAACTTTAAGATCAAAGGAGCAAGGTGCTAGATAACAGTTACAGGTCTGTAACTGGAGGAATAATACTTGCTTGGGTATGTGTGGGGAAATCTAACTATCAAAGTTGTCCTAGCTGTAACAGTAAATAAGGAGTCACAGAAACACAGTTCCAATTAGAAAATTGGCTTTTAAAATGCAATCTGCTTATACTTACATACCAGTTGGAAAAAAAGTTTTCCCTCATGAGAGAGCAGGAATGTGCACTACTACTCTGAGGATAAAGCAGTGGTATTGACATCTGTTACAAGATGCTGTCATCAGTTTAAGTCAGAACCAGGCAAAGTTAGGCTTCTGCAAACTGACTTAACATCTCTTGCTGAATCAGAAAGGATGTCTGTAAAAGTAAGAGCCACTTAGCTCCAAAAGGGAGACAGCAGAATTGGATAGTGAAGGCTCAAATTGAAGAATCTGACTCTTGCGCTTCAGCTGGAGCTAGAAGTTTCAGCAAGAGCTGTGTGACTTTGCAAACTGAAAGTTTAATGGCGGTTCATGAGCTTTGCGTATTGCTGGTTTTATGGGATGTATTTCCTTCTTCATCAGGGTGACTTTGCTAAGAAACTTTTCCTCCTTTAAAGCTACACCTTCCTTTTTCTATCTCCTCATATATTCTTTTCTCCTTGATTTTCTTAAGGCCAAGATCAGGCAGCAAAACAGAAGAGAAGACCCTTAAATCTCTGGGTAAGTACAGGGCATGGCTGTCCTAAAATGAACATTGGAGTCCTGACCCGTGGTTGGCATTGTGAAAGCCATGTTGAAAACTATTCTGTAACTTTTTGCTATTCCTTGATGTGCTCAGATGGCTAGTCCAGAGCCCTGTCAATGGGAGATGTGTTCTGATGTTCCAATGGAAATAACTCCAGCACAGGGTTTGAGTGGCAGTAGCTGAAGGAGTACCTTGGGGTCCTGGAAATACACAACAGGAGAAGAAAAGGTTTGCCCAACTCTTCCCCCTCATGTTCTTTTTCACACTTTTTTTTTTTTTTTTTTTTTTCTTTAACCCCCCTCTCTCCCCCCCTGCATACTCTCTAATGGTACAAAGATTGCGGAAAAACAAGGCATTTCACATGAAGTGAGAAATGCTCCCACTCATTCCTCCTATACTTGGAGGAAGAAACCTTCACTTAGAACAGTTTCTGATCCTGAACCAAACCCCTTGAGATCTGAAACAGATTCATGAACACTGCTTATTTTTTTACACTGGGAGAAATAGTGATAGTGAGTCCATGTGCATTTTGCATTTACAGATTAAAATAAAGGATCCAACCTATGCAGCAATTGTCTAAACTGAGATTTCCACCTTCTTAAAGCACAAGTCTAAATCAAGTGCTGAGTAATGAACTGAGGCTTCAATTTTTCAACTAATTTGGCTTAAACCACACATGCTAGGTTTGTTATTACAGATATGTTCCCCTACTCTATCTGCAAATGTCAGTTCTGCAGATTCAGGCTGGGGTAGGAGTTTCCTGTATTTTTTTTTTTTTTTACTCCTTGCATTATGACTAGCAATAAAAAAAAATCTGCAATACAAAATAGGGTGTGAGTTGCATCTGTGTTAGCCAATACTTTTAAGTTGAAAACCTCAGTGACACCATTGCTATTTCTTTGCCATCTGTGAGTTTGTAGTGATGGGGGAGAGGAGAGTTTAACAAATAATTTTGCTGATGCAGAAAAAGGTGTTATAAATGGATAAGATCCACTGGTATCTCAGCTCAGTGTTAACTCTGCCAAGTAACGAGCATATGCTGTAGCAATGATTACTTTATTGCTGATATGCAGCAGGGTGCTGAATGTAACTAGGGAGAAGTATTGCTGAGTAAGTAAGGTGACATTTTTGCTGGATACATTCTGGACTAGAAATGAGCTATACCATTAAACTCTCTCTCTCTCTCATCAACCTAACCATTCAATGGGGAAAAATCCTGATTTTAAAAGTTTTTTTTTTTTTTTTTTTTTTTTTTTTTTAACTACCTGACTATCACATGATTTTATCATCTATGGAGCCCTGTAAGGAACATTTAGTTTTCTGCATTTTAACAGCTCTGCTCAAGACTATTTCAGAATGAGCTGCACTGTACTATTCCCTTTAAGAAAACCAGCTCCTAGTAAGTCTGCCCAGAAAGTGAGTTGATCTGCTACAATTTATAATGAAACTCCTTTGGGAGAATGAATGCAGCTTTGAGAACATGATTCTATTTTTGGTAACACTCTAGCAATCCTGAGCTTTTCTTCAAATGCCCTTTAAAATATTCCAGCAAAGAGGAGGAAACAGAGCTACTTGCCTTTGTAGAGGCATCAATCAAAAAACAGGAGATATTTTAGTGAATGAGAAAAAGAGGATGCTTGCTGAATCAAAACAGCAACAGATAAGAAACTTTTTGGCAAGGGCAATCTTAATTTCTCTTCTCAGTCCAACACAGCTACTGATGCAGCTGAAGTGCCTCTATACTAATGCACACAGCATGGGAAACAAGCAGGAGGAGCTGGAAACCACAGTGCTATTAGAAAACTATGACCTGATTGCTATCACAGAAAAGTAATGGGACGAGTCCCACAACTGGAACACTGGAATTGAAGGCTACAAGCTTTTCAAAAGAAATAGGCAGGGAAGGAGGGGTGGTAGTATAGCCCTCTGTTTTAGGAAAAGGATAGATTGTGAAGAGCTGCCTCTGAGAAACAGACAGGTTGAGAGCTTGTGGGTAAAAGCTGAGGACCAGTCTAATAAAGGACACCTTGTGGCTGGCGTCTACTACAGGCTGCCTGATCAAGGGGAACGTGTTGCTGAGGCCTTCCTGTCTCAGCTACAAGAAGCATTGTGCTTGCAAGCTCTCATCCTGACTGGGATATCATCCACCTGGATGTCTGCTGGGAAAGCAACACAGCAGGCTGTAAGCAATCCAGGGGACTCCTGGGGTGCCTCAACAAGAACTTCCTTGTCTGGGTATTAGACAAACCAAACAGAGGAGAAGTGTTACTGGACCTGGAGCTCAACAGTATGAACTCATTAAAGGGGTTAAGACTGGAGGCAGTCTGGGCTGCAGAGACCACTAGTGCCCTTTTTGAATTTATGATCTCAAGGAATATGGGTCTGGCTGGCAAAGAGCAAAGTCAGGACCCTGAACTTTAGAAGAGTGAAATTCCAGCTATTTAGAGATCTAGTGGATGAGATCCCCTGGGACACCATCCTTAGGAACAGAGGAACTGATCAGAGCCAGCAACTCTTTGAGGATGCTTTTCTTAGAGTGCAAGAGCTCTCCATCCTCGTGTATAAGAAATCAAGCAGGGAAGGCAGGAAACTGGCATGGCTGAGCAAGGACCTGCTGGTCAAACTGAGATGTAAGAAGGAAACACACAGGCAGTGGAAGCAGGGACAAGTGGCCTGGGAAGAGTACAGTGATGCTGTCCAGATGTGTAGGGATGAGATCAGGAAAGCCAAGGCACAAATGGAACTGAGCTTGGCAAGGGATGCAAAAAATAACAGGAAGGGATTCTGTAGGTACATTGGCCAGAAAAGAAAGGTCAAGGAGAGTGTACCCCCTCTGATGGATGAGAAGGGAAAACTGGTAACAACAGTCAAGGAGAAGGCTGCAGTACTCTAGTTTTCTTTCTCAGACTTCACTGCCAGTCAGACTTGCCATGTCTCTTGAGTCCCTGAACCTCTAAGCTGTGGCCAGGAAAGTAAAGTCCTTCCCACTGTAAGCAAAGAACAGGTCTGAGACCACCTGATGACACTGAACAGGTACAAGTCTATGGAGCCTGATGATATGCATCTGTGGATCCTGAGGGAGCCAGCTAATCAACCTGCAAATCCACCCTCCATCATATTTGAAATATCCTGACAGTCAGATGAAGTCCCTGGTGACTGAAAAAAGGGAAATAGCACTCCAATTTTTAAGAAGGGTAGAAAGGAAGACTCGGTGAACTACAGACTGGTGAGACTCACCTCTGTGCCTGGAAAGATCGTGGAGCAGATCTGGCAATCCTGGACATGAGTACAGGCTGGGAGAAGAACTCATTGAGAGCAGCCCTGCAGAGAAGGACTTGGGGGTTCTGGTGGACAAAAAGCTTGACGTGAGCCGACAGTGTGCACTTGCAGCACCGAAAGCCAACTGCATCCTGGGCTGCATCAACAGAGACATGACCAGCAGGTCAAGGGAGGGGATTGTCCCCCTCTGCTCTGCCCTCATGAGGCCCCACCTGGAGTATTGCATTCAGGTCTGGGGTTGCCAGTACAAGAAAAATGAGGACTCATTAGGGTCATTCAATACTTAAAGAGGGCTTACAAAAAAGATCGTGACATAAATTTTGCTAGGTCAGATAATGATAGGACAAGAGAGAATGGTTTCAAACTAAATAAGGGAAGATTTAGATTAGATATTAGGAGGAAATTCTTCATTCAGAGGGTGGTGAGGCACTGGAACCGGCTGTCCATAGAAGTTGTGGCTTTCCCATCCCTGCAGGTGGTCAAGACCAGGTTGGATGGAGCCCTGGGCAACCTGATCTAGTGGGTGGCATCCCTGTCCATGGTAGGAGAGTTGGAACTGGATGCTCTTTAGGGTCCCTTCCAACCCAAGCCATTCAATGATTTTATGATTCTACTTAGCAGGAGCTGAGGACTGAGACCTTTATCATTCAGTAGACCTGAGTTTGATGGCAAACCAAGAAATGTCATTTCTACTGCCAGAGCAATATGGTATTACTCCATCTGTCTAGAACAACCATGTGCTATTTGCCATTCTCATACACAATGTATTCATATCTCATCAGAACTCCGGACACTGGAACCCATCTTGCCTATTCCCCAGCATCACGTTGCCTGTAGTGTGAAGTCTGCTGGACATTTGTATGAACCTGTAGCCACATTAACAGGTCTGCCTCTCAGCCAGGCCAAGGAGATGGACCATCTCATGAGCCCTCGTCTTCTGAGGGATGATGACTGGAAAGACAGCAATGGAAGGGTAAGAGCAGCCTTCTTTTTCAGTGACTGGTCAGTGATTGCTTCAGTGACAAAATGTCACTGAAAATCATAATATTTCTCTGTTGTGGAAGGGGGAATCCATTTTCACTGTTGCAGCAGACATGGGGAGATGATGCTATATCTAAGTCAGAAGCATTCTTTATTTATGAAGGACAATTTAGGCCAGATCTGAATGGCAAAGTAAGTCATTAGTCAGTGAACATGTGCAAAGTGTATGCTTGGAAGCAGAAATTATAATGTTGGGTGTAAGCAAGGCTGCAAAACAAAATGTGAGAGTAGCTTGTCCTTGGAATCATTGTTGTATCTCACAGCTGTCCTATTCTCCATTTTTTTTTTTACTATGTTAAGATCAGTGTTTCTTAAACTTTTTTGCTCATGACTCCTCTTTTGGACTCATCCATTCTCAGGGAGCAACTGAATTCTTCAGAAACAGAGAAGGGAGAAACAGCTACAATTACTGTCTGTAAGCGTGAAGAAGCGACAAATTACCTCTTATTGCTGCTAATTGCAGATGGCTTTTACTCCCTTGCCATGGCCTGTAGGAATTGAACTGTCTGTTCTCTCCGAGCACTGATATGGCCCTCTTGCTTTGAGCAGGTCTTCATGACATAGCTTGAGAAACAGTATTTTGGCCCAATAGAAGGATATGGAAATGAAGCATTATACACCATTGAGTATAATTGTATGCTGAGATGAGGAAAATGAGGAATCGTTTTGAAGCTATTGGGATGTTTGTGGAACTCCATTAAAGACCGTGACACTCCACCACTGTATTCCTGATGAGATATCATGTATGTCTGTCTCTTTATGTCCCTTGATGTATTTCTATTTCAACCAGATCCATGTTACCATATCCAAGTCAGCTCAGGAGAAAATGCGCCAGAAGCGAATGAGAGAGATGGAGCTTTTGCGAAGAGAGAGGGAGAAAGAGAGAGAGAAGTTGCAGCTCTCCACATGTAGCAGTGACCCTGGGTTTACGTCCGAAGAAGGTAAGTGGTTGGTATAATTGTGAGCCTGTTTTCACTTGTCTGTGTTTACATTGTTTTGTAAATGTATATGGAATCAAACTGGAAGGCTGTTACACTTGTATCCGAGTGGAATTTAGAATATCATTTATTTCTGTTTTCCAAAGAAAATTACAAAGGCATGGAGTTTCTTGCCTGCAGCCCCTAGTGAGTCAGTCTCAGAACACAAATAACACCCCTCCCCCTGCCTTCTCTTACCACGTTTTGCAGACTGGGTAATTCTTGCAAATAACATTTGGGATTTGGCCTCTCTCTAATTGAGAGTAGGTTATAGGAAAGGTGAATTGGTAAGTGGAAAAGAATGCTTTTTAACTAAGCTGCAACCTGGAAGAACAGAAATTAAACTATTTCCAATTAAAAGATAAAAGAAGGTCTTTCGCACTTGGTGGAAATGATTATCCTGCCCCCACCATTCCCTGCTGAGGAGCTTGCATTGCTGAGCCGAGCCAGAGTCCTTAGCAAGCACTCACATTTTACCCACATGACTTCACAGCTTTACTGACTTAATTGCGGCTGACAGGCTCTGATTGTCCTGCAGCGTGCACTACCACAAGTGCTGCAGCAGCAAACTGAAGAAGTCAGCACTCAGCCCCAGGACATCAGACAAGGTTATCTGCTCTTTTTCTTGTTATTATTTTGAGAAATGGTGGTATGGAGTGCTGAGGTGGGAGCCCCAGAAATGTAGCTTCCCTATCCAGCCTCTGAAACAGGATAACAAATGAAAGAAAGTGCTGAGTTTTCCTCATTTCTTGGGGGAAAGCATCACTATATTCTTTGTTTAGTCCCAGGTAAGTATGTAAATGTTATGCTTGTAGTTGTTTAAAAGAACAGATAATGTTACCCAACTCCAGCAAAATTTCTAGATTTTTTTAAGCCTGTAATCACCCTGTCCAGCATTCTACTTACAAGGTGCTTTTCTGTCTCTGCAGGCTTTGGCCTACTACACATCAATGGGACAGTTCCCATTTCCTCTAGCACCAGCAATGCCTGCAGATCGAGCATTGGAACCACCCTGAGGAAGCGGGTCAACAGGCCCTCCTTGCCCAGCATCCCCGTTATCAGCCAGGACAGTGGCTTCCTGCGCCATTCCTCAGGTGAGCCAGCTCTTCCCTCCCACAAAGAACACAAACTGCTCCTTCCCCAAACACGTATGGGAGCTCAGGTCCAGATCCTGTCCTGTCCGGGACCGAGAGCAAGCCCACTTTGGAGCTACTCTGGCTTGATGATACTGGGGCAGTTGGTCCTTACAGATCCACTGGAAAGTTTAACTGAATAAAGGAGTGGTAAAGCCTTAAGCTCGTACTAATAGTCCAAAATATAACACTGGTTCTGGGTCAGGACAGTATTTTAAATGGGGAGGTAGCTGTAACTGTAGGGCTGAGCTCTGATGCAGTCTGGCAGGGTGTGCTCACTGGGCAGCACTGTGATCAAGTAGCCACTCACTCTTGTGGCCCTCTGTCTGTGCTTCTGCCAGGATCTCCAGCTAGCTTTTCTGCTGTTGCAGCAAGAGTTGCCACTGCATGGAAACTAGCACATTGGTGCAATTGTGCTATTTCACCTAAAAATGCTTAAAATGCAATAAATATACAACAGATGGTGAATACATGGAGATTGTCCCTTCCACATTGTGGGTAGCCTACGTAGTATTATGATTGTGAGTTAAGAAAAAGGGAGCTAGGAATGAAATTTCAAATGGCATCTTCTAGTGGTGCTACTCATTAATTTTCAGAATTGATCAGAATGAGCCTGACATGACTGTCCATTCATATTGAATGTATATATGCATATTTATGTATT
Organism: Aythya marila; assembly: GCF_965140915.1. NCBI lineage: Eukaryota > Metazoa > Chordata > Aves > Anseriformes > Anatidae > Aythya > Aythya marila. The sequence continues at coordinate 16,698,687 of NC_139044.1, forward strand.
CATATAGTAACATTGCTAATATCAGTAAGATCCAAATTTAGGCCCATTTGAGCATTTTTGTAAAAAGTGCTGCTGATTTTACAGTTCTTCCATCCTCCATATTTTGTAGAACATACAAGGTAATTTAAAAACTTTATAAAGTCTATATCAGTTCATCTAGACTCTGTGCAATATTTATACTCAATACTTCCAGACAATTCAGGTGTTTTCATCTAGACTTTACGAAATGAGCTTTTGAGTGAAAGATAGGAAAATTATGAAATAGTTTTCATAGCAAATGCATTTGTCATTAAGATTTTCTTATACCTTGTATATTTATCATCAAGAGAGTGTGTTTGCCAACAATTTGCATCTATATTTACATATTTTTATTCTCAATTCACATTTGGAAGGCTTTTTGTCATGAGTATCTTGACTGGAAATTGCATTTTTTCCATAAGAGAAAGCTTAGGCATTGCACAGTTTGCAAACAAGTACATTTGATGACAAATAAATTTCACCTCAGCATCTTTGAAATACAGCCAGTGGGTACCGCTGAAACAGAAAATATTCATAACAAACCCCATAAACTGCTACATTCCCAAAAGTATGTTAAACTGTATATACGCTCAGCTGTCAGCTGTCTAGAATACTTGAAATAAATGGAACCTGAGGCACTGCCAGATTTAGAGAGTAAGGTACTGAGAGATACCACAGGTCCCTGGTTGTTGCTCCTTAGGGATTTGCCTGAGCAAAATCCTACAGGAACTTACCCTTAGAGTGGCAAGTCCTGCTGGGTGATGCTGGCTCCCAGAGAGAGTGAGACCCACAGCATTATAATCTGTGAGCTGGCTGTGGTAGCTGTAAGGATTTGGGAGCTGGCTGCTTGTGTGCAAATTTCAGGTTGACAGAAGGAGCTAGAGTCCAGCGTGGTGGAAGCAATGAGCCAGACAGCAGAGAAGTCTCTGAAGGCAACGCCAGCTTGCCCTCCTATATTATCTTAGCTGGGAGCTTGGTTTGCAGTCTGCACTGTGGTGCCGTGCCTTGCCCAAGAGTATGTACCAAGAGTATGTGTCTGACCCTCTCCCTACAGCAAACTCACTGCCAGCCATTGCTCTGGGCTCCCTGGAGTGGGGAGAGGAGTCTGAGTGTGGAGACGCCTGGGAAAGCAGACCCTTTTCTCACCCGGAGCAGGGGCTGCTCGATGCGCTCGCATGGCTCAGCAGCAATGACTGGTAAGAAACCTCTCTCTTCACTCCCTTTCTCCCTCTCAGTTCAAAGGTAAGTTAGAAACAGTTTCTTCTAGCATCTCTGAGCCTAGGCAGCCCAGATGTCCTAAGAGAACTCATGAAACCACTACAAAGCAATGATGGTGCAGTAATACAGTGTCATCCTCTTATTTGACCTGTCCTGTAGCAGTGCCACAGCCACAACAGGTCCATGTTGTCTTCTAGCTTTGCCTTCTGCTCCATGTAGCTGCAAATGAAAGCTTAGGGGAAGAGAGGTTGCTGAACAAGATAATTTGCCTGCTGAAGGCAGAAGCAGTCTTGAGCTTAGAGATTTGGGGGCCTCAGGACACTGACTGAGGTGAGACTGCACAAGGAGTTATCTCTGGTCTTGCTGCTGGCAGTAGCAGATGGGGCCTTCCTTTGACCCAGCAGTGCCTATGGGGAGTTCCTATTTCTGCAAAACAGACTGAGAAGTGGTGCAGAGTTGCTTGGCCCCTCATTTCTCCTGAGGTGCTCATGGCAGAAGAAAAGGAAAAAGAAATCTTTAGGAATCTTGCACTTTTAGAAATAAACTTTCCCCTTTGCTGTTTAATATGGGCCAAACAAGTTTTGTTGATAATCATAATTTATCCTGAAATTAGATGAAGACAGGAGGAGCCTATGAATTTCAGGTGATATCGGGCATCTTTCTGATTTGTGGGTCCATGTACACTCACCAGGTCTCTGTTCACACCAGGATGACCATGAATAATCTTTTCAATTTTTAAAGCAACCTCCTTGCGCAGCTACTTTGCTTTGCCTCCCTCCCCCTTCTCTGCCACATCGCACAGGTGCTCTGTAAGGTGCAGAGAGAGGCTGCAGGTGTGGGGAGAGCAGGTTACACTCAGAGACTTCTGTGAGGATGGGTTTCCCATCCTGCCCTACAGCCCTCTGTGCTTCCTGGGAGAAGGCTGTTGTAGTGAACCAGTGAACACATCGTGTGCCTTCACCAGCTCAGGTCCTTCACAAAGTTATGACAGATTTTTTTAAATAAAATGTTGCTGCTTTGGGTGTTATTTTAAGCAGAGATTTTCTGGGAAATCCATCGTTTTTGCTGTTCTTGCCCAGCTGTGGAATCTTTTAGGATGTACTGCTTTTTTTAATGCCTTTTTTTTTTTTTTTTTTTTTTTTTTTTTTCTCCTGACTGCATTGCAGGGTACAAACTCAATTATGGAGTGGCAGTGCAGATTCTCACTCCTGAAGTGCCCTCTGTGGATGGCAGGGGGAGGAATGCCCTCAGTAGCTGCCAGATGGGACTGCATTGCAGGGCCAGGGTCCAGGGAGGGTGCAAGAAACAGAAACGTGTCACAGCCTCCAGGTTTCTAGGAAGCAGTGGCACAGGGACTTTGTGTGCCAGGGCTTTCAGGGATGCTGTCTCATTTAATAGCCAGAAGTTAACCCATCCACACTGAAACCATCTATATGCCTTTTGGATTTATGTATACCTTTCACCACCACAGCATCCAGTGGCAGCAAGTTCCATGATTTAATTTAGTGCTGTGTGAGAAAAATCTCCCTTTGTTTGAACTGACACCCTGGTAATTTCAGGGAGTGCTGCCTTCTTCTTGGGTGGTGAGAAAAATCAATCAATTTTGGTAATTGCCTTTCAGGCAGCTGAAGGGGAAAGGACTCTTCAGCATCAGACGCCTGGCTATCTGCCACTCAGAAATCCTTCTTGGTAGACTTCATGATGTTACCTTGGCAGTTACCAAAGAGGTAGGAGCATTGTTTTTAACTGTGTCCCACATACGTTGTGCATGGGGCATAGAGTAGATATGTACTTGCTCATTTACATGTGTGCTCGGTGTCTGTCTTCATTACTATTTTTAGATGTCATTCCTCTAATAACTATGTCACCTATCTGTGTGATCTGTCTGTATATATAGCTACATCTGCTGGTATGTAGGGTATCTGTGTCTCTCATCTTTGAGCTAGGTGTCATTATAATGCAGTATACAAATGCAGAAAGTGAGGATCTCATCAGGTGATTTGCCACAAACCAAATCTCTGCCCAAGTTGTAATTAAATGCTGCAGCCTTTGCCTCTCGGCTTCCTCCTACTTCCTCTTTTTCAGCATCTTAGTGATTGACTACAGGTATTTATTTTCCTGTGTTGCCTGATGATCTCTTCTTCTCCCTTTCTGTGTGCTTTTTGGTGATTTGCCCTTTCCATTGATCCATTGCCTCCATGTGCTGGTTAAATTTTCCATTGCAGCCACTGGGTGCTTGGAGCATCCCAGCTGTGTGTCTGCTGGGCTGTTGAACACAGGTTTACTGTCTCATCATCAAGTTAACAAAAAAGCCCTAACCTAAGCTCCTTGGAAACATTTGTGACAGAATTTCCAACTCAGCATTTGTTTGTGGCCTTGTGCTCTGTACTTTTGTACATGACTGCCAAATATATTACAATTTCCTTTGCTTGCACAATACAGTAAGACTTAGCTCCTTTCCATTAAAGTCCTTGTCTTCTAGCTAGTACCTAATGAGGTTCAAGGCCTGAACGTCCCTTGTGTTGGACTCTTCAAAGTTGTCTGTTTACATATGCAAGACTTGGATTCTCCCAGTCTGTGATCGGAGTTAGGAAAAGACCTTTTTCAGCTTAACTCATCTGATGGTGACATTACTTTTATATTTCTGAGGAAATTCCCTCCTTTTTGCTGCATACACTCATGTGCAGAGCCATTATTCAGCTTTCATTTCACTCCAGTCTCTAGTCCCAGATTTTTGCTTTCACAAGCACTTCAAGCCCTCATATTGTTCCCTTTTATTAGCAAGCACAACCAAGTCTGGCAGAAAAAAACACTGGGCTGGCCTCCAAAGTAGCTTTTGAATGAATCACCTGACTCCTCAGATGTTCCTTTCTTCCCCTTGTAGGAGAGCTCTTTTAAAGCAGGGGTCACTCCAGAGCAGCACTGAAAGCTAGAAAAAACTAATGAAAGCAGCTGTAATTGCATGTGATCCTTCAGGATCCTTGAGTGCCTCAAGTCCAACGGCTAGGGTTCTGCGTAGACAGAGCAGACGGACTCAAGTTCCTGTTATGAATTAGTTGACTGTAGACACGAACCTATATTCTCCATTTCCTGGGTGGGCATTTAAATGGCTGGTGTTACATATTTGGACAGGAGGAAAGTGCCACTTTTCCTCTATCTTGTCTTTATCAATTATGCTTTTGTAGTTTAAAATCAGCTCTTACATTATTTATTTATGTATTTCCTTTCAGTAAAAGGGCTTGAAATAAAAGCAGTGTACATTGTGGGCAAAGTAGCATGGCCCTGTTTCACACAGAATAAAGTGTGAAGCATAGAATAAACATATTTCTTAGGACTGCAGTCTCATTGAATTTGGATTGTCAGTGGGCCTAAACCACAGAAGATTTTGGTATTAGATGTTTTTCTGTGCTTGTGATTTTCTGCTCTTATGTTCCACCTGGACACAGGAAAAAAAAAAAATAATAATCATAGTGTTTCCTGGAACTTCTGTCCAGAGAAATTGATTTTCTTTACAAGATTATTCTAATATTTCCCCCCATGTCTTCCCTAGGTGAACAACCTCCGTTCAAAGGTGTCTCGCTTTGCAATCAGCACTCTTGGAGAGCTTTTCAGGGTCATGAAGAAACACATGGACCAGGAGGTGGAGGAGGTCGCTCGAGCTTTGCTCCAGAAGACAGGGGACTCCAGCGAGTTCATTCAGAAAGCAGCTGATCGATCCCTTGGTATCATGGTGGCGAGCGTGACTCCTGCACGAGCAATGACTGCTCTCCTGGCTAGCGGGGTCAAGTATGTGGTTGTTGTCTTAGTGATATCCCTCACCTTAAATTGTGCGGTAGAGGAAAGAGATGGCATACAGACAGAGAATGGGAAGAGGGAAAGGCTCTTTCTATTGTCTTCTGTGAAGTCAGTGATTTTAATGTCTGATCATCCTCATTCCTTTCCTCATGTCATCTGCTTCTGCCATGCTATAGCCTACTTGTTCTCACAGTCTGTCAACACTGTCTAGATGTGGTGAATGAAGGGGAAGCAAAAGTCCCTGCAGAGATTGGCAGTACAGTCTTGTGGCTTTGCGGGGAAAGGGACAATGGAAATTGCAGCAGTGAGTGCCCTTTGATATTTCACAATGCTAACCACAGAGGCGCTGGGAAAAAACATGCATCATCATTATGCCATTAACTTGAGAGACAGGGATGCTAATTGCTGGGACTAGGAGCACGCATGGGAGGATGGGCTGGGTGCGGCACAACCTGCTCAACAAGTGCAGCTCCTTCTGAGAGGAGCTTGTTTGACCATTGCGTCCTCAGAACTACACTTTCTATTTGAACTGATGCCACGTGTTGGCTTTGAGATGGTGAGTCACTCCACAGGCGCCTTCACAGGCAGACTCCCATGAGATATCTGAAGCAGATGCTGCCTTAAAATATTAGTGCTGTCTCTGATAGTTTTGAATAGGCACGCACTAGAAAAGACAACCTGGATAAAATGGCTACCACCCTTTCCTTAGCCTTTCAAAAAGTGAGGAAACGTACCTGTTGCCAAGCCTCAAAGAACAGTCTGCATTGCTGCATATTCTTCAGATTCATGCTCCAAAGAGGTTTTCTTGTTGTTTCAAGGGTCTGCAGATTTGGAGATAAAAGGGTGGAATAAACCCCAGTCCTACTGCAGCACTGTCTGTGATGGGAGCCCTCTGATAAGTCAACATGGATTGTCTTTCATTTTCCTCTTTCTCAGGGTCAGTAATTTCAGGAAATAAATTTATTATCAGATAGTCCTGGGAGACTGAATTCCTTCCTCCTCCCTGCACATGGTTCCTCTCTTTATCTGAGGGTAGTATCGTCTCCTGTTGGTAAAAATTGCAGCAAGGACTCATGCCTGCTTTCCCCAGCAATGACAGAGACCATGCTGTGACCAATGCCTATATTTCTGTCCTTCCCTTTCCCTCTGCCAAATGTTTGCTCTCGTTTCCAGTCACCGCAATGTCCTGGTGCGGAAGTCTGCAGCTGAACACCTACTGACCGTGATGGAGCAAATTGGAGCTGAGAAGCTCCTGTCAGGCACACGTGACAGTACTGAGCTGCTGGTTCACACGCTGGTGAAGCTTGCTCAGGACTGCAATCAGGATACAAGGTGAGGATCTTAATTTTACCTCCTAAAAACTGAAAGCTGTATGATGTCTGGCCATGATAAAACAACAAAAGAGTGGAAGGTAAAATAAACATCAAGAAAGTTACTTCCTTGTGTGGATAATGGTGTTTAGGGAAACAACTGTATTGGGTAACATGAGGTTGTCCAGCAAGAAGGATCACTGCCAAATTCCTGTGACTTGAATAATTCTTTATTCAGATCAGCTGAGCTCAGATTAATCAGTCAAACGACTTTGTTTGGTCCTGTGTGCTCAACGAAAAGCTGAAGCATTGTCCACTGTTCATTACATGAGGATACCAAGTGTTTTTTTCTGGTAAGGTTATGACTCTCCTAGAAAAATTCCATTTCTCTTCAAGCAACATGTTCAGTCTTTCTAAATCCCTTCTGCAGATCTAGTTGCTTTCGATATTCACATTTTTTCCTTTCTATCTGTTGTATAATATTGTTGTCTGTGGCTGAACAAATTACTGATTTCTTCTTGAAGATAGCTGTAGTTTCGCAGCAGATTATACAACTGGTAACATCAACAATACAAACAAAAAAACTCCCTTACTTTGACTATGGCTCTAAATTCCAATTAATAGGTGGCAAGAACACACAAGTAACTAACGGTATACCTGTACTATAGAATAGTAAATAGTAAATGCAAGTTGATTTGTCCTAGCTTGTCTGCCAGTAAAAGGAAGGTAAATTTTTGTACAGTGGTAGCAAGACATTGCAAATTAATCATGGCAGCAAAGCAGATGAACTCCAATCATCCCAAAGGATCCTTTGATCCCACAGAAACCATTCCACAATTTCACTGTGAAATTGTAGTTTCCTGTTGCTCTGTGTCCTCCAGTGCTTCTTGTGTTCAGCTGGCAGCATTGCACAGTGGTGCCAAGGAGAGGTAAATATCTCTCTTTGCTGAATGGATAACACCTTCTTATGAAAGTACTGCATGTGAGAATTCAAAATCTCAGCATATTCTATTAATCCTTTTATTTGTTTATGCACAAAATGAGGGAGAAGATGACTTTTATTCTGTAGCAAAAACAGTTATTCATTTCTCTCTTCCCTATATTAGGTTTTATGGACGGAAAATGCTGAATATATTGATGAGTCATCCAAAATTTGATGGGTATTTGAAACAGTTTCTCCCCTCACGCGACTTGCGAGATGTTATGGCAACAATTAAGCAGAAAGTAAGCGCTTGGCAGGAGAGATGTCTCCTTTATGCATGTACTGATGTTGCTAATGTGAGATTTAAAATATTCAGTCTTTCTTTATCTCATTTTTCTTCTGTTGCATCGTTTTGCTCCTGGAAACGAACTGCTGATTCTTAGCATGTTTATCAGCAGACAGTGAGGGAATTAGTATTGTTAGAAATAAAGTGGGTATATGCTGATGTCAACAATGAACAGGAAAGGGAAATAGGAGCAAATGATTTTACCCCCATACATAAAAACACTCTCCACCCCAAATACTCTGTTACCCACGGCCCCCAAAATGCAACAGATGAAAGAAGTAATTGTGCCAAGAAATTTCCCAAATGTACAAAATATACACAAAGCTATCATAATCAGTGGCTATATTATCTGTATTCTAGGAATACTGCCCTGATGTCATGCTCTCTGCAACTACCTGAAAGGAAGCTGTGGGGAGCTGGGGGTTGCCCTCTTCTCTTCTCACAGATGACTCGTGATAGGACTAGAGGGAATGGCCTCAAGTTGTGCCAGGGGAGGTTCAGGTTGGAAATGGAGACATTTCTTCCCAGAAAGAGCAGTCAGGCATTGGGACGGGTTGCCCAGGGAGGCGGTGGAGTCACCGTCCCTGGGGGTGTTCAAGGCGAGACTGGACATGGTGCTTAGGGACAAGGTTTAGTGGGTGACATTGGTGGTAGGGTAATGGTTGGACCAGATGATCTTGAAGGTTTTTTTCTAATATTTTTGTTTTATTTTTTCTTAATGATTCTATTCTATTCAAAGAAGCTCCATGAATTCAGCAGCCAGTGGAAAATCATCCCCATTTTTTTTTAATATCTTCTCCACTTACATTCTAGAATGGAATGCATCTTTCTGCGTGAGTGGAGATAGTGATTGTGAACCAAATCAACTCCCAACATAATGGGCAGAGAGTCCAAAAGTTTTTTGCTATTCTCTTTGATAAGCCTTGCTCCCTATCAGTTTGTATTATTCCCATTTGTGCTTATGTCTAGGGATTTTATAAGATTTTATACTGCTACCCATCATGGTAACACCTACAACCTGCATTAGGTTAGTGATAACAAAACCTTCAGTAGATATCTCTGAATTTCTGGTCCGTCTCTCTCTCTAAGTTACGAAATGTGTTCCTAAGCCTATTTTTGTAGCTGTGATCCTACTTATAATCTGTGTTTTAAACAAACGCTTTCCTATTTTATAAATTAATGTCTATTTGTTTTTTACTATATGTATTTAGGGGATAGAAGACCGTGTATCTGAACTTCCATCTGCCAAGGGCCGCAGGGAGTCTAGGAGCAGCGGTTTGATGGTGTCTCAGGAAAATTTGCCTTCTGATGAAGGGTACTGAACACGTCTGTTTTATTCGTCATAGCATGTGGCAAGCTTTTTGTGTCTCTTCCTCAGTAAAATCTTTCTGGTGGAGCTGAACTGTGCAAGAGATTGTTATCACCAAAAGATTTTACCTTGTTTTTATTTTCCAGTTCAAGGTCCGGCTCTGATGTCCTCATCTTACCCCGTCAGACAGTCCGGCACACATCACTTCGCACTGTGGAAGAGATTGAACAACTCAAGGAGCTTAACAAGCTCCTGACAGCCAAAGAGTTTCAGGCACGAATGGAGGGAATAGTACTCCTCCTAGATCACTGCAAAAACAACCCCCAGCTCATCTCAGCTAACATTGTCCAGGTATATAGGACATGTAAATTGCTTTTTTCCCTTCAGTTTCCTTCCCAAGCCTGTCACAGTAAAGTTAATTTCATGTGTCTTGGCACTACATGCTGGTCATTCAGGACAAGCTGGTCCCTTCTCACCAAAAATAATTTAATTCAACTCCAGGTTTCAAGGCAAGTAATTTTAGTCCAGATGTATTTTTCTGTCTTTTGCCTGTTGGTGCTGTTCATGAGTTGATGATGGAATTTATTGTTGCTGTAGCTTCTTCTGTCTCTATTCCTGTATTAGGGAGAAAGAAAGGAAATCCAGCCACCGAAAACCTGGCAATTACTCTTCAGAAGAAAAATGGTTTGGGATGGGGGAGAGAAGTATCAGGCTGGGTAGATTTAAAAAATAAAAAATAAAGGATTCTCTGTACACTTTATCTTGTCATGTGAAGGCACAACTCAGCCTATTTACTTCCTTTCTCACCCCTTTCTTGATTGGGAAGTCCTGTTTTCACTCTTGGGCTTCTATTTTCTCAAAGAGAAGGAAAATGTCTGGAGACATGGCTTCCTTTTCCTCTTAGCATCTGCTTTTTTCCCCTTTTCCAGAAAATGGTACCTGATAAAGTGATTGAAACTACTTTAATGAGAATCAGCATGGCATGTTAAACTTGAGAAGTCTACCTTAGAGAGATGGTTAGCTAGAGAGATGGTCTGGATCCTGAAGAGTTCATTAGAGCCCTTCTATCCTCCAGACCAATGTTCTGAGACAGCTAGATAAAACAAACCTTGGATCTCATCCAGACTCAGTTTCAGCAAGATAAAATCTACCCTCAGTCCTTGGGACAACACTATAGAAAAATGAGAATCATAAATAGCTGTTTTCATACCTGTATGTCAAAGATTTTTTTTTTTTTTTTCCCCATTATTAAGGTGATTTAAAAATTTAATGATAGGTAAAGAGAAACTCCACATAAACTCTCCCATCCTCATCACAGCCTTGTAATAAAATATGAAAATGTTTTAAACCAACATGGTTGCGCAAATACTACAGTGAGTAACCCAAAGGAAAACAGTGAATTTGTGCTAGTAAACACTGGCTTGACAGAAAGGATTACATTTGTCTTTTATTTGGTTGGGAACTTGTTTCAGCATCCCTTATAGAAACATAGACATTTATGTTTGTTTTCTTAACAGATTTTTGATGTTTTTGTCCTGAGACTTCAGGATTCCAACAAGAAAGTGAATCAGCAGGCACTGGAGGCTCTGGCTTCAATAACACCCATCCTCAGAGACACCTTACACCCAGTGCTGATCTCTCTGGTAGCAGCAGTCACTGACAACCTGAACTCAAAGCACACAGGGATATACACTGCAGCTGTGAAGGTGCTGGAAGCGTCCATTGCTCACCTAGGTAAAGCTGAACTTGGATTTAGACTCAAAGTGTGGACTCCCCATCTCAGAGCCAAGTGAACGCTCAGTCTGTTGATAGTTGTTGTTGTCTGTGGAAAGATTCAGCTGCTGTAAGATGTTTATGAAGTCCTGTCTGAATTCTTTCTATCCCAATCTATTGTGTCTTGTGATGTGCAGCTGAATGGATTCTGCTTATCATCTGGGTTTTATGATTGCTAATTCAGCAGAGAGGACGTTATAGGCATTATTCTAAACTCCTGCCAGAAGAGTATGAGGGAAGCAACTGGCATGTCATATCAGTTTTCTCCCTTCCTCCCAAGAAACTGCATGTGTTTTCTTCTTATTGAATTGGAGTTTTAAGATGTTAATTCCAGTAAGTTTATGTCCACTAAAACAAGGTGACAGTAATGTGTTTTTTTTTCTTTGATGCATGCTGTGAGAAGGGTGGTGGAAGCTCTTTGCCCTTGCTGGGCTTTGTTCCATACTCTGACAGTGATGACTCTCAAGAAAATGTATCTGGACTTTGCTGACCTAAAGCTTTGAGCTCACTCATTCATTTTGTAGTTTTTAGGTAGTAGTTTAGCCATACACAGCTCAAATTAAAATGTTCCTTTGAAAGTGAAGACCAAGACCTTGATAAGATTATGTTATGAAAAGTCACAGGGGAGATAGATGAAGGTGGAAAGGCTTGCTGGATAGTCAGAAAGACACTGACTAGCATGTATTTCTTAAAAGTATGTGGAGACACTGCCCTGATGTGGTGATTCCCCACTTCCCCTCACCTGCCACAGGTTTCAATTTGCCTTAATTTGTAGACAGTAACCTACAAATAAGAGAATCAGAAAAGCAGAAAGGATGAAAGTGAAGTACAGGAGGTCTCCACTAATGTTTTTCTCAGCTAAGTTTTGTGTTTGATATTAATAATTTACAACAGTGAGCACAAGGATGGAGAACTGGCTGGCACTCTTAAGTTAAGGAGGGGCTGTTAGGGTTGGTTGCAGCCAGGGGACACAGTTAAAAACCAGCCTTAAGTCTGTAGAAAATATTCTCTGTGACTTTTAGCTTATTCTTATGTCCTTTGTTTTAGGCAGCTGGATCCCCTGGAGGATCCCTCTGCAAGAATCTGGTGGAGAAGTGTCAACATTGGCTGTTTTTGTTCTTGCACACATTTCCACCAGGGAAGGAGACCAAGACTGATCTGTGTAGTTTGCTGGGGGTGTTTATGGATTTATATCTTTTCAGTCTAGTGTTTAAAATTCAGTGAGATTCAGACCTGAATCCAAATCCAGACCTGAATTTGCCTCTTGATCTTCTGGTGTAGATTTAGAAGCACATTGACAATACCTGTGCTACCGCTGTCATTGTTGCACCTGTGACTGGAGGTTTCCAGTTCCTGGGGGCTCCTCATGTGCTATTTACTGCGTCTCTGACTTCTATTGAAATGTGAGATGAGAGATGGTGTGTGTGTCTTTGTGCATGCAAGAAGTTTGGTTTTGGAAAGACGGATGCCATCACTAAAAGTGTTCATAGAAGTGTTTTTGTTTTGTTTTGTTTTGACTGATTAAACTCTACTGCAGAAGAGCAGTTTCCAGGTAAAGTGCTTGGCTTCCAGGGTTGATGCCAAGTTTGCAGATCACTCATATCATCTATGCTCTATATCAAAGGACCTAAATTCCTGCCAGCTGTAACTGGTAAGCTGGGTAACAAGAAACTGCCATGGTGCAGTCCTTATGCACCCATTTTCAGACAAGCCTGAACATGTACCAGCATTTCCCCAAATTCTTGGAAGTCTTTGTATCTGTGCTCCTTGTCTGCTTTGGTACAGAAGGAGCTGAACAATAAATTCTGGTGTACAATTTAGCTAGAATTCAAGGACAAAGGGACTTTTGGAGGTTGTTTGGGTCTGGTTTGACTTCCCAAATTAATTGCTTTGCTGTTGATGTGATACTGGTGCATCAGAACTTCTGCAGAACAGCTTCCTGGAAGATTCTACATTATGGGCACTAGCCAGTCCTGTCTACTTTCTACCTTTGTACTTTGTCTTCTTTTTTTTTATTTATTTTTTATTTTTTTTAAAGGGAATTTATGGTTTGCCAAGTTCATTTCTTTAGAACAAATAGGTATAAATCCAGGCGTAAATGATGGCTTGTTCCAAATGTTGTTCTGCATGGGGCAAGATTGCTATAGCCAATAATTACATGGCCAAGGTCTGCTGTAAATTACTTTGCCACACGGATTTATGCCAGCTGTGAAAATGCAGCACTGGGTGAATATGCCTGAAAAATTTACTGTTGAAGAGGCAGGCTTTAAAGGGGAACTAACAAATTTCTCCACATAAGCCTCTTTGTGAACCCAGTGAATGTGCTGACCTGTTACCTTCCCATGCTCTAAATATGCGGTTGCAGGGAGAAGGGTGCAAGACCTGTCCTGCTCTTGGTCCTATTGTGGTGCTTGGGAGAGGGCTGGGGAAGAGTCACAGAATCCTCCTAACAGGATGTGGCAACCATTTCCCTTCAGGGTTTTGTATGGAGCTTTCTGTCATCTTTCCCCCCTCACCAATACTGAGATATGACCTTAAATTTTCAGCACTGGCATATGTCAGAACAGAAGGAAAACACATCTATCTCTTATCAGAAAGACTTTGCACAGAGACATGTTCAGACAAATAATGTGGGGTATATTTATTTATTTTTGGATCTGCTCTTTTTTTTTTTTTTTTTTTTTTTTTTTTCACAAATTCAAACAGGCAACTGAATCATGAATATTTCAGAATTCAAGGCTTAGGGCTTTATTGTTGGAATGAAGGCTCTACTGGCAAAATACCTGAGCTAAACCTTTCCTCATGCTTTAGAATTGTTTGCCTTTACAGTTTCAAACCCCCCAACAACAGAACTCTCTAAAGGCTACTGCTTCTAGCTTAGAGTCAGTAAGTGCAATGTCTTGCCCCCATTGCTCCACTGAGTTTCCTAGCTGTGAGCCCTGCTATTCCACTGAGACTCTGTGTCAATGTGCTGCAAATTCTGAGTTTTAGATGAGATTTCCTCATTTGTCACCTTTAATGATCCATGTAGAGATGAAAGCTGGTTATAAGGTTGCTTGATCACTCAATGTAAAACCAAACACAAACAAATAAAAACACAAAGGAAACAAGTAGTAATCCCATTCAGCCAACAAACACCACTCTTTTCCTACTCCCTAAACCAAAAATCCTATCCATAAACTAAATTCTTTCCAAATAAAACCTAAATCATTCATCTAGCTTAGCCCTGAGATCAAGTTGGACATTCCCAACAATTTGTTACACACAGCAGCAATTCGTTAGCTGTGACCCTGGACCCTGTCCTCACTGGAGGGAGCCACCTTGTAGATGGGGGCAAATCAAGTCTTATCACTTATGGCACCAGGACATAGATCTTGCTCTGCTCCTACATCCATCCTAATCTGTCATCTGTCATGAAAGAAAAATCCTTTCGATGGCCACTGCGTTGCACCAGGGTGTGGAGTAAGGCCTGAGTAGCTCCCAGAGTGACCAGCCCTCCAGAAAAGGGAAGGGAAATCTCTCCCATAAGCATTAATGTAGCAAAAAGGGGAACACAGTGAAGGTGAGAGCACAAAGCAGATTCTTCTTTTGCTTGTATTGCAAATGCTGGATCTGTCCTGTGGCCAACAGGTTTAGCTAATGTCTAGTACTGAGAATTAAAGCTGAGTCAATAAGAAAGGAACTGCCTGCTGCCTTTTTTTCTCTAACAGCTATTAAAAGCTGTTCTGTCTTTTGGTCTTTTGAGGCAACTAAAGTAATGCTTGGGTAAATTTGTTATTGACTGGAGCTTTAGTGTTTCAAAATGCTCAGGGCATTTGAAACCCTTAAATTGAAAGGTGAATAGTGACTATACATTTAATTTCCCTATAAAAAATAAATAATTCCTCCTCATCTACCCAAAACCCAAGTGTTTCCATGAAAATCTGTGTAAATACCAATATTATCAATTAATTAACATTTCGTACTGCTTCAAAATCTCCAGATCTCGGAGTGTTTTTTTCTTATTTATTTATTTATTTATTTATTTATTTATTTATTTATTTATTTTTCTTCTTTTTAAAGCAGCAGCAGTAAGGTAACTCTCTGAAGAGGAACAGCAAGTGTGAAACAACATCTGCCAATATGGCAGGATTGTGAGGCAAAAAGCTAAGTGTCTGTTTAGAAAGGTGAATGAGAAGATTGTAATTACCAAAGCAGAAAATTAATTAGAATAACAGGATCAATTCCTCACTTCATGCTTGCAAAAAGATCATTAGGGACTTCCCTTTTATATCTCATATAAAAAGGAGCTCTTAATAGCACAGTGCTACTCAAAACCACTTTGGGACTTGGTTCTGTAATAGTTCACAAAGAAGTTGTCTGTCTGCTTTGTTGGTGCCACTCCTGGAGACACCATGAGGTACTGTAGCACATCCCATGAGCATCTGTCTCATGAGAAGCGTTGCTCAGCTTATCAAAGTGGTAAGACTACAGGATTGCAGACCAGTCTGGGCAACATTTTATAAATTAAAATAAGAACCCAAATCAACAACAGCCAGCATAGGAAAAACTTACATGTTTTAAAACTTACAAGTTTTTAAAACTTACAACAGTCAAGTATTGGGAAATCTTAGTTTTTCAGTCTCTGTGCCAAGTTCTGATTTCAGGGATGTTACAAGAACCCCTGAGAGGACATGGTGTTAGTGATGAGCAGGTAATTCTCTGTCATACAAGTAACTTGGAGTCTTGTCCATAGGTCCCCCCATGCAACTTACAGATTTAACGCCAGTTTATCTGTAAAGAGTGAATGGATGTGTGGACCTTTGAGCCTTCTCACCCTTTTTCTTCAAGGTTCATCTCTGCAAAACTCCATCATGGAAAACTTACGCCCTGCTTACATGTGATTTAAAATTTGAGGGCCCTCATGAGAAATATGTAACACAGCTCCTTGTACAGCAGTTAACTTTGTATTTACAGTTGTGAAATGAAATCTTTTCTCTTTGAATTTTAAATCCTCCCAAGTAAGCTCTAATGAAAGTGGAAATGCAAAAACACAGAAGCTAGTAGAAATTTATTTTACTTTACAGAATGCCATTGCCTCTGCCTTTTTTTTTTTTTTTTTTTTTCCTTGTAACCTCTAATAGTAAGCAGAAATAAATGTTTTTCTTCCAGATAACACATTACTGCTGCAAGTGCTTGCCCACCGAGTGCGTTTCCTCAGCGGTCGAGCTATGCAGGATGTCACAGAACATCTGTCAGGTATTGGCTGCTTCAGTCAATCTCCAGGTTAAAATCAAGCAGTCTTTCACAGAAAATGGCAAATACTTAGAGGAAATTCCTCTGAATATATGGTGCAGTAGCTCATCAATCACTAGAAGATTCTGGGCTTCTCCCTCTTGCAAAATACACATAAAAGTTGTATTTGGCAGGATTTTACCTGCATGCTTGTCAAGGCATGCAAGTCGTAAAATTGGGACTCCAGTGCTTATCTCTCACTGCAGCATCTCAGGATCCACCTCCAGGAAAGAAAGGAGCTAAAAATACCCTGGCCAGTTCCTCTTATTGAAGGACAGTGCAGTAAAGGTCAAAGAAGTCTCTAAGAGGTCCCTTTCCTGAACTGAATGACCATCCTATAGAAAAAATTATGGTAACTGGTATTTCTGATGATCAGTTTGTTTTGTCAGCACGGGATCCTTATGTTACTGTTGGAAACTTTTGTGGCTGAATCCTGCAGAGACTGGGAATTGCAGTGCAGGTGAAAACTCCAGACAAAATATTACAGGCAAGGACAATGTGCAAGGCAGGATTTGAGAACAGAGGGGCAGAAGTGGGGTATTGATCCCAACCCACCATGGCTCCCTGCCTGTGTTACGGATATAACGTGACACTGACCATTTCAGAATGTATAAACAGTTTATTTCTATATCAGTGGTGTCCTACACACTAAAAATGCAACTGATAATTGATTTATAATAGTAGCTTGCTATGAATGGCAATAGCCAAGGAATGGAAAAAAAAATTCAATCTCTACAAATACTAGAGAAAACTATTTATAGCCTTGCTTTAATTAGGGCTAAAGCCACTGTGAATTATAGCAGCATCTTTTAATCCAAGGTTTAATACACTTTGCTGTTTCATTATGAATCTCAAAAGGACATGTTTAGCCATAGCAAATTAAAAAGGGCCTTTAAAGATAGTTTGAATAAAGTAAATCTCCATAATAATATAATTTAATTTTACAGTTATTTTGATCTCTTTTTCAAATAAAGCATTTGAACATTAATTTGGACTATTTTGGAGAGAGCAGATGTTCTGTCTGGGACTTTGTGGGAACAGACATTCTCGTCTGAAGCTCCACAGTGACTGCTGTGTTTAATAGCACTTAAACTCAAATGAACTTCCATTTTAAACCAGGTGTAATAACCCTGTTCTGCTTACCAGAACTGTTCTTAGGTACTTTCAGCATCTGTTTAAGTGTTGATGACTAATGAGCAGCACAGAGAAAATGGTGGTCCTTCCCCTGCAGAATAATAAATGGTTACTGTATAATGTTTCCACTGAACAGAAAATAAGAGCTGTGTCTCCAGACCATTTCAAATTTTGATCTCTCAGCAAAATCTGCCATGCAAGGAGCCTGTTGGTAGTAAATTTTTGTTTGTATTTACTATAGTTCAGTTCATAAAATGGGCTGAGAACAGATTTCACAGAGAGTAAGAGGGAATGCTTGTTTTTTGGTTCAGTTTCAGCCTCCTATGAAACAGTTTCTGTCTCTATTTTCCTCTTTCAGGGAACACTGTGTAGATAAATGTCATTAAAGTTGTCAGATGCTCAAATGCCATGGCAGTGGGGTATAGATTATTACCTTAGACATCTTGAAGCTGGAAATAGCTGTTCATTAGAGGCCACCAAGTATGAGGGAAAAAGCTCAAATCAGAGCATTCTCCCAGAGATATCAGTTACTCACTGATGTTTCTAATAAGACTGTCAAGCATCACACATTTTTGTGGTCTGGAGTTCTGAAATGTGGTGTATTACTGCCATTTGCTGTGTGCCACTGAGCAAAAGGGAACTGCTAGATTAGACTTGTGGCATTTTTCATCAAAGATCACAAAAAAAGTAATCATCCTTTTTATTAGAAATTTTTCAATTATTTCTCTAAGCTGCATTTCAAACTCTTTTACAGCTTCTGTATATAACTTCTTAAAGGAAATAATAAGAGATTTGACATTTTTTGTCATTTGTAACACACAAGTAATTAGTTAAACAATTTGCAAAATGTGTATGATGCACTTTACTAAGTCTATCTTGGACACAAAGCCATTGATTTGGAGAAATTAAGGTCCTCAGAGGTCAATTATTCTGTTCAGTGTATGATCAGCCACTGCTGCCTGTTTCTGGATCATTGTGGCTATTTGTGCTTGCTGGCATTAACTGGGAAAGCCTTCAAAGAACCAAAAATAAAGGTAGGAACTTGTTTGCATTAAGGTGTTAAGAAACTTGTCTCTCTTGCCTGGCAGTACTCGTGGCATCTGTTTATCCCCGGAAAGCCCACGTGGTTGAGCGCTACGCCTTGCCCATGCTCTGGTACTTCCTGAGCAACATGATCGGGAATGGGGTCCTGCCTGGCCGGAGCAGCAACATCAGGGCTGCAGTCACCAAGCTTGCCAAGAGCCTCTACCAAGAGATGGGCTCCAGCCTCAAGGAGCACGCCGCTGGCCAGCCTCAGCACGTGGTGAAAAACCTCTGGCATGTTTTGGACCTGGATGTCCAGTGAAGAAGTCTTGGTGCACTCCATGCAGGTGGCAGTAAGGCACTGTATGGGGCACATGGAAAAGAGGGTGGAACCCCTGGCATAGGTTTTGTTCTGGTTTTGAAGCACCAGATTTACTCTACCGAGTTTATAGCTACAGATGTACATAGTATATTTTGATGTAAGTTTTTTATTTTTTAAAAGGAAGTATTCTTCAAAAGTTTTATTTTCTTCCCCATGAAGCTTATATAGGTATGAAAAAATAAAACCCATGTGTAAATGCAATTTGTAACTGTAAAAAAGAAAATAATATATTTATATAAATACTTGGAATGTAAGAGATGTGCATATATGTATATTTACTTATAAAGTAAGACATGTGCTTTGAAAACATGTGGTATGCAGGATTAGATGTCTTGCTGCTGGTGCAGTGGCAGCTATGAGAGATGTCCAGGCTCAGACCTCCGGTGCTAGGACAAGTACTGAAGATACCTGAGATTTCTCTCTGAAATCTTTCTAGGTTTGCTGAAATTTGCCTCCTATTTTAGGGAACACCTCTTATCTGTAGTCCTCTTTGCTTCCCCATGCAATGGGCTGATATGGAGAGGTGACAAGTGCTGTCTGAGTGCCTCCAAACACTTTGGGACACCCCTGGGGAGGTGCAGGAGAAGGGTCATTAAGGGGGGCTGTGCCCCCTTGTAGGGGGTGGCAGGTGACACACAGAGGTCCTGGGGCAGCAGGTGGGCTGAGGGCATCCTACAGAGGTTGGAGAGAGGTAAGCTGTGAGTGGGCACTGTGAAACAAATAAAGGCAAGTTTTTCTTTTTTAATATATACATTATCTCAATGTCTAAAACGACAAAATAAAATCTGTCTTTCAAGAAATTAAAGTTTGCCTCATACATATACAAGGTATGAGGCATAACGGGGCAATGGAAGTTTACAAGAGCCTTGGCAGGCTCTTGACAGTTACAAGGACCTTGCCTGAGGTTGGGAAGCCAAAGAATACTGCAGGGAGATCTGTCCATCCCAAAAGTCTTGGGCCTTTACATTTATTTGCTGCACCTGTTTAGTATGTCTAAAGCTATATGGGACTCCAGCTTGCTAGATGATGATGTTGCATTGGGTCAGCTCTTACAGAAACACTTTTTCTTTTCAGTACAGTACTGAAGTGGTGAAATTATTTAATTGACTCTTTTAGGGTGTTTCTTTCACCGTTGTTTTTGTTTGTTTTGTTTTTAACTCCTAACCTTTGGTAGCAGGGAGTGGTCAGGAACTCATTTCTGAAGAGACATGGCATATGACTTAGCCTACGGACCTGGCTCTGAAACCCAGGTGTATCTGGAGATCCTGCAGTGCCTGGTGGAAGCCACAGTTCTTGGATATATGCCAGAGTATTTTGGAGTTTGGATTTCCTTGAATTTTTTTCTGATGGTTCACCAGAGACAGGAATGACATGATAGTGTGCAGGACTTCTGCAGGTGTGTTAGGGTTCTGCAGAGTACAAGTATGCACCAAAGTACTAAAAGTGAATGATGCATGTTAGAAGGTGGCTGAATTTAAAAAGCAGATCTTGAACTGTGTCACTTCATTAAGCACCTAAAGTTGGCTACTGTCAGGTCTATTTTAAAAGGTATTTTTTTTTTTTTTTTTTTTTTTTTTTTAGCAGGTGGTATCTCTACAGGGCTTCCTGTTTTTGCTTTCTCTACCTCCAAAGTTGCTCTTGCAGTTTCCCTCTGCACATTTCTCCCACTGGAGCCGTTTAAATGCTGCTCTACACATGCTTTTTTAACTGAGCTGAATAAAAGATGTTTATTTTTACTTCATCTGTGCTTGGGCTCTTGGGGATGTGAGGAGGAGTTTCTGCACTTGGGAGAAAAAGGCTTTTACACACCTCAGAAGAAGCCTCCCAGAGCCTGCTTTTTATGTGTTTTACCTGTAGGTCTTGCAAAGTATGTTTAAGAAGTAACCCATGTAACTTGTTTCTTAACTCTCTGTTGGCCTTGAGTTTTGCTTTCATGCATGCTGTTCCCCACAGTTGATGAGAATAAAGCATTGCCTACTGGTACCTATTTTCTGTCTAAGTGTGTTTGTTGGTTTGTTTGTTTTGTTTTGTTTTTTAACTCTCCAGCTGAGACAGTTTCCCCATGACATGGCCACTCCCACCACAGAGAAATCAGATTTAGCTGACCAAGTGACAGCCTGCAGTGAGAACAGAGGAGCAGGGGTTAATTGGTACAGGTTAAGTCAGCTCAGGTGAGTTCGTCTACCATATGCTTCCACAGGTGCACATATGGTAAGTTATTATGAACCTATTAAGGTTTTTGGAAGGTAGGAACAAAACTTAGGGCAGTGTTAGACCTTCTTCTAGAACTAGTAAAAAAATAAATATACATTTTAAACTTATTATTTTGTTCCTGAAATCTCATCAGAAAGGAGACTGCAAGCTGCACTTAACAGGACCAGTTTAATTCATTTGAATGTTGTATTTAATGTGCAGTGCAGCGGCTATTCCAGGTAGATTAGTACAGCAAATATATGTACAGCAGTTTTGTACATTGGCTTACTCTACCATACTACCTGGCAGAGCCCCAAGAAAGATCCTGGCTGTCACAGATAGTCTCCTGCTTGCTGAAGGTAAGAGCTATTGTCATTAAGGGAAGGTGGGAGTGAAAGGGTAATGTGACTCCTACGATGAAGGACTGAAGAAAGCTTATGTTCCCATACATGGTGGGTAGATTGTGCTTTTGCAGAGATGCTGCTGTATCATGGAGTGTAACTAAGGTGATTCTGGCAGAATTTGCCCTTGCAAAGGTTAAAGGTGGGCTTGGGAGCCAGCTGCTGAGTCCTTCTATCGAGTAGAGGGAGAGGGACTGCACTGAGGTGGCTATTTTCATCCTTGTTAAATAGTGATGGTGGGAATAAAAGCACTGGCATTGCTAACAAATCCCCGCCAGCTGACACTGAATTCTGATACCGTAATAAAGCCTTTGATATAAGCAGAGGGGAGAAAACTATCTAGTTAAAATTAGAGTTGACCTGAACCTTTAAGCCTCTACTCTGCCTTGGTATCTGTAGCTGGAAAAAAAAAAAAGTATTGAGCCAGTGAACTGCCCCTGTGTATCCTTAAAAGCTCCCAACTAGTTTTCAAATGCAATTGGCTGTGGTAAAAGAGCTTGTAAAAATTCTGTACTAAGAGCTGTACTCCAGATGAATGAAGGCTGTCCTTCTCACAGTTGTTTAGCACATTTCACCTTTGCTGCATTTGTGAACGGGAAGTAAAACTCTATTTTGGAGGCTGCCGTGAAGGCTGCAGGACGTGCAGGTTTGTCATTATCTGCTGCTTTCCAGGACATCTCTGCCGAGCAGCTGTGCTCAGGTGACTGCAGCCATGCCCAGGCTCTCAGGGCATGTTACTTGTGATTTGACTGCTGCTGCTTTAGCTTCATGTACAGGAGTATGCACTCTTACGCACTCGTGTCTGTATGTGTTACTTTGCACGTTTCTTCTCTTCTGTGTCTGCTGTTAGTGTATGCAATATAGGCTGTAAAGCTGCTTAGAGCTGATGTACTTTTGTCAGTGTGAATACTTGAATGGTAGGCATGTTTCAGCACAAGAAGGAAAATTGGCTGTACTAACAAGATGACTTCCATATGGATATAATTGTGCCAATATTAAGATCTCTTTCTTTGGCTGCTGTCTTGTTCTGGCAGCTCTTTATTTTCAGCATCACTCAGGGCAAACAAAACAAGAGATTCTTCTGTTTTCTCAGGAGACAGCTGCCTTCCAGCTAAATCACCCCACTTGTTCTGTTAAGTGCCCTTCCAGGCTGGACCTCTTGCAGGTTGCCCTTGCAGCTGTAGGATCTCATTGTGCAATCTGGCAACTGCTGGCAGGTACTGTTGTTTCGTTCCCTATTGATCCTGCAATTAATAATTCCTTTAAAAATAATGGTGACAGTGTGCCCGTACCAGGGTTTAGATTAGTACACATTTCACATACAGGAAGATTTTCTTTTTCAGACTCATATTTTTTCCTTACTGCAATTTCTATAAGGAGAAAACTTGACCCACCATATTCTCTTCTTGCTGGTCCTCTCTTTCCTCTTTTGCCAGGACTTCTTTGTGTCACCTGCTGCTGCTATTTAGTGTTCCAATGGCATCACTTTTTAATATGTTTGGGACATGGTGTATGTGGAGAAAGTCCTGTATAGAATAAATTTTTCTAACTGTATGTAATCTGTACTCACAGAAGGTTTGAACAAAGAAAAATTGGCCCAAATTCCAAAGCTTTGTACATTTGCAATTTGAGTTATTTCTGGCACATAGCTGTCTTCTATCTTGTTTTATAATTAGGAAAATGAATCATCTTTTAGAAGGAAAAGATGCAGTGCTTTTCAAAAGGCATATATATGCATATTTACCTGGAACGGCAGTCAAACAGTGTTGTTTGTGACTTGCTTGCAGGAGGATGAGTTGACCATGAGGCCAACAAAGGTGAGAAGGGTCACTCAAATTTATCATAGAATAGTTTGGGTTGGAAAGGATCTTCAAAGATCATCTATTTCCAACCTCCTGCCATAGGCAGGGATGCCACCTGCTAGAACAGGATGCCCAGGGCCTTGTCCATCCTGGTCTTGAACAACTCTCATTGCTGATCTCCATCTGGACATTGAGTCATTGACCTCATCTCCCTTGAGGCGGCTATCCAGCCAATTCCTTGTGCAGTGAACGGATCCATCTCTCTCCAATTTGGAGACAAAGATGTTGTGTGGGACTGGATCAAAGGCCTTACAGAACTCACTCCATCATAGAAGGCTAATAGGTCAGGCACAATTTGCCTTTGCTGACGCAGTGTTGTCACCTCCCTGTCTTCCCTATGCCTTAACGTGGTTTCCAGGAGGATGTTCCATGATGTTCCCAGGCACGGTTGAGGGTTGACCAGTCTGTAGTTCCAGGGGTCCTTGTTTCTACCCCTTATAAAAATGTCTGTGCTGTTTCTCTTTCTCCAGTCAATGGGGACTTCATTTGCCATGAGCTATATTTATACCTAAGCCAGAGCAACCGTTCAGCAGAGAGCTATGTGATAACTTATTGCCACGGGCCAGTGCTGCACAGTGTAACAAATTCCTCTGTGGCTGGAACAAGCACTTCTGGATTCAGCTCAAACTCTTGGTGGGCCATGCAATTATTGATGGCGCTGCCTTTTAAAAAATATTTAAGTTTCATTTCATAATCATTTGAATCTTTTAAACTTACATATTAATTTGTAGCTGCCATTATTCCTCTGCCTGAGGGAAAAATACTTTACAGGCTAATGTAAACCCTAACATTTTGACAGCAATTTCTGCACGGTTGCCAGTCTCTGATGTTACAGAAGAAAATATATGTGTGATGTGTTAATTAGGCTTTCTGAAGGACAAAATCTCTTTTATGTGTCCGTGTGTATTAGCTCAGCCATGGATCTAATCCTGGTCTCTGCGTAAAGTCCAGGAAGGTTAGCATATTTCAGGAAAAAAACAAATCACCCCTTCAGTCTGTGAGCACATAGGGTCGCTATTACCATCACAGTGAATTCGCCCTTTCAGGGTTTTTCATTGAAGACAAAATTATGGAAATGACTTCCTTGTTTAATTCCCCTTCCAATATTCTTTCAGAACTTTTTAACACATGATAGAAAAGACAGTAAAACTTAATACCCAGCTGGTGTCTCCACTCTTTGAAGGGTAGCATTTTTTTCTCTTTTTAAATTAATCCCTCTTTCATACCAGAAGAATTTCTTATTTTTCAAATGTAATAAAAACATGTGGTTGATGCAGGGTCCTCTTTATGATGCTTCTGAGGATTGGTAAGTGCTTGGCTAAAAATGTAGATATAGCTTGGGTCTTGGATCAGTTTTATGCAAATTTTGGAGGAAAAGAAAATTCAAGATGAGATAATTGGATCCACTGGGCACCTCGCTAGCTTTCAGTGCTGCTTATCTTTTTACAGTACTGGACTGTGCACAAATGGGTGGGTGAGAGACAGTCATCCCCAGTGCTGTTGGTTTGTACTTCTGGACATGTCTGTCTCCTGGGAAGTATTATCAGAAGATTGGAGAAGGTCATACAAGTCCTGGTCTTGTTTTGGCTGAGAGGAGTTTAAATTACACTTATCAAATGCCTCTTAAAGTTATTACTGCACTGTTTATTTAAAGAAGTAACTTTCTATTTTTTTCTGGTTTGTAAACAACCTTTGAAGAGGTCACAACAATCTTCACTGTGTGTTGGGAGTAGATGAGCAAAGGAAAGTAGGTCAGCCAAAGGAAATTGGGAATACATTGAGTACCTCAACTCTGCTGCATTCCCTGTGCTGTGGTGTTCACAGAGGTATTTTTTTTTGCTTTACCTCTGTGGAAAAAAATAATCTTTTTTGTTGTTGTTGTTGTCAAGGGAATAAGGGAATGCTGTAGAAATTGAAAATCTTTGAATTGTTAGGGTTAGCAGAGCTCAGACATGCAGTATATGGGTTCTCTCTCTATTGGCTATTTCTACAATAAATAGTTCTGAAGAACTGTGTTTTTTGACTTGAAGAATGTACTGTTATACGTATTTTTAATTGTCCATGATATTTTCTACTTTATTTCTTTACTTTGCACCTTAATTTGCTACATGGATTGTTGTGATATGAAATTTATCTAAGGCTCAGAAATAGGTAATTGACTACCAGGACTCCCAATCACTATGGGACAGTAGAGCTTCCCTGATGTTTTTTGTGTCACCCACATGAGAAATTGTGATATGGAAAACCTATTTGCATGCCAGGGCTGTTATGATAAATGCTTGTATATATATGCAAGTGTTTTCCCTGAAATATAAATATGAAGGAATTTACATGGATATCAGGTTATTGATTAAAAACCTTGATATTAAAAAAAAAAAAAAAATAAAAAATAATCCAGTAACATGCATTGTCTTGCGCCCCGATTGTCCATGTGTAAGCAAAGACACACAAAGCTTCAAAGTGGAGGAAAATATTTTCAAAAAGTCATTATATTACACTGGCAAGCTTAATTTCCAGTTTGGATGTAAGAACTATTAAACTGATATTGGGCATAAGAGGGAGTAAGGCTGCAAAATGGAAATTGCCCCATTAGATTGATTTCTTTGGCTTGCTTTTAAAAACTGAGCAGCTAGTGAATTTCTTGGCTTTATCTCTAGAGTAATCTTGACCTTGATGCTTTGTGTGTCTGGTGTGAAGACTAGAAAGCTTTGTTCACAACTTAACAGTTACTGCGCTGGGGAAAGATGGGTCTTAGGCTTCAGCTTTGATTCCTTCACATACTAAAAGACCCAATGGCTCAGTAGGAATAATAAATGATAGACCATCTGTAACCTTGAAAGCTTTCAGTTTCTCTGTAATTGTTATATAATCAGCTCATCTCTGCCTGAAGCAGGAAGGATTCATGTGGAGTAAGATAGGCTTATCGCCCCTTTCTCCTTTAAAATAATATATTTCAAGACCCTGTACAGTCTATCTCCAGAAATCCTCATAGGGTAACTTAATGCAGTCACGGAGTTCTGTGTTAGTAAAGAAAGAGAAAAGATTATGATGAAAAGAGGAAGGTAAGAGGCCAGTTTTTGAATTTCAGATCACCAGCTAAGTGTTCTTTCAAGGTGGTGAAAGCTGCAAATGATCTGGTGCTAACAATGGAGGAACAAAATAGATGCAGGGCAGATGTGTGAGTAAGCTTGGTCCATGCTAGAGGATTGCTGATCTTCTGCTTACTCCTGTTTATCAAGGGTTCATGGAGGTGTACTTCACCACCATGCTTTGATCCTCTCCATAGTAAGGCAGGGAGCTCAAGCAAGTCTGATAGGGTGCCTCCAAGTCTATCAATAACTATGCTACTTATGCTACAGTGGTAGCTATTTTGGGGGATGTTCATTTCTGCTGTTTTGGCATTTGCCAGGTAGTGCCTTGCCTTGAGGTAGCAGGTAGGGTGGAGGTGGGATTTCTATTTTTACTTATTTTTTACATGGGTTCTAACTTTTGCCATTAGTGAAACATTTCTGATGTTGTGATCCCATTTATTTCTGATTGTGGAAAATCAGCTTGCATAAGGTCATTCCACATTTGTTTCCTTGTCACCCATGATGTAACTCCTTTTGGTTTTGCTGGCTTTCCTTTGTCCACCACCTGCACAGATGGTCCCAAATTATAGCTCCAATTTCCCTCAAGGTATTTCGTAGGGCACCTCCATTACCAGCAGCACTTCTGACAGTTGTTATAATCAAAGGTTTCTGTGAAGGAGGCACCCCTCTCAAAAGCTGCATTTTGATAATTCTCATTACTGCTAACCTGCCTGGATTGGATCCTGTAATTAATGCATGAGCCGTCCTCATGAGCCACACTAAACTAATACCTTCTTTCATTGTACACCATTTTCTGAGACACTACACTATTTCGGCAAGATCTGCGTATGTTGTGAGAACTGCTGCACACAACTGTTGATATAGTGTAGGTACAAGTAATATCCTGCCCATCAAGATTCCTGATATTCTGTAATTGAGCATATAGGGTTTACTAAACCTTTTCCACCCATTAATAAATTTTAGAATCATAGAATTATTTGGGTTGGATGGGACCTTAAATACCATCTAATTCCAAACCCCCACCATGGGCAGGGACACCTCCCACTAGACCAGGTTGTTCAAAGCCTTATCTAACCTGGCCTTGAACACCTCCAGGGATGGTGCATCCACAGCTTCTCTGGGCAGCACCAGAAAAGTACCTTTAGGTACTAGAAGGCTGCTGTAAGGTCTCTCCAGAGCTTTCTCTTCTCCAGGCTGAACAACCCCAAATTTGTAAGCCTAATCAAGCCTAATCTTCATACTGGGTGTTCCAGCCTTCTTAGCATCCTTGTGGCCCTCCAGTGGACTCGCTCTAATAGGTCCATGTCCTTCTTTTATTAGGTGTCCCAAAGCTTAATGCAGTAGGGTCTCATGAGAGAGAGATGAGGAGAATCATCCTCTTTTTTGTTGTTGTTGTTGTTGTTGTTGCAGCCCAGGATACAACTGGCTTTCTGGTCTGCAAGCACACATTGCTGGCTTGTGTTGGGCTCCTCATCAACCAACACCCCCAAGTCCTTATCTTCAGAGCTGCTGTCCTGCTCTCAATCCATTCATCACTCAACCTCCTTCTGCATGCTCCTGCTGCTCCCTTATTTGTATGAGGTGTAGTGCTCCTACCATCTTCCTACCTTCTAAATCTGGCTCAAACTCAGCCTTGGAGGCAGAGGACTCTGTAAGAGCACAAACTTGGGAAACTGAAACCTCACTTTCTGTATATCTGCACCTTTGTTAGTAATACACATCATCAGCTACTCTATAGTGCCTTACACCGCCCTGCTATGAGTAGCAATTATTTCTTGCACAATCACCTTTGTGTCTTGTAATATTCTGTCTTCTTCTAACTCCCTCATTTTACTCTGTAATGATACAACTTCATGGTCAAGAGCTCTACGACTCGTAGCTAATAGCAATCCCAATCTCCCCTAGCTTGTGAGAATACTTTGATGCTGCTTTCCATGGCAATTCATGCATAGCTGTCTCAGTCATCTGAGGGGTAACCACTGCTCCGTCATCTATTTGAGGCCATACTTCTTATGGAGCTAATGTAGATAATAAAGGGGCCAAGGTGGCCCTGCACTCAGTACTGAGCCATCCCAGACTGCAGGGAGTCGCTCTTGTGGCCTCCCCAGTTCCCAATTCTTTTGCTAGCCATGGCATGGCAGTTTCTAGATCCTGCTGACTATGCCAAATGTGTGAGTCAGCATGAGCAGGAAGCAGGAAATGCAGAGCATATTTATTCTTGTTACCTTGCGAACTGGGGGATCCCTGAAGCAACACCCAGGCAGAGGCACACAAGTGGGGATGCAGGCACTGCCAAGCTCAATCTGTGCTAGAGGATTGCTGACCTGTTTACACCTGTTTTCCAAGGGTTTGCACAGGTGTGGTTTACCACCATGCTTTTATCATCATTGTGCTTTGATCTTCTCTGTTCTAAGGAAGGTATCTCAAGCATGTCCAGTAGGGTACCTCCAAATCTACCAAATACCTATGTTATCTATACTCAGATGCTCTACTCCTCAAGCATGCAGAAATAAAAAAGCAATCAGTAAGATACATGTGTTTTCCTACACTACGACTCTCCAGGCTTTAGCTGTTCCCAGCTCCGAGGTCACTTGAGTGTATTTACAGTCATCCTTACCAATCTCCAGTTCTCACCCCATCCTCCTCACTGATCTTCCACTTTTAACCCATTCCTCCCAACAGCAGGTATACATGAGGTGTGTGGAAATGGGATCAGAGGGATAATGTGGTCTTGGGTCATGATCATCTTTCGCTGCTTAATATTTACTGTCATGTCTCGTAACTAAGGAGCTGCCAATATCTGAAAATAAATTATTCTAGATTAACAATTTGTTAATCCTTCCATATCAGATAAATTTAGTGCCATCATGACTTCAGCATGTATAGATGCATGTTGCAGGTATGAACTTCAAATGGAGATTTTGCTCTTGCTGTGAAAGATACTTACAGTATCTTCACTACTGTATATTGTATTATCTGAAAATCTGGTGCAAAGATCCCAAGCAGTACCATGGTACTGAGTATTTTCCGGCTGTATCAGCACATCTGTTTTTTTTATCATTAGTATTTTCATTATTCATCCAAAAGGAGTAGTGGGGAGAAATGAAGACTTGGGATCTTTGCACCAGATTTTCAGATAATGCAGATTGTCCACTATTTCAGGTAGTGATGAGACATGACAGTAAGAACAAGTTACTTTCTCTCTGTGTTGTGATTTCTTTCGTTCCTATAGCAAAGGGCATAATTCTCAGAATATCTTTCTTAATAACAGAACTCCATAAATGATTATAAAATGCTTTGGATGTTAAGAAGTGTGGCAGTGAAAACACTGCAATATGTTGTTTTTATTGATAAAATGCATAGTATTCTCAATTTATATTGCTAATATATGGTGTATTTCTTGAAGTCAGATAAAGTAATTGGAGTCAGCGTAGTGCTTTTGGGTCACCCTCAGATACTGAGAGCATGAAATGGCATCTCCTGTAAAGGTTTCAGGTTTGAGCAGTGCCAATGGAAGCAAGGGCAACTGCCAGCTTGTTAAAGGTCTGCAGATAGAGTGTAGCACTGAACTCTTAGTTGCTGGTTTTGCAGCTATGAATCCCTGGCTGGAAAACTGATACGGCTTCACAGTGTGCTCAGCCCTTCTGCAATAAGACTCCGAAGCACAATGTGTGCTCTGGCTTTAACCCCTAGGATGAAACCACTACTCCATACTCAAGGTAGCTGTGTTTGTACATAACAGCTGTGAACGGAGCACAAAATTGCCAGGTAGCTCAACCTTACTTCAGAATAAGTGAAGGTGGAAGCGCAGCTGACGTCTGTTTTGGTCTGTCAGTGTCCAGGCTGGATTTTGTGTTTCCATTAAGCAAATATGTATTTTTATGCCACAACTTAATTTAATTGATGTCTCAGTAAAACACAAAACAAGACAAGCTTTTACTGAGGTGGGGAGGAAGGGAGCAAATGGACTTTATAAAGCAGAGGGAACTAGTTAGTGCACTAAATAAGGAATCAATAATATAACATTGGTCTAAGATGTAAGGTAGCTGCATACAGAATGTAAGGGAGATCAAACACAACTTGTGTATAAAAACTCAAATTTATTTACATCAGTGAAAAATAATTATTGAAGTTGAGTATGGTCTTAAAAACAACAGTATTCCAGAAATGTTAGATTCATGAAAAATGGAAATGTCCAAAAAAAAACTTAGAAAAAAAAATAATTCAAAGTGACCAGCTAAACTGTGATTTCCTACATTAGTTGTGCTTAACCATATGCTTGCAATACAAATTGAAGAATTTTGCAAGAGTCCTGTAAATTAACTGTACTGAAGAGAATCTCTTAGCTATATGTAGTCATGAGTTCATGATGCATTCTTGTAGATTACTACTGAAGGAAGCTCTGTTTCTTGAATATAATGCTAAGTTTGCTGCAACATCCTCAGGGCAGCATTAGAATTCTTCAGCAGCTGCAGTGTTTAGGTGGGATTAGGTGATTGATTTTGTGATGAGTGTCCTGATGACACGGCCCTTAGTCAAAGCTGGGAGAGATGCTGTACTAGGATGCTGGCTGATGTGAGGCATCTTCAGGGCAGCCTGTCTTTCAGGGAAAGTTGCTTTGGCTGACTTCATGTCCAGCCAGCACATGTGAGCAAGTTTCCAGCTTGATTGCTGAAGTGTTTTTCTGTGTGCTGATATAGCTCTTACACCGTAGAAGAATTTGGTGCTTAGGGATGTAAATACTTCTCAGTTACTTCTCAGCATCCATCATGGATGCTGAGAAATTTCACCATTTACCCACAAAGAGAGAAAATGATTGTACTAACTGAAGAGAAGCTGTCCTCCCACTCTTGCATTTTCATCTTCAAAGCTATATTTAGGCATGCAAAGTGCTGTTTTTCTGTTGTTGTGTTTCTTGTTTATTGCTATTCTGGGTGGTTACTGCCAGCAGAACAGAAAAACCCAAAATGCATACAAAATGTATTTGTATTTTTAATGCAGATTGGATAAGACTCCATTTCTGATGAGTGGGAAGACTGGCTTGCACCTTGCGTTGCTGATGATCTTTAACATATCTCTTGGTGACTTCCCTATTTAACAGGTGATGGTGAAGCTGTCTGCATGATTACAAGGTGGATCTGTTGAAATCTGTCTGTATGCTATGGGTATGGCTATTTTGTCACCTCAAGCTTGCAACCCCCCAGTGATCCAAAGCATCTATCTGCTGCAATTTACCTCTTTATATTCAATACCTCACTGTAAATACCATCATTAAGATTTCCTTGTGTGTGTGGCATAAAGTGGCACTAAGGTTATTGAAGAAGGATGGTTGTGATTAAGGCAATATAATAAAACTCAGGAGTTCAGTATCCAAAGGGGTCCCTTGTACAGCATAAGGCAAGCCTCAGTTCCCTGATCATGGGCAGGAAGGGTTAAAAAATCTGTGTGAAGATGAAGTGCTGTCATCATGAAAACTGTGGGGAAAAACTATAACTATTCCCATCAGAACACAACTAGAAATAGCTCTTTTTCTGGATCTTGTTCTATACTAAAGTTGCATATGAAAACACGTCAAATTAAAATAATTAAAAAGTTGCATCTTAAGTCTGATGATAAACTAGTTCTGTGAGCAAGATCCAGTAAATTCTGAAACTATTTTAATGGGTGCTGTAACAGCCTAGGATTAACCAATTTTCAGTACCTTGTGTTTTCATTAGCAAGAATCTGTCTAAAAATTAAAATAAATCCCTTCAAACTGCATAAATCAGAAAGAATATAAATATCTTCCTGGGAAAACAGGATTCTCTGTGCTAGATGAGAGGTTTTTTTCTCTCAAAATGTCCTTAGCTGCCTCCGGATTTATAATGCTGTTTGATTGGGCTCTTACAAAACTACTCTAATCAGGATTAAGCTTTGTATCTTTGGAACCAAAGATGATGAGATTACATGATAATCAAAGGTGTTTTAGAAGATCAAAGCCTTTTTGAGGTAATAATATCCCTAATAAAACCCCTTAAAAAAAAAAAAAAAGGGGGTTATTTTTTTGTTATTTTTGTATTTGACCTTTTTCTTTCCCTCCATACTCATAAATACCTAGTATGAAGTTGTAGCTTTGCTGAAGCCATTTGTATTTTTGCAATAGAGTACAATTTGTGACCTTTCCCTGGGTAAAATCCTAGACATCAGTCACTTTTTTTTTTTTTTTTTTTTTACACAACCAAAGCTGTGATGTCTTCTGAATAAATGACATGTCAAATAATGATCATTTCTAAAAGTTTTTAAACTCCTTTAGCTAAATGGTGAAACAAAGGACTTGGCGTCAGGTCCTGCCTTCATGGAATCAATTTGCCTCAGACTTGCAGAACTGGAAAGTGCACCTGTTGCTAATTGTAAAACTTCAAATTAAACCTAAAATGCAATCAAAAAGGAGAAGCAGCTGGCTACTGGTATTTCCTCAGACTGTTGGGAGCAGTTTGTGTTTTCAGATGTAATGCCATCATATTGCTTCCTTCTGGATAAGTTGTGTTTTAGAGGTTTGGGTAAAGCTGCTTCCTCCCTCCAGAGCCTCTGACCTTGCTTGTGCTTCCTCCTGCCCAAATGTTTCTGCTGTCAGTCCCTCTGCAGCCCCTGGCCCACGATGTAGAGCTCAGGGTGGGAAGTGGATCTGTTGGACTCCTTGATATCAGGGGCACAAGGGCTGCTCCAACAGTCGCCTGCTTTTCCAGGGCTCTCCTCCGCACTGCAGAAGGGAAGATAGTGAAGTTAAGAAGCTTATGAATGGTGACTTTTTAAAACAATGATGATTAGACCACATTAACCCATGAAGCACAAATCCTACAAAGTACTAGGTAACTCAGTATCTCCTGCGTAAATGGTCTTTATATACACCATCAAGATGTTTTTCTCCATGTTCCCTCTTCTGTGATGCCAGATACTCTGTACTCTCCCTTCGCAAATCTCTCTGGGGAAGGAAATATTTAAAATGTTTAATGGGGGATCAGTACAAATCTGAGTTCACTTGTGGATGGGGACAGATTTGAGTGAAAAGTCTTGTTCCAAATCCAGACTCTGCTGGAGTAAAGGTCTTAACTCTGTTATGCATCCACTTAGTATTTTTACAGTGACATTTGAGTATGCCAACATGACAATAGGATATGTGTTCTGGTGGTATAAATCTGCCACATTGCAGACAGGAGAACTGATACACAGAAACCATGCTAAACTGAATTATCTTTTGATTATAGACAAGCTGTTGAGTTCCTGTTCTGGTAACTAGGACTTCCATGATTTGTGCTGCTGGATGAAGATATTTGTGATATGTGACTAGTCACGAAACTCTAATCCAGATTCAAATGCCCCCTGAGCATAGGAGGTCTCACTTTGACTACTTGCTTTGGGCTGATTCAATTAACCAAATCCCTTGCCTTCTTGAACAATATCTTAATGGCAATAGCATTTAATCTTTTATCTCTGCTCTACCTCTTGGAAGATTAGCAGCCTCAATGAAATATTATTTTCAGTTAAACTGCATACACAGAAATCCTATTACAGATTCACAGGGTTGCTATAAGCAGAATAATTTCTCATGCTATGCCCTGATAATATGCTAGTAGCTGTTGACTGCTGTCAAACGACCAAGCTTAGAAAACAGCAAAATTAGTTCAGTAACTAACAAACATAGGCTGTCCAAGTGATTTGTTCAATTAGTTGTTGAACTTAGAAACGGAAACCTTAAATTGAAACTCTTGTCCAAATACAAAAGCTGTAGCTCCAGCTCTAGCTAAGGCCAGTGATGTTTTAAGTCCTGATAGTCCACACAGCATAGGATGGGCAGCAGATGTACTTGGGAAAGGAGCACTTCTTGCCTTCTAGGGGAGCAGTGAGCATGCAGGTGATGCAAATTTGCACATAACAATGGCATTTAATGCCTGGCAATGCTAGCTACCAAAATGAGATGGAAGTTGCTTGTTCTTTTGGTGTTGCTGCTAAAATGGGGTGGGGGAAAGGGAATTCTGCTGCCTGATGACTTACTGGAACATGTTACTTTTACAAGCTCCTGGAAGATTGTATTTAGTAATCTGTTCTCAGAAAATGGATGGTTTAATTGGGCATTGAAAAAATGGAGGCATATATCCCAGAGTTTGCAGAAGCATGGGAGAAAGTAGCTAACTCATTATCAAACTCTTTTACTATGAAGTCTGACGTTATTGCAGGTTTGCCTATGTCTTCCTCCCCCTACTCCCCCCAACTAGCACTTGAAGCTGCTAATAACACACACACAAATAACAGACACGGAGGCTTAAACTTGGAGAGGAGAGGAAGAACAAGAAAAGGAATGAAGGAAAAGAGACTAACGGGTGGGAATAGCTTGCGAATTTGAGACCAGATGTAAATACTGCCAGAATGAGGAGTTTTAGGAATATAACATCTAGGGAGATACTTTGAAATTTTCCTGTTAGCTGAATGAATTGCAAAGCAGAGGAAGCCTTGCATGATTAATAAACCATCCAATAAACTCAGAGTATGGTGCACTAGACTCGAAATTAGCATCTGAAAGCTGACATGACAAGCTCCAAGTTTGAAGCTATAATGTCCATAGAGATCCATGCCATTATCTGTCCATCATTCTTGCCAGCTGATCTGAAATATTTTAACACAGCTTTGTATTGAATAGTTGACAGGCTTAGAGGCTGATGTTGGGAAAGACACCCTGGCCTATCTTTTCATGGTTATTTGAATATATTTATAACCTGAAGGCTATTTCATATCTTTTAAGAATTGAAAGTGGATGTCCTTAGCCCCCATACAAACAAAGGAAGTTCGGTAGCATGAAACCAACACTGAATTTTCTCTAGATGAATTCTAAAGCTTGAGCAAACTGTGGGAAGTTAACTGAAATCTGGGGCAAGATGATGTTATCTTTCTCCAGCCATCTGTTCTGTGCAGGAACAGGGCACTTTTATGGGGTATTTCTTAACAGCAATAAATTCCCATTACTAGTTTAGAAAGCCGACACAGTGCAATACATCTGCTTCTTGACGTAAAGTAGAAAGTTTCTTACCTTGCTTGGTTAAGAGCGGGTTCGCTGCTAGCTGTTACGGGAGCTGGAAGATAAAACCGAACCCCAGGTCTGCGGTCAGAGAAACTTCTCCTCACAAACGGCTGAGGGTTGGCAGCGCTCAGAGACAGCTTTCTGGTTCGGTCTGCAGGCTGCTGGAGTAGCAGACTGCTCTTTTGGGAAGGTGGTGAAGCTTCAGTCTGTTTGGTGACTTCCACTGTGGGTTTGCTGGGTGCTGGTGGAGGTCTTGCTTCAAATAAGGAAGAAGTGGCTGGGCAAAATATTGAACGTACATTGCTGCCCTTCTTGGAGGAGGCAGGCTGGTACTCATCCCCAGCATCCAGACCAGCTTTTGATCCCTTGTAGGAGCGGGATGGAGAGGTTGGTGGGGATGGGGCAGTGAGGAACGGAGTGGGGCTTGCTTCTCGGCGGTAGACTGGGGAGCCTGGCAGCCGGTGTGGTGTTGGTGAGCTTTGCTTGTGCTCCGCAGGAGGGCTGAGCAGTTTCCGCTGGGCTGGTGGAGAAGACAGCTTCTTCTGTAGGGGTGGGCTGGGCCCCCGGGGTGGGCTGGGTGCCCTGGGGCTGGCAGGGGGACTGGGTTTCCTCTGCATGGTGGGTGAGCTCAGCTGCTGGCTGTTAAAAGCCTGCAGAGCACGTCTGTTGTGTACCGGGGGGCTGAAAAGCTGCTTCTCAGTTGGTGGAGAAGAAGGGGGAGTTCTTGCTGGGGAGACCCTCCTGTTGAATGATGAGCCTTTTTCATTTCTCCTCAATGAGTCGGGAGAACCATGCTTCTGATATGGCACTGAAATAGCAGGTGAATCGGGCTCTTTGCTCTCTGAGCTATTGTCATGTGGTTTTGAAACTCCACTGGGATTTTGAAGAGGAATAATTTTATGTGTTTGCTTGTACAAATCTGCAGCTTCTTTTCTCTGGGTTGCTAATATCTCCTCCTGGCTAGGGATGTGCGTGTTGGTAGGGTTCAGCTCCAGAGAGTATATTTGCAGTTTCTCATCCTTGGGTCCACTACTCCTTGGAACTTTGTTAGCAACTGCGCTGGGGCTGATGCTTTTACTTGGTAATAAGTCAATGGACTGGAGGGAGGCTTTCATTTTTGGGGAAACTTGTGCTCTCTTAGTAGCATGAGATTCTGTTTTGGCAGGCTTTTTGGCATCTTCCGAAGAGTTTTCTCCTATTCTTGCTGTTTCTTCAGGCTCAGAGAATTCAAAAGAAGTGTCCATTAGCATTTCAGGGGGCGGTGGTGGCAGGTTGTCAGTGTCTACCTCAGGTTCTTCCTTTGTGTCCTTGCTTAATTCTGCAGCTGGTATAGGAGGAAAGGCATTTGGAAAGTTAGAACAAGCTCCACTGGTGTTTGAAAGGCTTGTGTCTTCTACTGGTGAAATACGATGCTTAATATTTAAAGGCACCAACCCTCTCTGAAATGGAATGGTGGGTGGGATGACTGGAAGTCCAAATTTTCTGATGCACTTAATTGGCCCTAAAGGTCTTAAAGGTGTGGCTTTTTCAAGATCGTCGGTTGGACTGAATGTTTCAATGAGCTTTTTGACAGATTGGCGGGGGGCACAACTGCTGCCACTGAGTATTTGTGCTCCAGAAGTCTTGTCGTCTTTGCTCCCTGATGTCTCCTGGGCTGGCACAGTATCTCTGACAGGCTTCTTGCATTTCTTTTCATCCAGCTGACTGGTAGGATTTTGATCAACCATGTACAAAGGGACTTTATCCTGATTAGGCAGGATGCTGAAATTTTTTGAGAGGCATGCCTTAAGTTTGCTAGAGGACCTAGATGTGATTTGCTTGTCCTGCAAGTAACGTGTTGATCTAGGTTTCCGAGGCTCTTGGTTGTTATCTGTATCCACCTTTCCATAAAACATTTCTAGCCTTTTGTTGAGCTCCTTTTGAGTTCTCTGAAGCTCTAGGAGGGTTGGGTCCTCTGCCTGGCTTCTGAGGGACTCCTCTGATCTGGACCGTCGTTGTTTCCCAGAGGCCTTCTGCCTTCCCATAGCTGTACTGGGCCTTGCTGTTAGGACTGCTGTTCCGCTCTCATCCTCCACCCATTCTTTACGCCCAGATTTAGCTGGTACAAACTTGATTTTTTCACTGATGGCATCTTTCATCTTCAGAATGATTTCCTCTGTCTCCACATTCTCTGTCCTTTTGGTGGACGACAGTCTTTGTGTGTTATCAGTCACTGCAGGTGAAGACTGGGGCCTCTTTGGCAGGGCATCCTTACCCATTTCCGATAAACTTGTATTGTCATCGTCCTCCCCCAGGGTGCTCTCTTCATCATCATCTGAAGGAAAATCTGTTGATTCAAAATGTTCACCTTCCTGAGTAGAATCAGACTGGAAGGAGTTACTGGAGTGCCTTTTGCTCAGGCTTGCATATTTTGCAGCAGTGGAAGTACACCCTGGTACTCCACCCTGACAAGAAGTTTCTTCTCTGCTCCGTACAGATGAATAAAATGTATCTTTAAAATGCCATTCAAGTGCACAGCCATGGGATGTGGCTGTGCCTGGTGACATTGTCCCACTATGCATGTGCTCCATTGTTCTGGTGTGGTTTTGGGACAGAAGGCCACGGGCACAGGACTCACAGCTTGCTTGTGCTCCAAGATGGCTGAAAGGACTGAAGTCTTTGAGGGACTCACTGTCCACACCAATGCCACTATCCTCAGAACAGAGAGTCCTGTCATCACCGTGGGACTGCGAGCTTCCCATGGTTGAGGCTTCAAGCAGCCTTACCGCCCGAAAGAGGCGCTCATCATAGCTTTGCTTTGCTTTCAGTTTTCCTTCCAAGTTGCTTGCAGCAGACTGCAGGTAGCTGCAGGTTTCCTGCAGGGCGTCGGAGGTGACAGAGGCCAGCGTTCCACTCACTAACTGCATTTTATTGATTGTGTACTGAAGTAGTTGTTGCAGAAGATCAGGGTGCTCCTTCAAATCATCTTTTCCTGATGGCCATGCCAAATATCTACCCACGTCTTTGAGAAGATTTTCCCCATCATTAGCAATTTCTTCCAAGAGCTGGTTGATTTCATCAAAGCGAAGCATGAGGAAGCTTACCATCTGTTGTAGGAAGAGCTGAGTTTGGGCAGCCTGGTTGGCCATATGAAGTATAGCTTCATACTTGGAGAGGTTTGGATTTAAGTAGGCATATGCATTCTGATGAGCCTTAACAAGCAGTTCTGGGAAATCTACCTTTTTCTCTATCTCGCATGGGGACAAAATTGACTTTTTTTTAATTTTGCTAGGCCGACCTTGCTTAGCTAATTTATGATTTTTTGGCTTCCTTCCTTTCTTTAGGATTTGCTTTGCATTACTTTCATTCTTGTCATCACAAATGGAAGCTGATGCTTCTGATTCACAAGAGCTTTGCTTTCTGATCTGTACAGCCTCAATGATGTGTTTTTGAGACTCATTCAATTTGGACATAACTTCAGCCCCTGTGGCTTTCCTCTCAATTACGTTGTCTTCCCTGGAAATGTGAGGATCTGAATGCGATTTGGAGGAAAACTGCAAATAATCACTTTTGTCCTGCTCAGACAGTTTCTCCTCAGTTTCGCTCAGGGAGCTGTTCCTCTGAATTTTGTATTGGTGGAATTCATCAATATTGTAGCAAGATGAACCTTTAACTAGCAGTGGGATTCCTTTATCTGCTGGATCAATACGCAAAACACCTTTGGGTTTATTCAAAGCCTTAAAACCATTTCTTGCAAGAGTATTAACGATCTCGCTGTGAGATGGTGTGCAGCCCATCCTTTCTCTGTCTTTGACTGTATTTCTGATTAAAAATCCAGAAGAACTAGGGAAAATAAAACAAAGAGTTAAACTCACTGTCTCATCCTGAACTGCAGACTGTCCTTTTCCTCACAAGTTTTCCATCACAATCCCAGTTTTGTTGTCTGTCTTTGTTGTTTGCCTTGAAATTTCATGTGCTTACTGCCCAGGATCTGGTCTTGAAGCTGTGCTGTTCCATTGTATGTTTCTGCTCAGGTTTTCTTCTTTGATTCAAAAAAGGAGTGTGAAAGCTCTGCTGGATTTAGAGCTAATGGATTAAGAGGACTTGAATGCCTCACTTCTGTATTGACAGATGTCCACTACAAATAAGACTTTAAGCTCATTAGGGTAAGCAGGCACCAGCCAGTCAGCACCCATGTTGAAGATTTTTTTCCGTGCTATATTGGGAGGCAAGAGGACTTGGTACCTGCCCCTCCTTTTTTCCCTTGTTGCAAAACCATAACATGTAATTGAATGTAGAGATCTAAAGAGAGAGACTATATTTTGAAGCCTTTTTGAAGGGGAGCTACTTGAACAGGTGTGCAAATACCACTCAATACTGCTTAACCAAGGAAAAGGTGATCTTGATGGAGTATGTACCAGCTGGAGAATGTAAGACGTGGAATCAAATGGGTTAGAGATACTTGTTGTGCTTCTGCCTTGATGGTCTTCAATATTTTCCCCCTACTTTCAAGTGACAAGCTGTT
The DNA here is from genome assembly GCF_965140915.1 of Aythya marila. Lineage (NCBI taxonomy): Eukaryota > Metazoa > Chordata > Aves > Anseriformes > Anatidae > Aythya > Aythya marila. The sequence goes on from NC_139044.1 coordinate 16,738,295, forward strand.
TACTTCTAAGTCCTTCTAAGATTTCCAAAGATTATTTTGTTTTTTTTTTCTCGGTCATGTGATAATTATTGGAAGGTATTTTTCTCTTCAGATAACTTCCCAACTTGAAAGCTGAACTTTCAAGAATAAGTTTTGCATATGTGGTTAAGATGGCGTCTACATCTAGTGCATCTAAACTGTAGAATTTCAGTATTAAAAAAACAAAAAACCTACTCTTGTTGTCATTGTAAATGCTGTTAGTTGAACTTTCCACACTGCTCAGCGTTCAGTTCACCTGTCTTAATTTGGGAAAGAAGTCAAATCACAGGCTGAATGGACGACTTTAGACTTTCAAAAATATGGGTTAGGGCCACAAAAAATCATCCGGTTTCCTATAAGATAACAAATCTCTAACTCATCTCTAATAAAGGATTTTCCTTCCTCTGAGTTTCTTGGGATAAAGTGTTAACATGTTCTTTGCAGTCAGAAAAGTGACTTGCTTGCCTTTATTTCATTGTCATCTGCCAGGGCATAGTTCTCTTGATGGCAAGACTTCAAGTGTTAAAACTCTAAGAAAAAAAGTTTTAAAAAAGAATAAATATAGACTCACCTATAAAACAAAACAAAACAAAACAAAAAAGTTCTTCAAACCACTTCTACAGCCATGAAAGAATTATTCCTTTCATTACTTTTGTTACCATTATCACTTGCTGTTTCTCTTACTTGGGAAAACAAACCCCAGAATAATCCCAGTCTGAAAGAGAAATTAAAGAACTCAAAGCAGGAAATGGAATGTTGTGATGAAGCAGAAGATATTTATATTTTCCAAGTATTTATTTATGAAGTGCAGTGTGTGGATGAGGATGACGATAGCAAATGCCACCAAGTTCCCTCTTCTTTAGTCAGATTGGATGGGTTCATCTTTTATTTTCCAGATGTAGCTTTTCTACTGAAGGTATCTGTTTCTCAGTGTCAGAAAAGGTTACAGAAAACAGTGGCTATCTTAACACTGGAAAGAAGCCTACTGCTTTTCTCTAGCAATGTGATTTCTGCGTGATTGCAGGTATCTCATCCAATTCCCCAAAATCTTTTTATGCTGCCAAGCCTATAAAATGCTTTCAGACTTATGAATGAGCTGCTTACATGATTCATTTGTTGGTGCTGGACTGTAGTAGCAGAATGTCTTCATGGCAAGTCATTATTTTCCATAGCCTTGCTGTTTTCATTTGTTCTGCTCAACATGAGTAGCAAACTTACCTTGATTTACAAGGGAGAAGGCATGCCAGTGACTCCCAATAAAATTTTTAAAACCCTACCTGCTTTCTCTACAGTATTTTTTCTGGAACACATAAATTGTATTTAATGCATGTGATGTCACAGTCATTGTCCTCTAAGCTTTTCTGGAAAGCATCAGGTAATTACTTCTTGACTCTGCTTCTTGCAAGTCATGCAGCTCATGCTCCAGCTGCTTCTGCATCCCAGCATGATGTGGCTTGTACACAGTAGTCCCAGATCTCCACAGCATTTTAGGCACATATTCCCTTTTAGGCACATATCTAATGTGTTCAGAGGGAAGAAACACGGCAGGTGTAGGCAGCTGCTTTATCCTAGTGATCCTAAAGGTCAGAATGTTGTAGCCCTCCACAGTAAGTCAAGGAAAACACAATAGATCAATCAAGTAGCTTTAGTGTATCTCTTCCAGTGAGTTGAGAGACCTCTTTACATATCTTGCTGAGTATTTGTTGTATAAAGTACTCTAATGACTTTTATTTGAAAAGCAATTCCAACACTTCCATCATCTCTGCTGGGGATTAGCCTCATGTGGATTGCTGTTTTTGGAAAGGTCTTTTTCTTCACTTTTTCATTTGATTTTAGTGTCATGCCACCCCCTTTTTTTTTTTTTTTCTCTCTCTCTCCCTAGTTATTTTCAGGCCATGTATTAACATCTGCTGGCAATATATACATGGGTCAAAAAACATAAGACACTGTTTTTTGATTCTTATGTATTTATTATTTCACAATTAATATTAACATTAGTAAATATTAACTTATGTTCAGTTCATTATTATTTATTCTTGAATAGAGATCCTGGGTCAAGAAAAAATGTTTTAACACGGCATATGTTATCCTAACTTCAACTGTAGTTTGCATGTATATGGAATATAAAAAATTGACACAACATAAATTAGTTTAGCTTCTGTGAGAGAAGAAACCTTGCACCTATTTCCAAGCACTTATGAAACTGCACTTTTGTCATTAATATTCTTGCTACTAAATAGTTATATATTGCTTCAAAAGTTTGAGGCACTTCAAAAAAAAGTATACTTTGCCTCAAGGATAATGCACAAGAAAATGCTCTTTGCCTCATGGTCATGTAAGAAGAGATGGTAATACTGATAAGTAAGTCATGTAAAAACAGTGGTAGAAGAGAATATTGATAGGAGAATGACAAGCAAATATTTTGAGAGTAAGGGAATGAGATGGATTGTCATATGTTGTTTATGAAATCATATTTTGTTTTACAATGCTACTGTTTACAGAACTCTTATCAAAAGGAAAACATTTGTCATGTTTGAGCCTACGTTGTTATCTGTGAACTTGCTGAGTTGAACAATTTTACAAGTGTCCCAGATGAATACAAAACTGTGTTTGAGGAACAGAGCCTAGAGAAGAAGCAAAAAAATGTATAAAAGGCTTTTGTTCTTCCTTTCATATATTTTCTTCCTATTGTTAAATTTGGCGGTATTTTCATTTTAAGCAAGCTGCCCAGTCAGAGCACTCTTGAAGGGAAGAGATTAAATATTCTTAAAGCCTGCCAGAAATGTCTGGTGCGCTGGATGATAAAAAAACAGACTAGTCTGAAAGTGGGAGGGGGACGAGTAGAACTGTTCAGGCCCTACCAAAGGCAAGAATGAGGTCTGAACCTTGATGGACATGTGTGGTGGACAGGCTCCAGAGATGCTGCCAGTGTGGTAACCATGGGATGGATTTTAGGGCTGGATGATAGGAGAACTGATCGATGGAAACTGTGAGATTTCAGCATGAGACAAGTAATGTAAGCTTAAAAACTATGGAAGCAAGAAAAAAAGACAAGGTAGGACTGCTATCCTTTGCAAGTCTGCAGGATTTAAAAGGGGAATGTGCATAAATGCTCACATCAGGTCTTAAAAAATTAAGGTTTGTATTTGTGTTCGACTTCTGAGGAAAACTGAGTTTCTGCTCACTGAGAGATTATGAAGAGCTTAAGTGACAACTTTAAAGAGCTCTTTTCTTCTGAAATAAACCTGCTTTATTTTTTTTTTTTTTTTGTAACAGTGTCACGGTTTTGTTTGGGATCGAATTAAATCACCTTTGTAAAGGCTCACACAGTGCTGTGCTTTGGATTTTTAATTAAAACAGCTCATTTTTCATAGCTCACTCACACCAGCTCTCACCAGTGGCAGCAGGCTTGTGCTTCTGGAGCAGCTCAAAGAAAAGCAAGTTTCTGTTTGACGAAGACTTGACACCTTCAATTATCATTTAAGCAGCTATGGTTGGGATGGCGTCGGTGTTGCCCCGGACGGTGCTAGCAAGCTCCCCCTGCCCTGCTGCGGGCCATTTCTGAGTGCAGCCCGACCCTCAGCCCGCCACACGCGCCCTGCCACCCCCTGAACCTCCCCGCCCTGTGCCGCGCCTCAGCCGGGCACCCGGCAGCCTCCCCTCAGCCCGACCCCGTCAGCCGCCGCCATCACCGCGCAGCGCCTGCCCGGCCCGGCGGGGCGGAGCTGAGCCGCGGGGGGGCGGCGCCGGCCGCCGGTAGGCCGAGGGCCTGAGGTGCGGGCGGGGGGAGGCCGCGCAGCCGGCTGCAGGTACGGGGGGTCGGGGAGCGGGGCCGTTGGGGACCGTTGGGACCGTTGGGGGCCGTTGGGAGGGCGCGGGGCCGCCGCTGGCCTCGCGGCGCTGCCCGGTGGGGGCCGTTTAACGGACCGGGGGGGCTTTGGGGGTCGCTGCTCGCACCCCGGGGTGCTTCGCCTGCCGCTGCCCCTCACGCCGGCGGGGCCCGAGCTGCTGAGGAGGCGCCGCGCGGACAGCTCCGTGAGGCGGCGATTGCGCGGCCTCCCCCCTGCGCTTTGCCTCTGTCGTGACAGCTCCGACAGCAGAGCCGCTTCAAACTTTCGGCTCCTCGAAGTGCTGCGTTGCAAGGGAGCCCCCTCCATGCACCAATCTGTAAAAAAAACGGCCTTGAGCGTGTCTATATTCACACATCTTCCGCCCATAACATAAATTTTAAAGATTGGTTAGTTAGCGTTTGTACAAGAGCCTTGTTCTCTGGAGCTAGTTATTCTTCTAGCTTTTAAATTTTTGGACCCCTAAGTAGTCCTTTAGATGTGGTCATTGCCAAAAACAGCATCCTACGTGTGACAAGTCCTGCTGCCAAAGTCCTAGCACCATTCTGTTGCATTGCTTGAAGTACAGTAGTATTTTATAGTAGTTGCACAGAAACTTTCTACTAGTACCATAACATAAGGTTGCAAATTGTCTGGAGTACACAAAAAATTTGGATCCTGTATTAATAAAACTTTATTTTTTTTTTTTTAAACCATGCATGTTTTATGTAACGTGTGGGTATTGAGAAGCTTGTACTTGCTCTTCAATCTTGCCAAAATAAAAGCATGTACATCTGATCACTCCATCAAGTTTTCTTATTTTTCTAATGATATTTCCCTGTTTTCAGGTTGCACTTGGATTACAACAACATATGGCTGGCAAATAGTAAGTGGTATTTTCTTTTGTGCTGAACTGCAATTAATAGTAGCATAGCTCGTCAAAGCTATGAAAAGGAAGACTTGTTTTCTCATTTTATTTATCTAACCATTTCCTACTGTCTCTCTGAACTTCTGATCTTACTAATGTTACCTCTTTTGTAGGAACATTGTTGCTTTTCTTGAAGACGTTGCATTTAGGGACTTCCCATCTGAGTCAGTCTGTCTTGGATATTATTAATACCTCAACATTGTGTTTTTCTTCAGAATAGAAGTTATTTTGAGGACCAGGTCTTTTTGTCTTTTCCATTTCTTTGAATTTGTTTTCAAACTTTTGTTTTCCTTTTGCCTTTCCAGGTGTTTGTGTGTGTATGTATCACACTAACCAGTTGTGATGTGCATGTACTTAAGCTAGCAGTCTCTGGGGGTAGTCATGGGTGCTGCCTTGAAGTTATGTGGTTCGGTATTGTGTCATAAAATGGTAATATATTTCTATATCCAAATGAAAACCGCGTGGCATAAGGATGTACACGCTTACGTTGGAGGGTATTGGCACTGGTGTAAATGTTTGATGCCTTGCTTAATGGTGTGGGTGGGTGTATTCATCATGGCACTTGGGTCTTCATGTCATCTACCCAACAACATGGGTTGTTTTCCTGTCTGGTTTACTTTGCTCTGTTGTATATTGAATTTTTTTGCCTTGACACTTTGTTTTATGAGTTCCTTCAAAGTAAAAAATGACTTGGATACTTGAAAAAGCACAGATTTTACTTTGTTCAGTCTGTGTGCAATAAACATCTATATTTTTTCTATTAATTTGCAATTGTCTCTTCTGATCTCTAGTTCCAGCAGCTTTTGTAATCACATGTTACAAATCTCGCCTCTTCCTGTAATGATCTGCTCCATCAGGTCTGACTACTTTTCACGGTGTTTCTTTTTCTTCACTGTTGTACTGAACAGCGCTGTGCAAAAAGGATATAAATCATTTCTTGTGTGTTTTTTTCTTTCTTTCTGATTTAACAGGTTCAACTGTCTTCTATACACATGCATATTACTTGTGCGCTTTGTGAGAGTGTCTGATGTGCTCCCCATGAAAAACTGATGTGGGGAAACTTTCTGTTTCATAAAACTGTTCTGCTTTGATTTGTCCGCAGCCTCTGAACAAATATCACATTGTAGCAAACTCATTTCACTGCTTTCTAGGAGAGATTAAATTAGTCACTTGTATTTTAAGAGAAATCTTAAGAGTCCATAGTACTGACAGCAACGACTTTCTTGTGTTTGGGATGTTTTTAAATGACATTCAAAATGTAAAATCTAACTTTTCCTTACTGGATAAAAATAACAATTGAAATAACTAGTGATACTTTTGGCTTTGTTGAATCTAAGGATGCTTAAGCCAATGCAATTTGATAACGCATTAAGAATGGGAAGAAATAGTCCTGCCTGTTCTTAGTGTCCTCCTCCTTGATCTTTCATTTGTGTGAGCACATGGATTTGTACAGCTGTACAAATCTGAGGAAATGAGTTAGTTGGAGAAAAATTATAATTTTTCATCTGGATACCTCTTCCAAGTTGATGACAGGGTGAACTGTACAAGATATGGAAGAAAGGAGGGATTTATTTTTATTTATCAAGGTTAGCATCTGCAACCTATTTCTAAAATGCTTTTTGTATTTGAATGAAGATTGTGCAAGGTTCCCAAATAAAGTGGCAAATCTATTTGGAGGAAATATTAGAATAAATACATTCACGTAAATTGCTGTGTGTAAGACAGACAAAACAAAGTAAGTCTTAAACAAAAAAAAATTACTTTTTTTCACTCATGTGTAGGTTAAGTGTGATAAAGATAAACATGCCTTGAAGCTTTATGAATCCTTTCTATCAGACAAAGTGTTTAAACAAATTCCTGAATTTAAGAGGACTATTTTTAGGTTTGAAAATTTGAGGTTTGTTTATTGGAAGTGATACTTTTACTCTACTTAGTCATGAAGACTCAAGATTCAGTTTTTCATCTGTGAGATGTAGCCTCTGTTAGTCTTTGTTTTTCTGTCAAGAATAGCATTTTTTTTCAATTTATTTGTGAATTTGCCTAAGTTACAAGTGGTAGCCAGCTCTTCTCTTATCTTAGCATGCAGGCTGTAAATAAAATGTGACTTGTCCTGGTTGTTAGAAAATGTCACTAGAATTCTTTGTGGCTGTTTTATTTTTCTTCTCTTTCCTAGGTTGCTGCAAGGCTTGAAAAGTTGACTGGAAACAACACCAGGGTGGGGGCTACAACACTGTGGTAAGTATGCTGTTTTAAAAGCTATTTTAAAACACAGAGGGGAGAAGCTGGGAAAGGAGATGACAGGGAATCATGAGTCCAGGAGTGAATCACTCAGTAATGAATTGTCTTTAGCTTTATGTGGGAAGATTGAAGTCACGAGAATCTGAAAAGAGGAGAAAGCAGTAGCTGGTAGCATGTTCTTGCTCAGGTTTAAGGAGAGAAAGACGCATGCTGAGCATGAGGAAAGGTACTTGATGCCTCACCTTTTCATAAAGCTGTAAAACAAACTAATCCATTCATTATTACTGTGCAGCTGCTAGTTACAACATTATTCTTTTCATCACTGCCCAAGTGGAAAAACTGGGAGAAATTTCATGTTTTCCCTTAATAACATGAGAGTTTGACAATGTCCAGTCTAGAAGCTGGGTATCCTTGGCACCATACTCTACTAGCTTTTATAAATTAATTAATTTTATTGGTTTGCAAGGATGTGATAGTCGTAATAATTTGTTTGCAAAAGGAAAGATTTTAATCTCATACATTATGTTTTACAATTATAGAACTAATCCAGAGTATTTCTAACGAAGCTATTCATTCCTTTTTCCCTCCTACTAAAGTGGCTTTCTAGAAGATGACTGTAGAAGATCTTCCAGAACGTTCCTTAGAAGGAGATTCTCTCACTGAAAGACGTTGTTTTTTATTCCCAAACTCTGAAACATCTGTTACTTTTTCTGTTGCTGCTGCACCAATGCCTTCAGACTGCGGTATGTACGTTAATAGAAAATGATTTTGTGGTGAGCAGAGAGTAAGTTTGAAAAATAAATGGTAGGAAAAACTACCAATTCTTTATGCCCTCTTTCCACAAAAAGCTTACTGCTTATTAAATGGATTCTCTATTCTTTTAAAGAAAACTGAAAGATAAAGGCCCACTCTTTCCCCAATTTTCTTATTGCATACATTTTTAATTATAATGTCTTTTCATTTTACACGTGATTAGATGTTTGTAAGCAGAGAGCTGGATATAAAGATGCAAAATTGCAATTCAAATTTTAATGTAGTTAAGCATTTACATCACATTTCAAATCTGTAGTGTTACGCTTTCTCAGTGTGATTTCAGTATTTGAACTAAACTATAGGGGAATATTTGTGTTGGAAGTGTAGTTGTTTGCAGTGGTAAGGACCGTGGAACATGTTTTAACAGAGAACTAGCAACTAGGTGATTGTCTTTTGAAATAATGTTGATTTGTCTTCGCATGTAAGAATTATAATAGTTTTTAAAACTGGTTATATATTAAAATGTCTCTGTGGCTAAAGGATCTTCATAAGTAGCTACAATTATAATATCTTTGAAATAGCATCTATACACCTTAAAAATTATTTTTTCCTGCTCTATTTTTCCTGCTCATTAATTACAGCAATCAGTTGTTTTCAGGAAAAATAAACATGTGTAAAGTAATGATCTGTCTTTGCAGACTTGGCATTCTTGAGACACATTTGATGAGTTAGTGCAGACTGGAAATTTAAGTTTCATGTGATAAATTAAGTTTCGTATGATATATGATATTATCACTAGCCCTTTTTCTTGTGGGGGATTTCAATTTACGAATGTCTGCTGGAAATGCAGTAGAGCAGAGAGGAAGCAGTCTAGGAGATTCCCAGAGTGTGTGGAAGGTAACTTCCTGACACAGCTGGTGAGTGAGCCAGCTAGGGAAGGTGCCCTGCTGGAGCTTTTGCTTGTGAACAGAGAAGGGACTTGTGGTTGGAGGCCGTCTTGGCCATAGTGATCATGAAGCAATAGAGTTTTTGATTCTTGGAAAAGTAAGGAGAAGGGTTAACAGAGCAGCCACCAAGAGGGCAGATCTTGTCCTGTTTAGGAGACTGGTTTACAGAATCCCTTTAGAAGGAGTCCTGAAGGGCAAAGGAGCAGGAGCAGGCCATCCCCATGTTCTAAAAAATGAGCTGACTGGGAAGAAGGCTGGCCTGGCTGAACAGAGAGCTTTGGACAGAAGTTAGTGTGTGTGTGTGTGTGTGGGAAGGATTATATGATCTCTGGAAGAAGGGGCAGACCACTCAGGAGGACAACAGAGATGTGGTGCTATGTGGGGAGAAAATTAGAAGGGCCAAAGCTCAACCGGAACTTAATCTGGCTGCTGCCGTTAAAGACAATAAAAATACTTCTATAAATATGTTAGCAACAAAAGGAGGACTAAAAATCTCCATCCTTTATTGGATGTGGGGGGAAAACATAAAATGAGGAAAAGGCTGAGGTACTTAATGTCTTCTTTGCCTCAGACTTTGATAGTAAAACCAGTTGTTCTACAGGTACCCAGCCTCAAAAGCTGTTTTGGTTTGGTGGCTTAATTTTGGAAGATGTTTGTTACCTGCATCTGCCACCAGATGCGACTGATGCATTTGTGATGTGGAAATTATGGAGGCCACAGAATACATTCCTGATTTGTGCATGTTTTGGTATGTTTTATGCCAATTATGATGGAAGAAGAAGGAAAAGATGTTTTATAGCATATGGAAAAATCATGTACATGTTTCTTTGCTCAGCTGAGAGATCAAGAGGCTTGTCTGTGCTTGGGAACATTTTAGAATCTTCAGTCTTTGCCTAGCTTGAAGAAATAAGGGTAAGCTGTTATTAGCCTACTCATTGCCCATCTCTGTAGGTCCTTGCCTAAACTTAACATCAGCCTTTGCAGTACCGTTGTATTGGTTTCTGGTTCAAAGCTTTTTCTGAAGTACAAGCAAGACCTTAGTATAAATAGTACAGACATTAAGGAACATTTTTTGTATTTATCATATTCTCACTTTGCAGCATGATTATTAGTGGAGCGAATCTCTTGCATTCTTTGCATCTGTGACTGCAAAAATAGATGCATTCTTAGAGCATGTTAAATTTTACAGTTGTATGTAATTATTCCTTTTTTTTTTTTTTTTTAACCAGAGTTTTCCTTCTTTGATCCCAATGATGCAGCATGTCAAGAAATACTTTTCAACCCCAAAACATCAATTCCTGAGTTGTTTGCTATCTTAAGACAGTGGGTTCCACAGGTCCAGCAGAATATTGATGTTATTGGGAATGAGGTGAGGAAATCCTTGAATGCTTACAGCATTAAAGAAATATTATGGTAACATCAATTAAAACAGTTGATTCAAAAGCAGAAATAATCATAAATACAGGTACAGGTTTTGTAGGTCACAAATGATTACCAAGCAGTGCCTTGTATTCCACATACCTTCAGTTTTAATTTGGAAGAAGGAAATTCAGCACATTTGGTAGGTGGTAGAAATCAAATGTTTCTTCTCAAAACGGTTATTTTTCAGAGGCCCTCCACCTTGGTGCTTCAGTTTCCTATTTAACAGTAATGTAAAACTGATAAATGAAGTTACAGTGAAGCCTGACCAAGTACAATGCTTCCAAGGCACAAGATGAGATAGGATCTGAAATCTTTTTGGGACTTTGTAATCGGTTGCGTTCATAGGACACCTCGTTTCTTATTTTGTCCTACATTCTTATTTTTATTCTGGATTATAGGCTTTTCTAGACAGGCGAGGAAGTATGGTAAAGTTTCTTCCTACCATAATATAACTGGGGGCTTTGTGTAAATAAATAAATAACGTTGAGAGACCAAAGAACTGTGGGAGAGACTTTTCAAACGATACAGTTTTCCTATTGTTCAGTAAAGCCGTTAACTTTTCAGCATGCAAAATGTATGTTAGAAGTAATAATATAAGGAAAAAAAATTACAGGTTAAAATTTGTAAATAGTGAAGTTTAATGATGTTCATTCAGATAATGCTGAATTTCAGATTGTTCAGATTTATTTCATTTGTGCATGCATGTTCCTCAGTTCAGCATTTACATTGTATTCTAGGAAGCTTCTTTGCTACTAGCCATTAAAATGAATTACAGCATTTAGTAAGTTATGGTACAGCTAAAATTCACTTCTTTTCCTCTTGTCTCTCAGATCATTAAAAGAGGTTGCAATGTGAATGACAGAGATGGACTGACTGATATGACTCTTTTGCATTACACTTGTAAATCAGGGGCTCATGGTATTGGTGAGTAAAGAAACATCATTGCAAATGAAAAAGCATATTTAATTAAGAGGGCTACTTCCACTGAGTATTACAGAAGGTTTTCTTGAAGTAAACTTTTTTAGTGCTTAGTTTTGGCTTTTAGTGGCTGTGAGAAAGGGATGTATTGAAATATTATGGGGTTATTGCTGTGGCAGTTAGTGGTAGAGGTATTTCAAAGAATAGTGCTAATTTACACATACATTTAATAACAGCAAAGGCTGTTTCAAACTGAGGTGCAAACTGTGAACTAAGGTATTCACAGTCTTCTTAGGTCAATAAAACTAGAACATTTAAGTGACTGGCTGTTTTTGTTTTTCTTTTTTCTTTCACCCTGATCATGTCAGAAGAAAACAGTAATCTTTCTTTGTTTACATTATGATGATCATAACTACTGGAAATAAGAGCTTTTAACTCTGAACTCCCCAGTTGTGTTTGTTGCCCCTGAACCCAGTTCTCCTTGGAGTTAAAAGTTTCATAGCAAGATCTGGCACAGACTAGCTTTCCTGGTGGTGGAAGATCTCTTAACATAAACCTTATCATTGTGGAACTTATTTTTTCCTCTCCCAATCAGATTGCTGTTCTTTATGTTGGAGATAAGCAGGTTGTGTTACATAATGTAGCAGAGATTTTGGCTCTTTTATCATAACAGGCAAAGACTTTTGCATTCTAATACTAAAAAGAAGTGCATCTAATAGTAGTTGCTCCTCTGTAAGGTTTAAGAGCTTGATGTACCTTTTGTTACACATAAGCACATGCATATTTTTTGAGGTCCTGTAAATAAATCTCTAATGCATGTTTTAAAAAAAATTGCCTTGCAGGAGATGTTGAAACTGCTGTAAAATTTGCAACACAGCTTATTGATCTGGGTGCTGATAGCAGTTTACGCAGCCGCTGGACAAATATGAATGCCTTGCATTATGCTGCTTACTTTGATGTTCCAGAACTTATTAGTGTTATTTTGAAAAATGAAAAGCCAAAAGGTAGGTATTACTGTTATTTCATATAGTTGTCAGTATTTTGTTCCTTTGTCGATCCTAAGCTGATGTGTAGTGGTCTTTAAGTGTAGGGTTTGCTTACCCATTTTACATTAAGAATTTCTAATTTCTTATTCTTCTAGTCAATTTTGTTGGTGTGTTTTCTCTTAACCTATTTTTTTGTGTGTGGTTTAATGCACAGAACACATTGCTGTGTTTTAAAGTTCATAAGCTTGAGCTTTGTACAAAATGGTAGGGAAGTATCTAACAGAACTGAATGCAGCTAGCTTAATTCTAAGTTCTTGTTTGAGGAATAAGAGAATGTATGCACAAGACCAAAGATGTAACTATTCTGGCAAATTCTCAGTGTTTTTAAGTGCCTTAATCATTGAGAAGTGTGTTTGAAATACTGGGAGAATGGTAAAGGAGAAGTGGAGATTTGGCAACAACACGTGACAGACTAGGGGCTGAAGCAGCTTTGACATACTAATTTTTCTTCACATATGTGCTATCTGAAAGGTCATATCTAAGGAACTGTTTTACTTTAGTGTTTGGCATAAATAAATATATATTTTTAAAAAGATTAAAAAAAATAGGGCTCCAATAATCAATTGTAAAACTTAAAATTTGGTATCTTTCATCTTTTTAAAGTTGGTCAATCTCTATGTATAAAGTTGACGTGCATATACATATTTATGATCTATATGTCTGTTATATTTCGTGCCCTAAAATATTAATTCAGTATAAACATATTAGAATGTTGATACAATTGAGATAAATTTTATTTATCAATTTGTGGAAAGGGTTAGTGGGATAGAAACTGTAAGTAGAGAATGCTAGAAGACTTGTACAGCCCTGAGGTGGAAAGTTTTACATCCTTCACCGGTATTTCAAACTGGAATATTATTGCTAAATCCTTCCTGGCTTTTGGATTCTGTATGAGATCAGTTGGCATTTTAAATAAATGGTTATATTCTTAATTGACTCAAATTGACATCTCTTGTATAGTTTAGGAGAGGTGCCAAAGTCTAACTTCACAGCTGATTAAAAGATATGCTGGGAACAATTAATGGAAATGTGCATCATGATAACCCTCTTCTAGTCAAATGCAGTTCTGTATTTTCCAAAATGTCAGTGCAGGACCCTTTTGAGCACCATTCTTTGGAAACACAGGAATTATAAAAATCAGTAGTTTTTATATAATTCTTGGCCATCACTAATAAAATTTGTGTAAAGCAGAGGTATAGTCAGTTTTCCCTTGTCCCACTACCTGTTCATAAAGGAAAACAACTGGTTGAAGTTGCATCTCATTTTAAAGTTTAAAGTCTATAAACAGTAAAATATAAATATCAATGAAACATTAATTTACATTCAAACCTAAAATTACTTGTTAGTCTTAGCTCAGTGGATTGGGTATCTCAAATAGCAGTATCAAAAAATAAAGTAAATGCTCATCTTCCAGATTTGATCATGGTCTGAAAAAACACATGCAAATAAGGTTAACATTCTTTGTAGAATCACTTCTCATACACATTTAGCACATAGCTAACCGTGTCTCTGTATAAATGTCGATATAAATTATAAAAATTAATGTACTGTCATTAAAAAAAATAATGTTCTCTCAAGTAATCTGTAAAGTGAAATATTCAATTAACAGACTTGCATACCTTACATGATATTTAATTGCAGATGTAGATGCAACCTGCAGTGATTTTGATTTTGGAACAGCTTTACATATTGCTGCATTTAACCTATGTACAGGAGCTGTCAAGTGTTTACTGGAACATGGAGCAAATCCTGCCTTTAGGGTAAGGTGTTAGGTTGTATATAAGTCACAAGGCTAAGAATTAAATGATTTGATTATCTGGGGGAAAAAATATCTGGAAAAAATAACATGGCGTATATGGGTTTTGGTTAGCTAAAAATGTATCATGTGGAGTGATAGTGACTTTGAAAAATTACTTGTAACTTGTAGTGGATGACTTTCTATGCTTTGTCATACTTCTGTGTTGAATTTTGTATTTTTAAGTCTTGATGTGGTTCATTAGTTCAAACAGTGTTCAAGATGTTCTGTTTTGATGCATCAATTTTCGTTTGTTAAAATGCCTGTGTATTTTGCAACAGTTGTCATGACAGGTGGATCTTTTCAGAAATACAGGAGTACAGTATGTGACCTCCAGCAACTCAGTATATTGCTCAGTAGTAAACTTAGTCTTAGCATAAGTAACTGATAATGAAGAACCATTAGCTGCTCTTCTTACTAAGCAAATAGTAGGCCTGAGTTACAGTGTAAAACGTTGCTCTATGTGTGTAGCCACCTGTCCTGGATTTTAAGTGTAGGTGGTATCTCAGTTCTCCATTTTCAAATTCATTTTTTTACACAGATAATTGTGCTTCCACAAACTGAAATTTGGAAGATGGGTTAAGATTTGTACTAATGCCTTTGAAGAGAGGGTAGGCAGAACTTGCCGTTGTAGCAGCCTGAAGGCCAAACCGTGTATATGCTCTCTGATCAACTGGCCTTGAGTTAAGGTTAACTTCAGGTTAGTTAGTACTCAGCTGACTCTGGCCTAGGGTGAGCATCTCATGGGACATAGAGGAATCACAGTAACTGCTGTGTGGACGTGGAAACTGGTTAGAAAGGATTTTTAATCCTCATTGCATTTCACATGCAGTACTCCATATTTGAATAAATACTTGAATAAAGTTGTTCAAGTTTATGTGAGACACCAATTTTTTGTATTCTACACATGCTATATGTGTTAATTTAATGGTATCTTACAATTGGAATAAGCCTCACCAAGGATTAAACTGTACACTGGGGAAAGATAAATTCTGTGGGAAGTATTAGCTTTATAGTATTGGTATGACCAGAATTCTCTTACTATAATGAATCTGTGCTGGGGTAAACAGATATATCTAGGTGCTTTAGGTGCTTTTTTTTTTTTTTTTTTTTCCTTCTTTCTCATGCGTCCAGAGTACTAATAATGCTGTTAAGATTAACAATTTTGGAAACTTAGCACTTCTGAAAATATGACACCATAAATGTTAGCTTATTTGCCTAAGGATGTCTTGGCATCCTCATTTGAAAATGTGGATGTTCTTATCCTTGTTTATATTCTAGGAAAAATATCTAATGAAGTGGATTAAAAACTTCATAAACTGCTCTTTTTTTTTTTTTTCTAATCAGTTGTCACAACATTAAATCCAGTAGTATGTTATGTTTTTACAGAATGACAAAGGGCAGATCCCAGTGGATGTGGTTCCTGATCCAGTAGATATGCCACTGGAAATGGCAGATGCAGCAGCCAGTGCAAAAGAAATCAAGCAGATACTGCTGGATGCAGTGTCTCTGTCATGTGATGTCTCAAAAGCCGTGATTCCAAACCGTAATCATGTCACAGGCAAGGCCATGCTTTCATCGCTTGGCCTGAAGCTGGGAGATCGTGTCGTTATTGCAGGACAGAAGGTATGCTGAGTAACTTGGTGGGCTGGCAGATGACACCAAGCTGGGTGGTGTGGTCGACATGCTGGAGGGAAGGGATGCCATCCAGAGGGACCTGGACAGGCTTGAGAGGTGGGCCTGTGCAAACCTCACAGAGTTGAACAAAGCCAAGTGCAAGGTCCTGTACATGGGCTGGGGCAATCCAAACATGAATGGAGGCTGAGTGGATTAATGAGAAGCCCTCATGAGAAGGACTTGGAGTTATTGATGGATGAAAAACTAAATGTGAACCAGCGTTGTACGCTTGCAGCTCAGAGAGCTAGTTCTATCCTGAACTGCATCAAAAGATCGGGAGCCTGAGGGAGAGGATTCTCCCCTTATACTCTGCTTGTACGATACCCCACCTGGTGTACTGCATTCAGTCTGGAGCCCCCAGTATGAGGAAGACATGGACCTGTTAGAGAGGGTCCAGAGAGATGGGGAGGGACTCCTTACCAAGGCATGTAGGGATTGGACAAGGGAAATGGTTTTAAACTAAAAGACAAGATTCAGATTAGATGTTAGGAGGAAATTCTTTACTCGCATGGTGCTGAAGCACTGGAACAAGCTGCCTGGAGAAGTTGTGGATGCCCCGTCCCTGGAGGTGTTCAAGGCCAGGTTGAATGAGGTCCCGGACAACCTGGTCTAGTGGGTGGCATCCCTGCGTATGGCAGGGGGAGTGGAACTAGATGATCTGTAAGGTCCTTTGCAACTCAAAACATTCTATGATTCTGTATTATCCTTATAATTTCTGGATAGTCATATTTCAAATTTGTGGCTCTAAAATGCTTTCTGAGAAGTATGAACTCTGGCAGTAAGGATACGGTTACATGAAGTAACGAGCCGAATAGTTAGCTGTTAAAGAGAGCCACTCCCATGGAAAGCAGTTTTGACAGACAACATCTGCATCCATATACAAAATTTTAACAGTATCCTGTAGTACATCAGCATCATTCAGTTTGTTAACGCCTTTGGTGTTACATTAAATGATAGTAACATTTACAGATTACTTTGTGAGTTGTCCAAGTTTCAAAGTTGCCAGTATTCATTCACTAATGAACCCTGTCAGTTTCCAGAAGGCAGCAGAAAAAATCTTCAATTCTGCTTAGCCTAGAGTAACCCAGTTTCACTGGTGCAATGCAGCTAAAATCTTTGAAGCAGTATTGTGCCAGAGGGATCATTATATTGTTCTGTAGACGTATAAGAACATTTAATACTGGTCCAGCTCAGATTTGAATAGCTTTTAAGAAGCTAACTTGCTAGACACTATTTAAAAATGAATTTGAAAAATTTAACATTGTTGCAGTTAATATCCATACCTTTTATTTGCGATAGCAAGGGCTTGGAAATGATTTAAGAGTGCTAGTATTCCTTTTACGATTCCTAATATTTTTTTCTGGTAAATATTGAAGACATTTGTGAGCAAAATTTTATGTTTGGATAGTTTTGTGTTTAATAATTTTTCTAGTATTATTCTAGTATAACTTTGTAATTTGTAATTACCAATTACCACAACTGAAGTGTTTTAAAGTGGACCCCACTGAGAGTGCAGAGCTGCCTCCATCCTGCATTTTTGTGGTCTGTTCTTGGAATCAGGTCCGAAGAAGTTAGGGAATCACTACCTGTGCAGAAGGCATTTTAACTGAAGTATGCGGAGGAAGCTGCCTGCTCTTAAAAGACAAATAAATCCATGGAATTTTCTTTTACAGAATGCTGTTGCACAGCAAAAGCAAGGGGAAATAATGTAAATGCAAATTAATAAAGATTCTATAGAAAGAAAGGGAAGAAATTAGTACTCTTGTGTATTTTTGCAAGAAATAAGGCCCACAGTACTCTTTGGACTGTAATTTTGCTTACTGTGTATGGATAAAGCTTTCTGAGTTGCTAGCATTTGTTACAGGAGCTGAAGCTGTCATATGACAGGTGGGAAGGAAGAATGTGGTTGTGCTTTTCAGTCTTCCTTTTCCATGTCTGCTCTCCTACTGTTAAATTTGTTTACCTGAATGGATGCTCAAGTGAAGCGTGACTGCAGGGAAACCAGTAGCTGGGAGGAAACTTTTTTCCTGCTTCTGCTGTGTATCATGGCCTGTGTATCCTCTGCTCCTTTCTTATTCAAGTCCTAAGGTTTAAGCCACCTTTGGTGGAGAGTGGAAGAATCTGTTAGGCCACTTAGTCAAACTTCTCCCAGGTGAATTTGATGTGTGGGTTTGTAGCTAAAAAGTTTGTGTTTAGATGTTATGTACCTGCCTATAACGATCAAGTTTAAAGATCTTCAGAGTAAAAGAAAAATAGTCTCTGGATAATGTTTATTTCTTATGAAATGTTAAGAAATCATAGCCAAAAAGTTGTAGATTAGAGAAAAAATAGGTTCCTGTCTGTTTACTCTCTGAAGACTGGATAAGACAGTGAAGTCATGGTAAAAAAAAAAAAAAAAATTAAGTAAGATTATTAAGGTCATAGGGGATGATGAGAACTGAGCAACTGAAAGATGAAGGGTTTTCATTACTATAACTGATAGGAATATAAATATGAAAATGAATTGAAATCAATGTTAAATACTTCTTTCTTAGATATTTCTCCCTGATTTTCTTGAAGTTAGTGTGCTTATAATGTGTATTTGTGCAGAGTAAATACAGGTCCACTAGCAAGACTAATGTCTTGAGTCCACATAATATATATTAAAACAACAACAAAATATTTAAAAACGTTAGTTAGATTTTTAAATTTTCTTTAATCATAAGAGGGGAATAAAAGACTTAATATTTTCTTTGGAAAAGATTAATATGTTCTGAAGGCAGTGTTTACCTTTTAACCCCTGCAACATAAATAAAAAAGTTACAGAATTTAAAATCTAATATTTCCATGGAATTTTCAATTCAGCAAGCTATCAAACTGGGTTTCTGGAACTACTTTTATGGAGGTCACTGAAAGTAGAACTTCTCATTAGGCATACACTCATGTACTGTGCTGAGTTTGAGTTGTATTGTACAATGGTGCTTACTGTTGAATTCTAGTCTGTTATGAGAGCTGTCAATAGCCACTGCTATTGTTCAAAATATCCACAGAAGGAATTATAAGTTTTGGAAAATGCATTTGTTGGCATTGAAATATAGGAATGTCAATCATCAAGGAAGATCATTACGTTTGCATTTCTCTGTTTGTTCTGATTAAAAGGTTGGTGATGATTTGCTCTCACCTGCATAATGTATACTACGCTCTTGCAAACAATGTTTTTTTAACAGTCTTTCTATGTTGATGCCTTTTGCTTTAGGTTGGTACGCTAAGATTTTGTGGTACAACGCAATTTGCCAGTGGCCAGTGGGCTGGCATAGAACTGGATGAAGCAGAAGGAAAGAACAATGGAAGTATTGGAAAAGTACAGTACTTCAAGTGTGCACCAAAACGCGGTATAACCTTTTTTTATACTTCATGTCTTAAGAGGATTAAAGGAAAAAAAAAACACTTTTGGAAGATATAAACTTTTGGGGAGAATAAATGCAGATTCTGTTGCCTTTTTTATAGTTTTCTTTTTACTGATTCTTTGAACTGTTCCTGGACTAGCTTTTTGGCTGCAAATATTTGCAAGAACACTGAGACAAATAATGAAAATTTATGGTATACCTTGAAACTGAGATAATAATCTGTCTTGTTTTTATGACTGTACTGTTGAAGCTACTTCTCTTGTAAGCAGCTCCATAACATGGTCATGTTTCTTTACTTGCTTTGCTTTCCTTTTTGAAAGGAGGCATGCTTGTTCTCAACCTGTTCCAGTTTTCATTGATACTTCATGAATACTCATGAGATAAAGTCTTGCATTTTATAGCAGCGGAGACTGAATGTTACCATTAGGCCAAAAAGGAGATTGTAATTGATAGTTTTCCTGACTGCCTGAATTACTTTGTTCAAGTTGCTTCATGAGACTTTTGGTTTCGCAATTCCATTTGAGCTAGTCCTTCCTACCCTACAAGAGCTTTAACAGCATAACTAGCCATGAACGTGGCTGAAAAAATACTAAATTAACTGTTGTAAGAGAAAGACATTACATTAATATTATCTCTGATTCTTTTTGCCCCATACAATTTTTTCTCCAGGTATCTTTGCACCTCTTTCTAAAATAAGCAAGTCTTATGATCAGAAGAAACCCTTTGTACGGAGTACTTCCATGCGATCTTCTCCTTTGGTCAAATCCAAGAAAATAGATGTAACGCATGTAACTTCCAAAGTGAATTCTGGTGAGTATTTTCTTTCCTGTTGAGACAGGATATAGAGAAGCTAGTTTTCAAGAATTACCACCAGTCCTGTAAAGCTTGATATTAAAATACTTGTTTGGAATTAGTTCATCACATGGGATGCGAAGGTGCCGTTAACTGCATGTTCCTGGTAGGATGCTGTGTATAGCTGCTTAGGGACTATGTGCCAATAGAGGTTCTTGTCTTTATATACTGTGTAGGAGTTCATCATGGCATTTATTCTTGATCCTTTAAAGTAAGTTCTGATTGGTTGTGATATTAATTACATGTCTAAACATAACCTGATTTCATTTACTACGATCTTCCTGGGTAACTTGAAACGTTGAGATTAGTTTCAAGATTTTCACCAATCTATATACAATTTTATGTATAGAAATTGAATACAATTAATTTTCTGGCAAAATAATCAAGTAACCATTTAACTGATTGTGTTTTATCTGCTAGTTAAATTATCTGGGTAAAACCAGAGGCAAACTAGAAGAGAACAGATGTTACTGTACGAAGGCCTTAAACTACTGGTTAGAGTTACAGGCTCAGTCCCTGGCACTGGTTTCGACTGTTAGTGATTTATTCAAATAAACTTATACGGAAGGATTAATTTACGACTTGCAAAGTACAAGTGATGCATCTCTTCTCATCTGTTTAGATTTCAAGGTTGAGAACAGACTCTTTCCTGCTGTGTACAGTGCCCACCATGCATAATCAGGCTCTGTAGCTGGCTGGCTGACTAATAATGTTATTAAATATATTACATTAGGATGTCTTTAGTCTTTTGAATCCTGTTTAGATGATTCATACTAAGGCAACACAGCTTCAAGGATGGAAGAATATGCATACATTTTCTATGAATTTGCTCATGTACTCTAAAATACTCCACTCCTTACCAATGTGGCAGGTTTATGCAGGCTATTGAAACAATGTGACAGGCTGGTAAGAGGGGTGTTTTGGCAGCATTTTGGATGATTCATGTAACTCTGCATACATTGAGGGGGAAAGTAAGCCCTAATTATGTGTATTTGCAATTAACACAAGATTTAAGCTGTTTAGAAATTGATGTCCTGCATAAAATACGTCTCTGAATAATTACTTTGTTAGCTGTGTTGCTCAGGAGCAGATCTATGCTATACTGACTTCATTAAATTAATTATTTCAATGTTTGATTCAGTTTGTTGTGAACTGTTTAAAACTTGTTAAACTGTAATGGAGAGGTCTGTTTCCTTTGCCACAGACGGTGTGTTCAAGACAGTTTAGCCATAAACCGTCTTTTCTGTCAAAGTTGCATGTCTTTGTAAATTTAAAACGTTTGATGCTTGCTGTAGGTAAAATCAGAGTGAGTTATGCCCAGCAGAACTTACATCTACTAACAGTAACCTTGAAGCTGTTATTTTTAAGATGTTCATGTTCTTGTATCGAAAGGGCCATTAGAATGAATGTGCCTGGCTGTTTCACCATCTAGAATGGGAGGATAAAGCTGTATAATGCAGAACTTTGTTTCACAGTGTTTATATGCATCAGCAGATTAAATCTCTTCTTTCCTTTAAACTTTGTCTCTACAGTTAACTGGCTTGTAATCCAGGTAAAAAATGTATTTTGTAGATACGGTTAAACATAGTTTTACGGTGCAAAGTAAAATATGATACTGTGTAGAGATTTTCAAATTTGATTTGTTTCTGCTGGATTTGAATCATCCATCGGATTGATGATAGCGCTTTTTCAAGATTTTAGAAAAAGGATTACTTTAATCAAATTGAGAAATGTGTTATCAGTCACAGATTTTTTTTTTTAATGGCTACGATATAAAATTTCTGCAATTTTTTCTGTAAACCAGTGCAGCCCCTGTAGCTGAATTAAGCTGAGAGAGATAGATAAATAAAAAATGCAGGATTTCTTCTTCATAACAGGGACAGGGCAAATCATAAAAAAGCTTGTTATTTGCTGAGTTTGGTTAGAACACAGCTAGAAATGTGAAACAGTTATTTATAGAATATAAAAGGTATTAATACTAATTCATATGCATATCACGACATTGTTGCTCTAAGAGTAAGGATCTTTCCTTAAAAATGGTATTGGTATACTTCATTATTTATAGATTGAAGATTTGATCTCAAAAATCTTCTGTAATCTTTAATCTTTAAGTATGAAATTAATAGTAGTGAATAATGTACCTTAAATACTATGAAAGTATTGTTGTGTGTTGTTTATGTAATAGATGTGAATATCTGAAAGGCTTAAGTGAAACTCCTTCAATATAAACATGAATATTTTGCAGACCATGTGATAGTGTGGCAAGATAGTTTGGACTGTTTTAATGTGTTAAGGTGTCTAACATCCATTAAAACAATTCTGCAGTCATGTTTTACCTATTTAGCAAGAATTTAAAGAGTTTTACAGTTTTAACCATTTTATCCATGCATCCATTAATCTGCAAATCTTTCAAATTGATTTTTTACACGATTTTCCTGTAAAATTGCTGTTCATTGTTAGGATACAATTGAATTCTATAGATATTTATATATATGTATATATTTCTATTCTAGGCCTACATATGTCAAAAAAACCCAGTGCTTCTGAAACCAACTTAATGACTGTTAACAGGGGAAAAATGCTACCTGCAAAAGAAGGTAACTAAATTAATTTTAAATTTAAACTAGTTTTATTTTTTTTAACATTTTGAGGAAAAAATGAGTAGAGCAGAAGTATTATGGCTGTTTTGCCTCTGTAAAAGCCTTCCATCTGCAAGGCTTACTTAAAAAAAATAAAAATAAAAACCTTGTCTATCTGTTCAATTTCCAAGCAAGTACACGTTAGTGTATTAGGAGCAAGAGTAAAATATGTGAATGTTTGCCTGGCATTCTTTGCTGGTTTGGCAGCAACAGCCTCTCCCCAGATACACGGCCAAGAATACAGACAAGTCCATAAAGCTGAAAGCTGTCTCTTAGTAAATGACATTCCAGAGTACCTACAGATGTACCTTATGTTTCTAAGGGAGACCTTTTGCTCTGTGCTGCTCATTTTTTGATGATGGGTATCATGGAAGACACAATTGCAGGCTTTTTATGAAAAATGAAACTAGCTTGTTAAAAATTTCCATTTAAATATAAATCATTCTCTGCAATCATCTAGTTTCAGAACTGGATTATGACTTTGCTGAACCTCTTTTTTTGTGTGTGTATGCTGAATTTAAAACGTGAAGGGACCTCACTTTCAGGGGTATTCTTAAAAAAATAAAAATCAAATCGCCTTCGGGATTTCCTCTGTAAAACCATATTGCCATTGTTGGTAAAAAACAAAACAAAAACAAAAAAACAACACACAACTAAACAAAGCAGTACCGTGGGAGTCTTGAAAATGATGGAGGAAAGTTGAACATAAATCTTATTGGACAGTTTAGATATCAGGGTTTGCAAATGGTGATGAAAGCTCTTTATTTCCACTTCTTATTGTATAAATATTAATATTAACACACTATGGAAGAGAATATAGTAGGCTTTAATCCAGACAATAATTCATTCACATAGTGTCACCTTCCTTCCACTTCTCATCAAGTCTTTAAAAGTCTAGACAGTGTGGTGGCATGATCTCTTAATATTAAGGCTTCCATATTCTAATAAATCTGCTTGGGACTGTCTAGAAAAGTTTTCATGGAGTAACAAACATGGGACTTCTGGAGACCTCTTACAGCACTAAACTAGCACCATATTCCCAAGGGAGAACCAGGTCCACCTATGTTATTCCTGACGTGTGTTTAACTACTACTTAAAAACAAACAAACAACTTTTAATTTTGACCCTTTACTTTGCATTCTTCCCACTGTATGGAGAACAGATAACTTCCCTCATGCAGGAGCTTTCTATTCTGCTTAGTCTGTCCATTTCCAAATGTGATCTCTGAAGGGTATTTCCTTTTGTCTTGTAGGTTTTCCTGGATACAGCAGCTCTTCCTCTTCTACTACCTCCTTAGAAGGCAAGCAGAATTATTCTAAGAAGCGGAACTCAACTAGCAGCAATAAAAAGCCACTTACTAGAGCGTCTTCTGTCTCATCTAAAATTAGTGCCGGTATGATACGTTTTCTCAAGGAATATTTTCAAGTGAGAAAGTTTACTGTTGTATTAAATACTTGCATGGAACTACTTGGGCTGTTTCAGAATATGAGATGGTTAAAGAAAGGCACTTGAAAGTAGGTTATTGATAAACTTAAGCTTTGCGGCTTCGTAATTTTCTGTAACATCTGCAAGCAGAAAAATGTTATATCTTGTCACTGTGCCTTTCAGCTCATAGAGAAAAGGCTGTAGTCCACAACTGTCCACTGGAGCAAAGCAATTCTTTGTCTAAGCAAATTTGTGTTGCTATGTATTAAAGGTACACTATGTTACTTGGATATTTGGATTGATATTTGACCAATCAAGTGGTTTACTATCTACTAAGATTTTCTTTAATTTTAAAGATATAACATTAACGGTGTGAAATCTTGTTCTTCTCTTGAACAGGGCTGTACAGTTCTTCTTCATCTACGAGGAAATTTCCTTTCAATGAGGGAGAAATTCAAGTTGGAGACAGAGTACTGGTGGTAGGACAGAGAACAGGCACCGTTAGATTTTGTGGGACGACAAAATTTGCACCAGGTAGTTGCAATGCACCTTGTGTATGTTGTAGAACCAATTTGAAATAGCTTGCACATGAGGACAAGAAGGAAACCATTGATAACTCCTTATTCTTAACTCCCTCCAAAATATTCTAAATTTACTGGTTTGTTTTTTTGTTTCAAAGTTCTCTTTCTCCTATGTTTCATTGAATATATATATATATGTGTGTGTGTGCGTGTATAAATTAGGAAAAATATAAAAACCACGTTGCAGTGTATCCAGACATTTTCAAACAGATTGAGTTGACCTAAATTATGGAAACAGTTTTTTGACTACTTATTCTTTTTAAACCACATTCTGTTCTTTATGTCTGTATCTTTTAATAAGATTATAATATTATTGTAAAATCAATGCATAATTGCCATTGGCTGGCAAGTATTATTGGTTTAAGTACCTGGTTTAAAGTCCACTTAATTGATACGTAATGAGCAATACTCTTGTCTTGATATTTGGTGGCATCAACATTTTAAAAAAGAAAAGAACATGTGAGATTGCAGTGCAAACTACATATTTCCTTAATTCTCATCACTTCCCCCAATTTCATTTTAGGCAGTCCTTGCTTAAGATACTGTATTTAACTAATTCTACACTTCTGTGTGATCACTCTTACATTCTTATTACTTCTTACAAAGTAAACAATGAGAAAAGGACCAGTTCCTAAATACACTCTAAGAAGTTTAAAACCAGAACACTGTTTGACAGTTTGTATCCTCCCTTTCAAATGCAAATTAAGGAAAGATTTTTTTTGGTGAAAAGTATGGTATTGCAAGAAGCAAGGATGGGAAAAGCTAGTAAAAACAGCTTTGCAAAGCTAGTAGTAACATGCATTTTTAAATTTCAATTTTAATATCAAAGCTCTGTCAAGTTACCAGAACTCTATTTCCTATTCATTTTGCTGCAAAATGCAGATATTTATTTAATTCTGAAAACAGGAAGGAGAGAGTTTCTAACAAACCGAGACCTCCTAATTCATGAGTTGTCATTCCTGAGTTTCACGAGCTGATTATTAGAATTACCATTTTATCCAGTGCCTTAGTACCAAGTGACTTTAATTAAATTTTTGAATCTTTTGGAGATGGATATCATAAGGCCTGCTAATGGAGTACAAAATTTAGCACATTTACATAATTAGCTCTCATTTATCATGGGTTATGAATGGCTTATTATCATCTTGATGCCTACTCAGTGTTCTGTATGAGATGAATTGCTGGCAAGTTGTGATTCTTATACCCTATACTCAATATCATACAGTCACCCTTAATATTTGCAGTAATTGTAACTTGCTAGCTTGAGAGAAGGAATGAATTAATGTCAGAAATTAAATTTTAGCTTTGATGATCTCAGATGAGGCATAAATCATGTGGTCAGAGGACTGAAGAGGGAAACTTGAACCTCCACTACTGTTCTTTCATATCTCCTTTTTGTCAAGTAGCCCCTGTTGCAATTGGTAACAATTCCATTCAACTTTAGTTTAAATATCAAAGGTTTTTACTTTGTGTTAATTAAAATGCTGTTATTTTTTTTTTTGAAAACATATACAATAAATCTAAAGATAATTATTCTGGTACTTTTTTTTGTAATAAACTTTGTTTTTGTATGTATGTTATTAGGTAGATAGACAGTTTTTAGCTGGAAACTATTTTCTTAATGTGGGTGAATATCAACTGTACCAACAATCTGGATAAAGGAAAGCCTGTGGTGTGTGTGTGTTTTTTTTTTTTTTTTTTTTTTTTTTTGTTTTTTAAATAACCATGATTTTATTGTTTTTAAATCTTGTAGGGTTCTGGTGTGGAATTGAATTGGACAAGCCTCACGGTAAGAATGATGGTTCAGTAGGAGGTGTTCAGTACTTCAGTTGTCTTCCTAGATACGGTATATTTGCACCACCATCTCGTGTTCAGAGGTAAGCACTGAGGCAGGTTTAATATTTGTATTGCCAAACGCTTTCTTAATATATTTCCAGTGGAAAATGAAGTTTTGCAGCAGATATGGAAGAAATAATCTCTTTATTCTGCTAATGGAAGTTTATTACCTCCATTAAAAACTTTATGGTTCTTAGATCAGCTTTTTGAAAGCAGAATATAAATTGGAAATGCAGCTCCATTTCCGTTGCTGCTACTTCAAGTATTTTCATTCCAGGGCCTCCATTTCTAGTACAATCTGGGTCATGAAAGTTAGATTTAATGAAAACAATCCTAATGCTCCACGCAAAATTCGGTTATAAAAGGAAGTAGCCTTTGGGCTTGACTAGAAATACCATTTCATTCCTAATTGCACAGAAGACTCAAAACATCCACCAAGCTAATTTGTAGCCTTTCCATTTGGTTTTGGAAGAAGATCTGAGATATACCGTGCTCTTTCCTGCTATATTTGAATCCTGTTACTCTGCTAGAGCTTCTTTCTTTTCTTTCCCTTAACGTCCTATCTGAGCCACACTGTTAAAGAACTTTGCCTCAAAATTATACATGCTCTCTGTCTGTTAATAAAAGACTTTCCATAGTAACTTGCTTGTTGCAAATCAGTAAGTTCACCTCTTACATACCAGCCTTATTACAATTAAAATGTTGGTGTCTTTTGAGAGTGGATGGGGAAGGGAAATGATTAGAACTTAATCAACATTTGACAAGAAGTACTCCAGCAGGAGTTCTGTTAAAAGTTGAGTTTAAATGACTTCTTCATTTTATTATTGCTTTTTTAGATTAACAGGTTCACTGGATTCTCTCGCGGAGACTTCATCAAGTAAAATAAATCACAGTTTTCCAGGTAGGTGTGAAAGACATTGATTTGGTTTATGTAGCCTTCTACCATTCTTCAACTAGTACCTACTACACAAAGCTAACCTCTGTGAAAGCAAAAGGGATTTTCAAGGAACCTAAATGCCAGCAAACGGTCTGACTGTTCGATCCTAAAAATGAAGCCCACAGTTGCTGGCTGCAGAATGAAATGTGGAGTACCATGTTATTAACCCTGTCCTTGTGGAAATAATTACATCAGAGTTAAGACTCTTGACACTTTTCCCTTATTACTGTATTGCACTCTAATCATAGTAATCATAAATTGAACCCAGTCCTTCATCCCCTGGTGAGGGGATCAGTGTAGGGAGAGGCGCATACAGAATTGCTAAAACTTGTGAGATACTTGAAGTAGTCACTTTTGGTTTTCCTTACCTAAGATTTTTTGTGAAAAGGCTGCTTCAAATTACCTTTGTTTGGTTTGTTAAATTTATTTCATCTCGGAACATTTGAACATGTTACAGACACTAATTTTCATGAGAAGTTTCAACATTTAATTTCCAAATTGGCAGGGAGACCGTGTAGCAAAGGTAGTGGAAACAGTATAAAAGTAAAAACAGAAAAAATGAGCTCATAAACAACAACCAAAAAAAACCACCTGTAAGTTCTACACAGTCTATTAACCTTTTCATTTAGGTTTTAGGCGCAGCTTAAGCACAACTTCTGCATCTTCACAGAGAGAGATAAACAGAAGAAACTCCTTCGTTAGGTGAGTATTTAAGTTTAAAATGGGTGGGTGAGCTGGCTGTTAGCTTTGCTGTTTCTTGTTCAAAAGAAAATATTTGTGCTTAAAAAAAACTAGATACATGTCCACTCTTTTTTTCTTGGAAGATTTTTCTTTGAAGATTAAGCAGTAGTCAACCATTTTTCTGTGGATATCCAGGATTACACTCCTGGAACACAGAATATTGTATTCAACATTGTATTCAAGAATACAACATTCAAGGTGGCATCAAAATGGTTTTCTAGTTGTTAATCACTGCAAATTCTCCAAGTTCCTGTATTTTTCACACAGCTCTTTGAAGTCCAGAATACTGACTGACCTTTGCACATTAAAAGTTGTTTTGGCTAAACTCTTTCAAGCCCCAAACAAAATGTGTTGTACTGCTTAATTTGCCAATATTGTCAACTGTGCTAAACATCAGGAATCCAAGCATTTCAGACTACGGTGTATTCTAATATATTAAAATTATGTTTTGCTATTAACATGAAATCAAAAACGTGTTTTTTTTTAAAGGAGTTTGAGAGTTTTTCTTGCCCTGCATTAAATTACAAATTTGCCTTGGGTGTTTTACAGAAATAAAACTTTCTTTTCTGCTTTTCAAACTAGGTCTAAGAGCTCTATGTCACGGCACAGCTGGAGTAACACCAGTGCAACTACCACTGAGGGACTGGTGAAGCTGCACGAAGGCTCGCAGGTTCTTCTGACCAGCTCCAATGAAATGGGTACAATCAGGTATATTGGTCCTACAGACTTTGCACCGGGGATATGGCTCGGACTTGAACTCCGAAGCGCCAAGGGAAAGAATGATGGCTCTGTAGGGGAAAAGCGCTATTTCACCTGTAAGCTGAACCATGGGGTCTTAGTTCGACCTAGCAGAGTAACTTATCGCGGGATTAATGGGGCAAAACTTGTAGATGATATTTGCTGAGCCAAAATATGCTACAAAGTAGGAAATCAAAGCACACAAGAACCTCATCTAGATTTCCACCTTATGTTTTGAACAAGTAAGCCTGTATTTGTATTTAACATATATATAATATATATATGTGCATATAAATATATATATATTGTGTGTGTGCGTATGTGTGTATATATATGCATATACACACATATTAAGAAGTAAACACACTATTCTGTTTCTCTTAATGAAACAGCTCTTACCTGGGAAAAGGTACTCTTACTCCAAAGGCTTTTGGGTTTGAGATGCTGTATTATTTGAATCATGCTCCAGTTGGAGAACGCTAGTATATCCAGTGTTCTCTAAAGTTGCTTCGTGATTCATATAGTATTTAAACAATTTTCTTCCATGTAGTAATGAACTGACAATGCTTCATGCATCGCCTGCTTTTGATAGAGGAGGTGGTTAATGAGCGACGTGTGTTTCCTAGACACTTTGACAATTTCAATACCAGCTGCTAGCAATAAAAAAGGCAAAAAAGACATTTTTCTTTTCAAGCACTTGAAGTATTTCTATATTTTATCATCAGATCCATACTCTCTTTACCCCCCTGCCATTATCCCCTCCTGAATATAGAAGGGCTGATAAATGCAAGTATTTGCGGCTATCCTAGTGAATGAATTAAGTAAAAAGCCTATAAAAACACACAAAGACACTGCATGTAGTTGTTAAATGCACTTTTTGTTGTATGTATTTGTTGAAAGAGTTTCCTGTAAGAAGCACTCTTTAAAATAATGCACTTTGCACTCTCTTGGAGAGCTTTCCCTCATTTTTAAAGGTATTTTTTTGTTGTTTGGTTGGTGTGCTGCAGGCTATGAGTATCGCAATTTTTAAGTGCAAATGAACCCAGAGTGGAACTACACATAATAGATACATTATAAATATTAAGTCTGTATAAGTACAGCATGGTAATTCCTGCCAGTGGTGTGGGTTATACGCAGGGTTTTCAAGCAAGCTATTAACTAGCTATTTGTTTGTTACTGATGTTTCTTTTTGTTTTGTTTGGAACGGTATCCAGTATAAGTTTATTGTAAGAGTCTTATGCTAAATTAAGGCTAATTTTAGGAACAGCACTGTAACACAATGTGAGGTGACATTTGCATATCAGCTTTTTAAAAAAACAGATAGTATTTTGCCCATGTTTTAAACATGTAATGTATTTTAATTGCTCACTATCTTACTGAATATTATCAGGGTGGTTTTGTATTCCAGAATGGTCATTTTATTCTTAAATGATCTGCCTGCTTTTATCTACTTGAAAGAAGTGACACTATAATTACATCTTAATATACTATTTTTAGACAGAATTCTGCTGCTATTATGTTATTTTAACAATTAATGTAGCTATTTTTCCTGAGCTGTATTTAAAATACTGCATATTGTATTCTAGCTTATGGACATTTAAATTGAATATAAAAGCTGTAAATTTTTAATGTAAAAAATTGATGCTTTATATTTGAAGATGTACTGAACATTACTTTGTCCAATATCTGTTTCTTGCTGGTATTATTAAAATGAAACCCTGGTGAATAGTATAGGACGGTAAAGAGAAATTTCATTATGTCCTTACAGAACATACATCTTTTCTCTCACTTCTGTTCTTATGTACAAATTATGTAAACAGGATGTTGTAGTGTGCTCTGCAGTGCACAGGAGAGGTCCCTTTTCAGTTAAGAGAGGAAGGAACCAAAGCATGTGTGGGGAAACAGAGAAGAGAGGTGCATGCCTAAAACCTGCTCAGGAGTTTTGTTAACTAAACCATGGTAATATCTTGCCAGGGGATAGTAAGCACATGGATAAACAAGTGAAGGAAAATAAATAATTCTATAAATGTTGGGTCCTAATTTTAAGGAATGTTTCTTGAGAAAGTAGATACCTAAGGCGTAGGAGTGGAACAGAGGGGAAACAAGGGAGCATTTCAGGGCAGGAGCTCTCTTTTCCTGTGCCTGTCATAGGACTTACCTGTGGTACTTCACTGTAATAAGTTTATAATCAGACCTACGAAAAGTCATGTTGTTCTCTGTTTATACTAGCCACTTTCCTTTGGGTGAAAGCCAACCTTTGTTGCTTGTAATAGAAGGAACAGCACCTTTCTCTTCTGTAAGAAGCTTGGAGGGTACCTAGATTTACAACACAACCAAGTCTTAAACATGCTGCTGCTAGCCAGAAAGATGGCAGTCTCTGTTTGGCACCACACCTGCTCCTTTTGCGCAGGTGTGCCTGGTTACTTCTTCAACTGACCTGATGCTGATACAGTCATTATACAACCCAACACAGAAGAAGCCATTTACAGTCATTTTATTTGTCTTCATGCCTTTTTGGTTCACTACACTTGTTTACAATACAAATACACTATTCAATACAAAATACTCAATGACCATATGGTAGTATTTTTCTTCATAGTATCCCTGAAGTGCAGGCCCTTCCTTTATCAACAGTGTTGCATAAACTACTGTACATGAGACAGACATTCCTATAATGAAGCTTTGTTACTAGAAGAAGCCAGGTGCAGACAATTCAGGCAATTTCCTGTGATGGGTTTAACTTTGGGACAGATGCTTTGTGATGTCTTTGCAGCTGTGAAAGGCTGTTTTATGCTATTCCTATGTCAAAGTTCTTGTCCCCAAAAAGACAGGCTCAGTAAGAGGAGCAAACGTGCAAAATTCAATCCTTCATATTCTATTTCAGACCTCTTACCTCTTGTCTAAACATTTGTGCCCAGTGGTGCTGCAGTTACTTTCACACTGAGCCTTTGTCCTTTTGTGAACACACAGGAGTGAAGTGAAGCAAGTGGACCAGTGACATTACACCACTGAAAGATGTGACTCGGCCAAATTTACGCAGATTTTGAGCTTTTAGTCTGTGGTACCTGACCTCCCTTCCCTGATACAGCAAAGCCCCTCTCTTGCCACCACTCCTTCTACTGTTCCTTGAGGAAGCAGAACAACCCAGACTTCTGGCCTTTGCTTCATTTCCAAGCACGTGATATGGAAGCAAGGTTCAGTAGTAAAAACAAAGATGAAAGCACAACTGGAAAGGTAGATAAACAGGCATCCTAACCTACTTTACCTTCAGCAGCTTACAAATCAGCACAGAGTCAGAAAATCTACCTAACATCTACAGGAAACAGATAACATCTACAAGGAAACAAGTTGTTTTCAGAGTATGAGAGTGGTAGCACAGGATTTTCATATTCATTCTTTATATCCTGTAGATCGTACTGCTTCCTGCTTTTCCACTGCAGCATGAGACATACATAAGACTGGAATTTAAATATTGACAACAAAAAAGTTTAACAGTTTAAAAGCAAGTTCTGTACTTGCTTTTACATTTTACAATTTATGTTGTCTCAATAAATTGTACTAACAATTAAAAAACAATGGACAAAATTTTGTAAGAGATTGTAAATGACTTCAACTGTTTCTTCTACAATACTGTAAGCCTAGCGTGGAAGGGTTTAAGAAGGGGATTTACACATGCTGGGATGCTCTTTGGTCTGTAACTTAAGCCCATGGCTCACTGGAGCTTTCAGAACTGATCAGGTGTATCTTCCCAGACACAGAAATTTGGTATTTGTACCTCAAATAATTGACTGGACAAAATGCTTTTGCTAGTGCTTTACATCCAAAAGAAACAGGCTAGAGAGCCAAACTGGTAGAAAGTGAAATACAGACATGGACACTGACTGCTTCCAGTTATAACAGAAATGCTATAATAAATTCTATTAGATATCTTCTTGTACAGAATTTAAGGTACTGTCTCATCATTAACAACTATGACAAGTTACTCAGCTCCTTACAGACAAACGGAGTCCATTACCTCTAAAACATCATCTGCTAGCTCCCCCCAACCTCTGCCTGGAAAAGACAGTTATTTTTTTTCCTACCTCTCTGGACGAACCCCTGCTGGTAATTCTTCAACCCAGGGCATAACTGCAGGGTAACTGCTGCTACCGCATGTGTACTGCTACATGAAGCAGGACTTCATAGACAGATAATTCCTGTCACAGCCCTTCAGATAATTTTGGGTGGGACAGCAATAAAAAGTGAAGTTCAAGTTGCTAACTTAGCAATAGAGGAAACTGGGTTTATTATTAAGGAAAGCTTTCTTTACAACATCCCGGTGGTTGATATAAATAAAATGGTGTTTTAATACTGAAATCCTGGAATGATTTCAGCAACAGGACATACATTCATTCATTTGAAGTTAATGCAATCAGAAAGTGACCAGGAAACTGTCATTGATGCAGCCTGCATGGAAGTGGGAGAGAACCCTTTGGTCCAGACAATTAATTCGTAGAAATAATTCGTCATTGATTCTAAGAAACAAGACATGCAAAATCTCCAAACTTTGTTTCTGAGTATCGCATTTTGATCAGCATCAGTACTTACAGAGCAGTTTGTGCAAACTGGAGCTTGGAGCTTAGACAGCAAACTGGTACACAAAACTAAATGCTCACTGTGGACGAGCTCAGAGATGTTTTTTTACATTAAAAAGAAGTACAAACTGGAGTTCTAAAGTCCTCTGCATTTCAAGTGTTAAGAGGCAGGGGAGGGTTTTTTTTTTTTTGAAAAGATACACAACAACAACAGAAAACACCAAAGCCAACAACAAACTAAACAAAAACAACCAAAAAAAGCATTTCATTTTGGAGACACGAAGGAAGCTTACTTAAAGCCAACTGCTAGTGCAAGAACCATACCCAGTGGACTGGAGAATTTCAGTAGTAATTCACCATTTTGCCTGACCAGTTATCTTCCTCGCATATTGCATAGGTAAGAAGCAGTAACGTGCTCCTTCATCGTTTACAATGTTCACTCTTTGAGACTATTTTGTTCAAACTTTTATGATAATGTAACTGCACAGCACAAACAGCAGCGTAGTACACATGCTATCACCATGGCTGGAGAAAGCATGCTCCTTAAGCATGCGTCACATTTTGCTGCTCGTTCTTTTAAGCTTCTCTAAGAATGCTACATCATAACCTGGTAGGTTATCTGCATTTCTGCGGCAGCAGAGCTGCTGCCTCAGATATAAGAGTAATTTCAACTCAACAAAGATCATTAACTTTCAATGTTTTTGTTCTTCTGTATTCTGTAAGAATACCCGTCAGTACACAGTTCAGATTCTGTCCTCAGTCACACATAAGAGGCAGGACAGCAAAAACTCTACTCCTATGCAAAGATGAGCTACAGAAAACAATGAGGAGCTGCAACCCATTCGAAAATGAGAAAGCAAGAATATTCAAATGAAAATTGCTATTATATGTGAATAATATTGTGGTGCAAGAAAATTCTCTGATAGTGCTTACCTGCTGAATTAATCAGCTTTCCTGAGACTCCACAAACCTACCTCATTGACTTTACTGAGGTAGAAAGAGTGGCCAGTGTGACACTAACACAGTCTTAAGCTAGACAGACTCCTTCTCCAGTGGCTAGCGGCATGAATAGAACTACAAACATAGCGACCTCACCAATCACAAATATTTTCTTAATTCAAGCTAAAGCAGCCCGCATACAGCAGCAGAACACCCAAAGGTAACCTTAGTTATCACCACCAAGCTCATGCAGCAGCGGTGCAATGGATCACTGGCAGCTCCTCACTCAAGCTTGTCAACACAAGAGCACATCTCCATTAACTGACTACCACGCACAATTTGGCATTATTGCAAAGAAATAAAATAGTTCTACATACCAGAGATGTGAGAAAAGCAGGTTAGGAGAGAACACTACTTCTCTCTGTGCTCCTCCCTTACCCCCAGTTACTTTTTTTTTTTTTTTTTTTAAGGGCGGTGTCCCAAACCAAGCCCTCTGATTGCCAGCTGCATATCTCAAAGGTTAACGGCATGTAAACGCAGATACTGGTTGGTTTGCTTAAGCAGACAGAAAGCTTACCTCAATATTTGGAGCCAGGGCCAGATTCAGAATTACTTCACTGAAGGAAGAGTCTTGGCCTGAAGAACACCTTCATATTCCTTTGCTGATGCCTCAGAAGACTCATTTCTATAGAAATAGGCACCTTCTTTTCAGATAATTTTCATTAGTGCTCTAACAGCTCCGTGCACCTGTGAGTTAAAGTTACTAATGCACATCTTTACACGTGAATCATTTCCTACATCTATGTTTTGACAATACAGTTACTGGAATGTTTTTCATGCACAAGGTGTACAAATGAATCAATACAGCCTTTGCTTTTAAATCACGATCATATACATATTTTGTTAAAAAAACAAGGGCTTTAAACCCTTCAAATAGAAACAGTATCTGGCATCTGGAGTGCGGCACAATGTCAATGGCCTTTGTGTTGTTCTTGCTTGTACATGGTATGTGAAAGGCTACTTTAAACCTCTGAGATATGCAGATGGCTGTCCATTTTCAGGGCACAGCTGAAGTTTCTGTCATAATCACGGTCCTTTAAAGCTTCACTTCGGTTCCACGTGACGTGCACAAGTTGTGATGAAGGACATTTCTACTTCTGTAGGCCAGAAGGAATTTTACAGGGATTTACTCAGTTTTAGCGCTTAAGCACAGGAGAAAAACAAACAACACAGAGAAAACCAACAACCGCCCCCACCAAACCACAATGCCTCACAGCATCTCACCCGTCCTCTATGCTTCCTGTTGCTTCTTTCAAGCAATTCAGTACGACCAGGCTTTCTATTGCCCTGCTATCCCACCATAACTACTATACATTCAAGGACTTTCAACGACTAGGCTGGAGCTGGAGCACAACTTGGGAAAGTGCCATTGTGTCACCAAAGTTGTCTCCTTTCTCACTTTGGATGAAGGATGCTCTCTACCCAAACCCACTAAAACCTCTGCCAGCTGCAGGTGCTCTCCAAGCATTCCTTAGCAACAACAAGTTTGGCACGGAAAATCCCAGACCTGAAACACTCAAGGCAGTGAGCTGTGGCTTTACGCTTAAGCAGAGAATGCACAACTAAGAAAAGCTCACAGGAAGGGCATGACAACAACCATGCGTATGAGTTAATGCGATAGGAAGCTGGGCCTCGCAGTTGACATTTGTTTCCTTTCTCTTCCCGCCCTCCCCCTTGTTTCTTTTACTGTACTGGGGCTCTGGTGATTTGAAGCCTCTTGGGTTATTTGAAATTACAGCTTTGAAGGTGGCACTTTTGGAGCAAGTTGGCACAAATAGAAGGTAATGCTGTCACGTCCCTTGCTTGTGGCGTACTGGGTAACAGGACATCTCCTCAAGGCTTGGGGCCACAGGTGGAAAAGTCAAGAGGGTAGAGGGCTCTCAAGGCCCATGCTGGGTTATGTGGCTCTTGTTTCTAAGGGCGGGGTCCTCGTAACTGCTAGCACAAGGTGGCGTGGAGGCTTCCAAAGGTAAGCCCTGCTGTTGGTATCCGTAGTTGACATTCCCACAGGGGAAGTGACGGAGCCTAAAGAGAGGCACTTCTTTAACACTCGCTGTTAGGGAAGATGGCTCTAATAGCAGGGAGGAGCCTGGTAGCCTGCCAGTCACAATGTTGGGCCCCACAGTACAGTTTCCTTCGTGTCCCAAATTCTCCCTCTCAGGCATCTCTTTCTCCAGCAGAGGATTGTTTCTGCTGGCCTGCTTCTCCGCAAACCAGGAACCATAGGTTGGATTCCAGAGGTTGGTGGGCTTGTTTCTGGAGCCCCGGCCTTTGTGCAGCTCAGAAGGGGGGTTGGACTGGGTGTAGGCCATGTTGATATGTCCCCCAGCTGAAGCTGACTGCACCTTCCCAGGGACTGGCGGTTCCAAGGCTCCCGCTTTCCCTAAAGCTTTTCCAGCAGTGATGGCTGATGGCAGGGGTGGTGGAGATGGCAGAGTTTGCTTGTCATCTTTTCTGTCTTGGTGTGCAGAAACCAAGAGAGGAGGAATTCCTTCTGGGTCTTCTGGGTGTATCGCTACCTTCTCTTCCTCTTCAACTGACGGGCCATATTCTACTGGCAAAGCAGTGTTGACGACATCTGGATCCTGCAGGAGAGACGAATAAGAATTTCTCCATGTCTGCTGCCATCACACATACTCAGACTCATTAAAAACCTGAGACATCTGACAACTGTCATTGCTATGATCAGAGACCACCTTTCCCAGACCATCTACAACCTACATTCCACGTGCAGAGGAAGCTGACAGTGTAATTAGCCATGAGAGACAATGGGATACCCATAAAATTAGACTCTTAAAAAAAATAGAGCAACACTAGAATTTACCACAGAACAGCAGAGAGCAAAAAAACAATGAAAAACATTTTTTTTTTTTTAATGTCCAGCCGATTTTCCTGTGGGGATGTTGTTTTGGAATCTATATTGTCTCAAAGTTCATAACATTCTCAGTTAATATTGAGAAAGTTTCAGCCATGAATGTATTGCCTCCACTCAACAGGGAGGAGTGAGAAGGCAGCACTGACAGATCCTTTGAAGCCCAAATCCACAGATACAGCAGCTTTGAGCTATTTAAACAGTTTTGAAAATTAAACTGAGAGAAACATGGTGATCTGGGCAATCTTTAACTATTGCTAGACACCAAGGCAATCTATACGTAACAGAAAACACTGCCTCTCAATCCCAGGATCCAAACACTCATGAAAAACTGATCAAGCCTCCCAAACAGTGAGGGAAAGCAAGGTGACTGAGAAGAATAATTGCATGAAGTGACACAACAAACCCATACTGAGGCAGGCAGCAAAACATTTTCCAAGCTATTCTGCTCCATACTAGTCTGCTAAAAATGATGGTAAAAAAATCTGTGTCTTCATAAGCAGGAGAGATATTTGGTCTGCTATTTGTAGAGCTGTGTAACCATACACCCTTTTGGACATGAAAGACAGAAGGATCAACCACCTGATGGGGCAAATGTCCCATCAGCTGGTCCCAGGCTGACATCAGCCTTCCTGGACTGATGACTGCAGTAATGCAGTGCCACCTTCTCATCTCCCACTCTGGCTTGCCTAAACTCTTCATCAGCTGGAAACGTCTTCACCCATCTCATGGGAGATGAATGAACAGATACCTGAGTGCAGTACTCGATCCTCTCCAGTATTATGGCAAAGTTTGGCCTGTCTTCAGGCTGGTGCTGCCAGCACTGGGTCATAATGCGATACCTGAAAGAGCCGAACAAGAGATCTCATAAATGGCAGATCCTGCTGATACTTAACAGGTAGTCACTGCAGACTAGAAACCATAAGCACATGTTGCCACTCTCATTAATAAAGAGTACTCTGCATTCCCCAAAGTCAGACACCCAATGTACTGGTAACCACTGAAATGTGGCCACCAGTGGGGTGAAATCTACAGCCCATTAGAGAAATAACCCATTTGCCTGAAATTCTTGGGCAATTCATTAAAGGTAGGCAGGGGCACAGGCACTGGAACCCAGTTTTTCCTACCTGTGAACAAGCTTACACACTTGCAGTTTTACAGTCAGTCTAGGACAGAAATATTGCATGACCTTTGACCAAACAAGCAGTATCCTGTACTTTTCAAAGGGGTCCTGAATTCTTCTCCAAAGAAAACAGAAAAATTACCTGGCAGAGAAGTCACTGGCAATCAAAGTGCAATAAGGGAGACCAGCCAAGATAAAATCAATCTCAAAAGTCATTAACTTTTGACTAGAGAACAATATTCAAACCAGAAGTGTATTTGTATGAATGCATCAAAGTTAAAATCTCATACACAGGGCCAGGGCAGTTTTTAGGTGGATCCATCCTTCCTCCATTGGTTACAAATTCCAGAACCTCTTGGTTACTTTTGCTAGGGTAGGGCATGTATCCCAAAGAGAATATCTCCCAGAGCAGTACACCAAAGGACCTGAATACAGAAGAGAAGGAAACCAAAATGAAGGAGACAGGAATGACCATCATCAATGAGGGGTAATGAAATAGATGTACAGTCAGCACCGCTCCTTGCAGTCCATGCTCAATGTGGAAGTCACTGCTGCAGGATTTGGACATACTAAATTCTATAGTTGTAATGGTAGATTTTGAATTATTTTAAGAATGCTAATAGTTGACTGGTGAGTTGAGTCTACAATATAGGTATGTAAATCTGGTTGTTTTGCTCTTTTACTCAGCACTGCTCAACTAGATGTAACAAATGTGAAAGACTGTACTTTTCTGAGACATCAGCCACTCAGCAGTAGCCTGAACACTAACAACAACCTTTTCCTCTTCTGTAAGCTCCACTTCATGAAGTATGCCAGTGAATCCCCACTGATGCTCTGAGTCCCCTAAATTCCCATTTGTACCTCAGAGAGTAGGAAAACAGGAAAACTTTCCCTAGCTAACAGCAGTCCTGGGCTTGTGGTGTGGCTTGCAAAGCCCTGAGTCCAGAGGAGGGCCACAAAGGTGATCAGAAGGCTGGAGCACCTCTCCTATGAAGAAAGGCTGAGAGAGCTGGGGATGCTCAGCCTGGAGAAGAGAAGGCTTCAGGGAGACCTCAGTGCGACCTTTCAGTACTTAAAGGGGGCTTAGAAAAAGGATGGAGAAGGACTCTTTACTCAGGTAGATAATGACAGGACAAGGAGGAATGGTCTTAAACTAAAAGAGGACAGATTTAGATTAGACATTAGGAGGAAATCCTTCATTGTAAGGGTAGTGAGGCACTGGCACAGGTTGCCCGGAGAAGTTGTGGATGCCCCATCCCTGGAAGTGTTCAAGGCCAGGTTGGATGGGGCCTTTGCAGGGGTTTGGAGTTGGACAGTCTTTAAGGTCCCTTCCAACCCAAGCCATTCTATGATTTTAAAGCAGTGCCTACATCTGCCTCACTCTTCCTTCCCTGCCTGCTTGCTTCCTCAGCAGCACCTGCCTTTGCTGACCTTTCTGTTCCCTCATGTTCTCCAAGATTAATGGCTCTGAAGGACCTTGCTTTTTTTTTTTTTTTTTTTTTTTTCTTTTTTTCCTAAAGGGAAAATGAATAGGAATGTGTTTTTTACAAAATATTGAGACCTTACAAAAAAAGTTACAGTAGACAGGCATACACACATGCACACACAGATGAAGAAGTAAAGGAAGCAAACCATGTGTCTGTTTTTGATGTAAATATCCCTTCCATGAAAGCCTCGGGAGGCATCCATTTGACAGGCAACATTGCACACCCACCCTTCCGATAGTAGCTGGCTCTGCAGAGAACAAGAAAAACAGAGTCAGCCATGAATTCAGAAAGTGTTATTAATTCAGGATTTGTAAAACTATGAATATTAACATTATCAGCTGGAGGACAGACTAATTTAGGCAAAGCAGCATGGCAGAGAAAATGCTGAAGAGGCCTGTTTCTTTTCAAAAAAACAGTGGAAATGGGCAGGCTGTGTAAGGACTGCTTTGCAACCTCCCTCACCTTAGGCTTGATCCAGTGAACCTGAATTATCCTTATCTACATGCATACTCAAGTGACTTACTCACATAGTAAGTTGCTGCTGGCAAAGCAATTATCCTGCACTTAGCCACAACAGGGTCTCCACCTCATCTCACAAGTCATCACCTCAAGCATCCCTATCAAAAATAAACAAAGCTTTTTCCAAATATACCCAGTCTTCAGCACTGCAAGTGGAATCCAAAACCCTTATTAAGACCAAGAAACAACAAGGAGAAAGTTTGGCCATTATTACCTGGGACAGGAGATAGAAAAATCACTTCTTATGCTCCTGAGACAGAAGGTACTTCAGTTGTTTTGTGATTTTCACTTAAAATAAAACCTACCAGCCCCAAGTCCTGTGCTGTTGGTTACAGTAGACTGCTCATGCAAGTCAGTATCACTGTTCATAACTATGCAGCCTGAGCATCTGAAGGGTATTCTCAGACACTGAAACGTGCAAACTTCAAAAGCAACTCTGAAAACTCAGCACCAAAGCATTCATCTTGACAGGTGGTTCTGCTGACTGTATGTGTGTTACAGATGTTACTTTTTCCCAGCAGAGTCTGATATGACAGAGGAGCAGGGTCTCTTTGTGAAAAGGGAGATAGGGAAGAAAAAAAGAAAAAAAAAAAAAAAAGGCAGTTCTCATACACTTGGTTTTTGAAAGTAGAACTCTGTTAGCATCACCTCAGGCTGTCATACTGGCAGACCTCAGGCTAAGCAGAGGCAGGCCTGGCTTAGTCATTGCACAGAAGAATCCCCAAGCAGGAAAAAGAGAAGCTGAAGCTCTAGAATAAACAGTGTATGTGACTGAGTACAAGGCTTTTCTTCCTCTGAGTCAGAGGCGAATCAATTCCCCAGCACAGCAGCACATGGTGGTATAGCTAGAGGTGCTATTTAGAAGATGAGATATCAGACTGCAGCCCTGACTGCTCATGGTCATTAAAGGCTTCCTGATGACTCTTGCAACATCAGAGTAGTTAACCCTGTGTCCTGGCTGAATTCCAGCTTGGATGATTACATTTCTCTAACCTTCCTCTGCACCTTCCTCCTTTACCTGCATTAAATTGCAGAGATTTACTGATGCCACCAAACCAAAGGGGGAGAGGTAGTATCAAGCAGAGGGATTAAACTCAAAAAGATTTAGGGTCACAAAACAGAAAGGCACATTAGTGCCATTCAGAGTGGAGAAAGTACAGGCAAGAAACTGTAGACAGTGTATGAGAGAGAAGAAAAAAGCCTTCCATAGCCATGAGGCTTCATTACACAGAAGAAAGCTCTCAGGGAGTGTGAAAAGTCTCCAAAGCACAGTTCAAATACAGGTGAAGGCAAAAAAAAAAAAAAAAAATTAATATATTAGTTGGGATTCATTGGGGTTGGGTGTCTCCACTCTTGTCTTGCTAGAGTTAAACACAGCAGCGTGGGAGCTTGCTGTCCTACATGAACACTGCTCATCTCTCATTTTAGCGAGCTTCCACTTGTGGATACCCTTGGCTTTAGCTGTTACCTGTATATATCCCGGGCCATGCCAAAGTCTCCAATTTTAGCCACTCTTCCAGGCCCTCGGCAGGTAAGGAGGCAGTTCCTGGCAGCAATATCCCTACAAGAAAAGGCAAGAAAACCAAGAGTGAGAGAAGAATCATGTAATCATTTAATAATTTTGCAGAATAGTACCTATTTTCCTGAGGTGTAGAGACCACCCAGAAAAGTCAGTGTTTATGGGTAACTAGAGATGTCCCAAATTCTAATCTCCCACAACAGTTTGAGCAGT
Source organism: Aythya marila (assembly GCF_965140915.1). Classification (NCBI taxonomy): domain Eukaryota; kingdom Metazoa; phylum Chordata; class Aves; order Anseriformes; family Anatidae; genus Aythya; species Aythya marila. The sequence goes on from NC_139044.1 coordinate 16,780,305, forward strand.
TCCACTCCTTAAAGACTTCCTCCTTAAACTTCACTTAATTTCTCCAGGGAGTTGCAAGCAGTGCAGCTGATTTCAGCAATGTACCAGTCCTAGCATCAAGATATCTGGGGAGTGATCCACTGACATGCTCCTACCATGCCAGTTCAAATGTTGTCAGACAAGCACCGTACTATCAGAGACAGGAAGAACAACATGCAGGTAGTGTTTTGGAGACAGGTATGGGCCTGAATCTGTGCATGCAGGTAAAGCTCCATCTCTGCTGAGCTGAAGTACACCCTGAAATGTGAATAATGTGGTGGCATCCCTTGTGGATAACTCAGAAAAGCAAACTACAGTCTGGCCATAGCAACTTCACAGCCCCTTGCAAAGCAACATGCTGGAACTGGGCTCTTCTGATGTAGGCAGTGGCCACGCACTTTCATCATAAACAGCAGCAGTACAGGACTAGTGGGAGCCACAGAACAACTGCTGACAGCTTTACCTCCCTCCTGTTCTGCAGGAGCAGGTAACAGTAGTCACAAGGTGTACTTCTGGCTGTACTTGTACAGCTGTTCTTCAGGAGGGAGAAGAAAAGGGCTCCAGGATGAACAAAAAGACGCTAAGCAAAATTCACAACGGGGAGGGCTTTGAAGACTTCTGTCACAAGATTGCATTTCCCTTTGCCAAGTAGCCAAACTGGCTGCATAAGTGCAGGCACTAAAAAAAGAGCTCAGGATCTCTGATAAAACTACAGACCTTTGCAAACTGATCTACAGCAGCATTTCTGTTAATTGCTTCTATTGTTCTGATTTTATCTGCCTTGCTTAAAGTTGTTCAGCCACTAGAGAGCAGCAGGACATAAACATATCAAACAGGGCATTAGGAGTCCCTCTGGCCTGTCTGCAAGTCATGCCCTTGCTGACACTGATGCCTTCACCTACCTGTGAATGAAGTGGTTCTCCTCCAGGTACTGACACCCACAAGCAATGTCACGAGCCACATGGAGCAAGTCCAGCATGGAGAGGGAGGAAGGCTGGTTCTGCCAAAAGACAAAGGACAAATATGGCTTAAAAGCAAGAACACAGCATGATTGGTTGTTGATACAACACAGGACACGCAGGCATGATGTCATACAAATCCCAGACAGAATCAGAACAGCTGGATGCAATTTCCCAGCTCCATCAGGATTCTCCTTTAAGGTTCTCCCTCTGTTTTGCAAGACACAAATGGATTTCCCCCAGTTCTCATGGGAGACACTTCTGAATTTTCAGCATGATATTTTTTTTTTTGAGGAGGTATGTTGCCTCAACAGGTCCTCAGACACTTTCCTTATATCATTTCTAGTTCTTCTCCGAAGTCACCTTCAACATTGAGAATGACATTTTGTATAATGGCATGAGTCACATTTACTCTTTCCCTCCTACACATCCGTGTAGGTTTTATCTTGCCCCTCAGAGCATTGACACAGGTTTGCTTAGCCAATGGCTATGGAAGATGAGGGCTGCTAACTGCCTCTGCCTCTGATGAAGTCTATGGCCTTAGCCAGCAGGGGACAGGTGCTTTTGTGAAAAGGGCAGGCTGAGCAACAGCTCACATAGTGGGCTGAAACCAAACCACCAGCTTCTGCTCTGAGGTGTTAACCAGTGATCCCTGTGGCCAATCCTGTGGGGGAGGAGGGAACTAATTCTGCCAGAGGGCAGACAACAAACAGCTGGGTGGCAGTGATTGCTTATTCCACAGCAGCCATTTGCCTGGTAAGTGTTTATCTGGGGCCTTAGATATTTGACTAAGCAAACCTCTCCCACCCTCTCTCTGTTGATGCTTACCATTCTGCCCAGTGCTCAAAAGGCACACTTGCGCATGGGTCTCTCCTACTGATGAACAAGCCAGCACCAGTTCTCCAGTAATAGAGACTGCTGGATCTACCAGCCTGTCTGCTGTAGTTGTAAAGAAACTACTCAGAATGATGTGGTGCTGAGCCACTTGCTCTAAAGCACCAATAACTGGGACTGAAAATATGTCCATGCTCTGCAGCAAGCTCTGCAGGCAATAGCTAAACACTGGACATTATCTAAACCTAAAAAAAAAGTCCTCATGTTTTCTTAAGAGGTTAGGAAAGACCTGGCCTCAGTGCTTGACTAATGAAGTAATTGAAATAAACAAAGCTTGTTTTTTCTGTGGTGTCATAAAACAAAATGACTACATATCACCTGCCTACACGTTATTGTTTACTCAGCATACTTCACTGCATATATATACATACATGCTTCAGTGATTCTTTAAAAGTCTGGACTGTCGTGTGTCCCCCTCCCCCCCCCCCTTTTTATGCAGCATAACCATTTCCTAAAAACGTGAAAGCCTCTCCCCCACCCACCAAACACTGTCTGGGGGAGGGAAGAATCGTCTTTTCACCTCTCTGAGTTGAAGTGACTCACCAGCTCCAACAGAGCTACAGGAACAGAGGATGCCGGTGCCTTCCCCTCCCACCCCCCCCACCCTTCAGGGAACAACCAAGGGGAAATGAATACCTCAGACTACCCATTCCTCTACATCTGAGCAAGGCTCAAAAACCTGAAGTGAAAGCTGAGCAAAAATCCCCGTTCTTTACTGCGTAATCAACTGCAGACCTGAGCTATGCTGCAAGGCAGCCTGTACCTTGAAAACACAAGCTGATTTGACCAAGGTAGCTTTTCTCTCCCTCTTTCTTTTTCTTTTCCTTCCTCTCTCCCTCCTTGGATGAATTCCTTCCACCTTTTATGTTGCTAAAACAGATGTGACTGCCCAGGCAAGGATGCTTTAGCCATGTAATTTGTTTGAAAAATGAAGGGTTTGGATTCATTTTGCAAGAGATGCAGCCTTGAGGCAGCAAAGAATTCACTTCACAGCTGTTTACATCTTTTGCTCCCTAGATGAATGGACAGTGCTCAGAGCAGGGGGCATGTTAGAAGCACTAATGTGTCACTGATGTGACACCTTCCTTCGGCAGCTAAATCTTGCAAAAGGTGAATGAGATTCTGTGTATTGTTCACTGTAATCACTGCTCTGTGCAACAGGCTGCACAACACAACAGGAAACTAGGATTTATCTTCCAGAATTGTTCTTTGATTGCTTTGCTATGAGTGAGAAAAACTGGCACTGAACTTCTTAGAATGGACAATTCTGCAATGCTCCTATTTCAGGCATCTCTGGATCTACCAGGACTGCCTCTATCCAGAAGAGAGGGACGGAGATATCCTGTAATGGATATGAACTTCATTACAAATGGAATGGAGAAACCCCTCAGGGCTGGGTTTTTCTGGACCCATGGAGAAGCTTGAATCTGAAACTTACAGTCGGCCTGGCTGACATAAACTGACAATTTTCCACATGAGTGACTTGAATTGTGTTGGGCAAGCCATCCCAATGCCTAGCCATTCTTTCTGAGAAGAAATGTCTCCTAATTTCCAACCTAAACCTCCCAGCTGCAACTGCAACTTGAGGCCATTCCCTCTAGTCCTGTCACTAGTTACCTGTGAGAAGAGGCCGACCCCCAGTTCCCCACAGCTTCCTTTCAGGTAGTAGCAGAGAGCAATGAGGTCTCCCCTGAGCCTCCTCTTCTCCAGGCTAAATAACCCCAGTTCCCTCAGCTGCTCCTCGTAAGTCTTGTTTTCCAGACCCTTCACCAGCTTCGTAGCCCTTCTCTGGACATGTTCCAGGGCCTCGATGTCCTTCTTGTAGTGAGGGGCCCAAAGCTGAACACAGTACTCGAGGTGTGGCTCCACCAAACCAGAGTACAGGGGATGATCACCTCCCCGGTCCTGCTGGCTGCACCATTCCTGACACAGCCAGGATGCCGTTGACCTTCTTGGCCACCTGGGCACACTGCTGGCTCATGTTCAGGTGAGCATCAACCAGCACCCCCAGATCCTTTTCCTCTGCACAGCTTTCCAGCCACTCTGCCCCAAGCCTCTAGCGCTGCATGGGGTTGTTGTGGCCAAAGGGCAGGCCCCGGCACTTGGCCATGTTGAACCTCATCCCATTGACCTCTGCCCATTGACCCAACCTGTCCAGGTCCCTCTGCAGGGCCTTCCTACTTTCCAGCAGATCGACACTTCCCCCCAGCTTGGTGTCACTGCAAACTTACTGAGGGTGCACTCAATTCCCTCGTCCAAATCATCAATAAATATATGAAAGAGGATGGGCCCCAACACAGACCCCTGGGGAACACCACAGGTGACCGGTCACCAGCTGGATTTCCCTCTGTTCACCACCACTCTCTGGGCCCGGCCATCCAGCCAGCTTTTACCCCAGCACAGAGTGTACCTGCCCAAGCCATGGGCTACCAGCTTCTCCAGGAGAATACTGTAGGAGACCGTGTCAAAGGCCCTGCTGAAGTCTAGGTGTACTATGTCAGCAGCCTTTCCCTCATCCACCAGGCAGTCACCTGGTCGTAGAAGGAGATGAGGTTGGTCAGGCAGGACTTGCCTTTCATGCTGGCTGGGCCTGATCCCCCAGTTGTCTTGCACATGCTGTGTGATTGCACTCAGGATGACCTGTTCCACAACCTTCCCTGGCACCGAGGTCAGGCTGACAGGCCTGTAGTTCCCCGGGTCCTCCTTGCTGCCCTTCTTATAGATGGGCTTCACATTAGCAAGTCTCTGGTCATCCAGGACCTCTCCAGTTGACCATGACCGCTGATAGATGATGAAAAGTGGCTCAGCAATCACATCCACAGGTAGGTAAGAGCAGAGTTTAAAATATGTGTGTGTATATATATATGTATATATACATATATATGTATATAAGATTTTGATTTTATTCTTTAGATAGCGTCTGCAATGCTATCTAGCAAAGGCCAGGCATGAGGCTCCTCTGTGTAACCCCAACAACACTTGTTTCCTATATGACAGATATAGACAATATCCTGCCTCCAGATTAGCCTTCTAGTAATAAAAAACTCTGACTCTCTAAAATGCTGGGAAATAGTAGCTGCATGGATCAGTCCTTTTATAGTTACCTATTTGCCTTGTGTCATCAACTTACTAAATACAATTCAATTTTCTTACCGGTCTAGGCCGTGTCTCTCTCAGGAACGATTTCAGGTCACCTCCAGCCATAAGCTCTAGCAGGATGAAACGGGGCAGTGCCTGCAAGCTCACTCCAATACAGCGCACAATATTCTGATGATTGAACTTGCTGCGGAGACAGGGAGGCTCAATAATGGATCAGCTTTGATCCAAAAAGCACAATTATAGAAAATAATCAAAATATTTTGCTGTGGGGAATTGTGTGTGTTTTTTTCTGTTTGTTTGTGTGTTTGTTTTCAGAATAAGTAACAAATCCCAAAGGCATAGTAACGGAATAAAGGCAAAGTGCTACCCTTGCAATCCGCCTGTCTACACAGTGCAGAAATGGTGATTGGAGGAGGGGTGGATTGAAGGAGTGGCTTCCTATATTTTGCATCCTTTTTGTGCTACAGCAAGATTTGTGGGTCATACAAAGCAGAAAATATCTGTTAAGAGTTTATCCCTGCATTCCCTCTCCTGGGGTAGAAGCTGGGATAGGGCAAAATTGTTCCAAATAACATACTGATACAGGGATCAGCTTATTGAAGGGATATTCCTCAAGGCCTAGTGCTAATTGTTCCTAATTTCTCCAGGCCTTAATGTGATAGGGAACTATTTCCTTGGATTCTAGGACACAGTCACTGACATATGAAATGACAGCAGCATTGTGTCAATGGCATCTCTTCACAGTCAAACCAAAACTCCAGAGGTTTGTTTTTTCTTCATGCTCTGGTCTCTAAGAGAAATCTGGAGCCCCCAGCACAAGAAGGATGTGGAGCTGTTAGAGCGGGTGCAGAGGAGGGCCACAAAGATGATCAAGGGGCTGGAGCACCTCTCCTATAAAGAAAGGCTGAGGGAGCTGGGGCTGTTCAGCCTAAGGAAGAGAAGGCTCCGGGGTGACCTCATTGCTGCTTTTCAGTACCTAAAGGGGGTTTATAAAAAGGAAGAAGGACTCTTTCCTTGGGTAGATAATGATAAGACAAGGGGGAACGGTTTTCCAGAGGTTAGAAGGACATAACCATTAGAGGTTAGAAGGACATTTTTCACTCAGAGGGCAGTGAGGCACTGGAACAGGTTGCCCAGAGAGGTTGGGGATGCCCCATCCCTGGAAGTGTTGAAGACCAGGCTAGATGAGGCCCTGAGCAACCTGATCTAATGAGTGGTGTCCCTGCGTATGGCAAGGGGGCTGGAACTAGATGGTTCTTGAGGTCCCTTCCAACCCAGGCCATTCTATGACTCTATGCTTCTATGATTCTATGATCTTATTATCAATTCTGAAAACTGGGCCTAAAGTTTTTGAATTTGGATAATGAAAACTAGTGTGGACCTTTGTGAAAATGTTGCCCTTAATCATCTGGTCCCTTAGTTTCTTCATTTGTAAGAATAGAATAGGAAAGTAATGCCTACCCCTACTGTAAAATATGGATCACTGTGGACATCACCTCCCAAAGTACCTTTTTTTTTCTTATAGTGCTGGGCTTTGCAGGCCTATAAAAGTCTTTGTTCATTTTGTTCATACACACCTAATAATGAGAGCTTCCATGAGGAAGTCCAGCTCATCTTGCTCTGAACACACTTCTGGCAACGTCTGAAAAAGAAAGAACAGGTTGACAAGGAGATGTTTAAACTGACAGCTGTAGAACACCTGACACAATCAGAAGCACTAACATCTTTTGCGGTGATCCTTGTTTCTCCAAAAGAAACCTCACTCTAATAATAGCTAGACCATTATAAACTAGACCGTGAAGCATGTTGAAAGATAAAGATCAGGATGCATTATCCATCAATCACACTGTCATCCTCCTACCAGTGCAGGAAATACAACAGAGTGCAAAGGGAACAGTGCTGATATATGGGACTCTACTGTGTAGAGGAGGAGGAATGAGACCATAGCTCCTGAGCTCTCAGATAGTTCAATACCACTACCTCCCAGCAAAACTAGGAGCTATAACCAGCAATAGGATTATGCTGTTATATAACGTCTAGGAGAAAACAAGCTAGCCAAGCTTCTGAAGGACTGAAGTACTCTACCAGTGTCCCTTAGGATTTAGCTATGCACCCAGTGCATATCCATCCTGTAATGGAAAGACTCCTGCCTACAGCCTCTTTGATGTATATGCCAGCTGCTCTTGGCCAAATTAAGACTTCTGTCCCTCTGACTCAAAGACTTTGGACAGGTTACCACACCAGGAAGAGCATGCAGAGAATGGACAGAGGGTGGACTTGTTTCTCATTCTTGTAGTCTACTGCAGCTGTATAGGAAATCTTTGTCTACTTAACTACTTACAATCAACCTCTTTTTATAGAAAGCCCATATGTGACAAGTTGTACCATCACTATGATGGATGGAAGTGTTGCAATAGGACAGCAACCTTTCTAAACACATCCTTCAGTGCTACAGAAATGTTTAATTCGTCTTCATTTGTATAATGCATTGGGACTCTTAGGTGGAAGGTGCATGAAACCATCATGATAACTCATACACTGTCACTTACTTTCACAGCCACCTGCAAGGGAGTGGGGTCGCTGGGGATCCCTGCCACCTGACCTTCATATACCTCACCAAAGGCTCCGTGGCCCAAACCCCTGGACAGACCAGAGAAGACAAGAAGGTATTACTACAGAGAACACACGTTATAATGCTGTGGTCACAGCTCACAGAATGGGGTCAGAGTTTTCATGGCAGCAAAACAGGCAGAACTGGATGTTGGCACTGTTATTTCTGATAATTCTCCTTATACTACGCAGCAGATGGGACCTTGATGTAATCTTTCCTGGACCCACAATGTCTTTAACTGGTAGGAAAAACAATCCTCAGAAAGGAACTGTCCCCAGTGAAATTGAACTGCTGGCACTACAGAGTGTAATGGGTAGCACTTTCTGCTGCTTTGGTGCCAGTGCTATAGTGGTGGGTTCTCCACAACAGGTCAATAAAGACAGGTCTTAAGCCTTGGCATTTGCACACCATAAGCATAATAGTTCCCATGTTTATGCATCAGTACTAAAGAAAACATTGAACAAGAAACTAGGAAGCACAATGGTTATCAAAGGACCTGAATTTTAAATTAAGGATCTTTCCCTTGTTTTGTTTGTGATTCTAGGTAAATAAATAGTGATGACAGCACTTTGTAAAGCTCTAGGAGTTCACGCTGAGAATTGTTACTGTCACCGATCATATTATGAAACTTATAGTTTTATTTTGATTAAGGATGCAGGGAAAAAAAAAGGGGGGGCTTTCACTAAGGCTCTCTTCTACAACAAGCACTTTCCTGGTAGTGCCAGGTCTGACCTCAGAGTTGCACTGAGTGTCCTCCAGTGTGATGTGGACTGTATTTGCATGGGCCGTTGCCCTCCTAGTTCAAGCAGGTGCTGCTAAGAGCAATCTGCTCTGTTGAGAGCAGTGAAACAACAGTGAGGACTTGCACTGCCTGTGACTCAACCACTTCTTTAATAACATTTTGTAGGTATCAGCTTGAGACACCATTGTCTGCTCTGCCTGACCAACTTATTACAAACTAAGGATATAAAACAGATCTCTACAGCTCACAACTCACCCACCTCCCCAAAAGCAAAACTTCCCAGCCCCATCAATTCCCAGCTGCATCCTTTGCTCTCTGCAGCTTGCCACACTTCAAAAATTCTTTCAGAGCCCAAGTGACAACAGCAGCAGCAACAGAGGGTAAAGTTTTGGTTACACCAGAAACTTCCAGATGCAGTCCAGCGAGATCTGCAGGTAGGGGGGAACGTGATAAGAATGTGATATGTCTGCAATGCATTGCAGACTGCATGGGCTACTCTGAGCATCATCTTTTTTTAGCACCATTAGGTCCCCTATCATCCAAGCTCTACTTTCTGCTCCTACTTCTTGGATTTTTGTTTAACAAACATGGTACCAGAGTAATGCCATATTCACCAGTGGTGTGCACTGCACAGCACAAAAAGAGCAGGGTGGGAAAGAATTCTGAATTTTCAAGTCTTCTGTAGGAGACTATTTCCAACTTTACAGAAGTTCTGACCTAGACCTGTCTATCCTGCTCGCTTTATATTGCTGTCTTTTTAATTCTGTCTTGCAGCCTCAAAACCATTACTTTTCCTCCTACTGTATTTAAAGATGTCATTCTCTATACCAAAGGTCCCAAAGAGTGCCCTACAAGCCTTAGGCTTCCTAGCGTTTCATATGTTAATGCTGGAAATTGGCCATTCATTCCAAGTCTGCAAAAGATGTGTCCAAATTACTCGTGATGACTCTTCAGTTCCTTTCATGATTCTAGAAGATTAACACTGCACCTGTAAAAGGTTAAGGAGACAGCCGAAGTCTAATCCATTCCACATAAACCTAACTACTGCAGATTTATTATCTTTCTAGTGAGAAGGGGCATGAGTCTGAAAGTGTGCGAGTATTTGCATGTGCCTACATGAGTTCAAACCTGTGTAAGAGAGCCAGCATATGTCAGTATACAACATGGGGCATAGGGAAGGCAAAGATGAACTTACCGGATGAGGGAGATGTTTTTGCGAGGCACCTCTTTGAGGTCACTAATGGATGTGGTCTTTCCTGCAAAGCAGTAGTTGGGATTATAGTCTGTCATAATAGTGGAGGTACGCAGCTTGCTTAGTTTATATTCTGGGCTCTGTAACTCCATCTGCATGGCTTGTAGTTCCTGGTGTTTCCGACGATACACTAAATGTAGAGAAAACAGTAAACCAGAGACACATATTCCCTTTGGAAGACAACAGTAGCTCTGTGCTGCACATCTCACTGGAATTAGATGCATAGTCAAATTCCAGTGAATCGAAACAAACAGTGACCACTCACATTTCTGCACATCAAATAATTACAGATTGAAAAGGGAATCTGAAGTTATCCAAAAACCTTTGATTTACATATGTTATAAAGAAGCAGGCTTGCTCAAAAACTGCTTGGAAAAAGTAAAATGAATTTCACTTGCAGAAATCTCTGATTTCACACATTTGAGGTTTTTCTTTTGTCCTGTTTAGTTTAGTTTAGCCAAATCCAATCTTGAGAGACTCTTGCTATAATCAACTTCTCTAAATCATGTAGAAGTGACTAAAAGCCTGAAATAAATTATTGCATCACATTGTTCAAAAAGGATAGACTAAACTGTTACCTCAGAATAAAATATTGTACATAAAATTTATTTATTTTGCAAAACTTCCACTGTTTCTAAACAACAGAATTGGACTAAATTTGAAATCAGTTTAAAATCGTTTTATATTCCTTGAACCACTTCACTGATATCCATGAAATCTCATTGGAAATTGTTAAATCTGTATGTAGGCACACAAATAGTTTTTAGATATTAAGCACCAACAGCTCTCACAAAAACAGTGACACTTCTGTCTTGGCAGCTTTACACCACAACAAAAGCAATAATATCTCTTAAAAGATGCACTCAGTAACTGAAACCTCCTCAAATTGGTCAATGTTGTTAGAAACAACTACAGAAAACTGACGTTAAGGAGTGCATGGGGGAAGGTGTCATTAAATACAGCAGTAGCTAAAAACCTGAACCTTTTTTCTCCCAGGGCCCAATTATTCTTGGTTCAGATACAGCCCTCATGAAAATATCATTCGTAGAGAATCACTCACCAATCATGATTCCTGAAAAAGCCAAAATTAAGGCAGCAACCAATGCTGAAGTCACTACAGACAAGACCAAGGAGAGAGGGAGATGAACCACTGGTTCAGCTGTAACAGAAGCATGAGAAAAAGGAATTACATTTGAAATGATCCTTCAGTACTCACTTTTTTGCAGGCAGATTTTTCTGCTCTTCCCTCCATTTACTCATCTGCTGCTCCTATAGTGTAGAAGCAACCTCTGATATGATCAGCTCTCAGGATCAGGACCTCAAATATCTCATTATTTCACTTCTCTATTTCTGATATTAATTGATATCAATCCATTAAAACTGATGGTTTTCTATCAAGGAATTAACACGCACTCTCTGGGTATAAAAACAAGACCATAAAAGCTGGGGACAGGAGCTGGAAAGATGGAAAGAACATTAAATTGCCCGGTCTAGAGTGCCACTATCAATGACAAATCAGAGCAAAAGCAGAAGGACTGCGATATATCATCTTCTAAATGTGTCTAACCCAGGCAGACAAAACTGATAACATGTGCAGCACAAAGTACTCCATGGCTGCATCCTCTCTTGGATCACAGACCTCTCAATGACCGTCTATTAAGGTTCACCTCACCCAGCAAAATGACCACGCTTTTTACTCACTTTACAGATGGGAATGGTGAAAGAACAGAAAGATTTTCCCTTACCAATGACAAAGCTGAGAGCAAGATCCTGAAACCCTGGAATCACTTGCTGTAATAGCTGGGCAAGAACATGAAGGAAACCTAGTAACTGAACTCAGAGCATTCAGTTTCTCAAGTAAAGCAAATACAGGTACTGTTTTCTTCAGAGATCTCTCATGCAGAATTTTTTACAGATTCTGCACATGCACTTTATGTTTCCAAATCTACAGGAATTACACTCTTCTGTACCTTGTACTTTTGTTGTTGTTTTCTTAAGAGGACTGTCCTGGAAGTTAAGTTTAGCTGGAAAATTCCTTCAGTGAGTATATGTTCATGATTTCAGAGCAAAATGGAAGCATCAGTGCAAACAGACATGCTGCTCTTTGTCTCTAGAAGACAAAAATTTGACTCACAACACTCAGTGCTGCCCAGTATGCCGAACACATACTATAAAGCAAACCAGTGACGCTGCTGTTTGCACCATACCTCTGCACTGATGTGCCTGTGTTCTAGCAAAATAACTCTTCAGCAAATACCAAGAGGAAAGAAGGTAACATGCAACAGAAAGCCAGTTTTAAGAAAGAGAAAGATAAGACTTTCTGCATGTTTACATGCAGAAAAATGGAAATTAAAAAATCTACAGATTTTTACCATTCATTTTCTGTTTCATACCCTACCAGCCTATCCCTTACATCTACTTACCTACACAAGACACACCGTCCTCAGCCAATTCTGTGCCCGGCTCACAAAAGCAAATGACTTTTTGAGTCTCGGGATCAACACGGCACTCGTCCATCTCACAGTGACTGCAGTTAAGGTGCAGCCTAATATCAACCTCTCCATGCCCCTCTGTCACTAGGGAATGGATGAAAGAAGCCAAGTTAATTACTGTAATGATCAGTCATATCGTTCCCTTGGTCCTTTTCTCATGTGGAAAATAATGTCCAGCTAAATGAGCCCCACTGCAGCTGAGATGCACTGGCCCTCTTTCAGCAGGTAGTTCTACCAGGTTAATAAGGAGGCTGTTGGCAAGCCTAAGAAAAAAGGTTTTCTCTTTCCTGGTCCTTACCCCCACTGCGATAGAACACTGCAACGTTTTCAGAACCCTTTGACTGAATCTATCAGGCCAGAGTCTGTATTTGAACATACTTCTGGCTGCTCTAAAGCAAACATTTTTTTGATCAAACATATATTTTTGTTATTTTCTGAACGCACTGAAAACACATCCAACACACAGACTTCTGGGCAAACAGGCTTAGGGAAGACTGGAGTGGCAGTAGTTCTGGGAAGCACAAATGCTTCACTGGACTTTGTTAAGCAATCTTTCTCCCTCGTGTTCAGAATGACACTAAGCTGTATCCAAAGGCTTTTAAAGTGTCCTACAGATGCAAACTATTCTTAACATGGAAGAAACTCACTAAAAGAGACTTCTGACCAACATGAATACCTTTAAGTGCTGGAGTGTATAAAGTACCAATTGGATTAATAAAGGACACACCATCCTCCCCATCCATCTCTGGGTCATTGTCCTCTGCAGCATTTCCACCTACATCAAACCAGAAGTTACCTTAACAGACTGAGGCTCGTTAGCACTAAAATACAGATAAGCATGCATGGCTTCAGCGCATTTAGGGAGACATCCAAATGAGAAAAGAGAATAAATCAAAGTATTCAACATATAGGGAACACTTAGTGAATTGTGATATGAAACGCTGGATTTCCACCTCTAGAACTTCAATTTAATAGCTGCAGATTGCTACACCTGCAGATTGTTACACCCTTAGTCCTGTTTTAGGCAGACTGTTTCAAACTAAGGGAGGAAGTTCATCTTTAACCATTTGGATGCTGTGAAAACATATAAGCCCTTCTCAATATTAATGTGTCCAACAGACTGGAAAACACCAGTGCTCACGGGCTAGTTCAGTATCCTTGTTGATTGAAGTAAGTACTGCATCAGCAGAGGGAATAAATTATCTGATATCCTTCTTCTCCTTTGCACCCTGAAAGCAGGGTGGTCCACCAGGAATGGAGACTGAAGGAATTTATACTTGAGTTGCTCACTTGTGATTGAGCATATAGAACATATCAGGAGCAAAGTATGGGAAATACATAGAACGTGGCAGAAGCATAGTATGGGCCATATATTTTGTACTAAAAGCATGCAAAGATTCCCCCACCCCACCCATCTTTATTCATCTTTAACCATCTTCAGTGCAAATCAAAATTATATCATGTAAGGCATTCTGTTGGAAAAAGAAGCATTACACAGAAACATTCATACAAAACATGCACTTAATCATTTAAACTCATTACTTCTCAGGATTTCAAGCCTATCATGGACTTGATTTAAGCTGTGGAGAAAAAGGGGTTAAAACATCCACCATAATGCAGATGGCTGAAGAAACTACGTGGCCCAGGAGATTAACGATTAGTAGAGATCTTGAACCCGGTCCACACCAGTTATAATCAACATAACGCCATCTGACAGCTGTCCTGAGACCCACAGCACATGGAATTAGTTCCTTGTTGACTGAAGTCAACACCACTGTCACTATTAAGAGGGGTCCTGGCTGGCAGCCTGAGCCCAGGAACCAAAGGACAGTGGAGACCACCTGCGTAGGACTGAGGAAGAAGAAGCTGCGTCCTTCTCCTGGCAGAAATATGCCTGGCTGCCAGTCTCCAGGACCAAAATACTCAAAATACAGGTGCTGGCAATGGAGCACCCAGGCTGTGGCTCCTGCTTCTTCAGTGCTATAACCCCAAATGGGTTAGTGCTCAAGAATCACAGCAGGATCTTGATGGCACATTCTTTCAGAGTGCAACACCAGGATTACAGCTGAAGGACTGACATCTGGCTGCTTGCTCAAAGGCTAAATGCCGTATGTTCATCTAGTGCTAAAAAGGAAACACACAGACATACTAATACGTAAAGTCTATAATCAAATATGCTATCCACAGGAGAATTAACTATCAGATATCTATCAGCCTTTTGCTAATCATTAGCACTAAAGGAGGGGAAGGGACACCTTGAACATGAAGCCACTTTACCTATATATCCTCCGCCTCCTCCACCTGAGGAGCACCCCCCTCCACCCCCTCCGAAACCCCCTCTTGTCTCCCACCCCCACTTCTTCATGGCCTGGGGGCAGGATCTTCCTCCAGTAGCACCTTCTAGCAAGGATTTTCCTGACCACAGGAAGGAAGTGTTATCATTCCAGCCACCTCCACCACCTGCAGTTAAGAGAAGAGAAAAGGCATAGCTAAAGGTTATTTTTGTGTAAAAAAAAATGCTGTAGGGAACTGCAGAACAAGCACTCATTTAGAATACCTCATCTGAAAGTAAGAATCTCATTCCTTTGTTAGAAAAGATGTCCTTGTAATAGAGTGCTACAGTGACCTCATTTTAGAGCTTTCGACCGTGTTAAACATCTGCACCTCTTTTCACCTACTATGCAAGGACTAGTATTTCCAATGGAAAATGTCAAAAGGTATCCCTACCTACTCCCCAGCCACTTGTTACTGGCTTACAGAGCCTTCCCCTACTCTTCACAAAAAATACTTAAAAAAAAATCCCTATGTCATTTCTAACACGGAACAAAAGGCATTTATTGAAATGGATGTGAAAACATTTCCCAGCCCTGCTCAAAATACAACATACCACTGACTCACTTTCAGCTTTGCAGATTGTTCAGTCCAAGGTCTCTATACAGAGTGTGTAATTGTGCTTCTTCTGCATGAGCCAGGGAAACTGTGAGTATGTATACACAGCACAAAATCGTGCAAGGAGATGGATGGTCTCAGAAAACTCCCACATCAAAACAAAAACAAAAAACAACCAAAAAATAAAACAAACTTTGCTTATCAGAGGTACTACATTACTCTGGGAGAACGTTGCCATTGCTATGGCTATACAATCGTTGATACCCTTATTTAGGCCAAATATCCCGTATTGTGGGTACATCCTACATGTATCTGTTATAATTCCATGCTCCTCAGACTGTGTTTTCATGAGCTGCACATCAGCTCCACTGAATCTGAGAGCACCAAATACTCACAATATTTTTCTTAAAAAGAACAAACTTTCCATACCTGCAGCTCCTGAATTTCCATTCAGCCCTGGAACAGAGGAATCATTCTCCAGCCTTTCGGGATGAAATGTGTCTGTTTTGGCCCTGTAGGCCCTGCCACCACCGCCTGCTGCAATTATCAAAGGGACTGGTTCTCCATTCTCCATCTTAACAAGTTCAGAAATAGAGGCAGTATTCAGACTGAGTCAGACTCACAGATGGAAGTTCAACCACATGCTCGTTACTGCTGAGCACTACAAATTAACATTGCATTATTTATGTACCAACATCCAAAAGATTAATGAACTGCACTAGTCCTACCAAGTTCTGCAACTGAGAACAGTGGCATCAGCAGCTCTGTGAATTGTACCTACAATACTGATAGATCTTATAAAGCTTGTAATGTTACTGTGTGATAACTTTTATCAAATGAAACAGATAAGGGGAACAGCTCTACCTAGTGCAATACAGTATCTCCACTGCTAAGGGGCAGCTACACTGGAAACTGCCTGAGCATGCAAAGTTATGTAGAATTATGTAGAAGCTGGGTGATTTAAACATACTAACAATGGTGTGAAACTGGCATTTGCAATGAGTACTGTCTCAGAGAGAACACAACAGTAAAGATTAAGTGTCCTCTAGCTACAGGGTTGCACATAGAAAATATACAGGCTATATTCAATTTTTCTTGTCATTGCATTGTATAAGCCACAAATGTAGCTGAAGTTTAATGTTCTACAATGACAAATTTGAATAAAGTCCCATGGAATTTGCCCTTTGCTGTAGTTTTATGCTTCAGAATCTTAGCTTGCATTGAAAAGAATCTGATTCAAACATGCAAAGGAAATTCCAAGACACTAAAGCAAGTGTGGCCATACCATGTAGCTATTCTGAAATGTGTGAAGAGCCAGCTCAGCTCACTACGGCTATCAACTGGAAATGAAGGACACGCAGAACTCACTTTGTGGACTTTTTCCACAAAGTGCTGTACAAAGGTGTATAAAGGGCTCTAAGAAATTTCAGGCTGTGATGCTGGAGGCAAGTGGCAAGATGTGTTTATGCTGAAGGTGCACAAAGACTGTTTCCATACCTTAAATATATAAGTTGCTCCGCCCCCACCTCCACCTCCTCCTGCCCATTCATTGACACTTCTGTTTACACGTATCTCTTCTTCAATCACATTGTTTTCTCCAATACAGACTTTCTGAATAATGTCATTAGTCTGCAAACAGAAGAGCAGGGCTGAATTCTGGCAAGAAACCAGAATCTCTCTGAGATCCTCATATACCCAGGCCTTGTGGTCCCTCTACCCTCCCAAAAAACAGGTCCAATAAATTGTCCTCCAGTGAAATGACATATCCAGAGGTGAATGTTCTTCTAGAAGAAACTATTTTTTTTTTTTGCTTCAGTTGTGGTTAGAAGAATTTGTTACCATTTTAATTGAATTATTTTGATGTTAAGTTCCGTGCTGATGTCTATCATCATGAAATACAGCTCCACGAACTGTTTAAATACAATATGTAGCAGAATTTCCTGCAAATGCTTTGTACTGTTAGCCAGCTGCATTTCACAAGCTGGGGAAAGGAGTAACCAAGTAATGGGTTGGGGCCAGGCAGTCAGTGTATGTCTATCCAGAACTAAGGTGTATTGGAGATGTAGCAGTTAGCTTTACGGTCTACAGCATGGACAGTAGCAATGAGCTCAGCATAGATTAACCATTTATCCAGACTTTCAAGAAAGTTTTGTTGTTCCTCTCAAGCTTGTTCTGTAGCAGCAATTACATTATTATTACCAGAGTTAGCTTGTTCAAAGGCTGCCAAAATAGGTGCTATCCCACCTTTGATTGCAACGTTGACACAATGTTAAATAAAATTCGTAACCTGAAAGCCTCCACATTTCCGTGTTTTTCACCAGTTAGCACCAAACGTAATGAACTGTCTGCATTAGGCAAATCACTGAATTCACTAACTAATCTCAGACAGCATTAATCTATCATTCCTAAGTACTTCTGGATCTAAATTAGCAATTAGCAATTTTTTAGCAATTACCTAAAAAGGGTAATTGCTGCTTCGATATTAAATTGGAGCACTAAAGTGCGTGACAAGATGGACTCTGCTTTGAGTATCTGTAAGCTGCAAGCACTGTTACTAGCTTATTTCATTTTATAAGTTTCTGAGTAACATGATCTTGTTATGCACACTGAATTCACTGAGTTAATGACGCTTTATGGGAAAATGCACAAATACTTGTATAGTGGGACTGTTCTTCTGTTTCCATCTGCTTTCACATATATGTTTTCTTTCAGAAGAGGGGCATGATAAAAACATCCTCCTCAAGTTACAGACTATTCTGTTAACACAGCATGTGTTCCAGGTTATGTCAGAGAATGAATGGCATCCATTCTGAGTGTGTAGTCTTGTCTATGGAACTAAACAGTCCTTCTCTACCCTGTCTTCCCTTTCCTTAATTGATTTGGAGTTGGGTGGAGATGATTAATAAAATGGCAAAGTCAATGGCCCAGTGGAGCCACTAGATTACACCTGAATAAAAATAAAAATCCTTCACAACAAAGACATAGCTGATTAGAATCCAATCTAGTAAAGGTCCCTTCTACAAGTCAATACAATCTCTTTGCCTCCATGAAGGAATTACATTAGCACTCAATAAATTCTCACTAAGATTACAGTGGCCTGCAATTTAATGAGTCCATATGTTAGACTGAGCTGGAATGTCCTAGTTATCGACGTTAGATGGAAGTTTGAGTTAGGGCATTTCCTATTTCAAAGAGGCTTCTTATTAATGGTTTGTTTGTAGATGTGTGTAATTCAAATTTTAACATTATTTACTTCAGCACCCAGCCTTGAGAACCCTTCTTTCTTGTCTACATTATTCAACCTTTTCCTGCTCTAAAAGACAGCTAAGCTATCTCCCCTTGGACGCCAGCCATTTAAAGGTTGAGAAATGCACAGCATTTAAATGTCCAGCTCAAACCTGCAGGTAAAATTTCATCACATAATGCTTAGTTCCCTCTGTAAGAATCTCTTATTCTCTTATCCTCCAATGAATGCTAAAATATTAACCTATTATTATGCCTGCAAAATGGCAGAAGTTGTTCCTTTCCATCAAGATATTTGCAGCAATGTTTAGTTAATAACACAAAGATCAGGATTGACTCAGCACTAATTCATTTATCTTCCCCGTTCCCATACAGAGAATAAGTAAAAGGCCCCGGTCAGGTTGGCATCTCCAGTTGCAGAGTATTATGACAATGGCAGGGCTGGATACAACAGCAGAACAAAGAGAAAGTCAGAGGGTAGGAAGGCAGGGTTGTCTTTTCTCTCCAACCTGCCCCCTGAGATGCTCTGAGATAGCAGATCACTCAGATGCCTGATCAGAAGCATATTTTCAGTGGACCCTGAATGTTGAAGGGGAAGTGAGCACAGTGACATGGTACTTTAGCTTTTGACATTCAAGACATCCTAGTAAAACTGTAGCTATCCTTTGAACCACATAACATTAAATCCCCTAAGGACAATGATTTTCTCTGCAAACAGATAAAACTCCAAAGATTTGTAGAAGGTATTAAGTCAAAACAGAAAGGACAGTCACTTACACTAGGACAAGCATCTTCTCCTTGCTGTCCCACCAAGATGTACAAAGTATCATCCTTCTGGAGGTCAAAAATTCCCAGTACAGACACACCATGGGACCTCACCATAGTGTTCTTCCCTCCTTTCCCACCAGCTGCTCCATAGCCTGAGATGCTGCAGGAAAAAGAAAACAGGAATGTGGAAGATAATATTAACTACTTGTGGGCACTGAGTTCTTTGCACACCTCAAATGTGCATAGTGTCACAGGACCTTGCCCCAAAGACACTCTAAATACATCTAAACCCAAAGCTTGAAGACTGAGGTCTTCTGCTCTATATGGCTCTATGAACTTGGGTAGCTACAAAACAGATTCTTTCACACTGATTTGCTGAGGACACAGTGAGCAAGTCCCTGTAGTTTCAAACTTCAGTATATGAAAACCATCTTGTTTCTCAGAAGGCATACCATTGACAGGTTTGCAGCAAGCACTAGAAAGAACGGAAGCAGAAGAACCAACAAATACAATGCATATGGCTAAAAGGACCATTATGTGCAAAATTGACAGAGAGACTTGAGAAAGCAGATCATAACTGGTCCTGACACTGTTGACCAGATGGGAAACAGTTCTGCAGTTTCCAGGACCAGAATGTAGAAGAGTAGATGGTCACACTACCTGCAGTAAACAAGGAAGGCAAAAGCTCCCTGGCTTAACTCACAGTGCCCATGGACATCACACTATCTCTGGCCAGGAGTGGCTAGATTGCATACAGAGGCTGCTGCAGTCTCAGTTAAGGCATTGGGACTTTTATTTCAAGCAGCCAAGATTCAGAGGTTCTTATTGTTGTTGATGTATCCAAAGATTTGACTGTAGTACTGTATTGCTCAGCTCCTCTCCCTTTCTAAGTACATAAGTATTTTACATATTCAAAGCACTGTCTATTCACAGGCCTTCAAAGCACTTTATACACATCATCATAAAGCACACATCTCTGCTGCAACAAAACACAAAGTTACTTGACTTCACTAGCAAATGAGTGGTAAAGCAAGTTCAATTCAGATTTTATTTCAGCAGGTGATTCTCCACTGAATTTAATAGCTCTAAATAGCTATTTCCATGAGAGCAAAATTAAACCTGGAGTGTGTAAACAGTGACTGCAAGGCTAGGAATTCAAAATTTTCCCTTGGCTTCCTACCCATTACACTAAAGGTGCTGCTCTCTTCTCTCCTTCTCTTCTCTAGCACATGATGAGCCTTTGCCCAGCACAGTCCTGCAGGCAGTCTATAAGAAGAACAAGCCAGCAGGGCTCCATGTGCACAAGAACCCCGACAAGGTCAGGCAGGCAGCTCCCTCAGGGGACAACCAGCTCACTTTTAGCTATCTCCTTGCTTTAAAGATTAGCATGAGGAACTCACCTTGTGATACCACTCTGAGGCAGCCAGCATGGAGTAATTCTGATGTTGAAGTAAGCATGGAGCAACAAGTGCCTCATAAAGCATGTTAGATCCTTGCAAAGTGACATGATTATGTTCATGCCACTCTCAATAACCAAAGCAATCATTCCTCAGTTAGGTTGCACTGGATCCAGCAGAAAAAGCAATGGACACAATACTGGGCTCCCTTGAACAGATGCTGTATGAACCTGAAGACTGAGCTGATTTGCTGTAGTATTTCATAATGGCTAATGAGGTGCACTATCAGGCACAGCAAGCTGGCAGGGCTAATCAGCTATGATTAGGGGACATATTTTTCTGTGTATGAACAGATTTTGCATACAAGCGATGATGTCAGGAAATTTGAAAGAACCCATTTTTGCCTCATTCAAAGGCTGCAGACAACAAATGGCAGATTTGGGTGACCGCCATTCCATATTTAAAATGCGTGTCACTATTTAAACAGATGGGTTATCTTGACTTCATGTTATAGCAGGATTCCTTTCCTTTTTTTTTTTTTTTTAAATGAGAGGGATCCATTTAACCATACTTTCACTGAAGAAAGACTCAGACCACCCTGAGCATGTGTAAGCAGAACACAGAATATCTTACAGTGTCTTCCTCCTTTTCTTTTTCTATGACACATGTAGGAACCAAAAAAAACAACGGTGTCTTTGGTAAGGAGCAGAATGTGCACAGGGCACTGACAGTGCAAACCAGTTCTGGAGAAAAAAAAAATCCCCCTCTAAGTAGATACGTTATGGGAAACACTGGAGATAGTTTTGAGAATATAAAAAAAATGCAGTGTCTAGGCTGGCCAAATGAGAACAGCATCTTGCATTCCACAGTCCTAGGTTCTTGCTTTACTTTACAAGGAGAGACCATATGATAGAGAACAGTGGAAGTGACATCAAATGGGTCACACAGCAACATAGACCAAATAGTCTTGCTTTTAAAACAGAAAGAATTTGTATAATGGATAGTTACATGTAATTTGTTACGGCTTACTTCTCTCATACTTGATCTTACACCTAGATGTGGGATGACAAGACCTGAATGCTTAGAAAGAAATCCTGTAAAGAAAAACATTCTTTTATATTGCCTAATCATTATACAACGTGCAGTCTCATGGGATCGAACCAGCTGTTACGTCTGCATCAGCATGAGAGCATGTAGTACCCTAACCTTTGAATAAAGCAGCCTACAGCACGTGGCAGCCTACCCAGGCCTTCATAGATGGTGGGGTTTTCTGGGTGTGGCCAGCTTGTGTTAGCAGAGTTTTGTGAAAAGTTGAGCTTTCTATCTTTGAATATTAATAACAATAAAGCATATTTTGTCTTGTCTTCACATGAGCTATATTTTTCTTATTAAATTACCAGGAATGTAACTCACTGCTCTACATTACGTAGTGTAAAATATACCGATGTACCGTAATAGCTTTCTTAATAGCCCAACAGCCAGCTGGAGGATTTTATCTCTGGGTCAGGTATATTGGAGATGGCTATCAGACAGACTTATAGGATGCACACTACAGCAGGTCTGCAGAGAGGAGCTGAATACAGGCGGTGGGTCCAGACCCTGGAAAACCTATAATCGATACTGCAACTTGACATTTTCCTAAGGCTATACTGGGGTCTTTCCTGCCTCTTCAGCAGCTCAGAATCAGGAAGATGTCAAGCTAATGGGCCTAAGGTCTGTAATTGCTGCCTTCTTTCCTCAGGCTGTGAATTATCTACTACAGCCTTAAGAGGTGCAGAAAAGAATGTCACTCAGTTAATGATATTAGCCATTTATTATCTATACAGATTTTAAAAGTCTGTTAGGTCTTTTATAGGACTTAAATAGACAGGTTCTTCCAGCAGGAACCTCATTTCACCTGTGGTTCATATTGTGTAGCAAAAGTCAGCCTATTTTTACAATAAAATTTTGGCAATTTCTTGACCTGCGTTATTAAAGAAATGACAATGTTGTAAGTTTATTGGCTCTTCTCTTTTGGGCTATACTTTATATCTCTATTTACTGAATGCTGGTCCTGAAAAATTTCATTCACCTCAGGCAACTCATTTTTGATAGCTGAGTAAAATATCATTAATGCTTTTTTCATTACCATCAATCCTTGTGGTAATAGGCACTCAGGTAGAGCTTGAGGGTAGCCTCGCCTAACCATTTTCGCAAAACTGCTTTGCAGTAGACTTCTGTTAGAGACTGATATCTAGTCCGAATATTAAAGTTCTTTTTCAATAAAAAGAAAAAAAAAATCAGAAGTAGCCAGTAAGTTTTAACTGAAATTTGTCCAAAGCCTTCACTGGAATTTTCTGCTTTGAAATCCATGGCACCATCATTGATTTCAATAGGGACTGTTGCATTAAAAATATGCTAGATAGTCCTTGATTCAAAGTGACAGTTCTGCTAATAAGCTGATGC
This sequence comes from Aythya marila, assembly GCF_965140915.1. NCBI lineage: Eukaryota > Metazoa > Chordata > Aves > Anseriformes > Anatidae > Aythya > Aythya marila. The sequence continues at coordinate 16,803,114 of NC_139044.1, forward strand.
ATGTAATGGCTTGATGTTACCATTCAGATGTAGTGGGCCATTTTTTTTGTTTTTGTTGTCTCCCAGCAAAAGCAAAGAAGAAAAAAAAAAGTGAAAAAGTGGTAAAAATCAGATTAAGTCGTAGTGAGTTGCATCTGATCATCTCCCTTTAAGGATGACTCCACAAAGGGATTTAAGCATTACCACCCTCAGTAACAAAGCCTAAAATTTAGGTGTCTGGCTTCCAAAATCAATTCTACAGTGGTGATCTAGGCTTACAGGTTCAACTTACTATACCTAGATTCAAAACAGTCAGGGTGCTGAGCAGAGCTTAATGCAAGCTTTTTCTTCTCCTTTCTCCTTCCTTGCCTTGCCTTGCCTTTTCTTGCCTTGCTTTGCTTTCCCTTGCCTTTTTCATCAAAAAGTTGCATCTAGTAGTCAACAAATCTGAAACTGGAAAGGCTGGAAATCACAGAATTAGGGAGAAGCAAAACCCATGTACAGCTGACTAAATTTCTGATTATAACAATATATATGCCTAGCATGTATCCACAGCATGGGAAAGTTTCAGTACAAAGACACAGTACGAGAATAAGAGATGGTTCACTTACCTGTACGTGTTGGTTGCTGGTACTCTCCAGATCTGAATGCCTTGGAGAATCCCTTCAGCTCCTACGACCACACTGAGGTTGGAGTTCCTGTAGGCATTATTGCATTGGCTCTGTGTGGGGCCATAGGGTCCACTGGCACCACATGTTGTGAATAGCCAGTGATCTGAAATGAGGACAAGCATGCTCTGAACACCCAAAAACAAAATGGCTGTTCTGCTCTTTATTCACTTTCTGTTGTTGCTGGATCAAGAGAAGAACCTGGCCCAAATGTTCTAGCCAGAACAAATATTCACAGAACTCTTTCAAATGACTCATAACACTGTGCATTTTGGTATTTGACAGCTTTTCAGCGTCAGCTCCTGAAAATTACCACAATGATAAGCACAGCTTTATTTTTTCTAAGTTTTTTTTTTTTCCAAGTTACTTTTTCTTCTTTTTTTCTAGTTGGAATGACATTGTTGACTTCTGGGATAAGTTCACTATAGAGTTGTTTCAAAAGTTAGCACATGTATAGTTGGTTGTATTTGTCATATTCTTGGTATTTGCACATGCTTTGCAGACAGTGTATTTATCACCAGCAACCCAAAAGAACCTGTACGCCTTTTGCTTCAATAAACTTCACCAGTCATTTGCTAGACTGAAAGTGTATTGTGCTATTTGTGATCATGATAATTCAATACAACTACTGCAAGTGCACTTAAAGTGCTGCACGATTGTGCTATTTGCACATCCGTGATCATGACAATTTAATATATTGAATGTGACTGGACTTACAGTGCCAAATTGGGCATCACTCCGACTCTAAGACCAGCTGCCCTCAGCTCCTCTGATATTTGAGGACAAGCTGGAATGCAAGGGGGTTTAGGTCCTGCCAAACTTCCTTGCCCTTTAATGCAACACTAGCCCCATTCAAATATGTTTTTAGAACAAGGCTTTGTTGATTTGTGCCTCACCAATCTGAGTTTTTAATTTGAATACATGATGCTGAAATGTCATCCCTTTTCCAAAAAGATTCACTATTAGGGCCAGCACAGCTGCAAGACCACAATGCTCTTGTAAAACCCACCCTAACATGTTTGATAGTATATCAGGAAATATTTCCTAGGTAATCAGAACTAGGATGGAAAATAAGTAGACTTAGCATATTTGGTGCACTTTAAATGTGCATCATCCATACTTGTTAACAAGTATCCATCTCTCATTCATACTTGTTAACAAGCTAAAACACAGTATCCAAAGAACTCCATTATTGGAATTCATCCTGCTGACGTAGAATTTGTTAGTAGAATAAACTGCCATTGAAGTCAAAAGACACATCCAAAAAATATATTTCTACAAATTGCATCAGGTCAGCCAGTCCTCTTTTTGGTATCATTAAAGGGTAGTAATTTTTCCCCCAGCTTCCTCTAATGCAAAACAACATATGTAGACTCCTTCAGTACTAACTCGCTCAGACAATGAGAAGATTAGCTGGATCTGCTTCTTGGCATTTGGAGCTATTGTCTAAGCAGACCTGGTCTAGAAATGATGATCAACATATTTTTGGCCAAGAGGTCTACCATTATTGTTCCTGAAGTGGCTTACCTGCCAGAAATAAAGGCAATACACTAGTTTAGACATGCACAAGTTTTCACAAACTAATCATTAAGATGGGCTAAATTCATTCTTATTAAAAAATTCAGTGCACAAAATGGATCAAACAATTTGGCAGGACTGTAAGAAATAAAGTGGCTGGTGCTTCTAAAAACTCTTCAAAACAGTCTTGGCTGTTTCAAAGGCAATGCAAAACTACTTTAGGAAAGCTTCCTAATCATAGTACTGCTGAGAGAGTAAGCTCTTCTGTCTTATTGCAAAATCTACACCATCCTTCCTCCAAACCCTCCTGGATGGACCTTCTAGGGACTTTGCTACCGTTTCTTGTTTTATACGAATACTTACACACTTATTTTACTATTTCTCAAATTCTTCAGCAATGGGTGGCTGTATAAAGTCTTAAAATTAGTAGACAGCAAATGGAAGAATTCCCCTTTCCTCCTCTGAGACAAATGCACCCCTTCACTCCTCCCCTCCAAAAACGTGAACAGGTATGAGGGAAAAGCACCTAAAAAGGCAAGTAGTTCTACAGGTCCCTATGTAAAATGCTTCAGTAGCTCTGATCCTGAAAAACTTACAGTCTTATACCAGAAGTTACATATGTTTATTATTTTTCTGGAAAAAAAAAAAAAAAAAAGAAGAAGAAAGAAAACCAAAGCAAAATTTTAAACAAAATGGAAGATGAGACTCATTCTGTCAGCTATCACAGTGATTTAACATTGTAGTATCCCAGTGGGCTAAGCCATCTGCACTGAAACATATGTTTAGTAAAGCAGATAGGTAAATGTCTTCACTTGGAACAGTTAGAAGCCATTTGGATGTCTCTGGTGAAACATCAAAAATACTCCCAAGGGTAGAAGCAGATGACCTTCAAGGAGACAATACACCCAAAACTGGAGAGAATCAAAATGGAAGACTGAAAGTGATAAAATCTAGCACAGACCATAGCTTGCGCAGACTGCTACTGTAGTTAAACTTTGCATTTATGATTTACTCCAGTTAAATAAACCTCATTCCTTAGGTATCTGCTCACCTGGCAGAATTACCTCTAGACTATCACACATGCAACACAGAGCGTGGCTGTACCTGAAACTGGCAGATGTTGACTCTCACTGGGTTCCAGGGACAGGGGATCAATAAACTGCCTTATTCCAAAATGCTATTTAATGATCCCCAATGTCCTGTCAGAATAGAAGAAAAGTGCCCTCCTGCTGTAAACATTATGCCTCTAGACTTTGAACTGAAAAGCATTGGTACTTTCCAGTTCTTCAGCAGATTAAAGGGTGCTTACTTCCAGTGCAGAGGCAATATCAGGGTAAGACCAAATACATTTAAGATTAATGAACATGCATCTAAGCTCTTAGAACCTGACTTTTAAAGCAGAGTATGACAAGTCTGAAGAATCAAAAGTCACAGACATATTATGCCTGCAAGTATGACATGACATAAGGAACCTGGAGATGACTGAGTACAGAAGGTACTGACTTAGATTGCAAAAGTGGTGCTGTTGTGTTGACACGGTGGCATAAGCAAGAATATATCTAAAGCCTCCTTTGTTCTGCAGCTGCTGTAGTCAGTGCTAGCAAACATACTTAATTGTGCAGTCCAGGTAGATGGTGAACAAGAAAGGGATGAAGACGTGTTTCAGAAGCAGTAGAGCTTGCCAAAGACATTCTCATAAAACATAGCAGGAGGAAGTCTGGCCCAAGTGAAGTCCATAGGCAGCTGATTTCAAAGAGCAAGGATTTCAGTAAAAGAGAACAGACAGGTGTTGTATGAGCAATGCATTTGTCACTGCTGCACTGACTTGCAAACAGTAGTCTTCCTGCCATTTATATTCACTTTCATGTCTTTATACTAAAAGCTATTCCAACATGTAGCAGCTCTGTTGCTGAATTAAATGGAACAGAATATGGCACAGGAAGATGTTGCCCCTCATTTCAACATGATAAGGACAGATAGGTCTTCGTTACTGTTTTGGATAGGTCTCAGTTACTGTTTTGGATACAGACTAAAAACCTCACACTTTCCTCCCTCTTCACTCTTAAGTTACACAAAACCAACCCTCAATCTGCAGATACAGCAGTAACCAAAGGTCTTAAACCACTAACCTAATATCAAAACAGACTCAAAGTAATCCCTACCTTGGATAACCCACCGTTTCTTTTTTAAGGTACGAATAACCATTCTTTCATCCCCTTTAAAGTACTGGTTTTCCCTGATTCTAGAAATGACTGCAGCACGTCTCATGAGCTCAAAGACAGCATTTATACGGGTTGCTGCCTGACACAGCAGTTTACAGTAATTCAATTTGCAGCATTATTTTAGTCTCTGAAGACTAAAGAAGCAGCCCTGGAGTGAAACTCCTTAAGCAGTTAGGTGAGAAATACTGATGCCCAGCTGTGATCTGTTGCATGCTGCATGGCGTGCCTCTTTGTTCTGCAGCGTGTGACAGGGTAACACTGCTGGCACCTCACACACACCTGACAGCAAAAAAAGCAGGATTCCCCAGTCTAAATCTTCCCCAACGACTAGCACATTTTGGAATGTTGCCCAACTTCACACAAGTCACAGATGGCTGATTTCCAGAAACAGCTGGGCATTGCCATAATGAAAACTACCGGGCAGCCAAATGCAGGGTCCCTAATATGTTCTGACATTGGCAGTTGGAAGATACTAGCTGGGCTTAAGAACTGGAAATTCCTTTCTGGGATGTAGGGAAGAAAATAAATGAACATTGCTCTGAGATCAGGGTATTACATTTCAGTGAATAATTTATACATCAGTTCATTTGATAGAATGCCTGTTTCCACAGGAAACTTGACAAAAGAACAATTTGTTCTGCTGCTTGTTCACCCACACATCTGCCCTCCTCAAGCTCCCTGGCAGTCTCCCCACCAAACCACTAAGGTCCCAGGAAAAACATTTTGTAGAAAATGCTATTTGGGGTCTATCTAAATTGATTTTTAAAAATTTCTTCTTCCCACCTTTTATTCACAATTTAAATTTACGGATATATTAACACAGATACACACACTGCTGCTTATTTTCTTCAGCAGATCAAGAATTCTTGTTTTCACCCAGCTTGGCTAGATACATAAAATGCACAGCAATTAACAGCAGTGGAATTTAGATGCAGCAAAGAGGAGCGATGCCCTGCTTCTGCAAAGAAAAAGAACAAAACCCCATAAGACTTAAAATGACTAATTTAGTTGAGGCTCTGACACAACTTGAAGCCCAAGGTAGCACTGCTGCAAATAACAAACAACAATGAAGGGAAAACAGTGGCACAAAGCCTAAAGTACATTTGTACTGCTAATGTAGAAAGCAATTTCCCTGTCACATACAGCATATAAACTCCATATCACCAAACAGCCACAGGCCTTTTAGCTACACTTCAAGGGCCTATAGGTATTAACTGGCATTTCTTAAATTAAGTTGGTTTGAACCAAGTTTCAACTTGTTCCAAGCCAAAGCTTTACTGTGATTTGAGAAAATCACAAGCTAAGCACTGAGGTGCTGGAATTACTTTGGACTCTAGAGTAATGCACTAATGAAAGCATTGGTGCTTTCCGTTTGTAGGCACTGTGTAAACCATGTGTAGGCGCTGTGTAGAATGCACTGCCACAACCTCTCTTCAGGCCAAGATGCTATCTCTACTTCCACCAGATTAAAAAAAATAAATAATAAGGGTTATATGGCCTAACACTTTAAGGGGCACAGAAACCCCAGTGACTAAAATTATGGAAGCAACTAATTCTATTAATTGTCCCTCAGAGACTTCAGTATACTTCTTCCTCTAAGGCAGCTGTGAGTGAATATCATGCCACGAATGAGCAGAACACTTGCTTCATCTACTTGTAAAAACATTCACAAATTCCCTTGCAATATTTGGGCAATATGGCAAGTTAGAGGCTGACAGGATACTGTGCATCTTAACCTTCACTAACATTTGGCTGCCATTAGCATCACGATATGTGTGCTAGGATATACCTTTGATTCAGTACATGAGCAATCTGAGTTATGCATTACCAGTAATTCCAGGCTTGGTCTGTGCTAGAAGTCTGTAGACAAACTATACTGCAAACTTATATAAGAAACAGGTTTAGTGCTGTAAGGGAAGAAAGACCTTTAAATTCTGCTGCAGGTTCTATTGTTTAATAGATAGCAGTAATCTGAGATCACTCTTTTCCAGAATTAAGTTTGCCAGACATTAACAGGACTGGGTAGGTTTGAAGGATAATGGTAAATTGCAGACCTAAGTTTTGCTTACAGATACAGTCTCTGAATAGTTAAACACGTCTACACAAAAACGTTAAGGGGATGTGCTACGTATGAAAATAGGTAGAAATTAGTGAGTCTTGATAACAGTGCTGTAAACCATTACATAGGTATGGCTAGACTAAGAGGAGGCCGTTTTTTTCAGTTATTTATGGAGTTACTATCTCTACCCTGTCTTTCCATTCTGTAAATGAAGAAAGCAATGTGGACATATTTTTCAGTTCAACAAGAACAGCATCTGCACTAATGGTGAATGTATGCCTCATTTGTCCTGAGTGTCTTTTCAAAGAAATACTCAGAGCTTCTTTCTTGTCTGTATAGATTAATGGAACACCGCCTGGGCATCCATTGGGGAAATTATCTGTGGTCAGTATAACAGGACAAGGGGTGACTTTGAACGGTGTTGAGAATGGCTTATTTCTTGTTACACTTTGGAACCAGGAACTAACAAAAGGAGCATGAAGAAAATTAATTTATTTTTCTCTTTTATATTTCATGTATGGAGAGAGATGGAGTTTTCCTTAAAGGTTGCTTAGTGAGAGATGCTATTAACTTTATGGATTTTTTTTTCTGTTCAGAGTTGCAAAAGGTGATAGAAATGCATGTTGGATAACAGAGACCATATCAGGAGGAGGTGGCAAAATCATTTCAAAATATTTCCTGAGATTTATAGCAGTTTCTGCACAATTTAAACTGTTGCATTTTAAGGAGTAGTGGCAGCTTTCAATTTTAAGTTTAAAATGTGTTAACTACCCCATTTATTTCAATTATATGATTAACTCTGGAGAGCAGTAATTCCAATTTAACTGTTCTATGTTGGTTCTCAGTACTGCACCTCAGCTATTTTTAAATCCTCTAGAGAAAGCAAGTGTAAACTCTGCAATAAAGAAATTCATGACTACATAATCTGAAATCCCTCTATCCATCTTTAAACATTTTCTATCACTATTCAGAATGCTACTTTTGTTGGAGAGGAGGGTGCTGAGCTGTTTGTTCACTGTGTTAATTGATGCTTAAAACAAAAATACAATTCTGCAGATACCTTTATTGCATTATGCCAACAGTTCAGTTAGTATAATTGCACGCAAAGAACAACCAAATGTAATTTTCTTTTACTTAATACTCGCTCTGCTGTTCCTTTCAGCTACTTCATCTGATTAACTAATGTGACTCAGAGTTCTTCCGAGAAACAGCTATGTAAGTACTTGTAACAGGACTCTCCCTGACAGAAAAGAAAATCTGTGCAACCACTAGGTGCCGTGGGGAAAAGACTGGAGCTGAAGAAAAATTGTAATCCAGTCCAGAAAATGATTTGATGACAGTTTCTATGCAAGAAAGTAGGATCACACAATGGCAGACTGGACGGCACAAAACATCACAATATTTGAGGGGGAAAAGCTTAACATTTTTGTTTGTTTTACAACACACTATTTTTGTTCTGTATGACCTGATACAAGTAAGTTGGCAGTGGGATAGATGAGAAGCTGAAACATCAAAATAGAGGCTATCCTCATGGTATTTACAGCCTACTCAGAAGCAAAAGAAAGCTTTAATTAAAGCTTGAATACTCTGTTTCTTGTCTCCTTTTGCTTACTGAGAATACTATTTTTTCTCTTCCCAACTTCCATTATTGTCATTCATTTTCCTAGAGTTCCTCACTAGTGATCTCTGTCTATGCATGAATTTCCCATATTCTGGCCTTGTCTGTAGAAGGAAATCACACTGGTTTGATTTAAATTGGCTTCTTAATTGGTAGTTGAACTCCCTGTAGAGAGATGCTCTGGTTTAAGCAGCTTTCAGTTTTACTTAAACTAATACCCAACTGATATGAAAACTAACCTGAAGTAAGCTTGGTTTACATGGAAATAAACACCACAAAACCTTTTATACAGATCTAACTATTTCAATGAAAAATCCCTGTTACACTAAAGTTACTTTAATCTTCTGGCATAAGTGGGCTTTCTTGCAACTTTTTTTGCAGGCTTCTTCCAGAATCAAGTTTCACCTGCAACATTTCAGCAAGGAGCTGGCATTCCAGTGAGTGACGTGTAAATTAATTGAAAAGGAAAGCCTTTGCCTTGCTCTGTGGCTATCTATCTCATGGCCACCTTGCACTGCAAGTGACTGGGCAAAGTACAACCTGCAGGGATGTTTTGTGTGTCAGTACTGGTCATCATCAATAAACTTGAGAGAATAACACCATCACAGTATGTGGAGAATAAGACCATAACTGGGGTCTTATTCTCCACGTAGCGTGTTCATCAGCCTGTGTGTTACACACAACAGTGTTGAATAGATCTCTGGAAACTTCAGGATCTTTTAGGGTGTGGCTGTGTTGTATGTTTCAAACCTTTTGCTGGACTCCTGTGTACAAGTCCTGGAGGAATGCCAAGCCATTATGAGTAATGGTAGGGCTGAAGCAATTCACTGGGTACGGGGCCTGAGAACAGAGAGGACAGGGACAGTGGCGGTGATAATTGTTCATCACTTCTGCTGAAACTGGATTTCTAAGGCAAAACCAGCAGGTGCATGTAAGAGCTTGTTCTCAGTTACAAAGGAGCAAATCTAGTCCCTTATCCTTGAAAGCAATGGAACTTGTTTGGATATACTGTCAGGTAAATAAAGTGGTACCTGTCTTTCAGATCGTACTTCCTGCTGTGCAGGCTGAGCAGGCTCAAGGACCTGGGGAAGGCATTTTATTATCCTGTTGTCTCCTGAGCTATAGAAACAGCATTTTCCTTGTTTTAATATGATTTCTTAAGAAGGAAATACTACAGCCTGTGATCCATCACACAAGCCAAAGATCACATTAGCTGTAATTACTTTTGGCTGAGCTCATATCGGTCAATGCAGTCTTTGGGACTTCAGGGTGGTGCTGATCCTGTTATTTCACTAAAGCAACAGTAAATATGGGCCCATGAAAGCAACAGCCTTGACAGACTCAGCCTGAGGTTTCTTAAATGCATTATAGGATGTAGAAAGTAACAAGATTAAATCTGGGTAAAATGCATAGCCCAGGGACCAAACAAGCATCTGCACTGTTTACTGAGAGTAGGGACTGAGAAACACAAAGGGAAAAGGTGATTTGGTATTGTGGAGACACTCAGAAATGTAATGACTTCCCACTGCAAGAAGCTGCAGCACAAGTTTGCTGATGTATGCCCTGCCTGCACCAAGAGGGCACAAAGAGGGAAAAAATGCTGTAGGAGTGATTTCAAACCCCAAGGGCTAGAGACAATTTTTTGGAAGAGACTTGAACAGGATGGAGGATCAAATGCAGAAATTAGGCAAGATGGCTTCAATATCACAGGAATTGCCTTGAACCTTCACCCGGAGTTCAATACAGATGATTTCTATTGCTCAAAGTACCTCAGTGACCTTTTCTTCTACCTCCATAGAATTTGACTCCCATTATTTCTACTTTCCAATCATTTCTTTAAATTGCATTCTCCAGATAGAACAGGGAATAGAGGAGCTAGAAGATGTGTCCTATCATATCAGACCTAGTGAGAAGAAGGAGACAAAAAAAGTAATAGCAGGGAGAAGCCTATGGCCATACGATTTCTGGCCTAACACCTACACACTCACTTTAGATTAACTTTGTGTCCAAAGTTCAGGCCAATTTCCAATCTGATACTGGTATCTAATGGCTTTTGTGTTACTAAAAGAGTAGGTATCCTGGATAGAAAAATACAGCAGGCTTGGGCAACTACATTACCACGTAAGCATGGACACTCCTATGGAAAGTCCATAATCTACACTTGTGTGCGGATCCTACCTAAAAACAACACTGAAAGCACTTGAAAAGCGGTTCAATTTAGGCAGGTAATGGAGATACAGGTATCAAAGGAGACATTTCAAAGGATCCACTAGGGGGAGTGGTGCAACAGAATTGTGCTGGGCCTATAACACAGAGGACAAGACATCAAAACCATCCTCTGCTGCAGGCTTCAGTCCCCACCTGGAGTACTGCAGACACATCTGGGACGCCCAGCATAAGAAAGATGTGGAACTTTTAGAGTGGGACCACAGCAGGGCCAGAAAGATGATCAGAGGGCTGGAGCACCTCTCCTATGAAGAAAGGTGCTCTCTAGCTGGGGATGTTCAACCTGGAGAAGAGAAGGCTCAGAGGGGACCATATTGTAGCTTTTCAATACTTAAAGGGGGCTTAAAGAAGATGGAGAGCAACTTTTTGCTAAGTCAGATGATGACAGGAGAAAGGGGAATGGTTTTAAACTAAAAGAAGGATGATTTAGTTTAGATATTAGGAGGAAATTTGCCTCAATTCAGGTGCAGAATCTGACACTTGCTCTTGTTCAATTTCATGTGATTGGTGATTGCGCAGCCCTCTAATTTGTTAAGATCTCTTTGCAAATCCTCTCTACCCCTGAGGGAGTAAACAGATCCTCCTAATTTAGTATCATTTGCAAATTTACTTAGCATGCATTCAAGTCCTGCCTCCAGATCATTTATGAAAACATTAAAGAGAACCCTAAAGCATAGCATCCTCTCATAAGGGCTCATTCTCCCTATCTAATACATCACTTCTGCACTTTTCTTGCTGCATGATGCTCAGAACAGAAAATATCAACAAACTCTACTTAATGGGAACTCTTGGCCTACACTACAGACATCAGCCTCCACCACCACAACTAGAGCTCACTGCCTAATTCAGCTTTTCAAGCAGGCTTTGAAGACTGTGTTGAGCTTTTGATTGCACTGGCCAGACTGCTGCTGGTATCAGAGCTGACTTAACATGAGCTCATGTGTTTCAACAGTACGCTGCAGGTAGAAGAGTGAAGCATAATGTAGAATAGAACAAATCCCTGGGCTTACTCACAAGGTAAAGGAGGCATATACCAACCATGCCCCTGTTCTCTAACTTAAGAGAGGTGATATTTTAAATCAGCAGGCGTCTACAGCCCTATGTGAGGAAGAACAGCTTCACACAGTGCTAAGGGTGGCATTTGTAGCAAATCCATGTTTCTCTCTTGTAGTCATCCTTCATTTACATGGTCAGTCCTGCTCCCCCAGATAGGTCTGGAGTGCTGTCCCAGGTTAGTTGTGGCCACCTGAACTGAATCAGGAAGAAAAACCAGCAAGGAAGAGGGAAAAGTGGTAGACTGTAATAGAAATGCATATGTAGCTCCTAAAACATATATTAGAATGTGTGGGCAAGCCTGGAATGGGAAAGAGACAAATGCCTGGGAGACAGTGATGTGATGGGAAAGGAAAGGAAATCTTGCATAATTTTGTATCACACCATTACAACTAAGCTGGAAAGGGGAACCAGGGCAAGAACCAAGTATACAAGACTGCCATTTCTGACAAAAATTATGTCTTTAAAATCAAGTCCCATGCTGTACTTTTTCAAATGAGGAATGAAGATATTACTGAAAAAAGGGAAAAGTTTGAATTCTGTTATTTCAAACCAAGCTTATATTAACTACAGATGAGTGTTTAGGTTACCACATGCTGGACTCAGTGAATTTTGACACTTTGGTTTGATTCCTTCCTATTTTTAAATGATCATGAGATCAAATAAATCTGTTTTACAATTTAAAAGCAATCTTTACTTTAAGAAGAGCCTCACTCTAGTTCTTTTCTTTCACAAGCCTGCAATCAAAATCCAAGTTGCAGTTAATAGCTAAAGGTAATTGTTTTCTACATTTTTTTGTTTGTTTGAAAGAGACTTGGGAAAAGATCTGAGGAAAGGCTTTGGTTAAAAAGAAGGGAAAAAAAAAAAAGAATCATAGAATCATATTGCTTTTAGCCACATTCAGTTGAAATCTGTACTTGTTAGAAACCTGCTGTCTGAGAATGCTTCTCAGATCAGACAATTACCTGCTGGACCAGAAATGGGGGCAGTGCTGAGTTGGAGATTTCCCAGAAGCTTTTGTTCCCATCCAAACTTTTTCTTGCCACCTCTACTAGTGAGCAAATTGCTTGAGTCTGGGGTAGTACTTCGAGGTATCTTCTCGCCATTGACTAGAAAACAAGAAGTCACAGATTGATTATCACTGTGCTGAGTCAGCATGTAATAAAAAACTCAAGCTAAATTAACAGCTGGAGGCTTCTCTGCTGGGAATTAAGAGCCTGCAGACACAGGATATAATAATATTAAAATGAAAGGACAGATTGACTTTCCATTGCTGTAATGGGAACTGTGACAAATGAAAAATAAACAGGAATGGGTGGTAGACAAAACAGCAAATGAATTAAGACACAAAAGAGAAATACAGAACAATCTCTAGCAAGTGCTAGAAAGTTTCTCTTTTAGCCAGTAAAAATTTGTATATTCTTTCTTAATTAGACTACTTTTAAGATCTCTTTGATTCTTTAGAATACTGGAACCTGAAGCTGAAGTTCTTGGTACTTATGCACAGAAACCAAAATGTATCACTGCATAAATGGAAACACTCATAGCCCCAGACAGCACAAACTAACAAAACACAAAGCAGATGAAACTTTATGACTGCTGTTGGATGAGGAAGTGGCTCAGAGGTTTTCAGTGTACTAAAGATGACAGAAGTTGTAGCCTCAAGCCTAGGAGATGAATGAACAAGGTTAAGTTACACCATTCAACCCAAGGCAGAGGTTTCCTGTATCCACGGTACCAATCCTCAAGTAAGTTGTTGGTCTGAGGTATAGAGTGACAGATCATTGAACACATTTACAAATTAAACATTTCAGTATGCATGAGATTATGAGCTAAACACAACTGTTCAATAAAAATCTAAATGGGGTGAATCTGGAAGCAGAGGTATAGACTGGGCATATTTTAAAGGCTGGTTGATCACAAAGTTTGGACCTAAATCCATATTTTTCCCAAAAGTAGGAGAGAGGAGAGATCAGGATGATTCAGACTAAAAGGCATGTCAGTCCAAATAAAAAAAAAAACACCAACAACCTTGTTCCAATTCAACTGTAGCATTGTGCCCAATGTTACTGCAAAGTTAGTGTCAATCACTGCCTGTCTTTTCCTAGCCAGAGTCCAACTGTCATTCATTTTGATAACTGTCACACAGCAAGCCAGGTCGTGTGGAACTCTGTAATCACAGACTGGCTTCTGCATCAGCCTGTGCAGGTAGGTGATGCTACTGTCTTAGCTGGAAACTGACTCTCCCACACCATACGTCTTACTATCCATTTACTGCCAGACTCGGAACCCATTCACTAGTCAGTTCTTCTAAAAGGGTACGAATCTGAACAGTCTCCTTCATCTTAGCACAAGTATTTCAGAAACGTACCTTTTTTCAAGAGTCTTTTGAAGAGAACAACATGCAACCCCCTCCCCACAGTTTCAACCCCTCTCCAAGTTTCAGTTGCATAGCAAATAAAAGGCAAACCACTTGCAGATAAAAGGAAAACTTACTTGTTAAATAACAGTCCAGACTAAGGGAGACATTGTCAAAAGCAATAATGGCATCAGATCCTTCTTCCCATGAAGCGATGATCTGAAACCAAAACCTGCACAGATTGGAAGAACAGGGCTTAAAGTCTGCTAAAGGGACAGAACAGAGCTGTTCACAACTAAAGCAGTTTTAGAAGGGAGAAATAAAAAGCTTTTCTTTCATATACAAAATTATTAAATTGATAGAGAAAGCATCCTAACCCCTGACAAGCAAAGAGGATCAATCTTGCGAGGGGAGCTGCACATGAATAGACAGAAAAATGAATATGGCCCCTTGTCCTTCCAGGGGCTTACAGCCTGAAGCAGGTGCCAGTACTTGTGCTGGGGGGTGTCAGGACAACAGTTAAAATACCCTGAACTTCTGGCACAAAAAAATCAGACACGTAAGGCGATTTTATTCTCACAAGTGTTTTGAACCCAAAAGTGCTAGGAAAAGTAAGTAGGCTGGAGCTTCTGATGTCATTTAGGAGTTTTTTAAAAGAAGCTGACAAAAGCTGAAAGAAATTCAGTAAGTATTTGGGACTGCTTGAGGAAGCCAAGGATATCTAACAGTCCTGGCAGTCAACCCTCCCTCCTTCTCCCCGCCCCAAAACAAACAAAAAAACCAACACCAAACGACCACCACCACCACAAAACACAAGAACTGTGTAGTCCATAGGAACTGGAGAATTCTTTATCTCCTTGTTGAAGCTCTGCAGGTTTGCCTTACAACACTTCCATATTCTCATCTGGCTTTTGCAGGGAGTAGGTTTTTGCCACTCTGATGTTACCAAAAGAAAGATCACTGTAAAATCACCCGCAGTGGTATTACAAGTCAGCAGGTAGAGCAAAAATAACATACAACCTAGTATTTCAAATCTGATAGTATACAGACCACAGCATTTTTTTAGGGCTTTCACAGATTTAGGTTTTCTCTTTGCTTAGTAAATGCATGTTCTCCTGATGCATATCTGTCACATTAAGTCCAAATACTGTCCTTATGACAGAAGAACAATTTATAAAGCACTTGACCACGGCCTGGAAATCAGATACGATATCAAAAGGTTGTATCAAAACTAGAAAAACATGAAGACAGCATATGATACAAGCTGCAAGAGAATAAAAAATGTTATTTAAACCTTGTTCAATTTTGTATCTTGATGTCTTACAGTGCCTTAAGTTAGAGCTGTTTATGTGTTTCTTTAATGTACATAACTTCCTTATGGTTCCTACTTCTAGATTTTGGAATAAGATTTTAGCTAGAATGTGTATTCTTGCAGTTGTTCCAGTTTAGATGACAAGTTGATGAACAAAGTATTTTTGTGGAGCACTCCTATTTATTTTAAAAGGCTGTACAAATCCTGTTTCCTGCACTGCTGCAATAATCAAAATGCCAGCAGAATTTTCTTCTCACAGCTTGTAGTCCTTTATGTATGGTTTTTGGTCTAAAACATTTTATCTCATCTTTTTGGCAGCTATCAGTATTCTTACATTAGTCTTGTTGCCTCCTGCTGTTTTTCAAATCTACCCTTTCTGTCACCAACAAACCAAGCTCACAAAAGAATAACCAAGTGACACACCTGTCACAGAGCACTGGCCCTGGTACTGAGCCCTGGGGGACTCCACTAGTGACTGGCCTCTAACTGGATTTAATTCCATCCACCACGACTCTTTGGGCCTGGCTACCCAGCCATTTTTTAACCCAACGAAGCGTACGCCAGTCCAAGCCACGAGCAGCTGGTTTCTTGAGGAGAATGTTGTGGGGAACGGTGTCAAAAGCCTTGCTGAAGTCAAGGTAGACCACATCCACAGCCTTTCCCTCATCCACCAAGCGCATCACTTTGTCATAGAAGGAGATTAGGTTCATCAAGCAGGACTTGCCCTTCATAAACCCATGCTGACTGGGCCTGATCGCCTGGCTGCCCTGCAAGTGCTGCGTGATGACTCTCAAGATAACCTGCTCCATGAGCTTCCCTGGCACTGAGGTCAAACTGACAGGCCTGTAGTTTCCTGGGTCAGTCCTCCGGCCTTTCTTGTAGATGGGTATCACATTTGCTGGCCACCAGTCGACTGGGACCTCCCCTGATAGCCAGGACTGCTGATAAATGATGGAAAGCAGCTTGGCCAGCTCCTCCGCCAGATCTTGGCGAGTGGCTGCAAAATGGCGGCAGCGCCCGGTTGAAATGGCGCCGCTGGCTCTGCCTGTGCCTTGTCAGCCTCCCTCACGAGAGCTGCCGGGTCCTGGCGGCTCCCTCGGCTGTCTCGAGTGGCCTCAATGACAGAAAAAAAGCCCTACTGCCTCGATCCCTCCACTCCACCACAGAATGCATCTGCCCCAGAGCCAATCTTGGCGAGAGATGGATAAAAAAGACGAGATGGACACTTGTGTAAAGGTGTAAAGGCTACTGTTCATCTTTTTTTTTTTGTACTTACAGGCAACTGAATACTTCTGAAAATATTTCTGGGCAATTTCCTGAGCAGAACATAAGCTTCATGCTGCAAGGTGTTAACCTTTGATGGCCATGTCCTGCCTCTCCAGACAACAAAAGGTTGTTCTTTCATGAGTTATCACACGGTCAGCCCCTCAGAGCAGGAAAGCATGATACAAAACAGTATTTCTGTCATGGAGGAAAATGCCATCTATTTGCCTATACAAGAATGCAATAGGTTGTGTTTTACTTAAGGGAGAGCCTTGCCAGTTTCAACTTCATGAACACTGGGAACAGCACACATAAAAAGTTTCTTGAAGTTCACCAGGGATGAAAAAACTGGTAGAAAAAGCCCCAAAACAGAAGAATTATGTGAACATCAAACACTGTCAGGACCATCAATGCTGCTCTGGTTTCCTATTAATCTGTGTTTCTTTTTTCCTTTTTCCTTTCTTTCTCCTCCTTCTCCTTCTCTCTCTCTCTCTTTCTCTTCCTCTTTCTTTCTTTTTCTTCTTGTTTTAAACACAAATGCAGGTTCACTACAAGCCTTCTCTTGAGACAAGAATTTCTGCAACAAATAGTTCATCTTTTTATCTTCTCCAATTTAATGCCGCTATTAATTTAGAAATATGATGTCTTTCAAATTCCACTGAAACACGATCATCAGTTAACCAACATTTCCATCATTAGCTTTGGTGGTTCTAGTTTAATGGGCTAATTAAGGGAAATTTAATCAAAACTGAAGATGGAAATGTCACACATCAGTGAGAAAGGAAAAAAAAAAAAAAAAAGCCACACAGATGATCTCATTCCCTTCCCCTCCTTTTTCTTCCTTCTGTTTGATCCTATACTTACTGAAATCAATGAACCAATTCCCACTGACTTTGCCAAAGCTGATAACGAAACATCAAAAAGCATAGGCTGCTGTGGTGGCTTAGTGTGATGCTGTAGGTGACAACATCTCACTGGTATTTTCACACAGCTCCAGGTGGGCTATGCTGACTACGCAGCCAATACTTGAACTAGTACCTATACAGCACATATACTGATCCACCACACCATATACACATATTCACTGTTAACACAGACGCTTTGGTGGATGGCAATGCAAGACCATTCCTGAAGGTAAATATATAGAAGCAGTAAAACTAGTGCTGGCAATTTTGTCACAGCTTTGTTGTTTATTAAATTCCAGCAACATCCTCACATGGAATGCAATATTATTCTGGATAACTCTGTGTTTGTAAGATAGATTTCTTCATAAGAATCAAAATATGCCTGCTATGAGGGGTTTTAATGACTTCGATATCAGAAAAAATGTTACTTGAGGACTGGTGGAAATTACTTTTTTCTGTCTCTTCTTCTATTTTATTTGAATCCAGGAGCACAGATAGAAAAAAAAAAGCTCTTTAGATGTCTGCCAATTGGGAAGTACAAGTTACAAGCTGAGCTGTAAACGGAACTCATAAAAAGGCCCCTTTTAAGAATAAAAAAATAAAAAATTAAAAAATTAATAAACTGCTTGAGGCTGATGGGAAATGTGGTACCAGGTGGGCAAAGAAAATAAAAATAAAAATTCAAATCTCCCCTTTGTGAACATCACCTCAGTTGTTTGAAGGATTCAAGTTTTACTTAAATTTAAAAAACACTCAAGGCTGACTGCTGATCAAATACCTCAGAATCACGGATAAGAAGTGCCACCAAAGGCATAACAAATTGTTTTCCTTTGATTTGTTTCTTTGGCCCAACTCATGAAATTAGAATATAGATGAACAGTTCTTTGAAAGGTAGGACCAAGCATATTCCAATTCAGTCAAATCTGACACAGAAACAGGACAACAGTGAACCTTCTGGACTGTAGTCTTCTCCACTCCTCACAATCTTTGAATCTTGGATTTGACTTCAGAATGGTCAGTATTTGAGCTTAAGGACATCATCTTGAGTTTTCTGTTCAGTTCAGGTCTTCTTTTTCCTTACTTACATTTTCCTTGATCCTAACAGAAGACTGTTAACCCCCCAAATATCTGGGGCTTATCTAAAAAGGGAAATATAGAACCAAAAGTATGAAAATATATCTATAATTATTTTGGTATAGCCGCCATGAAGACAAATTGTTTTGCTTATGTCAACTGTCTTTAGGCCTTCATTTTGCACAGAAATGTTAGCTTTTGGGTGTATTATGTCCTTTCCTATGTGGACAAAAATAAAAAGCATTCTCCTTGTATAGAGGACCTCAGAAAGCTCATTGTATGTGAATTCTCTGCAGCTTCCTCCCTTCATTAGCAACTCTGAATTCCACCTAAATTTTGTCCCTGGCTCATATGGACCTTCCAGGTTTCCATTATCCAGACCCAGGCAGCTGTCTTCATGCTATTATTTTAGAAAGGTTCATAATAATTATTTTTTTCTTTTTATCATAAAGACAAGGATTATTGAACAAGATTGAATATTCATCTCCCCTGTAGTCAGTCTCCCATGAAGTGACACAATCACATTGTACCTTTATGTACAGATGCCATTCCATAACTTGTAATGTTTTGCCTCTGATGGAACTGATTTCTCTTTCTACCTAGCTAAAATAATTATGGCTGAACTTGCTTGAGATTGAGGTACTTACAGAAGAGAAAAGTTTCAGGTCACTAACCCTTATTACATTCAGGTTCCCGCTAACTTCTCTGTTAAAAATGATGCATTGTTAGCTCACCTCACAAATGACGTACTATTTGGGATAAAAGACATATTTAGGTGGAATGAGATTATTTGGAGAACTACAAGCATATTAACCAAACTCAGTTACAGTGATAGAATTGCCATGTAGGAAGTTACTTACTAGCCAGTAATAAAGGTTGAGTTTCAAAGGTGTTATTAAGGGCAACCATGCAGAATATATACTTGTACAAAATCTGTCACACTGCACACACCATCACCAAACCCCACTTTTTCAGATTAACAGAACAGCCTTCACCAGAATAATTCTATTTCAGAAGGTGAACATTATCAAACATAGTTAATGATACAAAGCAGCAGGAATTTGGGGTTTTATAATCATGGCAGAGCCTTTGAGATGACAGGTCCACTGGGGCCTGATGGCACCCACCTGACTTCATGGGGGAAACATTTCTTAGCTCATAAACTGGTAAGACCGATTGAGAGGGCTTTAAACTAGGATTGATGTGGGATGGGGGATACCATTAGGAATACTGAGGTTAAACCAAGGGGTGGCACTGTCTGAGGGTGGCAAAGCTAATGGGAGCACCCATGCTACTCTAGGGAGCACTGTGGGTTCAGGAGCACATGAAATGCTTGTATACCGATGCATGCAGTGTGAGGAACAAACGGGACAAACTGGAGCCTTTGGTCCTTTCCCAGAGCTATGATATAATTGGTATTTGTGAGACTTGGTGGGATGAGTCCTGTGACAGGAGTGCTGTTCAGGAGGACTATCAGCTGTTCAGGAGGATTATGCAGGGCAGGCGAGGCAGGGGTGTTGTACTATATGTAATGGAGAGATTAAATTGTACAGCCCTTGCCATTAGGGATAACATGGAATCACCTGAAATGTTCTAAGAGTGTTTTTCTGCCAAAATATAATCCACCCCCCCAACAACTTTCTTAAACATTTGAGGTGTCTGTTTCTAAAGATAGAAGCAGTCTGATTTCTTGAAACTTGTCCTTCCTTGAAGGGCAATAAGCCAAACACAAAAATTATGGCTAAGCAGCTTTTGAACAAGCATGCTTTTGAGCAGCCTTAGGGCATATTATCTTGTTATTAATAACGCTTTCAATTCAGCTTCCCAATCAAATTGGATGACGCTTTAATTTTGTGTGGAACTGGTACATTAGTGTACTTTATTCAAGAGCTTCACTTCTGTAGGATGATTTAAGGTTTCTGCTCCTCCTGTAGGAATATTTGTAATACCCTGCTTCACTTGTCTAATGCACACCCTCATAGCTACAAACATGGGAACCAATTAGAAAAAGACAAACAGCAAGCTTTCAGCAGCACCATCATAGAATTCACGTCAAGTAAATAATTCTTACAGTTCATTAAGACTATCAGTCATTTATCTCCAAAGATAAATGCAATAGCATAAATGCAATACTGTAGTCTCCCCAGTACCACTTCAGTGTATCACTTCCATAGAGTTCCTAAGTTGTACATCATTCTGGATTTCCTGAGAAGCAGACTTCAAGATGGTGAGAAAGGTGCCTGCAGTATTTTCAAGTCTCACAGGAAGGACTGGTTTCAACTAAATCAGTCTTTATAAAAGTCTTTAAAACAGTACAATTTCTGTGAAAATATAAGGATTAAAAACTTTTCAAGAGACACCAAAACTTCAAAATTGTCTTTGCTTAAGTCTTAACCTCCAACAAACCCTTCTCTCAGTGAATGAACCCAGCTGTCTTTCTCTGTAAGTAATGGGGAAATAAGGATGTCAAAAACTTATACATAATAGCACTGTATATCAGATGGACCTGTGATTCCACATGAACCACTACTAGCCTAGTTCCTAAGATCAAAGTATTCTCTGTCTGTCTGTGCAACCAGAGAGAATTTAAAGAAAAGCAATAGTATAAGAGTACAGAATAATTCAGGTAAAAAACATTCCCATGGCAACATTAGAAAATTAGTCACATAAATAATAATGGCAAAATATACCATTCTTCAAAGTAAACACAGCTGAAGGGAATGAAGCAACTAGGTATTTTTACAAATGGTACTTCAGCATTGACTGCACAATGCAGATATTTTTTAAATCTTTGACGCACGCATATTAATTATACATTCAGGACGAAAGCGTTGGCAGTGTCCTTGTTGTATTTGCAGCCTACATGCATCCCCAAGAGCCAGCAAGATAAAAGACATATTCATACAATGTTTGTTCAATTTTCTTATGAGGAAAACTATCCCTTAATGAAATCCATTATTTCTAGGGCGCATATTCCCCAAAAGACAAAGGACACCAGTGCTCATGACACAGACTGTAGATGCATCTTATCGCCTAAAGGCCAGGGCAGCAGGAGGTGAAGTGTGTTTGTGTCTTCTCTATAAAGGTCATAGGCCAGAGTACACACAAAAAGTAAACAACGGGAAACAGATTATTCCTTTAAAGCTGAGCTGTAAGAAACAGCTAAAACAACACTCTGTAAACAAGAATATGCTACCAGATTAAGCATATGCTACCAGATAAAACTATGCTTAAAGCCAGACTACAGTCATAACTGAGACCCCTTCATTAAGCTTATCCTCCCGTTACAGCTAACACAAAGGTATTCAGAAGCATCCTTGTCTTGATTTTGCAGCAGGTTCTTCTTCCCATCTCTTTCATCCTCAAATCTAAAGGTATTGGACACTGAGGACTTTGATATCCAGAAAAAATATAAACTACAGAGCTCACATCAACTCGAACAAATCACGTAAGAGGATTAAAACATGCTACTTAAATAATATGTGAGTACAACAAGCATTTCCAGTCGATGAAACAAAGACACATAAGTTTAAGCTCTTTGTCGTAGAACACCCAATTTGAGAACAACCACCATTCAGGAGTTTTGAAGTTCTGTGCTTTGCTCTAACTACTCAGAGTTTCAATCCCTGGCTTTGACAATATACCTCCCAGGGACAAAGCAGTTCCTCTCCCTGAGGGAACTATTTTTGGGAGTGATGTTGCCATTTTAATTGCCAACTAGCTAGTGATGAAGTGACTTATCATCGAGAAGGAGAATGATGAGGAGAGACTCATACCTATCCAGTATATCTGGGAGAGGTAAGATCAACCACTGCCATATTCCCAAACCTTTGCTGTTAGCCGAATACCATAATGTCCTGCTCTGCTCCTTTCCTGTCTTGTTCTCAACCAGCACCAAGGATATATTTCCCAGCAAGACACCATGGATGAGCCATGACATTCGTAGCTAGAAGAAAGAGAACACAAGAGATTAAACATCACAAACATTACCCAAAAGTTAACAAAATTCCCAACTCTTCTTTAATTTATTTGTTTTCTAATCACCAAGAATTCAATTCTATCTCCCTTATGTCCATGTAATCCTTTTAGAAAACTTCAGTTTCACCACTGGTGTAGAAAACTGTAATACTTAGCATATGCTATTTACTGTTGGAGCTAGTGGCCTTTCTTTTTATTAAAGTTGAGTCCAAAACAACCCTAGTTTTGCTTTCACATACATACTATAATTTTACAGGGTCAAGTTAGTACCTCTATTATCCACACTACAGAGATCACTCTCCCCTTAGATGCCTAAGAGGTTCAAGTTAAGGCAATTACACAAGTTAAGACTGATTATGTGACAAAACACCAAAACTCGTTTAGAGAAAATTTCAACTCCAGAGAAGAGCAAGGTCTTGCACTTGCCCTGCATGTGAACTCCTTCCTCTGTGTATGGAAGCGAGGGAAGATGATTTTCAGAGTCAGGACTGATATAATGATATGATTGGATGCGTTTGCATAGCATTTTGTTGCAAATTGTACATAAGCTATTGCAATTTTTAATGGGGGGGCTCTCTCCTTCTCATTTCTCTAATGGAAGAGGAAGGGTCTCATGGTCGTGACTAAACTTTAGTAAAAAATTTATAAATCTACTCTTTGATCCTTTTTGCTCCCCAGTCATGGAACGTCCAGAGTCGCTTTGTGACACAGCTAGGGAAGGGCTGAGTTCATACCCAGACGTTCACCAGAACCAACTGGTGAAAGAGGCTGCTGACAAAGGTTTGTGGTATAGGAGGCTGATGCCCACAGACTTCAGGATATTTGCATGGATATTCTTAACTGTTAGTACACACATGGCCTTAATGTCAGGTGACAATCAAGATTAAAGAACCTGATAGGCATTTTATGTTCCCTTCAATACCACTGGAACACCTTTCAGAAACGCTTAAGTCCTTTCCCTTGAGAAAAATTATCAGGACTAATCTCATTTTCTTTTCTTTTTTTTTTTTTTTTTTTTTATAATATCTTTGGAAACAGGACAATGACCAGGCTGATGCTAGTGGACATGTAAAGTATTCAACCTATAGGAGGAAAAACAACTCCTCTTACTGACTGTCCATATGTGAAGCAGTTTTAGTACCCTAATGTCAACACTACTGTAACACCCTATGTGAAATTTCTAATACAGATAAGTTGGGACAATTCCACTGTTCCATTTTGACAAGTCAAAATTTGAGAGGTAAAGCCTTTGAAGGTCCTACTACACAGGGTCTTTCAGACTTCTGTCTCCTCTGGAGACCTGCCAGACAGTGAGAGGCAACATCTACATGGTCAGAAGTGAGAAAAGAGCAAGCCTGTGATAGCTATTAATGTAACACTAGAGCAAAAGCTGAAGCAACTGATGAATTGGAATTGATGCCTTTGCACACATGTCAGCTGTTTGAAGGAAAGAAGTAGTTGGCATTAGATGTGGGAGATCAGCTCACTGGCAAAGTGCAATATGCAGACTCTAATGAACTGGCTCTGAGTGAATCGACTGTCACTGTGTCCAAATGGGCATTCCTGGCTATGATTTCTATGGCTTCTAAGCTTCACAGCAGGGCAGTGCAGGTCTTTTCACACCTGCTGCAGTGAACCAGAGCAGATGATGAGCTGGATGCCATAGTAAAGACTTCTGAATGGGGCTGGCATTCACTCTACAGAATACGGCATCAATGATGGCAGGTGGTACCATATACACAATGGATCCTGTAAACAGTGCAGGGGAACATTTGGAAAAATTGAATCTGGGCTGTTGGTGGCATATCCCTAACATTATACATCAAACATCTGCCTCTGTCTTAAACTAGCAGCAAAATAGAAGCTAGAAACATCATTGAGAAATTAATTAACCATTACAGGTAGACACTGGCTCAATGGCGCTTTGCTTTTTGGCTTTAGAACCCGCCATAACCAACGATTAGCTGTTCGTATGCAAACACTCTGACTAAGTAAATGAAACACTCTAAACTGATTTGGGCAAAATTAAATGGAGAGAGAACTCACAGTTAAGACAAGCATATTGTAGCAAAACTTGGGGCACATTGCCCTGTACTGTGAATATTATCTATAAAGAAGCCTTCTGGAGAATCCCCTTAGCCCCTGAGTTTGTGGAGTATCTGAACAGACAATCAAGAGACTCAATTCATCCAAGAAAGAACATTAATCCTCACCAATATCAACAAGGTTTTTGAGGTTTAACAGAGAGGTCAGGAAAAACAATGAGCGTACAAGCTGCATAATTTCAAGACCACCTGAGAAGTGAGCAAGACTGGCATTTTATTTTTGTATACTCAAAAGAAGTAAAATACTAAGAACCTTTAGGGTTAGGTTTGGGCCTGCTTACACCTGTGAATCTACTTTAGTTAGAAATACTTCAAGTCTTACCTGGCAGAAAAAGATAAATGATTGCCCATAGCAAAAATAACCAAAGAAAAGGGGAAAAGACGAACATGTTTAGAAGAGTGCTTGGGGTAAAGTATTTCTAAGACAGAGAAAAGCTTCTATCTGTCAAGGGAAAGGAAAGACAGACGTGGTGAAGGGCCTGGAACACAAGTCCTCAGAGGAGCGGCTGAGGGAGCTGGGGTTGTTTAGTCTGGAGAAGAGAAGGCTCAGGGGAGACCTCATTGCTCTCTACAACTACCTGAAAGAAAGGGGAAGAAAGGGAAGGGAAAGGAAGGAAAGGAAAACTTGGAAAAACATCTCATCATTAAATAGGAACCGAAGCTGCAAGTTGGATTACAGTTTATGTACAGTTAGACAATGGCTGCAGACGCTTTTGCCAAGTCTCAGTAAGAATTTGTACATGAATATGAAGTGTGTTTGAGGCATGAAGTTTATCACATTAGCAACACTGTGTTTCTTACTAGCAAGGAGAAATGTTTGTACACAACAATACAAGCAGAGTCATCTGTCTGAACTGCTGAACGATTTTGGCTTAAGAATAAGAAAGATGACCAAAACTTCTTGCTCTTGTTTTTTCCTCAAGATTAATAACTGTGCATGATCAGTCTCTTGTAGTCTGCTGAGACTTCTGCTTTTGCTTATAACATAAATATGCAAGCAAAAACCTTAAGTAAATGATAAAATGGTAATTAAACTGATCTGATTACGTAGTTTTAAAATATCTATGTGAGAAAGAGAAGCATATAACTTCAGATGAAGAAATTCCCATGCTATCTATTCTCATTTATTATTCATGTTTACTTTTATAAAATTAAGAACTGAATAAAAGTACCTTAATTTCTGGAAACAAGGAAACAAACAAAAATAAAGACAACATCAAAAGAGAAAAAAAGAGAAAAATGTTGTAATTTTGCTTCCAAAGTACTGTGGAGTGCTCAAACCTTCAAGAAATTTCAGATATTATAGATCATCCAATGATACAGAAGCAAGGTGTCAAAAGAAGCAAGAAGCAGTTTCTGTAAGAACAGAAACAGTGACTAAGCTGTAGAAATATTTTAAACCAGCATTTTAAAATAAAAAGGGTGCTAACAACATTTTGCAAAATAAAGCACATGAAAGGCTGTGCTAGAGGCATATCTATATTGCATTTTTTCATGCCCACAAATGTTATGAGTCAATGTTATTAGCATGTACCCTTCTAAGTTACATAAAACTCAAGGAATAAAGAGAAAAAGAGACACACTTTGTAGGTGCCATCATAGGGCTCAGAATGCACTCAAGGAATGATTTCTATTATTCATTTATGTGCTTAAAAAATACAACACTTTTGCATAAAAAAGAAAACTGAATTATTAACTGCAGAGCATGAAATCCATCTTTCATAACCTGACTGAGAGGGCAAACTTCTATTACACTCTTTTACATCAGCATATTATGTTCATTTTCTAGAGAGACTATGTTTAAGTTCAAAAAGTTATTTCAGGTTAAAAAAAAAAGTCTGGCTCAGTTTGGTACTTTTTTACGTTTCATGAAATAGCTTGTTGAAATGAAATGCATCCAAAAAAAACATTTTAATTATTTTAAAAATGGCCAAATGTACAAAGTTCTTTTACTATTACAGAGATTCTGTGATTCCCACTCAGAGGAGGGGAATGACACGATGAAGAAAATGGGAGAATAACAATTTTTTTATTGTTTAGTCTTTATAAATTCTGCCTTTAAATAAGGTCACTATTTGGATTAGTTCTTTGCAGTTTATGTGCCTTCCTATGCTCAATGACAAGTGTTTGTTTTTTTTTTTTTTTCTGATGAACTTTTACATGTGGGATAAAAAGACTATCAGTTTTGATTACTGTGACTCAGTTCTGGTTCCTGATGCATTTTCTGGGCTTTTTGTTGTGTCTCCCCTTTCTGGCAGCTTCAGGGTAATGGAGCATCTCTTCGTGGACTATGCGTACTGCTTCCTGCATTCCCCCAGGATTTACTAGAACTGCCAGTTTCCCTCTTCTGTATGAACTGGGCATTAAACACACAGTTGTTGGGTCAACAGGCAATGGACTCTAGTGAGTGTGCAGCACGAAAAGATAATGAAGACTGTCTGGTCTGCGAACAAGATACATTCTTTGAAGCCAGGATACTCTAGCAAAGATTTAATAAAACAACAAAAAGAAGAATAAACTGAACCAAGAAGAAAGAGCAGCATCACAAACTAACAGCTCTGACCTGCCAACAGCACTGAAGAACAAAGAAAATGAAAACATAAAGCTGCTCAAAAAAAACAGGAGCCAAGTCCAATACCAAGCTATATACAAAGTGCAAGGCAATTCCAAACGCGTGGGAAAGTACAGGCTGTCTTTGTTACTCTATCTCCTGCATGCATTTTTACTCTGTTCTCATCTTTTGATGCACGTAGGGCAGTACAGAATAGTCAGGCTGATTTTTTCCCTTTGTGAGTTAGAGAAGCGTCATGCAGGGCATGGGAAATGCTCGAGGAGCATAGCCTACAAGCAGCCCAGCATGTTCCTGGGCTCAAGGTGGGGAGTGTGCATCAAGGTATAACAGACAGATGAAGGGATGTGCCTGTCCTGTACTCAGAGGCAATACCTATGTTAAAGGTCATCCAGGCTCTGGAGTCTCCACCTGCTTGCATCACCACTGCTGTAAACAGTCATCCAGAACCTCAGCAGGGAAGGCATTCAGATCAGTCCACCCCAGTGTCTCCAGGGTGTTAGCAATCATTTTCTCAAACTGCTCAGTCTTCTCTGTTGCCAGTCTAACTATCACAGTGGGAGATTAAACAATCGGGCTGAGAGAGAAAAATGAGCCTGAAGCATTAGCAAACTCTTTGTGGCTGGCACCCACCATGGACAGTTTTGCTTGGCTGTTTCCTTATCAGCATTGAGTCCTGGTTTTATGGGTGTCTGGCCAGATGAGAGATCCCCCCTCAGCATAGTAAACTCTACTGTAGCAGGGAATGTTTCTTATTTGAGGTTGAATTAATTTCTATGTACAATTCAGGCTAAAGAGCAGCCTAAATAGTAGCTTCAGGAAACAGTGGGGCTAGTAGTGCCCCAGAGCTTGTGTAGCAAGGAAGGAGGGGAATCAAAATCAGCCAACTGTGGATGTCTGTTGGCCTCATTGTTGTTCTCACATTTGCAGCATAAGGACATAAGGACTAACATAAGGACAACATAAGGACCCAAGGCAGGTAGGCTCTAGGCACCCAAGTGAGGTGAATGAACTGTGTAGCTGGGGCAGCACATTCAACCACACCCCCAGGAGTTCAGCTGAACTGGCCATGATGATAATGGGGTAGGCATAAGATACAAGGAGAGGGAGGGATATAAAATAACTGGCCTGAAGACAGCCTCCATCATTTGTGTATATTGGTGCAGAATGCAAATCTGAGGTGAATCTACCTGTTGTACTGAAACAAGCTGTCAGAACTAACCACTATGGTAAGTGAACTTGCAAGGACAGCAGGCAGATATTTAAAGGAGTGTGTAAACTGGGTCAAATACAAGAGGGAGAGCAAGTTCATGGCTTGCTCTGACTGTGGAAGAATAAATGTGTCTCATTTGCACACACTTGATGAGATCCCTTTGCCATGTGAGTCATGAGCGAGCTTTGTCAATGGGGTTTCAGTTGCCAGAGAACCTGTCCTGGTTGTGACATGCCAGGTGGAGCTGTCAGCAGTGACACGTAGAAGAAAAATAATCTTTTAGTGCCTGACCTTGAGCTGGTTCAGTTGGGAATTGATTGAGGGTGAAAAAATACAGGATAGGATTATGGTATTTTCACAGCCTCTTTTCTGACCATAATTTCACTATACAGAAGTCGGTTGGCATCTATTGTTGGAATAAGTGCGTAGGGGGGAATATCTCCTTTCTCCTCTTGTGTTACACTGAAAGGTGGAATTAAATTATTCTGCTCACAGACAGATTGTTCCAGTAAAATAGAATTTGAAACCACAAGGGGCCCATTGAGAGGAGAAGCTTTTACACTATATGAAAATGCAAGAGACAAAACCCTTGCCAAACTCCTTTACTCTTTATTACCGACAGCTGCAATGCTGGATGTGTCCGGATGCCTTTTAAGTGCCAAGGGGAGTGACAGAGGTGGGATGGCATGTTAGCAGATGAAATACATGGCAGCTTCTCCCCTGATGGCAAGTTTAATTATTTGCCCTGCTGTATACACAAGGAAAAAATACACGCATATTGGGAAATCATTCACTCTGCTTCCCGTGTCAGGTGGATTATGAAAAACACTTAACTCTTGTTGGTCAGAACAAAGTCTTAAAATGTTCAGAACCTGCACATGTCTTTGTCAAAGAAGGGAGACAAAACAAAATAGAATGTATTTCCTAAAGAAGGAGGACATGAATATATCAAGAGAGCAAACCCAGTTGTGCTTAACTGGATGAAATGAGATACACAACAGAAGTGAACCAAACCAAACTTCAAGCCAAAGAAATACTCTCTCCTATTTTCATTACAGAGGACTTCCTAATGTATCCATTTTTGTCCTCTCTGCATTTTAAGATCAGTGGAACAGAGAGCATCTGATTCTTTTGTCTGTTCAATGCTTGGCCAACAAACAAAAAACTGTCTTGTTAGGATCAATTTTCAAACAACCCTGCTCCACGATCCAGAAGCTTGTGTGATATGTCAGAGTGAGCATTCAAGGTGAAATGGTCTAAGTCACTAGCTGTGATTCAAAATCATAAGCCATAAATAAACACTATCAGTCATAATATAATCCATGAAGCTATAGACCAGAGAAAAAAAGATGCAGACAGGATATCTTAAAGCTAAGGGTTAAATACCACTGATTCATAAACGACAACCAGGTGTTGTGGTTTAGGTGTCATGGTTTTGGCTGTGATAAAGTTAATTTTCTTTGTAAAGATTCACACAATGCTGTGGTTTGGATTTTTGATGAAAACATGGTGATAAAACACCAATGTTTTTAGTGGTTGCAAAGCAGTGTTTGTACAGAGGCAGAGACTTTTCTGCTTCTTATGCTGCCCTGCTAGCGAGGAGGCTGGTGGTGCACAAGAAGTTGAAAGGGGGGACACAACCAGGGCAGCCGACCCAGACTGACCAAAGGGACATTCCATGCCATATGACATCATGCTCAGCAATAAAAGCTGGGGTATAGGAGGAGGAAGGGGGGATGTTTGGACTGATGGAGTTGGTCTTCTCAAGAAACCATTATGCATGATGCCCTGTCTCCCTGGAAGTGGCTGAACACCTACCTGCTGATGGCAAACAGTGAATCAATTCCTTGTTTTGCTTTGCTTGTGTGTGGGGCCTTTACTTTAGCTAGTAAACTATTCCAGCCCATGAGTTCTCACACTTCATGAGTTCTCACGTGAGAAGAGAATCTTTCTGATTCTCCTCTCATCCCACCTGGGGAGAGTGAGTGAGTGAATGGCTCTGTGCTGCTTAGCTGCCTGCCAGGGCTAAACCACAACAGCAGGGTTATTTGGCAAGCCTTGATATACTTGCTTAAGTTGATGTCTAATGACTGTAAACAGTTCTTCTTGAGTAAGAGCCTGGTTCCATCCTACATGAATTAATCTCTGCAGCTGCTAACTTGAGCACTCCTAAGAATAAGGCCTATATAAGGACTGGGAGGTGTGAGGTGCAAGCTTCTTGAAGACCTGCCAGCTTGAATCCCAACCGTGCTTCTTCCTCTTTGCATTAATGCAACACTGGCTGCTGCCCTACCCTCAGCACATACTCCTAATTATGAAGATTGCTAATACATCATCTGAGATCATACAATCAAGACAAGACATGCCAAGCTTTTCAGAGAACATTTTGTAGCATTTCAAGCAGATAACCACGTAGTGGTATTAATTAAGTATATTTCACAGATAAACCATTTATGAAAGTGTCTGCTGGTCCACAGATCAGTACCTATATTTGAAAATGAAAGGGAAACAAGCTGCTGGTATGTAAGGAATTCAGATAGCTATTGTTTCACATCACTAGAGTAAATTTAGTGAAGCTTTAGGCCACAGCATGAGCTCTGCAACACCTGAACCTGGTGTATAATGGTGATTGAGCAACAGTGAGAGTCACTGTGGGGGGGCCTGGGTGGCACCGATGGGGAAGGGGGAGGGTGTGCTGAACAAGGATGGCACCGGATCAGAGCCTGCCCCAATAACAGAAGCCAGCCTGCCTAGAGAGATAACAGAAGCCATCCAGTCCTGGGCGATAAAAGAAGTCATGGTTTCCTGCAACAAAGAGCCACCAGTCTGAAGGAACACAATGTATATGTGTTATGACTGGACTATAGGGGATGAAAAAAAGGTTGTACAGGTATAAGAACCCAGGGAAAATTTTGAGCAAGGTTCCTCCCTGGAGGCACCCAGCTTGAGCTGATATATGGGTACCATTAAATTTTTGCTGCTTTAACTAAATGTCCCTCTTTGAATGAGTTCTGGATGCCTGGGAAGACCCATTCTGCTAGGGGAAACAATGGAATCCCCTAACAGAAAACCAGTTAGACACACTAAAACACTTTGTAAAAGCTTGATATGCAAAAGAAAAGAAAACACTAGGACTTGCCTCACAGGGGGAGTTCCTCAAAGGAGCTGGAAATGCAGTGCTGGTCATTGCAGTGTTTGCCGCTGCTGGTGCTTTGCTGGTGTCAAAGATCAGCCCACAACCTGGATAAAAGAGCAGGAAGAATGTCAAACTGCAGCACTCACCTCTTCTGGTTCTGGGGCTCGTGAAACCTTCCTAAAGTCTATGTAAGCTGGCTCCTACTACAGCAGGATGCCAGACAGCAGAAAGCTTTTTTCAATTCATTAGGGATGCAGTTTCACCTACCAATTTGGCATACTCAGGAAACATATTTAAGCAGTCTGACTGCTTTCCTCTTACAGCTATTTTCTGTTCCTCCATGACTTCAAATTCATATTCCTTGCAAGTGCGAATAAGAAAAAGAATCTTTTATAAACAAAGAGTAACTTGGAAACAAATATATTTAGCTTGGTCAAAACAAAACAAAACAATGTCAAAATAACAGCAGTGTACTATTAATTCAGCTTGAGGTCCCTTTACTCCTTTAATCATTTATTGTAACCAGAGGAACTGGGGTGGTTTTACCAGGATGGACAGCTAAACTCCACCACAACTATAAAGGCTCATGGGCTGAGATAAGGATAATTTAATTAAAGGGAAAAGAAAGAGAAGAAATAAGCAAAGGCCACACATGAGCAAAGAGAGAGAAAATTATTGTCTGCTTCCCATCAGCGAGTGATGTTTGGCTATGTCTTGGGAAGCAGGGCCTCAATATGCATAGAGGTGGTTTGGGAGGACAGATTTTTTCATAACAAGAGCTCTCCTTTCTCCTTCCCCTTTCACAGCTTTTATTGCTGAGTGTGACATACGGAATATCCCTTTGGAGAATTTAAGGACAGCTGCCCTGGTGATGTTCCCTCCCCACGTCTTGCCCACCCCCAGTCTATGAGCTTTGGGGGGGTTGGAGAGAGTCTTGATGCTGTGCCAGCATTGCTCAGCAATAGACAAAACATTGGTGTGATATTAACGCTGTTCTAGTGATATTAACGCTGTTCTAGCTACAAGTGCAGACCACAACACTACATGGGCTGCTGTGAGGAAAGCTAACTCCATCCCAGCCAGACCCAGCACAGGAACAGGGGCAGTAGTAACACTACAGTTCTTCTGTGGCAGCTCGTGATGGAGAGGTGTTTATTTGCACTACTTCAGCTCTACCCTCCAGCTCAGGAGGGCGCCACTACTTAGAGCCTGGTTATTTGGGCTTACACTGAAAACGCCTCTACAGCACAGACAGATCACAAATCAGCAGCACTTTATTGCAATCTCCCCACAGCTACCTCTTTCTGGCACTTTACTTCCTTGTTTACCTATGCATCAATCTCTTTGTGGTCTGCAATACTGTGGGCTGAGCCATCAGGTGGCATAAATCAGAATAGCTGCATGTAGCCTACACCAGTTCACATAAAAGCAGAGAATCTCACTCTTCATGTTTAACTCTGGATCTAACTTTGGAAATCGATGCTGGGATTATACACCATTAACTCTGCTGTTATTACAGTATCCCTTTAGATCCTCTGTGCCTGAGCAATAAATGCCTTCTATGATTTACATTATTGCATTAGGAAAAACTTATCCTGGCAGGCAGTCTGTTTGTCAAAACTCAACCACAGCAGCAGTTCAATGACCAAGGCATAAACCTTCAATGGCTGTATGAGATCGATTAAAAATGAACTCTTGGAATTTCGGTAGTGGAAGCAAATACACAGTAGTTACACATAGAACTGGAACTCAAGGGACAACAGAGCAAAGAGGAGGAAAATTTAGAAGTCTGTGTGAGGGGAAAAAGAAGCAGAACATAGAAATGGAAGAAGTAAATCAGAAAGAAAAAAAAAAAAACATAAACATACAAGCAGATCAATATGGTAGGGGGGCACAAAGATGAATACCTCATGGGAAGTTTTTTAGAAAGGGTCAGGACTACTCTCTCTGGTGTCAGTCTTGGAAACCTGAGGTAGCAGTCTGTACCCTCAAGATAAGAAATGAGCAGGATAGTCTTTTGCTCAAAGCACTTGTAGTAGAAAGGTGTTTCTTGTTTC
This sequence comes from Aythya marila, assembly GCF_965140915.1. NCBI lineage: Eukaryota > Metazoa > Chordata > Aves > Anseriformes > Anatidae > Aythya > Aythya marila. The sequence goes on from NC_139044.1 coordinate 16,836,428, forward strand.
ACTGGAGGCTGAATACATAATCACGCAGGAAAATGTGACTCGTGTTTTATTCCATCTCCCTGCTGTTTGCTTATCTTTTTTTTTTTATTTTTTTTTTTTCTGCTATCCATTCTCTGCACTTGCTATTTACTTTCACATACCTTCTATTGAAGGAAAACGATCATAGTCTGGACTTCCAATTCGCCATGGAGAAGCACGGGATGCTGATGAGCTGTGCATCCAGCCACAGTCCCCTTCTTCAAATGAACAGTAAAAGCCAGGGGGAAGATTTTCTGAAAGAAGGAGAGACACACACATACAGAAGAACCCAGATGAGCCGTGGATGAGATATCTGAGCACACAGAGAAGCTGACAATTCTGACAGGGTTGTCCAGGGACGTGCAGGCAACCCTACAGCTACTCAGTCCTTCTTTGTGGAGTCACACTTGTGCCTTACCATAGGGAAGATGGTGGTGAGGGAAGCAACCCCTAGAATAAGTGACTTCCCCCAAATTTTGACAAACCCAAGGAGGAGGACATATTTTGGTAGACACTGTGGGGTCTCCTAAATACCTGGGCTCTACAGCCAGGGAAATCTTGGACCGTGATATTTCCTAACGTGTTTCCTTTCCATGTCTCTAGCTATCTCTAAGTCAGTCCAGCTCAGCATTGTGGCTTCTCCTCTTTGTGAACGCTGCCTTTAATGGAGTAAAGCACTAAATCCTTTTGTGCTTCATTTTTTGTACCTGTGGATCTGTTTGGTGAGATGAATGGATGAAAAGAGAACAGTTTATTTTAAGTAATACTTTCAGGATTTGAAGCCCACTCATTCTGTCACTGGCTTGGGATTTCAGGCAAGTTTCCAGCTCCATACAATAAAGACACATTATCTTTTTGCCTTTAAATTAACTGGTTTTAAAATAATAGTCATCTCATGCAAAGCAACACAACTTCACGCCTTCTCCATCTCCTTTTCTGTGCACATCCCAAGTTCTTCTTACAAAATGTGCAAAGCGCTACTCCTTTTGCCCTGAGACGTAGACTTACATTGCCACAGGTGAACATGCTCACAACTCACCCATTTCCTTGAAAACTTGTGAAATCATTTTTCTCATCATCCTTAATAAACATGCATAGCCTCTACTGCTGTCAGGTTCTACCTTTCCATTTCTGTTCTTCCACATGAGGCCAGATTGTGACCTTATTAAGTAATTTTAGCAGAAAATGAACCTTATAAAACACCACGTAAAACCACTACCACTATAACATGATTTTCACTTTCAGTGAATAAATAATGATCTATAATACAAAATCTGCACCCAGGGTGAAGCTGACAACTCTGCCACATACCAGAAAGCTTCCCAGTGGTAAAAAGAGCATAAACTGTCTTTTATGGGGAAAAAGGTAGAGTACAAAAGTAGCCTGGGAGAAAAAGATGCAGTTTAAATACAGAGTTATGTTATGCATTAAAGATGCTAGAAGAGAAGCAAAGAAGAGTGATCATCCCTTATGTCCTGCTATATAGACTAACCAGTCCTTGAACCTGGCAGCACAAAGCCCCTGAACATGCATACTCAGTGGGGGTGGTCTTTCCTCCAGTAAGCAAAAGAAAACTGCTCTGATGACTAGAACTAGCTGTAAAAGAGCTGATGATATTCTTGACTTCTCACAGCTTCTACACCATTATGTACTCAGCTCTGTGCTAGCTACCAGTGTAACCCATATTCATTTTCTCCATCTCTATTCTCCTCAACTTCCCCGAAAAACGTCTTTGTTGGTTTTTATTTTTTCTTGAAAGGAAAGAAAATTGGACCAGAAATCTGTTTGAAATTGCAAGATAAAAATGAAATTTCATGTGCGAACACATTATAAAACCATATATACAGGAAATTAGTTTTTCCTTTCAACTGCTTGTCAAAGTCAGAGTAAAAATTTCTAGACTTACAAAGAGTTGGTTAGACTACAAACTCCTAAGTTTGGCCAGGTTATACCAGCAATTTCATTAGCTTCCCTATGAGAAACGGAGGTTCCTGAACTCAGATTTTTTCATGATTATGAAGACATCTTCAGAGGAAAGAATTCTATCTATAAAGTCTGTGCCAGACAATAAGGCACCAGTGCCCAGACCCCAGATAATTCACGATGTTTACATCTCATCAGAACTCTCTGACTGAGGTTGCAGCTCAATTAAATAACTGCTCACAGGGCTTCAGCTCTGATTTATGCATAGAATCATGGAATGATTTGGGTTGGAAAGGACCTTTCAGATCATCTAGTTCTACCTTCCCTCCCAGCTCCCCCCAAATGGCAGGGACACCTTCCACTAGACCAGGTTGATCAAAGCCCTATCCAACCTGTCCTTGAACACTTCCAGGGAGAGGGCATCCACTGCTTCTCCAGGCAACCTGGTCCAGTGCCTCGCCACACTTCACAGTAGATATCTAATCTAAACCTGCCATTTTTTAGTTTAAGACCATAAAGCCCTTTTTCTGTCACTATGGTCCCTGAAGAAGAGTCCCTTCCCATGTTTCCTGTGGGTCCACTTTAGGTACAGGTATGCAACTATTGTCTCCCCGGAACCTTCTCTTCTCTTGTCTAAGCAACACCATCTCTCACAACCTGTCCTCACTGGAGATGGCTCCAGCCCTCTGATCATCTTCATGGCCCTCCTCTGGACCTGCTCTAACAAGTCCATGTTTTTCTTATGCTGGCGGCCCCAGAGTTGGATGCAGTACTCAAGGTGGGGTCTCATAGGAATGGAGTAGAAGGGGGAGAATCAACTCCCTTGACCTTTCTGCACTTCTTTTGATGCAGCCCAGGATATGAATGGTTTCTGGGCTGCAAGCACACATCTCAACAGGAAACTCCTTGGTCTACCCTGAGAAAAGACCTGGGGAACACACCTGCATTGTCTAGACATGGAATATTTGATTTTCTACGAGCCTGAATAAACAACTCACTTCACAGAGGTGACTGAGACAAATGACACCTATTGATTATTAGTAAGGTCAAATTTGAACCTGGAACTTGACATAGAGGTGAGAGCCATGTTTTACTGCTTTATTTTCCACAGTCATGCAAATCTGTTACGTAAAGATCAGAACCTGTACTTGAGTTGAGGGGTTTTCGAATCTTCCCTTTAAAATATCTCCAAATTCATTCAGCCTAGTCTTTAAATGTAGAGCTGTTAAGCTGAGAGTTGCTTCCCTGTGTTTTACCACTCTGCAGAACTTGATTATATTTCATTGTGCAGCCTGAGGCTGAGATCCAAAGAAAATGACAAATTATAATGTGCCCTGAATTCCTACTGAAACAGCTTGGCTTGGTGTCCAGCTGAATTCATTTCATGGTCCTATGTTATCTGGGATGATGTAAACAAATCAGAGCAGCAGGAGGAGTCATCTAAGTAGTAATCCTTGCCTGGAGGCCAGAAAAAGCTCGCTGTAGATGAACAAGTAAGGACATAAATAAGAACCTATTACTTTCCCAGAAAATTTGATTCCTCCTCCACAAATTAATCTTTTATGAATTTTCAGATGCCTTGAACACTGCTCTGTCTTGGAGGCCGGTCACTAGTGGCGTCCCCCAGGGCTCAGTACTGCGGCCAGTTCTCTTCAGTATCTTTCTCAATGATCTGGACGAGGGGATCAAGTGCACTATCAGCAAGTTTGCAGATGACACCAAGTTAGGCGCAAATGTTGATCTGCTTGAGGGCCAGAGGGATCTGGATAGGCTGGACCGATGGGCCAAGACCAACTGTATGAGGTTCAACAAGGCCAAGTGCACTTGGGCTACAACAACCTCATGAACTGCTATAGGAAGAGGGTCTGGAGAGCTGCCCGGCGGAAATGGCCTTGGGGGTATTGGCCAATATCCAGCTGAATATGAGCCAGCAGTGTGCTCAGGTGGCCAAGAAGGCCAACAGCGTCCTGGCTTGTATCAGAAATAGTGTGGCCAGCAGGAATAGGGAAGTGATTGCCCACCTGTACTCTGCTCTGATGAGGCCGCACCTTGAATAATGTGTTCAGTTTTGGGCCGCTCACTACAAGAATGACATAGAGGTGCTGGAGCATGTCCAAAGAAGGGCAATGAATCTGGTGAAGGGTCTGGAGAACAAGTCTTATGAGGAGCGGCTGAAGGAACTGGGGTTATTTAGCCTAAAGAAAAGCAGGCTAAGGGGAGACCTTATCGTGCAGTACAAATACCTTAAAGGAGGTTATAGTGAGGCAGGGATCAAACTCTTCTCCCAAGCAAAAAGTGATAAGATGAGGGGAAAAGTCCTCAGATTGTGCAAGGGGAGGTTTAGATTGGATATTAGTTGAAATTTCTTTACTGAAAGAGTTGTACAGCATTAGAACAGGCTGCTCAGGGAAGTAGTCGAGTCACCATCCCTGGAGGTCTTCAAGAAATGTGTAGATGTAGAACTTAATAGCATGGTTTAGTGGTGGACTTGTTAGTACTAGGTTAAAGGTTGGGCTCGATGATCTTAGAGGTCTTTTCCAACCTGAATGGTTCTATGATTCTATGATCTTACTTTATATACATACAGCATCTATGATTCCATCTGTTACTACTTCACAAAGAGCACTTTGGCTAGCACTTTTTCGTTAACATGTACTCCTCAATTTTCTGAATGCTTATGCTTCAAATTCACATTAGCATAAACACTGCACTGATGAGGGAAAGCTAATCTTACCGTATTATAAAATCAATTAAAGCAGGAGTCAGAAGTTATATCTACTGAAACCTGTCATGCTGGATATTATCACCAGTGTCAGAAACTTCAAAAGGTTTAGAACTCATTAAGAGTAAGATGCTGTTTGTGGATTTGGGACAGAGTTTAGAGTAATCCAATCACACTGAAGCACTATAAGAATGCAAGTCTCTGCTTTTCTTTGAGTGAGAATGTACAGAGAAGCTGTAGGGTGTTAAACTTGTTCTTAACCAAGTATTTTCAAGACTTCAGAATGATTTTAAAAGAATGATTTTTTTAAAGTTAAAAACTTTAACTCAGATTTTCCATCCTTTAATAGCAAGAAAAATTAGCAACTGGAGTATTTTATGATGCAGATGGAGCAGGTTCTCTATTGTCTGCCTCGACTCAAAACCAGGTGTAAATGAACAGGTACTATAGTTTAAAATTCAGGGTGAAATTCCAGACGTGTTATAAAGGATATAAATGTAAAAGACTACTTATCTGTGTATAGACCTTTACCAAATGTAAAGATGTAAAATGTAGGAGAAAATCGCAGAAGGCAAAAAGATCACCTACTCAAACAATTTAAAGAAGCACATGAATCTTAAACGTGAGCTTGTTTTCAGTGACTGCCTCTGTGCTAGCAAAGTTGTCTGACAAATTCTACCAGAAATGAAGTATAGAAAGGGAAAATACAATTCAACACAGTATACAAAGACTTTTCCTTTAATGCTGGAAGGCATTGCTAAATTCAGAACTGCCAGTAGTTAAAATTCATTGCTAGAGGTGCAGGTTTTGATCAAGAAAGGAACAAAAGAATTTGTGTATGCATGACAGGAACCTTAAGAGAGCACTGCAATGCAACAGGTTGCTACACTTCATTTTGCTTGCAGGGAGAATCTGCTGGGCTGCAACTACCTCTAGGACATAAATGAATCAACTGTTTTTTGCATGGAAAGTAAACTGGCTCCTGTAGAATTAATTATCCTTTCCTTTTTTTTTTGGTCACTTGCTCATGTTATCACAAATTCAAACTTTATAATTTCCTATTCTAGCTGCCATCTGTTTCTTGACAGATGTGTGTGCACTCCTCTGACTATACAGAGTTGAAGCTTGAGTCACTGCTAATATGAATCAGATAGTAGTCCTTCCTATCTTACCTGTTAACGTGATTCCATTTTGTTTAACATTCTTAAATATTTGTTGAGGCAAAGAGTGAAAATTGAAGTGATTATGAGATTCATCTGAAAGGTGGAGCACAGTATTTTCAATTTATCTTCCAGGTAACATTCATAAAATGTGGAAGAGCAACACCAGGAGAGAATGAGTAACCCTTTTTCAAACTGCATGTTCCAGACCACACTGTCCTGGAAACTTTCAATGGAAACCAGAAATATGTGTCCAAATTCACTTAGAGAGAAAACAGGATCAGTTCTGGGTTTGTCATGTCCTGGGTGAATCCTGTAAGCTGTGGGTCTCCAGATAATAAATATACTATCATCACTTCAATTTAGTAATATTCATATTAATATATCCATAACTTTCATACATGCTTTGCCTGATTAAACAATATTTTCCCAGGCTGATTTTTTTTGGTGGAAAACAAAACCTGAGCAGAAAGTATGATAGTTTTAGACTAGAGACTAGTTAAAGAATGCTTTTTTTTACTTTTTTTTTTTCAGTAAAACTTTTACTTTTGCCTAGACTTGCTGCCCTGCAGCAAAAGATTCTTGAACCAAAAGCAAAGATATTGTTACCTAAAAAGAGAAGTACCAAACTACTGAAACAAATTCTCCTCTTTGGTAGTGCAGACCTGTATCAATAAGTATTAATAAAGAATGGAACTTTTCATCTGTCTTGTACCATACCACGCATACTACATACATGATTCTCTGCTCCACTAGGAAAAAATGTTTTTGTTTTTGTTTTTGTTTTTGCAGTAAGTTGTGATTCATAATCAGGAATTTACTAGTAAAGACATAAGACCACCACTATCTGAAATCTTAATGTGTGTTTGCAAAGTATGCTCCTGCAAAGTAACTTCCAGTGTTGTGCTTCTATCAGTCTGTAAACTTTTTAAATCTGATCACAGATCAACACAGTTCGGCATCTATTTCTACATCTGTGTCTTTGAAGCTGTCTTTTTCTCCTGTGAGAATAATTGATTATGACTCAAACAGCAACATTTTTTTCTCCAGGGGTCACCCCTGTCTAATTTTACATTCTCTACAAAGACTAATTGGTTGCATGCAGAATGAGCACCATGACTTTGCATTGGCTATTGGGAAATAAAGAGATGTTAACAAACAGAAGGCTTTAGGAGATATTTTTCAGCTAAGAAACAAATAAAAATCAAGTGAGAGGAAAGAGAAAGGGAAAGGGAAAGGGAGAGAAGCATCTAAACAGCTAAAAGACTGGAAGGAAAAACAAGAAAATATCTTTTTTTGAAAAACAAACTACATTCTTTTTTTACATGACCTTTAGTTAATGGTTATTTTAAAAGCTCTCCCCTCAGTTGCAAGCATGGCTACATCTTTTTCTGACAGCTCTTTTGTGTACACAGAAGTGCTTGGGAAAACCCTTTCCCTTCCCTGCTTTATACATCTGAATCACTTCTTGTCATACTTGCAAAAAGCTGGTGGTAACATGCATGTTGCTCAGAACTAAAATGGCAAGTGAAATGCTGAAAGATGACATATGCTTTGTGCTGGGTTGCCATGCAGATGTAACTGACTTCTAAAACATTATTTTTCTGTTTTGTGAAAGCAGCTTTATGCCAATGATATTCAACACAGCAAAGAGGCAGAGAAAGCAGCCACAAAACCGAGTAGGTTTTATGTGGCTAAGCAGACATATCCACAACCCAAGCACTTGCAAGCTAAGGGCAAGCCTGTATTTTTGTTTCTTGCAGTGGAAGATGGTGCCTTTTGGGTCTTTTGGCTGAGGGAAAAAGTCTCATTGCCAGTACCTGTGGTTTAAAACAAGCCATGTGGTCTTCTTCTCAAGCTGGGGAGTGACATTCTGCTAAACAGGTGGTTAAATATCTTCTGCTTTTAACCTTCTCTATATTTTCAGTAAATACTTTGCCAACATAGCTGTAAGCGCTATACTGCTTGATGCCAATAGCTATGGATGAATGCTGCATACATGGCTAAAAGGCAACCAAACAAACCCATGTGGACAGCTTATCTGAAAGCAGGACTGGTCACCCTACCACCTGGCTCACTATGGGATACAGCCTAGCAGCTAATGGCAAAAGCGGAGCCAGACTCTTTATTTGTGAATACTGATAAGACAACAGCTACAGGTGCACCCAGTGTTTGAAAATAATAGGCAAGCACGTTTCATGAGGCCTGACCTACCCTATGATGGCATTTAGTTTGCATCTGTGACTAGTACAACTCTACCTTGGAGCTCTACTGTTCCCACTAGCATGGACAGCATTACCCTCGCAAGGCAGAACCATTTATAGCAGCTAGACAGGACTGTATATCCAGACGTATACCTGATCCATCTTAAATAATGGTAAATAATATGTCTCTGCACTTCTAATGAAATGACAATGCATTCAACATAATCATTAGCATAATTGACTAAGTATTTTAAATTAAAATGTAGAAAATAGGAATACCATTATGAAGTCTGAATATGAAGATGATCAAGGGACTGGGGCACCTCTCCTGTGAGGAAAGGCTGAGAAAGCTGGGCCTGTTCAGCTTGGAGAGGAGGAGGCTCAGGGGGATTTTATCAATGCCTATAAATACCTGAAGGGAGGGTGCAAAGAAGATGGAGCTCCTTTTAGTGGTTCCCAGTGACAGGGCAAGAGGTAGTGGGCACAAACTGGAACATAGAAAGGGTCTGTCAAAGCATCAGGAAGCACTTCTTTATTGTGCAGGTGACAGAGCACCGGCACAGGTTGCTCAGAGAGGCTGTGGTGTCTCCCTCATTGGAGATGTTCAAAAGCCATCTGAACATGGTCCCGGGCAACCTGCTGTGGGTGTCTCTGCTTGAGCAAGGGGGGTTGGATCAAATGATCTCCTGAGGACACTTCCAACCTTGACCATTCTGTGATTCTTTGATTCTTTTTTAGATCTATGCTGTAAAGTTCTTAGGCAAAACAGTTTTGATACCAGTAATATGAAGCATTATTGGTTCTAAGCAGCTGCAGGACAGCAGTGATGACACTGTTTCTGTGATTAACTATATGGCTAAAAAAACACCACTCCTCAATATCTGTAGACTGACAAAAGGAAACGCAGTGGAGGTAGAACACATAAAGGTACAGAAAAAAGAGACAAGGCATTTTCAAGATGGTTAATGGATGGTCCTAAAGTATCTAATTTAAGCAACACATTTACAGAAATATTTAGGCATAGAGAACTTTTTCAGAAAATGCAGATTGCTATTTAGCTTCTGATTTATGTTACTCAGTTACTGGCTGCTGAAGAGAGAATCGAAAACAAGAGTAATTACAAAGACAGGAGTAGGAGCTGGTCACAGACAACCTCCTGCCTCTACTAATTTTTCTTACCTTGGAAGTTTTCTTCTTTCTCTTCCTTCTGCCACATGCTGATTAAGGGTGCTACATTTTGGTTAAGGGCACTAACAAGCTATACGTTTTGTTACTCTATAAGGCATGTAGCTATTTAAGCTATTCTTTCTTTCAATTTTTGATCAGGATTTTGTTAGATGAAGAACTGAGAGCAACTTAAGAACCTGTTGCAGAACTAATGAAGGCAAACACAGAAACATACTGAATGGTCCATTCTAGGCAGACGTTCAGAGAAAGTGCATGTGTTGTGGAGGACACTGGTCTTTTGATAGCACCAAATTAGTTCATTACTACTGAAGTCTCAGGCATTAAAACTCAAAACAATCTGTGCTTTTGGAAGCAGATGTTCAGCTTCTCTCAGAAGGAAAAAGGACACGTCCTGAGGATCTGGATTTACTCACTGCACATATCTCCCTCATCTTCTCCCTCAAGGCAGTCTCTGATGAAGTCACATGCCTGGCCCAGCCTGATCGATGTACCATTCCAGCAGATGAAAGAACCCTCCAGAGCCATTTTTGATACAGAAGCAGATCCTAGAGAAAAAGAAAACAAAAGCCATTTCAGGTTACTGAATTGCCTTTCTCCAAGCCAATAGGCCATAGGATCCTGGATAACACTGAACAGGAGAAAGACCTTGTGAAACCCCCTTAGTCCACTAATTACTTGATAAAGTAATTATTTTATTTTTGTTCAACATGTTTGTTTTGCCAAATACCTAACAGCCCACCTGATGCAGAACTTAAGTTCTTCATGCATGTCTGTCATTGTTACTTGGAAGGCAGGTCTGAACCTTGTAAAGAGGGTTGAAATCCTACAGCCTGCTCTATGATACTTCTCAAGAATGACATGATATGCACGATCCCCTCCCCATGAATCTGGGAGTCCTGCAGCAGTCTACATCTACCAGGATACAAAAATCACTCATTCATTTTCCCTATGCCAAGCAGCAAAAGGCAGCTAACAATGTTGTGGAAAGTAGCCAACTCTTGTGACATGTCACCAAACATGTGTACCATCCATTCACAATCAGCCAGTACCATCTATTCAGAAATGATTCTGAGTACTAAGGACCCTTAGTGTGCTAGGGATCCTTACCACAGTCCTTCTTTAGAGGCACTCCTTTCCCTTGTCACTTGAGTAGTCAGAGATCATCCAGCCTGATGAGCATAATTTTCCTTATCATGGGACTTCTCTCAACCTGAATCCTTTGACTGTGTCTGAGATACACACATGACAAGGACTGATTTGGCTATTTAATTTAATTTTAATTTATTTTTTAAATCCATGCTCCAGATCAGTCACCTGCAGGAGGTATGAGTTAGTTAAGACCAACCTACAGTCAGTATACAAGGAGGAGGCCAAGCTTGCTAAGTGCAAGAGCCCCCTCCACAATAATCTGGATGTAGAAAAAAACCTTCCTCATGGTCTGCACAGATATGTTTCCACTTCATCACTCCTAGAAGGCAAGTCTAGAAGTACAAAGAGGTCTGTGCTGTGAATTCCCCACTGCAAAAACTCCTGCCCTGTCTCTTATTGAATGGGTAAGTGCTAAAGATTAAACCAAAGCCTCTGGGCAGAGTGAGCCATTGTTTGCCTAGCTCATCCATGCTTGCTAAACAGTGGAGCTACATCATGTTCTCTGGTACAGCAGGGAGCTGGGAATCATCGGTGATTCAATTAGATGTGCACTTGATAGTTTTATTTATATTGCCTGCCAAAACTAAAAATTAATGAAGCATGGAGGAAAACAACCACTACTTCTCTTCAAGCTTGTTTTATGGTACAAATCAATTCAGGCGTGGGGGGAATACATGTCAAATTTTTTTTAATAAAAGACCCTGGCTCCTGAAAAGGGTGATCTTTGTTATTGTCAGCTCAATTCTTTTGACTGCCTTGGAGCAATTCTGTCTTGCTGCATGCAAACTGCACGGTGCCCTTGTATTTCAGTCAGGGTCAAAGCATGAGTACAGAGGAGAGTTTCACAGAAAAAAAATAGGCCAAGTAACACAACCCAGTTGGTTGCTGACAATTTCTGCAGGCCCCTTGGTAAAGGTTTGAGGCAGTGTAGAAGATATCCTCCTTGCCCTTGCAGTGCTCCTTGCAAAAATGCTCTCTTAAAAGACACTGCCTTTCCTCTTCACTTGCCTCAAACCAGTCCCAGTGTGCAAATGAGAAGTGACTCCAGTAACTCAGTAAGTGATCCCTTCTCCTTGGGGTATGCAATGAAACTGTGGTGTACTGTGTTCCCAGTACACACCTAAGTACCACCCAGGATAAGAGTCAAGACCCAGAATGATTCCATTAGGTTAGAAATATTGTGACATTCTTAAAAATGTTGAAGTCCTAGTCAAATTTAGAAGTATTTTTGCTTCTCTGAATTTTTGCCACATATTTGCCAAATACGCTTTCGAAGGAATTCCCACATTTATTACCAGCTCTCATATCGCACTTGGTTTACCTGCAACCTTTTCAGTAATCTCTGTGGTTTAGCCCAGCAGCTGCTGTGTTTGAAGATCATATGCAGATGTTCAGAGGAGGGTCTTGTAGGCAATGGAGTTGTTCTGTTTATTCAATTAATTACAACTTTGTAAAGACACTTGGTTTTCCAAGCACAAGACTGCATTAACTCTAATTTTAATGGAACTGAGGTATTCAAGAGCACCTACTGTCTTCCCAGGTGTCTTTTGTGCATCCCAAAAGCATAAATCCCCTGAAATAAACTCACTGTGGTAATAAAAGCCATCAGTTGCAGCTAGACATTAGGTGATTACAGGAGATTGTCCTTCAAAAGAAACAGCAGGTTTGCATGCTCATTCATTTTTGTGGAGATGGCACTTGAATTAGCTCAGATTTACATTAGATGCACATATTCATACATGCTCTTTGTATAGGTTAGAGAACACAAATAGCAAAGCAGCAGCTGAAGGAAAGACTGGGGTCTGTGACAGTGCATTAATGTCTCTGTCTTCTGTTTGCTTGCTTACTGTATGCACAAAGGCAAAATGAATCGGAAAAAAAGAGAAGATAAACTAATAAGACAAATACCTAATCAAAAAAATCCAAACACAAACGACCCTTTTAATGGGCCACTTGATGCAGATGTTTGCAACCAAGCTCAAGGAAACTTAATCTTCAATTAAAATATTTTGTAACAAAAACAGACCTTTTATCTGACTTTTCATTTCCCAGCCCCTACCACTCCTGGCCAGCTGAGCCAGAATGACCTGGATCACTAAGTTAAGTGGTCTAGACTCATACACAGAAGATGTGCAAGGAAAGGAAAATGAATTGCATCAAATAAGTATCAAAGTAAAAATTGTGGGAGACATCCTTTATATTTACAGCAGTGTTTATGTAGCCAGTGGCATCCATAAAGTACAGTAATCATTAAGCTGTACCATGGGTGGCTTGGAGTCTTATAAATCATTGTTTAAGCAACAACTTTAAACAAATGCCATTTCAGGCTCTAAATCAAAAGGAGAAACAAACAACTCCTTGGGGAACAAGTGCTTACTTTGTACCTCACACTTTCTGCTTCTGAACACAGCCCAGTCTTGGCAATATTCAAATCCACTACCAGACCCTGGACAGAAATGATACATCCTGGGCTCTTGATTCACTTGATTCACATGATTTTGGAGTTAGTCTTTGTGCAGCATGATCAGCATGAAAGGCAAAAATGGCATGGCTTAGCCTAACATAGGATAAGCAACTTACTGCTCAGACTGTGGGGCCAAGGTGGATATAATTTACTTTGCAGCAGATGTGCCTCAGATTTCTTCAGACTTCCTCTTCTGCCATCCTTCCTTGATCAACAGAGAAACGTGCACTGGCAAGTTCTGGTAAATTGGTCCCTGAGAAGTGTAGCTAAGTATGATGTTTGCTCATGACACTTGCTCAACTGATGGCTGAAAAATGAGAACCTTAAACTCACTACCACCACACTTGGCCAAGAGGAAGAGAAGACAAGTTCCTACAGGTTTTTGCAAAGACATCCCTTATCTTGCAAACTGACTGCACTACTAAATATCATGCAAGATCAATTGAGCTGAACATAATTATACCTTCAAGTGTTACATGGAACTTCTCAGACCATAATTTTCAATCGTACTGAAACCTGGGACCACCACAGCCAGGTAACGCACTGCCACTGAGTGCACAGAAAAACAAGAGAGGCTAATGGGTCAATTACTCAGTTGCTGTGAAAAAGTGAAAACAAAGTGAAAACTTCCATTGTTAATTGCACATAAGTAGTAAGAAATATCCATACATGGAATTCCACCCTGCTTATCTTGCCAAGCACAATACTCCTCAAAAAAGAGAACTTTCCTAGTGTTTAATTACAGCTCTTTAAAAATACTGTAAGAGGCTAATGTTGCAGTCTCATGCTCCTCCCTCCAGCCACCAAAAGTCACTGAAAACCATGTGTTGTGGACCATTGCTGATATTACTCACCTGTTACAAGTATTCATCATTATCTGCTCATTTTTCTTTGGCGGGAGTTCAAGGCCCTGAGTCAGAGATATTTGAAAAGAGCGTACTTGGGGATTTAAAGGTTGCACGAAACAAAGAAAAACTGTTGCCTAGCTATAAAGGGATAGTGAGAACTCAGGGGAGTTTTTGATTATTGATTTTGCTGTGACTCGCCCATTCCTCATTGGCACATCGTTTCCTCACTCTTCATCTCTAACTTGTCAGCCTTATAGCAGTGCAGGCATATGCAGGTTGATGGGTCACTTGGCGCTGAGGATAGCCATATCCCAGGACAAATTAAATTGTCCATTGTCAGTGAGTCTGTAATACCTCTGCCTCCACCACTGCAGAAGTCAGAATGTGCAAAATGAAGGATGTAGGAGAGTGAAAGAAGTGAGGAAAGTTCATGTTTAAGGGAACTGCAACCATCCTTAGCAAATGGCCAATGAATGCCAACATGATACAGGGCAGACAGATAAAGTACAGCTTTCACAGCCAGCTAGACTGCCTTCATTTTCCAGGTACCCACCCCAGGACACTTGTTTGCGGATCTGCAGAAAAGCCTACCAATCACAGCTGCAAACGAGACCAGAAAGAGATATGCCTGAAAAATACAATGTCCTCAAAAAAGGCTTTGAAAAAAGATTGGATTCTAGATTTCCCAAGCCAGGAAGCCAAAATTAGTCAGCACTTCATGATTTCTGGCTTTAATCTTTGTTACAGCATTAGTACTGTTGTTGTCATTGCCTAGGGATGCAAGTAAAGCCACATTTGTAGGAGGTGGTGATCTCTTGTTATTAGACTGCCTGATACAGGCAGAAATTGCAGCCAATGTTTGTATGTCTGAAAACTTACCCATTTTTCCAGTCACATAAATTGCCTATAAACTTCATATTTTATTTCCTATATGTAAAATGGGAACAAACTCATCACAGGAGCTCTGTGAAATTTATTTCTTTAACACTTGTAAGGAAATAAGATTCCTGCATGCTAAGGGGACACCACTGCCACAGTGAGTTACTCCAAGGTGAGAAATGTTGCCTCTTAGAGAGATGTAGAAAACAGAATGTTCATTTTACAGAAAATTCCAACATTTCAAAATATACTTTACACTAAAATAAAAATGCCAAAATTTTTTTGGAGAACAAAAATTTCATAACAATTCTGGGTTAGAAATACTGACTTAAGAAATTGCAATATGTAACTAAATAGTGACCTAAAACCAAGAGATCTGAAAACACTTGTATTCAAAGATATTTTTCTTTGTCAGGAAACTCAAGTGGAAAGTTGCTGTTTTGGAGCTCTCTTACAGCAGTAATTCATCCAGCTCAGTTCTAACGTGCTCTCCCTCTTCGCTGCTGCTGCTGTTTCAAAGCAGGGATGTTATACTTAGCGTGCAAATTTTAAAATGCCTGCTGCTTTAGCCTAGCCTAATGCCAGGAGGATTCCTTACACTGAAGAAAGCTTCATAGCACACCTGAGGAGCAGGCACTTGCTCCATGCCGTATTTCAGTAGCATGAGGTAGTGTTCAGACTAGGCAGGCCCTCTGTGTTCTCTTGGAAATGCTTTTGACCAGGTTGAGTTATTTTCCATAACATTTGTCTGAATGAATTCCCCAAATCAATACTCACATGATGTAGTTTTCCCAAGTTTACAGCAAAAAACTACGTTCTTTAAAATGAAACAAAAATATGGAATGTGAAAGCTGTGTTTCACACTGTCCTGTTTTTTAATTCAGGAGGTTGACTGAGGTCCTACTATTTATCTTCATTGCTCCTGAGACAGTAAATAATTGCTGAGCACAATAAATAACATGATAATGTGTTTTTTTCTTCCTATTTATCTTGCCCAAAATGCAACTTTTTTTTTTTTTTTTTTTAGGGTTACCAGTAACATGTATTTTTCTCCTGCGATCTGTTCATTGAAAATAAGTTTCAATAAGCAGAAAATACGTGGCAATAAGCAACTCCAACAACATATCCAAAAATTATCAAGATGCAAGTAAGCAGCAGCAGCACCAGAGGATTTTATGAAGTGTGATTTTCCCGTATGCATCAGTACCTACATATTCTAGGCTATCTACAAAGTTGAAAGGGGCCAAAAGGGACAGAAAATTAATACTTGTTCCCAAATACCTATGAAACATTGCATTCACACAGTCATTAGATTTTTTTAAAATTATTTTTTTATATCTCAAACAGCAGATCTTTAAGATTTTCTTCCTTTCATATGGACATTCTAACTTATAACAACATAATGGGATAGAGCAATTTTTTTTTGAAATCCTACGTGTCTTTTCTTTTTTTTGTTTGTTTGTTTGTTGCCAGTGTTTCAGTATGAGACCACATTTGCTATTTGAGTACCTTTTCTCTAAACTAGCATTGCATATTTATGAGATTAAAACACAGCAACAAATTAGCTTTCATATCTCTCCTAAAAGCACTGATTACTATAGCAGTAAGCAACTGATTAAAAAAAAATATCAAAGAGAATAACAAAAATAACTAAAAAAAAAAAAAAACCAGCAAAATCTTTTCTTTGATTTCCTGTGAATATTTCAAAATACAAACATTGGAGAGAGAGAACAGAAGGCTCCAAATTCTCCTATTAACTCTGCCATTTCCATCAGACCTCTCTGGGTCTGAATGGCCTTAGAGACCAGCTCCTATCAGCCAACAACCTTCACCATGGGAAATGCTCATTGGGGTGACCGCTGGCTCACTGGAAGGTGAATGCTCTTGCCATATGCAGCAGACTGACAGAATCATGAAGTGGCTAACACGCCAAAGCTTATTTATAGACAACAACAGCAGATTTAACACTGCTCCACTCTCAACATCAGACATAGAAGTGATTTAAAGAAAACAGAGCTACTGGAGACAGGACATGAAAACAGTAGATGCTTTTTTTTGGGAGGGTAAACCAGTAGCAGTTGGTCAGATAGGAAATATGTGTGATCTTTCACATTTTGCTTCCTAGAAGGCTGGGTCCAAATCCACTCAAATTACTGATGTTTGTTTTTGCCCAATGAGACTCCCTAGTTCCAGGCACAACCCAATAGGGGATTTGTTGCATGCAGCAACCAATTTCAAATAATGACATGAGATCATGAACTGCCAAAACCAGACCACCTCTGATTCCTCTCCCAATCTCTACCTTTTGCACTGAAATTGCCCAGATGCAAGAAAAAAGTAACAGAAATGAGAAATGAGAGAAGACTGCTTGGATTGTCAAGAACTGACTCCAGTGCAGTCAGATATAACCTCTCTCTCAATCCTGCAACAGTAGCATCGAAGTAATCTCTCAGGAATACTCTCAGCATTGCCAAAACAGTAAACAGAGGTACATTTGTATGCCTTGTCACGAAAAATAGAAATAAAGGTATGACACTTACTACATTCAAACATCACTTTAGATAGAAATCACATTTCTCGTTTCTAAAATGCAATTCTGCTTCTATAACTGGTTAAAGCAGCATCTCTCCTCTAGCTGTCAGCAGCATTAAATTAAGGTTTACGGCCTTACTGCTGACCAGTTGCTGGGGGAGACAGGTGGAATGGTGCAAATCAACACAATCATAAATGTGCACGTAGATCCTTTCAGCAGGGTACCCTGTGATGCAGGCTCACGTCACAGCCAAAGGCTTTTCTGTGGAAAGCAGTGGCCCCACAGTGGAAAAGCAATAGTTATTAGAGGTAGAAGCAGAAGCTTACTGGGGAAGCAAGTTTTATGTCACACCACTCTCCACTGCGCCAATCCCTGTGCTGATCTAACTGTACAAGTGCAACAAATTTTTGTTAAGGAGCAAATCTCCACTTTGTTCAAAAACAAAGCAGCAATAGCTCAAAACCTCAAAGCATAAGCAAAAGGAAATTGCACATGAGCACTTGCTGTGAGGGAGAGCAATAACACTGGTCACTCATTAACAAGTTTGCCACTGGGAGAGACTTAATGTGGATGGGGGCTATCCAGCTTTATGGTTCTGTGGAAGCAAAAGGCCATCAGTGCAGTGTTAGCCTACCTCTACGTGCCCTTGAACATCAATATGTTGGAGGATGGTATGATTCACTGCTGATTCTTCCAGCTGAATGCACTGAAGGCTGCCTACATCATGGTGCTTTGAAGCCAGTCAAAAGGGATGGAGAAGTAGCAGTTCTTTGCTCTTGTGTGCCAGGCTGTACTTCAAGCCTTGCTACACTTTAATGAAATTATCCCAGGAGCAAAGTTGCTGAAGGTCAACGACACTGGACATCAAACAAAGCCTGGAGAAGGACTACTTTCTGTAGTATGTGGCTCTGCCAGAGGCTTGTGCTAACCCTTGAACATGTGGGAAACTTACAAACTGGAAATGATTACAGCAAAACAACAAACAACAACAAACCCATAGATGTCAGAGCAGAGTGCAGCGATTGGCTCTATGTAAGCAGAGGTAGGTACTGAAGATAGCGGGGAAAAACATGAGAAGAGATGACATTACAATTCCAAGAAGACCACCTGGGTTTCAGGCACTACTGTCTTCTGGCATGTTCTGTGGCAAACATGAATACAGGCTGGGCGATGAATGGATTGAGGTCAGCCCTGTGGAGAGGGACTTAGTGGTGAACAAAATCTGAACACGGACCAGCAGTGTGCACTTGTAGCTCAGAAAGCCAATCATGTCTTGGGCTGCATCATTTTGCTTCATTTTGGATATTTAATCTTCATTTATGCCACTTAACATATTTCGAATTAAAAAATAATAAAAAAAAAGGAAAAATTTACCATTTCTTCCCTTATGTTTTTTTTTTTTTTTCAAAATACATACTAAATTTGACCAGAATTTTGATCAGTTTTGTCTCACTAAATTTGCATTTTTAACAAACCTAGAATAAAAATGGAGACACTGCATATCCCTTTTGTAACACATGGAGGCTCCAAAGTGGAAGGCTTTACTGATTGAATCAGTAAATGCTAATTGTAATACCGAGGATGACAGAATCGCTGGAATCATTACCACATGCTGTTGGGGCAACTGTCTGTAGAAGCCATGGATCATTTCAGCTTGGTCCTGTCCCCTGAAATCTAATCACTCAGACACTGCACCAAAGAGGAAATTTGTTTACCATGTTAGGGCTGATGTTATTGAAAACAATCTCTCCATTTTATTAAAAAATGCAAATATTGGTTAAATACAGGTTTCACTGAGGGAACCTCAGATTTGCATGACTCCAATGTGAAAAACAACCATTGATTCACTCAGTTTCTCATGAGCACGAAGGACATAGTGCTCTGCTTTTGCTTTCTCAGTGAGTGACAGTATGGAAAATAGTTAATGGAAACTCAACATTAAAAATGTCACTGACAATTAAGGTGACAGATTAAAGGGACCTACATGCAATCTGCAAACCTGTTTGGCATTCACTGATTAATGCAGTAAATTAGGTACTAACAAATGCAATGATATAAATTGCCAGCTTCACCCAGCAATATGTACAGATGGTGTCATTTCTGGAAGCTAAGTTATTAAGTTTTCTGTAGGTGAAGCACTGAGTACATATTACAATTTTGAGATCATGAGCAGAGACTTTCAATTTCTGACCAGAATGACTTCCAGACTATCTCTGGAGTACCCAACACTACTAGAACTGCTCAGATTTCCAAAACTCAAGTGAAAATTGCTTTTCATTGTGGTGGAGACTGTAATAGAACTCCACCAGCACCAAGTCTGAATCTAAGCTTCTCTTTGGTGGACACGTGTTTGAAGACAGAGAGATGCTTTATAAAAGTACTCTCAAAAAATGCCTGTCTGAGTTCTGCTTTGATACTTAGTACAACAAAGGACTGCTTCTTGAAGAAATTGCAGGAAGAAATGGCACAGAAGGGACCTGAGATCCATAACAAATACTTGGCCCAACAACTGGAAACAAGTCATAGTCTCTCTCTATTTTAAGGATGCTACTCTCTGTCAATTAACAGACCCCAACTACTTTCATATATACAGTCAGAAATTCACAAGGTAAAGATATTCCCCTCTACAATTCTCAGGCAGTGCAAGGCTCGAGCCTTAGCAACAACACTTCAGCTCCCCTTTGTCAGTGCTAATGAGTTTAACTGGACTGCAATGAGAGCAGACAGACGTACTTCTCCAGCTGCATTGGCAGGAGAGATTAATGCCTTCATCTGTTAAGGACTGCTTTACCTTCTGATCCACAAGGGAAGAGGCATGTGCAAGTACTCCTTAACTTATTTCAGACAGGTGAGTCCAGAGCAACATTTCTTACCAACCTGAGGACTTCATGTTAGCTTATCTAATTTTCAAATTGCTGTTGCTCTCTGGGTTGCATTTAAACATCTTACAGGCTCTTGTTACCTGCTTAAAGATTACTGGAGCAAGGCCACAATACAGAGGTGCAACAAGGTAGAGGAACGCTGTGGCTGTGCACTAGTCACTATTCAAAAGATGTCATTCTAATGTGTGAAATAATTCTGACACACAAAAATATTCTGACTATCCCATTCGAGGCAATTTATGGAGTAGTGGGTATTTCCCTTTCTCATTTTTTTAAAAAGAAGACGTAGTGAGGAACATCAGACTTTCAACTTCCATTACCTTTGCAGCTTTTGGAAAACTTCTAAGCACAGTTTGGTCTTGATTAGAGATATTCAGCTCAAGCCTGTATCTACAACAAGGAGAATGGAATAAAACAGCTGCAGGTATCTTCACGTTCAGAGGAAATGCTGTCTTAATATAGAACTACACAGGAAGGACCTTTCCTTAAATTAAAGCTGGAGATAAAAAAGGTATGTTTATGTATAGGAAATCATTTTCAGAGAGAAGTATTTAAAATTATTGAAACAATGAACATATAAACAAAAACAACAACAAAAACTTGCTACAATAATACATCCAGAAAAACAAAACAAAACACACACACACACGCAACTTTTTGTTTTATATTTTCCTGATAAAGAAAATTGACTATACTAACATAATGGAATATTAATTCTCTGACGTGATTCTTAATGGCACTTCATGTCAAAGATGTGTCCTGTCAGCTGAAATTTAGGTGAGAACTCAATGATCTCAAAGTACTGGATTTGAAATTACTAATTCCTGAACGTAACCAGATATCCATGCAGAAGTAAGATGAATTGAGGTTCAAGGCAAATGCTGCACATAACACAGCTCTTAACCTCATTTAGACGTAATGTTGCTTAGGCCTTTAGTAAGGGATTGAGTTACCAGTTCTGCTTAAACAGAAGTGACAGTCATTCACAGGGGTAATAAGAACAAGCAAGATAATGCAAGAGAGGGAATTGCATCTACTGGTAAGGAAGTAATTGAAAAAACAATGTGGAAAAAACAATGCCATCAAAAGGGAACTGGACAGGCTGGAGAAGTGGGTGCACGTGAATTGCATGAAGTTCAACAAGTTGAAGTGCAAGGTGCTGCACCTGGGTTGGGGCAATCCCAGACAGGAGTAGAGACTGGGAGAAAAACTCATTGAGCAGCCCTGCAGAGAGACTTAGGGGTTCTGGTGGATGAAAAGCTTGACATGAGCCAGCAGTGCATGCTTGCAGCTCACGAGGCCAACTGTGTCCTGGGCTGCATCAAAGAACCCCCCCACAGTTCAGGTGGAAACAGTTAGAGACCTGCTGCTCCACCTGGACTGTCACAAGTCCATGGGGCCAGATGGGATCCACCCAAAGGTGCTGAGGGAGTTGGTGGATGTGATTGCTGGGCTGCTTTCCATCATCTATCAGCAGTCACCCAAATCTAATATCTGGCTTTATATTTATAACTTATACACGTTTCCCAGCATAGCTGGTGCTTGTTTGCTTGTCTGTTTTTTACCAAGCCCAGATAGTCTAAGTCTGACTGGAAGCATCTTGTCAATACTGCATGCATGAAACTTGTATAGTTAATGTCAGTGTTGTACAGTATTCTTGGATAGCACTGTTAGTCTTGCTAGTCTTTTCAGGGTTTATCCTAAGAAATTTTCAATAAACCACTCCTAATATAAAATAATTACTATAGAATGACTTATCTAGCATGCTAACCAGTGAGCATTGAGGAATATCTGCTTGTTAGTGATTCCTTACCTGATGCTTTTCATTTAAAAGTGAGGGATCAGTGGGCAGACTTTATAGATAACAGGTACTAAAGCACTCACTGGCTTTAAAAGGAGAATCCTGTTAGAAATTCTAGGTTACAATTCTTCAAGCAGAGCATTGTCCCCTTTCTGACACTCTGATGATGCTATGATGCTAAAGGTAGAATGAATTGCTCTCTGAAGTGCCTCTTTTTCTCTCTGTTGACTATAGAGGGACCCTAGAGACTAGCTTTGTCATGATGCCTAACTTTCAGATAGCTGAAGTCACAAAAAATGAATACGACATTGTCTAACTTCATACAACAAAGCATCTGAATGTCTGAACTAAATCTTGAATAGGGAGATGAATCCTGTGATGTTGTGAATTAGATGTATGTCTTACTATACAGAGTTTACTCCCAGATGAGGTCTAAACTGAGAATTGTGCTGAACAGCTTGGAAATAAGCTTTGTAAACAGGAGTCTAGGAGAACATTTTTAGTCTCCTATCCACCCAAAATGTTTGTTCAAATTCCGAAAGACAAAAAAAAAAAAAAAAAGAAGCCAACATCAGCAACATTTAGATGTTAAGAAAGAGGTCTCCTGTATGCTATTAAGACAAAGAAATATGGAGAAAAGGACAACTCCATTGCTTGGCTTTGTAAACTGGAAAAGAAACCGTATTTACTTCACCTAATGCTTTTCCTATGTACTCTTTATGAACAATTGGTACTGGGTAAAACCCACACGAATACAGA
This sequence comes from Aythya marila, assembly GCF_965140915.1. Lineage (NCBI taxonomy): Eukaryota > Metazoa > Chordata > Aves > Anseriformes > Anatidae > Aythya > Aythya marila. The sequence continues at coordinate 16,858,958 of NC_139044.1, forward strand.
AAGTTTCTTAGGCATACAATGAAGGTCTGCAATGACCAACCTCTCTGCCTGAGTAACTTTCAAGATAAATGCAATTTTATAAGAAGGTTCTCGAGAGACAGTATTCAATTATACCAACACAGTTACAGCTTAGGCGATGTCTAACATTAACTGAAAACTCAAAGCTGACAGCAGTGCTACTCTTTCCTGTTCCATTAGCCAAGTACTTCAATTTAAACTTGTTATGGATACCCCAGTAAATTGTTGGTTATTGTTACTGCCACAAATGGCCTGATTCTGTTCACTCACTATTTCTCTCTCATTTCTAAGACTGATGAAAGGGACATTTAAAATTGCTTCCATTTCCTCCCATCTAATTCCATCCCAGGTGTCCGCTAATCTAATGTTCACTCACTGTGGCCCAGCCAAAAGGTTTTGCTCATCTTTATTCTACTGTTGACACTTGCCTTACTACTTGCATTACGGTATTTACAATCTGATTTCTTTGTCCTTTGCTTGTAATCAGTGCACAGCACAGACCAGACACACCTGTTAGTAATGCTCTCAGATGGTATAACAATGTGAATAAATGGGAAAAGTAATAAACTCATCTGTAGTATTTGCAGAACAGAATTGCTGTGTGATTGCAGTATAGAAAGAGTGAAGTTGCAAAACTGACTTCCATTCGGTGACATCCTGCCTCATCACGACACGTTTGCTTTTGTTTTGGCAATCACTTTAATTGTACAGGACAAGAATGTATTCTGTACTTGAAATGTCAAAAAATAATATAAACCAGGGAGTGTACTGACTGCTATTATACTTGAGAACGACACTGTAATGCTTTATGGACACTGCTAATGTCTGAAACAGAAGAAGCAAGTAGAAACGTTTAAATTTATGGCAAGCTACATGAAGCCACAAACTAGATAGCATTCTACAGATTAACAAAGAAGTTGAAGACTACTTGCTAAAATATACATTTATAATGGAATAATAATTGCCCTAAAAGTTGCATTATGAGATTAGAGAGGCAGGAATGTTTTATGACTAGAGGGAAAAAGGAAGAACAGGCTTGCCCAAATGAGACAAGTTGATTGATTTCACTTTGGAGCAGAGCAAGTTGGAGATGCTGCTAAGGTAAAATTTGAGGAAAACAGAAGGACCACAGCAAAGCACTCTGTGTGAAGATGAACAGGTTAAGCATACCTCAGAGTAGACCTTTTTATAGCATACCACTGAAACAGTTATTTTGGGTTTCTCATTCTCTTTCATTAGTAGTAAGCTATATTTTTAGAAAGTGCACTTCCTAAAAAATGTATTCTGTGATCTGTTTTTTAAAAATGTGTAATACTTTATAGTAATACGTATAATTCAAACATTAAGCATCAGCTTTAGCCTCCTTTACCAACAGTGAAAGAACAGCTATAATTTAAACCAAACTCTTCTGTTGGCTGGGAAGAAACAAGAAATGACAAGACTGAGGTCAAAAACAGTGTTGTTCCTACCAAAAATGTTAGGTGTCTCCTTTTTCAAAAGATTTAAACGCACTGGGACAGATCTTCAACTGATGCAAGTGGTCAAAACTCCAACAATGATCGATGAGCAACATGCTTTACAACTTCCACCAGCAGATTTACCCAAGTGACTTCACAGTTACTCACTTTACTTTCCTTACTTCACGAAATAGCTTGCATGCAGTACATACCTGAGGTACTTTGCTGTCTAAGCCATATGGCAATTTCTGTAGACACATAAGTCACTTTACTACTGCTTTGTTACTGATGTGTACCATAAAAGTGCCTGATGAGTTGACATGATTGCCAAAACTCTACACTTACTGTTCCTGATCTTACAGTGATCTTTTTCCATTCTGTTTTCATTGCTATCAACATATGTCTGTAAATACATTTACATACACAGTTATTCCACGAGGTGATTAAGTAGTCAATAATGACATCCTATAAATGAACATTAACACTGATATTATTACAGAAATATAATTTCTTCCATTTAATATTCACCCTGTTTTGTACTGTATACCATTGTGCTGGATTTATGCAGTTGTTGCTTACAGCTCTAAATGACATCTTAAAAATCCACTATATAATTTGGGCATAAGTGCATGGAATATTCAGTGCTGCAGTCTCTGCAAAATCGTTTACTTCAGATTGTGGCTCACACAAATCAACCAGAACAGCTTAGATCCCAGTATGCCACAATCCATCATCTCACAAAAATGGATAGATTGCCTCTCACCCTCAAAGTTTTAAGATATTAAAATAGTTGCTTTGTTCATCTCTATTCACATCAAATGAAAAATCCAACACTGATATAATTTTTGGAACATGATAAATCTCTCTGTATGAGCTGACTAAATTATATTTCCTTGTAAATCTGAAAAGCATTTCTAAACCTTGTTTTGCTTACAAATTTGCTGCTACTCCATCAGTCATGCCCCACGGACAATATACTGCAGTCTGGAATTGGACCCAGAATCCAGCTGACTCATTTAGGTTCTTGCAGCCTCCCAGTGGTACAAAACTTCTGCGTTTCAGTTCTTCAGATTTCTTTTATGTAATAAAACCTGACTGGTAATTTAAGATCTTACCATCTGTGTGTGTGACTTCTGGATCAATGTGTCTTACTAGCAGGGCTTTCAAATTCTCAATTCATAAAAGCATTGTATGCCTCATTTATGGTGGTACTCCTTTAAATTGCCTCCAGAGTGTATAGACTTTCTTTTCACATCGTCACAGGTGGAAGGCAAGCCTCAGTGCAATTCAGTAATGGAATTTTTGAAAAGCCCTGGGGGACTAAGGAGCACAGTTCTCATTAGTTTGTGCTCCTAAGTCACCTGGCAGCTTTTGAAAGTTCCTCTCTTTCCCCACCTTCTTCCATGACTTCAAAGCAAAAGAATCACAACACACAGGTTTAATGATCTGATGTACAGCTACTGGTTATGAGTTTCCAAATACAGCATAAAGAAGTCTGCTTTGTTGAAGGGGAATACACTCCTTTTCAGAAAACTTTGGCCCCACATTACAGATTCTTATTTTTTTCAAGAAAAAAAATGATGCATCTGGTTTGTCAGCTGGCATTTCTAGTTATATATTATGAAATTGACTCAGAATTACACTGCTGGGTTTTTGGTTTTAGTTGTTCTATCGCAGAGTACCTACTTTACTTTATCCATCGCTGCTGACACTAATGTGTCACATCTCTCTCACACTAGATACAGCCCAGAACTATCAAGCAATGTTTGTGGCACTGGTTCAGCAACTTGTTTGTTAAGAAAGCTGGTTGAAATCATCTGTGCAGAACTTGGACAGTAGTACAAAGCAAGCAGGACTCCCTGAGGCAGATGGAAAGTTTTGTATGAGAAAAGGGAAGGCCCAGACAGGCAGATTAGTAATGAGATGTCATGGACGGAGAAAACAAAATCAACCCAAATACTTCAGAAAATAAGACCCCAAATGTAGAAGTGCCTTGAGCCAAAATCTAAAGAACACTTCACTGTAGTAAAGAAAGAAGGAGTTACCCTGTTCTTCAATCCTCCATGCACTGTACCACTACAAAGCAGAAGTATCTCATTGGTGTGTTTGATATCTATGAGTCATGCCAGAAAGGGGGACCAACTTCCACCTAAACACGTTTGTCTTCTCATTTGATTATTTAAAATGTTAATTGATCGATTCTTTTGTATTTCATCAATTTTCACAGTTCACTGAATCTCCCTGTCTCACTTGGTTTCTTTCCCTGTGCTGCCTTGTAACAGATTATCCATCAAGTTAGTTTGATTGTTCTAATTAATTAATTGGATCGTTTATTTTAATCGCTTTCTAACAGGTCAAGCTTCTTAATCATTTCCACCATCTAGATAAGTTCTTCCTGCCTGATACCCTGTCATTTGTTTTCACTGTTACTGGTCATCACCTTTCCTTTCTTCACCTCTCCCTGTCTCGCTTATTTTTTTGTTCACTCAGTCTAACTCAAAAAGCTTGATCATCTCCCTCTTCTGTTCTGACTTTATAAGGTTCCCCACTGTCTTTCACCTCTTCTCAATGACTACTCTTTTGTTTGTTAACGTGAATCGAGTTGTATAGCGAGGTCTTGACATCTTTAAACATCATCAGTCTTGGTCAAATCACCACCTTCCCTACAGCTAGCAGAAAACTTCATGGTTCCGTATAAAACAAAACTCTAAGTAAACCTGTTCTTAACTTTGTTTTAGTAAAATCAGGGTTCTTCATGCCCTCTGTTATAGGCTGGCAGTCTTGCAGTCTTTTGAAAATGCAGGATTTTATTACAGAAAGAGAAAGGGAGAAATAGACTGTTATCTACTTACACAGTGGACTGACTTGCGTAAATCTTTGAATGTGGAGTAACACTGGTTTAAAATCATTGGGTCATCCATAAATTATCATTGTCCTCCCTATTTCTCAGGTGAGTACAGTGAATCCTATGATTGTTTCAATAAATCCAAACAATTAAAACATCACAAGAACTAAGTGGCAGCAATTAATAGTAATAAAAATAAGTTCAATTTGGGGAAAGAAGATTACAGAGTTCATTTTCCTACACTGAATCAATGGCTCCCCTGTCAAAATAAGCCTTAATTAAGGGAGAAGGTCAGGATAAAAATCATATACAGCATTATAAAGATAATGTATCGGCCAATTCTTCAAGGTGTTAAAAAGTACATAGTACCCACAGCTGCCAACATTTGCAGGAGGAGCTAAGGGATTTGCAGTGTCTCCCAAGCAGTTTCCAGTACCAATTAAGAGCAGACCCTTCTCTTTTGATAATTAAAGACTTGAATTTTACAAATTGAGATTTCTCATTTTTGTTTCTTAACCCAAATCACCTAACTTTTTGAATTAGAGGAACCTGCCCACCTTGGTTAAGACAGTAACTCTGTAGAAGAAACATTCACATTCAGTCTTTCTGTGGCAGATTCCAGTCTTTTTACCTTCTATATGAGTGCATTGATTTTAAAAAATAGTTTTATGAGCATTATTACACCATTTAAAGGATTTCTTTACATCTCCTTCCTCATATCTCACATATCTATCTATCTATCTATAGATAGATATATATCATCAGATGGCTATTGAGTAAAACAACAGAACACTAGGTCTCATTCACCAACATGCTGGCATGGCAGACTTATGAAAATCAAATCCTTTAGATATTCAGGTTCATCCCTCCCTTCTTTGGTGAGTAAACTGATATTTTAAATACTTTAAATCATTTAACATAACCATCACTGTCTAAATTCAGCTCTACAATAAGCAAGTGCTTGCAGTCAGCAACGGAAATGCATAATGACTAATTCATTATTGTTAAAAGCTCTACAATTAATAGAGTTACTGCACCTTTTTAATAAGCAATATTAAGACTAAAAATGCTTATTTTTTTTATTCCTAGGTACTATAACTTAATTTTTAAAAGATGAAAAGGAAAAATGAAAACAGAGATAAGTCCCATTACAAGCATATTAAATTTATTTTACTTAAATGGGCACAAACCACAAGTGAAATAATTTTCACTTTGTTTTGCCTTCAAATGATTTAACTTCACTACAGCAACCACACTCATCTTTAAAGCACTTTTTCTCCAACTTGAGTTCCCTAAAGGATTAAAAGACTTCCAGGCTAGAGGTGGTTTTTGGTACACAGCCTGAGGTCAGAATAATCAGTCTTGCCTCATGGGGAGAAGAGGTCAATGGTGAAGAAGGTGGTGAAGAATGCATTTGGAGGCAAATATTCTTAAAATAATAAAGCTCTTCCAAATGCCTAATTAGTGATATTAGATCCAAAGGAAAACAAGCTCACTGAAACTTTATAAATAGCATAGGCCACTCCAAGAAAAATGCAGCCAATCTGCCTATTTTTATTTATTTATTTTTTTTAAATGAAGGATACTTGAGACATAATCCAAACATATGGAATAATTCTCATTGACTTAATTTACTCTGGATCTATCCTCTGTCTTGTTACGTTCCTTAATTGTGGCATTAATGCCAAACGCAATTCTCCAGCTTCCTTTAAACAGAAATGATCTGGCCCTCCCAAGTAAGTATTATGGTAAATGTTGGTCCTGAACCTCAAATAGAGACAATTACTACTGAAATTAAAGACTACCTTTTTTTTTTTGGTCTGTTTTTCAGTTCTATCACAATAGCACAATAGACTGTGCTCATTGTTCTGTTCACTGGTCTTCCTGAAATATCTGAGAAGTGGTGGATCTCCAGACCAAATAAAATGACATGTTTGTCACTGAAGGTACATCTTCTCTATTCTGTCCCATTATTACAGCTAAGCAAATGTTTCATAAACAATTATTTACATTTTAGTTGCTTCATAAATCTTCTGCTAACATCTTACTCAAATGAAACTTATTTAAAAGCTATACAAAAAATACAAATTAATTATTAACACCTTAGCTATAGGTATGCCATGACATGGGGACACGGTTTAGTAACGGGACTCAGTAGTGAGGTTAATGGTTGGATTTCATGATCTTGAAGGTCTTCTCCAACCTAAATGATTCGATGATACTATTTCAGTTCTTGGTTTAGAAGAGGTTAACTTTTCTATGTGGTTTTCCAGTAGGAAGCATCAAGAACTTATTTTGAAAAGGTGCTCACTGGTATCTCCTTAAGTTAACCAGAACTTCCTGTTAGAAAATTCATTTAAAAGACAAAATACAGAAAGCAAGCATGTGTGGGAAACTGACACATATTCGGGTTTTGTCTAAATACACAAATACATAATTTTAGTAATGATTCAGATATATAACTAATCCTGCTTGAAGAAAATCCTTATTGATTTCCTACAGTTGATTAATAAATCTGTTGCTAGACTATTTATCAAAAGGAATCATGAAAAAAATCTATCTGGCAATTGCTCATAGTTCTTCATGTATTTTTCAAGCTCATATTCCTTATTCTTCCCTCACTATCTTTTTTCCCAGTAAAATCACCTTCAAAACATACCCTTTCTTGAGAAGTCCTTTGCTTTGGATCCAGGCTTTTACTTTTTGTATAACCTTAACTTCAACTTTCAGAAATTTGCATGTATTATTACAACCACAAGATCATTACAGAACTAACTATTTACTAGCTCTGAAGGTACGAAGTGTATTTCTATGTACTTTTAGTATCTCCTGAAAAAGCTATTGCTGAATGGACAGTAGCATTAACTTAAGAAATCAACAACATATATTCTCTCCCTGCTTCAAAATAAATACATTTTTAATGTTGCCTATTAAGCTTGAAAACTTGAAAGCTAAGTGCTTCCTCTTAGACAGGGTGAGCATCTGAAATAACTGTTTTTAACAGCCTCAGAGCATCATTAAACCTTTAACACATTTTAGAAGCATTTGACCTCCATGCCTCTTACATAAAAAGTTACTTAGAATTGGTAAATCAAACACTGCTAAGTAAAACAGTGTCTTGTCATTTACTTGTGCTTACTATTAGGTACTTTAATTAAGACTTTTGGAAGTAAGTTAGCAAACTAATTAATTTACAACTACAATAAAATTGTAAGGAACCCATTAAATATCATTAATAAGTCAATACATTACTTAGGAAATTAACTCTATTTTTATTACTAGAAATTACTATCGACTATCAAATGCCACAGTACCAATTACTTGTAGAAGGGAAAAAAAAAACAACCTGACATTAAATTAGTGTATTACTTCTCTACAATTTGTAATTTTTTATATTTTTGCTTTGTATCACACTGTATAAGTTGTAAGAAAGATGATCAGACAATCAATAGTTCAGGTTTTACATAGTGACAAACACGATCTGCTTCACGTTTAAGATAGCAACTTAAAATCAATTGGATGTAGAACTATAGGAAACGCTACCTGTTAACTAGCCTGATCCCAAACCTGCAGAAGTACAAGCAGCTTTTTCGGAGCTTTATAATCAGAATCTAGCCCCATGCATCAGAAAGACTTTCTGTACACAAAAGTATTTAAAAACTTGAATCCATTTAAGATGCTAAAAAGCCCTTAATGAATTAAAGGTAGAGAGGTTGACAGAGTACATGAGAAGAATGGTGGTGATGAACTATGGCAATGGTAAGAGATGTATCAGATACACTTTTGGCTCATCCTGAGCATTAAACAAACGGAAACTCTCAGCTTGCAAAGATTTTCATTTTTCCTATCAACCTAACCTGATCAAGAATAATTAATTATATGATAGGATTTGGGGAATGTGAAGATATTGAAGGAACAAATAACTTTGTCTTTCTAATATGTTGAATGAAAAAGAAAGGAGCACAAGGAATGAAATGTGGAGCACAACGACACCGACAGAGTTGTATTTCTCATCAACAAATTTTGGTTAGATGGGATTTCAATCTTGAACTTTTAAATTTAGAATTATAGAAAACTTCAGAATGTTATCAGCACATGATTTTTATTTTTTATTTTTAAATTCCCAATAGGCTGTCATTTTTGCATTTTATATGCAAGAATTCCATTTTTTCCATGATTAAAGAACTTGCAAAATGGAATTTCCAATGTTCAAAAGCAAATCCCAATCCCAAACCTCTACCTTTGTCACACCTCCAGTAACATCTAATTTAGATTCAAACCTATATTCAACTATGGAAATGGTAGACCAATTTCCTAAGATTTTCTATGCCCCTTAATTTGTTTTTAAATTGTACATATTGTGTATAAAAGGCTTAGAAAAGTCAGGCAGAAGAGTTGCTGTTGTTTCTTGGGTATTTCTTTTCCAAATGCACCTATGTTTTGGACTCTTCAGTGATATTAAGGTATCCAACTACCTAAACTGCATAGAAGCTTCTAACAGCTGCAGAAAAATTAAATATAGATGAGTCTTTTCTTATTGCTTCCCGTATTTCCTCCAAGCCTAAAGTGACACCTTGGCTGCCCATCACTACTTGATTTCTAGTAAAATGGGCCCAGTCTTCACCTGTGTGCGGGGGGCATAGCAGTTTCAAGCACCTAAAAAATGAATGTATGGATTTCTTCCCTGGTTGTATTATTCATATAACATGTACTGTAAACAGAATAGAAGAGTAACCAATTGCAAAAATCTGTAGACAAAATAGGAGAGTTGTTCCTTCTTTTGCTCACAATATATTTTAATAGCCTCAGCAACCAACTTCTGTCATCTTCAGAACAGTACCTTTTCCTGTGGAGAAGGGCTTGGGGATACTGGTGAATGAAAAACTGAATATGAGCTGGCAATGCGCGCTTGCAGCCCAAGAAATCAACCACATCCTGGGCTGCATCAAAAGTAGTGTAGCTAGCAGGTCATAGGAGGTGATTCTCCCCCTCTAGTGAGACCCCACCTGGAGTACGGCATTCAGCTCAGGGACCCACAGCATAAGAAATACATGGACCTGTTAGAACATGTCCAGAGGAGGGCCACAGAGATAATCAGAAGTCTGGAGAACTTCTCCTATGAAGACAGACTGAGATAGTTGGGGTTACTTAGCCTAGAGAATAAAAGGCTCCAGGGAGAGCTTATAAATGTCTTCCAATATTTGAAGGGGGCCTGCGGGAAAGGTTGGGGAGAGACACTTTATCCAGGAATGTAGTGAAAGAACAGGGGTAACAGTTTTGAACTAAAAAAGGGTAGGTTTTGATTAGATCCTAGGAAGACATTCATTATGAGGGTGGTGAAGCACTGGACCAAGTCGTCCAGAGAAGTCCACAGAGCAATCTCAAAATTGCTCAAAATTTGATCTAGCAGAAGGTGTCCCTGCCTTCCACTAGAAGGGGGATTAGAACTAGATGATCTTTAAAATCCCTTCCAACCCACCCTATTGTATGATTCTATGTTGTTATATGTCCAGTATTGGTATTAGTTTCTATCACATGTCTCACTAAAACAACATGAACTTTTCACTCAGCCAACAGTGCTTTTCCTTGTCACCAATGACTCTCCTTCAGGCATTCCCAAGAGAATTTATGTACTTTCATAGCAGCTGAACAATTTCTGCAGTCTGTTGCAACATACTCCCCAAACAATGTGGAATGAATGACTTTTCTCCCATTTACTTCTTTGATTTGCAGTGTTGAAATACTTTCTTTTTCATCCTTACAGATATACCAAGATGAGTTTTGTATGTCAGGAGAAGAGCAGATGCTTTCTGCCTGAATATGCCTCGCACTTTCAGCACAAGGTCAAGCTGTTCACTGTTGGAGCTAAGGGATCTTCATCTTTATCTATGAACAGTGCAATAAAGCCCTTAATACAACTGACCTCTGTGGAGAGTAATGTAAATAATGAAAACAACATATACTCCCTAACAGATTTCCCTGTCATAGTTATGCTGAAATGGAGAACATGCCACTGAGCAGTATTCTAAGTAAATCAAACTGAGAAAAGGTGTTAAGTGCTACAAGTAATAATATTCACTGACAAGCCACCTAAAGATTTCAGTATGTTTCACAATCTCCATAAAGATGGTAGAACTAAAACACAGCTGCTTCTGACACAAAAGCACTGAATTTACATACTTAAATTGATAAAGAAGCTTGTATTAAAAAAGCTCCTTAACCTCCTGTTAAGGTTGCCCATTACTAAAATTCCACACACTGTATCGAGCTATTAGGGGTAACTCCACAATAACTACTTTGGAACATTTCCAAAGAAATGTATGCTTTATAAAACCAACTTTACCATACTTGTTCAAAAAAAACCAGCTCTGAAATTGTTACAAGGAACATCCAAAGATGACTTGAAAGATATCTTGTTTCAGAACCATTCATCTGTTCTATTTTCTGCTGCAGAAAGTGAAGTTGTCAGGATATGCATCTGGCAAGCCAGGAAAAGTACTGATCTGTTTTTTCCCAAATTGAATTTTCCTAGAAATTCATTCCAAAAGGGGGAAAGAAAGATCTTGTTCCCTTCAAGAAGTTAAAAACTTCTAACGCAACATTTAAAAAATATATTCTCTGGAACAGAATAGTAAAAACGAATATTTAAGTAACCTGTCAAATGAAAAACTTTAATTCTGTGAAGTTTCTTAGACAGAAAACATGCTCATATCTAAAAAGGCATCAAAACAGTATGAGCCAGAAACAATAAAATATGGTACATTACCTGTGCTGCAGTTCTTTATTGCAAAGGAATCCACAGCTGCTATGCTCTTGTTCCCATGAGCAACATACTCCAGTGAGATCCGGAACGGTTTCTCTAGATGTCCAACTCTCCTTTGAAGCAGTACCCATCTGCACTCATACAGAAAAGGGAAAGAACAAAGAAGAATGATAAAAGCTATTTTACGAGGACTGAAGCCTCCAGAGAAGCAGCTTTGCATATGGCTGGCCATACTGTACTTTGCTCTCTCCTCCTGCTCCCCATCATCTCATGGTGCTCCATGGTCAGTGCCTTCCCCTCCCACAGATTTTGCAAAAGTAAGCTTCTAAGCACAAAGATTTCCACAGAGTCCACAGACTTCTCAGAGATATCCGCCTGCTGTTTCAAAGAAGCTTAACTTTCTTTACAAAGCAAGCTGTGAAATCTGTAGCGCACACGTATATGCTCTCTAGAGATCGCTCCCCCTGCTCCTCACTGGCAAAGGCTGTTAGTCAGACTTGGGCAATAAGCCAGGCTCAAGGACTCGTGCAAACATGGTAATTCCCAACACTGTGGTGCTGGTTGAGGTAGCATGCTTTGCTTCTGATGTGGCTGGCTGGAATGTCTAGACATACAAGAAGAACTACAACTAAAATATGTCATTTCTCTTTCTGCTTTTTGTTTGTTTGTTTGTTTTGTTTTGTTCATTTTGTTTTGGCCTTACAGACAAACAAAGAGTTCTACCAAATAAATCAAGGAAATGGAATGGAGAAACAGTGCTGGAAACTAACATAGTATACTGCAAGAGTGTTTCAACCTAGTCTGCTTGTTGCCATAAGTAAATGAGAACAGAAAATCTGTACGACCTTAGTCTACTCTCTGAGATGTCAGAAGACTATAAGGGCTTGCCTTCTTCAATGTCTACCTTCTATCCTCTGGTTTGTTCAGCCTAGAGGAGACTGAGGGGAGACCATGTCATGGCCTACAAAGGGCAGCAGAGGGGAAAATGCTGATCTTGTCTCTCTGGTGATCAGCAATAGTACCGAGGGAACAGCATGAAGCTGCATCAGGGAGGTTCAAGCTGGATATTACGAAAAGGTTCTTCACTGGGCGGGTGGTTGAGCTCTAGAACAGGCTCCCCAGGGAAGTGGTCATGACAGCAAGCCTGCCAGAGATCAAGAACTGTTAGGACAATGCTCTCAGACATTTCGTTTGATTTTTGGGTGGTCCTGTGTGGAGCCATCATTTGGAATTGATGTTCTATGTGGGTCCCTTCCAACCCCGGATACTGTATTGTAATTTTATGTCTGTCATATTGTAACATCTGTACACCCCAGAAGTTTCCATAGAATCATAGAACCGCTACGGAACAAAGTAACTATGATAACGCTCTCTGGCCCATTTCATCTTTCATTACTGTGTACAGGCTGCCAATAAAAACACTCGATGACACCATTTGTGAATGGATGCTTTCGGAGAGGCATGCATTACTCCTGCAGCTGTACAGAGTCCATCACCCATTTCACTGGTCACTCACCATAAACATGACCAGAGATGAGAGATTGTCTGTAAACCCATTCAGTCACTACTAACCCACTTTTCTGTTTTCTCTACTACTAATACACACACACACAGATTTCTTTTTTAGCATATTGTACTTGGAGAAAAACAAGAAAATGGGTTTCTCATAAAACCTACTAGAAAATGCTCTTTACAGCTCCAGCTGCAGTTTTAAAGATGAGAACAAAAATTTACTGTGTTTCCTGAAGTTGCTTTCAAGTATCCAATATCAAGTATTTTTGTGGAAGACTATTTTTGGTTAACATAATTGGTCAGGTGCAACAGATTTTTCATTGCTCTATTACAATATCCTCTTGAAACTCAAATGTTTCCTTATCAAGTAGGACCATCACCCACCATAGATTTGTGACTGTGTGGGCTGTACACAAGAATGCATTTGACTTAAGGGACGGAGAAACCCATTGCGACATAGTTTTGAACAAAACAAACTATGTAGTGTAGTATGACAAAGAACGTCTTTCCCCAGAAGTATGCCAAAATTTGGATGTTATCAAACTAAGGCACACTTCCAAATAGGAATAACAATATATGTATGCACATGTGTGTGTTTCTCCCTGCCCTTGCCTCGCCGTGCCATTTGCACCAACCAACCAACCAACCAACATCTGTGCCCACTACAAGGGAGGATCCATCCCAAATCACTGACCCTATACTTCTAATAGCTAGGAGACTTTTCTTTGTGCCGGAGGTAGACACAGTTTTTATCTCAGCAGGAATGCAGCAGTGTCACTACCCTCTGTTCAATATGACACAACTCCCATCAGGCAAGGAAGGTGCCAACAGGTATGCTAAAGACCTAAATAAATGTTCTTAAGCAAGGACTGCAAAAAGGCACTGATGACAGCTAACTGTACAACTCGCAACTCTGAAAAGCAAACACTGTGGGTTTTTTTGTTTGTTTTTGTATGTTTTTTTTGTTTGTTTTGTTTTGTTTTGTTTTGTGGTTTACCAGGTCTCTTTCTTCCTCCCTTTTCAGCAAGAACACTGAAACTAGACTTCTGAGTTTTATGCGTCTTTTACAGTTATGTTCATTTTCCACATTTCATCTCTTGTGCTTCAGGTTCCAGCTTCAGAAGATGATATAGTCATCCTCTCTCTCCTTTCTCATACCCCTCACCCAAATGGATAATTCTGTTTTTACTGAAATTAAATAAAATGAAGCACTGAAAGTATTTTAAATGCCTAGCTTCTCTGTGCATTATTTCTTTTGATGTCATCTCAAGTTAGGTATATTACAAGGATTGAGGATATGAATTTCCGTACAAACAGGGTAAAAAAGAAGATTTAGATTTAATTTTTGTTATGAACTACAGAAGCATCTGTATGTCACAAAAATTGTTTTCCTCGGTTTCAGAAGACTGATGGGTTTTAATTCCAAGTACGCAGTGGCTCTCAACAATGATTTCCATTTCTGTGCTACTGCTAACCCTCTGGATAAATGTGCCGAGAGTTTTAGGAATTGCTTTTCTGAGTTACTGGTGCAATAACTTCAGTTTGAAATTCTCGGGCTTCTCATAGTTTACCACAGAAACTTTATTAACTCCCAGAGCTGTTGCCAAGCAGGTATTTTATTTCTCTGCGATTGCAAGATGGGAAAAGGCAGATTCACTCAAGTTCAGATTCACTACAAAATATATTCCTGTTTTGTGGAACAAATTCCTACAATAGGTTGTCTGAGATTCAAAGATTCATGTGAAATTAATTCCCAAGTATCATCCTGTTTCTTCACAGACACAAAAAATAAATGATCTGGAGATGACACTAACTGGTAGATTTATTAGGGAGACTAAAATAGCTACCAGGTCAGTACAGAGACCCATTAGCAAATCAAGATTGGAGTCAATTCTGCCATCAGTCTGCGACAGCATAGGAACTCTGATATCCAAATCTTTCTATACAATACCCTGTACTTAACAAAACCATACTCATTTGAAGATCCTTTAATAGAGGCTGTCTGGCAGTAGCAAGATGTACTTCAGTATAACTGATATGCATTAGATGTTAGTTAGTAGTAGATTTATTGTGAGTGGCTTATGTTATGAATCTAATTTTAGAAAGGTGGCATTTTAACAAGGTGGCAGAAAAGCTACTTCAGTGATCTGCTAGGATATCTGTGGCAATACCATGTGTGGAGTCTCTTCATCCTGATTTCACATTTAACCAAACTGGTAGCTTTCTATGGTGAGATGATGGGCTTGGTGGATGAGGGGAGCAGTAGACGTTGCTTAATCTGACTTTAGTAGGGCTTCCAACACTGTCTCCCATCATGTCCTCATCAACAAACTGCTGGAACTATAATTTATAAGATAAGCAGGCAGTGGAGCATCTGACATAGAAAGAGAGGCTGAGAAAATTGGGATTGGTTACTTTGGGGAAGAGCTCAGGGAGGATCATATCACTGTTTACATCTTGTGGAAGGGTGTAAATAAGAGAGAACTGATCAGTCATATCTAATGAAAGGACAACAGGGAATGTGCATAGACTGAAATGCAAGAAATCCCTTATAAAGAAAAAAAATGCTTAATCTAAGGATGATTTAACACTGGAAGACGTTGCCCAGAAAGGTTATGGAGTCTCTATCCATACATTTTGTTCCTGACTATTCAAAATCCGACTGGATAAGGATCTCTGTAACTTCTTGCTAACCTTGCATAGGGCAAGGAAGTTGGGCTAGTAAATATCAGAGATTCCATCCAACCTCAACCATTCCGTGATTCTGCGAAACTGAGGTCCCAAAAGAAAATTACATCAGATAACAGATTGTTCCTGTTTTCCTCTGCATAACCTCCAAGCAGTGTACGGAGTGATGAGTAAGACTGGTAAGCTGACAACTGCAAGGACAAACGCATCAGTTACTGCACATACAGCTATAATCTCCACTCAGCCTTCAATAGCAAAATCTTTTTTTTACCACATCAGCCACAATAGCTAGGATGATCTCTCTAGCTCCTGCCACAATCAACAGGTAAGACCATGGCTTAACATCTTAATTTAATGTTTTATGCTGTAAAGCAACACACTATAACATTGTTTAGACACTGCTCAGAGTCTTGATTCAGCAGGCCAGACCCACTCAACAGGACTTTCACTGAAGTTATGTTAAGAAGAAGCTGGCTCAGCTCTATCATTCTTCTACAAAGCGGAAAATGCTGCTGACAGAAACTGAGCTCAGTACAAGAGTTGAATTTTTAAGTGACCATCTGTACACTCATCTACTTCCCTAAAGTGAAGGTATGCTAGAAACAGAGCCTCAGGACTTGCATAGCCCTGAAAGAGTTAGGTGCTCAGACTGTAATGGTGAAGCACTTCTTTCTGACCTAACCTTCTTCTTAGTGCTTCCTCTGGCCTCCCATCCATGATTCCGTTTGCTAGATAGCAGGTGGTGCTTCCCTGCCTCTATCTCACATGCAGTTTTCCAGTTTCAGAAGCGCAATTGAGTTTTCATGGAAACTTAACTTCTGAGAGATATTTATAGTTTAGCTATTCTTTGATTGTTTGTGTAGTGTGCAGCTTCAGGAGGAACACATAACTGATTAATTCTAATCTACTAACTACTGCATTAGATGCCTTGTTGCACGCTCCTCTGGGTGATGCCAGCAATGATTAATTGCACGTGCAAGTCAGGATGCTCTCTTAGAAGCAGTCAATTCATAAGAAAGATGTGCTAGAATTCTTAAGTAAAATCTCAAGAGAAAATATTTGCATCCAGCATTTGTCTGTCTTTGTGGATAAATGATTTTCATAGTTTTGAATTCAATTAATAACATTACCTGTTGGGTCCTCTTTCATTCTGCTAAAGAGGTGTTCCAAAATACTTGATAGCAACAAACTTTAGGACTTTAGTCTTGATGTCCCATATATAGCAACCATCTTAGTGATTATTCCCCAAATATCCATCTACATATGCAAGATAGAATTAATTTCCATGCTGCCAGCCAGTTTGACACCTGTGTTACCACCTATGCCTTCACTGTGGGTTTGCCCTGGCTTCTAGCATAGGTTGTTTCACCTTAGGTAGGACAGACTTCTCATAACTGAGCTGAGTTACAATGTGATTTATTTCTCCAAATCCATGCTCTTTCTCATCTAAAATACTCCTGTTGTTACAAACATTTATCGTGGTATGCCTGAGAGGAAAATGCAATGTACCTATACAGTCCAGTCTATCCTTGGTAAAGGGTTCAGTGAACTTTGGGGAATTACAAAATAAAATACAAATCTGCATCAGAGTATTTCACACCAAAATCCACCTGTGGCATGATAAAGGTAGTGAAAAAAATGCCACTTTTTGAGAATGAAACCTTGGTAAGGACAGGATTAAAAGGAAAAACTATCATTAGGAGTCCAAAAGAGAATTTTCCTCCTTTACTAGATGAATTGGTAAAAGAACATAACTTTCTCCATCCTACATCCCATTGCATAATTATACGGGAGTTTATAACAGGTTCTAATCTTGCCTCCACATTGCTCCATGCTTACTTGCCTGATCGCAATTAATGCATACTGCACAAAGGAAGAACCAGACTGGACTTTTTTAGGATACAGAAAACAGAAAATTAAAAAACGTTCTCAGAAGATGCAAGCATTCCAAGAGACGGTAGGAAAAAACAAACAAACAAACAACAACAAAAAAAAAACAACACAAACACAGGAACCACAGAAGGCTTTTTTCACTAGTTCAACCAATACATTATACTGCCTATTACTTTTAATTAACAATTTTAAATTAATTTCAGTTTACTGATCTTAAAATTACTTAAAAGACATCAGGGCCTTAATTTGATGGGTGATGATGTAGTCTTGAAAAGGATCTATTTTCTAAAATGGCAGAAAATAAAGTTACTGTATATTAATACAAGACATTATTTAGCATTAAAGGACATAGTTCTTGAACAATGCAGAAAGTCTGCAGTGCAAACTCTTCTGCTCACAGAGCATTCTATTTAGGAAGAGAAAGAAAAATAGTTTTCCTGCATTGATTTAATGCCAGTTGTCCTTGTATCTTTTTCTATGGCCTCTTGTGTAAGGAAGATGTAACTGTTGGTGATAGTTTATATACAATTAAGACCTTTGTTAGTGTTATTGGATCAGACCTTTAACATCCCTGTGACTATTACATTCTACTGCTTCCCAGCCCTTCCTTCAAAATGCCTTTAGAAGATGTATTCACAGAGGTTTTTCCATTAAAAAAGATGGAACTACATGTAATTGTAATGACTTTCCTTTCTTTCACTAAGGAAAAAAAAAAGCACATGGGCTTTGATGCTTTTCTTTTAAGGTAAAACTAATGACCTCCCTCCAAGAAAATACTTCTTCTAGGTCTGGATAACGGGTCAGACTCACGGTGTAATTACCTTGCTTAGAACAGGAGACCCAGAAGATTTTGGCTCCAGACTGCAATAATACTGCCTCACTTGCACTGTGGAAGAAACTAACTTCACATGCCTTTTAGGACCACGCTGCTGGGCCTTTCTGTACAGCTCCTCTCTTTGACTATCTGAGGGATATCATAGTATGGCAGAAATTGCTTTAGTTTTCAATGAAATACGAGTAGCCCACACAGGCTACTTTAATTCATACTTATTCTTGGATAACATAGGAAGTTTGCAATTAAACCATTAGAGTTTCATTATTATTTGGATTTCCTCCTATATTTAGAACACGCTACAAGACCACGATACACTTATTTTACAGAGGAAAATTTATTAACAGGAAACAAAAGCTATGAAAAAATATACTCTCCTGTTAACTTAACAGAGTTAGAATATTAAAGTTTTTGCTTTTCTGTGTATCTTGTAGAAAATATTTGTTTTGAAGATTTTGCTTTACTAACCCATTTGAAGTAAAGATCTTGCTCTGAAAAACATTTGAATGCTGCAATGTATTGAATCAGATAAGTAACTGTGAAGAACTGCAGCCTCACAATTCAATCTATATTCTTGTGATTACAAATGAGAATCTTTGCATGGAGTTTAATACAGACATGTATTAAACTTTTCCTGAAGGAAACAGCATATAAACTCAGAGGGATGCAAAGAAAGGCAATGAGATCAGTCATCAGCTTGGTGAAGGACAAACTTCTTTCCAACTGAGTAGTCTGGCACTTCTGCACTGGAACGTAATCCACAAAATGCAATGGGCATTTTTAATTAAGTTTTGCTTTTTGAAAACTGTGAAAATAGCAGCCCAGATACTTATAGGAAGATTCTGTTGCTGATGATTCCAAAATGTGACTTTAATATGAACTTAGCATGGCTATTGCTATGCTAAAAAACTTACCTACTCAAAAGGTCTGTCGGCCAAGTAGAGGCGCAATGTCACAGGATTTCTCATGCTGTGACATGAGAAAGCACTGTGTTTTTTGTTTTTTGTTTTTGTTTGTTTGTTTTTTGTTTTGTTTTGTTTTTGTTTTTGTTTTGTTTTATTTTTTAAGACAGAACAAACTATTTTATAATTGGCCACTTCTGCCCATCCAATAAACAGCTTTCAGTTTTTGTGAGATCTCCATACTGACATGATGTGATTAACCACTTCAGTAAGAGACTATTGCCATAGCAAATACAGTAGAGCTGGGCAATCTTCATTGAGGAATATGTTCATCTGGCACTCATCTTCTCTTTTTGCTTCCCAGTTAAACTGTGTAAGATTAAAAATGCTTTCTTCCACCTCATGAAAAGTGCATGGTTGGAGGCACTCCTGAGATGCTACAATTAGTAATTGTATCTGACATGTAGCATCAAAGCTGATGTGAAAAGAACAATAGCTCAGCATCTTTTTCTGATGCACAATGGCTCTTCAGTGTCATCTCCTCTTGTAGTCCTCTCCCTATTTGCCCATGAGCTTGATTACATTTCCTTTAATGAAGCTAACACTGCCAAAAAAATGAGATTTCACTCTATGAAACCAGATTGCAATAAGTACTCACAGTATGTAAGCCTAGGCAACCCTAGCAACACTTAGCATTCATATAACCCATTACACCTTTAAATGAAGTCTGTTATACAGACTTCAAAGCCCCTTAGCAAAGACATCAAACACTTCATTTTTCAGGTGGATGAAAAGGAGGCACAGGAAGGTTATATGACTCAGTCATTCAATAAATAGATGGCAGAACTAAGATCAGAGATAAAAATTTATGATACTTATTCCTATGTCCTAATCCACTGCATCATGCTGCTTCTGGTGATGGTAATTAAATTTCACGCTTCAGGGACTAACTTAATTGTCTGTGAGGATCATAAAGAAATTCCATCCTTTCAACCCAATGTACATCACTGCAATTTTTTATTTTTGTTTAGTGTACCAAAAAGCAGTCTTAATTTTTTATTTAAATAGTTAAAGTGAAACATAATCTGATCTCAATTACAGTCAAATGTGGTCAAGGCTTCAGGAAGACGGGGAGCCTCTTCACAGAGCAGAGTATAGTGGCAAGGTATTCTGAAATAACTGAGTTCTCAATAGCTGTGTCTGAGAGACCAACTAAACAAGAATTTTTACTTCTGCATTCAGCAATGATTTTTCACATCACACCTAAAGGAAAGTACAGATATTGTGCCTGTTCAACATCTGTACAGCAGACTAAATACCTTGAAAGACTTTAGGTTCAAAGGCTGAAAGAGTGGATGAGAAGGAAGGTTTTACTTGAGAGAACAGCTGTGCTTAACTCTGAGTCCTTTAGGGATATGCTGCAATTATCTAGTAGCTTTAATAACCTAGACTTCAAAATAAGGTATCAATATATCCAAAGAAAGATTAAGGGCTAGACGAAGTACTCTTTGGATTGTAAGGTTCAGAAGGGTTTATAGAATATCTGCTCCAGGCATTTCCACCCATTTCAAGAGAGTATCCAGCCTCTATTACAGGCTCCTAAACCACATTTTTCAGTTCAAAATGCATAAAAAGATGCCAGGATCTAAAAAAAATATAAAAAAATAAAAAAAATAAAAAATTGGATTTCAGAGATTCACACACACACACAAAAATGACTGGCAGACAACCCTCAGCAAATTCCACCTTTCCCATATCTCCAGTTATTTGCAGTGTTTGTTTGCAACACAGAGGTGGGCATGCGAGTCAGAGAAGATTCTTTCTCCCATTCTTATGGTCTGCATGGAGTGTAGGGTGTGCCATATGCGGTGACAAATAAGTGAATAAAAATGAAGCACATTGCAAGATAAATAGAAGTAAAATGTCTTTCATAGAACTGTGCAATACAGATGTCTATACGTATGCAACATGAAAGGAAATTGCAGGGGTGAAGAAGAAAGGTTTATTTCCTGATAAACAACTTCCTTCTCCAATTTAATTTGCTTCCCTCAAACAGACATTTGAAAAATATGACTCGTTAGGAAGGATCTGAATCAGGAAAGATGAGCGATGGAATGCAGAAAGGTTGTGTCTATTACTGCTTATACAGCAGGGATTGGAACAGTTACCCTGTTACTGGGCAGGAGAAAGGTTCTCTGAATTGTATGACTGAACTTTGAATGGGGAAAACCCTTAACAAACGAAAAAGAGAGCAACTAAAGCAATCACTTAATGACTATATTCAAAGACATGGAATGTGCTTATCAGAGCAAATCGTGCACCAGAGGTTGGACAGACTGTACTGAAATTTCTGTTCTGAAGTGAAACCATGAAAGCGTACACCATGAAAGCATACACAGCTTTCAACGCTGCAGTAAGGACAGCAGTGCAATCACAGTCGATAACAATCTGCTTATTGTGTTACCACATTTGGAATATCATAGAATCAAAGAATCATAGAAAGGTTTGGCTTGGAAAGGACCTTAAAGATCATCTAGTTCCAATCCCTCCAAGCAACCTGGCCTTGAACACTTCCAGGGATGAGGCATCCACAGCTTCTCTGGGTAACCTGGTCCAGAGCCTTACCACCCCTTGAGTGAAGAATTTTGTCCTAATATCTAACCTAAATTTACTCTCTTAGTTTAAAGTCATTGTCCCTTGTTCACTACACTCTATGATAAACAGCTTGTCTATAGGCCTGCTTTGGATATTGGAAACCTACTATAAGGTCTCACCAGAGCCTTCTCTTCTCTGGGCTGAACAACCCCAAACCTCTAAGCCTGTCTTCATGGGAGAGGTGCTCCAGCCATCTGATCATCTTTGTGACCCTCCTCTGGACTCTTTGTAATACTTCCATGTCCTTCTTGTGCTGGGGGCCCCAGAGCTGAATACAATATTCCAGGGGAGTGTCTCATGAGAGCGGAGTAGAGGGGGAGAATCACCTCCCTCAGCCTGCTGGCCACACTTCTTTTGATGAAGCCCAGGATACTGTTGGTTTTCTGGGCTGCGAGCACACATTAAAGGCTCATGTAGAGCTTCTTGTCAACCAGCACTCCCAGCTCCTTCCCAACAGGGCTCCTCTCAACCCATTCTCCACCCAGCCTGGACTTGTGCTTGGGATTGCCCTGACACCGATGTAGGACCTTGCACTTGGGCCTTGTTCAATGTCATGAGGTTCCCATAGGCCCACCCCTCAAGCCCATCCAGGTCTCTCTAGATGGCATCTCTTCCCTCCAGCATGTCAACTGCACCACTCAGCTTGGTGTCATCAAACTTGCTGAGGGTGCGCTCAATTTCACTGTTAAATTGACAAAGATGTTAAACAATGCCAGACCCCTGAGGAATACCACCCATTACTGATCTACACCTGGAATATGAGACTGTGCAACAGATCTGATCTCCTTTTAGTGTTGGACATTTCCAAGAGAAAGAATCCCAAGAGGCAAAGAGGAATGCCCTGAGAAGAAGCCAAAAGTATTTGACCACAGCTGTCACTGCCCAGAAAAACAAGTTTAAGCCACTGCCTGGGATATCGACTTCAAAGCTGGAGCACTGCAATGTTTTGTTTAGCATGGCATACATGTGCCTGTTAGTCTCAAGGTTTGGCATGTAAACTCTCTCTTAGCATAAATAAGAAAAGCCTTGACAAGGAACATGACTAGAAAACAGACTCCATAAGATGTTCTAGTGTAATGTACCACCTTCTCACTGTCAAATAAAAAGCATCTGCAAAGCTGACGTACTGTCAGCTCACCTACTGGAAACACAAACTGGGGAGCAACACCACACTGTGTTACCTGACATTAATCATGTGTTTCGTGTCACATCAACGGGATTTTTCCATGTGTCATTTTCTAGGATAGTTTCCTTGCTGCTCCTCTTGTTCTGTACATAATACAAACGTAATCCAAAAGCTGCAGGATGACCTCCAAAACACCGCTAAATTTTTAGCTCTTTCTTTCTTATCTTTTCTCCCACATGAATTGTCTGAGTACATGCTTCAGAGTAGGATTTTGCCTCTTCAATGAAAATTTAGATTTAATGACTCTCAAAGTCTCTCAATGACCTCCAATTTTCCTCAACAAACATAATGAAAAAACTCTCAGACTCTGTATCTGGCAAGAGCAATCAATACTGTTGAATAAAAACTAGCCTATGGTCACAGAAGCCCTTGAATCAAAGAGTCATTAAGGTTTTAAAAGACCTCCAAGACCAACTAGTCCAACCTTCCCCTACTACCAATGTCACCCACTAAACCGTGTCCCTAAGCTCTAAGTTCAACCTCTCCTTAAACACCCCCAGGGACGGTGACTCCACCACCTCCCTGGTTAGCCCATTCCCATGCCTAACCACTCTTTTTGAGAAGAAATGTCTCCTAATTTCCAACCCGCCTCAGGACATGGTGAACTCTGGTCACAAGGAAGTTAATGCTGCCTAAATCTGTACAGACATGCTGAGCTGAGCAATGGGCTGGAAGGAAGATGCCATTAGGCAGAAACTGCATCAGAGCATTCAAGTGATTTTGTTTTAGTCAGTAACTCCACCTAAACCACTGCTCTACCCAACACATCCCTGTTACCTGCTGTCAGCTGCATCCCCCATTTGCCATTAGGCCACACAAGGATGACTTTCTGTCATTTCAGTGCATTCATCTGACATGATGACAGAGTCTGCTTCCATAAATAGCAATTCAAAAATGGGCAAAATACAAAGATGAGGAAAAGCAATGGTTACGGGAAGGTATGCCAAGAAAGGCTACGGGTATACCTGAGACCTTCTGTTGGCTGCCTAAAGTCTTCGGGCTTCAACAAAGACTGCTACAGAGATTTAGCTCTTTGGCTGTGGTAACAAGGCAAAAGAGAAATGTGGGGGCTGCAGAACAACCACAGGCCCAGGGCCTGACTGAATTTCTGAGGGCCGCTCCTAATGCTCTGCTTATTTACACCACAGTTCTTAAAAGCTCTTCTCTGCATACGGTAATTTGTAAATCAGTACAGAATATACAGATAATGACTTTCTGGTCTAATATTTTACATTAATTTGCAGTTTAAGTCATTGAGAATAACAGACAATTATGAAGACTGGTCTTATAGATAAAGTGAATTTAGTCGAAAGAGCTTTATGATCTAAGAGAAGTATTTCACCTACCCCCTCCCTTTTTCTTCTCCTACTTTTAAAAGCCAAGAACACTAAAAGCCCTAACAAATTCTCTTCATTAGTACTTGTAGTAATTTTACCCTGCTGGGCAGCTGAACTCCACCGCAGTCACTCTCTCACTCCCCCTTCTCAAAGAAAAAAAGGGGAAGAAAATATAATGGAAAAGGGCTCAAGGGTTGAGATGAGGACTGGGAGATCACTCAACAATTATTGTCACAGGCAAAACAGACTCAGCATGGGGAGATTAATACAATGTCCTGCCTATCACTAGCAGACCTGAGCAGTGAGAAACTAAAAGCAAACTAAAACCACCTTCCCTCCATCCACCCTCTTCTACCTCTTCCCCCTGAGCAGCGCAGGGGAACAGGGAATGGAGGCTGTGGTCAGTCCCTGACACTTCATTTCCACTGCTCCTTCACAGTCACTCTGCCCCTGCTCCAACAGGAGCTCCTGAAATGATCCTGTGTGGGCTTCCCACAGGCAGCAGCTCTTCAAGAACTGCTCCAATACAGGTCTGTCCCACAGGGTCCATCCATCCCCCTGGAGCAAGCTGCTCCAGCTTGGGTCCCCCACGGGTGGCAGCTCCCCCCAGGCCCCCTGCTCCTGCGTGGGCTCCTCTTCGCGAGCTGCAGCTCCAGCCCGGGGCCTGCTCCTGCGGGGTCTCATCAGTCTTTTCCCTTTCTTAAATCTTCTCTCCCAGAAGCCCAACAAGCGTTGCTCACTGGCTCAGCTCTGGCCAGCAGTGAGTCCCTTTCTGAGCTGGCAGGAGCTGGCTCTGATCTGACAAGGGGCAGTCTCCGGGCTCTTCTCACAGAGGCCGCCGCTGGCTTCCCCCCTGCTACTAAGCCCTTGCCGTGTAAACCCCATACATCTAACATGTGTCTGTGCTTGAGATTCACTTCTAACAAAAGGCCCAGAACATACAACAGATACATCAACATTGTCCAAGGTGAATGAATAAAGTACTTAAGAGCGCAGAGCAGCTGCTTCAATTACAGTATTAACAGCCCAAGCCCTAAGCACTCAGTACTTCTGGAAACTCAGCGGTGGGTAGGGAACAGAGCCATCTTTATAGACTATAATTAAAAGACCAACACAAATTGCACATTCAGAAGAAACACGCAGCAAATGCTTTTGGTTGCAGTTGGTCATTTTCTGTTTCAGCCTTCCACAATTTTGCTATGCAATATGAATGACCCCCTTCATAGGATGTGAATTGCAAGCAACTCTAGCACTCCTATCCTGCTGCTTATATGTGTCTCGATTTTTACTTCACAAACACAAAAATATATATTTAAACACCTTCTTCTATTCTCCTCTCCTTTCACAGGGACAGGTTTGTATCCTGAGGGACTTAGTGAATGTAAAATGTTCATTTCCAAGCAAGCAATGTCCCATGTAAATCATCAGTCCATTGCAACGAAAGAAATAGCGAACCTGAAATGGTATTTCATTTCATGCCTGCTGATGTGAGCCATGTAAATTCAAGAATTTGTCTTAAAACTTGTTAGTCACACATCTAAGTTTTCAGGCAGCAATGATTCTAAACAAAATAATGGAGTTGGTTCAAAAGCACACAAAGAGATTCTTCCCTGTTGTGGTTTAAACCAGCAGGCAGCTAAGCACCACACAGCTCACTCCCCTCCTGCCCCCCAGTGGGATGGGAGAGAGAATTGGAAAAAAAGATAAAACTCCTGGGTTGAGATAAAGACAGAAAAGAAAGGAAAAATAATAAGGATAAAAAGTACACAAAGCAAATGATGCACAATGCAACTGGCTCATCAACTGCTGCCCAAGGTCCAGCCAGTCCGTGAGCAGTGACCAGGCCCCTTGGCCAACGTGCCCAGTTTTATTGTCGAGCATGACTTCACACGGTATGGGATATCACCAGTCCCACTCAGCTGTCCCCTCCCAGCTTCTTGTAAACCCCCCACCCAGCCTTCCCACTGGCGGGCAGCATGAGAAGCTGGAAAGTCCTTGGCTCTGTACAAGCACTGCTCTGCAACACTAAAACATCAGCGTATCATCTGCTTTATTCTCATCCTCAATCCAAAGCACAGCACCACACCAGCTACTAGGAAGGAAATTAACTCTGTCCCAGCCAAAACTGGAACCCTTGAGCCCTTGAGCGAATTTCTGTTCAACCAGACACAATAGAGTGGACAAATAAAACAAATTCAATTTTACTAAATTCTGACAAAAAAAAAAAAAAAAAAAAAAAAAGAAAAGTCGGTTTTATTCCCCTGACCATACTGATGCAGCAGTATAATGCAGTCACTTATGGAATGAGACCTATGAAGGTTTTCACAGAGCACTATAGCATACTGATCCCCTGGGTTTGAGTAACAGGTGCCAGGGAAAGATGCTCTGAGGTCCTCAACATTCCACTAAATAAAGCTTCTTGATACCTGGTTGTTATGAAGGCGAGGAAGCAGAGATACAGCACAGGAATACACTACAAAAGACTCCACTAAAGGCTGATAGAAATTGTGGCCTGAGGTCAGACTAGTGGATGTGGCAACCTCTCTGAGTACAGCACTTTCTAGGATGGACAGGGCTGGCCCTCTTCTGCTAGAAGCTCTGAACTCAGTCCCCATAAGCATCCCACTTCACGTAACTCTGACATGATTTCTGCCAGTAGAGGAAATATTTCTCAGTCTTACAGTTACGCAAAGAAAAACAGCTTCCAGACGCCTTGCTAAGTAGAAATTAGATTAATAGCTAATGTAATGTATGCATAATGGCAGACTGGAACATCTGTCATCTCACATATGAGGCAAGGCTGTGAGAAGACTGTTTAGAAGAGAAGGTTCAAGTAGCATCTTATGAATATGTACAAATACTTTGCTTTGAGCAGAGGCATCATACTAGGTAATTTCCTGACATGCCTTTCAACCTCAATTATTCTGTGATTCAGGTAGAAGGTGCTCCATTGGCTAAAAATCCCTTTCTTCACTGCTCTTTTCTTTAACAAAACATGCTGAAATACAGACGCTCTTGGATCAATGATGCTGGAGGCTCAATGGAAGGCACATCTTCCATTTTTCTTTTCCAGCTATATACTGAGAACTGTATGAACCTAATTAGCACTGAAACAGGATACGTGGATGAGAAAATGCCTATTATTAACAGCTTACTGAAGTAGTCTCTGCTTTTCTCCTCTTGATGTAGGCCTTGAAAATGCAAAGAGCCAGAAAAGCACCAAGAGTTATTCCTGAAACTTCTGTCAAATGCTTCAAATCTTGCTCCACTCTCAAATTCATTTCAGAGTCAAAGAACCATTTTCTTGTTAAAAGTGCAAAATGTAATAAGTATTAAGCAGCCTTTCCCTGGAGAGAAACACTTCAGACCCTTTTAGACATTTGCTCTGTGCTTGTCTACCTTATACTTTGTGTTTTTTTGGTCACTATTATCTATTTACAGAAGGGGAAGGAGAACAGGTTATTTCTTCTTGTTGTTTTGTGCAAACACCAACATTCATAACTCAGAAATGTATACATGTGTGTTAATGGGGCTCTGGAGAACATTGGTGAACATGGGCAAATCACATTAAGTCCAGAAAGTCCATCTGTCTAGCCAGTGAGAAGATAAGGAGAGGACAGTGGGTGAGCTGGATAACCATAGCACTGGGGAGCAAATGAATCAGTGTGTGCAAGAACAAGTGGATTAGAGCAAAATGTATGCAGGAGCACTAGCTGCATCGGACGTGATGCCCCAGAGGTAGCTAAGATTGTGACAGCATTCTCATTGTGGTTCTGATTTGTGGTTCAAACAAGATGAGGAAAAGGGTGTTCTCTGAACACTTCTGGATGAAAATAACAGATTAGCACAAGCCAAACAAAAGCAGTGTATTTAAATAGTTCAAGGCCAGTGTGGACTGACCTTTTATCCAAGAAAACTTCTTCTTTAGTCTCGTCTTGTTTCCCTTTCCTTCACCCCTAGGGATGTCAGCATGCAGCCATGAATCAAGAGCACAGGAACACTCTGTGCACTATTTAGCATTCTCTAAAGGGCATGAGGCAATCTGTGAAACATTTCATGAAAAATCCATTGAAAAAAGTAGAGTGATCTTTCTAGTGTTGAAAACCAAGCCGCACAAATTACAGTCCAGAGGAAACATCAGTTGCTGCTCTTTTTCTTTTTGCTTAGATAATCTTTATGAACAATCCTGTACTTACAACCTTCACAGAAATATCTGTCAATATCAGAAAGAACATATAGCTGAAGCTTACAAGCATGAATCAGAAATCCTATCTAAAAATGCCTAAGAAAAAAATTACTGAATGAAAAGGAGTCTTCATAGTGAATTTCAACATCATCACTTATTCTAGGAAAATGGGGGGAGGCGGGGAGTGGAGGAAAAGAAAAAAGGATGGAGACAAGGTGAAGACAGAAGATGAGGATATAGCCTCCTGAAATAAAGCAATCTGTAGAAACGTGTAAGACTAGTGAACTTCAGTTCATCTGAAGAGGGGGAAAAGGAAGTCACATTATAGTGGAGAGACCAGAACACCACAGAATAACTAATGCCCTAGGTCTTGCTAGCGATTGTTCCCAGTCTTATGTTCCTAGCTTTAAGTCATATGCTTTAACTCAGCCAAAAGCTGGTGGTGATCAAAAGCTGTTTGCTTCTAACAGCTTTTTAAAATCAAAGAGTGCAGCAGATTCAAAGCCTTCTCTACAGAGAGAAGGCTTTTTTTTAATTTATTTTATAGAAAAATAAAAAAAAAAAAAACAACAAAATACTGTCAAGTCTAGATTACCAACACTGATACAGGTTTTTACCCTCTGAGGACAAACTGGGCTTGGACTACAGTTTCATCTCTCTCTCAATTTTACTGAAGAAACCTGCTAAATATGAAAAATACTGTTTTAATTCATATGAGCTACAAAATTCACTACAGAGTTCAGTAATCCCTTGTTTCTAAACTTAACCAAAAGAAAAGAAAATAACTATATATGGGTTATGCATCAGCAATGGAGGCAAGGTGTCAACAGGAACATATGTACAGGGCCAGGGAAGCTGAAGTGTTAGTCAAAAGAAGATAGGTAAAGCAAACAGAGAAGCATAAAATCTAGAAATGTGAACAAATGAGATGCAGAGACCTAACTTCAATAGACACGGATGCTTTATTCATACTTCTGTGATGTCTGATGAAGTACAGGAGATGAAGATTCATATTCTCACTCTATTCTTTCTGCATTTCAGGGTAAGGTTCTCTTAAAAAGCACACCATGCATCTGTACAAGCTGTGAAGACTAAATCTTTTTCTCACCAATAAAAATTATTCCTGTAGTTTACAGTTGAAATTTACTGGCATTGCAGGAAGATGTTCCTGAATAAATGGAAGACAGTCTCCAAAGAGGATAGTTCCACTTAATGCATTAAGAGCTAAAAACATCAGATGCATACTAAATGTCTGCAGTCTTTGGAGTCATGCCTAAAAAGTGATGAAAATGGGCATGGCTCTGCTTCTGAACAGGTTTAGGATTACCACCAGCTATGCTCTATTGTAACAAACCACCACAAGTGAGTGGGGAATGACAAACTTGGCATGTATTAGCATAAGTCTCCCTTGAAGGTTCAGACTCCTATTTAAACTCTTCTTTCTTATCTGAATATATTTACCTACCCTTAGCCCTGATCCAAAGAAAGTTTCTTGATTGGGCCTTTGGAGTGCTGTAACAGAATTCTTCTAAGCTGTTTTTCATATGGATATATTTTTTTTTCATCTCTCTTTGGTTGCATAGAGCAGAGAACTGCAGCTGAATCATTTATACTCAGCAGAGGTGGGTTTCTGTGGAATAATGTATGAACGCAACAGGTGGCCAGAACACTGCTTTTACATGTTTTTTCAGCTAAGTGTGCCAAGAAAGTAAGTGCCAGCTAACAACGTACAGCAGCTGTATCCAGCACTTGTTAGACGCTGCAACTTGAAACATTAAGTTCAGCTGCTGGTAGCTTTTGCTGAACATACATTTGAAAACTTTTCTTTTAACAAGCCTACCAATAAACCAGGGATTATGCTGGCTAATTATTAGGGAAAGGCCCTCAAAAGCACTACTCAACTTTGAAGTCTGGTATGGAATTAGAGGTGAAATCACCATTAGGAATAGAATTTAGTCTTTCAAGAAAACATGCTAAAAGTGTTAGTTGCAGACACACTCTTCTTTCACAGGTAAGACAAAGGGAAGTTGAGCTGAAATCTGTGAAGGTGGCCCTCAAAGACTCTGGATGGGAGAAGAAATTTTCATCTTCCAAAGCACATGAAAATGAGAAAATTCTGGGATAGAAAAAAAAAAAAAAAAACACTAGTAAAGTGTTGGCATTGTTTTCCACCAGAACTTCTCTATTTAGAACCGTATCATCCCAAACCAGAATGAGAAGCAGGTGCTTTCAGTAAAAGAGAAAGTATAGGAATAAAGAAAAAAAGGGGCAACAAATCTCAGCTATGTAACAAACAAATACAATTACAATTATATGTCAGTGTGCATTATTTGAAAAAGGCCCTATGGATCCTTTTGGATTCAAATATGTACAAGCAATTAATTTTTTTTTTCTTTCTAAATAACAGCTGAATACATACACGTATGGTACTCATGAAAAGCCTCAGCATAATTTTACGAGAAACATTACACGAAGCTTCCCCAAAGGGCAAAACATGGAACTGACAACATTTGTTTCAACTCTGGATTCCACTAAATCAGAACAAATATTACTCTATATCCATAGTCTAGTGCATCATAAACAATATGAGTTCCTAATAATATTGTTATGGCAAGAATCCCAATACAAGGCTACGTATTACAAATTGCCTTTCTTAAAGTGGAACTAAGAAAAATAAAATACATGATCTCTGGAAGCAAGCGTAATAAAGCCTTCGGACTATTCAGACTATTCATGGAGAAAGTTGCTGTCTCCCTGGGGCTCAGATCAGGGGTGTTACCATTGACCTTTGGGCATAAGACAAGCTTCAGACTCCTCATATTCAGCCAGCTATTAACCTCTACAGCCACTCTTCCCCCAGCCTGTAGTGCTGCTTGGGGTTGTGCCCCAAGTGCAGGACCCGGCACTTGGCCTTGTTGAACCTCATACAGTTGGCCTCAGCCCATCGGTGCAGCCTATCCAGATCCCTCTGCAGAGCCCTCCCCTGCCCTCCAGCAGATCAACACTCGCTCCTAACTTAGTGTCATCTGCAAACTTACTGAGGGTGCACTCAATCCCTTCATCCAGATCACTGAGAAAGATACTGAAGAGAACTGGCCCTGGTACTGAGCCCTGGGGGACTCCACTAGTGACGGGCCTCCAACTGGATTTGACTCCATTCACCACGACTCTTTGGGCCCGGCCACCCAGCTGTTTTTTTTACCCAGAGAAGCATATATCCATCCAAGCCATGAGCAGTCAGTTTCTTCAGAAGGGTGCTGTGGGAAATGGTAATTTATTAAAAGGTTTATTGAAGTCTAGGTAGACAACATCCACAGCCTTTCCCTCATCCACTAAGCACGTCACCTTGTCAGGGAATCATAGAAGGAGACCAGGTTTGCCAAGCAGGACCTGCCTTTCATAAACCCAGGCTGGCTGAGCCTGATCACCTGCTTGCCCTGTAAGTGCTGCATGATGACACCCAAGATAATCTGCTCCATGAGCTTCCCTGGCACTGAGGGCAAACTAACAGGCCTGTAGTTTCCCAGATCCTCTTTCTGGTCCTTCTTGTAGATGGACATCACATTTGCTAGCCACCAGTCGACTGGGACCTCCCCAAATAGTCAGGATTGCTGATAAATGATCAAAAGCAGCTTAGCAAGTGCTTCCGCCAGCTCCCTCAGTACCCTTGGGTGGATCCCATCTGGCCCCATAGGCTTGTGTACATCTACGTGGAGAAGCAGGTTGCTAACCATTTCCTCATGGATTATGAGGACTTCATTCTGCTCCCTGTCCCTATCTACAAGTTCAGGGGGCTGGGTACCCAGAGAACAGCTGGAAAACAATTTAAAAGGAGAAATTAATTTGCAAAGCTTCAAGAAAGCTTTATGTGTAAGCTCTCAGCCTACTTCCATCCTTTTTTTGCCTTTGCTGTGTTGAACTGATGAGTCTTCAGAACAATTACATGCTAGTGGCAGTACTACAAGTATTTGCTCGATGCCCACTGCTCTGCTCCAGCTATTACTTCACCAGCAGCTTTTTGTTAAGAAGCAGAAAGTGAGGTCAGCACCCAGCATCCCTTTATTCCTTGACCTATCCACTTGCACTGCAAACAGGAGTGCCAAGTAATGCTGGGTGTAAGGAAGAACGCGATGATCTGGGCACTAAGCACAGGCTTCTCAAAAATAGGCACTGAGGTTTGGCTAACCTTTACCCCAAATTAAGTCAGGGTTGAACACACTTGCTTTGCTGGGACAAGAATCAACAAATGTTTATATTTTTGAAAGTCCCACCTAGGTTCTTCAAGAGTTATACCAAGTTCACCAACTCATGTAATAATAAACTGAGGATCTTTTGGACAAAAATAATTTTCAATCTGTGCACAAGATCAAGTGTTCAAAATGTTTCCTTCTCTTTTTTTTTTTTGTTTTTGTTTTTGTTTCGTTTTGTTTTTGTTTTTTCTTCCCACATAAATGACACAGCATTTCAATTTTGTATTTAATTTCTAGTTCCTCCAACCTAGTCCACCAGGGAACAGCACACTACCTGATCCAAAATTTCACTAAAATGCCCATGATCAACCAAAAAAACCCCTTACCTTCAGTATCTCATATACCTATATGGCACTTGAGCATCTACCCACACACCAGAAAACCAACGTTAGTCACACCCATCTTTGACATCTTCTACGTCCCTTGAAGATAATTTTCAAACTATGACTAATGGTAGCAGGATTTTGGAGCTCTGTGATTTATGCACTTAACAATCCTAAGAAGATCCAGGCCACAGCACAAAGTTTTTGCCCAGGGAAATACCACATGTGATGTCAGGCAGCGTGGCTGAAAGAGCAAACACTCCCAGGACATAATTAGCTCTAACTGAGAAATAATGTCCTAACCTTTATCTGACACGACCATGAACTTTCTTTTAATTTTTTTCTGTGAGCAATCCCCTCACAGGTAATACAGAGCCAGTCCTGTAAACACCTCTCTCCAACAGATTTTGTTAAAATTAAATAAGGTACTTGCTGGTGTATTTCCTTCTGTAAGTTCTGGCTTCAGAAAGCCTTTTGTTGTTAATCAGAACTGATTAGCAGTTTCTTTGCTGGTGATTTGTGTGTCTTCCTGCAAACTACAGCTCTGGGAGACATACCAAGTTCCAGTAAGGGGCATGACCATAATCCTGGTTTCTGATCCATGTGGATCTTCTGTGCCATAGGAGTTAGTTAATGCTCACAGTACTATAATTAGACAGAATGAAAGCATATTTTGTCACTTTACAAAGCAGCAGAACGTGCCTTTCTGCAACACTTCTGTCTTGCTTAAATCCTTAGGGATCCCTGTCCTAAATTCCTGTCCTGAAAACAGGAATTTTATAGTGTCAGCATCAAACCCAGTTTGTGAGTGAGTATGCTGGCAAACACAGCTCTCAAAGCCATTGACTGGATGACGCTTCTCTACTCTTTCAAGGTTTTGATTACTTCATGAAATTTTTACATCCTTTCTTCCCTTGAATAAAGGAATTCATTCCTCAGAATGGTATATGTTGAAGAATTCTTTACAAAGTCATTTATCTCTCCAGGGAGACTTGTTTCCCTCCAATAAACATGTACAGTTGCCTCTTGTTTCATCCTTTAGAATGAAAAAAGGTACTGAGAAATTCATTGCAGAAAGCGTGTTGGGGTTTTAACAGCAAAATCTCCCACAGTACAGTAAGAATATAATACAGAAAAATGAAGTGTTTGTTATTAGATTTTTAGATTTTTGGGAGAGAGATAATGGGACTGTATGTTTACTGTCTTTTCCCAAATCTGCTAGAAGTCATAAAGCTATATGATAAATTAGTATTTTACATTCTACCTTGGTCTCCTGGTTCTGATTAGGATAGAGTCAATTTTACTCCTAGAAGCTGGTATGGTGCTGCATTTTGGATTGAGGATGAACATAATGTTGATAACATGCTGATGCTTTGGTTGTTGCAAAACAGTGCTTATAGTAGGTCAAGGACTTTTCAGCATCTCCTACTGCCCTTCCAGGCTGGGGGTGCACAAGAAGCTGGGACGGGACAGAAACAGGACAACTGACCAGGACTGGCTAAAGGGATGTTCCATACTATTTGATATCATTCACCATATTCATGCGGAATGATAAATATGGGGTAGCTGGCTGGGGACACACCACTGCTTGGGGACCAGCTGGGAATTGGTCAGCAGGTGGTGAGCAATTGCATTGTGCATCACTTGCTTTGTAGATATTATTATCACTATTATCATTATTACTATTTCTTTCCTGTTCTATTAAACTATCTTCATCTCAACCCATATGAGCTTTTCCTTTTGTTTTCCCCCAAAAATTCTCTCCTATGGGGGGAGTGGGAGGTATGACCGAATGTCTGGTGCTTAGCTGCCTGCTGGGTTAAATCACAACACAAGGAATGGCTGGAAAAAAATGCATCAATCAAAATAAATATCTAAGGGAGGTTACCCTAGAAGAAAAGACCACATTTTCAAATAGATCCTTAGATAATACAATTACCACATACATTTCTATTTACTGTTTAGAAATATGGCAGCTCTATCTTAGGAAATAAATAACAAATAGAAATAAAAACTCTAAAATATTGCACTGGCTACTGCTAAGAACAGTCTGGTTGAGAAGAAAAGGACCTTAACTGAAAAATCCCTTTTTCAGTTTAGAAGGTTACAGATCAAAATCCCCATCTCAAATCACCAGCATAAGGGCATTCCAAAATGCACCTCTCTGTGGTATCTGCTTCATCTTATGTACCAGGTTGTGTACCATCTTATCATCAGATTACGTATCCTTTTATGTATCAGATTAAACATTAAACATATAGAAAGCAAACAAGAAGGTAAAAAAGGCTCTGTTGATTGAGATCTTCACCTGGAAGACACCAAGCCCTGGTTCAGTGAGCATTTAGTGATGGTTATTCAGATGGATACTGCTGCCAGGAGAAATTAAAGCTGTAATTCCAACACATCCTGGCATTATCTGTGAGACCTTCTCTAACATAGAAGAAAATGTTTGCCCCATCAAACTGCACAGATTGTAACTTAAGAAAATGCTACTAGTTGTCAGAAGCAGTTCTTTCTTACTTAATTTCTTTCTCATCTTCAGCATTTTCCTTCTCTTTCCCCCATGTGCATGATGTAGAAGGAAGTGGATCAGGTAACTTCAACTTTTTTTTTTTTTTAATTAAAAGATAATTACAACATTGCCTTTGCCAATGCTATTTTTACAACATTCAAAAGGTTAAAAGCAAAAGAAAAGTTTGTTCAATGACTCATCTCTCTGTGAGTAACAGAAAAACTACAGATCTGTATTCAGGGTTTTTGTTTTCTTTCTTCTCTCTCATCTGTCTTTCACTGTAAGAAGGGGAAGCCTTCCCCTGTGCTGGAAGGCTCATTAGCTGCTAGGTTATGACTTCACGAATGTTATAACCTTGCCGTATACAAGCAGCCCTGAGGGAACATTAAGTCAGAAAACACAAGGTTTATTTTCAACTCCCAAGAAACAAGGTTTAGGGAAGAAAACAAACAAACAAGCCATGATGTAAAAGCTGCCTTGCCATTCACCTGAAGGCTCAAGAAGCTGCAGCTGTGACAACTGTCTGGAGGAGGTTCCTCCCAGATCAAAAGAGAAAGAAATAAAGATTTATTTTTGTGTTTCTCTTACCTAAGAATCTTACAATCTTATCCCTTACTTTAGAAAGTGGCATGGGAGAATAATGGGGAATTGAAATCCCCTTTAAAAATAGTTTGCATAAGCAACATGATTTCTGTGCTCAACACCTTTAAAACATGGAGCTAATCCAGCACCCAGTACAATCTGGTGCTGCTGGATGACATACAGTGAAGGCAGAGGAGGCTGAGCAGATCAGGAGGGAGTTCCTGTCAGTGCAGCAATGGCGAGATGGCCCAGGGCTCAACGTGTCCCTGGAGGAGAGGCTCCTTCAAGCACCATCATCTGTAGGCAAACCCAGGGAGGCCCTGGGAAAGAGCAACTCCCAGAAGAGCCCTGGCTTGCCTTGGCGGTGTTTTTCCTTGCAGCATCTCAGAATTTGCCTGGTATAGAGATAATATCAAATGCTTGCTCTCCTTTCATTTTACACCCAATTACAGTCCTGTAGCTCTGAAGAGGGAATCCCCCGCATTTTGTTACAGTTCTCTTTCTAACGTCCTTTCCTCAAGTATCACAGATTACTGTGCAGATGGATATAGAATGAGGAGACACTACTTATGGTGCCTGTGAAGCAGAGACTGATGACTTTAATCTGCTTCAGGGCTTTTAAACGACACTCATTATTTCAGCGTTTGCTGGAGTCTGTATTACTTTCTCATGGTTCGTGCTGTCCTCTCCTGAAAATAATGCAGGACAATTTCAAGCATTCATTCTTCTGGGGTTCACATAATATGCCTTGAGCAAGCCTGCAATGAAAGCCTAATGTTGCTCTGTATATGATATATATAAAATATTTTTATTAATATTTAGATATATGAAGTACCTATCACCTTACTGATAAACATTCATTGGAACCACGCTGATGGCAGCGGTAAGAGCAGGAGTTGGCCTGTTAGTACCTCAGCACTTTTTTCCAACCAATTAAAAAAATAAAACAAACAAACAAAAAATCAGTAGCTTAAAATACATCACAGCTTCAGGTTTAAAACAGAGCCTTCTGAGAAGTAGGTAAACCTTTTCAAGTGCCCAAGTTTGCAAAATGGAGATGGTATTATTATTATTATTATTATTATTATTATTATAGAAACTGTTCCAAATCCTAGCTCAGAGCTCTTCAATTTTTGGTCACAGAAGGAACAAGATATCCAAAAATAAAACTTCCCTTTCTCTTGTGAAACTTTTTTCACAAACTCTGAACTACCAAATATAGGGTAGAACTTGCACTGAAGTTTCTTATGCATTCTTACCCATCTGATCAGACCCTGTCTGGCTCTCTTCACCAGTGGCAGGTCACAGTTAATATTAATATATGGTTTTCTCTCCCATCATCAGCTGGCAAGAACAAACATACTGCTAACAGAGTTCAGGAACAACCAGGCATAAAGGAACCATGAAGAGACAGAATGAAAACACTTCAATTTGTTAGAGACTTAAGCAGCAGCTATATAATCCTGAGTTACTGGAGAATTGCAGCTTCAAGGGCCTCTCCTTCTGCTTCTTCCCCCTTCCTTAGCTGGACTGAAAAGACTTAAGAAATACAGAACATGGAATATTTTGATGCTACCCAATAGATCTCCTGGTCATTTAATGACAGCGCTAAGATACTTTAAAATAATGTATTTGCTCTAGGCTGGGCACATTTTATGCCAATAAGGCTTGGTAGGTCATTTTAAAGTAGGATAAATTCCAGAAATATAGAGCAGGAATCCAACTTTTAACCAGATTCAGATTCTCTGCCTAAAAAATTGTATGCTTCAGTGGCACAAATTGAATTTGCAATTACAAATATTATGCCTGGATTTTGACAGTCAAACTCAAAAATAACTCCAAGACTGCTCTGAAGTTTCTGAAATAACTTGGACCCTGATCCTGAAAAATCTTAAAACGTGATTATTAAGCTTAATCTTAAAACGTTATTATTATTCATGAAAAGAAATTCAATTGATATTAATAGGTCATGACTTCACAGTAGTCATAACAGTAAATCAAATAATCATACACTCATAGAATAGAATCACTTAGGTGGAAAGACCCCAAAGATTATCAAGTCCGACCATTAACCTAGCACTGTGAAGACTACCACTAAACCATGTCCGTAAGCACCAGAGCTACGTGTCTTTTAAATACCTCCAGGGATGGTGACTCAACTACTTCCCTGGGCAGCCTGTTCCAATGCTGCACAACCCTTTCAGTGAAATATTTTTTCCTAATATCCAAACTAAACCGCCCCTAGCACAACTTGAGGCCATTTCCCCTCATCTTATCACTTGGCACTTGGGAGAAGAGCTTGACCCCACCGCGCTACAGCCTCCTTTAAGGTAATTCTGTAGTGTGATAAGGTCTCCCCTGAGCCTCCCTTTCTCTAGGCCCAATAACCCCAACTCCCTCAGCCACTCCTCATAGGACTTGTTCTCCAGACCCTTCACCAGCTTTGTCGCCCTTCTCTGCACCCGCTCAAGTACCTCGATGTCCTTCTTGTAGTGAGGGGCCCAAAACTGAACACAGTACTCGAGGTGCGGCCTCACCAGAGCCCAATACAGAGGGACAATCACTTCCCTATCTTGCTGGCCATGACCTTTCTGATACAAGTCAAGACATTGTTGGCCACCTGAGCACACTGCTGGCTCATATTCAGCCAGCTATTGACCAAGACCCTGACTGCTATGTAAGAGATTTACATGATCACACCTGGTTTAGTACTAATTTCAAGGAAAGAAAAATTACACCAAAGAGGTAAGCTACTTTCCGATAGAGGATTTTTTTTATGGAAGAGTTAGAGAATGAAGTGTTATTCCCTTGAGAGTGTTATACAACTGCATATGGTAGTGAAATGACTGTCTCCAATTTTCATCAGCGTTACTGAGAGCAAAGGGTACATAACACCCAGCAGGAATGGTCATAAGTTTCTGTCTCTTTAATAAACCTGTTAACAATAAATTGGGCCTGAC
Organism: Aythya marila; assembly: GCF_965140915.1. Taxonomy (NCBI): domain Eukaryota; kingdom Metazoa; phylum Chordata; class Aves; order Anseriformes; family Anatidae; genus Aythya; species Aythya marila. The sequence goes on from NC_139044.1 coordinate 16,897,859, forward strand.
CAAAAGCATAATAATGCATTTCTTATTGATGAGAGTTTGAAATGTTTACTCCATAACCTCCAAGGAGCCACTAAAATTACTGCTGTGCAGGTCTTGTTAAACTCTGGTCTAGTTCAGTAAAGCGTATCATTGTGTGTATGGGGAGAGTTACACTGCTCTGAAAGTCATTTATGCCTTAGTGATAATTAAATGCATGTTGTACCTTAAAGTTAGAGCACCAGGAAGCTTTTGTTTATTGACCTACTTTAATTAGAAGGCACTTCTAATTAAATTCTACTTATTTCTCAGCCTGTTTCACTGTCTTAAGTACGTTGGTCAAAAATTTAAAGATGGTTAAAATCTTCTCTTTTTTTACTTTGTTTAAATTACTTTTTATAAATACTACACAGTATCACATCACTACCAGAACCAGAACCTTTCCCTTGCAGGTCCAGTTGGTTTCTACTTCCAGTTCTCTTCAAGGCATGCCCCATAATCCACGTGTTTTAGAGAAGTGCACTACCTGCTAAATAGTCACTGCAAGCCAGTGGAATGCCAGGAAAAGAACAGAAGAAAAAAAATTAGGGTTTTGTTCCAACCAGGCTCCCTCTGTTAACTGGTGACTGAGTGAGCTCTACATAGTCTGTGACCCGGCAATTTGGATTAGCAGGATTTTTTTGGAAAGTTTAAGTTTTTTAATTCTTAATAGGATACAGTTACATTAAATGAAAGAGGAAGGTGAAAACATGGGGGTATGCATACAAACATGTAATAAGAAAGTGTGAAGGAATTATTTTTCTCCATCACCCTTGCAGGTTAGCACGGATAATAGCAGTTCCCTGTCCTCTCCTCCAGGCTGGGAAGTTTGTTCACATTAACATGACTTGATTCACATCATCCCCTCCTCATCTTCGCATAGAAAACATTTATCTCAAAAACCATACAAATACATTTTTGGAATGCTTTTATGAGCAGCTGCTTGGGACTCATGACCATAAGAAAGCAGCACAAAGCCGTTGAAATGACAGTCCAAATTAGGTACAAATTTGACTTTAGCTCCCGAGATGTACACAAATACAGCCTATACATGTAGCAGAATGCCATGCAGGTAGGAGAAGGCTACAATCAGTCAGGGAAGCAGCCCCATACTGACAGGACCTGGCTACAGCAGGAAAGCTGAGGTGAAATAGAGGTGAAAAAGAGGTGAAATATTGCGCATTGTACTTTATGCTGACCACAGATAGCTAACCCATCGTTCTGAGACCACCAAAGCTTAGCACCACAGAGAGCTGTACTCGCTTCTCTGTGCTACTGTGGTAGACTTCTAAACTACAAAGACAGCTGCTTTGTATTGAACGCAGTCAGTGGATTGTAGGAAGTCTGAAAAGAAAGATGCTGTGTGATACCTGTGCTTTAATCAGACATACTTGATGGTTCTTTCAATTCAGCTTTAACTGAGTATGGATTCAAAGGGCCAGCAACCTGATCTGAATACAAACTGAAATGCAACCAAAGGCAAGACAAGGCACTCTGTTACGGCATTCCTCCTCCTCCTCCACATTATGCCAGACCTCTGGGATTGAGATCCAGAAAGTTCACAACTTTCATTAAGTTTATAGGCATGTACTCCCGTTTGTGCATCACTAAACATAGGAATGAAGCAGACCTTACTGAAGCTGCTCATAAAGTCTTGCCAGATGCAATCCCGGGTCTACAGCAGCAGAGATAAAACGCTGTGCTGCACCGTGGCAATGACACCGGATACAATGCTTGAAAAACCATGTTCAGCTGTACAGGGAGCAGTCAACAGAGCAGTTAAAGGATAAGAACATTGCTTTGCTGATCACTTCATGCACTTAATGCATTTTCTCCTCCATCAGGAGGGTACAAGCAACTGAGTCAGTACTAAGTACTAGTGTTTGCTGTTATGATAAGGAGAGAATGTACTTCTTGATTGCATTATAGATTTCAGCCAGGCTTTCAAATGTGGAAGCCTGATTTGTATCCGAAACAGACCCTATGGGCTATAACCAAGACAGACTCTTGAGTGTAAAAATGAGCTACTGACTAGCACTGTCTGTGCACAGCAACAGTCGTCTATACCTGCAAAATGCTCTGTCTTACCTGCTCTTGTGAGTTCATTACAAACCATGCAATGCCTGATGTCTTTCTCAATGTCAGCTATTTATCTCTAAAGTTCCCAGTCTTCATTGTTTAGGGGAAAAAAAAAAAAGCTTTAAAAAATGTGAGGTGAAGTTGTAAAAGCTAGAGGCAAATTTGCCAACTGTATTATTTTCAATCCAGAAATGCACGATTTATGAATATTAAGGAGTGGAAATACAACCCGCAAAAAGAAATGAGAAATCACAGTATCACAGAATGGTTTAGGTTGGAAGGGACCTCTGGAGATCATCTGGTCCAACCCCCCCCGCGCAAGCAGGAACTCCTAGAGCAGGCTGCCAAGGACCATGTTCAGACCGCTTTTGAACATCTCCAAGGAGGGAGCCTCCACAGCCTCTCTGGGCAGCCTGCACCAGGGCTCTGTCTCTTGCACAGTAGAGAAGTGCTTCCTGATGTTTAGATGTGACCTCCTGTGTTCCACTTTGTGCCCTTCGCCTCTTGTCCTGGCATTCCTGGTACCCCGGAAAAGAGCCTGGCTCCATCTTCTTTGCACCCTTCCTTCAAGTATTTATAGACATTGATAAAATCCCCCTGAGCCTCCTCCTCCCCAGGTTGAACGGTCCCAGCTTTCTCAGCCTCTCCTCACAGGAAAAGTGCTCCAGTCCCTTGATCATCTTGGTAAATTTAGTAAGAAAGTACATGTTTTATAAAGCTTGTAGCTTAATTAGTACTACTAGGTACACAAAATAAAGAATTTTGGTAGATAATCACATCTAAAATAAGAATCCAGAGCCTTACTCTCCTTAAATAAACATTATAAATTGCAGATATTTTAAGGCAACCTGAAGTTAACCTCTAACACAAGCAGGTATTAGTTACAGATGCTTGGGCAGCTCCCACCCCTCCTTCTTCCAGAGCTACAAATTGAAATTTACTAGTGAGGTGAGTGAACTTCTCCACAATTCACAGAGCGTGAATTAACTTTGCTTTTATTTAATGCCCCAATTTTTATCATTTCTATTACAATGCAAGAAGCAAGAAGACCAGAATTGTGCCCGACTGAACCCCTTGAAAAGGTCCTTTTAGCAGAACTGGTGCCACGGCTGCTGATTTACAGCACTAGAGCACTTGTAGATTAAAGCATTTCCCCAACACTTCTAAACAAAAAGAAGGAAAGGAAAAGCATGACTAAATCAAGCCAGACAATCCCTGAAACACGGCTGGCAAGGCTGGAGTCCTGTCCGTAGGGGCAACAAGGGGCATGCTGCTAGTTACTCAGCAAAGTTTGCTTGTATTTGATGTGCCTGCCTTTAACTTAGTTTTGAAGGTGACTGAGGCTGGAGAAAGTGTTCATCTCCTACAAACATCTCCCCTTAAATGGTAGTTTTTTTCGGAGTATTTTCCTTCAGATATGCCATATGGTTCTTAATTCAATTGCACATCATAGGATCGTGCTGGATGAAGCATACCAGGATTCCAGAAAGCAGCAATGGAGAAAACATTTATCCCCAACAGACCGAGTTGTTGAGGATTTGATAAAACACAACTCTCATTCCTTTTTCCTCCACAATGACGTGATGACCTGGTGGGTATTTTCTCCCATGTCTGCATCCTCACAGAGTCTTCTTGATAGAACTGCAGTATATGGGGTGGGAAGGAACATAAACACCAACCCAACAACAGAGGTATACCACTGAAGCTGATCAATGACAGTACAGAGTTTCTGTAGTTGTTTTTTGTTTGTTTGCTTGTTGGTTTCAAAAAACAAAGCCACTCTCTCACTGGAGTGGCACAGAAAGCAAAGAAACTGGTCCTTCCCTTTCCTGCAGCACAGTCTGTTTCTGGATCAGACGGTTTGTGTGATTCCCACTTGAGAGGTGTCACAGACCAAGTACCACAACATGATAATGAGCACAGCGATGCGTCCAGATGCAGACCACAGCACAACAGCTTCATCCACGCTGTAATGCTGTCAAAGCATCTGCTAATTTGCCCGCATTTTCAAGCCCTTGCTGCAAAGTCCTGTCCCTCTCAGTTGGATTTGCTAATGAGACTCGGTCCCATGCTACGTGACTACGTGGCATTCAGACCCCAAATGGACCAAGGCCTGTCGGCCCAGAGCAGGGCCAGCACTGACACGCACAGCAGCTGCCACCAGTACAGGAGCCTGGACCTTCCGTCTGCTTGGTTTCTGTGGAGTTCTGGGTTAAAATAGAGGACCCTGAAGTCACTCAACAGGGGACAGGATGAGTGAAGCGTAAAAATGAAAATCAACCTTGGCACCAGTTTTTGCAGTAAATCTCGATGGTACTAATTACTTTCATTTCACGTGCAGTTTGATGTACCCGAGATAAATGGTTAGCTCTAACAGAAACAAAAGGAGACCGGACCTTCCACTGTCCCTCGACTTTCCATACCGCCGTAAAAGGTGCAAGTAAGGGAAAGGGTGCTAGGGAATTAGGACATGAGATTGCCAATGCAGTAGTTTAATGTTTATGGAAACAGTCCTTGGGTGTGAAATTCACTTGATTACACACATTTCATTGAGAATGTTGGCATTTCACCAATATTATCTCTAAAACTTATTAGATCAGGAAAACAGAGAATTATTGTTAATTCTGTTCTCCTGAAAATATAATCATCAGACTTAAATTTCTGAATCTTCTATATAATCAAAGTGTAGAAACAACAATAAAAATCTTCTCATTAAACTGAGAAGCATTTCCTGATTTCAGAAATGCTAGAATTTAAGGATACATTAAAACTCAACAACATGAAATGTTACCATGAAATTGACAAAATTAAACTTACTGTTAAGTAGGAGAAAATAAAGTTACAGTGGACTCCGGGAAGTGCACTGTATGTATTTCTACTCATGCATCACCTGAATATTAAATGTGCCAGATCATTGATTTCACTAGTTATGTAGCCTGCCTCTAGCATACAGACACTACATGAAATTTAGGATGAGATAAAATACAGCAGTAATCTTAATGATATTGTAAACTTTCTCCCAAATTATTGTGAAGACAACTGGGACCTCCTGTGCAAGGTCATAACATTAATTACAGTTTAAGAAGGTAAGGAAAATAACCAGCTTTCCATGCACACACACCTTCTGGGTGGAGAAGGGGCAGTGGGTGAAACAAAACACATGAAGATAATTTACTTAGAAAGCACTTGATTAATTCAAAATTCTGTTAGGCTCTGTGGGAAAAATGCAGTTTGCACTCAGAATACAAACACTGTTGTTTGACAATGTCCAATATCTACAAGATGAAGTCTGTAAATCTGTACAACGTGGAAGACTGCCCCTTGCCACATATATCCCTCTAGTCTCATTTCCACACTGGAATACCTTCTTCCATTTAAGCCCAGTGAAAGTGAACCGATTAACTTCGGCCACGATTAGTGTAATCTGAACTACATGTGTAAATCCATCCAGTGTCCCAGGGACAACCAATTCCTCATTCTGTGAAAGTATTAACTTAAATTTATAGGGCAGAACTGAAATTGCCAGGTGCATAAAATCTTAATTATGCTTACACAAGAAATACTAGATCTTCCTTCTCTCGCCTTGTAGTACACACAATTCTCATTTGAAACAACAGCTGAGTATGCAATAATAATTTGTAATGTGAAATATTGTTAATGTGTTTCCTGAGAGTTTCTTTTCTAGAACATAGCAGAAATTACTTTTATTGCTCAAGTTTTCATTACAGAAATGTCATACTACATATATCTTTGGTCTCTCATGTACCTTGCTACAGGGCATGACAAGCTAATGACAAGGCTTTTTTCCCCCTCTCCCTCCCCTTCATATTATCATCAGTGCACTAATATTTAGATTTACTTTGGAGCAAATAGTAAATGTCTATGAAGCTGTTTTCATTTCTCATTCTTATTCTGATTAATGAGCCGGAGGAACATTGCTTCCCTCCCTTCTATTTCTGTGGTTGAAAACATTGAGCTTATGACTCTTCTGTACCATTAAACAAAATTTTTAGAACTATATTCCCTACTGGATGGATGGGACTTGTGTGACATTGATGGCTTTTCCGAAAGGGAATAAGAGTCAGCAAAGCCACCCTTCAGCAGCCACTACAGGATGGAGGAGGTAAGATACAATACCAGACTGAAATATTTTTGAGTGGATAAGAAGGCATCAAAATCCATTTTACACCTAAACAGCCGGGGGGGGGGGGGAGTGCAAATCACTTGCAGTAGGTAACCCAGGGCTGTCACAGGCAAGGAACAGAAAACACAATACTTTCTGATGACTAATTGAGAAACAGCAGAGAAAAGAATGATGTTAACCTGCAGAGATTATTAGCATGGCTTGCTGTGCCTGTACTGAACAGCTACATTACAGTGAATGTTTATAAAACAAACCATATCACCAGTCAGAAGATAACTGAGCACAATCACGGTATAAATTATTACAGAAGACAACAAACAGAAGTTATTCAGAAAACATCAAGAACGTGAAAAAGCTATCGTATCGGTCCTAGAAACAAAACAAGCCAGTAAAAAGCAACAAATTTAAGATTTAAAATCTAGCAATTTGATAGACTTTTTTTTTTTTTTTGACTCAATGATTAGGCAAGTTGTCCTATACCGTATTTTGTGGATTTTTCTCCACAAAATAACTTCACTCTGAAGTGTTAACCCTGCTATGGTTCTGTCCTGACTGGCCTCATGATACATACACACTGTATAATTTTAAAGTAATGTGTTCAGACTCAACCCTTACTGGTATGCTTTTTTATTTTTATTTTTATTTTTATTTTTTTATTTTTTAAAAGAAAAACAAGATCCATGCAATTATGAACATGAGAGGTACCAATACAGTTCTCAGGACAGTAAAGACGTGAAAAATCCCAATGTCTCCTCCAAACGCCAATCAAAATAATTACCACAGCTTATAGCAGCAAAACAGAATTCCCATCTCAGAGGAACAGTGGCATTTCAAGTGCATTTTATCCAAAAATTGGAGGAAAAACTCTCATCAAAAATTTTACCCAATGAAATATCCAAAACTCTTCAATAATGGTTTTGATGTTTGTTCTTGCATTTTTAAGGCAAAACATAGTCATTCATTTATCAGCATGTTTTCTTTGCTTCACTGAGCTGACCTGCAGTATTTCTCTCAGACTCATTTCATCAAAAATGAAATTGCATTCTCTTGTGCTGTACAACACAATAACTCAAACAGTGTCATTATTCTTTGTATAATTAGTTTTCCCATCAACACTCATGCAACTTCCATGGCATGCCACATCCAGCCTGGAGGAGACATGCTGTGTGACCACAGGCATAATGCACATCCCCAGGAAAAAGGACATAGAAACTTTGTTCCATGTGAGCCCAGGCAGCAAAATGCTGGAGACAGCTGAAAGGTGTTTGGGGTCAGTCCAAGAAATCAGTATTTCATCAAGCTTGTCCTAAAGGAAAACATGTAATCAATGCTGAACTTTTCCCATGAAAAGTTCTGGTTCCTTGGAAGATATAATTTCTGAGGAAAAGAAATTGTGCACTTGCCCTAAATTAGTTGTGGCATTTCAGTTGGATACAAAGCTCTTCATTTTTATTTTTTTCCCCTTTCTACCTATCATTCCTGAGACTATTAAGTATTAGGGGTTTCAGTCTTTCCAAGTGGTAGTTTCTGAAGTCCGGCTAAAAAAGAAAAGCTCAGTTTGTTTCACCAACTTGCAGTACCTCCCAAAAGAGGTAGGCAATGAGCATTTCCCATGTTCTGGAGCTAAAACGTAGTCTATGAATTGCAGCTCTGTCAGGAAAGAAAAACTATTAAGATGGGAGAGAGAGAAATGGAGAGGGAGAGAGAACAAACCACTCAAGTTGAGTGCAGAGGCAAATAACTGGAAAAAAAAAAAAAGCCATGAAAATTTTGCAATTTTAATTTCTCTGCTCCTTCAGTTAGAAAAAGACATTGGTGTCATCAGTGTCTTAGAAATGGGGAGAATCAATATAATAAGAAATGCTGAGAGGGTCATGGGGAAAAGGATATGGAAAGAGTTATGTGCAATGTCTGTCCTCTGCAAGGTGGAAACGTGATGAGGCAAAGGAGTCAGGAGTGTATGCAGACCTATGGTTTTCCTACCCTGTGAGTAATTATTTTTCTCTTTACTTTGTCTACAATGCAACAAGTGCAGCATCTGGATGTTGTGTGTATGCGGAAATTCAAGGGATGAATGTCTCCTCTGCAAACAGGGCCGGGCCACTCACTTGAGGTGAAGGGGATGTACTTTAATCTCTCTGCTGGAATAATTTCCTTTGACTCTGAAAATCCAGACATCAACATTACGTCTCTCCATGAAATCCTGCACTCCTCTAGTATAGATAATGACAGAAACAGAGTGCCACTCAGCCGTACTTCTACTGAATATGAACCTCACTAATGATCTGCTAGAGTCTCTCTTTAATGCTCGATTGTGCACATGAGTACAGTGCTGCCAACTTCAGCAACGTCGTAATGTTTCAAGAGTTCTTGAGATCACTCAATGAAAGCTGCTGCTGGACAGCTACAGCATCACTTGCTTCACTCGTGAGGCTCTTCCTGTGAAAATTCACCTCACTGAGGCCAGTTTGCAAGCCTCTAGCAGGCTGGCATTTGTATGCTCTTGGCCAAGATTTTCCAACAGAAGTGGCAGCTGGATTCTACAAGGCAAGGTGAGCACTGCTCTCCCCAGACTTCAGCAGGCAGTACCACTTCCCACCCTATAGTCTGGTCTGTGCTTCTCCCATCCTTTGGACACAGAATATGTTGAAAAGAAAAAATATCCAAGTCAGAGTCAAGGAGAACAGGGGCAAGAGACAGAAAAAGAGGATAAAAAGAGAGAGAAAATGAGATCTGATGAGGAGCTAGAAAGTCTGGTTAGGAGAAATGCCTGGAACTCAAAACTACAAGGGAAGGGTATGCTGAGATGGAGGGAGCAGGGAACAAGCGAGCCCTGGAAATAAGTGAGAAGAGAGAAAACAGCTCATGAGCAAGGGAAAGAAATTCAGTTGTATAAGAAATACCACTCGGTCTGTTTTCAAGTTATTAAAGAAAGAATTCAGCAAATTATCTAGGATTTTTTCCCTTTTGTAATAGAATATCAGAAGGAAGCAAGGAGTGAAAAGAAAGCAAGATGTTATTAAAAAAAAACATTTAAAAATTGTCAGTGCTCTGTTGATAAACGCTTAAGTTGATTGTATCTCTCAGTGTGTTTGAGAGAGACTGTTTTAAGAGGTACTGTTCAACTGCCACTGCCTTGATACTGTCAAGCAGAATCCCCTATCTAAAACAGAAGTAGCAAGAGCAGAGTCAATTCTCTTTCAAACAGGCCAGATACATGACCCAGCCTTGACCTGGAGAAATTGCCTACAGGAATGAAAAAGACAGCCAAGTTCCCAGACAACTGGCTTTTACAACAAAAATAAGAAAGGGGTAAGGATAGGATAAAGGAAGAGAAAGGGAGAGGGAGAAGGAATCAATTTTTGTACTTGTGTCAGATGTTATCTACTGACCACTAAGAAATGAGTACTTGAATAGCTCACCTAGCATTAAATAATAACAAATTACAGTCATCGTGGTTTTGATATGGATCTTCATTGTCAGAAGCATTAGCACACCCTTCCCACAACAGAGCCTCCTGAAACCCAGGCACTTTGAAAGGAAAGGAGTAGGGATACAAGATACAAGAAACAGTTGCTAGATTTAAAAACAGTGTCTCCTTTCAAGCTAAAACAATATCCAAATGGATCCTTTCATGCTTTTATTTTCTGGTATGGTAGTATATTTAGCTAGACATTGTTAAAACATTTGACATCCTCCAATACTCAGGTCATCCACTGCACTTATCATACCAATAGCAATCTTCTAACTAAAGCTATCTTAACATATCTGAGCAAGAACTCTGCAGACGATAATAGTTGTTTCACATTTTATTTTTTTTCTTCTGCTAAATAAAATTAAATCATTTAGCTTCTTTATTAAAAAGTATTTTAATGTAAATATTTTTATAAAAATCTTCCCCTTAGTATAATTTTATTCTATTATAAAGGGATCATAAAAACTGCTCAGTGATCTGAATACGAGAGACAGCTGAATTTGTCTCACTTACTCTACTGCTTGGGTTTGGAGGGGACCTTAAAGATCATTTAATTCCAACCCCTGCCATGGGCAGGGACATCTTCCAGTAGACCAGGATGATCAAAGCCCCATCCAACCTGAATTTAAACAGTTCCAGGGATGGGGCATCCACAGCTTCTTTATGCAACCTGGTCCAGTGCCTCACCACCCTCTGAGTAAATTTCTTCCTTATTTAATCTAAATCTACCTTCTTTTAGTTGAAAGCCGTTACGCCTGGTTCTATCACCACACTCCCTGATAAAGAGTCCCTCCCCAGCTTTTCTGTAAATCCCATTTAGGTATTGGTATTCCTCTCTAGATGAAGCAAAGTCATAAAAACTTCATTGCCTCATGAAAGATTTAGCCTTGTGCTGAATGTCTGCAGCCTTATCCTCATGCAAAGTTCATCAAGGATGGCAGATGGTGCTGCTGGTTCAAGTCCCACATTAGAAGAGGTTTGTCTTGTCAAAAGGAACTTTATTATGCATCTTTGTGGCCTCAAGCCATCAGCACGATTGGCAAACCAAGCAAGGGATGATCAGAAAAATCTCCACTTACATTCAGTAAACAAACTTCACTGCTGCTATTTCCAATAGAAAATCATATTTAGTCAGCCTGGTATAGGAGGCAACAAATATCATAAGGTTATTGGCTGACTTCTACAAAGAGCTGGCAACTGTACTCATTGACTCAGAGAACTCAATGTTCATAAAAAAAAATAAAAAAACAGATGAACACAACCTTGCAAAAAGGTAGTGAGAAGGCAAGTACTTCCAAATGTGAAGGGGAATACTATTCGTTTCTGTACAAGATACCTGAAAACGCTACTGTGCAAGCCACGAACATTCATGTCTTCACTATATTGATTTCTCTTAAGAACAAGTATTATCCAGCACAGTGTGTGGAAAAACCTTCTGGCACAGTGCAGAAGTCAAGAACTCCATTGTACATAGCAGTGTGCAAAGCAGATCTGACAACCCTCTCTGAAAATTATGCCTTTGGTGTTGGTGTCAACCCAAAACCCTGTTTTTGCCAGACTAGTCACTGACACTAACGGTTTGTTATTGCCAGTACAGAAGAGCCCTTCAGACAACCGGTATTTTGGTATAGAAATATCATTCCTACTGTACCAGATCTGCACCACAGAAAATGAGGAAACTGAAAAGAAAACAGAGGTAGCTATTTGACAGAAAGACATCAGGAAAATGCTTTCAGGTATTAGAATTACTAGTTAACAAATACAGTACACGAGATTTAAATTAAAAGCTCTGCAAAGTGCTTCACAGTGGTGTCAAATACCACAATCATCACTGTATTCCTGCAGAAAGAAGGCCTGCTCTGTACTTTCCCAGATCCCTGAAAAGAATCCCAAGTCTCCTCCTTTGCAGCTGCAGCAAGCATCAGAATCTAAGTAGGTTTTTAGCCTTCATTTCCTTCCTTCAGTTTTCCACTTGGGAATTTATTGAGAATTAACTTGCTAATTTCCGTTGAATAAATCTCTGATTTTTCTTTAATGTACAGATGCAAACTGTAAGTTATTGTCCAAGTTGATCAGAGTTCTCCCTCCTTCTTGAGTGGGAAACACTTGATTTATTGGCAATTGAGAACAATTGTCAAGATTTTTGGTTAGGCATAAATACAAATAATGTTCTTTAAAATGAGGGTGTGAAGTTGCCCTACTGGACTCTAACCCTATTGTGTAAGTCATGAAGCACAACTAAGATAAGAGTAAAAGATCTGAGAATACAGGTGAGAATGCACAATCAACTGCATTAGTGCTACACTAATACTCTCAGTATATAGACAGGTCAGAAATAAGAGTTTCAAATCTTGCAAGTATCATAGTATCACAGAATGACTTGGGTTGGAAGGGACCTCAAAGATCATCTAGTTCCAACCCCCTGCCATGGGTAGGGATGCCACCCACTGGATCAGGTTGCCCAGGGCCTCATCCAACCTGGTCTTGAACACCTCCAGGGATGAACACCTCCACAACTTCTCTGGGCAACCTGGCTCACCTCCTGAGTGAAGAATTCCCTCCTAGTATCTAATCTAAGTCTCCCCTCTTTTAGTATAAAACCATTACCACCCCTTGTCCTATCATTATTATCGGCACCTGGTTAATCATTTCTCTCTGAATTTGAAGGGAGGTATAGTACCTTGAAAATTTTATATAGCACCTAATATAGCAGGGTATATTTGCCTTGGATATTAAGGAGATTCTTAAGAATTAGCAAGGAAAGCCCCAAGGCGACTGCACAAAACCACAGGGTATGGTGGGACAGCTGTAGAGGAGATTGCACAGAGCAAGGAAGTTTTTTTTAAAGGTAAAAAATAAGCAGGAAATACAAAAAGAAATTATACTGCAGGCTAGTTATAAAACTTTGCCAAGAGCAGAATGACAGAGAACTTGGCTAGAAGGGAACAGAAAATAACTAGAAACAAGGCTGGCGATATTAATGAGGCATGTTGCCTAGCCCCCAGAAACAAATGTTGGAAGCATTTTGACTGTGACGAAAGCATACTTATATACATAGCAAAGGAACCTAAGAAAGAGCTTACAATTCTGTATGGCAGAAGGGACACCTAAACCATGAATAGAAAAGACAACAGGACAACTTCAGTGTGCATGTGCATGCCTGGGGACAGGAAGCTTGGGTGGTGTGTGTGTATGTGGTAGATTGTTTGTTTGTTCAGGTTTTATGAAACTGAAATTCATCCTGGCTTGTCTACACAGATATGAAGTGCAACACAGGCTAGTGGCAATACGGGGCTGTAAAGATTCATTCAGGATGACTTCTAAAAATTGAAGCAGAAGCCTCAGGTAGAGAGGAAAACAGAAGATCTATAAAACAAGTCAAACAAGTTAAATGTATGAGAGAAACCAAAAGCAAGGGTAAAAAATAGACTTCGGAAATTGAGAATAGCATGACAACCACTAAAGAATAGCCTGCAAATAATTCTGAAGACACAACATAAAAGTTTACAAAGACAAATTTTTGTGCTTAGGATTTGGATGGTATAAAGTAGGATTACATTGTTCAGATTGGTCTGAAGAAATTGTTTCAGCCACGTAAGAAATTATTTTTATTAAAGCCCATTTGGGTTCAAAAGAACAAATATACAAAAAAGCCACTTCCAAGGGTGCTCCATCTCTGGTACCATGCCCAGTTTGGTGTCATTTCTATGAGGCCAGATGTGACAGTCTCAGCTTTCAAGCACAGAAGCAGCTCCCAGAGACTGGGACTAGGTCACCAAGAAGTGTTGCAATTATTTGGGAAGCCACAGGGACTCCTTGTACAAGGCACATTGGGCATTCTAGCTCATCACCTCAGCCCTCCTTTGTTATAGTGTGCTCAGCAGTATGTGAAAGGCAGCAGAGAAAGGTGCTTCACTATACATCCATAAAACTGAATTCTTACCTTAAAGAATAAGCGCGTTTTTCCTCTAATCTTCCATTCTCTACACAATCTGCCCTGCCAAACTGTAATCTGCCCTGGTAGTAGGATGGAATTTGTTGGACATTTTTTTTTCCTTATTTTCTACTTTTATTTTAACTTAAAATTGCTTTTATTTTATTTTTTTTTATTTATTTTTATTTTTTTTTCCTCTCTTTCTGTAATTGTAACGGGAAAGAAGCTGCATAGACTTGGCTTTCCACTTGCATTTAGACCTACCCAACATCAATACAAGACAGCTTTGCCACTTAAAAACTGCCTGATAACTGTTACTAATAATTGCAATTTTCCCCCACTCTCTCCAGCACCATTGCCCCAAGCTGATTTCTGATCTGTTTGATTGGGACTGTAATCAACTGCTAAAAAATATAAGCAATAGCTGGTAATTGAACTTTGGTGTTTTTTGGTTGGTTCAAGATGTCTCATAATATTGCTGCTTCACTACACAATATACCACAGTACTGAATACCATTCAAAATTCACTTTCTGACAATATTAATATATCTTTCTTGGTAATAAACGCTTTGCTTCCACATACATGTCTGACAGCAAGCTGTGAAACATACTGCTACAGTCCAATCTCAACTGACAATACAATAAATCCCTCTGGAGCAGTTTGAAGGTACTGCTTTGTTGTACTTGAGCTGACATGCAAAAGGAAGGCACACTCAGAAGTTTAATAATTCTGCACAAAATCTAAGAGAAAAGAACCAGGTTCATCTCGAGAAATAATAAAGCACTTTTTCAGCAGCAAAACCACTAAGAAGCTTGAAGGAGAAATATATGGACATGTACCTTCCTCCAATGCTAAAGTGACAATTTAATCTGCATAATCTAGTGCTCACGTGGAATGGGGAAACAGTATTTCTGCATCTGAAGACAACTGTAGATCAGGTTCATACTGTTTCATAAAGCTTTGAAGCATTCAACCTTACACATTCTGAAGGGCTTTGATATGAATCTCCTCATCTACTGAAAATGAACTAGAGATTAACTCCTCAGGATACCATAATCAACAGAGTGAAAGCTTTCTTCAGAGCTAGAGTTGAGATACTGAAAGAATCAAGTTTTTGTTAAGTGAAGAAGAAAAACTTGTTTCCCAAAACAAGCATCTGTTCTGAAAAGGTCTGATTCCTCAAAGGTATTAAGGATGGTACATTTTGAAAAGGGAAGGGGAAGGAAAGAGTTACAAAAATTGTATTTTTTTTCTTTGCATTTTATTTGCCAGCCTGAAAGGGGCTAACAGTTGGCTAGAAGATAACAGCACAGGAAAACCTTAACTGACCATTTTCTGTCTAGAACCGTTGAAGGCTCCTCTCTTAAAGTAAGGATTAGTGGTGCCTGGTCACCAAGACTGGAGAGTTTAATTTCTAATGAATCCATAAATCCAGATTATTTTCTGGATTAACTGATTTCTCAAATGTATAGTTTGGACTGAATGATTTAAACTCTTTTTTTTAGGCATCAAAATATATCTCCAAAAATTTGCAGCACATTTTAGTTGCACAGAATTCTAAGTCAGGAGTTTAAGTGCTCATATGTAGCACCCCAAATATATATATTTTTATACCTTTTTTTTCCCTTCCAGAAGTTTTTCAGAGAGATATAGGTAATGTGCCCAGGTCATTCAGGAAACGCAGGACAGATGCAAGAAGTGAACTCAGTCCAGCAGCTCAGGTCTTATCTTTTGAATCTATGTCTGAACAAGTCTGACCTCCTGGTATTTATGATTAGGTTGCTGATCCGAGGATCTGCACTGCCTCCACTCTTCAGGGAGGCCTAGATTACCTTCAGTCATATGAACCGTATTAAGATCTACTTTTTACCTAATATTTTGGAAAACAAAACCAAAACCAAAAACTTGATTATGGGATTAGTAATAATTTTCTCTAATGAAAGACCAAATTGGAGTTATGTAGTCATTTGCTACGTACTTACTAAAAAGTTTTGTTTGATATACAGTATATAATATACTCGATTCTTTCAGTATATATATACAGTATATAATACTGCAACTTACCATTAATAGTGCCAGAAGAAATGTAAAATAATAATGGTAATTAAAATGTATGATGCTATTTTTGTCCCTGTCCAGCTCTAGTTTATCTGCAATACACAGATCAAAAGAAATAAAAATCAGTCCTGCATTACAAACTCTGACCTTGTTGAAAAGATTTCCTTTGTATTTTCATCATTCCATTAAACACATTTATAAGCTTACTAGCCTTATAATTGCAAATTTAACAGATAGGAAAATAATTAACAGGTGAAATGAAATCATTGGCCATGGGGACAGCCTGACAAGCTCTGAGACACTCCAAGCCAACATTCCAATTGTGGCAGTAACTCTGCTTTTCTAAATAACTCATATGCTATGTACACATACTTGCAGTCTCCTCAACTACAGTAGCACAAAAAATGCAATTAAATAGCAACAAGAAAGGATTGTAGAGAGCACCCTGGGAGCAGAAAATCAGCAAAAAGACAGTAACAACATCTAGTGACATTTGGGATAAATCAGAAACTGCTATGCTCCATGGCAGGAATTATAACAATTTTTTGCCAATACAATGGATTGACAGCAGTACATGGATTCCCTCCCTGTATCAGTTGCATGTGCTTGTAAAACACAACAGAACTTTAAGGAAGGCTACCCATATCAAAAACAGATCCACAAAGTTAGATCATCTAGAAACTCTATTGTGCAACAAATCTAATTCTAACAGAATATAGCAATGTGTTGTTCCCCATAGAGTAGTCCTACAGATTGCTTAGGAACTAAATTAGTAAAGGCCTAACCAAAAGTATTCCAAAACCAGTAAGATTAAATACAGAGTAAGACTTTTTTGCTAACAAATAATAATAATAATAATAACAACAAGAAGAAGAATGGCACATAATTCTGTTGAATTGATAAACACGGGAATAATTATCTTTTGAGTAGTGAGGATTGTTACAAATATTATGTAGAAAAGTTATTTAGCAAAATTTCTGGATAATACAAAACAAGAATCCCTTTGCCAACCTCTGCTGTTTCATCACTCGGGAACCACTTGCTGGTAACACTTCTGACATATTCTTCCTGGTGTCTGTTCCATCTGCCCTATCCTAGTACTATGTAACACATCTTAAATTATCTTGCAAAATATCTAAATTATCTTGCAAAATTATCTAAGCAAAATAAAGCATGTGTAGTGAAATATGTCAAGTAACAAAATAAAACAAATATGCATCCTCTAAATAACTATTTCTGTACCGTCTAGGCTTCATGATGGAATTTGTACCACTGAGTCCACAGGCTTGGGCTATTTTTTTCAGAACAAGTGAGACCATAAGAGCAAAAAGAACATCGCTAGCTCTTTATCCATTGCAACAAAAATGTGTATTCTGCTCACAAGGACAGGATGATTGAACCCTGGTAACAAATAAATACTTGGTGCTATGCTGTTTCTATTTTCCTAATAAAGTTTCAAGGCTTTATAGATATTCTGCTTAAGACTGGTTCAATATGTTGCCAACCAAAACCCTTGCTTGGCTGGTTTCATGCCAAATGAAATAGAACTACCTGATAGCATCTACTTTTTTCCTCTTGTAAATATACATAAGTGTGAAGACCTTGTAAGATATTAATATGTGTAATTCAGGTTATGAGGTTTAAAAAAAAGGGGGGAAAAAAGATACTGACACAGTGCATAGTTCAAGATATGATAAAATCCACCCTGGAATTAATTTACTGCACCCCTCAACTGCAGTTGTTTCGATAAAACATGCTTTTCCTGCTGTAAGCCTGATTTTCAGGAATGGTATGGACTCACAACCACACATACCTTCCAGCTCTTATTTGCAAAACAGTGTGTAAAGTGCATTGAATCAAAGAAGTGTCACCTGTAAAACTTCAAGGTGTTTTCATTTCTAGCACAGGCTTATCAGCTATCTTCCACTCAGAGCTTACAGAATTTTGTCAAAGAATTTATCACAAAACAGCACCATTTTTTTTTCATGTTCTAACACATAGTATTAAAAAGAGTAAACTATAGGATTACTAATTGATTTAAGAAGTTTATTGTATTATTCTTAACTTCTGATCAGCTGTTCTTGCTTCCTACTTAAAGAAAAGATTTTTACAAAAGTAAGATTTGCATGTTTTATTATCAGAGCTTAGATCATCTAATCTAATTCCTCCAACTAAAGGGCACAGGAGCACTTATCAGTTCTGGAATTAAGGTCAAAAAATAATAACAAGTAATAACAAACTGTTAGCCTGCCATCTGTGGCTGCAGTCTGGTGGGTAGGAACTTAACTGTCATTTTGTTAACCTTTCCGTGGGCACAATACCAGAGACTTTCTTCCTTGCTGAGCTGGGTAAGAGCTACTGCCTTTCACAGTGATGAGGGGAATAAATGAACTAACCAGAGAATTTTAATAGTGCAGGCTACCAAGGATTCAACAATACAGAATGGTGAAAGCCCCAGGCATGTCCTTACTACACTATGTGCCATGGAAACGTTGTTGTGTTGCAAGCTGTAGGTTTCTAAGTGAATGGGACAGGCAAGCTCTAACCAAACCCACCTTCTCTAAAGGCATAGACAACCTTTTCTGTGGCGACAATCTCTTTCTGCCATCTGCAGTGCACAGCTGCATAGCCTGTATTGTCTCCAGCAGATGGCAAAAGTGTGCATTTGTTATTGTAGTCAGTGATCTTTCTCTTCCCTTCAGGGCTCCTTACGTTTGGCACTTGCCTGTGCTCCAGATGTGAGCTAGAGCTCCTCCATGCAGCAGAGCAAAGCACTTTACGCTCAGCAGTATTCCCTGCAAATGCCAAGGAGCAATGGCATTGCCAATGCAGGAGGAACTTTGCACAAAGCACTGTTATTAGCTGTGACATACAGCACAGCATTTTCAAAGAGCTAAGGAAAAAGACAGCTGCTGCAGCTCCCCTAATTACCTTTCCCCAGACGTCAACAGTAATTTACAATTTGGATGATATTGCTGGAACTAAGTACAATTTAGTTCCATACACAAGCTCTCCTGCTCACATTTATAGGCCATGTGTTATATGAAAATTACTTCTATTCAAACTGTTTCTATGACTTAGGTCATCACCTGTCAGCATTTTAACTGCAGATTCTTCTTTTGCTGCTGGAAAATATAGAATTTGCTATAGATAGTAATCAGATAATCACATCTTATTTCAAGCACAAGCCAGTAGGACTTGCTATTAGAAACTCTCAAATCTATCACATCAAAACAAAAACCATTTGGAGCTCTCAGTAAAAATTATGCTTCTTAATACACATTCTGTGACAGAAAACAAAAACAAAACACAAAATAATAATAATAAAAAAATCAGTACATACAACAGGGACAACATTAGCCTCATATAAATCCAAATTCAGTTCTGAAGCACTCCCCTACTCTAGTGTTTAAAAATATGTACTATGTTCAGCTATGGCTCCTACTGTTTTGCCACTAACTAAAGTCTGAACTAACATGGGAATGTTAAAGTCTAACTAACATGGGAATTCTGGCAAATTAAAACATCATCAACAAGTAAGATTAATTGTGCCAAGAGGATAAAACATTTCACACAGTTTCACCCTTTAAAGATGAAAAGCTTTCCTCCACTGGCAGTAGCTCTGAACTGCTTTAGTGACAAGAGACTCCATTTAAAAAATACAAATGCAAGACAAAACTTAGAACTCATGCAGATGCACAGAACTCTAAAGACTCGGTAATATTCCAGCCCCAAAAGTACACTTGGGTAAGGAAGAAGTAAAAAGGAATCAGAGCAAATTAGTATTTGCAAGCACTGAGAATAAAGGTGATGTCGACTTAGAGACTCACTGTTCCACGGATCCAGTAGTTTGCTGATGCTTTAAATAATCAAATAAGCAATCACCAGCTTCTACAATAACTGAGACCCATGCATCTACTCAGTGTGGTGTCCTGCTTGTGGTTGTATTGCTGTGCAACTGTGCTTCTTCTCGATCAAGTTATGAGTCAAGTGAGAGGATGAGACTTACCCATGTTTCTCTGGATTCTGCACTGACAAGATTTCACTGCTGCTTTCATCAATGGGAAGGACCCGAGCAATATATTCTCCATGTTGCTGGAAAAAATTATAAACAGCCACTTGAACTATGCATTGGTTGTTGCTGCTTCTCAGCCAAGGGCTCAGGATGACAGGGCTTGGACTCCTGGATTCATTGAGGAACAGGAATGAACCTAGGACAGATGAAGTAACAGGAAATCTTTAAGGAAAAAACAAATTATACAAAAAAGTCTCAGCATACGGATTAATACTTGTCATTTTTAGGCCACAACTCACTCAGCAGCCCTTCTGTACTTCCCACTCATTCTAAGATTATTGTTGCCACCTAGTTTGGAAACTCCCTAGATTTAACTACCAGAAGAAAAGGCACAAAGTGAAAAAAGCTACAAATATTACTGGAGGGAAAAACAAGGAACAGCAACTATAAAAATCAATCAGTCAACCAAGGGATTTCCAAATTTAAGCCCAGGCAAGCCATTAAAGAAGTCTGGATTCTTGTTTTAATGTACTATTACTTCCTGGACTTTATTCCCATCTCTGCAACTTCTCAGGTGTGGTCCAGAGCCAAATATTATGGCCTTGGTCCAGTGGCATCCTGATTTGACAGGTCAAGTATTTATTAAATCTTTGTATCTGTTTTTCTCAGCCAAATAAAGAACACGCTCAATAGCTCTAGCTTTGATCTCCTATAAACAGAAGAGAGCAGCATTCTTAAGCCATAAGAGTCAGCATAAAAGCCTGACATCATTTTATTTCTTCAGCAATTCATTCTAACACATCCATTTTATATGCAGCTAATCCACATTAAACTTCATTATTATCCAGCATGTTGACTCCCCTAGCATAATTCTATTTCAGTACAATTTGAGGCTTATCCTGTTGGACAAAGGCAATGCATTTTCATTACTCTGTTGTTCATTTCAGGTAAGTCAAATTACTCCCCTTTGGCAGATGACCAGTTTACCAATTTTCCCACAGAGCCAGCACACTGGGATGTTTAGCCAGGTAAGTGAAAAGTCAGCTAGGTAAATGAAAGGGACCGACCCTTAAAGCAAGAAAAAAAAAAAAAAATTCCACGGATTCTAGCAAGACTGATCAGATTATCATTAAAGAGGATTTCACTTCCTGCAGCACCCATTAAAAAAGCCTGTCTGTTACTACTTAAAATATACAGATCTTATCAACAGTTTAATTTCACAAAGGGAGAAACTGAGGCCCAAGAGGCTGTAATCTGTTTTTAAGTAAGCATGAATTTTAACAGGAGCAGCAATTTGTTTGTTTGTTTGTTTTTGTTTTGTTTTTTAAATACTGAGGTTGAAACTTCAAAGGAATCATTTTCAAAGTGGCTGAGCAGGTATAACCCAAGTCTCTGCTGCTGCCCAGAATGTCTAAGAAACCCTGTGGAGCCGTGAGTGGATCCTTCTCACCTTCACCTTGGTGTCTAAGCTGTGGATCACAAAATGCTTTTGCAAAACAGACATTCTCAGCTCCCATGACAGTTCATCTCATCCTAAAATGGACCTGGTGAGTTGCCCTTCAGAATTTCCCATTTCCACTGAACTGAGGGTGATGAGCTCAGATTTTAGTAGCTCACTGCCAGATGCCAGTTTACAACAGGGGAACTGCACCCATGGTCACAGATGTCCCCTCTGAAAAAATCTGAGTTATTAATTTACCTCAGGTCCCATAGAGGTATAAGACGAAGATCCAGAATGAAACACGGATTCCTGTCAACCCCCATACTTCCCTCCCACACTTATCATAGGGAGCATTTTTGACAAACTTGTCAAAAAACAGTGTCCTTGGCATTGCGTCACATTAATGACATATCTAAAACTAGAAAATATTTGTACTGAAATAAATAGACAGGAATACATAAAGTACAGCCTTCTCAGGCGTCAAGGTTTGTAAACAGAGATGAGTGAAATGTAGGTGCTACACTTTTTTATTAGCAAGATTCTTTTAATTGAAATGGTAGCCTTTAATCCAGCTATTAAAGGAATGGCTTGATGAATTTAAACAAACTCTGTCATTGTTACAGTTTCATATACACACTATTTTTGCTGGTCAGTAAAACAAAAACAGAAACTCAGCCTTATATATCATACTTCCACGTCTCTCCCTTTTGTTGCAAACAAAAGAGAATTAGAGCACTAAATCTTGTGGTTTTAATTGTACCATCCCCACAAGAACACTGAAATCTCTGACATGAAAGGGAGCAAAGAGACTTCGGCTGGTGGCAGAAACCCGCTAATATTGCAATAATTGCTGATGGTAGCTTGGCAGGTGCGAGAGCCATTTTCTCATCTTACTGCCTTGCAACAGGGAGTGAGATTTCTAATACAACAAAGAAACAAAAAGAAAGCTCACGTTCCCCTTTTTTTTTTCTTTTTTTCCTGTAGTGGTTCTGAATAAAGAAGTGTATGCTTTTTTACACCCTCACCTGGGGAAAGATTTGAAACCTCAGTGAGACCTAGTGGAAAACATGGCTAGCTGCTAGAGCAAATGTGTTAGTTCCTAACCCCCTTTGGTTTGGCTACTTTTATTTACAGGGCTCACTCTGGGCAAATGTGGCTTATTAATCATCACAAGGACAGCTCTACCTGTTAAATTACATCGCTAAAAGGAAAACAAATTTGCCACGGTGGAGGCTACCCAGCCACACTTGGACAGCACGTTAGGAACAGACCCACAACACACTGCTTTGAAACGAGGCTTAGAAAATCACTCCAAAGGATGTAGCTGTTATGCAGTATTGCCCTCACCAGTGGTACACAGTCTTGTTAGAAATCTAGGTTTATACTTCTGTGGAGGCAGAGAGAGAAAGAGCATAAATATAACTTTGCTCCTGCTTTTGAAAGTTCAGACGTTTCACGGGTGGCAATACTGTGTGCTCTGGTGCTCTCTTTTTGCTCTTACCACTGGCCTAATTCATAAATGCCAAGGAAAGTATCAGAGCTGCATCTGGCTCTGGTATTAACCGGGGCTGTTCTCAAAGTTAAAATGAGAGGTACTTGATAAGAAACAGAGAAAAAGCACAAGTTTTGTTACCAAAGATAATTTGAAGATTCCTCCTCACAAGCTACAGGATCTACTTATTACTCAGCAAACCGGTGATTTCCTGTAGTAACTAAACCTGACACATGTAGTATGTGCTAACATCACACAAATTCTTTAGCATATATGCAGTAGACTCAAAACACCAATTCAGACCAAGGCAATTTTATGAATTTCCTCTCTCTGATGCACATGCAACGTGTCTGTCAGGCAACCACATACACAAACATGCTCACACACAAACACAACAAATGGCTGACAGAGGCCCAAGTCCTGTCTCATCACAGTTGGCAGGACTTATGCTAGTGGAATCAATGGTGTGAAACCCACAAAGGAAAATTAAAGTGTCTGAAGAGAGAAATGATATATTTTGAACACACATCCTCATACTCATCCCTTCCCTCACAGACACAGTCTTTCAGTCACTGCTTGCCTCTGCTCCACGCGACAGCCTCCCACGGGATCAATACAAGCACAACTTCCAGGATCAGACTACAGAAAGCTACTTAGAAAGAGCTAAAAGTACATACGGACATCGATTCCCTATCCGCACCGAGAGAGAGAAGAATATTCTGTTTCATCCCAACTTTCTGGCAAAATTGGACAGTGTGTGGTCACTTGATTATTCATTTTGTATTTCCCCCTGATGGAAGGGAAACTGTGCGGCAAGCTCTGAGATCTCTGTGTAGATCCTTAAGACCAGAAGATTCCAACTATAATTTCTTTACACTTATTTTCTCTTATTAGCTCACGACTCTAACAAGGCTCTTGGGATCTTCCTGGATGAATAGCTAGAAAAAGCACCGTGGTTTCAAACAAACTTCTGCTGCTATTTTATCATCAGGGTATATTTTATATATATATAACATATACATATATAACATACATATATATATAAAACATATATATATATAACATATATATATAATATATATATATATAAAAAATATATCAGGGTATTTTTTGTTATCAGGGAATATAAGCTGAAATGAAAGGCCATTTCGTGGTGCATGACATGAAGGCACTTCATGGTGCACGGCATGGTGCATGACACCACACAGTGTCACGTTCTACTGCTCACATTAAAGAGTGGTTAAACACAGGATGCCACAGCACAAAATCCAGCTCTTATCTTTCTGTTTCTTCCCAACTGATCAACATGGGTATGTTGACAGGACCTGTATTTGACAGTGTATGGCACAGCATGGACCTTATAATTGCTAAAATCAGGACTCCGAATGGCCTATTCATTTCCAGAAGATGCTCACCAATGAGTCATTTCAGGATTCTTCCATTACAGGTTTTAAATTGGACTCTGGCTGCACAGTGCAGTGCTGCTATTGAAGAGATGCAGTTAAAATAATCACAAATTAACTAGATAACTAGATACACAGCCACAGACCCAGCCACTTAGCGTTCCCTGGCTCATGAGCTCATTCGTCATGATCACACGGTACCAAGAAATTGCAGAGGGAACAGCATTCAGCCTTTTGCATCAAATATATCTGTATTTGAACTATATGACATAAACCTTACTACCCGATATTGCTTTGTGTTGTTTCAGAAACTACTGGTCCAAATGTCAAATACTTTATTTTCCACATTCTCCCTAAACCCTCACAAGCTGTAGAAGAAATTTACCAACAGTACTCATCTCCTAATAATATTTTATTCCTAACTTTTTAATATTTGCAGTCATAAAGCAAGTTTTCCTTATCCTCAACATGTTGCATCTGATAAAGTCTCTGGCAATTTGCTGTCACTTCAGACAAATACAAATTAAAATGTATCTACACTTAAGGACGGGTGTTGGGAGGAATGGGTTAAAAATGGAAGGTTGGTGAGAAGGATGGGATGAGAACAGAAGACTGACAAGGAGGACTGTAAATATGCTCAAGTGATCTTGCATCTGGGAATGCGTCTGGGGAGTACAAATATAGAAAAATATAAATGATGCCTGCTGCTGTTTGTGCTCTGGCTGTTAGGCAAGTAGCACATCTGTAAATAGGTAACACAGGTGTTTGGTGGACTCAGAGGTGCCCTGTCACACGTGCTTGAGCTCCCAGCCTTGGTATAGAGAAGATCAAAAAAGCACCGTGAGGATCACGGCATGGTGGTAATAACTGCACCTACGTGAACCCTCGATAAAAACAGGAGAAACCAGCAGGTCGGTGATCTCCTGGCATGGACCCTGCTTAGCAGTTCCTGCATCCCCACTTGTGTGCCTCTGCTCAGGTGTTGTGTTGGGGATCCCCTGGTTGGTGAGGTAACAAGAATCATCTATGCTTGGCATTTTAGCCACCAGTCTGTGGCTGCTCCTGCTGCCTGGCTGCACTGACTCACACAACAGGAAATTATCACAATGGACATAAAAGGAATATTGCAAGACAAATTAATATATCTTTCAAAAAAAAAAAAAAAGGTTGGTTGATACTTTGGAAGCTTTTTTTGCAACTTTCTAACATTCATATCACCAAAAGGGAAGAAGGATGGTTGATCAGCTTTGTAGCAAGATGTTTTTCAGAAGGTGATGAGACACCTTCAAGTTGCACTGGTCAGGACTAATAAAGTAACGTGAGATATATGTAAAAAAAAAAAAAAAAGTAAAATGTTGCTAATGCACCACATACATATACAGACACACTATCAATAAAACACCTGTCCAAACACGGCCTCAATGCATGGCATTGAACCTCCTCATGGCATGGGGAGGTTCAGGTTGGCAATGAGGAGACATTTCTTCTCAGAAAGAGCAGTCAGGCATCAGAATGGGTTGCCCAGGGAGGTGGTGGAGTCACCGTCCCTGGGGATGTTCAAGGAAAGCCTGGACGTGGTGTTCAGGGACATGGTTTAGTGGGTGACAGTGGTCGTAGGGTGATGGTTGGACCAGATGATCTTGGAGGTCTTTTCCAACCTTAATAGTTCTATTTCTATGATTCTATTTTTACAAACAAAGGGGTATAGACAGGTAAGACTACAACTCAAAACACACCAATGACAAATACCAATCTTTGACCCAATATCCTTGTCTGAAACGGATGCAGAAAACAACTGAAACATTCCAATGAATGCTGAGGCAACCCTGAGATATTTAAAAGAAAGAGCTATCATTAGGCCCTTGGAACTGGGCAAATTTACTGTCATATTGCTAACTCTTTCAAAAGCTATTCATCACCCAAATAACTTTGAATGCAACCTGTTAACTGCTCATCTCCTAAATCCTTCCTTGTCAATCTTCAGGGCAAATGCAGTACAGAGCAATGTTCTGTGAAATAACTTCATGATGCTAAGTGAGGTCAGCGCACCCTAACGCATCATTTGAACTTTCTAAAGCAGCTGTCTAGCAAAGATGGCTGCAACCCAAAGAAATGACAGCTCGAGAAGTTACAATGGAAGGTTCTCCAGAAAGTGCCAACCAGCTCTCCTGAGGCAAACATACAGGTGAAACTTCTCAATTTGCACATGAGGTCTAGGATTTCATGCATGGGATGTTCTTGTGTCCCAGATACCACACACTTGAGTATAACTAAAAAAAATACATCAAATGAGGACATAATGTCCCATTAAATGATGGGACATAAAAATCAGTTACAGAAGTGGCATGTATTACAATTAATGAACTGGGAGGTTCACAGTATTTGAAAATTATTTTTAGCAACACACCCAAGCCAATAACACACACAGAGGAGACATGCAGACACCTGGGACGAATTAAAGTGTCCTTATGCCAATTCAAGCAGATTTCTCCCCTAATAACCAAAGACCATAGTTTTGTTAGTTCAACTTATTTTCTGGGAAAGCAAGGGTCATAACACAGCTAGGCTGACTTAATCTGATCACAGTTATAAAGCAGGAATTTAACAACCCTTTGCAAAACTGATAGATTGTTATTCTGCACATAAACTCCATCTTCCTACTAAAATGATTTTATTACCTTTCACATACAAGTTCAATACTCTACCAGATTAAATTAGAACTGTAAAAACTATTAACAGTCAACGTCTGTTGGGGACTGTACAGTAGAAAAAAAAATAAATCAAGTTTTATGTTCTTTGGAGATGCTGACTGGAGAGAGTACTTCCACAGTACCACAAAACATCCCACAGAGCTTCAGATTCTTCATTTTACACTCAGCTTCTAAATTAATTATTCAAGCAGAACTCTCACAGCAGGAACTCAGCAATTGGTAAAAGCCATGGAAGAACTGGGCATTAGCTGAGTGACACTGAGAAAAGATACTGGAAAACTTTTTCTAGGTTTACTTACACAGGTTTTCTAATTGCTTCATCAAGCCTCTAAAATGTGCTGAACAGTAATAATATGAATAGTCTCCAGAACGCAACGTGAACGCAACGTGACTACATAACCACCAGAAGATTGGCAACATGCCAAACTTACATCTGACTTAAAATTCATGAAGGTAACAGCCTTTGAATTATTACAAAATTTGGAGCTGAACAATTCTTAACAATCTAATTATGGTAATTGGATGATATCTTACCTCTTTTGAAGTCAATTAGAGTTCTTGCTACTGGCTTAATTAGAATCAGGATTTCACTCCTAAAGCTTAGCAGGTATGTGAGCTTGTTTGGTTGGATGCAGGAGTAATTCAGAAACTCTAATGAATTCATAGTAATTTTTGTGGTCATGTAATACATTTCACAAATGGACAAGCTAAAACAGACAGATTAAACAAATGAAAACAACATGTGGCCAAAATAGGTATCAGAGCAGAAATCTGCAAGTCAAAGGTCCTTAAGATTAACTCCTATTCAAGTACTCTTAATTTCTGCAATATAAGGAGAAAGGTCTAAGAACTGATCCAAGCAAAATAAAGACCAATTTTGTTCTCTCAGTCAAGCATCAGACAAATTTCATTTCTCTTAAAATCAAAGACGTCAATCATATAAAACCACGTCCTTCAAGCAAACAGTATTTACTACGATATTTGGGAACTGCAGCAGTGCTATAGAAATGCAACTTGAAGTTCGAAAAGAGCAGTCATCCCTTTTCTCACACTCCAGTTCCAGGAATATTCCCTACTAATTTACCTATTCCCTCAGAGCAACCCTGAAGTTTTACACAAAGGAGCAGCAGTCCCCAAGAGGTGACCTTCACGCAGCTCTTTTATAGGTGTCCCCTGTTTGAATCCCTAGAACACAGCGTGTGAGCTGAAGTCAAAAGGAACACCATTCAACTGAAAAATAACCACTATTATTACTCGGTTTAAATTCTGATAATCTCTAACAAGCACATACGGAAAGCTGAATCCCAACACGCTACTTTCTTCAGATATACAACAATAAAAGAAGTTTTTCCTCACAAAGAATTTTACAGCCCATTTTTCAAAAGAAAGAAGTCAGAAGGAAGAAAATACTTAAAGCTCCAGGTACTGCCTGCTGTAATGGGAGCTAGAGCCAGATGCTGTTACATTCCAATTCCTAAATGACTCAGCAGTGTTCACTCCCAGTTGAAAAGCACCGAACTGAGAAAAGTAGTTAGTTAATTAAAAACGTAAAATTCAATCCAAAATTAAAATATTTCCTAGAGAAGGACAAAAATGTTTTAATAATTCAGCCTTGCACAAATGATTAGCCAACATGCATCTTCTCGTTTACTGCTGACAAAAGGCAAAGGGCAAGTTGCTTTTGAGATCTCTGTTCTGAGACTAGAAAATGGGAGAAATTTCCATCACCATGAGCAAGAAAGACACACCTAAAGGGAAAGCCAGGATGAAGCTGGTTCTGTCAATAAAAACAGAGAGGCAGAATGTCTTTTCAATACTTCACAGTGTGCACAACAGCTAAGAGGAAGTTGAGAAAGGAAGGTGAATGCTTTGTCCCTCCTTACCACTTTGCTCTTGAGTGTGGTTATTTGATTACACTCAGCAGGCTAAAAGCTTAAAAATTAAGAAGTCTAACAATACTCTGACACACAAGTACTTGAAACATG
The DNA here is from genome assembly GCF_965140915.1 of Aythya marila. Lineage (NCBI taxonomy): Eukaryota > Metazoa > Chordata > Aves > Anseriformes > Anatidae > Aythya > Aythya marila. Next base: position 16,926,612 of record NC_139044.1, read on the forward strand.
CCTGGAACAGATTGCATACTGCAGCAACTCACTGTTCAGTAATGTCAGACACCATCTTAAACAAGGAGCACGTATGGTGACTTATTCCCCTGAAGAACTAGAAAATCACAGGAGAAAAAATGTAAAACACCTACTTGGTATAGTCCTCCTCCTGTCTCCTGTGCCAGGACTAAGCTCACAATATAAAGGCTGCCATAATGTCAGTGTAGTGTGCTCGCGTCATAACTCTGGTGCTCAGAGAATCATGAGCTTGATCCAAAGATAATATAAGTAAGATAAATTGTGAGATGGTGTGTTTTAATGAAGAAGAGGATTTTTGAGGTCTTGTTGAAGGCCAGTGAGGTAGGTACTGCTTAAGAAAGTCTGTGCACCAAAAAGTCCAACAGACAGCTGGCAGCATTGAGAGACACAAGAAAACAAAGAGGAGCTTCAGTCATATCAACGGAGACCCTTAATGAACATGCATCTATAAACAAAATATTTTGCCCACAATAACAAACTGTAATTCCAGTGCCTCGTCTCTTCTTTCACAGTTTGCTATTTTTACTGTGTGACTGCACTGTGATCGGCTTCAAAATGACATTTCTGATGAAAAGAAGCCATTTCTTCTTTACTTATTCTGCAAACTGCCTATTACACTTTTGGGTTCTAAATAGACTAAACTGACTGCAATAAAAATGACATTGCTTTTTCCAACACAAATAAGCCCTCCACTCTTCTTGCAAACAAATACTCAAGGGGCTTCAATGTGGGTTTCACATGAGTACAAGCTGCAGAAGTTGAAGTACTTGATGAGTGTTATGGATGAAAGACTGTACAACTCTTTTGCCCTAAAACTCAAACAGAGCCACAAGGGATCTGCACAGAGCATGCCAATCAATTCACATGCTTTAATTCTACCTTCAGTATCCCTTTAAAATCAATTCTACTTCTCAAAAGACAAAAGTTTATCTTAAAAAAATAATGAATTTGTATAGCACAACACCCAAATACAACAGAGAAATTTTTCACGAAATTCAGCTAAACAGAATGAAACAATATTTGCTGACTACTCCTGATCGTGTTCTTGGCCTCCATGTACTTGGAGATGACCTCCACGATGAGCTGTTGCATTATCTTTCCAGGAATGGAGGAGAGGCTGACTGGCCTGTAGTTTCCTGCACCCTCTTTCCTGCCCCGTTTGAAGACTGAAGTGACATTGGCTTTCTTCTAGCCCTCAGGCACCTCTCCTGTTCTCCATGACCTGTCAAAGATGATGGAGAGTAGCCTAGCAATAGCATCCACCAGCTCCCTCAGCACTTATGGGTGCATCCCATTGGGGCCCATGGATTTGTGGGTGTCAAGTTTGTTTAGATGATCTCTAACCTGATCCTTTTCAACCCAAGCAAAGTCCTCCTTTCTTCAGACTTCTGGCTCTTGTCTCTAGGGTCTGAGATTCCTGAGGGCTGGTCTTAGCAGAGAAGACAGAAGCAAAGAAGGCATTCAGCAGCTCCTTCCTTACCAGGGCACCTGTCCCATTCAGCAGTGGGCCCACAGTTTTCCTAGTCTTCCTTTTGCTATTGATACATTTGAAGAAGCCCATCTTTTTGTCCTTGACGTCTCTTGCCAGATTTAATTCCAAACGGGCCTTGGCCTTCTTCAATGCATCCTTGCATACTTTGATGATGTCCTGATATTCTTCCCAAGTGGTCTGTCCCTGTTTCCACATGCTGTGTACTTCCTTCTTCTGTTTGAATTCTGCCAGGAGCTCCTTGCTCATCCATGCAAGTCTCCTGCCCGTTTTGCTTGCCTTCTTGCTCATAGGAATGCATCGATCTTGAGCACAACATTACCAGCCATGGTAGCCTGCCCTTTAATCCTTACCCATAAGCTCTCAACTTGCTCTTCATCCACCTCTAGGCAGAGCTCGATGCATTACAGTTGATCTCTCACATAAAGAGCAACTCCACCACCTGGCCTTCCTGGCCTTCTTTCCTGGAAAGCATGTAGCCCTCTATGACAGCATTCCAGTCACCTGAGCTATCCCACCATGGTTCTGTAATTGCAGTGAGATCACAGCCATTATCATTCTGTCGGCATCCTGAACAAATTACCTTTAGCCCACTCTAATTTCGTAGAGGCATAGTTATGCCAAGAAGGTACTTGCGTATCTGTCTTGTTTGGTAGCCATTAGTCCACCTTCTTTTTCATTTCCCTAAGATACAGTATAAATGAGACGTTCTATTTGTTTTCTGTTGGCTGATGACTGAGAGAACTGCTGTCTTATTAAAAGACTAACTCCCTTCTCCAGTTTTAGCCTGCAGACAACAGAACAATGACTAAATGACAGGGTGAATTTGAAAAGAAATGTGGCTCAGAAAGTAGATTTTACACAGCCCAGAATAGCAGCACTCAACTTTAGAAGCTGTCTACCTGACAGAGTAATTCCATATAGTTGGTTCCATCATTCCCTATGATTCCTCGTGGGGTCTACTACAGGCTGCCTGATCGAGGGAAAACTGTCGATGAGACCTTCTTGCTTCAAGTACAAGAAGTGCCATGATTGCATACTCATCCTCATGGGGGACTTCAACCACCCAGACGTCTGCTGGAAAAGCTACACAGCAGGCTGTAAGCAATCCAGGAGACTCCTGAGTTGTTGAGGGCATTGCAGATAACTTCCTGGTCCAGGTATTAGACAAACCAATCAGAGAAGCAGCGTTACTGGACCTGGTGCTCACCAATGAACTCATTAAGGCGGTGAAGACTGGAGGCATTCTAGGCTGCAGTGACCATCCCTGGCTGAATTTGTAATCTCGATGAACACGGCTAGTGAAGAGCAAAGTCAGGATCCTGAACTTCCAAAGAGTGAAATTCCAGCTGTTTAAAGACCTAGTGGATGAGATCCCATGGAACACGGTGTTTAGGGACAAAGGAGCTGAACAGAGCTGGCAGCTCTTTAAGGATGTTTTTGTTAGAGTGCAAGAACTCTCCATCCCCCTGCTTAAGTGAGCAGGGAAGGCAGAAAACTGAGATGGTTGCACAAGGACCTGCTGGTCAAACTGAGGTGCAAGAAGGAAATGCACAGGCAGTGGAAGCAGGGACATGTGGCCTGGGAAGAGTTCAGGGATGCTCTCCGAATGTGCAGGGATAGGACTGCAAAAGCCAAGGCACAAATGGAACTGAGATTGGAAAGTGATACAAAAAAAATAACAAGAAGGAATTCTATAGGTACATTGGTCAGAAAAGAAAGGCCAAGGGCAGTGTCCCCCTCTGATAAATGAGAAGGGAGAACTGCTAAAAACAGTCATGGAGGAGGCTGAGGTACTCAACAACTTCTTTGCCTCAGACTTCATTGGCAGTCAGCCTTCCCACATCTCTCATTTCCCTGAACCTGTAGATGAGGTCTGAGGGAGCAGAGTCCCTCTCACTGTAAGCAAAGAGCAGGTTTGAGACCATCGGGTGAAACTGAATAGGTACAAGTCCACTAATATAGTTGCAAAGCCACTCTCCATCATATTTGAAAAATGCTGGCAGTCAGGTTAAATCCCTGGTGACTGAGAAAAGGGAAACATCACTCCCATTTTTAAAACGGGTAGAAAGGAGGACCCAGGGAACTACAGACCAGAGAGCCTCACCTCTGTGCCTGGCAAGATCATGGAACAGATCCTCCTGGAAGCAATGTCAAGGCACATGAAAGACAAGGAGGTGATCCAAGACAGCCTGTGTGGCTTCACCAAGGGCAAATTGTGGCCGACCAGTCTGGTGGCCTTCTGTGATGGAGTGACTGCATCAGTTGACAAGGGAAGATTGATGCAGTCACTCTGCCTTGCAAGGCTTGGAGTACTTTGTACAGGTCTGGGGCTGCCAGCACAAGAAGGATGTTGATCTGTTAGAGCAGGTCCAGAGGAAGGTCACAAAGATGGCTGGAGCACCTCACTTATGAAGAAAGGTTGAGAGAGCTGAGGATGGTCAGCCTGATGACAAGAAGGCTCTGGGAAGACCTCATTGCAGCTTTTCTCTTTTTTAAAAGGGTGTGTATAAAAAAGATGGAGAGCAATTTTTTGCCCAGGCAAATAATAACAGGGGAAGGGGAATGGTTTTAAACTAAAAGAGGGGAGACTTAGATTACATGTTAGGAGGACAGTCTTCACTCAGAGGGTGGTGAGGCACTAGACCACATTGCTCAGAGAAGCTGTGGATGCCCTGGACAGTGGTCAAGACCAGGTTGGATGAGGCCCTGGGCAATCTGATCCAGTGGGTGGCATCCCTGCCTATGGCAGGGGGGTTGGAACTAGATGATCTTTAAGGTCCCTTCCAACCCAAGGTTTAACCTACCTTAAGACAACTATTCTTGCCCTCAGCTTTTTGCTCTGACTATAGGTGACTTACCTGCTAGTGAAGCACTAGTAGAAGCACTTCTGCTCGCAAACTGATGCATTAGGGCAAACTGATGCAGCATTTTATGCAATACAGTGTACATGAAAATCAGAAGTGAGCAGAGTGAGTTTAAGGTACTTGTGGCAAACCACCCATGTTCTCTTTAAATTCACAAAGGTTACTTGTGGTCTAGAGCGAGATGCTTAGGACTTAGTTTTAATGAGGCTGGGGTACATTTAAAAGCCTGCACTGTAAATCACCAGTTAAATTAATGGAGATTTTACTTGTTAATCCTCTTTTACATCATACACGTAATTGGCCTACATTTTGAATTTCACCTGTAGGTCAGTTTTCTTTACATGACTATACTGTTTTCCTTTCCTAATTGGATGTGCTAGCACAAGGCTGCCAAGACTAGTGGCAAGGGATAAGATATTTAAGCCCAGTCAAGATTCTGCTTTCTTTGACTTCAGACAAAACCTTATCACCACCTGTCCAATGATCCAAGGTTCAGTAAACCCATGTGTGCTTTTTTAAAGCATCACTTCTGGTCTTAAATCAGTCTGACAGCCTTCTTTTAAGGATGGAAAATAAACTCCCTTAGGAATAAGCTAAGAGAGGCAGCAGACAGCGGACATGTAAGCTGTTATACAACAGTGAAGAGCAAAAAGTCAGTTCTTCTATTTCTTGTGACATCCAGCCACATAGGATTTACCGCTATTGCTTTTCAATAACCCGAATCCTACACAGAGTGAACGTGCTATGGACTGTTATGCAGCAGTTGGCAGAGAGTCCATAAAGGTTACGGGAGATACTCAAGCTTCATTGAAGTACTCCCCCTCTATAAAGGTAAATATTGCAAGGTCATACACAGCAGAAATGCGCTGCTGACAGCATATCGCTACGGAGGCACTAATATGCCCATTGGTATTTCTGCATATATGTCATATTTGACAGCATGCACTTTTACTGTTCTTGCAGGCAGTATTTTTCATCCCAACTGGCAAGGTTTTAATGCTTTTTATTTTATTTATTTTAAGAAACAGGGATAACATTGTTTTTCTGTCCATTACAACTGTAGAACTGATGTAGAACTGATCCTGGAGGGAACACTGCAGAGACCTTTACTATGAGAAGGCTTTCAAACCATTCCCATCTTTGGAGACGAGCTATCAAGGCACTCAATTTGGTTAAGTCTCAGCATTTCTGTAACCCTTGTTCTGAATATAGTTGATAGCTTTTCTCCATTTCAGCAGTTTTATTGGCTTCCTTTTATACATTTGTCCTAAAGGAAAACATAGTTCTTCTTTTGGCAGCCTTCAGTACTGAGCAATTACTCACCCGCTTTTTGGCATTTTTGTAGGAAAATATCTGAGTGGGACCTCTGAACACAGGCAGATGGAGACGGAAAGAATGCCATTAAGTTGTGTGACACCAGCAACCTCTCTTCAGGGCTATATTCAGAATTCAAGGACAGACAGATGAGATGAGGAATTTTAGGACTCATGGAGTTTGAGATACATGATATTTAAAGCTTCTGCTAGAAGCTAAGCACCCTTAAATGCCAGCCAAAAGTGGCACACCTGACTAATAGTGACCATCTCTTGCTATTCTGTAGACACTGGCACCTTCCAGACTGCAAACCAAATTGAACACTAAAACGTGTCCATAAATCTTCAGTCATTTTTATCATTTGCATAATAATTTAACAGTATTAAGGCCAGCATGAGCACTGGACCTCATACTTTGAGAATGGGAAGTTAGAATAAAATCAGCTGATTCCAGCAGTTCTTTTTGCTGTGGCCCTTAGCTGGTATCCCTGTCTAGCACTCTGTGTAAGAAAAAAGCTTTTGCATGCTATAGATACTTTAAGGATGGTTTCTCAGGTCAAGTCAAAGCATAATGGTAAATAAAGTTTTCACCACTGCTTCATGTACTATATTTGTTCAGTGAACGTGATAGGCATTATTTGCACAAATGCCAACAACATACATTTGACTAATTTTGCAAACTAATGAAACTAATGAAAATCCACAAACTCTTTCAGGGTGATCCCTATACAAATTAACAATGATGCTATATATACTCCTCTATTCTTTAAAATACTCCACCTTTAAAATATTGTGAGATTTCAAATATAAACTACATAATGCCTTCAAGTGGAGGAATATCCTCCTTTATTTGGAAATGGCACACAACCAGAATTTCACAGTTATTTGACATCATCACACAGCATGCAAAGCCAAGAAAACACTCTCTTTGAGAAAATAGCAACTTGGCACAGCTGGGTGGAAATCAGCTCACGTCTTTTATTACAGTAAAACCATCAACAACATATGACCAAAACCACACTCTAAATAGGGTGTAATGATATACAAAGCCATAGAAGCCAACTTTTGTGGTCCTTTACAGTTCAGTCTGCTCTCCTCAAACCAAGGGGCAATATACAGCAAACTCAATTTGGTACTATGGCTGGAAATACTAAAGGGCACTTATGTGTTTGCCTTCAACTTGCTATTGATAGGATATAATACCTTGTTGGGGGGAGATGGAGATTGATCAAGGATTATTGTTCATAAAGACTTGAAACATAAAACATTCTAAAATACAACAGCATTCAAAAGAATCAAAATATTTAATATGTCCTAGAGAGTTTAAGTAATGAGTAAGACTAGCACCACTTACATCATAGCATACAGAATAATCATTATTTTACAGAATTAAGAGTGACAATGTCTATTTTGGCCTTTAGACTTCCAGCAACCTATGACAGAGGGTTTCTGTCATGTTGATACTTACCCATTTAGAAACTGTGCTGCAGCTGCTGTTTATTTCATGCAGATCATCCTAAAACCTTCACAGCTGGTAATTTTTGTTCCTCAAAATTTCAGTACTTTTAATGTAGTACCTTTCTTGTCCAGCCAGCTGCTTCAAAATGCACAAATAAATAACTATTTATTCAAATCATGCCTCATGCCTTTCCATTCTGTCAGTGATATAGGTTCTCTATGTGCTGATGCTTTACTCAACTTTACAGTTATTATTTCAGACAGATTAGGAAGAAAACAAAATCACTCTGTCTTTAAAACAGCATAGTAGCTGAAAGACTTAAGAGGATCTCAATTATAAGCGAATGTCAATTTTACAGAAAAGTATATGTCTTATTGTTGCTCCTGTTGCTCCTTTAGTTTCAGGTCCACCTGAAACTAAAACCTTCATGTAGTGAGAAAACAAGGGTATGTTTAGCCCAATCTTTATTCTTTTACAGCTAGCAAATTACCCTACTTAACTACTTTCAGCCTAAATAAAAACAGTCTTTTATAAAAGGAGCTATTCCATGCTTTCCCTCTCCCTCTTTCGGCATGTACTGTCATAAACAAAGTACCACGCCTACCAACTACGTCTTTTACTCGCCACTTCTCACATGCACACACCATTTACTTCAAGGAGAAGACAAGGAAGAAGCTCACATACAGAGAATGTGTGTAACTGGACAAAATGAGAATTTCCAGACAGCTACTTGTTGATGAAGTGAAAATATTTAAAAGATAGAATTCTGACATTCCACTATTTGAGAACATTTTAATATATCTCCTGGATTTGTTTAAAAGGATGAGATATACACTCTTGTGTACTATGGTAATGATAATTTATACCTTAATACTACTTTTCCAGTTCCATGCAAAGGCAACTTCTAAACATAATTTTAATATCCCTCACACATGTAAAAGATGTATTGTGGTTTTGTTTTTTTAAAAAAGAAATCTATGTTTTTTCATTAAAGCAAGTCATTCTTTCCAGTCAGTTCTCTCTTCCTCATTGTGCCTGGAATACTCATGACTGCTTTGTGCTACCTTGATAACAAACCAATTAAGAAGTTTTGTTTTGTTTTTTAATGGCCTCCTATAAAATTACTCTGTAGTTAATGAAGCACAGATACTGCCCCTAAAATGGAAAAGAAAACTAAAAATCAATAACTGCAACAATCCAGAAACCTGACTATTAGATATACTAGTATCTGACCATGAAATGATCAGGTTGGATATCCCATAAATTGCACGCATCTCGTTTGGCTGTCGGGAAATTGCTTGCATACAAGTCACCTCAAATCCAATAAGCTTTCCTGAAAGTTTGATTATAAGTGAGATTATAATTCTATTACATTAGTCACTGCAGAAAAAACAAAGAAGAAAAGAAAAGAAAAGAAAAGAAAAGAAAAGAAAAGAAAAGAAAAGAAAAGAAAAGAAAAGAAAAGAAAAGAAAAGAAAAGAAAAGAAAAGAAAAGAAAAGAAAAGAAAAATAACCAGACAACACCCTAATTGAGAATAATAAAGATGAATAACATATGATAGTTCACATAGGTGCCATGGCTTTGTAATTGCTAAATGTAATTAAAGGAAAAAGAAGTCAGAGATTCTGCTACTGCTGTGAATTGCATTACAGTTCAAAAAAAAAAAAGCCTTTCAAAAACTAGATTATACTGACATCAATCCTACAACATTGATTAACAGCAAAAAAAAAAGTCTGAAAATTTTCACATAAATGTCAGTATGAATTAACAGTGAACATGCATACATTACAGGAGAATTGTACATAAAAACTGTAATAAATATTTTCCATTTCTATAGCACTTTTCATCTGAGTCTTATAATGTAATTCATAGCACATTAGTTCTCAGTCCCTCCCTGATGTAAGCAAATGTCATGCAGGGATTTAATTTGCTCACCAGAAAAAATATCACATTTTGAGAAAAGGCCAGCAACTCATTAAGTGTCTAGCTGTGAAATATGATAAGAAATGAAGAAGCTCATATCCAACTAGGTAAGACTTAGTGAGAGGAATGTCCCCCCACGTCAAGACCTGAACTCCCATCTTCAACCCCTCTTTACAAAAATACTCTTGTGAAAGAGAGAAGGCTCTTGCAATCTCATACATATTAGAACCCAAATCTTCAAAAAGGAGGAATACCTTTACACTCTGCTGTTTGGCTGCTGAAAACAGTCCACCTCATTTCCTAGTGCAATGGCAAGTACATAATACACTAGCTTGCAAACTGACACATTTGGCCCTATGGAGAAGAAACAAAATGTTTTCGATATTACTGGAAGTGGTCATTCCCAGAGGGTCATTTTGACTGCCTACGCACCTTGTAGAGATGTTCTTCCACAATGTATCCACCCACAAAATGAATGGAGGGGCTACACAGACATATAACTACCTCACAGACAGGTACAGGTAATCAGAGTACTTCCTGAAGCTAAATTACAAAGGTAGCAAAGCAATGGCAATGGGATGAAGCTAAGTGCCTGCAGAACAGGACAGAACAAAGATCGCTGAAACAAGCTTGTTCTAAGCAGAAGTACAAGGCACTGAAGGTTTGTGTACTGGGGGACTCCCCTCCCAGAAGATATTATTATTATTATTATTATTATCATCATCATCATCATCATCTTAAGGTCAATTTTTTAAAGTTTAAACAAAGTAATGGCTTAAATTGAATTAGCTTTAAGCACACTGAGGTTATTAACAGACCACACACCAATATGCTTCCAGGGCACCATGCTGCCTTCACCCAAACCTCATTTCAAACCTCTTTCCAAATTCTTCTGTTAGAAAATATATTTACCTATTTATTTTATGTCTAATTTTTATTAGAGAATTAACTTTTTAATTTAGCATTAGCAATGGCAGCAGCAAAGTGTTTGCACGTTGTGAAGTGGTCTAGGTGAGGTAAAGGGGGTGACTGAATGAACTTTGTTGATGCAAATGGGTTGGTTGCATGAGGCAAATTCCTGCAATCAAAGTCACAGCTTCTACTCATCCCTCTCTCTGCTCTAGCTGCTCACACACAGCTGCTGTCCTGATAGCCCTAAACTCCCAGTATTAACTCACTGGTATTCATTTTGCATTTTCTATATCTCCATGATATTTTTTCATCATGAGTGCACATTGGCTTCTTTTTAGCTGTTATCTTCTCTGCTGCACGCAGTATTGCTGATACTTCATTATCTCTATCAGATTCTAAATCCTGCTTGCCAACAGGATTCTCTACTGATTTCCTTCTCTCGCACTTCTTTGGGATTCATCCATGAAATCAAAGATGAACCAGATACCATACTTGCTCATCATCATCAGATCAAATTTATGACTGCTGCATGTTCCTTTGCTTCTAATGAGGGAAAACAAAGGAAGAAAAAGGAAAACACCATGAAACACCTGATAACTGTCCAAATTTGTGACTAAGCTATGTTAGAAGGGGCACGCAGCCTAATCAGTGCTTAATAAAGCATGTAGAAACTGATGCCATTACTCAGATGTGAGCTGGCACTGCAGACCCAACAGCAAAGACTGCCTTTGAGGAAGTACGACTATCACACAGAGTCTCTGTTCTGAACCATGGCTTGCAGTCTTTGGTGAGATTTATTTTTTTTACATTGCTTTTAAAGACAAATGAGGCCAAATTCTGTATATAATTGCATCAAGCCCTATGACTAAGGTGATGAGAAATTTGACAGTAACAGAGTAAGCAAGCGAACAAGGACACCGTGTCTGTGTGACGCTCCATCAGGCTGCTAATGCCAGCTTGGCTGCTTGGGCTGCTTGCATATCCCAAGCCCTCCAGAAGACCAGTTCCTTTTACAAGTTTTTCTAAATACCTTCAATCCCACAATATTGTCTCAGAACTGCTTCTTCCAAGGCAGAACAGAGCACTTATTCCGAGCTACATTTGGTCCTTGCAGTTTGGTGGACAGGTAATCATCATGTGCAAACCTACTGACATGCTGAAACAAGCAGGTTTCTCTCCAACAGAATTTGCTCAGGAAGGTGGCGGCACCACAGCAACAGTTGCAAAAGCACGAACGCTCAAAATGCTGTTTTATCCCCATATTAGACATTTTTATAACCTGATGTGACAAGGAATCACTGGAAGGCAATCAGAAACGTTTCCCAATAAGTAAATTCAGTCTTGTATTAAAAATGATAAATTCTGTGCCTGATCCAAAGGACACTAACATTATTGGAATTTTTTTCCATTGAAATGTCTGTTTCATGGCCGTTTCATCAGCTTCAACTTTATAATAACCTTTTTCACGTAATTCTCTTCTGCAATAGGCAAGTTTTTTTAAACGAATTTTATGCTTCCCTTGTCCAGGAATATAGATTTGGAAGTCACTGTATTACAAATAATATAAATCATGAGATATTCATAATCTGGTGTATAATCACATCTGTTGTGTTTTGTTTTGTTTTAAATACAGCTGGTCTTTGTAGCACATCTTACCAGGATATTTTTAAGGTGCACGGTGCCATAACTGAATTACGAAGGAATGTTCTATTAATTCGATGTTGTAGAGCTTGGGGCTGGGCATGATAAGGCTGAGTCCCTGTGGGCAACAATCAGGGGGAAGGCCAACAAGGCAGACATCCTAGTGGATGCTTGGGGGGAGGACGCAGAAGAGGGTGGATGGGGAGGGGAAAGTGTTTTTAGTTTGTTTTGAGTTTCTCACTGCTCTAGCTTGTTAGTAACAGGTAATAAATTATATTAATCTCCCTGTGCTAAGTCTGTTTTGCCCATGAAGACAATTGTTGAGTGATATCCGTGTTCTTATCTCAACCCTTGAGCCCTTTTCATCGCATTTTCTCCCCATTTCCCTTTGAGGAAGGGGAGCGAGAGAGCAGTTGTGGCAGAGCTCAGCTGCCCAGCTGGGTAAGACCACCACAATTAGCACACAGGGGGCTTAGGACAGTGTTTAAAAGCATTCAATTCTACATTCTCCAGGCAAGAGAGATGGCTCACTACATGATGGTTGTCTTATTACTGGAGTCACCCCCTTTTCTGGAGTCATTGGCCAGAATATTCATATGAACCAGCACAGCAGGCTTTCCTTAAAAATCCTTCTTACCACAATCGTATCCTATGAGACACTCCATGATCTGCACATGATTTACTCCCATTAGCTAGTTATGCAGCAAGAAGCTTTTGTTACTCTCACAGTTTCATGGACATGGAGGCGTGTGCATCTTTCAGTTGCTTTGAAGAAAAACACAAAGCTTTTGAAAACTGTTGTCCTGTATATTTTTGAAAGATGTGCCATTCTGCACCCAGGCACACACTTGTACTGGTAAGGATGCAAAGAGCACTTCTCCGAGCACTTTATTTTGTTTTGAGTTCTACCCTTGGGAAGTGATAGAGGTGTCAAACGGAAGCCTTGGACAACTGCACAGATCAGATTTCACTTAAGTAGCTAATGTCAACCTTGGAGGGTGGAAATGAGAGTAAGTGTTCCTTTCCAGGGACCAGCACATCTTTTGTGCTTCAAAAGCATTTGAAAGTACATAAATCAAAGCAGAGTATGAACTGACAAAGCTAATTCACTGCCTCGCTGTTTTGTTTCAGTTGCATCTTTCTCAATCTCCTCAGCCAGGTACATTTCCTTTCCTTGAAAGTTACATAACAAATCAAACAAGTGGGCATTGGGGAGGGAAAAAAGGGGAGGAGAGGTAAAATTTATTACTGTTTAAAAGGGAAGGTGACTCATAAGAGAGTGGTATTAACAAAGTGACAGTATGAGATGAAGAGGGAGCACTTTGAACTCATTCTAATGATCTAATGACTAATATAATCCATTAAGAAATGCAAGGGCAAGATCTTTTTCACTGATTAACGTTGTACCTTATCCATGCTTTTAATAAAAAAATTAATATGTACTGCTCCTCAACTATCTGCATGTTTAATTAAAATGCTGAAAGCTTCCAGAAAGCGTTCATTTCATGCCATCAGATGAAATAGTGAAGTATCCAACTCTTAACCATGGATCTGGAAGCAGTAGGAGAACGTCAGAAGGGAGGAAAAAAGGCAAGAGCTGTACCACAATAAGTAGAAAAACACCTGCGGGTTTAGAAGCATACCTATTAAGCATGTTGTGTGAAATGCCTAGACAAGTACTAAAATAATTTAACACTAATAATTTATGAAGCAGATATTTTATTAAAGCTAGATATAGCATAAAACATCTATGAAAATACTGAAATCCTGTTCTTACACTTCACCAATGTATAAATTAAAGTAGTCTACTTTTAGGGACGTACTTGAACTTCATACAATTATAATCACAGTATTTAAAACCTCAAACGCCATACTCACCACTTACTCCACAAGTGTATATAAATCTCTAATGCCCTCAAAACTGAAATGAAAGAAAAGACCCACCTTCATAATGTCTAACTGAGCACTATGCAATCACCAATCAAACTGAGAGTTTCTCCTTCCAGGAAAGACACAGCAGCGTGTGTACAGCTAAGGTTCTACCGAGCACTGTACCTAGCCTGGTCAGACTGTCTAAATGGCAAGGTATTTTAAAAATGGAATACAACTCAAGCAGGCAGTTGATCTATTACAGAACTATTTCAAAAGAATGAACAGGGATCCAGGTTCCTTTACAGGCTGTTACAACTGGACTTCCTGCGGTGGTTGTACCCTGCTGGGCAGCTGAACTCCACCATAGCTACTCTCTCACTCCTCCCTCTTCCTCTAAGGAAGAGAGAGAGAAAATATGAAGGAAAAGGGCTCAAGGGTTGAGATAAGAACAGGGAGATCACTCAGCAATTACCACCATGCCAAAAACATGGCAAAACAGACTCAGTGTAGGGCGATTAATTTAATTTATTACCTATTGCTATTAGACTGTAGCAGTGAGAAACTAAAAGCAAACAAAAAACACCTTCCCCTCCCCATCCACCCTCTTTCACCTCCTCCCAAGTGGCAAAGTGGCACAGGGGATTGGGGGCTGCGGTCAGCCCATGACACGTTGTCTCCACCACTCCTTCACGGTCACTCTCTGCCCCTACTCCACGTGGGGTCCCTCCCACTGGATGCCACCCTTCCCGAACTGATCCCTTCAGCCCCCTGCTACCAAACCCTTGCCACGTAAACCCAATAGGCTTCCTGATCATAACCTTAAATAAATTCAAAATGGAAGTCTCTTACGGAGTTACTGTTCAGCTGACTGACTCAAGTGGTGGTGGAGCCAAAAACTTTTAAAGCACAGTCCCTTCTTCAGAGCAATTTGCTACTGTAAAACCAACACATTCAGCAGTGATTCAGTAGTACCTGTCTTTAGCAACAGCAATTACAGCTTATTTTCTGAGGTACCAAAGTAGGTATGAAGTATACTAAAAGGCAGTTTGCTAATTGTTTGCAAATGTCAACATTTCAGCAAGGGTTTCTAACTATTCCCAGGTATTTTGTTAGTAATTTAGACAATACTTATAACTTTGAACAGCTTTGAGCAAATCACTGCTCATTGAACTCAAGTGTCTTTTTATTTTTTTTTGAACACAGATGAGTTTTCAAAAGAACAGAATGGAACAACACTAGTATATTGTAAAAAATACGGCTAAAGGGTTTATCTAAAATGCTAGGGTTTTATTTTTAACTCCTAGAATAACAGTATTTAAAAGAGATATTCAGCTTCATAAAAGTATTTTTAAAAAGCTTAAAGAGGAGACCCAAACATGTCAATTTAATACAGAACCCTGTAGTAATTACTTCATTGATAAAAAATTAAGAGGCAGGAGTACATTTACTTCTAATCTGCATGGGGTTAAGAGAAACTGAAGCCTAAGTTGTTACATGCCCTGATAGCATTACAAACTTCCTACAGAAAACTGACAGGTTTTGTATATTCAGACTTCTAAAGAAGAATTGACTTAGTTCCACATGACATTTTGCTTAGGAAAACACCAAAGAATCAAAATGGTGCAGATTGAATGGCTTCAGAACTGTCTGATGAGCCTTATGAAGTGACAGACAGTTCGTTGTTACTAAGCAAACGTATTTTCACAAGGGAGAAGGGAAGGGGTGCTGCTATATAACTTACATCAAGAATGCCATCAGCAATAAACTCTGCAACTAGCATTAAGACAGGGTAATCATAAATAGAAGGTCAAATCAATGATAAAAAGAAAGCCAGTCCAAGTAACATAGACTTCAATAAAGTTCAAGTGCCAAATGACATGGAGGAAAAAAACATGGCAATTCTGACAGTATGAAGATACCTGTTGTTGAAGCAGTGGCACCAAGAAGGAAATGGTCATAACATGAGCAGAGCAGCTGAACTTGGCAGTTGCAGTCGGGCACGACTAGCTGTGATGAGAGACCCAATCCACATTCCTCTGACATGAGGCCTGAAACGGGCTCCAAGCCATGCAGGAGGAGCTGGTACCTGACTACAGATCTCAGAATGACCATCCTGGTTTTGGGCCAGAGGAGTGAGAGGAAGCAGATCCTGGAAGAAGTTTGATTACAACCAGCCAAATGCTTTTACATAGAGAGGGTCTGAATTTGGCATTCTTAAAAATGGTTATTTTAAGAAGCAAAAGTAAACATTTTTAGCCTAGCAGCTAAATGCTTTCAGGATAAATGTTGTATAAGGTGTAATCTGAACTTTATTTTTCCACCCCCAAAATCTTTTTCCAATCTTTCACTCTGTTGAGATTCCCACGTAAATTACAAGTGCAATGTACTGCCATTATCAGA
The DNA here is from genome assembly GCF_965140915.1 of Aythya marila. Taxonomy (NCBI): domain Eukaryota; kingdom Metazoa; phylum Chordata; class Aves; order Anseriformes; family Anatidae; genus Aythya; species Aythya marila. The sequence continues at coordinate 16,942,510 of NC_139044.1, forward strand.
CAGTGCTCAGTGTTCTTCACACACTGCCACTCACCACAGCAAGCTAAGCAAATGACAGCAAGGTGCATTTTTAATAAATAACTTCCTGGAATCAATACAGGGATTACTAGATCAACTTCTATGCACTGTGTGCACAGGAGTCAGATGATCTAATGGTCTCCTTTGGCCTTAAAATCTATTAATTAATTTGTTTTCTATAGACAAACAAACATGGCTCCAAGAACAGTCTTCACAGCCTACCACTTTTGACAAGGAAAGGACAAGGGAACACCACCTTGGCAGGGACGTGCTTTTTAATAAAATATGTTAATTTTCAGCTGATACCATCAAGTTCAGTTTAGTTATAAATTGGGATATAAACACTGTAACTGAGAAGAGATTGGATTGCTGAAAAAATTAACGGTGTTTCAGGGATCCGGGAGGAACTCTTTCAGTCTGTTGACTGACAGGCACACAAGCATACGATCAGTAGCTTAAATATTTTGCTTTTTTTTTTTGTGTAAAGCTACAGGAAAAAGAACTACAAAAATGTGAAGACTCAGTATCTCCATAGCAGAGGCTGTCCAAAGTAAAAAATAAAAGATGCACTAGAAAAGGCAAAGAAATCTAAAAGAAACCTGATTAAAATTGGAACTTGGACTTACAATACACCATGTGATCATTGGTCTAGCTTCTTTGGAGTGTCATCTGTGGCAGACAAAAAAAAAGGCAAAATGCTTGCCTTGCAAACAGTAGATTACTGGCCATGAGAAATAATCTCTTACCAATGCCACTTCCAAGTTTTCCCAGAAGGCTGAAGGCCACTGTGTTATACTACTGCTAACTGTAACTTTATTCAGCAAAAGGTTTAGAGAAGAGAATGTGAACTTGAAAATACACAAAGTGTAGTAGCCTTTCCTGAACGCAGTCACCCATGTTAATGCTTTGTTACTACATAACTACCTTGCTAGTGCTGTACACAACGGTATTCATTTAGTTTTATTGTATCTGTCATCTTTAACTATTTAACAAGTTTTACCAACCTCACACATTAAATCAAATGTCACGATAACCATGTCCCTCAAAAGCTCTTCCTAAGCTTAGAAAAACAGCATGCATATGCATTCTCTCTAGAGGATGACTTGAACGTAATGCAAGCACTCTTCCTATCAATTAATAAAACTCCTACGATAACATACAGGCTATAAAATCCTCCTAACCTTGATAACAGGAAATTGGTAGACCACAAAGGCAAGTGATTGCTAAACTTACATTCTGGAAAAAAACTCAAACAAACAAAACCATAAAAAGCAACCTCCCCAAAAGGAGCTCTGAAGAATGTTCTACTCATTAAGAAAACCCTCACGACCATTCCAGATGTTTTTAAACCACAGGTATTGACTCAGTTTCTCCATATGAGCACATTTGAGGCAGCACTGTACGGGTAAAAATCCAAGATCCCACTCAATATTCAGTCTAATCTAAAATTCGATACAGTGCCATCAACCCCATGAAGCGTGCCTGGATGCTGACCAGCAGCAGTTTGGGAGTAAATCCCCAAGCCCTGGATAAAAAAATGTGAAGCAGCATTGCTCGGCTTTACAAGAATGCAGAGACAGTGCAGGTTGCAACTTCAAGGCTGAAAAGATAGTTAGAAAAGGTGGAGAAAATTAAGATGCAATTTTATCCCAGAATATAGATAGTATTACATCAGCTGTCTGTTACTTAGAGCAACGTCTGTGAGAAGATTTGTGCAATTTGTTTTCCAAGTCAGTTAGCCTTGTAATATCTCAGTCATGACAGTACATTTATTCTCATTTTAAGGCCAATGAGCTGAAGTATGGCAAACACCTACATTATGACTCGCTAGACAGCACTACGATTAAAAGTTTCTATCTTCCTGAATTGTTGATAAAAAACCTCTGATCATTTCCTTTAACAGCACTTTTTCTGTACAGTAAAATACACAGAATTCTTTCAGGAAAGGATTCCTTTCCTACTTCTCTTTCATGAAAAGGATGCAATTATTAGGTATTTTAATGTCTTTTTTCCTCAAAAAATTATCAAGCCATCTAACAGTCAAAGCCCATTATAAACGTTCATTAAGCAGTAAATGCTGGGCAGCTCAAGAACAGATTATTGCCATGATAAGCATTACAACAGGAATGCATTATAGACAGAGGGGAACTGCCTGCAGGGGGACAAGGCCAGCAGTTTCTCCCCTGGCAGGAATCAGCATGGGAGTGCCCACGATGCCCCAGGGCACTCAGAAGTGCGTCTGATCCACACGATTCAACTGTTTAGCCCAACTAAACTGATCCAGAAGTTGGGGTCAATGTTTCTTGTAGGTCCTGTCCAACTCAGGATATTCTGTGTTTCTATGTGCAATATTTTTGGAACCAGGACGCATATGCATAAATGCATATGGCATACATTTCACTGGGAAGACCTCTCTAATAGGATGAGATTGTTAGTCAAAAACTGAAGAAAAATGTTTTTCTCTCTGCTTTTGGGGCAGTTAAATCACAAGTCTCTTTAGTCAAGAATGATTACAAGGCAATACAAGCCCTGCGAAAGGTAGCAGAAAATGATATTTCTACCAGTGACTGATATGAAAACCAATTCAGTGGAAAGGGTTTCTTTCTATATGACCCTGAGGGATATGTCTGCAAGAAAATTTCAATAAAATTTTGTGGGGGGAAAAAAAATCAAGCCTGCAGCATGCAGATTGTGCTACCTATACATATTTCACTTTCATTTAAAAAAATAAATAAATCAACTTAATTGACTGTACTCTTCTTGCATCTTCACAAAGAATTTATTAAGTTTATATGAAATCAATATAAAATGGCTTAAAGTCATTTAGAAACTTTCTGTAGCCTATAAGATGATAGATATTATTACATATGGAAGTTCTGTGGTTGTTTTTTGTTGTTGTTTTGCATTGAAGAGATAATGAGGACCTAAAAGCTATGAAAAGTTACAGGCATAGATTTTAAACATTTCAGGTCTAAGCATAAATTCTAAGCACTTTCAATTATTCATACCAATTATTTTTACACTGATTCCCCAAAAAGGCAGTGGTTCCAGAAGAAGCCAGGTTTACTTCTGGTTTTAGAATCCAAGCTTTTATGGGACTTTCACTGTATATCAAAAATGTTTCATTAAAATGCTTATTTTTTAAGACACTTTAGAAGTATAAAGGACTTTAGTCCAAAGTTGTGTGAGCATGCCTGAAATGCATGCACATTTGTGTATGTCCTAAAATATCCCAGTGAAGGTTTCTAGAAAGGAGTTGTGGCCATTCATTTGTGGTCACTACCTGCATTTTATGCTACTGAGGGAAGAGGGCTTCCCCCCCCTTCTACACTCACCCAGCCCCTGCAAATCCAAATCCACAGCTCTTATGCTGAAGGATATTTCCTCTGAATAAATCTCACTGCCACATCTACTCAGCTCCTTTCCCTTCTGAATCTCAAGGCCTCTTTTTTTTTTTTTTTTTTTTTTTTTTGGGGGGGGGAGGAATTTTTTTTGTTGTTGTTTGTTTTGAGTGGCTCTTGACAAATTCAGTTTGTGTCCACTTTAGAGCATGGAAATCTGTTGCCACCTTCTCTGCTTATGAAGCTTATTATTTAAGTACAAGTCCTTATGCATTTATTTATGTTTTTAGATTTATTTTTTTTAAGAGAAAATTATCTTTCCAGTCTGTTAGCTACCCCATCAATGGCACAATCTCTTAGCAAATAAACTTTGCTCTTGTAGAATTTGGCTTTGTATCAACTTACACTGAAAACTGCAAACTAATGAATTTATATTGGCAGAGGAAAATGTTTCTGCTTTTACAGACCCCACTATTTACTAGTAAACAAGATTACCAGGAACAAGTCCCAGTTTCCCCAGCAACTTAGTTACTTATCTCTTAAAAGACTTGTATGTTGATTTGTTCCTCTCTATGGCCCCAGTGTAATGAGTTTGTTCCAAAGCACCAGATAAATTTACAGCAACAGAATGTAGCAGCTTTTGAGGTCTGATACTCTGAAAAGTTGGAGCTACCTAAATGCTGGGTACAGGACTTGGTTGTATCTTGATGTCACCAGTGTCCTCCGTTTCAGCTTGATGAGTATCCCGCAAGATTTTTTGTGCATCCTTTCAATCATTAAGCTCAAAAATGGATATGCGGACCAAAATTTTTACTTTTCTTCTCTCGTTCCGCCTGCTACCCTTCTGTATTTTAAAACCACGAAACAATCCTTAAGTTGTGAGGCCAGAATTACTGTACAAGTTGGAGCCTATCTAAATCTATTTAACTAGAGTCCTCATAATCCTTTGCTCATCTCATCAGTGACTTTCAAGTGCATTATATTTAGAATAATGGAAAGTCACCTTTTAAATCTTGTAGGAGCTTCAGCTTTCCTGAGCAGTTTTGTAACTTGAAAACACCTTATGTTTGTCTCTGATGTTTATCAGTTATAACTATGTTTTTGTGTAGCAGAAATACACTGTCAGCTCTAAAATGACAGACCAACTACATAATCACCATGACCAGCAAAAAAATGCTGTTGATGAAAAAAGTAATCAATGGTCTTCACCTATTGATGAAGATCATTAATAAAGATCTAGGAGTAATATGGTATTTATACTAGGAAGTGAATCAAGCCTCACTATTCCAATAGAAAGTTTTTGCAGGACCACTGTTCTGAAGCAATTATACACGTTGAAACATGACAATAATACATTTTAGCAGATTTGCTAAGCCTAAATCAAAATAGAAGCACAAATCACTTTGCAAACTACAGAAGTCCATCAAATCAGTGAAAAGTTTTGTCCAGATATGGAAACATTTGTATAAAACATTCTAAAATATAGTCTCCCAGACGTAAAGAAAAAAAGCACAAATAAATAGCACACACATCTGCTATAGGCAAAGAGAGATTTTTCACAGGTTGTTAAGTACTTAACAGTGCTCAGTATCTCAATCCCATGGAAATGAAGGAGAGAGTCAGATACTGAAAGCTTTTTACATCAAGATCAACCTAATTTCCTGTATGTTAAACAAACCTCTACTAACATTTGGGGGTGTTGGGGGTGAAGTCTACCATTGCAATGTATCAGTTTGAAAACTGATAAAAGTAAAGCCTTTTCTACAACAAACTATTAACTTCTGGAACTCACTGTAATAAAATACTGAAACCAAGAGCAGTAATAATAATAAGAAAGCATTTTATAGAGACAGTAATATCTACAGCCCCAACAAGATATGAACACATGGTTATGACAGTGTAAGCCAAACCTGCTGGGCATGGCTGGGAGCTGGTTTTAGGTGCTTATCCCATATCTACATATTTGAGTGTTTCTTGTAGCAGTGCCTCAGAGAGTATGACATAGTACTAATGTCTGCAACAGTATCTTAGACACGATGAAATGATGGAATGAGAGCTCTCACCTTCAGAGTTAAACAAAATTAGAAACATTGCTATTTTTGCTCCTAAATTAGGGCTTCCCCAGGGTTTAGTTCACAGGAGGTCATTCTTAAATATTAATCTCTTCCAAATTAGCACCTGTAGGCAATTCTTCTTTCACTCCTAACAAATTACAGGGGCAGACAAATCATTTCATGAAGCTTCTCTAACAGTAAAATCTATGGATTTTACTGTTAAGCATAAACATATATGCTTACGACAACTGAAACAAGCCTAAGGACGCATGGATTTTTTGTGCTTTGATGAAAATCTGTAGGATTGCAAGAGAAATTCCCTGAAGGTAAGAAACACTAATTCCTCCCAAACACTTTTGAAAATCTATAAAAAAAAAAAAAAAAAAAAGTCTACCTTCCTACAGAACTGAACTAATATTCATTTTAGCTTCATATTTCTGTTCCAAGTTAAAAGGAAATGAAATTTTACAGGACTTTTTGACTACTTTCAACTAGATTAAGTAGAGGAAATTTCATCAGAATTATTCCTCTTTTTAAAAGCTCAGTTTAGTTTTGATGTCTTTGGTGTATATCACAGAATGGTTTAGGCTGGAAGGGACCTCTGCAGGCCATCTGGTCCAAACCCCAGGCTCAAACAGGGCCACCTACAGCAGGTTGCCCACGACCACTTCCAGATGGTTTCGAAGATCTCCTAGAGGGAAGACACCACAGCCTCTCTGGGCAACCCATTCCAGTGCTTTGTCACTTGCACCGTAAAGGCTTCCTAACATTTAGATGGAACCTCTTGTGTTTGAGTTTGTGCCCATAGCCTGATATGAATGGTTAACATGAAAAATCATCAAAGATGTTAAGGAAAGTTACTTTATTTGCTTTTGATTAAAGGGAAGTTGAGCTTGCCAGTATAACTGCAGTAACAGTCAAAGTTCTCTCTACCTTATGTTACTTCCACTGATTTTATTAAGGCAATGAGTCAGGCTTACCTCAGAGATAGCAGTTGCATGTTTCCAAGCCTTTAAAGCTGTAACAAAACCAAACCAGAAGCCACTACACATGAGAACTTACAAAGTATTTGTTCTAAGGACAAAGCTATCTGAGAAACACAGAGAAAAACAATGTTCTTCTGTTACAGAAGATGGCACCATGCTCAACCATGATGAGCATTTGCAGAATCTAAGTACATAAAAACAGTTAAAAAAAGTATAAAACTGATCAAATTTAATTTAGCTGATAATGCCATAACAACACGGTACCCACAGACCTCATGCAATTACTGCATTATACTTCATATGTTTGTCAACCCATTTTCAAGCACTAATTTACCAAATGATGATTGCTGGTTTTATGAACTACATTAGCTGGAATATAGAGTCCTCGATTTAACTGTTCTTGTCATCAAAAACATCTTTGCTGCAACTTTTTAGACCAAAACTGATCTGACTGAAGGAAAATGGCTTGCACAATGTACAAAACTAGTTTTGCAGGCCAAAGGAAGTTCATACAAATTCGTGTATATTTTAGGTTGTCTTGCTACAACGTTCAGCAAGAATAAAAACTCCAGGTTTCATTCATTTAAACCAGTTACTATAATTTAATTGTATTAATCCACAATATTAGGCATAACTTGTAACATTTGCTCAATCAGGAGAATTACTTCTGTTAATATTTTGAAATTTATAAGGGAGAAAAATACAGTATCAGAACTATTGTATTTTTTCCTCAGCTGACATCTTCACAAGATTAATTTTTCTAAGTGGATAGCCTTAAAGAAAACCTAATAAATTCTACAGAGAAAAGCTCAAGCAGACATACAGAAACATCAGCTCAAGTAACATGCTATACTGGAGCATAGTTTTTCTGCCTGCCTAACTTCTAGGTCATGCCAGGCTGTCATGGATGAGCCGTGTGGCTTTTCATGGAGCTCACTGCACATCCACACAGCACTTAACAGTGTGGGGATGAAGTGTCTATTTTCTATTTTATGACTGCAGAACAAATGAACAATAACAATTACAATATGCTTCATCTTTAGTCATCACTAGACACTGATACTCAAATTTTCAGGTCTGAAAGCAGAAAACCATGCAAATTGACACAAAGGACAAAGATGTTCAGCTATAAATGCTCTTCATGAGGGTTGGCAAAGGCTGCCTTAGGTTTTATTGGGATGAAACTATCACAGAAAGAAAAGTTGGCAAGGCACTTCACCCAGTTAAAATTATGTTCTGTTTAAAGAAATCTGGTCTACCATTTGATTTTGCACGTGGTCATGCATTTTTCATTTCAGGCAAGGTTGGAGACAATTCTCCTGCCAGAGAAGAGCACCATTAAAACCATATTACAGCAGTGAAAACTCAGTTCCATTCTTTTTTTGACTTTGCTCACTATGCAGCAAAATGCCTTCTTGTTAATTATCCACTTCATCATCAAGGGACAGTTTAATCACAAGAATATCTGCGGTTCAGGCTATCGCTGCAGTACAAGCAAGGAATTTTGCATTGCATGTAATTGGCCAGGTAATTTGAATAAAAAATCCTTAATTGCACATTTACCAAATGCAAACAGTGCAGTGCACAGTGCATGATTGGTGGAGGACATGGGAGAGCATTCAGCTGCCAAGTTGCCGTTTTTACCTCTCCACAGCACAGCTAAGCAAACAGTGCAGATGGCTTACTGCCACCATGGTCTCCTGTGGGGTGGTGGAAGTCCTTCCATTCTGTGCTGTAAAAAGAAGCTCAGCAAATCGCCTGTATATCAGGACATTCAAATTTACGTGAAAACAAAACTAGCATTTCTGAGAAGCAGAGAGAACCCAGCACTGTGAGAGCAAGAGCAAGCCAGAGACTGATACACTTGTATAAAGCAGCACAACTGTCAAAACTGACAGCATTACCAGCTCTGTTGGACAGAATGCAGTTGCAGTCTGGGAATTTTTTTTTAACAAGATCTGCACAGTCTGGGCTACAGATGTTTTCATCAGGCTGTAGGCCTGTATAAGTGTGCAGTACACAGCTGTGAAAATCAATCCTGAGCTCTAATAATTGCCTTATGGACAATTTAGATGCTACCACAGTAGGAACTTTAGAACAAGTAAGTACACATCACAATAATACCAGAAAAAGGCAATTATTTCATCTCTTGACAGACAATATCAAGTGCTGTCTTAAAGCTGTCTAGACTACTGGTTCCCATCACTGGAAGGCCAATTCACAGCTCTCATATTTCATATTTTTTTTCTCATTTCCATGCTAAATGAATTCATGGCCTGTTTATGTCCTTTGATCAACACTTCCTTTTCCCTCAGCTAGCTCTTTTCTGTAATTCAGTACTTACCTTTCTTTCCCGCAGCATATTTATAAATATCAGTATCTATTCCTCACGTCATTGACAAAGAAAGGACATTTTGTAATTTCATTTGGTGTAGCAAGAACTCTGCTTTCCAAACAGCCTCCTAGGAGCCCTCTTCTACATCTATTTCCATTTTAGATTACCTTCCTCATAGCTGACCAGAGTGGTACGCAGTACACAGCATTAGGCACTGTTGCCTTTTCATACAGTAGCAATGGTGTACTCGTAACTCTTCTGGAAGCCTTCACCAGTCTTTCAGCTGCTTTATGGCAATTAGCAGAAAATCTCAAGCCTCTCTTCCCACTTCCAGCCGATAAAACCCCTACTTAGAACAGAAATTCTTACTATGCCCCATTGTATACAATTTTTCGTTTTCTGCTACATTTTTTGCCTTCAGGACTCCAGTCCTAAAGGCATCAAATTCTGTCTTGATTTATTCCACTACTAAATTAGCAATGTCTCTTGATCCTGTGTGGCCATGTTTCTCCTACTGTGTTCTCTAAACAATCTATAGGTAATGACTTGTAAATTCTTTTATCAGTCAATCGAATTATCACAGAATCACAGAATTTTCTAGGTTGGAAGAGACCTCAAGATCATCGAGTCCAACCTCTGACCTAACGCTAACGGTCCCCACTAAACCATTTCCCTAAGCTCTACATCTAAACGTCTTTTGAAGACTTCCAGGGATGGTGACTCCACCACTTCCCTGGGCAGCCTGTTCCAGTGCCTCACAACCCTTTCAGTGAAGAAGTTCTTCCTAACATCTAACCTAAAACTCCCCTGGCTCAACTTAAGCCCATTCCCCCTCGTCCTGTCACCAGGCACGTGGGAGAACAGGCCAACCCCCACCTCGCTACAGACTCCCTTGAGGTACCTGTAGAGAGCAATAAGGTCGCCCCTGAGCCTCCTCTTCTCCAGGCTGAACAAGCCCAGCTCCCTCAGCCGCTCCTCGTAGGACTTGTTCTCCAGGCCCCTCACCAGCTTCGTCGCCCTTCTCTGCACCCGCTCAAGCACCTCGATGTCCTTCTTGTAGCGAGGGGCCCAAAACTGAACACAGCACTCGAGGTGCAGCCTCACCAGAGCTGAGTACAGGGGGAACTTATCTTACACTTTTCTCAGCACTCCTTCAGGAATCTCTCTCTTCTGCTTGTGAATAATCTGTAGTTGCCCATACAGACTTTCCAGATACAACTAAAGCACTTTGTTGGTACTGGAACAGGATAAACCATCTCCAGATGTAGAACAGAAGCGATAGAATTTGTTTATCTTTTAAGATGAAAAAGTTATTAATTCAGGGTGTTTGCTACTTGTCCATGTTTCAAAATTAAGCCCTCCTTTAAGGAATAAAAATAATAGTGAAAACATGAGATAAGTGTGAAATTCTTACAAAGATAAGCCATATAGAAAACTGTTTTCTTAGTGAGAACAAAAGAAACTTTTACAAGATGCAGCTAATTCAATTGTTTGTTGCCTAGTGTCCTGGTTACATCAAACCTGTACAATAGGATTCTCACTGGAAGGAGAAATCATGAACCAGACATAATCATTAAGCAAATTCAATCACCTTTATATTATTCAGATATAAACAGAACCTACTTATCAATGTAACGTGTCTAAACAGCACAGAAGTTTATAGTGGGGGGCTTGCCACCCCCTCTTCCCCCCCTTTTTTTTTTTTTTTTTTTTTTTTTACTGTGAGGCTACAAAAAAATAAAATAAGACACAATACAGCGTAACAAATTCCTTTGTTACAGTCAAATAAACAAAGCAAACATGTAGAGTTTTTATCATAGGGCAAATGCAAATTGCCTTTGAGAAAGTGAGTTGGATACCAAATTGGTATAATCCATGTACACACTCTGAAACACGCTTTGTACAAAAACAGTGTCTTTTAAATGTGTTGAAAATATAAACAGTAACATAATCAGAACTTACTTCATCAGGGTTGGACCCGATTGAGGTCCCTTTCAACCCCTAGAATTCTGTGATTTTCCATTCCACAATCATATAAATGCACCACCTCTAATATAGTCAGAAGTTTCGTACCATAGCATAAGATCAAATATCCTGCAGATATTAAGTAAATAATTTCTTTTAATTAATTTTCTTCATAGGCAGCTACTTCAATGGAGGGTCAGTATCTTGGTAAATAGACAAAACGGTGAATTTTAATACAGCTATGTTACCTTGAGATGGCTTAGGAAGTTAGCCAGAACTAATTTAACTTCATGTATAGGACAGCCCAAGCTTGTCCAAATAGCTGGATGAAAACGGCCAAGCTTTCAGAAAAGTTAACCATACACATCCCACATTTAACATGACTAGGACTTGCAGAATCTCCGAATTTAAACGAGCCATTTTTTCGTGTACAGACACATATGTGTTACACAGCTTTGGATAAATAACCTCTACACATAAGGGGTAGATATCTTTTAAACCATGTTCATTTAACAGTAATATTTTCTTACTAAAAACCTAGAAATTGTTTGCCATTAGAATTATTTTGTAAACCACTTTTGTTACTCTAAGTACAACAGCACTTCACAGTAAGTATTTATTCTGTTAATAAAAGGTTATCAAATGGTCAAGACATTAAATAACCAAAGTAAAGCTTACAGGATTCAAAGCTAGAAAATGAATTCATGCTTTACAAGTTTCATTTTTTTTTTTTTTTAAATCATCATTAGTTAATTAAGTACAGTTCAAGAATATTCCCATTAAGCTACAGGAGTTCTGATTCTTAAGAATCCCCTAACTACGTTCTTCATACTTAACGGAATGAAGTAAAGAAGAGAATTTGGGACTTTCAGTAAAAAATCTGTTCTCAGTGGAATCTAACAGAGCAGGGAAAGCCCTGATGATAGTTTCAGCCTTACAAAGCTAGCAATCTTCCTTCTATTTTTTCTTTCTGAAAAACAAACAGACAAAACACCTCCAGCCCAAATACTTGCCAGTCTTCCATTGGGGACAAACTATAACGCATTAATCGTATATTTGAAGTACATAGCCTGTTTAAAGAATCCTCTGATGTGAAGTATCATACCTATTTCATCAGATCCTTTGTACCTTACAAAGTTACCTTGAGTGTTTTTCTTTTGCCATCCGTAACTATGCAGTCATAATACCAATATAAACTAACAGCATTTATCACTAAACTGGGGAGAGGCTCTTTATCATTGAATGTATAGATAGGACAAGGAGTAATGGCTTTAAACCACAAGAGGATAGATTTTGATGATTATTTTTTACATTTGGAATAAATTCTTTACTCAGAGGGTGGTGAGGCACTGGCACAGGTTGCCCAGAGAAGCTGTGGGTGCCCCATCCCTGGAGGTGCTCAAGGCCAGGCTGGATGGGGCTTTGGGCAGCCTGGTCTGGTGGGAGCTGTCCCTGCCCATGGCAGTGGGGTTGGAACTAGATGATTTTAAGGTCCCTTCCAATCCAAACCGTTCTATGATTCTATGATTAATCTGAATCCCTTCAGTCTTTACTGGCTCTGGCACGGTTCTATTCATCTTTGCATTTCATTGTAATACAATTTCAGTTCAGTGACTAAATACATTCACCCTGAGTTAAGATTCACAACTACCCAAGACAAATACTAATAAAACTATGGCCTGTATCATGATGTGAGTCAAGAGACTAAGAAACAAGAAGCAAAAATTTAATCCAGAAGTGAGCTGGGATTTAACTCTTTTCTGAAATCATTGCAGCAAGGCCACTCTTAATGCATTTAGCAGCAATTAACACTCAAAGCCAAAACAGCTGCACATTGCTGATGCTCTCCAGATGCAAGCTAAGGAATTAAATCACGGGATAATTCAATTGGAAAATTGCTTGTAATTATGGAGAATGCAGTGACTGCTTGACTGCTCGTGGTGACTGGTAGCTGCTTCAAGAATAGTGAAGTAGTCTACGCAATGCACATTGGATACATAAAAGTGGCTGTGTTAAGAAAAATCTCATTTAGTTTCACAGAGATATGGGTTTTACGTTGTTAAAACTGTATTTGCTGACATTAATGACAATCCATTTTCACTGTGCCATTACTGCCAAGGAGCAGAATGACCAACTATCACTTACACACAGACCAGTAATATGAACTTATAGCACCTGTCCTCTGAAGGAACTCAAAGTACTTTGCAAACATACCAAAAATGGTCTGATTCTAAATAACAGTGATCTGAAAAGGGTCTGTTCTTCCTCATCTTATGTAATATACATGCAAACAAACAGACCTGTACTAACATGTAATTTAAATCCTTGGTGCCACAAGGTTGACAACTTCTGGGAACAAAGGAGGGTGCTCCTCCACTTCAAACATTAAAGGTAAAACTCAGTTAGATTCAACAACAGAAGAGTAGGATGCACAGAGGCTGAGCCAGAGAACCTCCATTATTGTTGACAATCAGAAAAAAAAAAATCCAGAAGAAATTGGTTTGACTTTTGGATTTACAGTTAACAGTGCAGGGGGAAAAAAAAAAAAAAAAAAAAAAGAAAAAAGCATCATTTCATCTGTAAACTCAGCAAATGTATTCAGAAAGTAACAGGCTGATGCAGTTTTCTACACTCCGTTTGTAAAATAACCTTACCAGAACTGAACCTTATTAGCATTACAGCATTTGACAGTCTGCAGATTATTTTAAGAGTCTTGCTGAGGGACAAAATGGCTGCTGGGTGTGATCATATGCATACTGACTCAGTGATGGAATGGGAAAAACACCTAGGAATGCTGATTTCCAGTTTTCTGGTTAGCTATTAAAACACACAGCTCTCTTAGTTGTCAGAAAAACAGTTAGGGCAGCAGTGGTTATTATAACAGACTATACTACCTGTGCTTCAGCTACTGAAAATTACTTTGCCTGATTTTCTTTTTATTTACTTCAAAAAGCACTAATACAAAAAATCTTTGTGGAACAAGAAATCATTTACTTACAGGTGGCCTCCGAAATCAATCACCCCACATCAAAAGTTAAAGTTGTTACTTTTAGTACTATCAGCTACACAATAATTAAAATTGATTATAAAGTCACAACCTGTCATTAGGCTGCTGTCAATTGAGAAAAAAATTCTTCAAAAGCAATTATTTTAAGTGATTGTAAAAAGATTCCCATCAATTAAAGAGACATCTGGTAATAGGGAAACCCTGATAAATTATCTCTTGTTCTCAGTGTTAGTACTTTTCAGACCAAAGGTGATGCAGGAAAGAAATCCTTATGGTCATTATCTCTGCCTGAAGAGGAGTAAAAAATCCATTGTGCTGTGGCCAAAGACAGGTCAATCTCCTTCTTTAGATATGTTTGGTGGTGATCAAAGTGCAGGTCTCAGTAACAGAGATGACAGGCTCTCAGAGATGACAGGATAACATGTTCTGTGAACCCAATCTGGCAAAAAATGCTCTGAGTATTTGGGTATTGGGTAGTCATAAGAAATAGAGGTGTTTTGTTTTGTTTTTTAAACAGATGCCTGTAATACAGCAAACACTGATTCTTAGCAGGACTATGCCCTAGAGCAGTTTTTCCAGTGAACAGAGATGCTACCATTTTTACACAACGCATCCCCTCTGTTGCTTCCCTAGTGTTTTTCCCTCCCCGAGCTACGTCATTGTTACAGCTTTTCATTCTGAAGACAGAAAGCGGTCAACTCCACCGCCAAACTTCCAAATCTCAACAGAGTTCTCAAGAATATAATGCCTGTACCCTCCTGAACTTGTTCTACAAGCTTACAGTACAGGTTGTCAAACTGTTGTTGGTCTAAATTTCTGGTCTAATACTGAGTCTAGAGGGGATCAAAATGATTAAATGGACCACGCTGAGAAATGCCCTGTGCAAAGGTAAACCTCACTCCATCTTTCCTATGTCCCCCACCCCGAGCAGGAAGCACATAGCATCAACATACATAACAAGCACCAATTGCCAAAAAGAATAGAAAGGTAGAAAGAAGTGGCACAGCATTACTTCCTTATACTACCAAACAAACTGGCATCTCTAAGGCAAGAAAGGTACTGCACCCACATTAAAGAAAAAGGGAAAAAAAAAAAAAAAAGCTGCAGCTCATACCCATACCAGGTCTCACACCTGCAGCTGCCAGTGAGACAATGCACATGGCACATCTGTATCACTTCTGTGACAGTGTCAAGCTTTAAGGAACAACATATTCTTCGACTTAACATGCTCCTGTTGCCGGACAATGAGAAACTGGAGGCTTTCAGCAATTTCACAAACAGACTGATTATAAATACACCTGGGCTAGCAAAATGCCAGTTCCCGTGCTCTGTAACCATTCATCCTGCAAGCTGAAAAGAACAAGAGGGCAGTACTTGTTAAAGATCAAAGGAGAAGGAGGGAATAGGAAGGTGTTTTTCCGAAAACACAACAAAATAAAGAGTAAGGATTTGATTATGTTGCTGGAGTTAAAAAAAAAAAAGTGATCTGAAGTTTCTGCAGCCTGCATTACGAGCAGTTGTCTTAGTTACACAGAACTCAATAACTCAGCTCCATCAATAAAACGGCCTGGCTGCTGGTAAAAGTAGTGTACCAGGTGAAAAAACAGGTAACCAATAAGTTAGTTAATTTTCATAAGTAGTTTAGGTCATTCTTGCTGTAATGGGCATAATTAACTTCACACTAAGTGCCAGTCTTTGGCGCCCCACCCTCTCTGATGGTTACTGGGTGTGATGTTAGATAACACACATATTAATCGGTTTATAGCTCTAATACATTTCACCTGCCCACCCACAAAGCAGTCTGAGATGCATAATTTCATGCCGACAGTAAAACACATGGTAGAGAGTGATGAAAGTATTGCCTGTAACGTGTCCTTTCCACAGAGCTAATGCCCATCTCTTCAGGGATATCACAGCCAAGCAGAAAAGCTCTTCCCCTGGGTTATGCAGTGCTTTACACCCAGACGAGACACCTCACCTGGTTAGAGTTCAGTTATTTCAACGACACTTCATCACTCACTGTGTAAGGAAAATGTAAGCCAACAACCACTCAAGGTGTGCCCCTACTCCAACACATTTTTACCTTTCCAGACAGACACATTCTCCCCACAAGTCAGTGGAAAGAACTGGATTGCTCAGCTTCACACAGCACTCAGCCATACCAAACCCCAAACATCTCAGCTAAGCACATAAGCAAACACACAACACCAATACCACGGAAAGTGTATTAGCTCTGGTATGACTTTATAATGTGACTTCTCACCTGTGCAAGCAAAACCCAAATGCTGGTTCCCAAAGTTTCATCTGCAGTGAAATACCCCTTAATCCTCTCACAGCCTCCTGTCAAATTTCCACTGTATAACAGAGCAGGAGGGTTTGGGCTACTGGAAGCCCAAATTCTTTTTTTTTTTTTTTTAAATAAACACGTTAATTTCTATTTCTTGAGTTTTCCTTGATTTTAAGGTAATCGGGAATTCACAAGCTTGCTGAATATTTGTAAGCACCTCAAATTTCACAGAAGTCCATATTCAGTTCAGCTCTACACAGGACAACAATCACTTGAGCCCCTTGAACACCAAACCCCTACCATTAACCATTTGTTCTTCACACTGGCCATGCAGTGAGAAATGCCTGCAGCAGGCCACACGCCAACCTTGAAAAAGATGGGACCGCATCTTTATCATTTCTTGCTTCAAAGTCATTACAACCATCTCTGTTTTTTTCAGGAGGTTTACAGGTAACGGAACCAGATTTTCTGTTCTCTAACTAGGTAATCAATTCCTTCAGTAAAGCTAAGCCTCCATCTCTGCATCCATTTAATTTTCTCCATAGGTGGCTAAGACAGACACCTAACCTGCACTAGTATTCATATTTAAACAAATGTATTTAATGAAAATTGCTATTAAAAATGTTAATTGGTGCTGTTAATCCAGCTGTTGTCACTGATTTGCAAATGCCTTGGCATCTTTACTAAGCAGTATTTTGTAGAATCTGCTCTGGCATAACAGATACTACTTTGGCTTGATTAGTAATTGGAAAATTAATCTAAGAAATTTCAGTATGGAAAATTTCAAGTTCTGTATGTCACAGAGAACTTCAGCTCTATTAAAGTGGCCTTTTTGATGTGTATGACCGGCTCAGCCCTATCCACAGTTGGCTGCCTAAAAAGCTATAATCTGTTACAGTAGTTGAACATAAACCATTCTCTGTTTCCTCTCCACATAATTCCACACCTTCAGGAAAAACACTTAAGAGTAGAATTAAACCTGCATCAGTACATTGTTTAAACATGGACTTTTATTTCTGCACTGCTCTGAATCAGCGCCTTGAAACCTGAACATCCTTGCACCTTCAGCTGTTCAAAACTGGTATCAGAGCTTTGCAGCTTGGGCTTTTCTCTGTTAACAAAATTACTGTGACAGGTGAAAAGGAGCTCCCATCTAACCTTTATTATGCTGTTTATGTGCCTTGCAAGGCTCCAAATGACTGCCAGAGATGCTTATCTGTGGTATACAGCAAAACGTTTCCCTTCATTGCCTGACCTTTCCACTTCCCCACTGGAAGCACACAAAAACAGTGAGATGAACCACCCTAAAAGCAGCACACAGAACAAATTACTGCAGCTCTGTTCTAAATCAGATTGTTTCTTTTGGCATAGGCAATGCTTTGGCTGTCTGAATACCTCTTCAAATCTGGTGAAGTCTACTCATCATCTTGTTTGCTCATGTTTACACCAGACAATTTATATGACAGCCTCTCAGAGAAGAATGGAAAGAACTGCTCACAGCCATAGAAGAGGAAGAAGAAAAAATGCAGAACAATGACTAAAACCCACTATTGCTTTTTTTAAAAAAAAAAAAAACAAAAAAAACAACAACTCTGAAGGAAATGCCATTTAGAAATAAGCTGTGCTTGCTTCTTTCATCTCTGTTGTGACACCTGAGTATTCACCTAATAAAAATGACTTATCTGAGTTTGCAAGTAGTATGAACCCACTATTATCAAGTCAAGATTCAAAAATAAAGCAAAACACAAAACATTTTCCTCATTTTAACTGAAGACAATCCCTTGTATTTATCCTTTTTTAAATTCTCATCCATGGAAGGCAAAAGACAAATGCCAAGCATTTCTAGGTTAGGTGCACTTGATAGATATGAAAGACTATGCCACTGAGTCTAAAGGGGGTTAAAGGAACTTAGAGGAAGTGATTTTTTACCAAAAGAGGCACTCAAAATATAATTCACTACACAGAAAGGCAATGATGCTCAGTATAGGACTGGCATCTAGGTTTGCAGATTCCAAATCAACAACATATTGTAGCATGTATCCCAGCAGACTTACAATATAGCGTGGGAGCGCTGTATTGTATCGCTCCCCGAAGCCCCAAGGCAAGCCTGTCTGCCTACAGCAAATACTGTGGGTAGCTGCTTCCCTGTCCTGCTTTCCCAGTATGGCCATTCTCATGTTCTTACATTATATGATCTGTTTAATTATCGTGCTCTCAAAACAAGCAAAGAAAACAGATGAAACTTTAGGGATAGCTTCTAACTCATAATTGAATGGAAGATTATTCATTATAAACTACGCAAGATGTCTGGGGCCACCTAAATGGTCATTGCATGGTATTAAGAAAAGAAAACATCTTTAAAGACGTAAAATGATTCTCATTCAGTATCTTACCTTAAACACTGTGGCCTTCTTTGATGACTTTGAGTAGGATAAAATAAGCATTCTCAGTTTAAGCTGCTATAAGAGAAAACTCTAGAATTGCACAGTTAAGCTCACAGATCCTTGTAGAAAGGGATTTGGGATCCCTGTAGAAAGGGCCTATACACAGGCCTGTAGAAAATCCCATACGATAAACTCTATTTATTAAAAGTGAACCAGGCCAACTTAATGCCAAAAATATTGCAGAGTAACAGGCATCTAACTGTTAGTAATAGTTAAGGTACGAGAGATGCATGAAGTCTGGAAGAGCTAGGAATACAGCTCAGCTTGGGCTATTAATTTAAACACGTTGTATTCTAGTTTTGCTTTGATGACATACAGAAACCCTTCTCCCAGCTCCTCAAAACAGTATGAAGTAAATGCCTGACGTAGAAGGACATTCTCAGACTCATAGGTAAAGAAACACAGCTTATAGGAATAACTGGTAATGCATGTAATTAGACTATGCTTGGTAAGTAGTTTACAAAGTAGCTACAAAGTTTACAGTGCCTTGCTGATGCTCCTTCATCATACATTACATTTTTTATTTACAGAGACTGTAAATAGAGACTACTACTACTGGTGGTAGCTGCCATTAGCATGGCTCTCTCTCTCTCTCTATGTGTATATATATATATATATATACACACACACATACACAGAAAACCAAGGCAGCAGAAAGGCTAGAAAGAAATTAAAACTATCAAACAACAATGTGTAAATTCATTGAATGTTCTTTGCACAAATACATGAGTTTTCCGTACTTGAAAAGTACAATAAAAAACCAATGTGCCCATGGAAATAAGCACTCATGGATAAAGAACACTACCCCTACTACACAGGAAAAAAAATCACAAGTCTGTGTTAATGCAGTAGTCTTTTCCTATAAAAAGGTTAAACACAGCCAAGAGCAGAACACACTTCCTTCCAGCTGTCCTTTCAGTTTGCCTCTCATCTTGACAAGGAGAAAGTGTCTCTAAGAGTGAGAAAGAGGCCGTTTTACAAGCCATTTATTCTTCATTGTCAGTGCCTTTTCTGGATATACTCGTGGAAGTACATTAGTCACAGGTATGCAGCAAGTCCTCAGAGCACACTAACATCTGATGCACACTGAGATTAATTTTTATTTTTCAGCTTGGGGAACAAAATGTTTCATGACGAGTTGCAAGCAAGTCTTCACTGAGTTAAGGAATTAGCAGAGAAGATTTCAAAAATCAACAAACACGCACGCTTCTCCACAGCCTGCATAAATACATACCTACTGTATAAACAAACACACTGTCCTACAGTGAGATGATAATTTGTCTCTTCAGAGGAAGCTCATTAAAGAAAAATAACATTGCAATAACAAAGCACAAGTGTCGTACTAATGAGAAGAACAAGCTGCAAAATGCTAAGAACATCTGGTCTATTTCTTGTACTATAAGAGAATGAGTTGGAAGCTGACCATCATAAAAAAAGCTTTTTTTCTTTTTTCTCCTCACAGCCCAGCAGACTATGAAGCAAGTTTGCTTTGTTTTTAGTGCATTAAAGTTATATAAACTCCTACAGAGCCATGTTGCAACACTTGATATGTGTGTTGCCAAGTTGAGGATCAAAATTTAAATCTCATGTAGAGCAACCATAACTATTCACTGTAAATAACATTTTTGATTTGAAAACCCTCTCTGTTTACAAAGAACGTGACAGTGACACCTATAAATCCATAAATCTCTCATTTGCAGTAAGACCTATGAATAATTTTGAGCCTATGTGTTGTTTCCAGATCTTGCTTTGTTCTCCTAATATTTCACTTGTGGTTTGTAGCAGATCTTTTAACCCAAACACAATGATTATTTCCACTGATTCAATAGCTAAATCTTATGGAGGAAAATAACTAATAGAAAACCCAATTCCACTCTGATTTTACAAAATAATGGAAGTTTACAAATGTTTATAATATACCTGTTGTTCATCTGAATACTTATAAATAATAAAACTCGGATGGCCTCATACTATAGCAGTATCTTTCTAAAGACTATTTGAACATCTGGACTGAATCTCTGCTGACTAGGATGAGCTATATTGTCCTCCAACATTAAAAAGAAATGTGTTTATTGCACGTCACAAATTTTAGAAAAAAAATGAAGATGTGAATATATGAAAAAACTTACATATTTTTCTTCCCATAAAATTGAAATTCTCCTGAGAAGACAATTCTGTTTTGTTTTCAGACCCTGTCAAACCTCAAACACCATATATTGATTTACTAAAGAAAAGAAGTATAAGAAATACTATGAGATCTTGTTTAAAAGATATATAAGATGGATCGATTCTGTGGGATCAAGGCATATCCTGAAACCAGTCTCAGGATTAATATAAAGGGAAGACTTCTGTCTAGCATGAATCCAACTACTCTGTTTACCCTGTATTCTTTCCCCTAGTAGACAGCTATCTTTTTAGCATTACAAGTGTTTTTTCTGCTTTAGAGTACTACACATTAATTAACATCTGAGCTACTTGCTTCTTGCAAATCCATGTTTATTTATACTCTGCAGTTCTGTTAATAAAGTGATAACCTGAAAGAAAATGTTATTTATTATCTTATATTATCCTCCTCATTCTTCTTTGTCTGAGTAGTCACAAATTAAGGTCAACAGCCATTTGATAATCCCGCAGTTCATTATCTCCCATTTGGTAATATGCTCAGTGCCTTAGCCTTGCTCCATTTCTTTAATAATAATAACAAAATCAAAATTGCATTAACACAACGTGCAGATAATTGTTTTAGAACTTACACAAGAGCTTTTCAACTAATCAGCAGCTGGCTAGGATGCTGTCATCTGCCACTTCCCTTGCCCCCTTCATGAAAGTTTAATTTACATTTTCCATTAAGGAGTTGCTTCAACTCATATTCACATTTGCAGACTGGCTTATTACTTCCCTTCCTTGTTTCTCATTTTAAATAGTAGTCGTACCTCCCCAGCTGATTTCTTCATCTGAAATTTTTATCAAGTATCTGCATATTTTCATGGTCCTGAAATATTCAGATAATAGAAGCTTCAATTCACTTAATTTATCTAGTACCACAAGACTTAAATGAGGAGTAGGCAACACTCTTGCAGGAGTGGTCAAGCTTCTAATCCTTCAAGTTTAAAACGGTGTTTGCACTTGTAAATACACACTGACATTCAACCAAGCACAGATCTTGGTCTGGTTTGTGAATACATATTTTGGGTTCCACTGCTGCTGGTCCTTCCTCCTTAAATACACAAGATGAACTTTGTGCTAGTGGTTTCTCTCTTCCTCTGCCATGTAAAATCTATCTCAGAAGCACTGTGCTCCTAGATGAGAGACCAAAATTACTGTCCTCTATGAGCCCAGGGGCAACACAACAACATGATGTTGCTGATAGGAAGCTCATCCATGGGTTGTCTGGGAGAAGGATAATACCAGCACTGTGAAAAGGTCACAGGAGGGATGAATTCTTGAGTGGCACACTTTCTGATGAATAGTAAACCACCCGTTACTCAGTGGCTCTGCCGCACAGAAAACCCTGAGTTTGAATCAAGAGTTGAATAAAGATGCATGGAATTTATGGCTGGTTTGACCCACTGGAAGTTTATAAGAGAGGTCAATGACTTTTCCACTTGGGCATGGCAAACGTGTTTGACCACACTGCTGCAAAGTGCAGCCTCTCCAGTTCACAAACTCTGTCCTTCTAACCACTGACTGGACTGTATAACTAGCCTCCTTAGGAAATACTGCCACGGTTGCATGATCTCCAGTTCCCCATATTTCATTACAATAGACAGCAGTACATTTGGTGGTACAATATACTAGGAAGGATCATAAATAATTAAGAATTAATTACACTTGTCAAAAAAAAAAAAAAAAAAAAGCATTAATTGATGCAGAATTCTAGATTTTCATAGCAGTGTTTTGTTTAGTTATGAATTAAAAGAAAAAATGTCTAGCAATGGATTGCCTACTCGTTGCAATACATACAGACCAGATTCAGATACCATTAGTAGAGGTTTTCTTGTCAATCTTTAGCATATCAGTGGAATTTTAACATTAAATCTCTAATTCTGCAAAACGTTAAAAAGCTTGACTTGAAAATATTAGTAGCTCCAGCAGGTCTTCATGGACTGTGCAGGGCCTAGGAGGCAGGCAACGGAGAAGACTGAAGCACTGTGGCACAGAATTTCTGAAAATCTCACACAAAGTATCTTGGCATACACACTTCTACAGATTTCTACAGACAGTCCTGCAATTCTTCCTACCAGTCAATGTTTTTGCACAAGAAATGGTTCCATACCATTTACAAGACTTTCATAGAACAGCAAATAATATTAAATATTTAAGTCACACCTTTTCTCTCTCTAACTCTAAAAGTTGTTCCAAAACAGTACAATTCTCTCCTTTTTCATAAAGGAAGAGAAAATTGGGGTGAAAGATGGGAGAGGAACAGAACACCACACCAACCCTGCCAACATAGGCTAAAGATCCATCAATGTCAGCCATCTGCTTCTGAAAACAGACAGGTGTAGATACATAGGAACAAATATATGAACAGGGTGAGCAAACAGTTGCACTTCCCCAGATTAATCCTCTGGCCTTCAGGGATATATTGCACAAGGATTTTCTGAGCCAGAAAAGGATTGTAATAGTGGTAATTATTTTCTTCCTTGCACACCTCCTGTGCACCTGCAGAAGGTTTTATCTCAAACAGTCCCCTCTGGCAATTGGTCCTACAGTTTTATTCTGTGCAAAATACTGAGGGATCTCATTTGTTTTTGTTTGGAACCTGACACCTACTAATTTAATCTGATGATGTTCAATTCTGTATTAAGAGAAATAAGGAATATTCCTTCTATATTCATCATTTCCTTACTTTATAAAGTCATGGGAGTTTACAAACCTTTAAAAATCTTTCATAAAGATTTTATAAAATCCCATGATTTAGTAAACCACTGCCACTGTTAGATGTCTCTTCCAGGCAGAGAAGAGCCCTAGTCTGTTTGAGGGCTCCTAAAAGAGAGCCATTGCATCCGTGTTTCCATTCTTTTAATAACTTTCCCAGATGTACTAAATAATTTTTGATGTATGGGAACCAGAAAAGAATGATGTATTCTAGATATAGGTGACCCACATATTTATAAAAGCATATTATTTTCTATTTTCTACTCTTTTCCCAATTAATTCCAACATGACATTTACTTTATGACTGCTAATGAGTTGATATTTTCACAGTTCTATTCTTACTCAAAAATCAGCTTGAATAATTGCAACCAGATCAGAATCTATTCTTATATATGCCAACTCAGCCTGTTTCTCCCACCACTTCGATTCACATAATCTACACTAAGTTTCACCCTCCACCATTGTCTGGTTAAGCATCCTTTTTCAATTCTTTGTAAACCAGACCTCCAATTTCCAACACTGAATAATTTAATATCAGATTTTGTCACCTCAACATTTATCCTTACTCAGATCTATGATTTGCGTGACACTACACAATGAATGTGTCAAGTGAACATAGCACTTAGATGTGACCATAAACAAACACTGAGACATCTAAAACTTGTTCCTCCTCTAGGTACTCAGTTCCATGATGATTTTATCTGATTCCTAGACACTGAGCTGTGTCATGCTGCAGGGAATGAATAAATAAATAAATAAGTAAAAATACTTCTACAGTGTGTTTCTTCGGGATATTTACCAATGATTTCCTGACAAACCTTTTACATAAATGTTTATGAAGCACAATGAATCATACCTATGACATTTATCTCTATCAGTGTCTTAACATGACTTGATAGTCAAGTTATAAGGATGACCTAAACCATCTCAAAAGCTGGTTACATTATCTGTTTCTCCCCGTGCATTACTGTCTGCAAAGGAGATGAAATAAGATTGAGATAATTGGAAGTACAATTTGCAGGAACCACTGGGGATTGGAATTACTTGTGCTTAATTATTTCAGAATGAAACAGACCGCATAACTATTTGTGCCAAGCAGCTGTAATTAAAGTGATTTAAAGTAGAGATGCCAGCTCCAAGTGTTGATTTTTCAAATGAGTTTTTATACACAAAAAGTTAGTCACCTATGAGTTTCAGACCAACAGTTCTATTGAGGGGCTTAGGAGAAAATTGCCCAACATATTTTAAAAAAAATAGCATTTAAATTAAAAGCATAAAAAAAAATAAATAAAAAAGACTAAATACAGACAAAGGTGTAACTCCACCAAAGAAAAGCACTACTGCAGTGCCCTGGTCAGGCCCTTCACCTGGAATACCTTTATTGTTCTCTGTTTTCTCCATTTTTCCCACTCCAGGAAAGCAACAACTACTATTTTTAATTCAAAACTAGCATGTTTAAATTCAAAAATTTCATTAGCAGTCAGCTTGCTTGAGGGTTTAAGAAAAGGAAAAATACTTTCTCAGCAGCAGACATTCTGATTTACCTCAAACTTTCACTTAACTATCTTTGTAGCAAGAAATTTATTATGCATATGTATGTTCTTTGATGTGAAAATTAGAAGATATTTGCATGCATCACAAATGTGGTCCATCTGTTTTAAACACAATACAGAACGCACTAAAATGACTTGGTTTGCTGATGAACTAGTGTTCAAGCAATCGGCCTTGAAAGTTAATTTATAATGGCTTTTTGGGGAAAAGTTCTATACTCTTGATGAGGATGAGAAAACAGAATTCAAGAACATGAACAAAAGCTGCACTGAAACTTTTCCTTAGTCTTTACTTGAACATAAGAACTGTTACAAGCAGTACTGTCCTATTGCAGGTCTGCAAAGTCAAATGACATCTCTGATGCTGGCTAGTGAGGAAAGGATTTTTTCACTTGTAGCTTTCTGTAATAGAAGCTTTTTGAGTCACGGACTGTAAGCAGACTTGAATTAAATAACCAGTGATTAATGTGTTCTGCAAGAATTTATCCACCCCTTCTTATGCATACTTCTGGCCTCCATAACATTAATTCATGCATCTTATTACCACGATTTACTCAGATACTACAAGAAAAATATTTCCTCTTGTATGTTCTATACACGGTATTTTTAACTTCATGGCTGTTTCCCAGTGCTCTTCAATGCACACTTTTATAGATCTCACAGTCCTCACATTGCAGACAGAATAAAGCATTTAATTTTCTTTTTTTTTTTTTTCTTAATATAAAAACTGTTCCATAATTCCAATAATGTTTGCTATCCTTCCCTATACCTCTTTGTTTCATATTCCTGGTTAAGCTTATAGCCCTAACTCCACTTTTCCACTTTGTATCTCCATTCTCAACCACCACCCCACCCTTATAGGCCAAGGTTTCAAGCAGGTCTTACTAAACAGCAGGAAAGGCATTAAGAATTTTTAGCTTTCTCATGTTTAGGAGGGTAAAAATATACCTACCAATCTTTTTATCACTTTAAATCTTTAAGAAATATACTGCTGTTCACAGTTATGATTATAAGCAGGAAAAATAATTCCAGCAAACCACATTTTCATCCAAGAAAGAAGAAAAGTGTTACACTCATTTCTCTTCATGTTTCCTAGTTGTCTCTATAGGCAATAATATTTCTTACATTAAGGGCAAAACCTAACTTTTGTTTTCACACCAAATAGAAAACCTAAGCCCTGAACACAAGGATAAACAG
Organism: Aythya marila; assembly: GCF_965140915.1. NCBI lineage: Eukaryota > Metazoa > Chordata > Aves > Anseriformes > Anatidae > Aythya > Aythya marila. The sequence continues at coordinate 16,968,575 of NC_139044.1, forward strand.
CACCTAGAGCAGTGGTAAAACCAGACTGAGTGATTTTAAATATTTTGTTCAACCACAGAATAACCTTAAACATGGGCACCACAGGACTATTCTCATCCAGATATTGTCCATAGAGAGATCAGCCTTATACAGAATTTACACAATACTATGCTTTATAGTCTGCTTCTCATATATATAATGTAGATAAAAGCAGATACTTCATATTCAAAGTGACTGCCTTCATTTGTCATACTGTTTGAATTCATTGCCTCCTGCAGCGAAAGGATTATAACTGCCTGAAGTATTTAAAAGGACATGGTTGGTTGGTTGTTTATTTTTGGTTGGTCGGTTGTTTAAAACCAACCACTATAATGAAGGCATGACATAGTTGTATACATCGTACCTTTTGGCGTATTCTCGGAGTGATCTCTCTCTGGCACATCCGGGATGTTTAGCTGTGAGATATCCTCTGCACTCACTCTCAGCCAGGCTTTGTTGGGTGCTTCCTGATCTTTTGATGAAAATGAATATTCCAGCTCACAAGGAGATTCAAAATTGCAATCAAATACTGGAAAAAGAAAACAGACACAGAACATACCAGGTTGATTAAGTTCAGCTTCCTCTGTGCTAGAAAGTATGTTTACACACATGTACTTTTTAAATGAGTAGCAATAAGGGAAGTCCGTTCAGAAACAGGCATAAAATTGTACGAAATGGACCACCCCGAGATACATTATGGTAGTAGCAGCAGATCAAGAGGAAGACCCAAAAGCCAGTAACTTCTCTTGTGAGCAGATAAAAGGGCAGAACAGGCTAAATCAGGGAAGGGAATCATCTAGACTAGTAGCTTAGTTGATTGATAAAAATGAGAAAGAAAGCAAATGTCATCTGGGATGCCTGTTTAAATTCATCCAGGACCATTACAGTGCAAAGGCTACTAACAGAGTTTATATAGTCATGTTCCATCTCAATGAGCACAGGACTCTGCAAAGCAAGTCATATATCCTGGGCATATGGGTCATGCTAGTAGCCATAGGGACTATACCCTGCAAAGCAACCTTCCGACTCCCTGCATTTGAGAAGCTTGACCTGCTGTTTCAAAACTTTAGTCTCCAAGGCTGTAGAGCATCTGTCTCCAACAGACATTTCTTACTGAGATGTTTTTTAGAAACCAGTTACCTTGTTGGTATAACTATGATTTGCTTTCGCATGTCCAATTTACTATCAAACCGTAATTCAAGTTTCTTAACACAGCATGTATTGATAACGCACAGATTTCACTTTCAGTTGTCAAGACTGCTAATTTTTATTTGAATGCCCAGTATATGTGGCTTTATTTTTTCTCACCAGTCTGCACTCAACACAATACTCAGTACCCGAAACTATTTCTGAACAAATTCTAGCTCCTCTTTGTAGTCTTCTACAATGTCTATTGTGAAATTGAAACAAACAATCTGAATGCACATTAGTCAAATTAACTAATACATTTTAAAATTTAATTACATTCTCTATTAAACATCTAATTTCTTCTTAGTGAGCCCACATTTATGTAGTTCAACCTATTCTCCTGGTGATACAACATCTTCTATTCTGAAGGTTAATATTATTGCCGGCTCCCGACGGTTCTCTTCGCTACTCAGGTGTTTTGTCAATCACTCAGCATTTTAACTGCTTCATACCACCACGGAAACCACATAACGTAGGGAATCCATACACAGCAGAAGTAGTGATAGCAAGGATTTTACATATTTCTTTAAATTTGAATGCACAAGCTGCCATCCTCTTCAGGCTTCCATGCTATCAATATACATTTTACAAATAAATGCATGAAGCACACTTCAATTTAGGCAGCAGTGAATGGTGGATATATTCGCGCTACACAGTTTACTACTACAATATTGTACTCAATCTTTCATATCTAGTCCCTTATTTCTTTAAAAAAATAAAAATAATAAAAAAAAATCTATAAAGTGTTGAGTCTATTAAAATTTGCACCAAAGCCCAAATGGACAAAAGAGCAACCAAACACTGAACTACGTTTTATAGAAAATATATCATTATTACTGACTAGTTCAGTTACAGGAACACCTTGATCAGTATGTTCTTAAAGGCACTGTCAAATAAATAAAAGGAGGGGGAGGACAGAAAATAAAAAAATACACAGCTCATGCAAGGGCTTCTTCGACAGAACGCACAGAACGATGGAAGCGGAAGCCTGGACCAAGGAAAACACACAGCAATAGCAAACATTTCAAATCAGACATTTCATTCTTTGTCGGCTTCTCTCCCTCAACAGTCTTACATATTTTTATAAGCTTTCTTGTGGTCACTGTTTGCTTCCACTTCTCTACCATCAAGCTGCTGGGAACAGAAGCCTTTGTGCTTTCTCTTACCCTCCTGTCCCCATGCAGAGAAGGTTTTTGTGGACATCCACAAGGCTCTCTCATTTTCAAGAACCTCCTCAAAAGACAACTGTATATTGTTTGGGAAGCATGTAAAACAGCAGGCTTCTGACTTATGACTGGGACACTTTAATTGGGATATGTCATTAAATAAGTTATCACATTTAGTGTTATGACCCCTGAAAACAACTAAAGCTTCCATGTGAAGTGGTGAAAATAAAGAAAAGAAGACAAGTAGTAATACTATTTCCTTCCCTTGCAATGAACAGCCTACAGAGAAGTGGACATCTCACATGCTGGCTGTGGTCAAGCTGGAAGGCCTTTACAACAGATTACTCCTTGAAAGAAGAGGAAGCTATTTACATTGTACATCTTAAGAGCACCTGTGATTTAATGAAAATATAACTGCATCTTTAACAGAACTCAACAGTCCTCCCACTCCTCTCCCTACACCACCAGAATATCTGCATTCTTCATAAGCTCATATTTAAATTAATCTCACATCAGAACAGAATTTCACTGCTACTATCTTATTCAGCACAAAGAAATGATGACAAAGAAATGCTATCTGATGCAACACAGCAGAAGGCAATACAAACATAATCCGGTTTTCCAAGCCTAATGTGAGTTAATTTCCCATTCCCATGCTTTCCATCTTTTACTACATCTTTCACAATGTTATACACTTTATACAAATGTATATAATTTATATACTTTTTTTCTACTGACAAACTGTTGTTGGTGTGGTATGTGCTGCAAGACCATATAAACTACATCTGCAAGTAAAGAACCATCATAATATTTGAATTAATTCCACAAATCACCTTTCTTTTTTTTTTTTGCCTCTGCTTAAGAAAGGTCTTTCAGATTCCTTTTTGACTTTTGTCATAACATGTTTGACAAAAAACCCAGTGTATTTTTTTTTCTTGCCCAGCTAAGCATACAAAGTAGTCATTTGCTTTTGGAAGACGAATAAAAGCCACTCTGACCATTTTTGAAAAACAGCAAACTCTGCAGGAAAGATAATTAAATATGTTAAACACAACCTCCTCTGATTATTTTTTAAACCTACTACCAACACAAATTGACTAGATACAGAGCTTTAAGACTTGAACAGTGTAGCTAGATAGTTAAGTGTTTTTTGTTTATTTCTATTAAAGAGATATCACAACGACATATATCCTGTGTATGCACAGCTATACTGACATTATAGACCCTAGAAGCTCTACAGGAACTTAAATTTAAGCAAATTGCAAATATTCTTTTTTAATATACTGTTAAACAGCAAACCTTTGTCCAAGAATCTTTTGCATTTTCATCCAAAGGACACTAAAGAAACAGGATAGTTTAATTTATTAAAGTCTATTTTATCTTAATTACTCTTTTAAAGAGGAAACAAAAGATGATGTTTCTAATGAAATCAAGGTAAACAGCTGTTTAAGAAAGGCTGTAGACATAAATAATTTAATTTTCTGTTATTTAAAAGTGTGTAGGATTCCAACCATAGACTGAAAAGAAAATTAAGCTACTATCTGACTGAAAAGCCAGTGACATCTGTGTATGTCTGATGATGTGAAGTGTCTTGTAAATGCTTCAATTTATTTACTTTAATCAAAGTAGTCATCAGCAATAATTTATGCACAAGCAACTAAAATATCTGTCAACCACATCTGTTTTAATTAAACTGATTAGAATTTTCCAATAAAATAGTGAGTTAACAGTAGTTTAAGCAATACCCCAAAACACAGTAATCTGCCAAAAATATCCTTTATATTGCTTCAGGTCAGATTATGGATCATTCACTCTCTGGATTATTTTAGATAATTTCTGGAAGCATGCCTCACAGAATAATGTTTTATTTAGAATTATAATAATTTACAGAGATATAAACTGCCTGTTCTTTTTAAGAAAACGTTCTTTCTTCACCTGACCAATAACAAATTAGGCTTATTTATTTTAAACCAAGCCTCCGTTCAACCACAAAGAAAACTTACCAGCAGGTACTTTCCTCTGAGAATGCACTTTTGTTGTTCTACATTTGTCTGTATTAAAAGGGTCCTTTTCACCCCGGTCTTTTGGCTTTCACAAATCACTCCTCTTTGTTACTCTCAGCTGAACACCCTTTTGAAAAGGCTTGGTTGCTTTCTTACTTTACTAAAATAGACAAGGGAGAGAGTAGAGGTTCTCCATTCCCCAAAGAACCAGCTCAGAGATGCGAATCCCAAGTGGCAATAATCAGCTTAAATACGACTAATTTGTACTACCCCTACAGATACAAGTGCACAATGTAGAGGTCACTTACACTGATCAAAATAGGACCAGAATCTTCCTCAAGAGTACACCTTCTTCAGTAGCAACAATCACAGAAGCAGTGTGGAAACAGGTAAAATATTTTTGTACAGAATGTCCCTTTTTATACAAATACAGTCAGTCTTTGTGGATGAGACAAAATTTAAATTGTATAGTAGAGATGTGCTCTGCTGAGTGAGCTTTGAGCCCTCCCTCAGTACGCACTAACCTCTGTTATACTCATGCTATGAGGCCTATAAGCTTTTAATTTATGACAGGGAAATGACAAATTGATTTTCCAGTTATTAATCCCAGGGACAAAACCAGTTCCTACAGCCTTTCCCCATTCTTTCTGAGTAGAAAAGCGCAAAAGGCACTCCATCGAAGGGTCTCAATTTCCTCAAGACATTTCTATCCACTGATACAGAGTTACATGTGTGGGGAGATGCAAGGATACCTGCAGTGGTGTTTCTCCCAGAAAATAGAGCTTGAACAGGAGACTTGGAGCTCTCAGGCTGTCAGTTCAGCAATCTGCTGAAAAGTTAGGAGGAACTTGTGGAAGAAGGCACAAAAAATACAGACAGGGCCCTTGGAAGTGAGCGCTGCCCCACTGGCACATAGACGTGGTGAAACCACCCGCCGCCATTTTGTGAACCCATGGCCTCAGGTGGGTTCACGGCCTCTGCTGAGCCCCAGACTGGTGCGATGGCTTGGCTCTTTGGAAGCAGCCAGCATACAGCTGGCCCCCCACCTAGGGGTAGCTAAAAGAAAGATATAAAACTACTGCAGGGTCTAAAGTAGGGTAACAAAGATGATGAAGGGTCTAGAAAGCAAGGCATATGAGGAGTGGCTGAGGTCACTTGGTTTGTTCAGCCTAGAGAAGAGGGGACTAAGGGGAGACCACATCATGGTCTACAGCCTCTTCATGAGGGGAAGCTAGATGTTAGGAAAAGGTTCTTCGCTGAGAGGGTGGTCGGGCACCGGAACAGGTTCCCCAGGGCAGTGGTCATGGCACTAAGCCTGCTTCAAGAAGTTCAAGAAGTGTTTGAACAATGCTCTCAGACACATGGTCTGATTTTGGAGTCTGAAGGTGGACTCACTGGTCTCTGTGGGTGCCTTCTGACTCGGGATATTCTATGATTATACAGCTGGGATGTGTCCTGTAGGCTAACTGACCAGAGGTATCCCAGTAGGGCTAAGTGAAAGCAGTCCCCAGCATCTCCCCCCATTTGCCTGAGCCCCCACCCCTTTCCAGGCAGCACATCAATCCTGTCTCTCTGCACAGGCCCCTTCCCCACCTCCTCTCACCTCAGAGGCTTCCCTGCCCCTCTGCCTCCTGCTCACTGCTGCAGGAAATCCCTTCAACAACAGGGCAGAGGCTTAGGAGGCCGCCCAACAGCCATTGCACAGCCTCGCGGCCCCGGCAGGAGGCCAGGCTGGTGACCACCAGTGGGTGCCTACAGGTGCCTGTCCACAAGTGCTGCGTGCGAGGAAGGCTCCAGCCCGACAGGTCCGCACGCAGCACAGCAGGCTTGGTTCCAGCACACAGCATCACAGGAGTGAGTCCTGGCAGGCTTCAACAGCACAGCTTATCCACATTGAAAGCAAAACACCGAGGTTTCCCTCGGGAGGTACAATTGAAATTAAGATTGTATTCTGAAAAAATAAAATAAAATTTTTTGGAGCATTGCCCAGCAGGACATACAATGTCACTTGCTCTGCAGAGACACGGCATCGACTGCCGGGAAGAGAGCTCAAGATCCCGACGCTCCGGCTTCCGAGCCAAGTGTGGAGCGTGCTGCCTTCCTCCCTAGGGAGCTCAGTGCTCTCCTAGTGCCAGAAGCTTTTAAATTAATCCCCCGAGGGAAGCGAAGCAACAGCTGGATGAGCCACATCTTAGAGAAAATTACAATAATGCAAAGATTTGTTTATTAGTTAAGTCAATCTTTAAAATGACAACATACATTTTATATCCACCTGGTCCCTTAGTGTACACCAGGGACTGAATCACCAAAATCTTTGACAGCTGCTTTGTTTGGTGGAAATCGAGCTACAAAAAAGAGCCAAGACTCCTTTATCAATCAATTATAAGCACAGTCTTTTGAGACAGCTACAGAAAGAAGAACGAGGAGTGGGTGTGGGTAGCACAACCAGCAACAGCTCTGATTTTCATTCCTCCCACTGTGAAAAGTGACAGAGCTCATCTTCCACGCAAGAAATACTTGTCCAGCACATCTCCCAAGCATGCAGCAAAAACAATAGATTTAAATGCATTTCTAATGTCCATTCTGACCAAAAGACTGAAGTACTGTCTAACACTGATAGTTAGAAAACATGCTCCAGTTGGCACAAAACAGCAGTTGGATGGAGTGTCATATTTTGACAATTCATACAAGGGATCTCTTGCATGAAGTTTGAAAGATCTCTAGAGAAAATGAATACTTGAGAGAGACACAGGAAGAAAAGACATTTGTTGTCTTGCTGTGTATTACTCTATTACTTAAAAAATATTGAGCTGTCATTGCATATTATCTGTGAATGAAAAGAGGATATAAGAAAAAGAATAACTTGAAAGAAAGTAAGATTTTCTCCCCAGTAAATTTTATTTTCCTTTCTTGCTCAGCATAGCCTTCAGCTTAGTTAGGGACAAACTGCTTTCCTGTGATTTTCCTCCCCGTGGACTTCAGTGCCATTACACATGGTAAAAACACCACCTAATTGTTGAACAAGAATTTGTGTGCATGTATATGGGGTCACAGCATCTACTATTTTATATGCAGCAATTCCATTAATTTAGTGTAACCATTGTTGATCGAAGTCTTGCTCTGTTATATTTATAACACTATTCCCAAAACAGTGTTAGAATACTTTTAAGATTGCAAAACGCTTTCTTTGAAAGTTAGGGTATGTTTGAATTAAGGTGGTACTTCACTTTTACACTACCTTTAATAAAAAAGGCATTGATTCATTTTTCCTTTGAGACAAAGTATTACTCTGCTCATTCCTCTCCTGACTTTATCTCACCTTCCAAGCTGGAACTTGTTGTAACTATTAGTTCATATCTATGCTTCTCACTGCGCCATGCAAAGCCAAGTATCATGATAAATTTATCATTCTGAAAATGTCCATATTAGTCTGATTTATTGTAGATGCATAAAACAAGTAGTCATGGGAACATAACTGTAGCACAAACTCATCTAGCTGCTGCCCTCTTTTGTTTGACAATCAGACTCATTGAGTTTCCTGTCAGCAGTGTTTAACTGGCATTCAACTCACGTGAATGAAACAGTGTTTTGAACGCATGCTTATGAATACTTGTTCAGCAAGGGCATTCAGCCTACCAGAGAAAAAAATTAATCATCTGATACCTCATTGAGCAGCAGCCGTGTCACTGAGCATCATATACGCAATGAGAATGACCCCAAATTACACCACAGTAAAATTAGTCTGATACATTTTTTTTTTTTTAGCAAACCCAATTTAGGAAATCATGATCTCTTCACAAACAAGTGTAAAAAGAAAAAGAAAAGAAAGTGTAAAAAAAAAAGTCAAATCAGTTTGCTGAAGTCAAAGAGCTGAGTGAAATTATTAATAAGTTATTAATTGAGCCATCCTTTGGATTATGCTTTTAGTACCTATTAAAGCAAAGCTGTGAATAATTATGCACTCTTGAAGGTATGTGTTCCTCCTCTGCTGAACTCACCTTTTCAAGCACGCTAGTCATTTGATAGCTGAATCTGCACTTTTCCCCTGAGTTTTATTCCCAGTTGCCTTAGGAATCCAAAACATCACTATTACCTTTAGTTCCTAAATTTCAGGGGAAAAATATCTGTAAACGAGATTGCAAGTCTGACACGGCCCAAGAGAGGTATTCCTGTCTTTTGTGCAAAGCTGGTACAGAATGGATGAGAAGTTCAGCTGCTACTGGGGGACCTGGTAAAGACACACTCAGACAGCACAACTGGGTAAGAAGAGTTGAAAAGTAAAAGCTGTCTCCAGCTTTCCAAGCAGGAAATGGCTATGTTTATGCCTGTTATTCTCAGAAACTACGTTCTTCTTTCAAAACAGAATTTGGATGGGATTAAATGCATTTGATTTTTTTCCAGTTGGTAGCACTTTCTGCATTTGCCACCATACTCTGCCAGAATCATGCTCAAGGTTTGGTGTTGTTGACCTCCTGGGGGCACGTAGAGGATGGGGACGAGAAAGGTTTACTAATGACACGAATGCTTCCAGGCCTTAAGGGGTGCCTGTTGTCTGGAACCCCTGTTATAAAAGTTTAATCGTTTCTATGCAGAGGACAATTTTTTATACAATACCTGTACAGAAGAGAAAATTAATATTCAGCCAACCAGGACAAGAAATAAAATACGTGGCTGGATGCAGTTAATCATGTAAGCCTCAGGACGGGGTTCCATCAGTGCTGCAAATGGAGGGCTAATATGCTGCAGTAAGTCCACGCAGGCAGAATGCATTTAAAGTTTGTACTAGCTAAACAGTGTATCTCAGAAAGAACAAAAATGAAACGAAACGAAACAAAACAAAACAAAACAAAATAAAATAAAATAGTGATTTAAAGACTTCTCCTGCCCTGTGGGTTAATTTCCCAGGTAATTTTGCCTTTGTGTGTTTCTTTAAATCTGTTTTCTTCAAGGCAGGAGGATGAAGCACCTCTGAGATGTTAGATGATTAATCAGTGCTTGGATGGAGACAAATATAGACACTCAAGAAAAGATGGAAAAAAGCATTGTAAATGCTTCACTCTCAAAGCATCCTGTTGTGCCCGTGATTATCTTTTGGGATTGCTGCATATAGTTTCAAAGACAACATCAAGCATTGTTCCTGTCAGAACTGGTGTGGCCGTCCATCAGAATGTCCATTCTGAGTGAAGGAAGAGAGAACTTAGTTTGACAGAGGAAGAGGGACCCTGCATTTCAATTTACGCAGCCTTTCAATCAAAAAAATGTATCCAATAGTGGAATACGAGAAAAAGGTAATTAGACAACTTATATTTTCCCACTCCAGCAATGTCAGTCAGTTAATTAGATAGGTCCCATCAGATGATGAGGGTATTTTAATAGATGTTTTACTGAGCACTCTGTAATCTCAGTCATGGCAGAACTGGAAATACACTCTACCAGTAAAATACTGTTGGGTTTTATTTCTGCTATTGATTTATTGTGTCATTTTGGATTAACTGCTTAATCAGCAGGCAGGGGTGGTCCTGAGACAAGGTTACTAGCATAGAAGTTGGATAATCTAACTTTGTCTTCTGCATTGCTCTGCTGAATCCCTGTGTGACCTTCAGTGAGCTTCTTGGATCCAGAGCTAATAATCAGCTGCTGAAAGGCACAGTTTACATCCCTCTCATGGTTATCACATTTCTGAAAAGAAATTTAGATCCTTGGAAAATTTCTAAGAAACATTCAGGTGCCTAAAAGCTTTCAGTGTGCAGAGGAGTAGGGAGAAGTTTTAAGAATTGCTCTTTCAGGCTTGAACAATGCTTACCTGCTCTAGTCAACATACACACAGCAGTCCTCCACATACTGTGTATCTGAAGTGGCAGGAAAGCATAGCAGTGCCATGTGGTGTTCTGGTCTGAAAACATTGACAGCTACTGCTAACCCTTTAATTTACAGGAAGCTCTGCCAACTTAAGGTGCAAAGCTAGCAAAACATGTGACTCCTGCCCCTCTTCCAGATTCCTCACTAGTTTCAAGGTGCACATCCTGAATTATACCTTCTGAAGGAGAAAACAGCTTATAATTGGAAACTGGTATTTTCTATAGTAAGCATACTAGTTAATGTTTTGGGGACCTTTTAAAAATAGAACACAAAGCAGAGGAGTACATTCATCCAATTTTGAAGCACTGATTAAAGATCATATTTTGTGTAACACATCATCAAATTCCTGCCTTTGCTTCCAAAACAGATGATTGGAATGTGGTAGAATTTGGTCCCATGCAGCCAGCTGAAATCATAATAAATCATTTTTGCTTAGATGCAGTACATTTATCTCCATGTGGCGCTATCAGATGGAATTGATGCTTTTAGATTTAAGAACAGTCTTCCCTTAGAATGGTATTACTGAGAATCTAAAAGAGTTTAGGAAGAAGTAATAAAGGATAAATTAAAAATCACCCTTGCAACTTCTAAGAAAGCCAAGCGAGAGAAAAAGATTGGACTACTGTCCCTTCCAAAATGAAATTCATGTGTCCTCGTCGTTCAAGCAGATACAACAGCTAGGAGCAGATATTGTATGCCAGCGGAAAGAATATATATTGCACACATAAAAGGCTGCAACATAAATTTGAAGAAATATGGACCTCCTTCATATAGGTAGGTCAAACTTTTCCCTCAAGCAGATAATTACAGGCTTGGGGTGAGTAAATCTTATTAGCTTCTCAGTACCTTAACTCTTCTCATAGAGACTGGTAATAGGCATACAGTAGACATGTACTACTTCAGTGCTGAATGTGCCTGTGGTTTGCCAGGAAATAGGTCATACCAAAAAAAAGATTCCCTGATTTTGGAAAAGATGGAAGTTGTGGAAGGAGATGCCAAGGAAAACTGATTTTGCTACACAACTCCTCGATTTATATCACTGGATTCAAAGATACCACCCAAATATTTGAAGTATCAGTTTGGAACTTTTTTTTTTTTTTTTTTTTTTTGAGGGAGGGAGCAGGGTAGGCTGGGGCAACCCAGGTCATCAGAAACCTCTGTGAAGATGGCAACAGGCCAAGTCCAGCTCTTCAGAAATGGTGTTCTTTGGCCCATAAACAGGATTAGGGAAGGCCCCAGGGGAAGCTGATAAGGGACAGTAAGGCTTATTAGTGCCCCAGGGGCTGACAGGAGGGATACTGTATCCTGGACTGTTTGATTGTTTTGCCCGACAATTATATGAATATCCTTAAGTAATTAATTACAGCCTCTTGAGGAAAACATATAAATGCTACTTACTGTGTCGTCCTCTATGGGAGAAGAAAGGAGATGTATCTCTCATGACCCAGGTCAAGTTCCAAGCAGAGAGACCAGGGGTAAGATGAGGGCTGTTTGTTGGGAGATCCGAAGTGCTCAGACCTTACATTAAAAAACAAAAACAAAAAACAAGCATTACGTATGACATAGTTGCTTGTATGCTACACATTAAGTGCAAATATCAGCTTATATATTGTATCCACTGAGTACTGATATTAAACTATTTCTTGGTCATTTTTTTACTACCAAATAAGTCTGTGTTCAGGGAAACTGGAGATAAATTGCTTTTCGTAACAGAGTTATCATCACTTAGAAAAACTGTCAACTTTAGTCCCACACAGATTCTAAGTTCTCAATGACCTTTCCTTAAATCTTTTATTCGTAAAGTCTTGTTAGCATTCAGACATCCTGTACATGGAAGAAGCAAACATACACAGCTCCTGTTCAACAAACCTATGCATCTAGGAGATGCGTTTGGGGATCAGAATACTGCACTGACCCAGAGCATGGAAGTATCTGTACAAAACTGCACTAACTGTGCAAGACCACAGTGATCTTAGAGGTGCAAAGAGAATCTGAAGTAACACGCCAGGTCAACGTGAAATAATATAGGTTTGAAAGCACAGATTTGCCCTGTGAACGTTTACAGTGTGTTTTTTTTTCTTTCTTTCTTTCCTGAGGATAACAGGATCTTGAGTATGCTCCTTTAATTTTTTGAACTCTTCAGGGGAAAGGAAGGATTTAACTTTGTAGAAATACAGACAGGCAAAACTTGTCTTTGGGAAACTTGATGCAACAAAATAAATCTGTGGCTTGCTGATATGTTCTGATTTCTCGGAGAAGCCGTAAACAAACTGTTGTTCAGAAAGAAAAAATAAAAAGAACTATTAAATCGATCTATTAAAATTTTTGTCAAGTATCACAGAATCACAGAATTTTCTAGGTTGGAAGAGACCTCAAGATCATCGAGTCCGACCTCTGACCTAACACTAACAGTCCTCCACTAAACCATATCCCTAAGCTCTACATCTAAACGTCTTTTAAAGACCTCCAGGGATGGTGACTCCACCACTTCCCTGGGCAGCCTGTTCCAATGCCTCACAACCCTTTCGGTAAAGAAGTTCTTCCTAACATCTAACCTAAAACTCCCCTGGCTCAACTTAAGCCCATTCCCCCTCGTCCTGTCACCAGGCACGTGGGAGAACAGGCCAACCCCCACCTCGCTACAGCCTCCCTTGAGGTACCTATAGAGAGCGATAAGGTCGCCCCTGAGCCTCCTCTTCTCCAGGCTGAACAAGCCCAGCTCCCTCAGCCGCTCCTCGTAGGACTTGTTCTCCAGGCCCCTCACCAGCTTCGTTGCCCTTCTCTGGACCTGCTCAAGCACCTCCATGTCCTTCTTGTAGCGAGGGGCCCAAAACTGAACACAGTACTCGAGGTGCGGCCTCACCAGAGCTGAGTACAGGGGGACGATCACCTCCCTAGCCCTGCTGGTCACGCTGTTCCTGATACAAGCCAGGATGCCGTTGGCCTTCTTGGCCACCTGAGCACACTGCTGGCTCATATTCAGCTGACTATCCACCATCACTCCCAGGTCCTTCTCTGCCTGGCAGCTCTCCAACCATTCCTCTCCCAGCCTGTAGCTCTGCTTGGGGTTATTGCGCCCCAGGTGCAGGACCCGGCACTTGGCCTTGTTGAACTTCATGCAGTTGACCTCAGCCCATCGGTACAGCCTATCCAGATCCTCCTGCAGAGCTTTCCTACCCTCAAGCAGATCGACACATGCACCTAACTTGGTGTCATCTGCAAACTTACTGAGGGTGCACTCAATGCCCTCGTCCAGATCATCGATGAAGATATTAAAGAGGACCGGCCCCAGCACCGAGCCCTGGGGGACGCCACTAGTGACTGGCCTCCAACTGGACTTGGCTCCATTCACCACGACTCTTTGGGCCCGGCTATCCAGCCAGTTTCTAACCCAACGAAGCGTGCGCCAGTCCAAGCCAAGAGCAGCCAGAAAACAAGTAAGAACAATGCAGATGCTGGCTTGAAGTACTTTAGTTTAGATACAATGCTAAGCTTTGCTATAACAGAAGAAAAACAATATAGTAAGACCTCCCAATGAAAGTTTGGTAAAATTTTCTGTAACAAAAGGAATTAACTTAGAGTGATAATTAATTGTGTCAAATAATCATCCTCCTGAATGGGTAAATAATAATGGATAATAACAGAAACGTTTAAGGGGATAACAGTAAGCAAGGTAAATGGCTAAAGCCTTGGCAAAAACATTGTTTTGATTCTGCTAAAGCTCTGCCACTTTCCTCTTTCACATAAGAAAAACCTGAAAATTTCAGAGGGACTTGTCAGAAGCTTAAGTACCAAGCGTTGGTTGAGCCCTACCTCATTCTCAGTGTATTCTTATTCTTAGCAGTCCTGTAACTGAGTAATGGTAGCAAAACCAAAAGAAAAATAACTATTTTCACTTAAGAACTGCAACTTGCTCATTGCTTAAAGCAATAATCTTCATGATAAGAATGAACTTTGTGCTGTTTTGTAAGCCATTCCCAAAAATTAATAACCCTAATGGCTCAATTAAATTTGGTCTCTATGCTAAGTTACAGTATAATCATAGAATTATAGAATCATTTAGGTTGGAAAGACCACTAAGATCATCAAGTCCAATCATTAACCTAGCAAAATGAGCCTTTTGTCCCTACTAGTATGCTTTTTAACCACAGAAAGAGAGTTTAGACTTGTAAGGGAATGTTTGTGCCCCCAAAATTAGGGTATGTACCTCAAAATTAGGGTTTGGACCTAAAAATTAGGGCTTTGGGATTTTCAGCTTTGGGGGCTGGATCCTAAAACAACATTCTGATCCCTCAGAATGGGTGTTTGAACCCTAAAAATAGGGTTTTAGCCCTAAAATTGAGGTCATAGCCCCTAGAATGGGGCTTAAGGCAACAAAAAAGAGCATTTGTCCTCTCAATTAAGGCTTTAGAACCCCAAAACGAGGATTTGTTCCCTAAAATGAAACTGTGGGCCCTAAAAATGTGACCTGAATCTGAATACTTAAGGTATGGGTGATAAAAAGGTGGTTTTGGATCCCAAATGTAGGCTCAGGATCATGAAAATTATGGCTTGGAGTCTAATTACAAGGTTTCAGTTTATAAAATCAGCCTTTAGTCCCTATTAATATGTTTTCTAGCCACAAAAAATAGAGAGGGCGTAGAGCCTTAAGAGATTGTTTGTGCCCTAAAAAATGATAATTTGAACCTTAAAATGAGGCTCTGAACCCTAGAATGTGGCTTTGGACCCTGAGAACGATTCTTTGAACCCCAAACTGAGGTTCTGGGCCCTAGGAAAAAAGAAAAAAAAAAAAAAAAAGGTTAGGAACCTGAAATTAAGACATTGGCCACAAAAAAGAATGTTTCAGAATCCAGAAAAGGGGTCTCTGGACACTAATGTGTGTCTATGGACCCTAAGAATGATTCTTTGTACCCAAAACTGAACCTTTGGGTCCCAAAAAGAAGGCTCTGGTTACTAAAACAAAGGCTTTGGGCCTGCAAAAAAGTGATTGGGGGTTGGATCCTAAAATGATGCTTTGATCCCTCAAAGTGGGTTCTTGGAGCATAAAAGGTGGCTTTGGGCCCTAAAATTCTGGCCTCATCTCCTAGAATGAGGATTTTGGAAATAGAAAAGGTGTTGTTTTATTTTATTTTTTTCTCTCAAATAAGGCATTGTACCTGAAAAGGGCAACTTTGCACCTTAAAATGAAACTGCGGGACCTAAAAATAAAGCATTGTGCCCTAAAAATGACAGCCTGGGCCCAAAAACTGAGGGTGTAAGCAATAAAAAGACAGATTTGGATCCAGAACAGAGTTGCAGGGCCCTGAAATATCCCATTAGCATCTGGAATTTAGCAGAAAAAAAGATGAGGCCAGTCATTTGAGGGTAGATACGAAACCTAGTGTACTGCCTTCAACTGTGAATAACAAAATAATAGGCAACTATGGTATAACCTTTACATTGGATTTTCCTTCTTAACATGAAGACATAGTTGACACATCTTTCAGTAGCTCATGATATACCCTGATGTGGCAAAAAATGTCAGGATCCATTACAATAGATATAGATGCTGCTAAAATAGATTTCTTCCTACAAATGTGTTTCACTTTGATGCTAGTATAAAATAATATTTAAAAAATAATAATAATAAAAATTGAGCTCCTGTAATAAACTAGTTTTAATATCAGTGGACACAATAAGTGTGTTCGTCTTGATGTGAGATGTCTAATGAGTAACAACATCACTGGAATATAACATCTCCATCCAGTAACACTCCAAAACAAGGAAAGATTTACAGCCTTAACACAGGTCACATGTCTTGCACAAACAACAACTTTGGGGCCTCCTTACACCTACAAGACCCAAATTAATGTAGATATCATGCATTTAGCATTGGTAGGGAGCCAAGTCCTGGGATCTGAATCCTGTGAAGACACAAACCTGAAACCCTACCTGTTCCCCATGGGAAAATAAACAGAGAAAGTTACACAGATGCATTCTTCTCTTTAACGCTGCAGCCATGGAACTCAAAATTAAATCACTGCTCATATCCTGACCACCCTTACTTAGGAATCAGAAACTCAATGATCAGCTGCAATACCGTAGATTCCCTGGCACTCCTCACTTTCAGAAATATGCCTCTGACAACTCTAATGCAATACATGTACATGTCTCATTCCTCAGAAATCATGCCAGCCTTCAGCCTCATTTAAGTGGGTGTGTTCCCTCTGTCACCACTATATACAGTAAACTGAGATAAAAAATAAAGTTGAACATCTGGAAAAAAAATTGAACATGAAAATAAAGTTGAACATCTGAGCAGAGAATATAAGGCAGTCCAGGCACCTGAATCTCCCCTCTATCAGCAGCAAGAGCTGCAGAAGAGATAACATCTCTCTCTCTCTCTAACTCTCCCCCTCCCTCTCTCAGAATAGAGTTACTGCAATTCATTTTAACCTAATAACTCATTTTTTTCTCATATTCCTTAGGATTAATTTTGTAACTTCATCTCAAATGATTTGCTTGGGCTATTGGTCTGAACTTGAAGACAAGAAGATTGTATCAGAAGTTATGAATCTTTCCCAATTAAGTTATCGTCAGAGAAAGATGCTGGGTAAAAGGTTTTTTGTAGCCAAGAGGCTACTCTTCACAGTGAGGAATGATTAGATTTCAGAGTGAGCTGTAGGTTAGGAATAGGAGAGACCTTTCCTCTTCCACCTCCAGGGTATTTTATGACCAGAAGGGTAATTACAGGAGACCTGCATATCAGCTAAACAAATGCTTCTTGTGCAGCAATGGTAATGTAAACACAGAGTACACTGGAGCCATTTCACAAGATAATTTTTTCCCCCTCTCTGAAACAATTAATATTGAAACCAATAAGCACTAAGAAATTTTGTTCTCTTTCTTTCTAAACCTACTAACCTCCCATTATGGTTGTCTGCACCATGGTGCTCTATCACTTGTCAACAGTAACCCCAACCTTTAAAAAAAATTAATGGATTACCAACTAGAAGCTGACAGCTTCGTTTTTAGTAGCCAGCCATTTGGTGAGGTATAACAGAAGTTTTTTTGATATTCCTGCCCTAAAGGAATATCCAGGGCCAAAACCTGACCCAAGGTACTCAATCACAGCTAGAAACATGCACCTGAAGAGAACATTTGACATTTCTGTTTTTAAACTTGTGCAAAGGAATTTCCTTAGGGGATGTGAAATTCATTCAGCTCACCAAGATTTTGGTTTAAAAAAAATAAATAAATGTTTCATATGTAGGGAAGTCAATCCTCAAGGCCACAAATTCATTAAATAAAATATTTATGTATTATTTTAATGAAAAATACCTCTTTAATAGAATAAGCCTGCATGTTCAAATAAAAATGGAAAAACAAGAAAAGCTTTCTACCCTGGTCATTTTAAAACAAACTGGATTTTTCCCTTTTTCTCCTTTTCTGGGAGAAGGAATGAGTATCCCCAGCCATTAACATATGGAATTTTCTAAAGTTCTGTGTAGTGTAGAAATGTAACAGAATTTTTATTGAAACATCCATGCTATTTTTAACTAAGAACAACAACTTCAGGATATTACTCCCTTTTGATATTGCTTCATTACCCTGTAGATAAGCTTCCTCACTGTGCTGAGCTGTATTATTCCCAGTTTCTCAGAGCTAGACCTCACCAAAGATGCATCCTAGCAGCAAAATAGGAAAGAAAGCTTTTTCCAAGAAAAATACTAAAAACACATTGAGAATCAATGCCAGGCAACCCAGTATCTTTGTGCTTGGGGGATGCATATCTACCTTTGTATATAGATTTGCAGGGAGATATGTCCTTATTACTATTCTGTAAGATAGTGGTGAATCTGAGGTGACAAATGTGTATTTACCTGTCATCTAGATTTCACAGTTGCAACAGATATGAAGGTTAATAACTGAGATCAAACCGTATTTTCAGTGACATCTATATCTGGAATAATATCTCAAAATCATTCCTATTTGTTTGCATGGAAATCAGAAGTCAACCTTAGAAGTATTTGTGGCTCCTGTTTGTAACAGCAATCACTAAAATATTTCCTAGCAAATTACATGCTTAGAACCAGCTTCCATTAAGATCTGCATTTTCTAGTCTCTGGGAAAGTCTGACATTTCAAGAAAAGACCAGCAGGATTTTCAGGACTGCCTCTATAATAGCTGTGAGTGTGCACCCTGGAGAACCTTGCTAAAGGACTTCTGAGCTCCTGGCTCCACAATAGTTCCTAGTTTCAGATTTTATGGGGAAAGGGATGCAACTGGGGAAAAAAAGATTGCCTGAAAATTCCCTGTAAGCTTAGAAAATCAAAACTAATCCTCATGATCACACCAACAGTGTTCATACAGCCTCCCTTCTTCCCATCTGCAAACACAGTCATCATGAATTCTGCGAGAACACTTCATTATATCAAGGTGAACAAGCAACACCAAAGCCAGCAGCCAAAGTTAACACTTTGTGAACGATCCATAGACTCAACTATGTTCATAAAACCTGATGTCTAAATGTCACTCAAGCAAAAGTCAAAATCTGTTTGCAGTTAAGGCAGAGAACCAGGCAAAGGGCAACCGCTTTCCTCACAGTTTCTTGTTCTGAATAGCTGGCGAGCTTTACTACGCTAATGGATGGATGGATTCCAGGGTTTATTTTTACAAACCTTTTCTAAAGTAAGAAAATGTTCACTTGACAGTCTGTCAAGTTTATCTTCTTCAGATGGAAAATATATTTAATAATGCATTATGTTACAATGATTTTATGTCATCTCAAAAGCCTGATGAATACAAATAAATGGTAGTATGTGTGTCACCAAACACGTACCCGAATGCTGTGGAGAAGAAATTTGCATTTAGTGGGCTGTAGCAGATCTGCAGGGATAGGGAATTCAGTGAGACACACTGTGTGAGGCAACAAGTGATCAACTATACTGACAGGCACATGCTTGATGAGTACATTTGGGAATAGCAAATATTTCCTGTACATGAAGCATACGTTAGTAACAAAACTGTATTTAACTCAGCAACTGTGAACTGTGTTATCATTCTGGTCCTGACTATTTTTTTTTTTTTTTTTTTGTCTTTTTAATGCTTATTTAAAATTTTCCATTAACTCTCTTCTGCTATAAATGTGTGTTTGTTTTTTTTTTTTTTCCTTTTCACAGTAAATACTAACTTTTGATAGAAGAAACTAATGTCTCAAAGGTGACTAACTGAATCAGGAATCAGGTGCACCATGACCTCCTCCTTTTCTACCAGCTAGGCACTCCCTCCAACAACTACATCCCATGGACATTTATTGATGCAAAGAGAGTTTGTGCTAAGTCTAGATATGGTTGGCTGAGCAGATCTTGGATGGAAGAAGAGGAGCATGAAGTACCCAAAATACAATACCTTAAAGACATCATGACAGGGAAATATTAAAGAAGTATCATATGTGTTGTTGCTCAGTAAATGGAAAAACTAATTTTCCTGGTAAAAAATGTAGGTGAAAATAATGATGTTGTTTTCTTTGCAGATTTCTGTGAATTTGTAGCGCTTCTATGTGTGTTGTGAAATCTAGAAGCTTTTAAATTTCTACTAATGGCATGACAAGAGCATCAAAAACAATTACAGTGACCAAGTTTATACTCTACCTAGCTCAACTAATATAGCTTAAAAATATACTGCCATCTAGAGCATACTACTGCATTTCAAATGCTCTGTAGCTGCTGAAGACCTACCCACTAAAACACCACAAGTGGGCACTAATAAAGTGTTTGGGGTTTCAATTACAGACCAGACTAGGAATGGCTTAAGGTAACTCATCTGTGTGTGTACAAGAAACCTTTAAACAAACAAACAAACAAACAAAATACACAACAATATGCTGATCTTTGCCTTAATAACCATTTATAACACAAGTAAGCATCTCTGTGGGCAACACAGGGGAAACAAAGAAGTGAGCATTGGTAATTAAACTGCTCCTAGCTAGAGTTGGTCCCCATGTTGGCTGAGGCTCTGCGTGAACTTTTCCTGCCAGTCTAGCCTGCAGTTTTGCTAAACAGAGGGGAAAAGCCCCTTAACAGCAAAGTTTCATGTACAAACACATATTCCAAATTTTTGGATGCTTGCACATATTATCACTTCGAGATATTTTAGGATCACAACTGGAAAAGGAGCAGGGGGTGGGGCACAACTTCTGGGGCTGCACTATTTCAATACAGGGCAATGCTTGTCCTTATCTTTGTACTGATAACCGATGTGCCTGAATTACTGACCAGGTATGCTGTGAAAACCAGAAGCTGTTACATCCATCTGTTTCCTGCAGCACAGAAAGACCTGCAGACGCTGCAGACATCAGGGAAATGCAAGATAAAGCCAGTGGAATTGGTAACCTTTCTGCTGAAGTGCAAAGAAGGTTTGCTTCAGGTTACAGGTGTTCTGATATTTTTTCTGTACCTGTAAAAATAAAGTGATCTTTCCACTGTTCGCTGGTGTATTTGTCTACTGTAGTTTATAAAAACCTCAAGCAAATAACCAAGAGGCAGTGTTTGTGTTTGGTCCATGTGTGTCAACATTAGAGATTTCCTCCATTAGTCCCTGCTGGACTGGCCCCTAGGACTCTACAGTGGTCCTAAACCAAGGAACTTGTGAGCAGTTTCCTACCTGATACCAGTATGATTCTTGCCTTTCACAGCTGGAGTCTAGTTCCCATGCCCTCTCAGTGGCCATCTATCTGCATGTCTCATATTGCTCCCCTATATGCACTTTCCCTCATTCTGTACCCAATTAATGTAACCTCTAGAAAGCACAGCGGCCAGGCTTTCAAACAAACAAGCAAACAACAACAATAAAAAAACAGCAGTTGTCCTGACAGAGTTTTAGTAATTCATTACACACACTGGCTTCAAACCATATAGTGCCTTTACTTTTGATTTGTGCATGGCTACTTCCATATTCAACACATACATACAGCTAGAGTCACTTATCTCTTAAGTAGTGGGATTAAGGAAAAAGAAAAAAAGAAAGCCAGGAAGAACCTCCTACTCTACGTACACCTAAAACCCTCTTTTATAGTACACTTAATGTGTACTATACCGGAATACATACAAACTTAGACCTCTAGGCAGTTACCAGCTTAAGATGGCTGCAGATACCTCAATACTCAGTGGCCTGCAGTTTCTGCAAATATTCATAAAAACTCAGCCTGTTCTCAACATCTGTCTTTCGATTTTTGTCTCTTGTTTTCAAGATAGTCATTCAATTCTCAATTTTTGTCTCTGTATTTCATAAGTTCCACACAAAAATTCCTTGAACATTTAGATGTTGAGGGGATGATTATTTGAAGGTTTAGGCGCAGATCTGAACCTGTTTGGTCTGCAAGAGTCTGTTCAAACTCAGAGCAGAAAAGCTACATGACTTGCTAAAGACTACTTTGTTGACCAGGAGGAAAATGGTGGTGACTCACTTCTCCAACACTTTCATACCACGTCACTACCTCTGGCTCTGGATACATTTAAAACAAAATTTAGTGAACACTTTTTATTTTCATACATAGCAACAAAATGCCACTCTTCCAGTTCTAATCCATCTACAATTACACATGGCCTGAGCATTTAAATCCCTGTTGGAACTGAACTAAAACATTAAGCTTGGCTGGGGGTACAGGGGAAAAATGTTAATTTCAAACAACAATTTCCTATCTGAAGGAAGGAGGAACTCTCTTCCTGTTATTCCTAGTACAGACAATAATAATAATAATTTCAGAAGGCCCCAGTTATACCTGAGTTAACCTGGGGGAGGTGTGTTTATTTCTCTCCAGTTGATTTATTCAGGCTTCCCCAGAAACTCACATTGCCAGTATCCCATACTACTGTTATATATATGCCTTTCTTTTGCAGTGTGCTGTGAGAAATGCTTTTTGGACATGTGTACCATCCTTCTTCCTCAAAGAGCACAAGGTATTGTTCAAAACATTAATGCCTGCTACGTCTGGCAAAATTCCACCCCAGAAGCAAGCCAACCTTTTTCCATTGCTTGGAACCATCAAATAATCACAGCTGCAAATGCTGGTCAATAAGTAATTGGTATATGGAAGAAAGCAACATTCAGCATTATCTTTTACTCATTATTATCACTATTACTGTTGTATTATTGCTTCAGTGAAAGGAGGTAAATTCTGTTTACTGCATAAGCAAAAGATAATGCTGACAGAAGGTTCAATAATGGTCCCACATGCAAAAATGCAAATCCAGGGGCTTTCTTAAAAATCAGACATCCTAATATTTCACATTTAAAATAGACCACAAGCAAAAGAAATGAAATACAGAAATTTCAGATAAAAATTGAGATTTCATATACAAAACAGACTGAAGTACTGAAGTGTACTATAATTAATCATAGCATTTTATTGTTAAATACTGAAGACTCACATAGAAACTGTGATTCCATTGAACTCACAGAGAGAACACCTTATGAAAATGACTGTAGCTCTGGAGACTTTGCCCAGTTTTAATATACAAATAATTCTGAAAATTTGCAGTCCAAAGCTAGTATTTTAGAAGAAACCTTTCAAATGTGCCTGCTGTATCAAAACATAAAGTTAATACTTTGTGGAATTATATGAATCCATGCATATGTACACCAGACACAAACTGTTGTCAGTGCCAGTTACGACTTTCCTGCCAATTACATGGCTAAAACCATTTATTTGCTGCACTGGGCATTTCTATTAAGATATAATCCTACAGAATAGCAACAAACATGCAGGGTGTTTCTATACTACAGAAGATACTAGACATTGTTATTGGCAGGCAAACTACATTATTCCTAGAAGCAGCAGAAGGGTGTGTTGACTATTTCAATATAAAACACACCTGTCTTGGTAGTAACAATAAAAACTAGTGCATATTCTCTTCACTAGGAAAGATGGCAATGTGCTTATATTGCCTAATTTCACTGCAACATTTAATTTTACTTAAGGTAAAGGACATTATCTCTGGAGATAACCTGATTTTTTAAATTATTTTTTCTTTTCCTCTGCTGTGGCAAAATTTGGCTCTGTATAGCTGCTCTCCGATGAGCCTAAGTGCTAACAAATCCTCACTATTCACATAAGACAGGTGAGCAATGTTGTAAAGCAGCTGATGCAAACAGCTACCACTACCTTCTGCCAGATAGTCCAAGTGGCAGTGATTTGTGTGAGGGACAGAATTGTTTCCTTTGCTGATGAAGGCTGTGCTGCTGTGGGTACTGGCTTTACACAGCAAAGGTTTGGTAGCAGGGAGGCTGCAGGGGTGGCCTCTGTGAGATGAATCCAGCAGTTGCCCCTTGTCAGATCAGAGCTGGCTCCAAAAGGGGCCCACTGCTGGCCAGAGCTGAGCCATTGAGTGACGTTGGTCAGGCCTCTGGGAGAGCAGATTTGAGGAAGGGGAAAAATAAATAAATAAAACTGCTTCCTGTAGTGGAGCAGGCTGTCCCCCTGCAGCCCATGGGTCCCACATGGAGCAGATCTCCACGCTGCAGCCCATGGAGGAGCCCCCGGTGGAGCAGGTGGATGTGGCCTGGAGGAGGCTGCGGCCCATCGAGAGCCCCCGCAGGAGCAGGCCCCGGGCTGGAGCTGCAGCCCGTGGAGAGGAGCCCATGCAGGAGCAGGGGTCTGGGGGGGAGCTGCCACCCACCTGTGGGGGCCCCGTGCTGGAGCAGCTTGCTCCTGGGGGATGGACCCCATGCTACGGAGCTGTGTGGGAGCAGTGCTTGAAGAGCTGCTGCCTGTGGAAAGCCCACACAGGATCAGTTTGGGAAGGACGGCATCCTGTGGGATGGACCCCATATGGAGCAGGGACAGAGAGGGACTATGAAAGAGCAGCAGAGAGGAAGCATCAGGGACTGACTGCAGCCCCCATGCCCCTGTGCTGCCTTGGGGGAGGATGTAGAAGAGGGTGGAAGGGGAAGGTGTTTTTAGTTTGCTTTTAGTTTCTCACTGCTACAGTCTGATAGGCAATAAATTATATTAATCTCCCTATGCTGAGTCTGCTTTGCCCATGACAATAATTGGTGAATTATCTCCCTGTCCTTATCTCAACCCTTTTCTATCATATTTTCTCTCCCTCTTCCTTTGTGGAGGAGGAGTGAGAGAGTAGTTGCGTTGGAGTTCAGCTGCCTAGCAGGGTGCAACCACCACACCATGAAGTCCTACCTCTCCTTATATTTTGCTTTTGCTATACACAGGATAATCCAAAAGAGGACCTTTCTCTTTTCACTGTTTCATTTTCCTAGATACTGCTACTGCCTTCCTTATCTATGGCAAAGCTAGTGAGAAAGGCTGGGCTGAAGAACAGGCCCTTAACTGAAACCTAAGGAGCTGTAAAATAGCTAGGAGTTGGACATAAACCACATAGAAAAAAGAGACAAAACAGGGTTTTTTTTTGCAGAATTATGTACCTATTATGTGTAAGGGTACTAGGAAACCATTGGATTAAATGACCTGCCCAAATTCACAATGCAAAAATTAGAAAAAATGCCAACTGGTAGCAAAAATTAGAAAAAAAAAACACAAACAATTCCTGTTTTCCTCTTCCCAGAGGTCCCCACTTCTGATAATCCAGCCCTGTCTCTGCCAAATGACTTTACTCTCTCTTGTGAAAATGAAATTCTGTGTATCCAGAACAAAGCCAGTATGTTGAAAGGGCTTTCATCTGCACAAAACCACAACAAAATAGAATAATGAGCAGGCATATCTAGCAAGATGGTAAGATATTTTACACAGAGTTTTGGTTTTCATTTTTCCTGGAATACATGGCTGTCTAAATCCTTTCCTGTAAAAAGCAAAATACCTAGCTTCTGTTCCCCCTAAAACCTGCACTATTCAAAACGAATTTCCCAAAGTGATTACCAAAAGGCCTGTAAGAGAAATGATTACAAATGGCTGAGTTAACTGCTCTGGACAGCCTCATCAGTCATCATAACGCAGTCTCAGCACAAGACTCATCAGGACAGGCAAGTTGTCATGACAGATGACACCTCTTTAAGAAGACTTCCTCCCGTGGCTTTTTCCCAAGAAAGTCCTCCTTGGATAAGGTGCTTGCAAATAATGGTCCTTAAGCAATAATCAAGGAGGAATCATTGCCAGCTGCCTTCACTGAGCTGCTTCAGTGTTGGGCTTTTTTTTTATTTTGTAACCTTTATGCTCTGCGTGTGGAATATTTTATCTGCATGCGTGTCTTGGAAATCACTGTACTTTTGGCAGTTGCTTTAAAAGTGATTTTAGAGCTGATGAGTGACAAATTAGGAGAGAGAAGGCCAGGAAAGGCTGAGACAACACTGCTAGTCTCCAGTTACTTTTTCATTGCCACCCCCAAGTGCTGTAAAACAATTTGCAATCTATGTATCTTTTTCCTCATCTAGAAAAGGAAGAGTGTACCTATCTGTCTGCTGTGGAAACTGGTAAGTTGAATTTTTTGAGTTATACAGAACCTTCTGCAAGAAGCACCATAGTAATGCCTGCTATAAATAAAAGCCAACTAACTTATTGTTCCATGGATAATGTTTCATGAACTGGAACTTGAGAGAGCTAATTTCATTCCCAGCTCTTCTTTTCTGCAATGAGATCTAAGATAAATTGTGCAGTTTTTTCTTTTGCCTTTTTTTTTTTTTTTCTAGTAGTAAAATAGAACTAATGAAGCTCTGTGTTTGGGAATCCTTGGCTAAAAAGCAGTAAATATCTTGATGAAGAAATTTCTAAACAAAGTTTTCAAAATACCCTTTCTCTTAAAATCTATTGTTTGCTCTTCCTGTGCAGTATTTACCATGGCGAGGGCAAAAAGCTTGTTTAAGAAGCACAGTTGGCTTCTTAATGACACACATCTCAGTCACAGTAACAATTTGCAATGAACAGTTTGTTTGTGAAATTTGGCACTTGTTGGCTGATTTCAAACTGTTCACGGACAGACTGCAGTTGATGACTACTTAGAAATTACTCAAATATTTACTAGGAACAGATTTCAGCCCTTGGGGGGTTGTTTGTTTGTTTTGAGTGGTACTCCAGCTATGCAGCAGTTGGTCTGTCAAATGCCCATGGTACTGAATAGGTGCTGGATCTGAGAAGATGCCTGAATTTCTGATTTGCAGAAAACTTCAGGGTTTCTCTTTCTTTCTATTCCATATGTTAGAATGAAAAAGAATAAATAATAATTAAAAAAAAAATCTTATACAAAAAAACAGCATGGAAGCGAGAGCTTTGTTTGAAAGAATTAAAATTCAAGCATTTTGTGTCAATTTTACGCTAAAGTATCCTATAGTAAAGTTGCAATTGAAATAATGCTTTATCATAGTATAGTCAAAACATTTCATTTTGATTTTCTCCCAGCCTGAAAAAGTCCCCAGCATTTTGTGTAAATTGATGCATTCCCACAGGAAGTCTTGTTTTCAAAATGATATTTCCTGGTGGAAAATCTGACATTAGAAAACAAGTAATTCTAATTCCCGTGTATCTGACAAGATATCACTCTGCTCTGCAGATGCCAAGCACCTCTCTGGGAATCCTCTGACAGGGAGCTTGATCTAGAAAAGACACTCAGCTTGGCCGATCTGACAAAACTCACTATGAATCAATAAGGTCTTAGAAAATTTAGCAAACAGCAAAGCACAATGAGCACAGCTATAGTAAACTCATAAAAAAATCAGATGAAAGAAACTATTGCTGAAAACTTTAGACGGATGTTTATTTTTATTGAGTGAGCTGCATGGCACAAATGAGCACAACTGTGGGAATTACAACAGCGGGAATTACAACAGCGATGCCACCGCTCTTCATGTCTATACCATTCTTTGATAACATTGGCAGGCAGTTTCAGAATGAAAACCACACATCTTCCTTTCTTTTTCAAGGTAAATTGGCCTTTTTGTTTGCAAGCTGCTTGCACTTGTAGTCCTAGCTGCACCTTTAACTGTCTGACAGTGCAAGTGTCTGTTCCAGCACTGAAGAAAGCAAACTGAACTGGCATGGGCACAGCTGCTGAGAAGTACTCTAAGTTTACATCCCATCAGGGAGGCAGGAGCACTGAGCCTGTTCATAATTTCTGGTTTCAAACTGGGAGAAGCCTTTTGAAATAGTTTCACTAACTGCCTGTCTCCTTCCAAGGCCTGCCTAATATCCCTCTGTCAGTGACAGTATTAGCAATCACAGAAACTATCGAGTGAGAATTTGAGGTATTTTAAAGGTTCTTTTCATATGGCTTAGTAAGTAGACACAAACAGGAGAACATTTCACCTTAGCAGCCAACCCTGTAGGATTCATTAGTAAACTGACTTTGGATTACCCACGGCTACAGTTTGAAACATCCTGGGAAACGAGTAATTGCATGAAATGTAAGTATGTGTATTAAGAAATTGTCATTCAAAAGCATTGTAGAGAGTTATCTCACAGTAAAGTATTTGCTGCATGCCGTAATGCTGTCTTAGAGGGTCTTCCCCCCCTCTAATCTCTGTGCTATGGAAATGACTGCATGAGCTCTAGACACATACGGACGCTGTCTTGCTTTGCACATGACAAAAATCACCTCTGATTCAACCCACTGATGTGATATGTCATTGATCTCAGAGACAAACACCTGTACTCCTCCTTAAGCAAAAAATGTTTTGCAAAGGTAAGCAGCCTTCTTTCCATCCTGTTTACTAAAAGAAATCCAGGCAAGAAAAACGGGGAACATATTCTTCTCCCATGATAACTTTATTTCAGGAAAGACTCTGGGCTCAGGAGGTTGTCTTAAATCTGTGAAGTAAACTAGAGCACAAAAAAAGACCAACATCATTCAGATGCCCTGTAACTTGCAAAGAGAGGGAAAGATATGAATAATTTGATGAAACTTTTTAGTTATGCAGAAATGATCAAGTGATGCAAAAGAACAGCATGCTAAGACTCTTACCACTAAATAATTTATTTCACTACCTGGAAATCAAGGCAACTCTCTAACAGTTTGCTAGTCAAGGCCACGTTTTCTCTGGAACATTCACCCCGTATCTCAATGATAATAAGGGCCCCAGTGAGGTATTCTAATATCAATGACATCTCTCTACACCCAGCTTCTTCTCAATATTTTTCTGCCTCTCCCTCAGATGTCTGGGTCATTACAACCTTCTGCTCATGGATGTCCTATAGACATTCCCCTGGGCTGCTAGAAGGAGTCTTCAGGAATTGGCCATGTGTACAGACAGGTGCCCCCCTTCCTCTCTCTGCTCCCTGTTTTATATCCCTGCTCCAGCCCTGGGACTGAGCACAGGAGGTCTCGGATTTCTCTTGCCATGGAGAAGGAAAAATTCTCTTAGCCCTGGGAGCTAGTACCAGAGGGGAAGTTTCCCCCTGGCTTTTAGCAGTCAGGTACCTCTCACTAGAGGTGAGGAGCACCCAAAGGACACTGAAGGGACAGCAGGGGATAAGAGCAGCTCAATTATCATGGTGAAGTACTTTGTTCTTCCGTGGAAAGACAAACCCAGCATCTGTCAGGCTCATGCAGAGTTTTAAACGAATATTAATATGCTACCTGGCCACCCATAATCTAGCATTTATCAGGGAAATAGTGCAAACTTGTCCAACATGCTCTTATTGCATTGCAAAAAAATAATAATTAACCTGGTTTTCTCTTTCATGCTATCTGTGGAGCACACCTGCTTACACTAAGTTGATCAGAATCCAGTTCAGTACTCGCAGGAATTAACATCATTATCTCCTTGTACAGACTGCCTGAGCTACAGATTCTGTTCCCCAGCTCTCAGTTTTAATCTGCCAGTAGTTCTGCTTTCTGACCCTGGGTTGCATGTCGAAAAGTCAACAACTTTCCCTACTCTTCTGTTTCATCATGTGAAATGCTTCTCAGGGCAGCAGCCTGTGTTTCCAGTAGCACATAAACCACTCTTTTTATGATGACCACCTAGAAATGGAAGCTTTTGCAACATGTCCACTAAAAGTGAAACTACATCAAACTCTCCTGAATTCTGAGGTGTGCAAAATCAAAATCCAGACTGGAGCCCTGGCTTGGAGGGATCTGTATCATCTCACATCCTATTACTGCAGAGTATGATGCCATTTCTATTTTAGTCTAAAAATGATTTATCTCCATTGACAGGTCAATCACAGTACTGCAATCAAAATCTACTAATTTAAGTCTATTTTTGTGAAACCTTGACATTGGACAATCAGAATTGATAGGGGATGAAATAAGCAAGATTGCCCAGAATTTCATCTAACTCTTTTAAGATAATCTGTTCAGCTTTTTTTTTTTTTTTTCCTTGAGTTCCTCAATTTGCTAGAAAATGCTTCTTTTCCATTAACACAGATTCAAGTATCTTTACCAGCCACAGAAACAGATCAAAATGCTGCGTGCACACCGGTTCTCTTCCTTTCCTCTGTCCAATTTTGCAGGTGGGGGGGGGTCAGTTCTAAAATGATCACTTCCTTAACTAAAGTGAATGACACTTCCCAATAGTATAATTCTAGTTCACAGAAATCAGCTGCATTAAAATATTATAATGGGACTTTATAGTAAAATGCAGCAACAATACTCGGCTGCACGATCAAAAATGCAACAACCTCGTAACCTGTAAATACAACCTCGGGTCAGAGTTAAGCTGGGTTTCTTGTCCTTGTACAATGTACACAGCAGCAAAAATCCTGTGAACTGAAATTATGGTCTCAGTAAAACCTGTGCAGTCCCAGTGCTTCCAGTGGTCAGGACAGGTTACTCACCAGAACCTGGGTTAACAGTGCCTTTATTGATAGCACTCTGGTGCCTAAAAGCCTCTAAGCTGTGTCAGCCTTTATTTTTGGTGGACATAATATAGGAAGGTAGAGATTTCAGCTTGCTCAAAGCTGAATCAGTTCTGCAATGCTAATAGAAAAAAGCAATAAAACCCATCACGCTGTCACTAACGGGTTTTATATGGGTCTGAATGTACACAAAGAGTAACTCTATTGATTAAGTTAGGATCTTTTTTTTTTCAAATTGTCATTCTCTAAAGTAGAATCACATTTTAAGATCGGTAGTGAATTCTATTCATCTGGGGAGCTCATCAAGATTATGTGGTATTCACAATTTTAGCGTGCCTCGGTCTCGCAAAAAGAGCAAAACAAACAACCTACAATACCTACCTGTAGGGATGGTTTCATGTGGAAATAAAATTCAGCACAATCCATAGCTATCATAGGGTTAAAAGCCAAAGACTTTGCTATTATATAAAGCCATTATGTGCTGGTTATATATCAAGGAAATACTTTATAAATTTTAAAAAATCTTTGTGGTTTAAGCAGTATCTCTACAGTATCTTACTAGGGCCTGAGCTCCAGGCAATACAGAACTAGTGAAAAAAACTAAAACCAAGTGGGATCCAATCCAATCTAGCCCCTGCCCTCTAGCAGAATCAGAGAAACAAAGTTTCTTCTGTCGATGTATTGATTTGTCCAGACTTAATGCCTTTTTTTTTTTTTAATAAGTGTTCTTTAAAACTTAACTTCACCCTGAAATGGTGATGGTAGGGAGGAACATTGTATATATTTGCTTTTGGCTTTAACTGAAGAAACTTCTGATCCTATAGGTATATGTGATCTGAAAGAGCTAGAGGAGCAGGTTTTGTCATGAGTGAAAACAAAGGCTTTCAGATCAGTGAATTTGCTTAAATTGAAGGGAAAATATCATTTTAAAACAATTCTAAAGAAACTTACTGATAAATTCAGCAAAATCAGAGGAATTACATGCAGGACAAATAGAGCCCAACCATTCACGGATTTATTTTTCAGTTTAGACTAGGTTTTGTTTTAAAACCCAGTACATGGATGACAACAAACCAAGGGCTGCAGCTGATGTGCCTGAGGGCAGGACTGCGACCCAAAGGCACAAAGCCAGGCTGGAAGAGCAGGCCAACAGGAACTTCTGGTGGGCAACAGGGATGAACGCAAAGCCCTGCACGTCAGTAGGGTAAATTCCCTGCAGCAGTGCAGGCTGGGCCCTGCCTGGCTGGAGAGCAGCTCTGCCAGAAGGGATCTGCTGCACAGCAGGCACGACATGGGCCAGCATCCTGGGCTGTATTGAGAAAAACAGAGAGCAGATAGAAGGAAGAGCTTGGTCCCCTTTATTCAGCACGTTTTGGACCACTACGTCTAGTTTGGGATACGCAGTACAACAAAACATCAGTTAACTATAGGGAGTTCAGGGGAAGGCACTGAGAAAGTCAGGGCAGGAGCACTTGCCTGTAAGAAGAGGTTATGAGATTGAGGCTTGTTCAGCACAGGGAATGAATGGTTTGGGAGGACCTAAGAGCAGCCAGCACCCAGGGTGAAGTGACTGAGAGGAGGAACCAAGCTTATTGTAGGTGTATGCAGTGGGAGAAAAAGAGACGTGGTCATGAACTGGGTCTCGGGAGGCTCTGACTGAACATAAAAAAAAAAATAAATCCCTATAATAATAGTAAAGCAGTGGAACAGGGGGCCAAGGGACACACACAGTCTCCATCCTTGCAGACTTTCAAGCCCCATCTGGGCAAAGCCATGAGCAACCTGGTCTGAATTCTGTGTTGGTCCTGCTTTGAGCGGGACGCTGGGCTAGAGACCTTCCCTATTCCCTTCCAACATGATTTATTCAAAGGTTCTATGAAAATAATAGTTCTGACACACAACCCATTTTAAGATGATATAGAGGACTGGTGGGTTTTGATTAAAATGTTATAACTTCTGCTGGTTTGGTAGAAAACCTACTTTGAATGATTTCCATCAGTGAAAGCACAAGAGCAATATTCAGCTTGCACTAATCCCAGCAGGTCAACACCAAAATATTTTGCCTAGATATTTTTTCTGGCTCCCTGGGAAGTATGAGGCACTCAATTGCTTCATTTTGTGGATTGAGAAGATAGTTTACGTGACCTAATCATATCTGTACAGTTTCCACATCACAGTCCAAAGCTAAGAGATGTGATTTAGTCTTGTTTTGCACCAGAAACACATCTTCCAGGTGTCTGGGGTGCATTCTGAAAGCTTTGCATATTGCATGGGACCTTGGCATAATGACTATAATGTTTTTATGACAGCTTCTTGGTACTTCTTTGTAGAATACAATACTGCACAATTTAAAACTGAAAAGATCAAAGACTCAAATCTTAGCACTGAACTTTAACACTCAAACAGGATTTCCTCTTTTTTTATTTTTGTTTTTCATTCTATTTGTGTTTTAGGATACTGGCATAATAATGCAACAATAATTCTCTAAGCACAGCTTAATCTTAAACAATAACAACAAATGAGTTTTATTTGATCTGTTCAAACACAGTGTGTTAGACAAAAGCGCCAAGAGTTGCTGGTGCTAGAGGGATATTGGCAGAAGCTGTTTCCTCAGTTATTGAAAGAAAGAAAGAGACCATTTTTAGCATTTGCTGAGGCAATTGCAGCAGATTAACTTTAGATCAATGAGTTGCTTGATTATTCTACTTCACTCTTGAGCCTCTTTCAAGATTCCTATTTACCAGCCAAGAAAATAAATACACGGACTTAAAACACTTTCCCAGCCTTTATCTTCATTCATGAAGAGGAGATTTTTCAGAAGTGCCTGTGTCTCAGCTACAGCAAAATGGAGGTGTCAAGGTGTCACAGGGGGTCACTACCTAGTGGAGAGGGGACACCCAGAGGACTCCTACATACAGCTCCTCCTGATTTTGACTGGGTTCCCAGCCTACAGCCATAGAATTATGGAATGATCTAGGTTGGAAAAGACCTTCACAGTCAAGCCCAAACACCAACTTTACCAAGGACTGTAATGTAAATGTATTGTTGGTACCCATATTTATAAGAGAAATATTGCTTCTAGTTGAGAAATAAGAGAAAATCATGATTTCCATTTTTGCTTATATGAATCCCTCTGAATTCTAAACTATCTTCGCAATTTCTTTCTTCATTGCCCACCATGCTACCCCATCCCCAGTTCACGTGTCACTTGGAGGACTTGCAAAATATTATTGCCTAACATACATATTCTTCAGTCACACTTTGTTCTCAACAGAGCCTGGAAAAGGTGTGTGAAAGAACTGCCTTCTCCACATCCACTGGTGTTAGGAGTCACACATGGTCAGGATCCAACTAGCCCCTAGAAAAGGGGGCTTCCAGGAAAGCCTTTTCTCTGAAGACATAGCACAGCTAGGTATTTGGTACCACGAGATTGGTAGATCTATGTCCTCTCAGTTTAGAAGAGTTTCGACAAGAGGGCTACCGCAGAAACTTCTAGGCCCTACTTAACAGTCTTTAAAGATCTGGGTTCAATTTGCATGCAAGAGAATCACAAAGATGAGGGTTGGAAGTCCTTTAGTCTTCCAGACTGAAAGGGAATGTGCACCACGCCCTTCCCAGGAATGGGGTTGATGGATTCTCCAGGTCCTCCACATTCTTGCCTTTCCAAAAACCTGGCATTTTGAAAGTGAAACTCCAGGAAAACTCTCTCTTAAACAACCTCCTGCAGCATATGGGACTTCTTATTCTTCAGCAAGTATAAGGAAAATAGTCAGAATCATTATTTTTCTAAAATCAAAATCACCTAAAACCAAAATCATTTAAAATCATTTTTCTAAGCTATGCATGTTTCATAGATAGGGTCTGCTTAGCAGACACCCATTTCTCTACCATCCTATGACAATCTGCCTATGCCCCGAAGCAGAACTGGAGCTGTCCTGAGTTTGTTATTTTTTCCCTTTGCTTGGCTTTGTTTTGTTGCATGTTTAAAGCAAGACATACCTCCCTTTCCGGACTTACATCAGGTTCTTACTAAGAGTGTTCTGGGATTTCTCCCTCATCTAGCAAAGTCCTCTGTCTTTTTTTGTTGCAGAAGGTAAAGGAATTTTAGTCATATAAATGCATTGGTATTCAGCAATTTGATGAACAGAATTATATATTTGTACAATACTGCAAATGAGTATCATAATATTTTACTGCCTTGCAACTAAGAACACTGCTGCAATCATTTGCTTATCTCTGTACACAAGACATCCATTGCTCCTAAGGGTGTGATTAAAAAATTTATCAAGCTGATAGACGTAGTAAAACAACTGTTAACAATAACATTTTTTAAAAAAAACACAAATGTGATGGAAGCTTACTTATATCTTCTGCTGTGCACCTAGAAAATAGGGAAGGTAAACTTATCCCTTCTTGGACAAACTTAAGAACTTGAGAACAGGACTCCTAGGCTTACCACATTCTGTCTTTCACTTCTGTTTCTGCCTGTGATGACCTTCTACAAACCATGTAACCATCCAAGGCCCATTTGTCTTTTATTATGTATTTTATGCCATCATTTAACTTCACACAAACTCAAGAGTCTATGCTAGCATTTTACATTTTTCTTGCACTACTTAATATGCACATGTCCAAAATATCTTAGTTTAGAAACCTAAAATATAGCTAAAATATCTGAAAATATCTGAGCATACAGAGAACAATAAAGTATTTATTATCATCAGATAACAAGTATTTTATAACTCCATTAACAGACACAAGCCAAGGACATTAAGTAGAGATGGGTGAACTGGAGCAGATACAGCAATATACAGGTTGTTGATACTGCTTCTAACTAAGCTCCCATCTCATTTGCATTACAGCATCTTCCAGATGTTTCTTCCTCCCCCTTCTCATCCACCTCTCGTTGCACATGAAAACACAGACATTGCATGCACTCCAATGCACTCTCAGTTCCATCTTGGACAGGGATCTGACAGAGATCTGGATTCATACATAAGCCTTGCTTTTTTTCCAGCTGAGGTTTAATCATATAAAGATCACACAAGTAGCACTTTAACATTTGCCCCAGTCTTGCTATTCCTCTTGTGCTAAACTAAGCCCTTTTGGAAATCTCTGGGTTTTTTAGGTTCTTACTTGTATGGACTGGAAGACAAGCACTAAGCTTTCCTCTAAGGAACAAGCAACACAAACATTTCAAGGGTATGCTAGTATATGAGAACCAGAAGGCAAAACAATTATATGGAAGCGCTGTTCACCTTCCTAAACTTGGTTCCATGTGAACAAATATCATAAAGAACGATGGATGAGGACTAGGAGCCTGGGAGCTCTTCATATCTCTATTAAACAGGCCAGGTATGTTCAAGGATATGATCTTCTGATGTTTTGCAGGCAGGTGTGAACTTGCTTTGCCTGCTTGCCTTGCTTTGCATGCTGTAAGTCAGGTGAGCAAGTAATGATGCAGAGCCTTAGTTACCAGTGCCAGTGTGTTCCCCCCTTCAGCAAGGGGCACTGGTTCAGCGTGAGGATTGCTTTCCCGTGGTCACATAACCAGCAGCAGGTTGAGAACACCAACACGTGTTCTCATCTGCCAGGAAAATATCACGTGGACTAGCGCGAGGGAACCTTGTACCTTCTGAGGCTAGACACAATCCCACAGCTGCTCCCCTGAAAGCTGTTTGAAACCTTATTGGGCTTCAAACCTGTCACAGAAACAACACCTGGTTTTGTTTCTTTTCTTTTTCTAATGTGCCTGCCATTTCTCCTCACATTCCTTCAGCATCAGTCTTCCTATCAAGTAGGCCCAGTCTTGACTGTAGCCATAGTACACAGCTATATTGCAGTACACAGGCTCAATGACAGAATCATGTAATCGTAGAATCACCTGGGTTGGAAGGGACCTCAAAGATCACCTAGTTCCAACACCCCTGCCATAGGCAGAGATGCCACCCATTAGATCAGGTTGCCCAGGGCCTCATCTAACCTGGTCTTGAACGCCTCCATGGTTGGGGCATCCACAACCTCTGTGGTCCAGTGCCTCACCACCCTCTGAGTGAAGAATTTCCTCTTAGCATCTAATCTGAACAGCCCCAGCTCTCTCAGCCTTTCTTCATAGGAGCAGTGCTCCAGCCCCATGATCATCCAAGCTAGGGCTAAGTTGCACAATAAGCATGTAATCAGTAAAATTATATCATGACCCCAACCACCGTGCACAACCCAGGCCTGGGAGCAGAATAGCACTGCAAGGGCAAACGCAGCAAGCGGCTTCACTTAGAAACCTTGCTAATTTTTACCAAGGATCTCACTGATACAAAGCTTTCTTTGAAAACAGAAAGGCAATATGTACTTGATATCATATATGTGACAGCCAGCAGTTTGATTCTTGATGGTCTTACGCATTTCCTGTTAGTTACACATGTACGAAGCAGGTACAAAATGCACAGGTCAGTTGGGGGATTACCATTTCTTATATCTTTAAAGCTACAGCTGGGTTATTTGTCCAAAAGCCTTCAGATTTCAAAAAAAGATATTTAGGTTTAACATTTAGAAGTTAGTTCTCTCTTGACAATGTTGAGACCTTCCATTATAGCAAAAACTATTATTAGCATTCTCTAACCCTTTGTAAACGGGCCCATTGTTCAAATAAACTGATCTTCACAGCAATTGACCTTAACATTGCTCAAAAGCTTGACAGTCAATTATCTTCTGATCTCCCTTCAATGGGTCTTGTGGCTGGAATAACCAATCCATCAATGGGAAGGTAAGTATAATAGTGTCTCATGGGCATTTCCTTCATTACTTCTGCCGTAAGCACCCTGCTGTAGAATAAATTCAGAAATTATGTCTCAATCCCTAAAAAGCAGTGATACACCTAAATATTCTCCCTTCGCATGTCTCTTTGAACACACAAAGAAAACCATGATGAAAAATAACTAATGGGTTGAACACAATGTCATCTAGTTTTCAGCAACACCATCGGACTTGTGTGCAGTACTGGACTACGCCTGCACCAAGTAAAACAACTCCATTAAGTCTTTAGAACATGAGTTTTGGGGGTGCTCAGGAAGAAGCAATTCTCTCTTTTACTTCCAGTCAATATGATCCTGCTGGGGGCCTGGGACTTGCTGCTGGCAGGGGCTTGTAACATGGTTGAGAGCACATTACTCAAGACCTTTCCCTCTCTCTGGCTTCCCAAGTGGGATCCCCCCTTCCCCACTCACTGCTGTCACCCTCGCTCTCCCTGTTCAGCCCACAAGGAGAGGAGTTCTGCCCGAGTGAGCAAGAAGAGCCTCAGCACAGCAGTACTAACCCTGGGGATATGCACAGGTTGAGGCAGGGATGGATATTGTGGATACTGCAATATTGCTGCTGCCTAAGATTCTCGCATTGTTGCTGCCCTGGTCGTTTAGAACAACAATGCTGTGATAGCCTTAATACATCACTGCTCCCCAGAGTCACCTCAAAGCTAAACGCACCATTTACAATAAAAGCTACAACACTGAGGAGTTTCTTTTCAACAAATATCTTCTGCACTTGAAGCTTTGTACTTAAGACTAAACAAAAGTAACATCTGTAATGGCACTTCTGAAATACCATACAAAAAAGCCTTGCATCAAGACAGTTTATGGACTACATTAAGGGTGCAGCATTTCAGGACAAGCCTCAGTTTGCTGGATGTCTCCTTGTATGTGAGCAGAACTCAGCAGACCCTGTACAGCTGCTGTTTAGCTGCAGTGCTTTCCAGCAGCGTGAAACAGAAATGTTTTAGGATTGAGATTAGAGGACTACACTCCACATTTACATGCTTGTTCTTTTGTATGCAAAATGGAGGTCATTGACTCTTTTACTTGTCAAAATTCATATCCCTAACTGATGATTGGATTTTAAAATTCTCAGCTCCAAGGAGTCCAGCGCCCTTGGTGGCTTTATATATTTAGCAAAATTCTCCACCGTTCAGGGTAAATAATATTATGCCTCTTGCAAAAGCTGAAGAAATACTTGTCCTAGGCTTCAAACTCTGAAGCCCAACGCTAACAAGGGACATATAAATTATGAAAGACCCTGTGAACTGCAACTCCAGGGAAATATTAATGGCTTTTATCACTTGCGCACAGCAAGCCCAAAGGGAAGTGGCCACTTTAGTGTGAGTGTGAAGAGCAGATGGTATAAGGGACAGAATCCTGAAAACATTCTGTAGTTATTTATTTATTATAATGAGTGATCAACTGTAAAATGTTCAAAAAGTGCATCTTCATTAATCCAAACTCTGCTTTACAGCTACAGATACAGCAGCAAGTTCAGGTAACAGAAAGGAGATCTGAAGAAAGCAACATAGAATAGGCATATTTTACTTAATCTACTAGTTAGTTTGACTCCCACTTCATCTTGGCCATTACTAAAAGATCCCAGAGTAAGTCATTTTGTAAGAGCCAACATCACAAGGAAGAGAATCAGCCAACTCCAGAAAGCATACATGATTTATCAGGATCCT
The DNA here is from genome assembly GCF_965140915.1 of Aythya marila. Lineage (NCBI taxonomy): Eukaryota > Metazoa > Chordata > Aves > Anseriformes > Anatidae > Aythya > Aythya marila. The sequence continues at coordinate 17,007,041 of NC_139044.1, forward strand.
AGAAAACTGTGTTGTGGAAAAATGGAAGATTTGGATATAAAGTCCAGCCACACTTGAGGAAAATTACATTGGTTGCCACTGCAAGCATATACTAATTCTGTTGTGACCTGACCTATCACCTCCAGTCAAAATCAGCTCCATGTTTCTATGCACTGATGCACACAAAGAAATACATTCCCTGACACACAAACTGCGTGCTCCAAGTCCACAAAAGATGTGTGTTGGCAGGGAGGGGATGGGATACTGTGGCAGGAACACAGGTACCTTAAAAACACATGGTAGCTAATAGCCTGGTTCGCATGTGGGTATGATTGCAGTGCTACACATCAGCACTAGATATATGAGAGTGAGGTTTTTATAACTTTTAGTTGGTGAAAAAGGGTATTTTTGACAAAACTGGGATGCAAAGCATGGGTTGCCATGAAAGTCCTATTTGGGAGAATTGCTTGGGACTACATACCCAAGTTTTACCTATAATTTCATCTCATAAAATCATAGAACGGTTTGGGTTGGAAGAAACCTTTAAACATCATCTGCTATGAGCAGGAAACTCTTTCACTAGATACGTAGCTCAAAGCCCTGAACAAGCTCACTTTGAACCCTTCCAATGATAGGGCATCCACAACTTCACTAGACAACCTGTTCCAGCTTCACTGCTCTCGTAAAAAAAATGTCTTGCTTGCATACACACTAAATCTACCCTGTTGCAGTGCAACACTACACCTTGTCTTGCAACTGCTAGGTACACTGCACTCCCTTATTCTGGGAAATAGCTGCTATATTATAGCTGCTATAATAGCTGCTATAGTAGTTATGTTTTGATGGTGAAGGTTGAGGGAGGAATTACTGGGGGTGTGTGAAAAAGAAAAGACACCTCAGTGACAACAGTAAGAACTCAAGCTTTTCTCAAAATGAGAAATTTCTATAACACGTAAGTGATATAGGTGAAGTTATTATCAAACTGGTAACATCATGTTACTCGTTCTTCATAATTTGGTAATGATCTGAACTTCCTTCCTAAAGAAAGGAAACACAGCTTAAGTGCCATGGGTTGGCAGGATGGAGGGATCAGATATAGATCGCTTACAATTAAGAAGGAAAGTTTCTTTTTCATTCTTTATCCTTTATAAAGATTAAAAACTTGATTTCACAATTCCCTTCCAGAAACTAAGTAGTCCTTTGAGGAGGACCAAACAGATACAACATGCTTTTTGTTTGTGTGTTTTTAATAGGACAAATATAGAATTTCTGACAACCCATGACAAGGCAACAAATAGGCAACTCTAGCTATTATTATTAGTCTGTGAATATCCACAGAGGACTGCTGTGAGGAAAAAAAAAAAAAAAAAAAAAACATTAGGAAGAAAAAAAGAAAGTATTCTGCCATAATTTAAATTCATAAGTGCAGAAAATATGAACACATTTCATTGTAGTGTGTAGCCTTTAATGCCAGGGACCTTGGCTCATAGTAAGTTAAACAGCCAACAGTATACGTTTTATGAAAATAATTTAGCATCTCTTAAACCGAAGTCTGGCTAACTCATCTCATATGTATGCAGAACGAACACTTGGAAAAACAAAACGGACAACAAAAGCTACTGGTATATTTACCCAAGTCTTAAAATGACATTATCAGCTCAACTTAGGTCCCAACAACAGACTTGCCATGCTTAGCATGAATATTTTATAGCTTTACAATGACATGCATGTAGATCACATTTTTTCCAGGTCCAATTAGCATTAATTCATCTGAAGACACACAGATGGAGGGATGAAGAGAATCTGCAATGACCCTTGTGGTACCACAAACCCAGAGAACGTTACGTGTCAACAAATGAGTGGAAAATAAAGAATGCGGCTGTACAGGTACTAAAGCTGATGCACAGCAAAGGGCAGACTTGTGAGGGAACTTGCAGATGCAGACTTTTTGAGAGGGAAGGAACTCATCCTGACCACTGAGGTTGAATGAATTAGTTCTGTTTCCTTTTGTTTGGTTTGGTTTTAATGGAAAGGGAGAAAACAAACAAAAAAGCTTGAAAGTCTTCAAGCTGTCCTGCTCAAGAAAATAGATTGCTTCCAAAATCTTGCACACACTTGAAATAATTCCTGACATTACCTAAAATCAAGCCTTGTCATAAATTCACTGACATAGCTTTAGATGTAATCTGAGCTCTTACATAGAGATAGTCTTCACATTTCATTCAATTGGCCCTTCATTAAACCCTATTCCTTCTGTTTAAAATAGATCTTCTGGAAAAGGCATCCAGACTCGAAGGTGTTGGCAGGCAGAGAATTTGCTATTACACTTCGTACTTTGTTTCAACACTTCATCGCCCACCTCTCCTTGAGGAGAAATTTGTGCTTCAAAGTGGGATTTGTCAGTTCACATGTAGAGGTTTTTCTTCTACTTTGCTCTTTTGGGTTAACATCCATAGCTCCTCTTTAAAAGGAGAAAAATAGGACACGAGGACTTCAAAAGTGACCCGTGAATCTTTTCTTTAATCACCTAGCTGGACCAAGCACTTCAATTCTTATGCTATTTTTTTGTCTATTAAATAACTTCCTATGCTTTTCTTCAGTATGATACAAGTCAGGTGAAGGGAAGGGATGACTGGTTATGACCTTCAGGTGCGAGCATTCAACCAGGAAATGGGATACTGAAGTTCTGCTTCAAAGAATATTCAATAGTTATACTAAGAGCAAAACAGTTTCCAGCGGAGAAGTTGAGAGAGACAAAGGGCTTCATTGGCTGAGATTGTCACCAAAAAAAAGGCCTGGATGTCACATGAAATAGCTGATACTTTCCGAGGATGCCTTCTCCACTGGACACATCAGGTTTGTTACACTTCTACACTAATACCATATCAAATACAGGCAGTGCAAGCTCCAGGATGTCTAAGCCTAGCAGTGTAGACATGCCCCTAGTATCAATTCCACGTGGAGGATACAGGGTTTAGTGCATGATCATCCCTCTTTCTAGAAGGTGGCAAGAGTAACTTTAAGATCATGTTACTTCTCCGTGCCAGAATGAGATCTGCAGCTAATGTAAAGGCCTGGATTTTCAGCCCTCTTGTGCCTAGTCCAAGCCTCTCAGATGAACACTTACCTCATGCAAATAGCAACATGGCACATTATAAATAATAAAGATTGCTCTTAATTACATTTATAACAATAGTATAATCTTTGTAGTAGAAAATATGAATGGGCTGGGAAACACCTAGCTTAGCTAAACTGACTTTTCTGATAGGGAAATATTCTGGGACTTCTTTTCCAGGATTATGGGAGACAACAAGAGCTGTGGTAGCTTTGCTTTCTTTAGGGCAGGTTATTAATCCCATACAGCTGACACAGAGCCTTAAAATATGGATTAAATCTCTATAGTTAATGCTAAAATCAGGCTGCTTTTGCACATAAACTATTTCATTTTCCTGTGAAGAGAACCAATTTGCAAGTAAAGTCAGCTGTTCAAGATTTATTTATTTTTTTGACACTGAAGTTGGTAATTTTATAATTATTGAATGGTTAATTTTTAGCTAACAAGATAAAACCAACAACAACACAACCCCCCTCATCCATGCCTTTGCTTCCAGACAGCAAAAATATTCAGAAAACATTGAGCATTCATGTGGGATTTCAGAGATTAATTTTCACTGTTTTTTTGTAGCCCTCTACTCATTGGGCACAAACTTAATCTCAGCTAAGTTTTTAAAAGTTATTCCACAGAAATTGGAAGTACGGAAACTGAAGTGCTACCTTGATGCTACAGTCATGTTTCCCTGAATCAAGGTCCCTGACAAATACTGCGATACAGTAAGGAAGTGCTGTTTGCCCTATTACTAAATGAGTTCAGTTCATATCCATCATAATACGGGATTAACCCCAGCGTGCTGAAGAAGTCAGTAGATGTTATATCTGTCCCCCTTTCCACAATTTACCAAAGGTCATGAGAGTCTGGGGAGAACCCCACTGACTAAAAGCTAGCCATTGTTATACCCATGACCAAAAATGGCACGAGACAAGACCCAGAAAACTACAGACCTGTTAGTTTAATCCCAGTGCCTGGAAAAGTTACGGAGAAAAGTTATGAAGGCAATTAAAGAACAAAGTAATTGAGATGAATGGCTAGAGTGCAGCTCAGCAGAAAGTGATGTGGGGGTGCTGGCTGACCAGAGACTCAACATGAGGTGCATTAAACACAGCATAACGAGCTAGTCAAAAGAGGTGATTCTCCCAATATAGTTAGCATTGGTACAGCCTCAACTTCAATACTATGTTCAGTTCTAGGCTCCACAACATAGAAAAAGATGTTAAGATCCTTGAAAGTTTCCAGAGGAGGGCAACAAAGCTGGTAACAGGGTTGGAAGGCTGAGGACATTTAGTATGTCTAGTCTAGAGTAAAGGAGGCTAAGAGGCAACCTCATAGCTCTCTACAACTTTCTCAGAGGAAGGGGAGGTGCTGGTTTCTTCTCCCTGGCATACAATAAAAGATGATTAAAATAACATTGAGTTCATTCTGTCTCCCCTCTCCAAGTCCTGTATTTTACGATGGCCTTTGGCAAAACGATGTATTAATTCAATGCCATTTTCATTTTAACTACATAGATTCCCATTTTTTTCTTTGTCATAAGAATAAATCACTGGCAGTTACACCTCGCCTGTGCACTGGTAAAACACTGTGTAATGTGCTATGGCAATACACCTTTACCTTCTTTGTAACCATGCAGTTCAGTTTTCTGCAGTGTGGTCAGGATGTACCAAAAGAAAGGAGTAAGACCAGCTATTGTTAATAGCAATATTGCAAGGCATTGGAGAAGAAAAATGATTCTCCTAAAGAAAGAACAGGCTGTGATTTTGCTGAGATTCTATAGAAATGGGACTTTTACAAAATGATAGCCCCACCCTACACGATAGATGTATTCAGGCCCATTGAACCACTTGATTGAGTTACATTTTGCAGAACTCATAGTGCTGGGCAATTCAGTCAGATGAGGATTTTTCTATCACAGTCAAGAAAGCAGCATCCTTTGGATGCTACCTGTGGAGTAGCAGCCAAGCACAGGCTGCTATAAGCAATGGTGACTCCACGCACGACTGAGCAGTGACAAACTCCTGCCCTAGCAGCCACTCAGAGTGAAAGCCTGAGCCATCCATCTTCCTGATCCTGCTACGTGAACTCTGATTTTGGATTCTGGCATTCGTATTTATTCAGCAACTTGGATTGTTTTATTTACATCCTCCCTACACAGCTACTAGGAGGAAGTCATATTGCTGTTACGAACTTGCAAATAAAGTCAGGGTATTGGATCACAGCATTCATAATCCATCAGACACTGCAATTCGGAGGAAGATCTGTAGGACAGACTTGAAAGGCAAGGCAGAATCCAAACGCTAATAAAATGGTCCCTAGGAGAGCCAGTTAGATTTGGAGGGATATAGCCCAAAGGGAGGGGGAGGGGGTCCTGGACAGATAGTCAGTTTTCAAGTATCACTTCCTCCAAGCTGAAGATCGATGCATTCCTATAAGCAAGAAGGCAAGCAAAACGGGCAGGAGACTTGCATGGATGAGCAAGGAGCTCCTGGCAAAACTCAAACAGAAGAAGGAAGTACACAGCATGTGGAAACAGGGACAGACCACTTGGGAGGAATATCAGGACATTGTCAGAGTATGCAAGGATGCATTGAAGAAGGCCAAGGCCCGTTTGGAATTAAATCTGGCAGGGGATGTCAAGGACAACAAGACGGGCTTCTTCAAATGTATCAATAGCAAAAGGAAGACTAGGAAAACTGTGGGCCCACTGCTGAATGGGACAGGTGCCCTGGTAAGGAAGGAGCTGCTGAATGCCTTCTTTGCTTCTGTCTGCCGTGCTAAGACCAGCCCTCAGGAAACTCAGATCCTAGAGACAAGAGCAGAAGTCTGGAGAAAGGAGGACTTTGCCTTGGTCAAGGAGGATTGGGTTAGAGATCATTTAGGCAAATAACCCCAAGCACCAGTACAGACTGGGGGTTGACCTGATGGAGAGCAGCTCTGTGGAGAAGGTCTTGGGAGTCCTGGTGGACAGAAGGCTGACCATGAGCCAGCAATGGGCCCTTGTGGCCAAGAAGGCCAATAGTACCCCTGGGGTGCATTAGGAAGAGTGTTGCCAGCGGGTTGAGGGAGGTGATCCTGATCCTCCCCTCCTACTCAGTCCTGGGGAGGCCACACCTGGAGTATTGTGTCCTGTTCTGGGCTCCCCTGTACAAGAGGGACATGGGGCTACTGGTGTGAGTCCAGTGGAGGGCTACTGAGATGATTAGTGGACTGGAACACCTGTCATATGAGGAAAGGCTGAGGGAGCTGGGCCTGTTTAGCCTGGAAAAGAGAAGGCTGCAGGAAAACTTCATCAATGTGTATAAATATCTGAGGGGAGGGTGTCAAGAGAATGGGGCCAGACACTTTTCAGTGGTGCCCGGTGACAGGACAAGAGGCAACAGGCACAAACTGAAGCACACGAGGTTCCAGCAGAATATGAGAGTGCACTTCTCTACTGTGAAAGTGACAGTGCACTGGCACAGGTTGCCCAGAGAGGTTTGGAGTCTCCTTGTCTGGAAAGACTCAAAACCTGCCTAGATACGATCCTGTGCAATGTGCTCAGTGACCCTGCTTGGCTTGGGCTAGATGTTCTCCAGAGGTCCTTTCCAATCTCAAACATTCTAGAATTGTGAAAACCACTCTTGTGCTTTGCTTATGTATACGCTATACTGTGTAGATGCACACTGAACACAGAATCAGTCCCAGCATGGGCCACTGTGCAAGTCTAATGACTCAGTTGTACTATGCAGTTTTCTTGATAGGCTCAAGAACTTACATCCATCAGTATAATAAAGTAAGTCTGATCTCTCTGGAAATAAACATCTCTGGAACTAAAGAAAACATGCAAGAAATAGCAAAACAAGCTTTTCCTTATCTGCAAATCTTCTCCGTTTTCCTACTTTGCACCACTGTAAAGTAGTAAATCTCAACATGAGACAAGAAGCAAGTCAACACCATTGTCACCATTGCACGTATAAGGAAGCAATTAGGTCCAGCTGAAAAAAAGGTTCCAATTAGTAGCAGGCAAGAGACTAAAAGGACAAACCCTAGTCAGAATAATGCTTTATCCTTAGAATTTGTGACATATCAGTGTGACTTAGTCTTGGACATCTCAGGTTGGCTATTAAAGAAAATCTCTTGGAGAAAAAACACCAGAATGGGCCTATATTCTTCTCTTATCTGTAACAGCAGGACAGAGATGTATACTAGTACACTTGAACGGGGAACAAAAGGGTCCAGACAAGGTTATTCCAGAAGCTCTGAAACAGAAAAACTCAATTCTTATTTCAGCCATCACTGAAGAAAATGAGTCCATGAAATACACCCAAGGATGGCAGCTGAAACACTGTATTGGCAGAACTAGATATTAGTTGACATGAGGATAACATCGATAGCTGTAAAATGTGAGGGAATGAGACTGGCTCACTCACACAAGATGCAGTAATAAAGCCAGAGAAGTTATGTATTTCTCTGAATTACAGTCAGATCGCCCAGCAGATAATCTGTAATATTGTCAGTTCATAGAAAGATAGAATCTCTGGCAAATGGTTCTGTTTGCTCATCACTTCCACGAGCTCGTTGTTCATGCAAACCTCTCGGTTACTTTAAAAAATGAATGCAAATATGGGAGTGTGCTACTCAGTCCTGGATAGAGGATAACATTCAACTGTTTCAGAAGTGAGCAGAGAGAGTTTTAAAAGGGTGATTATTGCTTCAGCAAGTTTTAGGGAAGTGAAAATACATCACGAATGGGACAGATCAGATTTTGAAGGAAATGGACACTGCTTTTAAAAGTATCTCAAAGCTGGCAGGACTTTACAAAATGCATGCTGGTTTGAAAGAGCTGTTTGGGAAAACATCCACTTACACCTACACAGAAGTCATCATCTGCAGCACCAGTACCTGAAGAGCATCGTCTCCAAGGGCAGCAATACAGATAAGAAAAAGAAAACAGGGAGGTAGCTGCATGGTAAGACCCCCTAAGGCTGACCCCCAAGCACAGATACTCATTTAGCTACACCTAAAAACTCTGCTATTCTCAGTACATGGTCATATAATTAACTTTTTTTTTTTTTAAATAGTACTTTTGTAATACAAGTGGTATTTCCTAAATAAAATATTTATGGTACATCTAGTATATACTACTCTAATCTAGAAACTTAAAATGAACTAAAGAAGTCAGTACAAACTAATACAGAAGCCTCTCTCTCCAGTAATAGCTTATAGCATTGGTTCTTACAATTCTCAATTTGAAATGGAAACATGCACCATCAAATACTTGTAAAAATATAAATCTTGTTTTCCAGTGACAGATGAGGAGCTACACAGAAGAAACCAAGGTTGTGAAATTTCATTTTTTTAGGATTTTGTCTATCACCCTTCCAATAAAAAGGAACAAAGCAATCAAATATTCTCTGAAGTAACAGGAAACTCAGCATCTAACCAAGATACCAGTAAACAAATAAGGATTGTTGAGAAAGAATGAAAAAAAAAAAAAAAAAAAAAAAAAAGCAAAACTCACTTGTCTTATTTCATTGGGGGAATAAATGATGAAGTAATAAACAAAAGACATGGTTAAAAGTAATTATATCTACAAAGCACAATGCTTTAAGGCATACGTTTTCTTCCTGTCAAAAATGGAATCTAGATTTTCAAAACACTTGTACAACTGATAATTTTCATCGTTGGTCTAGTGATTCTGCAAGGCTGCTTTTTACATAAATATATATATATTTTTTTTTTTATCTTGAGAGCATTACATCAACAGCGCAAATAAAGTAGGCAGGCAGAGACATACAGATGAACAGAAGAAAAAAAGAGAAAAGGAGATCAGAAAGAGGGGGACAAAGAAGGCTAGCTATCTTACTTCAGCTAAGTCTAATAATTTGCGTTAGGTAGTAGGCAGTAATAGCAAGTGTATGTATGGGTCAGTATGCATAATATATTTTGAACAGAAATAGAACAAAATAGATCATATTTCAAGGAAAGACAGAACTGGAGAATGATGAGAAAAAAGCCAGGAACTAATATAGCATTTTTTCCATTACTGCAGGACCAAATCTAAAGGCTGTACATCAGTGAAGGAGGCAGTTAGAATATTACAGAATGGACATAAAATCTGTAAAATATATGCAGCATTATTCAAAATATATAGTCAAGTAGAATATTAACTGCAAATCTTCTGGCTCTGTCTATAATATTAGGGTTTAGACAAAGCATTCTGGGGAGCTAACCAAAAGGAAGAAGATGGAGACATGCCCAGCATGTTTCAAGGACTAACAGGAATATCATCGGCTAATAAGGATAATAAAGCCCAACAAATGATACCACAGTAAGGCTATTCGCAAGCACTGCCACATCCTAGAAATACTCAAATTTGATGCAGACCCATAGCTTTATGGATTTTCCAAATTTGTTCCATGCAATGACTTTAACCCCTTCTACTGCCTCCTTTCCTAAAATTAAATTTCAGTAATAATAATAATAATAAAAATCACAGTGAGGCTAGAACAAGGCCTGAACAATATCCTCAGCTTTGGGTTCTCCTTGACCTCCTGCCTCGCCTCAGGACTTTACAGAGCAGAACATTACATCCCGCCTCCCTCAGATGCAGCTTCTACAGAAGGGCATTAACAAGTCACCTTCAGGACTCATTTATTTAGCAATGCCTTGCAGGACTAACCCCAGCTAATAAAGGTGGTCCAGTTATTCCTGGGGCTGTAGAAGAGAATATTTTGTATGTCTTATTTTCTTCTCCAACTAAGGAGTACAATTCAGGCAACTTCTCCCTTGCTGATTAATTCTTTACTTTGCAAGTAGCTATTCTGAGATTAGCATACAATGCATCAGTTTATTGCTTTCACAAGAGCTACCATCAGGCCCTGCAGGTAACCTTTCAGCAAGCAACCTTGTAAGCACAAACTCCAGAAGAAGAAATCCTCTGTCAGCCAAATGTGAGCAGTGTGCCAGGGTATAAGCTGAACCTTTACCTTTTTCAGGTATTAGTTTTTGCAGTGAGGGCTCATGACATCTGCATAACAATAGGTCCTTCTTCCAGCCCCCTCCCCTCCCAAACAACTCAGAAACAAACTAGAATTAATAGAATCAACCCTGAGTTGGATCAAGTCCACAAGGATCAAGTCCAACTCCTGGCTCCACACAGGACTACATAAAAACTAAACCATGTGTCTGAGAGCACTGTTCAAATGCTTCGTGTACTCCATCAGGCTCGGTGCCTTCATCACTTCCCAGTGGGAACTGTTCCAGTGCTACCCAAGTATACTTGGAATAGTACTTCAATATGTAAAACAAACTGCATTATATAAGAATAGTATGTAAACACTAAGGTAACCCTAACCCCTCAGATTTAAAGTATACATAAACCAAACTGTTATGGAATGTGTTACTGAATGACCCAAAGACAAAGCTGAATTTGATACTGAGATGCAGTGTTCAAGAAGCAGGCATTTTAACAGGAAACTTATAGACCAATATGAAATCAAACAGTCTTGCTCTCACACTGAAATAGTCCAGTGAGTGTACAACCAGAGGACACTAGTTATTCAGGAACAATGAACTTAGTTGTTTGAAGTCTTCAGACACTCTTGTTAAAGCCACGTAAATTGTGATTTGTAGCCTAAGAAAAGCATGCTTGTAGAAATGGTTCTTGGTCAATGGTCTTCACCAGTTTTAATCCTGTATCTGTTTGATTCTCAGAAAAAAATGCCATTTTCTTCTTCCAAATCCATGGATAAATCCTTGGCTCTTTCCAATTACATATCTTCAGTAATGGCAGCTTGTATTATCTGCACTGGGCAGCACAGTCAAAGAGCTCCCCAGATAACAACCACAGCTCACTGGTAGCAGAACCAACCCAGCCACCTTCAGATTACAACTTCTGCATGTCTCCTCAGCATGTGCCCAGCATCATCCCATGTACTCCTTCACGTGAGGGAAACAGGAAAAAAAGAGCTTCTGTAGCGATGGGCAGGCACCTCTGGCACTGGTACCAAGACATGTAGAGAAAAGCAAACAGAGTGACCTGAGCAAAGGCAGAGCTGGCCAGCAGCTTAGGCAAGAGTGAAGAAATTACGACAGAGACCAGTGTGATGTGATGTGCAGTGAGAACTGCAGCACTGTTTACACAGAAGAGCGGCAATCTCAGTGCCTTTTGATAAGCCACATTAAGCTATGCAAACAGCCAGTACGTTGGCAGTGCATTTTCCTAAAGCCTGGAGATTTGGGGTGGGTCAGCTACTGTGGGTGTTAGTTATGCTCTTGCTATTCTGCTGTGATTAGAGAAAAATAAATAAATAAATAAATAAAATAATCACATTTCTCAAGGGGAAAAGGGGAATCTGCGGTCAAACCCTTAGGAGGGAAAGGCCAGGTCTGTTCTGAGTCACGTGCTGCTTGATCCCACGCTCACCGTTCTGTTGATTCAAAACAAAAACAATAAAGCGAAGAAACGTCTGGTTACTCATTGCCTTTTGCCATTTACATACACGCTACAAAAGTAACTCTGTGAAGACTGTTGTACTTCTGGCCTAGCTACAAGCAGAAAGGAAGGAGCCAACTGCTTGACAATTTTAGATCAACTTGGCAGCAACAAAGAACTTCAGGGAGTTCTAGGTAAATATTTCAATACTTCAGCACCCATTAGTCAACCCCCAGTTCCACAGTTTGTGGAACCTACAGTTATTGCAATGGCTGCAGGACGATACAGATAAGCGCCTGTGTTGGTTTTAGAGTAGCACTTGGCATAGAGCTACTGCATGCTGACAAGCCCATCTGAAGGGCAAGGTGCACAACTCAGCTCTGAGCTCCACAATACCATGAATATACCACAGATAAGCTAGCTGAAAGATGTTTTTTGCAATCCTGAATTGCACCACAATACAGTCTCTTACAGGAGTTCATTCTGACAGCAGATCCATGTCCTTGCTGTTAGGCCTGCTAACAGGTGGACCCCCTGAAGCAGCAATACGAACAGGGTATCAGACAACTGGAGGAAGTCCAACAATCACAAACATTGCCACTGGAAGTTTACCATTACCCCTAAAAGTTAAATATGACAGGTATACAACATTGCTTTCACTCAAAACTGAGAGCTTTAAATTATGATTGTCCACTAGATTTAATTAACAGCTTATATACAAGCAGAAGCTGGATGCACTGGCATAATAGAGTTAATCAATAACCATGAAATGACAGATTAATACAGGTTGCTTCTGTCAGAGTATAAACTGAGGACACCAGAAAAGATGAAATTCTACGAATACAATTGACTCATGTTAACAGTAGCATTCAGTTCTTGTTCTGATTAGATGGAATTGGTTCAGATGAGCAAAAACTTCTGAATGCTTTTCTAAAACTGCTGAAGCTTGTCAAAATGTACTGCACCAATGCCAGAAAAAGAAAACAAAGCAAACCACCAAAAACTCTCAAACCAATTCTGAAAGAATCCATGGGATTTTGCAGCCATCCTTATCAGTTCCATTTGTGCAGTCCAAGTTTTATCTGCTCTGCAAATTTGTATCACAGCATAACGTCACACTCTGAATAGGTTTGGATGAGTAAGCTGCGTGCTGCTTTGCCTCATGCAACTCTAAGAAAAATAGCCAGCTACTCAAACTTAGATTCTAAACTCTTTACCATAGGCAGTGATTATGATATATGGGGTGGAAAATAAACAACTCAAAACTTGATTTTTACGAGAGCAGAATGAGCTAGCCACACTGGCATTTAGAATAAAATCTTGTTCTGACCTGCAGTGCTGAACAGATTTGATGGATTAGTCACTAGCTGAGAACTAATAATACAGTACCAAATTACTGTATTGGACATTCCTCCAAACACAGTGCATTATATTAAAATATATAAATCATCATTTGAAAGTAGAGCTCTCTCAGTGTTGTTAAAGACACGAGACTGTGATGTGCCCAGGTGCCTTGGTATTTCAGTACAAGCACACATGAATAAAAACATCATATGAGTCTTATCTGAAGCATTTTATTTCCTAATTGCCCTAGCAGTTCATGTCCTCCTCACAAGCACAGAAGAAGAAAATGTGAGTGAGTATCCTCTGCCTGCTCAAAAAGCAAAAAAAAATCCTCAGGTAGATTTTGTAAAAACAATGGCAAGATAACTATATTTTGTCTTCAGAGCCAGAATTTATATCCACGGAGGTCTGAACGCAAGAAAAAAATAAAATAAAAAAATATACTGAAGCAGTTTTTGCTCACTGAAATTTACATATAATTCCTAAAAACATCAAAGTGTTTTATGAACTTTAAGCAGCTTCACTACAGAATATCCTTAAAGAGGTAGGCAACAAGTAATAATGCTTAACTTCATTCAGTTATATAGTTAGGTGAAGTCACACGTAGAAAGATGTAGAAACATCCAATATCACGTACTAAATCAGTAGAATAGAGGAGTTTGTCAGCTTCAGATCTTAATAAAGGAAAGCTGCTGAAACAGTCAAGCTATCCCAAGCGATAAACTGCTGCAGATAGGAGTTGTGGAAATGACTAACTACTTGCTATCTGATTTTTTCTGTCTTCTGTCCCATGGGGAAGGAAACCGGTATGCTCAGTGAGCTAAACAGTCCCTAGCTTAGAAGTGCAATTTCTGGGGAAACAGTCAAAACCCAGCTTCTGACAATTCCAAACCCAGCATTGCTGCTGCTGGCCCAAATACTCAATCTCTTTCACACACCTGCAATAAAGAAAGGATGTAAGATTTCTATCTTAGAGAGTGAAAACCCTTGGAATTACAACAAACAGGAATAGATTTAGTACCAAAGAACATATCTGAATGCAGCACGTACACGTGGATGGTACACTGAAATTTTTGCACACCTGCTGAGATGCTAGAGAGCTTCCATGTCCCGGATTTGGGGACACTACTGCATGTCCTATACAGCAGCCCAGGGCCAGTGCTCTAGAATTAAGGTTTCTCAAAGAGAAAACAACTCAGAAACAACCAGGGATACAGTCCTGACTGTCTCCATCCCCAAGCTCATGTATCTTCCCACACTTCTGCATCTTCAAGTGGAAATGAATATTCCCTACAGTGAGAAAAGTCAAACTTGAATCGAGGGCTTATACATTTTTAATAAATTTTTAATCCTTTTCATTAAAGGATTTCAAAGTGCTTTAGTTACCAGGGTAGGCTTTATCAGCAGTCCCAGTTTAGAGGCAAAGGGCCCAAAGGGGTTAGACAAACTGGTCCACATATATCAGGGTGCAAACTGCAGACTTAGTGACAGACTGCAGAGTTCTCATATCATCTACAATTATCTTGAATGACATTTCTCTCTCCTCCTTTGCCTTCTTCCATCAGTGTAATTACCCTCCCTCAACATCCAGGATTATTGCTTCTGTCTACTTTGTGGATATGGCAGGAATTAGGCAGAACAAAGAAGAAACAAATAGCTTTTAATATTCAAATCAGAAGTAAAGTGTCAAGGTGTCCAGTCTCTCCATCATCCCCTCCTAAGTCTACAGTATCATTTATTGCAAGCTTCTAGACAGCAAAATGAAAGCATTCTGTCTGGTTGTTTGTCTGATTGTTTCTAAGCTCCTAAAAGGTAAGGTTTTAATGGAGTCAAGGTTTTCAATACTATTTTGCTAATGAAAGTGAATTGTTTTTCTTCATTTAGATTTTCTATGAAGAACAGAAAACAAATTCCCAATAGATCAAATTTTTGTCATTAGATACCATAAGCTGGTTCAGTTTCAAACTAGAGATGAAATAGAATTTTCTGTCCAGCAATCTCACTGCTTAGAGTCTCCTTTACATTCATTACAGCCTATTCCTATTTGTTCTCTGCCATAAGGCACATGTAATTGCAAGTCAGTAGCAAAAGATTTTGTTTTAAATAACTCCATCATGACAGTGGCAATACTATATGACTGTGTTCTGAGCCATAAAAGTCCGGAGATGAATGGAACAGGGTTGAAAGGTGTCATGTGTCTAGCAAAAGCTGTCAGATCTACTATCTGTACTTACTAAAGTTTTCTGAACAAGGGTAGTGCCTTGTATTCTATCTGCATGGGCAAATTATTTGATACAGCACCATCAAGAGATCAATGACACTGGGAAAGCTGAAGGATAGCAGAGGAGCTGAGAGATAAATAAGGCAGTAACAAAGGCAAAGTACCAATAACTGTATGTCCTAGAAGGGGAACTCACAAAAAGAGGTCTTCAGAGTGTTCTTACAAATATTGCTGGACAGAAACGCTGTAGCTGTTTTCCAGACTGAACTGAAACAACAATGTTTTACAGAGCTGTAAGAAGTGTTGCAGCAATTGCCTACTGTCTACGTAAAACAGGGGACTGTTTAGTGATACAGTGACAGCAGCTCACCCTTCTGGGAAGAGGAGGAGGAACATAAAGCCTTAAATGAAAAACTGGATGTCTGGATGGAAGTCCTAGTCTATGGAGAAAGTGCTCGCTTGTTATCTATTTACTGATTAACAGGAATTATCAGCCAAAATGAGACACAAAACACAAGAGTAGGGATTTGCTCTGCAGTGTTCCAGTGGTATGACTTTGAATTGGATCACGTGTGCAGCAATTAGTGGAAACAGAAGATGGAAGGAGACTAAATATCAAGTAGAAATACTGGGGAAGAAGGTAGAGGAATGCTGTCTTTAATATGACTGGAGATAAATTCTGGGGGGAAAAAAAAGTCATTAAAGCTAAACAGCTCTGTTGGCATGTCAGCAAGCCAATACAAATCAATAAGAAGAAAGTACACCTGGAAATGAAAACAAAGCTGTATAGCAGAGGAATGAGGTTGAGCAATAACATTTTGGCAAAGTAATGAGAAGCAAGAATGGAATCTCAGCTTCCTTTTAAAGGGGTTATTTAAATTTGAAATGGAATTACAACTGAGATGTCAGGGAAGTGAATAAGATGACCAATTATATACTGTCCCTTCTACATTTGGTTTGTTTCAGTTCTGCAAGCAGATGAATCCTTCCTATTCCTGGTACAGAGTATCTCTTCTTTGTCACAGAGACAACGTGTTAGAGCCATGTGTTACTAATGTTACCCTCGGCCATTGCAATGCTTAACAGGTAATCCTGTCATAAGGGGGTTGCTCTTGGGCACTTCTGAAGCCCAGCAATTCACAGGGAAAAAAAAAAAAAAAAAAAAAAAAAAAAAAAAAAAAAAACCACAGAAGCATCCAGAGTATTTGATGCAGGGACTTCTATTAAGAGGCTTCCTTTAGCACGAGGACATTTTCCAGAGAAACTTCATGTACATAACAACCCCCTAAAAACTATTCAGCTGCTACAGTTCTTCTGTCACTGCATAACTTTCCCTTATTTTTGTCCTTTTTAAAAGCATCTAGTTCTGCTGTAGCTGTACTTGGACTTGCACAGAACAGCACACACAAGCAATCGAACAGGAAACCAAGCAAAGGAGTTGCTTGTTCAAGTGCTGTGGTTCCTGTCCTGTGTGGACAAGGTGGCAGTGCCTTTTGTGTCTTCTGCTAGGCTGTGAAAAAGATGGGAAGGCTGGGGGTAAGGCAGTCAAACCTGTATTATTCCTGTCATTATATCAGGTTAACTCTCAGCATAGATTTAAATCCTCATAAAACATGAGCAATTAATTTTTATTTTTTAATTATCACGACAAACTGGGGGAAGTTACTCTAAGATGGCACAGAGACTACCTCCACAACAATCTAAGGCTATGGAGAATTGCATGCACAGCCAAAGAGCCCATGGCTATTAACCATGGTATGCAGCTCAATAGACCCATTGTAAGAGAGCTGCAAAACACAAACTGAGTGCTTCTGCTGCTGAAAAGGGAAGCCCAGTTTGCAGTCAAAATTGCAGTAAAACTATAGTCAAACATTTAGTCACCTAAGAGCCGTTCAGGTCTTCAGTGAAGGAAGAAGATGCCATAGGCAAGTTGCTGCAAAGAAACAAATCCAGTGAATGAATAAAGAATTGCCAAGCAGTAAGAAGAAAGAATACTCTTGTATACAAAGGCCATGGTCCAGTGGACAGGGTGGCACGGGAGAAATAGACCACATGGGGTGTCCGGGACTGCTCAATCTCCTGCCGTCACCAGAAGCTCATGTGAGGCTCCCTACCAAAAGCAGTGCACAGATCTCTGGATAGTAGATAGCCCTGGTGTGCTCCCTTTTGTACAAAAGTTTAGTTTCTTTCTTTTTGTGTGCAGTGGTTTAAAACCATTAGTACCCTACCTACCTTACATTGTTGCTGCAAAGTTAAGTACCTGAGAAGACTACGAAGGACCCTGTACCACTAATTACAATATTAATAATATATACTGACAGGAGTTGGACTTTTTAACATGTCCTTGATTATTTTTGGATAACTGAAGGATGTACACAAGGCCCCCTTCATTTCTGTTTAAAAAGGTAAGCCTTTGAGATAATTGAAGCACACTAATCTTCTCTAATTATCTGAACCTCCCATCCTCCCACTACCAAGTCCTGCTTGCCCAGGCAGTTATCCATGCAGGAAACAAACAAGACTTCAACCACACAGACCCTACTTGTATCCCCATCACAGCTGCAGTGAAGAACAAGCTGATGAATGAGGAGAAACACTGACAAGAAGCAGAGAGGTTCATTAACCTCTTCAACAAAGAACAACGAACACTAGGTTTTATTAGGGAGAGCAGGATAGCTTAAGAATCAGCACTCCTTCCTGCAAAATATAATTCAATTGTGATCAACAGCCCTAGTGTATTTATCCAGCAGTGACTAAATTAGCCACTACTAGTCTGAAGAGAGTAGTTCCCTGAAAATATCACTTCAAGGCTCAACCAGAATCAAATAGGCAACTTCAGGAATTATTAGACAAGAAATTAAAAAAAAAAAAATCAGGAAATATAGTTGTGATGTCATTGTGGGCCTGTCTTTCCCTTCACTTATTCCCTGAAATCTCAACATGGATATGAAAGAGCTAGGAAAGTCTCTGATGAAGAGACCAAAAATGATCAGCCAAATGGCAGACCTGGAGAGCTCAAATAGGCTGGAATTCTTCATCCTGGTAAAGAGAAGACAGAAATAGATTTTTAATAAGGTAATATGAAATGATGAATTGCTGGGATAGGATGGTAATTATTTTTCATTATTATTCTTGTTTCAATATTTTCATTATTTTTCGTATGCCAAAAACTAGAAACACACAGTAGTGTGTTTCTGACAACTTTTAAAACACAATTTTTTCTTAAATGATAAGATTATTAAATTGTGAGACTCAGATATATAAACACCATTGATCAATATCAAAGGATTCTAAAAACAATGAGACAAATTCTTGGAAGAAGGTCTCATTAAAAGCTATTAAACAAGATGATGCTGATGGAACTTCCATTAGGGAAGTTTCTCAGCTACAGATTACCATAAGTTGGGATAATAAATAATATTATTAAGGAAAACAGTATTTCATACTTTTTTTTTTTTTTTTTTTTTTTAAGAGCTATGATCATCGGCAGATCTCCTGGTCTGATCCAATACAATCATTCTATCTTTGAATGACGTCCAGCTGTTTTTGGAAGCCACTGAAGAAACCAGTGAAGATTATAGAACTGCAGCATCAAATTCCTGCCTTGGTTTCCGATTTGTGCTACCCGTGGAGTACCTAGCTGCAAGCCTGCAAATGATATGAGTTATTATTTTGAAGATTGTTGTTCTAGCTGGTTACCAAATCTTTACCTTATCTCTTTTCTGAATTTACATTACTCAGATATTCAGAGTTTCTTTTACTATAGTCTTACATCTCGTATCAGTGAGAACAATGAAGAACTCTTCAGCATTATTTGTACAGATGATAAAAGAAAAAACTGTCATGAGATTCATCCATATGAAAGACCTAATTCACACAACGTAATTTTTAAGTCAGAACACATATCTGGACCTTAAGATGCATAACTGGCCTGCTAGCTGAGGCTAACTACTAAGGGAATGCTGAAAACAATAACTGGAGGCAGAGTATTTTTAAGACTTGTCTGAATTTCCCCAGGAGGGAAATCAAAACATGACAAGTCACCAAAGTGTACTGCCTTATCTATTAGTTCATCCGGATGATAAGACTACAAAATCTTTGCTGCCTGCTTGCATTTGTTCTTGTAACATGTCATGGTTTTAGGATTCATAAGATCATTCAGGCTTACAGAAGCCTCATGAAATATTAAAATGTTTATGAAACCCCTTTCTGTGCTTTAAGCAGCAACAATGAGTTCTGAGTGTACAGAAAAAATAGGTTCCATGTCTCAGGAGAAAACTCTGTTGCAGTTAAATGACGGGTCTCTAAGCCATCGTATGATTAATCAGAGAAGTAATTTTTATGACAGTTAGCACTGCTTTCACCACTCTTCCTCTCTTAGCATGTTTAGAAGCTGTATCTGGACTCAGAGGTACCAATAAGCTAAAAAGCATGCTTCTATTTCAAGGAATTGTCTCTCCAAAATCATTTTGTCCCTACAAGTAGAGCATTCAAGCCGTATATCATGAGATTAAGGTATAAAAATGCATGCCATTTTGCTCAAAGTAGGAGAAGAACTCCACCATACCTGGTTTCACAACATGAACTGCTTCATGGCAAGCCATCAGGGATAGAGTTAAAAAAACAAACACACAACAAACAAGAACACAGCAGAAAAGAGTTCTGCTTAATGTGAAGGGCCTCAGATGTGAGGAGAATATGTGAGGATCAGCTTGCTGAGATGTGCACCTAGAATGGGACCATTTCAGAGGTAGAGATGTGAAACCACAGGGATAAACAGAGCTCTACAGAGAAGTGGCACACTTGTATACCCCAGAGGTTTCATGGCAATATCTATACTCCTTACAAACCTCCTTGAAATCTCAGACAAATACAGAAATTCAGACAGAAAGAGCAAGCCTTCATCCCATGCACTTTTCCTCAGCATATTTCTGGTCCTCGCTGCTACAGAAATGCTCTTTGCACTGTGTGCAAGGCTCAGGCTTCCATTCCCTGCTCAGTTCAGGCTCTGTTAGCTACAGCTTTGCCAGAGTCAAAAAAAAAAAAATAATAATAATAATCAAGTTTAATCGGAGGTGCGTGAGGTACTACATGATCCCATTTTATCACCACTACATACCCATTAGCCACATACTTTATCTACATGATGAAGTTAGATTCTAATACCTGTCCAGATGATAACCAAGAATTTTTTTTTGTCTTTATTTCCATCAGCTCTTCTTATCAAATTTCCTCTTCAACTGAAGAGGAATCTTACTGGGTATTGCCCATTGAATATTTAGATTCCGAGACAAAGCCAAGCCGAAAAGTGCACGCTCTACACTTGGTTTGATCATCCCCTACCCACTTGCTGATATGGTGGACTAGGGGTGCTCTCACAAGCACGATGTGGTGCATACACAACAGCAAGTGCCCTGCAGGCACCCCTGGGCTGAGCAGCAATGCTCAGAACAGCACTTTAACAAGGCACCAGACGACCGCTTAACCCAGTGTTGCAGCCCTTTGGGATGACCAGAGGAAAGCTCCAATTACTTTTTTCTTTTTTAACGGCCTTAAAAAGATTTTATTCTTTAGAAAGGCAGAGCTCGCATCTTTCAGTAACAGCTTGGGAAGTGTGGGTTTGTAAGCCTCCTAACAATGTGCTGTTTGTTACAAACACATTAAACCACAGCATCAGATTCCAACACCGTAGCATGTCTTCAGCCACGTAGCCTGCTCTGCACTAGACCATAACAAGAACAGTCTGGGATTTCCCCACCTTGTAGCTAAGCATAGGGTCTAATTGCTCATGTTAACCCAGCCACACGTTTCCCAGAAATACACAGTCCAGCATGTGTTAGCAGTGGTTATTCGATCCAATGATAAACTCCATGTATCAACTAGTCAAGATTGAATATTGGGAAGAATTTCTTAAAAGTGATTAGGCATTGGAACCAGCTGCCCAGGGAGGCAGTACAGTCCCCCTCCCTAGTGGTATTTAGGGGATGCACAGATGTGGTGTTTGGGGACATGGTTTAGCGGTGGACTTGATCTTAGAGGTCTTCTCCAACCTAAATGATTCTGAGAGGAAGTCACTGCAGGAAAGAGGGTGCAGTCTTTTTGCATCCACTATCCCCTGCTCTTATCCAGGTCTAAAGCTCCAAGACCAGCTTCCCAGGAAAGCACGTTACAATCAGTAAATTAAAGGGCATTTTATGGCATGGGTCTCCTTCAGTCCCTCCTGCAGGAGTTATCCTTTTTTGTACAAAATACTGGAATATTTATGACTAGCCTAATGGAGAAGAGATGATGCAGTGACTTTCTGGATACGTCTCAGTTGGCAGGAGGGAAATAGAGCTCTAGCTCCGGCTCAGAATGAATAGTTCAGAGCTCTGCATGAAATGGAGCAGCATTTGGAGCTTTGAAATGTCCTGCTAAAATATCCTGCTTCCCCCACCCAGTGGAGCATTGCTTGATGACTTAGCTGCTCTCCAGGTAGGACTTGCATGTCCCGACTCTTTCACCATGGGTGACCACTCTAACCAGTTGCTTAAATACGCAAAAGAAAGGTTAAAAAAAAACTGGTTATTTTCATAAATCTAACATTTGATATTTTTCCAGCCGCAAGTATTTAGTGATTATATCCAGAATTTGTAGACAGGTCCAAGAAAGGATAGATTTCTTTCTTCAGCAAATAAATTATTCTGGAGAGAAGCAGCCAAAGAACAGAGAGCTATAATTTAGACCACAGTTTCTCCATGGCAAGGATGAATGAACTGTTCTCTTCATCTAGTGTGGAACTCCAGGAGAGTCAGAATCTTTTATCATCCTCAGGCAATACTCTCAAGGAAAGAATTAACAACATTTATTAGTTTACAATCAAACAACTGGAATGTTATTGGATAAAATTCCCAACCAATGTAAAAGGCATTGGAAAAATCTCAGTGGCAGGGGCTGTTGCTCTGATGCCGTGAGCTCTTCTCAGCCCCAGTGAAGTGCCATGACAACAGCTTACATGTGTGCAAACCTCCCATGGCTCGTACCTCTGCAAGCATGTCCCCCGTGTCACACTGTGCCTGCTTGTACCTCATTTGGAGCAACCTCAAATAACTCCACGTGATGTGGCGTGGTGCTGCACAGATGGTCCTCAACACACCACACCGCACTTCGGGGGTTTTTAGTCTTCAACTGAATAGCCCTGGTGGGATCTACGTAGAAGTAGGATTCCAGGAACCTTTGTGGATCTGAGCCCAGGAAATTTTAAAGTTATCAATAGAAATTGATGACAGCATGCAAGAGAGTTAACGCTTCTGGGGAAGGAGGTAATCGTCCATTCAGCTCTTTCCTTCCTGTCTCATTAGAGCTGCCCAAGGGTTATCAAACCTGTTGCGTTTCAATTAAGGCCTTCAAAATACAGCGTTGTAAATTCAAACTCAATCAACCCAACCAGTAACAGCTTGCAAAATCAAATACAACAAGTTCAGCTCTAGATCATGTTTTAGCCTTTTTAAGGTTAAAACAAAATACATCAGAATGGTAAATATCATCTTGTCTGCTTTTTAGAAGCTAGAAAATCAAATATCTTCTGCTGGTGAATTTGTCATATTTGATTCGAAAAGCACTGATTTTTCTCTTCTGTGCTTCTTTTCTAAATGAATATAAATTCATTTACATTACATATGTAATATATACAGCCTCCTTTCAAAGAGGGCTATTTGTCAATGGTACATTAGCTAGGATTTAAGCTGCCAGCACAACTGACACAAAAATAGAACAACTGCAATATAGAACTCCACACAGCTCATTGCAGATGCTGAAACCTGCTAATGACATACAGCCAGTTACAGAGCAACTGCAATATTGTCAGGGACTGTGTGACCAAAATATATATGCGTACACAAGTGCAGTGTTTTCTTCAAAATCGCATTTACTTCCTCAAATGCTCAAGGGAACTTTCTGAACATTAATCAATTCCTACCCCCATTTCTTCCCTGCCCTTTGAGTGAGCACTAGCATGAAAAACGTGGAAAGAGTGAAGAAATTGGATTTTGGTTTTATGCCCTTATATAGAAATGGAAATTAAGTTCTCAAGAAGTGAACTGCCTAAACCATGGTTCCAAACTGGAAACATTGCTACAGCACCTCACAGCAGCCATACCTGAAGCGAGTCACTCTGCTGCTGATTGCTGCAGTCCAACCCCTGCCGTGCACGAACAGGCAGCGACCTTCTGGGTCAGGCAAACTCGCATCCCACTGATGTTCCTGGCTGAGCAGCACCATGGAGGACATAGCCGAGTTGATGCCAACCCCACAGGGAAACTCACTTCTCCAAACACTCTGAAGCAAGCATTCAAATCAATACTCTTATGAAATATGACAATTTTATACCCAAATTTTGGAAGCTAGTTTTGCTCTCCAAACAAGCTTTACTCTTCCCCTAGACATAAAGAGAATTTTAAAAAAGCATCTTCTGATCCAGTTTCTTATCGCTCAGACTTCAGTAACAGTTAAACATCACGGGAATGAGAGAAGGTGCTGAAGAAAACCTTATATTCCAGGTGAGTGGACAGATCATGGCAGGGGAGAGGAGACAACTTGTTCCCTCACTTCATCTTTAGCAGATATCTACCTATATCTACCTGTGCATTTATTATGTTAAAAATAAAACTAAGGGGGGGGGGGAGGGAAGGGCAGCATATTAGACTATTGCAAAATTCTACAGAGGGGGCAACAAAAAATAATATCCAAAAATATATTTAATTAACTATCAATTGAGACTGAGGGTCCAGAAGATTCACCTAGGATGTGATGAAACTCTTTACCTAAAACAAGTGTAGGAAAAGATACAGAGGCTAAAAATAAATACAGGTCTCATGTCCAAGCATTATATATGGGTCCAGGCCTCGAGCTGTCAGAGCAGTAAGTGTTCTTTGTTGCTTGAGATCTGGCATAAGTATCTGAAGGGCCTGATTCTTCACAATCCCATGCTCTCCCTGTTCTGGGAGCATGGTCCTCACTTCGTGTCTGTCCTGCTCCCGGTCATGTCACTCCCAGTGATTTCCAGGCATTGTGGTGTCCTGTTGCCATACTGTGCAACTGTGTGAATGCTCACGCAAAGTGATCCAGTATCCAGCTTTGGGCCATATGACAACGTTTTGATTTACATGCCAATAAGCAATTGCATACACAGTTGTACTAAACTTTATCTATTAGATCATTAATGGAGATCCACGTTAATGTACTAATTGTCTTATTGCCTACCCCTTTCTATCACAAAGATTATATACAGAGTGCTTGAGGCTCTGGATTTCAGAAGAAATCCTTGATTAAGAGCAACTCACAACCCTTAATTAATTAGCAAACATCCAAGCACAACATCGTTGAACTCTCAGGAGAATTAGTGCAAGAGATCTGAGACATTAGTTAGTGCATTTCAGAATCAGACAAGACAAGAGCACATCAAGAGAGGAACAAAAAATGATTTTCTAAAGACATAATATATAATCACTATTCCATGCAAAAAAAAAAAAAAAAAAAAATCAGATGCAAAAGTACCGGTCCTAATTTCATCAATGTGTTCTTAATGGCTTAAGAACACTGACAAAAGAGTCTGCTTTACACAGCCGTACTCAGTAATCCTTGCTAAATCACTTAGCTCTAGTCTACACATTTATATAAGCTACCCACCTAATGAAACAGCAGTGAGGATTCATTAATTTTTCAACTGTTTGGAAATCCTTCAGTGAAAGAAGGAAGTTTCCTTGTAGTACTTCAGCCCTGCTAGTTCCAGCCTGGCTCAGAAACGTTTTGTTTTGTGTACTGTGTTTTCCTCAAAGAGCCTTAATTAAGTAAGGAAATCTCAGAAGGAGACCGTATCAATTTAACCTGTGGTAATAGCTGAATTCCCATTATTTTTTATACTATCTAAAATGAGATATGGAAGTGACATTCACAGTAAAGAAGTTCTATTTCTATTCTAGGCCACTTTTAGTGGAATTTCTTAACATCTGTTGACGTTAAAAAGACTAGAAGAATCAAAAATCTTTTTCCCCCCCCCAAGACCATTCTCAAGGGTTACCACTTGGATACATTTATGGAAACCACCCCTCAGAAGGTTATTTCTTGCTAAGAATGAAGGGCAGAAGAGACCTCCCTGCTGATTTGAAGTGTATAACAACACTAGGCTACCAAATATTGGCCAGTTCAAATCCTGTTTGTTATCCATGGCCTGACATAAGTTCAGCAGATAAAGTCTGTTTGAACTAAAAATTAAGTACAGCTTCTGCACAGTTTAATATCCAACATGTTTTTGTGACACTGGCCTGACTGTTAATTCCTTCTTGGTTCCTGGGAGCTCTATTAATTTGCTTTCACCAAAGTCTGTCACTCATGCACATGGAAAAAATTACCTGCTAATATTTTTACATTCAGTCCCATCTTACTAACATCCCATTTTTTGCATTGCTTTTTCAGAACTAGCTTTTGATGTAAAGTAATAAAAGCATTTAAGCAGGTAATGTGCTCAAGTCCCACCATATACAAAACAGAACTTCAGCAACACCCCTTTTTCTAAGGAATCTCCTAATCTAAATTTTGAGTCATAAGCAAATAGTGGGGAAAAAAAAAAGTCAAAAGAAACTTAGCTGTTCAGAAAAGGCCTATGTTCCTCACAGGCCAGTTATGCTTCCTCTAACAGGAGACTTTGGAAGGAAATAGTGCATTCTGAGCGGCTCGTAAAGAGAGAAATCTGTAATGCTCACACAAGAATGCACACTCAATCACCTGTATGTGCCACTGCTGATCTTTGCACGCACAGGTAGCCTGGGCTGAACTTCCATTTTTTGCTGACAGAAGTTCATTTGCCAATTCTCTAATAAATGCATATAGGAAAAAAAAAGTTCTTTGTGTCTGCTTAATCCTATCAGAACCACAATATAGATACAGAAGTGAGAAATCAGTCCTTCCCCCCTCCCAAAATGTAGTTACATCATTTCATATACTACACAGAAGAATACATGGTCCACAGAGGAGAATGGGAGAAGCTAGGTTCATTTTTTTTTTTTTTTTTTTTTTTTTAAAGTTTGGATTGAAATTTTTCATGGCGTATATCTATGGATTTTAACCTCCCATTGTCTAGCTATGCATAATCCTTAATATCTTTGACTGTGTGCCATAGAATGAAATTGTTCAATAATTCTGTTTAACTTGGCAAAAAAAATCTCACAACACTTCAAACAATAATTATGTTAGAGGCACAGGGGATAATTGGACTCATAGCCTCTCAGTGCCTTAAAATCATATCATAAGGCAGTTGCCGACTCACAGACTTCTTCTTAAGACAGTAAAAGAAGTCCTGACCTAGGCTTTTCTCCTAGCCTGACCTTCAAAAAAGACAATCAAGTTGCCACAAGATAAGACCAAGATACAATTCAAGGATGCAACTATCCAAAAATAGGATTAGAACTTTTTCCACGTGCTCTAAAGAGAAGCCTCTTCAGAAGCTGCTTAAGCAATAGAGAAGCCAGTCTATACGCTCCAGGAGCTGTAATTATGCATCTTTTTTCCAGAGTTAAAAGTAATATTTGAGAGCTGTTATTGTGCCAGATAAGAAAAGAGAAAGTGATCATACAAAATGATCTGTCTTCATATTGAAGGTCACAGACCACTGTTGGGATGTCCACATGCATATCATATGAGGAAGATGTATCCCCTTGTTCATGAACACAGAATGTTTCAGAGAGTTCAGAAAAAAATCAACCATGACCATAGTTATGCAAACCAGACCAATAAATAAATGGCACCCTGAAGGAAACGTCTCCTACAAGGAGCAGATTTAGGCTTAACTTCAAGAAGCCCTATACAAGTTTACCTCATAAGGCTGGTTATACCAATCTCTAGAGACTTCAGTCTAGGTCATGTATACATGCTTCAACAGATGAGGGGGAAGACAAGGGCAGAGAGCAGTCTGATAGTTTTATACATTATATGCATATAACATACATCCCTTAAGATTTTCCAATGATGCTTTAGAAGTTTTTCATCTGATTAATGAATTATACACTGCATTTATGAATTAATGTCTAATAGTTAGGCCCAAAAAATTCCTGGACTAATATATTATTTAAAAGCATGTAGAAAGATTAGAAACTTGGTTAATTCACCACTATCTAGCTTAGGACTCCAATTTTCTTAGATGAATTCAGCACATGAAGAAGCAATTGGACACATGAGGACAAGCTTTCAGATGTTTTAGTCTTTAAAGCTAATCTATTAGAACATCTATGTAAAATGGGGAATGAAGTATAAATCATACTTCAAAATGGGGAAACAGGAACTAGAATCTTCTGTTATCAGAGACAGAACCTGAGAAACATTTCACAAAGTCTTGAGTGTCCAAAATAGATGTTATCTGTAATGGAAGGAAGCAACATACATGGCTGCAGAGACCTTCCAGGTTCTTCACTTTCAGACACAGCACAAGCTGTCCATATTCTCACACTCTGTCACAAATGAGATGTCAGATTTGGCTCAGCAAAAATGGGGGTGAAGAACATTGTGCCATGATTATACACAAAGGACAAACTACCTGAGAGGCATACATACTACGTAAAATTTCTTCCCTTCTGAAGAAACAGATTCTGTCCCTACCATTCATGGATGGGAATTTCAGACAGTTATAGCAGATAGAAAACTGATTTCTTTTTCTAAACCAGAATATTTGATGCATTTTAATCTCATAAGCATCTGCAGATATCAGATATCCCTAACAGAAATGTTTTTACACTTTCACGCTATTCCAACCATTTAAACAAACAAAGCAAATTGAAAAACAAAACAAAAAAACACGAACAGGAATTGATTAAATTAATGTTGTCAAATTCTTCGACTACCTTCACTTTCCAAAAAGATACTGATCAAAAGTATTCAAAGATTTAACAGTGATAGAGAAATCGAGCTTACAGTTTACATAAGCTGTGCAGGTTTTACTTATTGAACAAGCAATTGCTTCCAATCAATAGTTTAATTTAGAATTGGTGGCAACCTTTCAGAAGTCCAAAGGATGGAAAGGGTTTCTTGGCAAAACTTTTCCTACTGCCAGGCTTTTGTAAGTAGTGACACTTCATTATCATGCATCAGTCTTTTGCAGAGGTTGTATCTTCCTTTTTCATCGTTCCTTTGATCTAAATGTTAGCTCCATCTATACCAATTCAATATAAGTGCATACAGTCGCCTATCAATTTCTTTAGAATTCAAGGTTTCACACAATAAAATAGCTTAGTATGCTTATTCCTTTGGGAGAATAATATGTCCTACCTGAAACATAACTCAAGTGTCTTAGTAGATGGTCAGCAAGTCTCTTCAGTGAAGGTTGAAAACTGCAAAAACATTAGAATTGGAAAGTTTTGTCCAACCTTTTCTAGAGGCAGTGTGATCTGAGCTTCAAAAATATTAGAGAACTACAAGATGCCTTTTCGAAGTACTGCATTTAAATGAATTACTTCAGTAACTTTTACACCGTGTCATGTACCACAACATACTAGCTGCTCCACATGCTACTCATTCAGGAGTTACTACGCTATAATCACAATACACTGCACATATACTGCAGTTCAATTATTTCAATTTATTGCCAGCTTTGAAGGGAAAATATTCTTCCCTGAATCCCACTACTCAATAACAGTTGCATGTACAGACCAACAACAACTGTTCCAAAGAGAGAAGCAACTCTAAAACAAGGTCAATGAACCACTGAATAAGTTTACTTAGTAATTGCTAGGAACTCTTCACACCTCAGAGTTTTACACAACTGCACCATGCCTTATATCTTACTCAAATACATCCATTAAGTTTCACAAGCTCTGCATTTTAGGACACTGCCACAAAGAAGGAGCAGAGAGATTTATTTCAGCATTTGCTGTATAACCAACCATCACTGTCTTGAATTCAGCTGTCCCTAAGTTAGAAAGTGGTAGGATACTGTTAAACCAAAATCAATGGTCAAGCTTCACATATTACTTATGTTTTACTTTTTCCAGAGCTTTGATTATAAAAAGTAGCACAGAAAAAGCAGAAGTGCATCTCCTGCTTTATACTATTTTTTCTGCTTTGATACCTTCCCAGTTCCTTGCACTGTTGTACCGTAAGCTCATGGAAAGTGGATGAATTTCTGCAGGGAGGTGATGCAGTCACCATGTTTCTCTTTTGTTGGACAGAAATACCGTGTGCACTCTTCTCTCATTCCAGAAAAGTACTCATTGACAGGAAACAAACAACAGCTTAAATCCAGACTAGGTCAGGAATATCTATAAACAATTGACTTCTGACAGGTGCTA
The DNA here is from genome assembly GCF_965140915.1 of Aythya marila. Taxonomy (NCBI): domain Eukaryota; kingdom Metazoa; phylum Chordata; class Aves; order Anseriformes; family Anatidae; genus Aythya; species Aythya marila. The sequence continues at coordinate 17,036,425 of NC_139044.1, forward strand.
AATGGCGTGTTTAATATTTAACACTAGGCTGAGTGAGAAGTCTAACAGGCTTGCTTGCCAGGACCATCATCACCACAGCTTGCACTCTCAGCTCACGCAGTCTTTGGACCCTTCTAAGAGTGATCCAATTCCTTTTTGCTCTTCAAAAGCAGTCTTATATAAGCAAGAATGAAATTTCAGAGGCAGGAGCTGGTCATGTCACCATCTGCAATACAGCTCCTCAACATGAGTCCTGGCTTTCAGACCTTGAGGTGCTTCAGAACTTTTGAAATTGTTTTGTGCTATGTGATCAATCATAAACTGGTATTGATGAATAGTCAATGCAAACATTTTACTAATATCCCAGACAGTGAAATTTATCCACCAGCTTCTTGACTGTTATTTTTAAAATCTGTTGCACGCAGTCACCAGAGATCTGGAAATACAGTAATTTGTTAGAGCTATAGACAGAGTTTTGTACAATTGATAAAGAAAAGGAGAGATGAGCAATGTGGAGTGAAAGAATATTTTATTGAAAGCAATACTCCAGATGCAGCCAGAACAGTCATCTGGGAGACATAAAACCATGATGTATGGAATAATGTCTTTGTGTTCCTCCCAAAGGATGTAAAAATACAATAAAACTTATAATTAGTACAAACAGAAATGAGGTTAAATTCACAAGCATATATTGCCAGAAAGATTCTCATTGAATGAAAGAAAAACTTATGCAGGCAGGATTTCAGCTAACAAAAATGCTATTTGCTTATCAGAATTATAAGATAGAGAGAACGACAGAACCACTACATTCACATGAAGGTTTCTAAAATTAATTTTTGTTCACATAATGAACTGCAAGGTTGCCAACACCAACTCCATATACTTTGGAGCCATATACTTCTCTCATGCTAAGTTCCAATTCTCCTAAAGACAACTCTTTTTTTCTTGCTCTAAACACGCTATTTTTATGTTCCTCATTGATCAGTTGAATCTTTGACTAGGGGACCTTCCTGAAGGAGTTGAAGGGGAAAAAAAGGAAGTACAGAAGCACAAGATAATTTACATAAGTGCATTGCAATTATGTCTCCTTAATTATGCATGCAACTGGCTCTATTTTAAGACACAGGACTGCATTGCACACTCAAGCACTAAGGGTACCTGTCAGTCCATGTGTCAGGAGTTCTTTTTAACATCCTTAACATTCCTTTAACATTCTCACCCACCTGCCTGAGAGTCACTAGCAGCAAACAAAAAAGAGAATCAGTTAGGTTTGCGTTGTCAGACTGCTGCTGGTGCCTCAGCATATTTCTCTCACTTCAAGCTTTTTTTCTACTGCCTGTATTCAAAGTAGTAAGTCAATTTACTCTTTAAGTTACTCCATAAACTTTCCATTCCCTATCAAACTAAGCAACCTCATTTTCAAAGACAAATATGCAGAGTCGTGCAAATCTAAGCTGTCAGTTATAAACAAGCTGAAATAGTGCAAAAAAAATGTATTCCAATGTGTCTATATTAACACTGCTTTAAGATGAGGCTATGTTAAACTTTAGTCTCCTCACAAATGACACTGATGTACATTTTTTTCTTTTCCTCAGGGAGATCCTCAGTACATACCTGGACAAATAATTGTGCTATGTTTGTCCAGCTTTCAGAGCACCAGAGAACCTTAACTTTGGTAAAAAACACACCTCACCCTACTACACCAGCATTATGTTGGAAATGCTCAGCAGTCAGGATCTTTTAGAACAGAATAGGCCAGTTGGAAGGGACCTACAAGGATCATGTAGTTCACCTGCCAGATGCAAGACAGCACCCAGAAAACTGTGCCACCTGCAGCTGCACAGACCATGGCCACAAAACAGAATCACAGTAAGTCTGAAGCTTATTAACAAGAACTGCCTCTACTAACTCCACAGACCAGAAAAGAAACAAAGATCAAGGCAGAAACACTTTCCCACCTGGCAGGTTACCCCTATACCATCACATCTGCTCACAAACTTTCTTACATGGATGCCTGTGTTGTTCACTGTCCTCTGGTCCTGTAGAAGTCAGGGGAGTTGACGACATACCTCATAAAGACATTAATCTCCAGACCTCAGTACTGAAAAGCAGTCATAAAAACGCGACACATGGTCAATAAGTCTGGTAAAGGTTATACACAGCTAAAATAATTCAAATAATGGGCTATTTCATGATCTGACACCCAATTTAGCTAGGAGTCAAGATCTTTTCATGTAGATTTCCTTTGCATTAACTTCTTTATTGAAATTTTCAGTACTCTGCTCCCATTTTGCTAAATATAGCCTATGCCTAGGAAGTGAACTTGCATGATAGTCCAGCATAAATTATCAACAAGGCACCATTAAATCATAGAATGGCTTGGGTTGGAAGCGACCATAAAGACCATCTATTTCCAACCTGCCTGCCATGAGCAGGGATGCCACCCACTGGATCAGGTTGCCCAGGACCTCATCCAATCTGGTTCTGAACACCTTCTGGGAATGGGGCATCCACAGCTTCTCTGGGCAACCTGGTCCAGTGCTTTACCATCCTCTGAGTGAGGAACTTCCTCCTAAAATGTAATGTTGTGCACTATGATGCAGTTACTCCACCACAGAAGGCCACCAGACTGGTCAGGCATGACTTGCCCTTGGTGGATCAATTTCTTGTCACGCACATGACTTGACATTGCTTCCAGGAGGATCTTTTCCGTGATCTTGCCAGGCACAGCGGTGATGCTCACTGGTCTGTAGTTCCCTGGGTCTTCCTTTCTACCTTTTTTAAACATGGGAGTGATGTTTCCCTTTTTCCAGTCACCAGGGACTTAACCTGACTTCCAGCACTTCTCAAATGTGATGGAGTGGCCCAGCATCTACATCAGCCAGCTCCCTCAGCACCCCGGGATGCATGGCATCCTACCACCCCTACCGCAGGGCCCAGTGACACCATCACCTTCTCTCTACTCTTCCTCTCCTCAGCTGCCTCTCCTAAACAAGAAAAGAAATTGAAACACTCTTGTAGTGACTGAAAAACTGCCTCCACCAGAGGTAACATTTTTGGTGGGAACTAGTTTTTAAAACCACTGTGAAATTCAATTAGAGCAAGCAGATAATGGTCACTGTCCTTTCTTAACACCGGAGTTTATTTTAACTTCAAATATCATTGTTTGCATTTCATTTAAACTAGGGCACATGAAGCTATGTATTTAACTTCTAATTCGTGCTCAAACCAACGCACAGTCAATGCTGAAAGTGACAAAACAAAACAATAGGTCCTAAGATCACACTACTACATCACTATAGGCTCCAACCACACAGTTATATAGGACCTTAAAAACAGCACTTTGCTTTGTAACACATATAACAAACATGAATTTACCTAGTTTTGAATTTTTGCTTGGGATCCTGCTGTGAAAAAAAGTATTCTCCCTGCCTTTGGTATTATATCCTACAGAGAAACAGGGAAAAGAGTGATGATGTATCCATCTGGGATAAATTAATTTTGATCACTATAAATTAATATAGTGCATATACCATATAGGTCAATCATTGCTATGACATTCACCGTAGAAAGTCATTCATTGACATAAAAACAAAAGGCTGCAGAAAAACAATACACAGACTTATCAAGCACCTGGTTCTAACAGCTATTCTTAAAGCAAAGGATAAGGGATAGAGTTCAGTAGATTATGAAACCATACAAAACCCAGTCATTTGTGTAGATAAGATTTATCAAATAGCTAGGACACTCCACATGATCTTTTAAGTTATTCCATAATGACATTGACAGATGAAATGCTTGAATGCCTGGTTCCTTTGCCCATAACACTGCCAACACTCCAAGATTTATCAAAACGACAATTCAAAGCTACTTGCCCCTAATTATTATAGAAGAGCCAGTTGGATTTCACATAAAATATCTAAAATGATTGATGAAAGACTCTGGAGAGGCAGTCTCCATTGCTTTCATCGTATGCATTGAGCTGAAGTGTTAGAGACACTTAGAATACAACACACTTTAATAAAGTTGTTGATAAAACGTGCCTTATTTTTTGCTACTAACAACCAAGATTTTCTATTCCTGTGAAAAGTAGATGTATCTGAAAGAATTTGAGGAGAAAAACAGGAGGATTGGTTACAGATGAGGGCTAGACTGTAGAAACCAAGAAAAAGTAGTGTTTAATACTAAGGTCTCCCACACTTCTCAGAACGTCAAAAGAAAATGGTGAGTATCTTCCAACATTCATTTTTCTCTATAAGTTTCCAGACCAGACCTATAAAAAAAAAAGTCACTATTTGCTAAGATTTTGGCCACGTGCAGTACAAAAGGTAACATCTGATACCACTGGAATCCACTCTCCGTATCTCCACTCTCATATGGTTAATTATACCACTGCAAAAGAACATAATCAAGCTCAAAAGAGCAGAGCAGGACAGCAGAGTTTGTACTTCCTCAGCCTGTGCTGCTGATGCCCTGGTCTGATCCTAGGAGGCACAGGTCTACAGCAGAGCTGGAACCCATCTGTGCATTCTCAAAAACACCAACAGAACATAAAGGACGAGAAATAGCAGTTGTGATTTCTTACTGCCAATTTGTGTGTTTGTTGTTATTTTTTTTATGTACAGAAAAGTATAAATTTGACAAAGTCCTCTGTGACAAAGTCACAAAATCTTCCTCACTTTCTTGAAGCTAATCCCAATACAAGACACTGCTTGTTTCCTACATGCTTTGTTGCTTATGCTTTTAGCAGATGTCTGTTCAAAATAAATAAATAAACCACTTTACAAACGGTAGAAAGCCCTGGGGTCAGTTTTACCTACTTCCATGCAATGCAAACTTCAGAATTCATTTCATTCTTTTCATGAAAATTCTGTGACCATTTTTGGCACTGAACACTTTTTCTTTTCTAGGAAAAACCACATTTTTAATCAGGCTTCCCAGAAACAGCTTTTGCTGATCATAATGTGAAAAGAAATACATACATACACAGGAAATGTAACTGCAGAGTGACTAGAGTTTATCTGACAGCACAGATAAAGTGGCTTAGGTCCTTAAATCCTCTCTCCTCTACAAACCACAGCAGTGTTCAGAAAGCTGAACACTAAAATACAGTTATGTCTACAGACCGCTTGGCTTCCAGCGCACATCACAGAAATATCTGGAGAGATGCAATTAGAGCACAAACAGATGCTTACTAATTTGAGTTGTCTCCGTGTCACCTCGTGCTCCCTCACTGACTGTCACACCTACCCAGTAACCTGCATTTTATAACTCAGTTCTCAGCTGTGTTGCATTGCCATACAACTATTCAACAGCAGCAGGCTCATGTCGATGGTGTGAACCACTGTCTCCATGACTGAACCAAATACTAGTCCCATGTAACAAATAAATACCCAAGTCATGCCCCAAAGCAGTTAGAGAACTTGGGCATGACTTGGGATTCATCTTGTCACAAGTGTGTCACCCTCCCAATGAGTCCCCTGCTCTGCACAGTGCTTTATTCTGGAGACATACGTGGTGAGCAATCAGGTAAGCAGAGTACCATAAATCCAAAGACAACATTATTCCAGGCAGCAGAAACGTTCAGATTGATGACATTCAGAGAAAAACAGGGCAAGTTTAAGAACATCTATAGGCCACATGGGGAAACAAACCACATTTCAAGCTGCCCCAAAAAAGCCTGGTCAAATCCTGTTTGGAACTACAAACAAACTCATTGAAGTTGCAAGTGTGGCAGGAAACAGATCTGCAGCTTCTGAAACAAACTTTACCAGTCTAGATATTTGCACTTTACAACCTCATCCTGGTAGGCAGAAAATCCATGATCTCCATGCACCTCTCAGCAGATGTTTTGTTTCAGACTGAAGAGAAGCGGGGACGCTCAGCCACCAAGGCACAGGTGCACTGCAGCCCTGCAGACCCCATCACCTCCTGCCAAGCACCAACCCAGCAGGAGCACAAAGCAAACTGTTGGCTTTAAATGTGTGCCACCACTCCGGTTACCAGCTCTAACTGGAGTGTTATACTGGACCCCAGAAAAAGGGAGGAAAAGAACAAAAGTGAAATGTTTGGAGATAAAGATCTAAAGATTAATGAACACAGTAGGTCAGTTTTATCTTCCCTGCAGTGTCAGAGATGATGCCCAATGACACACGTTACAGCACCTCTTCAGCTTAACAACTTTAGAGAGCCAAGTTCACCTCTAATTCCCTGCCACCTCAGCAAGATTGCAAGATTCTCTGAAGTCATCATTTCACTGAAAAATTAGCATTATGAAAGACTATAGAACTGCTTACAGAACCGTATCTTTCCACCACTCTGAAATACAGCAAGTGTACATTTAAAGCACGTGAGACTCACATTACTAGAGCTGAGCTTGGCACCTTGTAACTCCAGCTTTGTATCTGAGCCAGAAGGCGTCAGTCTCACCTGTTTTGACCTCAAATAGATCAAACTATCCACTCTATCAAAAACTGCTGTTCAAGGAAAATGATTAACAAATGAAGTCTTAGCTTTTTAATAGATTAGTCAATGTATTATTTTATTAATATGCAAGTAAACATAAAAACTGGTGAAAAAGAGTCCCTCACAATCAGAATACGAGTTCAAAAAAAAAAAAAACAAATAATTTTTCACTTTATGGATGTTAATGGCTGATTTTGAAACACCAAAACTGCCCTCATCTCTCTCCACTTTCAGGTGTAAAGCTGCCCGACTCATTTTCCATTTAGCCAGCAAAAATCTTGACAAGCCACTAGTTTATCACCTTGCTGTGAGCCTCCCATCAGTTTGACACAGTTTTAACGCTACTCAGAGAAATGGCACCACACTGCTTTTACAGAGTGCCTTTGAGAGAAGAGTTGTATGTTCAGAAGAGCAATATTAAGAAAGGACTTGTGAAGGGACCTGTGGAGGAAACCTCATCCAGATAGGACCAAGCCATGATACTGTCAGTCACAGTGATGCATTACTTCCACGGCAAGCAGCCTCATTAGAAGAAGAGGCTATTTTGGGGAGGGATTCCTGTGGTGGTACAGAACTGTAACATCACAGATAGCTTTCTCAGAGAGGAAAAATGTGTTAACAGAAAGACTTCTACTAAAGAGAGACAAATGGTTTTGCCCGGAAAATAAAATCCAACTGGGCTCTACATTTAAAGCAGGTGAGACTCAGATTACTTGAGCTGAACTTGGCACTTTGTACCCAGAGTAGGATTTTTGGAGAAGTGATTTTGCAAAACTGAGCCTTCATGGATCTTCAGCTCCAAAAGTCACGTTCCCTCCCTGTCTTTAGGCATGCACTGAAAAGAACAATGAAATTTCCTGTGTATGATCTCATCACTCTTCATAACAATAATAGATGCTACAGAGAGGGAAGAGATACCTGTGTTTTGCCAGGGTAAAAGAGAAGGGCTTCCAGACCTTGCAGGATTCTGTCCCCAAGACACACAGTGATCATTGTAGAATAATTAAAGTGTCTCTAAGGATCCGGAAACAGCATTTAGTGAAGCGGTGACCTTTAGAAGTGGCCAGGCTTCAGACAGAAAACCATGTTCTCAAAGCTAACTTGAAAGCCAGGCTTTTGTTACTAGCGTAGGAACATGCCCAGAGCAGCTCAAAAAAACACCATATAAAGTATTTCTTCTTAGAGCACCAGCATCAAAATCCTGAGGCAGAAAGCAAGTTCATATTGTCTACAGTGGTTCACAGTGCACCCATAAGACACAGATCTTGCTATGCAATAAGAACTATGAATAAAGCAGGCATTTCAAAGAAGCAAGGGTTGGACCAATTTAGAGACCTGGAAAAAATATTTCTGAATTGTTCTAAGCCTGAACTAACACAAAAAATTACAACTAAAATGGAAGTGCCTTTTAAATAAGTTTCAGCATGAGTTTTCGTTATTTTTTTGGGTACTTTGTCTGCTCTTCCTTCTATTAACTCTGATGATTTGACTTTAATATAATCTATTCTGACCCTCTATCATCTTTTCTGTTCCTCAGACATTTTAATTTGGACCCCCTAATGCAATCCCCAAATGTTTCTTGGAAAAGGGATTACAGTGATGATAAAAGACATTGTAAGATATGAGATCTTTCTCTTAATCTTTGCAGATGGGTTTGACTATCACAGATACTCAGAACAGACTTCAGAGGCAGAAGCAAGGCATTCTGTCTCTTCTCAAATAGAAAGTGTTCCCCTTTCAGACACACAGCTCAAGTTAGCTGACTTTTTCCTCTTCTGAAAGCATCTCCCCCCCCTTCCAATCCTTTTACCTTATTTTTAAAAATAACTTATTTCCACACTGTTAGGTAACAAAAGGAAATAACATCAGCAGTTACTTAGAACGTTTTCATGAGGCATAAAGGGCAAATTTGTTGGCCTTTTAAGTTTGAGGTTTGGAATATCCCATCAACATATCATGAAGGCATGACAACAGTAGCACAGTCACATTGGGAAAAGGGAAGGGTGCTTACTCTCAGTTAGGAGATCCAAATGGTCTGTTTGTGCTGTACAATACCCTGGTGCAAACTGAACAATTTCAAATTAAGGTCAAAAAATACTTGAGACTAGGTCTTCAGATATATAATGCTTAATGGACAGCGTATGTAAAGTCTTTAAGAGGTGACTATCAGAACTTTCTATTTAGGAATACTACAATAAACCAGAGAAGTCCTTTCCTCCTGTCAGTGCACTCTGAAGAGCTGATGGTTTCTCCCTTTGCTTGCACTAGGATGTTCTTACTCCTTCATTCCACTTACTGGGACAATACTTCTGTTGTCTTCATTCAACTCAAAACTTGGACAGAGGATGCCACAGGTCTAACAGTCGGTCACAGCAAGATACGTTTAATTGCTAATATCCATGCTGCAAAGCAACAGTTTATGCACAAGAGTCCTTTCCATAAAACACAAGACTTCAAGAAGGGCTCTCAGCATCTCACACACTCACATGTAATGACAGTACAGACAAAATGGTTCTGGTCACTAAACTGAGCAGCAATATATTCTTTTGCTTACCATCCTAGACTGAGGGCTAATGAAAAATGCCAGTCTGAAAAGAAGTGCAGTTTCTAACCTTCTGCCACAAAAAACACCTCAGTGTGCTGTGACTACTCTCACAGCAGATGGTCTGGTAGCAAAGAGCAAGAAAAGTGGTTCCTGCCCAGTCTGGCTGTATCTAAGAACTGTTTAGAACACTGCTCTATTTATTCTTAGCTTCATAGTCCTCTTAATGCTTACTTACCAGCATTGCCATCTTTCAAGACACCGTACATAGAGATAAGGCATTCTGCATCTGAGTACTGGTTCAGTTATTACTTGCTGTCCTCTATATTTAGATGTATTTTACATGTTTGCTGGCTTTGTTTCCACAGACTATTATTCTTGTCAGAGATAAGGAAGGAAAGTTGCAGGCGTAGCAATGGTTCTGCAACCAGCTCCATTAACGTGCTGCTAACTGCTCCACAGGCAAACCTTCGGCATGATATTTGGAGTTACTAACTGCTTGCAACTTACAGTGAGTTGGAAAGAAAAAAAATGAGCTACACATTCACCTGGTTTGTTTTTATCATCATGAATCAAAATATTGATCTTTTTTTTCTTTTAAACATGATATTTCTACTAGAAATAGAATATATCTATAAACTTATATTAAGAAATTTAAAGGGATCTGGTTTTTAAGTACCTTTAAATTGCATGGTTTGTCTAAGATCACAAGCTTCTGCCCCTACAGGAAAATCTGGCTAGATAAGATCCAAGGAGGATCTCCTTGACTCCAGTCTTACACCAAGGGCTCAATGAGATACTTAAAAGACTTGTATTTTGGTTGTAAAAAAAATAAAAATAAAAAATAAACCCTAGAGTGCTCAGCCCCAGCTACATTCTATTTTTTGTCTCACCCTGTTTTTCCTTATTTACCTGTATTTCTTATAACAAAGAACCATCTAGGTTTCCTTCAACATCACTGACACGTAGCCTGTAAATAATCTGAGCCATCAATGTACAACTGTAGGCAGCTGCAGGTGAAGTGGGAATTACTATTTGTCTCACAGCTCTTCTGTTACTTAGAAAGGGACTCTATAAAAGCATTTTACCACTTGCAGAGGAAACCCAACTGTCCAACTCCTTAGGACTCGATCTAGTGTGTCATTTTCTGTTTTCAAACCTGAACCGTGTCTTTCATTATACTAAAGGTTTCCTTTCCCATTAATCTTGTTGAGCAGTTCTCTCTAAGCTCTGCTGCTCACAATTTGTGATTCCTTATTGTTGAGCATCCATCACACGTTAAAATTGTTTCTAAGCACCCCATTACTCACATATTTAGCCATGTCAAAGAAAGGCCTCCATGTAGCTCCCAAAGCACTTCAGAATTCCCTTCTTCCTCCCCCCCCCAGCATCAAAAAGGTAAAAAAAATGGACAAAAGCAGACAGCATCTTATTTGAACTTAACAGGGAGGTAGATTTCCTTACACAATGTTAGGAGGAGCAAGGCAAAAGAAAAAAAGAGAGGCAACTATAAAGTGTAGCACACAGAGTTAACAATGCATTAACTGATATCACAAGGTTCAGCTGAGCAAGAACCCAGCACTGGGTCCTTTGGGTAAATTCTTCAGTGCCAACAGGAGAACTTCCTGCATTGACCCTGTATGGAAACCACCAAAAGTTTCCTCTCTTGCATATTGTGATTTACATAACGTAACTGGACATGTCATTTTAGGACTTGGAAAGTATCAGAGCTTTTTCCTGCTCAACCTGAGCTTCAGTTTGGTTCTGGGACTATCTCCATAAACAGTCACAACATATATACATACAGCTATGTCCTGATGAGATCAAGGAAACTTCTGAAAATAATAACTCTTGAAAGTGGGGTAACTAAAGAAGCTTCACCGATTTAAGAACTCCCATTAGTGCGATAAGCCTCAGAGGAAGCTGTGCAGCTCTTCTCTAAATAGCATCTCCAAAAATTTGAATTCAAATACTTATTATTAAAAGGATCAATTGCTCTCCAGGGACTATCCACTAATGTACTCCCTTTCCCAGCACAGGATTACTGCAGCTCATTCATTCACTCATCAGAACTCTGCAGTTGCATAAATAGATTCTGTAAACAAAATCTTTTCACCAGCAAAATCCCACTGTGCTAGCAACATTAAGGGGCAAGCATATGAACACCCTGCAGAGAAGCAGAGGCAGCTTCTTCATTGATATTTCTTTTTCCTCTTCTAGTTGATACTGCTTTACAATTAACATTAAAAAAAAGAAAAGTATTACACCCCAATGCATTAAGTCCCCATACAGACTGGCTGCTGAAGTATCAGTTATAATTATCCATAAAGTGTTATTGAATCAGATCTTAAAATTTAATGCTGCCTTGTTTCAGGAGATAAAGGGCAGTAAGGCTGGCAAAGCAGAGAAGGAAACACTGGGCTTTTCATCTACTTTCATGTGATTTAAAACTATAACAACAAAGGAGACTGAGCACTTCGAATGTTATCCAAAATCCAGTGAGTTGGCCTTGACACAATCCAGGGGCACAAATGGATACTCAGAGGAATATCTGTGGACTTGATACCACCACAGAGATGGAAGATGCTACTCTTCTTGAGCTCAGGACTAGCAAATGCTACCCTTTTAAGACACCCTGCTGTACCTCTGGTTGTAATCAGCAATTAGTAGGCAAACCATCCTAACACTGAAGGGCTTCTGTAAACCACAATCTCCCACCACCTATTTGGGCCATTGCAGTGCACACAGCATCTTGATCACCTTCAAAAATAGCCATTTGCCTTTACAGTCCCCCTGTTAATATAACTCCCCATCTGCACAGCAGGTCCTCTGAGAGAAGGCACCAGGCGGCTGGTTAATGGAGCACAAAGGCTGCCCTAACGCTTGCAGCTAATGAACACTGATCTCCTCCCTGCCCACAAACAGTTTATTCAGCTTTCTGCAATCACAGTATCAACAACCCAGCGCCCCCTTTCCCTTCCTGTAGTAAAATATTGCAACAGCCTGAGGCCATTTTTCATCTCTCCAAAGTGCTGTGAGGAGAAAGAAGATTACAGCAGGAGAGCTGTCAAAGACTGAAACAAACTGGTGTGCACCCTCACCCCACCAAAAAGCCATAGTGCTTGCCAGCAAGAGCCCTTCGCTCCTGTGTAAAGCGAGTCCCACCTCCTCCCTTCCTTGGCTACTCACAATACTAATCTCAAGCAAGCCCTGATTACACTTTCCATCTCCATAAGGCACCTGTTTTGCAACACAACCATTAAACTTTGAAGCTTTAGGGAATACTACATTTTTCAAATATAAAAAGCACTCCAAGGAACTCATGAAGAAAGGTAATAGGAAATACTTGCAGTGAGACCTCATCTGAATTGCCTACACATAGATAAGGCCACAAATTTCCTTCTCTTAAAGATTTTGTTAACCTTTTGCAGATGGAAGGAGTTTACTGATTGAGAACTAGATGAGGTCAGTGCAACAATTACGTTCTGAATCCTCTTCAAACATGCCATTGGCACAGTGAAAAAAAAAAAAAAAGTTGATAAACTGAATTTTTACTTAAACCTAGTCTTTTAACAGAATAATTAACCTCTAACAACCACTCTGGCCTCCTCTCCAGCTTTGAAAAGTAATCCCTTCTCATTAGTTTCAAGTTTAATTAGCACCAATAATGAAATGTCCTCCACAAAGAACCACTGCATCATGTCCTCTAATGGTAACACGCTGTCCTACAAACGGGAAGGCCACACGGCAATTTCTGAAAACAGGTAGAGGCTCAGCAGATCACAGGTGTTTGCAAAAATAAAACGTAAACTGAAATGTAGTAAGTATGGAACATGACAAAAAAAAAAAAAAAAAAAAAAAAAAAAAAAAAAAAAAAAAAAAGGCACCACCAAAAACGATTTCCTTGAAAGAAAAACATTGCGAACACAGTTTGGAGCAGACAGGGCTCCAAAGCAGCTTTGCCAATAATTGCTGCAGTATTTCCAGTAAGTTATCAAGCCTCTCAACTCTAATTTATTGATCTTTCTTGGCCTTTTGGCTGAAGCAGAGGAAGACATCACTATGTAGTGTATTCTATATGGGAAAATTGTTCTCAGCACTTACAGTCTAACATAAACAAACGCTGCTTTTTCCATTTCTGTCTCCTGTGATCTCTCTGTAAAACAGATATAATGCTTCGTATTGTCACCAGGATGACAAGGCTCAAAGTACTTTGAGAATCTAAGATGGAAGAAGCTGTAAAAAGCCCAGACGCTCTGATGCAGCTGATAGCCTGTTACCTAATGGGGCAGTAGAAACAGCAGGCAAATGCCAACATACATATCGAAATTAAAAGTCTGCTGCAAGTTGCAGAGCTTTGAAGCTTACCAGAAATTTCTGACAGGTGAAATCAGAGGTGTTCAGCTCTGTGCTACAGGCACTACAGCAAGTACATTCATGAAGCCACACAAGCTCTCAAAACTGAGCTAGAAATCTCCATGACGTAAGAGTGCTGGAAAATCCATGACATGGAAAAAAAAGTTCCTAAATGTCTATTTGTGCATATCACTGAGTACATACACAGACTGACAGTACCTCTTCCTAACAGACTTCAAGAAATACATGCTGCAAGAACCCAGACATGGCTATGCCTAACCATGTTCCCACCCCCACTGCTGCAGTGTCCCTGCTTTTCCCCACACTCGTGAGGCATTCTCTGTTCTTCACCTCACCATCTTAGACAGAGCCATCTTGTCTCCGTTTACCCAGCTCATAACTCAGAGACAGAGTCACAGCTTTCTTCCAAAACACAATGTTATAAGATATGAAAGGCAGCAAGAAGGGGAGAAGCTTCCAGAAGGACCCCACACCTCTTCCTTCACAGCACGCTGCTACAGGGCAAATTTGAGTCCAACCACTCCAGCACATACATTTGTTCTGACAGGAAAAGTCATTCTCCTGTCTCAATGTGAGCAATGGATAGCCGCCTACAGACTTCTGAAATTTATAAAGCAAACAGCAGAGCTGCTAGAGGCAAGTTTATGGAGGAAACAGCCCTCATTTCTAGAAAGGCCTAGATGAAAGGTTCCTTCCCAGTACCTCGATTTTGCCATTTTTCCTGTCACCCAGGAAGAAATAGGCAGACCACTGAAGCTATAAACAATCTCAAGTCCCACATTCCCTGTTAATTTCTGATACCTTAAATAGAAAATCATAAACAACAGACCTTCTCCCACCATCTCCACGATGTTCTCCCTTCTCAGAGCAGACAACGCGCAGCCCCCTCAGCAGCCTGGCGGCCAGCTGCACCAGCACCTGCAGCTCTTCAGCACACAAGGAGGTGGTGCTCAGCTGCAGGCATTAAACATCCCCCAGCCCAGCTGGCCACCACAAGAGGAACCACAGCCCAACCCATTCCTCCTCATGTTTTGTAGGGCTACAAGTAACCCTGGCCAAAGCCACACAAAGTAAAATCTCAAAATGCTAGCAAATCTAAATTTGACCCCTTGGCCTTCAGACAGGATGGTGCTTTAACAGGTGAAGGCATTGCTCATAATTTTTTTACAAAACCACAAATTCAGTCTATTGTAAAATCAAACAAATCTGTTGCAGTTTTTAAGTTTGGTAAGTTTGCTATCCAGGATAGCAAGGGAATAGCAGTCCTATGATTAGTACTGCAGACATCAAAATAAATTTACATGGTAGGCTGTTTTAGCGTTGTCCTTAGAAATCCCAGAGTTCAAAATGCATCTTATGTCTTTATTGAGGTTCTTAGAAAGTAAAAATAATAGTGATCTGCCAAAAAATAGCATCTTCCACCATCGGAGTCCAAAAGCAGTCAAAACTACCCCTGTTGTGCAAAGGAGGTACCAGCCACAAGAAGTATTTCACGTCACAAGGCATGTCAATGGCAGAAGTGTCGATATACAACCCTTCTTCTGATTCTGCCTCCTCATGTGATTCCCTTCTCCTTCCCACTCATTCTGTGCCACATTCACCGATGGAAGACCCAATATTGCAAGACAACTGAGTTGGAAGTTAAAGCAGAATTTGATTGCTGTGACCACTCTTTGTAAAACACTGAAGTTCTTGGGCAAGAGGAAAAAGAAATGCAAAATGTTAACCGATACGTTATTTTCACACCACAGTGATCACTTTGCATTCAGTACCTATTTTTCCATGCTTGATTGAATCTTTGTACAATAGTTCACCATTTTCTTTAGAATGCCTGTTGTTAGAAAATAGCCTGGACTCCATTTGGAGCAGGCCACCAGCTCTTTCTCTTGGCTACAGCCAGAACAATTCAACCACATCACAGATCCTATAGGACCAACAAGTGCAGATGATTCTCCTTTACTATGACTGACATAGTTTATAGCTCCTGAAAGCAGAGATATATAAGTCCTATCTGTGCTGTCACAGTGCATTGCTGAGTAGCCATGCTCATGCAGGGTAGTGACAACCATGAAGTTACTTGGCTGCTTCAGTCATAAATCACAAGCTCATGTAAACTAGACTTCAGTCTCAAAATGTGTTTCTTGCCTAAATATTTAAACACATAAATAACTTCCAGCCATTTCAGCTTGCCATTTTAAGCTTTCTGACATTCATTGTTCAGAAGAAAAAGAAAGGTCAGGCTTATCAAATCTGCATTTATACCTCCATGACATTTTTCTCCAACCAAATTTTTCTGAATTTGAAGAGCAAGAGAAATATAGCACATTTCATAATGGACCTTTCTTGAATTAGCACTGTGGTCCCGGCAGCCACATTGAGCAGCTCATCAGGAAACAGATGCTATGGTTGGAGGAAAGAAAGAGGTAAGAAAAGCAAGCAACTTAGATTGTTGATTGCCATTAGGTATGTCACTTGTGACAAAAACTAGATGTCCCCTAGTCTCAGGGCTTCCGTGTCCGGGTAACCCAAGTGGTTACTTTTATCAGATATTTAAAAAAAGGAGATGTCCAGGTACAGCACTGTATTTGCTGCTGCTTGCGAAGAAAATTTGAAGTTGGATTCCCAAAACAGCACCACCCCAAATGAGTTAGCAATAATATAGTGAAAAGGTGATATTTTCTTTACTATGACAGGGCTCAATTAAATAAATTGTAAAATGTAAAAATGCTAAATGCTGCTAATCTTCCCTCACTTTCTCTACTTTTTTTTGACTAATTCACAAACATTATCACAAACACAGATTATATTTCCTATCATATAGTGTTTGTGTGAGATGTGCAGTGAATGAAATGATGAGATTATGTTTGAATACAATCGTCAGACAGCGCAAAACCACCTCTGATTTTGGAGTATGCTCCTGCATTTATATAATAAAGCACTAAAGTTTGCTAGTGCACTCCTTTGCTGTAGGTATTAATTCCCTGTTTTTAAGAATGGGAAAATAAAAGCACAGCAAGATTGGAGAAAATATCTTTTTAAAATCTACTATAACTTTTCATCCACATAAAATAATTAACATAATAAACAGATACTTGTGTCCCTTTTGGTGTTCATTTACTGATCTTTTACTGGATAAACTTGTGAATAAGAACTTTTCTAAAAACAATGAGCCGTGCCTAAACGTAAATGATATTTGCAGGAAAAGAAAAATGGAAATCATAAAAACACAGTGCTGTAATCCTGACTCCCATCAAAGAGCAGCAAAACCACATGGCTCTGCTTCACCTTGGATGGACCAAGTCCATGTTTCTGGAGAGCACCAGAGACTGCTGTTCTGAAGGGAAGTGCCACAGACCTGAAATTTAGGGCAGCAAAGACTGGGACAGATGCTCCTAAGCATGCTTAGGGTTCACTATGATTTGGTAACTGTCACGCAGTACTCTGGTGCCTTGTGACTACCTAAGGGTAGAAAAAGAAAGCCTCAGTTTGCATTAATTCATGTCTGGAGTAAACTCAAGTGCAAATCCAGCCTGCCTTGAACCTGCACCGGTAAAGCTGGCCTACGAGCCTAGGCAAAGCACAAATCCCCGGCAGAAAAGAAAATGATTTGCACTAAAATATAAGTGTTTCAGAAGCCCTATTGCAATGATTCAGATTGAATCACTGAATTTTGCCTCCAACTTATCAGAAGAGGAAGATCAGACCTCACCTCAAATACAGGCAAGGAGGAGAGAAAAACAGAGAGCAGAAAGCTTTCAGAAGACTGAAGTCTTACACATTTTTCTGCTCTGTATTGCACAATTCCAAACTTTGTTCTTTGGAGGCAGAAAAAATAAGGGGGGGTGGGGGGGGGAAGGGATGGGAAGGGGGAGGAATAGAAAAACTTGCTCAAAAGCTCTGAAACATGTGGAAAAAAATCTGGGGACTTTCCTACAGTCTGATTTCAGCTTGGAGCTCCGGTTTTCATTTTCAAAATGTCCACTTTCAGAAACACATTTTCATCTAGTCTGAAGTTCTTTCTAATCTTAGGTAAAGGGTTCCTCCTGCAAATAAGTTCAGGTGTGTGGTAGCACTACCCTAAAGATGAAAAGCCTAATTGCCTCAGCATTATAATAGCAGTGGTATGTAGTGCATGTAGACAGTTTCAGGGAGAGTATGTGTGACAAGTTAATATGATTTTAGATGAAGACCACAGTGCAGAAGTAATATTTCCCCTAGCTGGAGGATGAAGAGTTATACACTGCTATTTAAAAAAATAAAATAAAATGTAATTGGATTGTTAAATCTATTTCATGAATGAAAGTACTTTGACCTTTACAGGGAGGAATGACTCATTTTCATCACTGTATGCCCCTTTTAACATACACTTCCCACATTTGCATAAGTAAGTAGCAATTAGTTCTCAAGGAGAGTTATTTTATGGCCATTTTAGCTTATTAAGCTTCCCAAGTAAACTAAGAAGAAACATTTAGTAACACTTGTGGCCTAGGTTTCCTGCAGTAAGTCATTTGGTTACCTGTGATGTTAACATGAAAGAACACAAGCACCTGTGCAGGGCTAGGCTACCAGGGCTCTAGATCGCTATGGAGACCTTGCAAGTGCAGAGCATTTTGCCCGGACTAACCCAAGCCGATGCCTATCCAACATCCCACTACCTGTGGGATGAGTCACACAAGGGACAGTCAGTGCTGAGTCCTTTAGCTGACAGTTTCAGTATAGGAATGTTTAGGATTTTTATCGAAGAAAGCTCAAGAGCCTGTCCAGAGCCTACTCAACCAAAGACCTACTGTGGGTTGACATCAGAATGCAAATCCTGTAAGACCAAAACAAAAACTGGCCAGGACTCCTCTGACAAAAAGGCTTGCTAGCAGATTGGTTTCCCATGGGAACGTACTGATTTTGATTAAACTGATTTTGGAAAGTTTTCCTTGGAGGTAGGACAGAATTTCCAATCAAAACCAGAGACAATGACAGGAAAGTCACTGGCAATGTAATAATGTACTGGGTCTGGCTGGAATGTTAACTTTCCCAGCAGCAGCCCATTCAGTGCCGTACTCTGTACTTGTAGCTGGAACAGCAGTGTTATCACACCAGTGTTGTGTCTACTGCTGAGCAGCAGTGGCACAGCATTGGGCCTTTCTCTAACCCTCCAAAAAGTGAGGCAAAAAGTGAGGAGAGAAACATCACTTGGGCAGCTGACCTAAACCAATCAAAGGGATATTCCATACCATGTGGTGTCACACTCAGCAATAAAAGGTGGAAACAGGAAGAAGAGGGGGGGGGGTGGGCTCTCGTTGAGAAGACGTCGGTCCTCCTCTCGAACACCGGCTGCGTGCGTTGAGGCCTTGCTTCAAGGACGTGGTCAGTCATCGCTCATTTGTGGGAAGTAGAGAGTGATTTCTTTCCTCTGCACTTCCATATAGCTTTCATTTATTTTGTTTGTTTGTTTTCCTCCCTTTTTCCCCTTTTCCCTTTTACTTCCCCTCAGTTAAATTGTTTAGTTCATGGTAGTCTTTATTTAATTATTATAATTATTTCCCTTTAATTAAATTATCCTTATCTCAACCCGTGAGTTGTTCTTTGCTTTACTTCTCCCCCTCCTCATCTAAAGGAGGGGGAGTGAGAGAGCGGTTGTGGGGTTTAGCTGCCCAGCACGGTAAAACCACCACAAATAGCTGGGAGGCTCACCCAGCTATTGGGACATCTGCAGCACTGTGACCCTCTCTGAGCTCACCCCCCAGTTGTGCTTTAACCCAGTGGGCAGCTAAGCACCACACAGCCGCTCGCTCACCCTCCTGCCCCCCCACTCTGTGGGATGGTGGGGAGAACTGAAAAAAAAAGAGAAGGCTTGTGGGTTGAGATAAAGACCATTTATTAGGACAGAAAATAAAGGAAAATAATAATAAGAAGGAAAATAATAATAAGAAGGAAAATATTATTACCAGTAATGGTGTACAAACAAGTGATGCACAATGCAATTGCTCACCACCCGCTGACCGATCTCCAGCCTATCCCCAAGCAGCCGGCACCCCCCACCCTGGCCAGCCACCCCTATATATTGCTTAGCACGATGCCAGATGGGATGGAATACCCCTTTGGCCAGTTTGGGGCAGCTGTCCTGGGTCTGTCCTCTCCCAGCTCCTGCTGCACCCCCAGCCTGCCGGCTGGCAGGATGGAACAAGAGGCTGAAAAGTCCTTGGCTTGGTGTAAGCACTGCTCTGCAACAACTAAACCATCAGGGTGTTATCAACATTATTCTCAACCTAAATCCAAAACACAGCACCATACCAGCTACTAGGAGGAAAACTAATTCTATCCTAGCCAAAACCAGGACACCTCCCTTCCTGTGCATTAATTTGATTTTTGCTCCAGAGAAGCACTGTGGGAAGAAAGAGAAACCAATATTAGTTCAATAAGCATTTCCAAGAGAGGAAAACTCTCTCTTACCTAATTTTGAAAAGGACAACCTGACACAGAAGTGGTAGATGGGCTGGGGACCAAAGCTCCTGCAAAAGGAAGCTTTTTCTTGCAGGATGCTGCATTACATGAGGATAAGTGTGCAAGAGAAATCTGGCATTGAGAGTATTTGCAGGAGAGCATTGTAGAAATTCCTGTGAACTTTGTCTATTAAACAACAGCACTCCAGTAAGAGTCTTTTACTAATCGTTCAGTAACACACTGAGACAAATTGCTTTATGCTTTGTGCAGAAATGCCATTAGAATAGGAATGGGTTCACTCCAGTTAAATATCTCTGAGCAAGTATCAGAGACAGTAACAGTTAAAGAGAATAAAGTATTATTTACAGGACTCTTTTGTAACCCTAAACTCAAGGGGAATTCAGCTTCTTGAGTTTTTTTCTCATCCTAAATTATATTTCAATCTCCATTCACATGGAGGATAATTTTGTGAAAAAAAAAATAAACAAGGTAATTGCTTTTTTTTTTTTTCCCCTAAGAAATACTGCAATCCTCTGTAATAGAGAGAGAGAGCGCTAAGTATGTCAGCGTAAGTAAAGCCTCTTTATGTTATTGATGGGAGGATTGTGTTGTTTGAAATCCATTTCCAATTAGCTTAAGCAATGAAGGAAAGGCTCAGTTGCCTTAGGAAAGGCTTTAGTTAAGTCCTATACAAATTAGCTGCAATAGCTTTAATAATTACTGGAATCTGCACACTTATGGGCTAGTGGATGCTGTTCATGCTGTTACCACTGTGTCAGCATATTCTGTTGTCAGCGGGGCTATCTATATGGCACAAATTTAACTATGGCAGTGACACATGGTGTTCACGTAAGCAGCACCTTCACAAAGCAGAAAGAATGGATTTTCAGTCTTCAATACCCCCATGCTACAAATCTAGTGCAGTCATACAGTAGTATAAATACACAAAGGTTTTGTTGCTAACCAGGTGTCAGACAATCTGACAGTGCCACAACTTTTGTATTTTAGTCTTGGTGCAGAATTCTGCAGGAAACTATGACTTCTGCAGGAAATAATGAACAGCTGCTAGGAGAAGTAATTGCTGTGAAGTAGGTAGATGCAGTCCATATTCCTTCTGCTCCTCCTGTTCCTGCATCTCCTATGACTGCCTTTGCATGACTGTATTGCAGTAGAAACAGCAGAGCCTTGTCTGCAACATGGTTTTACAGTGGTACAGGTAACCTCTGTTATCTCTCAGCAAAAACATGCATTTCTTCCCAACAGTGAAGACAATCACCAGAGCCTGGGGGGTTACTGATGAACTTTGGTTAAAGCTCCATCTGTGTTGTTACAAGACCACAGCACCTGTTAGTTGATAAGGATACCCTTCACCCAAGCTAAAAAAATAAAAAATAAAAATCACACCTTTTTCCTCAAAAAAGACGAATGTATGCCCTCCAGCTCCCTTATTGCTAAAAGCACTAGGGTTGCGGTGGCATTGAAAGCTAAGGCTCTATTTTCACCACCAAAGATGGAGATCTTTGAAGCGAAATGACTGCTACTCACAATAAATTCCCCAAAGAGAAAAAACAGCAGGTGAGTGTTGGTGTCTGTATTTTTTTATTATTATTATTGTTTACTGTACCATAGCAAGGCAAGATCTACTGAAGGTAGGGAGCATTGGCCTCACCCAGACAACTTATGGCAGGTGACACCTCTGCCTTACCCTGCCAAAATGAGCACAGAAAGAGCTAACCCAGGTATGTCACTTTTTGTCTGAAGTATAAGACTGGTTCACATAGAGCCTGCTCTAACAGCCTGCTTTGATTTTTGCTTCAGGGAATAAAGAATGAGATGGGTTCAATTTGCAGTTATTCAAATTGCTGATGGATCTTCTCAGCTGAGTATCAAAAAATCGGTTGTTCCAACTTTGTATTCATAGCCCAGCACTGAATTGTCTCACCTCTTGTGAGTTTACTTCTGTTTACTCTGTGGACCATTAAGTAGGCAGCTACTCGGGGACACATCATTGACTTCTACACAGCTTCATAAAAGCTACTTAACTCACTGTGACAAATTATTTGGTCCTGCAGACCTCTAGGTATTACAATCTTTTATTGGGACAGCCTGAATCTGAGCTTGCGTTGAAGGTGCAATGCATGCACAGAATGGAAATCCTCTTTGATCATTGGCCCAAATTAGAGATTTCACTTGATGTAATGGAACTGCCCCATATCCTGACTGCAAATCCTGGAATCAAAAGTCTATGCCAGGGTTTCTTTTCAGAGAGGTGTCAGTGATACACAAGCCTTCACAGATAAACAACTTCTTGTCATACTGTAGCTGAGACAGTGTTTGAATATCCTCTATGGTTTTAAAAGGGGTAGAAACTAACTCAGTTCCAGCTTGTTATGGTTTAACCCGGCAGACAGCTGAACACCAGCCATTCACTCACTCCCCCACAGTGGGATAGGGGAGAAAACTGGAAAGTGCAGGAACTTATGGGTTGAGGTAACTATGGTTTAATAAGAATGGGAAAAGGAAATAATAATAATAATAAAAAAAGTAACATAAAGAATAAACAAATCAAGTGATGCACAACAGTCCCCAGGCAACAGCAGCCCCCTCAGCCAGCTCCCCCAGTTTCATTGCTCACCATGATGCCATGTCATACGGAATGCCCCTTTGGCCAAGCATTAGGACACAGCTACATGAAACTCACCAGAAAACCTTTTTCTTCCATGTCTCCCTGTCACCCATTACGTTTTATGCTTATAGAAGAGTAATAATATTGATAGTAATGCCAAATAGTATTACTGCACGTTTGATGGTCAATCTCAGCTGTAGAAATATTTCTGTTCGCTGAGGTCTGCCTGTGCATCACCTTGGAAATCACTTGCAGCACTCTGAGTAAAAAATATCATCTTAAAAAGGGAAGTTTCAGACAACCTGACCTTGCTGTCCTTAGACTAATGACACTTTCACCTCCGGGTCTCGATTGCGGTTGCCTGGCACAACGGACTGCTCGTACCGCATAAAACCCCCTCGGCGCTTTCTAAGCAGCCCTCCCGGCCCCGCAGCCCCCTCCGTACGTTTCAGACCGGCAAAGCGCAGCGAGGACGAGCCGTACGGGCACACCGCGGCTGCTCGGGTGTGGGGTGGGGTGGGGGGGACGGACACTGCGCCTCCCTCTCCCGCGGGGCTCAGGGTGAGCGGCACGGCGGGGCCGGACACGCGTGGCGCTGCGGGGCACGATGCAGTGCATGCAACGCGGGGCTCACCTGCCGCCGAGACGTGGAAGAGGAGGCGGGGGCGGGCGGCGCGGATGGCCGCCGAGAGCCCCCGCTCGCTGCCCGGCGCTGCCCCGCGGCGCTCGGGCATCACCCGCACCCGGAGCCGCCCGGAGCCGGCGCGGAGCCACCAGGCGAAGAGCTCGGTGACGTTGAACTCCAGCTGGGCCCCGCCGGAGCCCGGCGGCGGCTCGGCGGCGCAGCCGTCCCGCAGGCTGCCCTCGCCCACCTCCAGCACCAGCTGCTTGGCTCTCCGCAGCCGCCGCCCGGCTCCGGGGGACCCTCCGGGGGAGGCGAGCGGCGAGGCCGGGGGCTGCCCTCCGCGGGCGGCTCGGAGCAGGGGGGCGCAGTCCAGCAGCAGGCGGCCCCGCGCCGCGGCGCGCCCGGGCGGCCCCAGCGGCAGCAGCTCCCGCACGTAGGTGCGGAACAGCGAGGGCACGACGAAGTCCACCGCCAGGTTCCTCCTCTGCAGCCGCGACAGCCCGGGGCTCTCCCGCGGCCCCGCCGCCTCGGGGGCCAGGCTGAGGGCGAGGCCGGCGGCGGCCAGCAGGCGGGCGAGGAGCCCGCTGCTCGCCATCCCCGCCCGGCGGCGCCCCGCCGCGCCCGGTGCTCACGGAGCGGCCGTGCCCGGGGTGCCCGCGGTGCCCGCGCCGCCGCCGCCGCGCGAGCTTTGCCGGCTCCAACTACCCGCCACAACGCGGGCATTACCCGGCGGGCGCTGACATCACGCCCGAGCCTGCCCGCCGGCAGCCAATGGCGGCGCCGGCAGCTGGCATTATGCAAATGAGCGGGGGCGGGGCGCGGGAAGGCTCATTGAGAAAAAAATGGCCGGGCGGCGCGCGGCGCCCCGCGGGGGGCCCCGGGTGCGGGCCCCGAGCGCCGGGTGCTGCGGGGCTTTGGGGCTCCCGTCCCGCCTCCTCCGCGTCCCCGCAGGCAGTGATGGGCAGAGCGGTTCGTTTTTCTCCCTGCCTTCCCCCTCTCTCTCCCGTTCCTTTCTTACCTCCTTAAAAACCGAGGTCCCCAGAGCGAGCCTTTCCTCGGTAGGGGAAAAAAAAAATAAAAAAAATTAAAAGGAGAGAAGTGCAGAGGAAAAAAATCCTCCAGCACAAGGCATTTTAAAGAACGGAACTGAATTGTTCCGTTTCAGAATGCAAACAACAGCTTTAAGAATGGTTCGTGCACCCATTTCCTTTTTTAAACCTATAATAAACAATGTGAAATCACTGTAATTACATTAGTGCTCTAGCTAATCATAACTCATTCATATTTCTGGAAGTTGCCCACACGAATTAATGACTTATTATTATCTCTTTAGTTTGATCCTTAATGCAGGTGTATTTTTATAATCCAGGTACTTGAACTATATAATCATTAGAGTGCAATTATTCTGTCAAGCAGTTATTCTTTTGCTTATATCAAATTAATGTTAATACACAGATATTCCGGAGCAGAACCCCAGTGTAATTCTTCCATAATTGTAGTGCTAAAGAATGTAATTGCAGGCACAATCCTAGACAAGAAACAAGATCTTTTCAGTACAGAAGAGCTGAAGAAGGTACTTCAGGGCAATCATCGCAGGAATAGTTCTGTACTGCACTTCATACCAAAAATCACTGCTGTGCCATATTCAGCCTCGTACAGGTGTGCTAATTCAGAGCCCATCCAGGATGACAGTGTTGTCCCAACTCACGCTAATGGGCTGTGTACATGCCTTCTCTTCTCCACAGCTCTTCTTGTTTTAAAATTCATTAGATCCACTTGCTCAATATGCAAACCTACTTCATTCACTTCTAAGTTTTAGTAAAACTTTGGGGTTTGAGCTTCCTTTTCTTAGTTGAGCAAGATGAGTGGAAAAATACTGGAATAGACAGAAGTGTTCTGCAACACAAAATCCAATACAGAAGTATTTCAAATTAAGATGTATACTTCCATTCTTTTGACTATTCTTATTAGAAAATGTTAAACGGACTGAATTCACCATGGTCTTTGCATTCAGCCTCTTGTTTTAGTCAAGGGGATAGTCATATTAACACGTACATTCATGGACTGAGAACTAAGTCCTGCCTTCTTCACCAAATTATTTTGGACTGTCATCTTCCACTGTCTGAGTATCGTATTCTAGTGAGTCTCTCGCAAGAGGGATGAAAATTAGTGTAGAAAACATCATGTTAGGCACAAAAAATGTTCTAAAAATCTCTTTAAACAGTTTATCGTAGGCTATTTTCCTGCTTTCACAGATCTGATTTCCATCATAGGAAGCTGCTACCATAGAATTTGTGCAGTTTTCACTTCTTAGTATTTTCCTCTCAGATTCAACCAGTTTGAACCTAACGCTTAGCTCATTTCAGTGAACGGAACATCTCTCATTGACTTGAACAGACCACACAGGACACAGTTCAGGTTTTAACTCAGCTGCTAGAAACAGTAATTGGATTGATTCCTTTATCCCCAACATCCTGCTGAAATAGGCCATACCTGTCATGGCAGCTAGCAGACCGTTATTTAACAGTCCCAAGGAAATCAGGTAACACAAAAGTATGTAGATTTTTCCACTGTATTACCTTGTTTTATTGCCGTGAAACACAAGAAGGTTAGCGCTGAAAGCTAAAATGAAGAGGCATCTTTATTAATAGACATTAAATGAAATAGAAACAGATGTTAATACATTGGAAGAGAAAAAGTGAAAATAGCCCCATTAATGAAGAGAGGCAAAGAAATCAATGAGGGATCTCCCGTGGTTGCGTTGCTGGGCTGCCTTTTATCTTCCTTTCTAAATTCTCTCTTTAAATTAAGAGTGGAAATTTGGGAAAAAGTAAAAGTCTGGTCAATACAACTGCTAATGAGGGACAGGTAAGAAAATACTTTGTGCAATTCTGTGATAGGCTGGGATTGGCCCTGGACAATATGCATCCCAGTTTTTTAATTTAGCTAATGAATTGACAATGTCAATGGCAATTAACTTTGAAAAGCAGAAGAAATGCAAGGATGTCTCAAAGGATGAGGGTGGGGGGAGATTAAATGCAGTACTAGTCTTTGCAGTGGAGAAAAAAGTCACATTGGTAGGTGTCTAAATTTCAGCACCAGCAAAACAGAAAAAGAGAATAAGGCAGACAGGGTATTTCAGTGGAAGCATAACAGTGTGCAAACTGAGGGTTTTAGACCCCCAGAAGGCACATTCTTCCAAGGGAAGACTTGCAAATCTCAAACACTGCACATTTGTGCCAGGATAATGGTATTAATTGTTGGGGTTCAAACTGAAACTGTGTAGACATTGGAAAAGACATGGAAAAAAGTAGTGTATCCACATTCTAGTAAACCTTTGCCAGAACTTCATGTGAAATATTAGTAGGGTGATACTAGAGCTGGGTAATATCATATCATGTGGCCTCAAAATTAATCAGAGGAATTGGAAAACCGCATTAGCATTGGAAAATGCAGTAGCATGAGTGGAAAATGGGTATATAATAGACTGAGGTAGAATAAGCAATAGCTGTGTTTTAACCTTTCTGCCAATACTGATAATGTAAACAGTACCGACTCTTCAGGCAGCACTGCCTTGGAAAGGCTTCACTCAGAAAAAAAATGGAGCATCATAATTTGAACAGGACCATTAAAGTGTCAGAAAAGCACAAGGAGAGAAATATCATTGAGGAGCTAAGCCAACTACCAACAAGGAAATGGCATTTAAGAACAGTGTGTTTCAGCCAGACTCTAGGAAGAAGTAGCTACTACTGAGTATAAGCACTCCTGTGAAGACACTGTTTATCCGTCCCTCCTACCACAGAGTCCCCATCCAAGTCATTGGTTTTCTTTACTCAGGGCATGTATTAGATCTAAGGTGTAGTGGCAAGGTCACAGAACAAAGTATCTGTACACAACAAACTTTTCAAAGAGGGCAATGAGGACTGGGACTGGTTTGGGACATGTCAGGACAGCAGGACGAACCGGCAGTGGAATATAGCAATGTACATCTTGTTTGGGACTGTCTGAGAGCAGACCTATGGAGGAGCAGCCTAGTCCCTCTCTGGGGTCTTGCTGCTTAAGCCTGCTGAGCTGAACTGAATGAGAGTTGTGTTAGACCAACAGAATCCAATCAATGGCCCAACCTTCACTTAAATAGACCTTTCCTCACTAGGTTTTGGCAGAACAGTTGTTCATCAGTTTGCATCTGATTCATGACAGGCATAGACCGATGTCCTTACTCTCTGCCTTGCTACCCACAGTCCCAAACTCTTTCATCCAGAGTTTGTAATTGAGAGGCCAGATATGACACCATATAAATCTCAACTCTATCGCCTTAGCGAAGCTACTTTGCATTTACACTAATGAGACAGAAAGTAGATTCTGACTTCTGCTCATTACTTTGTAGTTACTCTGCCTCCTTGAGACAAAGGCAGTGAATCAACAATGCCCGTTCTTCCATTCCCCGCTCCACATAAGCTACCTGCCCTTTGGCTGTTGAGTGTTTCTTAACTAGCCTTTCATTTACTGAGATAAAGCATAACAGCCTCTTTTATTACATTCTTTTTTTTTTTTTCTTCTCCCTCATCCCGTCAATTAGTGTTTGCATTTTAACAGAGATCTTGCCTGAAACCATTCTGGCTGCTAATGTCACAATTAGTGTTTCTTTCTCTTGGACCAATTATAGGTGATAATGTTACTATTTGACAGCGTTTGTGTCCTAATTGAGAGCCTGATTGCAAATCGGGTGCTCAATTCCACCCAAACTGCTGCTTTTTCAGAGGGTTTCCCCTAGCCGCAGCTTTTTACACGTCCCTGGAATTATACACGGAAAATACAAGGAGATGAGTCATCACTCGTATGAAATATTTTCTCACCTTCATACAGATCCATCTCTCATCTTTTATTGAATACTCAAAGCATTTTTTCTTATTTGGCGAGAATTTTTATCAAGGAAAGAGCATGCCACAGATAGGAGGAGTATGGAGCAGGATGGAGCTTCTGAATGACAAGTTTAATCCATCGCTTAATGCCCACACTGTCAAGTGTCAGCCATGAACCCCCGATGGTTAATATCAACCAACGGCAGGGTGCATCAATACAACAGCTTTGCCCATTAAGTTAAACAAACAAATCAATGCTGGAAATGTGTCAGGTTATAAAATGGGAAAAAAACACCCTATAAAGAAGGTTCTGGGATAAAAATAGAGTAAGATGAATTACTGTGTTTATAATAGGGGAAAATGCCATTCTCAATTTGAAAGAAATGAAAGAAAGAAAAAGGGAGGGAGGGAGGGAGGGAGGGAGGGAGGGAGGGAGGGAAGGAAGGAAGGAAGGAAGGAAGGAAGGAAGGAAGGAAGGAAGGAAGGAAGGAAGGAAGGAAGGAAGGAAGGAAGGAAGGAAGGAAGGAAGGAAGGAAGGAAGGAAGGAAGGAAGGAAGGAAGGAAGGAAAAGAAATCTGGCCCCATCTTTCTTTTGGTGCTATATAAAACAGCACAGGGACGTTTGACTGCATTACCTCTCCTGTAATTCTGCTTGCCTCACCTTGCATTAATGCAGGAGTCCGCTTTTAAATCTACAGCAGAATTTATGTCTATTAGGATGCTGGTGTGCACAACAGAGGTTATAAAGCATATGAAAGAGAGCATAAGAACAGAGTAGGGTGGAAGCTGGTACTCATCATGTTTGTGAAACCTGCATTGTGGTTTTCATACCACGTAGTATCAAACACATCACCAATTAAATGTGATTTCTTCCCTGATCACCTGAATGAGCAATATACAGACACAAATATGCACTTGACTTGCTTCAGTGCCCTCAAATGAACTGTGTTCACAGGGGGAAAAGTCCAATTTTTCAGCATTTGAAGTGATGGTTAAAACTTCAAACACAGTCAAGCTAGCTACAACATTCCTGTTTCACAGATACCAAGAGACCTTGCAGAGGGACTCTGTACCTGGCAAGCAGTTTCTCCAGGAGAGCTCAACTGACCCCATTAATTCAATAGAGCTATACCAGGAAGGCAAGAACATTTCAGTATGGTGTAACGTACCCAGTGTTAAGCCTGGTCCTATACCGACTGATACAAACCACAGTTCCCAGAAACAAAGCCTCACTGAAAAGATGTTGGTGTGGATTGATTTAACACTGGCAAGAGCTCTCGCTGCCCAGATATCCATTACACAGCTTCCAGCTGGGTCTTGGCTTCCCTTAAATATATTTACCTGAATAGACAGCAGAACCAAGAATGCTTTGGGCATGGGTTCACTGTCTCTGAACCTTACAGAGGAAGAGTAACTCAGTTTATCTGAGTCCCCAGGTCTACTTACTTCTAATCAGTTTTCAGCTCAAAGGATTGTCCTTGTAGGTGCTTTGGACTTACAATTCACTTCTTCAGGATTTTAGTTAAACATACAGCTAAAATATACAGAAATGCTTACACAACGATCTATAAGCACAATCAATTTTTACTTTAGAGGTTGATCTGTGCAAGGAAATAATAAAATATTTTGTATATTTCTCTGACTCTATTTCCTTACTAGAGGAAATATCCTTACTAGAAAACAGTCAGAGATGTCATAGGTTCTCAGGCTTTGAGGTTTTCAGAAATCCTCATGCCTTTTCCTCCAGCACACAGAACCTGTCTCCCTTGTGTAGCCACATCCCCGCTCCCTACCTCTAAAGATGGATGCACTGCCTCTTTCTTTCTTGTCTGAACTTCACATGCCTGAAATCCTTCTGAGTTTTGTCCAGGTTGTCATGCTGTATTGCTTTCAAGGCTCCTGCTGATATGTAGTCTTTCTGAATCACCTGTCTGGGACTTCTCTACTCTTTGAACGCTAGACTCTGTAGCCAAGCTACACCTGAATGCATTTCACATAAAACCCAAGCATTAGGGTTTTTGCTGCTTCAGAGCATCAACCAGACTACTTCCTTAATGCATAGGCATATTCCCCAAACCGTTGCTGTGAATAAAATGATCCAGGTCTGCTTTCTAGGCTTGTGGCTTGGCTTTTGAATCAGCTTCTGAATTCCTTATAGGCAGTTAACGCCCTTAAATCTCATTCTCTGGAAATGGAACAAGTTCACTGAGGTCCTTGGATTATCATGTTAGAATCATAGGTCACATTTTATCTTATTGCAAATTGAGTGGAAATGACCTTTCCTGAGATGTGTATTGTGACCGTAAATTCAGGCAGGTGTATACATCTGATCATTTTGTATAATTTTCATTGGGTTATCACAGAACCATGATTTTTCCCATTTCCAGAGTAAAAAATAGTCACAGCTATTCACCTCCTGTCTGTGAGGTTAATTTAGTGCTGAGTCAAGCATTGCAAGAGAAATAAAAAAGAGCAAGTGCATATGCAAGAGACTTTAGGGAGTGGATTTTGCAGTCCACTGGTAAGCTGATATTTAGGGCTGAGAGAAGCATCAGCAAACTACCTAATGAAGATGAACCCACTGCACTTAGGGGATGCTTTTCCTCATTAATTTCCTAAAGTAATAATACTTCCCCAAAACTCAATGACTGCCTGAGAGTGAATGGCTGTAAGGTCTCCTGCAGCTGTTTCAGGGGGCTGAATGTCAGGAATTCCAGCAGGGAGCAGCGGGGATATTGCCTTTCTGTGTGCTAAGTCAATCAAATATCCATTTGCCTTTGTTCTGAACTTTTCAGGTTGGATAAAAAGGACAATAATGCTTAACTGCAGAAGGCATTCTTTCATGTATGAAAATGTAATGCTACTGCAGGCACCTTTGGAACGTGTTTGTGATACTTGGTAGTGACTGCAGTGCCTAACTTTAAGTGGGTAAATGTTCTCTGGGGTCCTAATTTTTGTACACAAAGGACTAATGCCTCTCCCATCAGCTTCAGGAGATTGTTGCTTAGCATCTCAAAGGTCTGACTCTGTACTCCCAGATGTTGCTAATGTTACCTTTAGTCATGTTGCCAATCACATTTTTTTTTTTTACTGAAAAAGTAGAATGACCTCATAACAGATGTCGTATTTCATTGTAAATCAATCAAATAAATAAATAAATAAAAATCTGTATATTACTGAATGCAACAGAAACTGTCTTCAGGAGTTCCCTTCACACACCTGCCAATTTCAACGAAGCAGCTGGCTTCAGGTAACATCCAACATAGGTAACACGTCAAAGAAACCAGAGACCTGTTTCATCATTTTTCTTGGTGCACCATGGCTTTTAAATCCCACCATCCTGATTTATTACTGCTTCATGGATGCTTTGAAATATATAAAAGCAAGTTTTTTATTAATATCTTGAAGGTCTTGGCTTAAAAAGCCCTTCAAATCTTTCATGGAGACATGCAGATATATTTTTAATTGCTTCCAGTTTTGAAGTAGACACAAACACTGTAAGTTTATAAACTGTGCATCCTTCTGAGCTAACTGTTCGGAAGGTGTACCATGGAGGAGCAGATCTCCATGCTGCAGCTTCTGGAGCAGCCCATGGTGGAGCAGGAAGAATGAAGGCAGAAGACTGAAGAACAAGCTCTTTTCAGGAATGTTCTGCAGCTCTGTAGGAAAATATTCTTAGCAATTAAAGAGGGTGTTTTATAAAAACTGCATAATCAGGCTAGTGTTCTGTTTGGAATGCCCATTTTAATCAACTTTCTACTCCATGTGAAGCATTAATACAACGAAGCACAAGCAAGCTAGGGTAACCATTGTACTTACTGTTATTAATTGGTTCCAATCTGCTGCAACATCAGCCCATGTCTCTCCAGGCAATTAAAGATGGTTTTTGCTTTTAAAGAATCTTTAATGGGTGCAGCCAATGGGACATCTATTAACATGAATGAACTCAATTACTATCTTAGTCACGATCAATATTTGCTTACACCAAGTTAGTAAAAATACTGAAAGCTTATAGAGCAGTTAAATGGTCGCTGATGTTAAGACAGCAGGAAAGCTTGAGAGCATTGAGAAATGTGCCCTTAAATAAGTGCAATTTGTCTTGATATTTCTGTAGTCATCCAGGAAATGAGTGCTGATGATCATCTTTTCTGACACTAGTATTGCAAATTTGCATCAAGGAGATAAAGACTTACTAAATCTTTCAGTGAGGAAAGGTTAAAAATTAACTCACTCATTCCCCAGTATGGTGAAGAATATGTTATAAGAAGCAAATTGACTACAAAATAGTCTAAAAATAAGACAAACAGATTTACATTCATATTCATTCATGCGAATGGCCTAGGTGGAAAAGCCAGTATTAGATAATATCTCTGGACTATTGCCAACCAGGTTTGTAGGAATTTAGCAGAGGAATACCGTGTCCCAACAGGGTGACTTTGATTCCCCTGCAAAGACAGCAGACTGCATTCAGAAGAACCAAGAATCTTATAATGGAGTGAAGAGCAAGCTGTAAAAGAACCACATCAACGGCAGCTCAACAGTGCTGTCTGCATCATTCCCATAACAAGATTTATTCAGTCCAGAGAGGGGCTAGAGAGTGATTCAAGTGTTGGAGGGGGAGTCTGGAGTTACTAATTTCTATGTTAAATTTTCTCTGATGCCACTTAATCTTTCTACTTGATTCTTGATTTTTATTTTTTTTTCTTTTTAGTTGGCTTCGTATTCTGAGAATTGAAGGGCAGCTAAGAAGAGAGAGGTTGAATGAGTAGGAGAAGCTAAGGAAAGAGGTCCCGCACAAATCCATGAGTTTATGACTAAAGGCTTCAGGATAGTTGGTTTTCTTGTTTATTTGTTTTAAGTTAACACTATCTCCAGGCCAGTCAGAATGTTGTTTTTTCTTGGAAGATTCTCAGTGAGAGAGCCTGAAAACCTCCATGTTTTCCAGGTATTGCTGGCTGTTCTAGGTGATTAAGTTTATCTTTGCTTTAGCACAGCCATGAAAGGCTGACCTATATTTCAAAAAAAGGATAGGAGACAATTAATTTCTGTGGGCCCTTCTTGGATGATGTCCCAGAGTATCCATAGAGCCTGCCAAACAAGCCATCAGCAAAGGATTACGTATTTCTGATGAAGAGGTTTGTTGATGATCTATTCCCTACATTGTGATAGAAACATGCTGGCCTGGGGAAAGGAAGACAAGAGCTTTCAATTAATCATTTACACTTCACAAATGAATTGTTAAGTAACAACGGGTCAGTCATTTAATCTTACTGAATCTTAATTATCTGTCTTGAAAATGAGCTGAGATCACTTGCATACATGGTGTAAAGTTGAAAGACTATTTAAAGCTCTAATTTGTATTGTACTTTGCAAAGATGTGAGAGGTTGCGTGAGACTAACACTGGGGATAACAGTGGGCCTGGTTCTCAGTTACACTAAATCCACTGAGGCAGCATATAAGGGTATCAGCAACGATGGAGTTTTTTTTTTTTTTTTTTCTTCTATGAATTTGTCTAGTAGCATCTGGAATGCAATAAGCAGTTTGTTCAGATTACTTTCTGGATACCAAGCCACTTGACTGGATATAAAGAAAGATGAAAGAAATTCAGGTCAGAAAAATGCATCAAGGTCTACTAAAAACAAAGTTGTGCTTTCCCCTTGAAACCTTTAATGTCACCTTGAAGGCAAGTAAGTACGAGCACAATAGAGTGTCCTACAGCTCATCTGAGGCTTCTTGGCAGCCCTGAGGATCAAGGACATAGCCTAAAAAAAACATCAAAAAGAAGCCTGATTTCTTCAACCTGAAACAAGCAGCCAAACAAAGAAGTTTTGTAGCATGAAATATTCCCCTATTCCCCTCTTCCATTTCATTCCATCAATCATTTTCAATCAAATAAAATGTCACATTGTTTTTACATTGTTTTTGTTTGTCCTGCTACTTCAAAACTTAAGTGAAATTTTTTTAATGAAATATTCCCTTTTGGAAAACAAACAAGTTTAGCCTTCACACAGAAATGTTTGTTGCTAACAAATTTCAGATCAACATCTGTTCATAATCAGATTTTGATTGACCTGAATCTGCATTTTTCAACAAATATGCAAACAGAAAAGTGTCCAACCCCAAATTGGCAGAACTGTTGAATTAGAGCAGCCACTCTCCTGTGTACAGCCTAGTGAAGGATTAGATCTGTTCTCTCTTTCCCAGATGTGCAACATAAAGAAGGCATCAAATTCCAAGTCGAACAGTTTGTCATCATTACCTGCAACAAAATTAATTACCGCCAGTGTGAAGAAGTTTGTTTTCACAAGATGTAGAGTCTGGCGAAGCAGAATGCTCACACTGTTCATTAGAAGTGCTGGGGGTTCCTGAGCATTCTTAACCACCACATTGTACTCAACTACTAAGTGCTTGGGTGGACAGCCAAGCTAGAAAAAAAAAGGAAATCCTACATGTATTAAAACAAGAAGTAACTATTAATGAGCCATATGTTTAACTGCAGTGTTTCAGTGTGCCCTTTCCCCATTGCCTTCCCCATAATCTTCAAACCAAAACAGTCAGGAACCTTCCCTCCTACATAACTATTTCTGTTATTCCCTGCATAAAAGAAAAAATTTGCGAGAGAAGAAAGTAATTTTTCTAACATACGTATCTTTAGACATCCAAGCAAATCATAGAGGACTAACCTGCTGCCCATAAGGAAAACCATGCTTCTGTCCCAGTGCCCAGTGCCTAGAAGTTGTCAATGTGATACAGCAGTGAAAAGCTTGTGTGATTCTAAGGTGCATCTGGCTGGGCTTTGTTGGTAGAAGCATGGAAAGATCATACACAGTATTGGTAAGGCCTCATTTCAGATCCTGCAAATCTGGTCACATCTGTTCAAAAAAGATAAACTGAAAATGGAAAGGATGCAGAGAAAGGTTTCTGGGATGAGTTCAGGAGCAAAAGATCTATCTCACAGGGAGAGGTAAAAAGAGCTTGCCTTGTTTAGCCTAGTGAAATGAGGCTAGAAAGGGGAGATAATGACTTTATGCAGATGCACCAGGGAGTAAATATCAATGAAGGAGAAGAATTATTTAACCTAAAGAATAATGCTGGGACAAGATCAAATGGATATAAATTGGGCAGGAATAAATTTAGACTGGAAATTTGGGATGGTTTCCAATCATCGGAAGAATGACGTTCTGGAATAGCCTTTCAAATAGGGTAGTGGTGGATAAAGAACTTCAATTTAAACTTGTGATAGGAGTCCTTGACAAATCAAGAGGATCTGAAAAAAAATGACTTCATCAACTATCTGTTCAAGGTGTTGCTTACACTACATATTTGCATAGCATGTATTCTATATTCTGGAGCTTCTACTGATCACCTGCCAGGGATAGGAAGAAACTTTTTCCACCTCATACATAATTTTGCTTTTTGGGCTTACTTCTCTTTTTTTTTTTTTTTTTTTTTTTTTTTTTTTTTCTTTTCCTGAAGTATCAGAGATTAGCCACAGAGGAAGAGAGGAAGTAGAGATTGGTGCACAGGCATTCCTTAAGGTATTAAGATCTTCTGGGATCTTCTGGGTGACTTTGGTTATGTAATTGTCCATATACCCGGGTTTGCACTGATTGCCAGATTTGATGTCAGTAGGTAATTTTCTCTTAGTTTGCCTTTTCACTGAAGGGCACTGACTTGTTCACCATGCAAGATCACCTGGGAATTTCATCTAACATATCCTACCAAATATTGACAATGTGATTCTCTTTCTTCCATCCTGATGCTGCTGATGGCTGCAATTGAAAGTCTTTTACTAAAGGTCTGAAATTCATGGCAGGGTGTGGAAAGCGTTCTGAATTGAGGAAGGATGATGGAGTATGGCCAGGCAGCTATTGCACAGGGTGCAGAATTATACAACAGAATGCAAGTCTTCCAGACTTGGGTTAAGTGTGAGTCTCAGCACTTTGAAACATGAAGGATGACAAACTGTTTTTTTCCATTGCTGCAAGAATGCCTTTTACTCAACTTTCATTTTATACTCTGTCTTATGACCAAAGAGCAACATGTCATGATGTACAAAACTGTTTCCTATTCCTTGTACCAAAGACTGAATCAGAATCCTGAGGGTTTTCAGTATGGTGAGACACAGAAAGAGGCGGCATTTTGTCAAGGCAGTAATCAGTCTGCGTCATCCCTGGTCAACTGTGCTGCTCCCATCCTGATCATCATACGTAGAACAAAGGAAGCCCATGCCCCCTCCTTAGTGTCAGTTTTCCATAGCATTTCTCATCTTGACCTGCCCAGATATTTATAGGGCAGTCAGACTCAGCCTTGCAGATTTTGCTTACACCAGTAGCCCATTATCTCCAACGCAGATACATGTGTTAGTAAGTAAGGGGAAGAGGACTAAGTCCTTGAATTGTGTCTGTCATGTAAACTCCACCTCTTCACTTCTTTACAGAAATGAGTAGTGCATTTGAAGAGAGAAATAAGAATGGAAAGACAGATGTAAGGGGGAAGGGATAAGTTTTCATCTGAGATTTTAAATGAGATGGAACATCAATGAAGCAGAGAAATACAGAAATGCCTTTTCCAGATGGCAGAAGGCATAGAGGAGACGTTTCTTACCCCACCTCTGGCCAGACTGCATGGAGGGAGACAGAACATGCAGTTACTTGATTACATTAAAGGGCATTACATGTAGAAAAAAAATAAAATGAAATCTCTCTCTTCAAAGCATGTAGTCAGTTTGTAGAATGTGTTCCAGAGAAAGTCATGCTTCTACCAGCATCAGCAAGATATTGCAGTCTTGGGATTTAAACCTTCAAACAAAATTACACAATTACCATGGATTATTATAGAGGTACGATGCCACCTGCAAGAACCGAGTACTGATCCCTGCTTGGAGACCAGGCACTTGCCACACTGACCACTACTTAATGCTACTTCTCTGTGACCTTGGTGCTGTGATGTTCCTGGTCAGCTGGATATTCAAATCTGAATTCTTCTTGTTTTGCACAGTCAGAGAAAAAGTGATGTGATGTGCATCCCTATCCATAATCATGAAGGACTGCTGAAGGTCAAAGCTAGGATAACCACTGCTTACTTCATGCAGAGTTGCTGCAGGCTGAAAAGGAAAGCAGATGGGGCATTAAAAGCTCTCCTTTCTCAATGAACCCTTCTTCATGCCCCATGCATTTTATCTGCTTGCCTCTTCTGCTCAAAGAGCCCTGGGATCCCTTAGAAAGTATTCAATGTCATTTAGGTTATTGACCCTCTCTTTCTCTCTCTCCTCACAGGGGTATTAGTTTTGAATTGAAGTACAGTAGTCGAAGTATTTATTCAGGAAGGGAGGGATAAGGATTCACCAGTAACATGCCTACAAAGAAGCTTGAGTTTGGGTAGCGAGCAGGGGTAAAGCAGTCCTGTGTCTGCTGAAGCCATCTCCTGTGCAACAAAAAACACAACATTCATGTGCCATAAAAGGAAAGAGAGAGAAACACCGGTAAAATGAGGAATGCCAGGTGAGCTGGACAGTGATAGAGTCGTGCAGAAGGAGCACGTGCTGCTGGCATATGGGCACAAGGGCTGAGTGACACAAGCATTCTGCGTGCATCCTCCATTACCAGCTAGAACCACAGGTGAGAAACACAAGGGACCTCCTATTGTTTGATTCTCAATTGCTATCTCTTTCCTTTGATAAGTGGAGATACCCCTTTTTTAGCGGGTGATGGTAGGGGGGTGGTTGGACCAGATAATCTTGGAGGTCTTTTCCAACCTTAATGATTCTACGAGGAGCAGACCTAAAGTTTGGAAATCACGTTCTAGTTTACTCTGATCAAGCCAGGCTCTGTGGGTTCTAACTCTTCACTTAAAAAGACAAAACCAAGTACCAAACAATTTGCTTTTGAGGACAAAAAGACCAGCTTGCTAAGGAAGGACTAACAGAAGCGTATTTCATCTTAAATTTAAGTTAATTTCACACCATCCCACTGTTCATTTACATGTCTCCTTTACTGGTCATCTTTTTGCTTAAGACTCAGAGTACAACAGTTTTTCCTATTGTCCAAACCATGGGCCCAAGTATTTTACTGGGGCTACTTGTACTCCATGGAAAGGGGATCTGCTCTAGATAGGATATGAGGAATTAAGCAGTCCGGGTGGTATGCTCTGCCATGGCCTTCTCAGCTGGCTTGGGAGCCATATAATAACATAGAGAGAAGTCCAGAACTTCGATTTTGAAAAGAGGGTTTTAGCTACTTGGCACTCTGCTTATGCTCTGCTTACTAATTGCGCCTTCTTGACCAGAAACGGGACCAAAAATAGGAGAAACCTTCACAATGCTAACTAACGAAACAACCATAAAAAGAAGCCTTGTTTTATGACATGCTCCATTGGTATTGCAGCATTCTGCCTATGTGGGCATATTTTCTAACACATTATGCAAAAACAAGTCAGGGAAGATGCTGAGGATTGTAATTTTCTAATTTAATTCTGCCATTTCCAGTAATGGAAAGCCATACTATGGCTATTTATCTTCATAAGTGACAGATGCATTTCATTAAAACGTCCTTAAATAATTTCTCATGGCACTTGAAGGAGGAAAAAAAGGAGTAAGAAGATACCTATTTTGTAAGCATGCACACATCGATGTTTTGAGAGCAGTTGAACACACAAATGATCAATGACACTGCATTAAACAGGTCAAGCAAAAAGACATTTGTCTGTTTTTTTTTGTTGGTTTTTTTTTTTGAAATGTTGATGCCTGTTGAACACTTCGTTAAACAATCTGACATTGACTGTTGCTGGGTGAAAATATGCTAATAATATCACTGCATAGGGATATAATGACTGCCACTTGGGAGAATCCCAAAACTCCGTGTACTGCTCTGACAGGCAGATGCTTCCCTTCCAGTTATTGCTGAAGTGCTGCCATGTAAGAACAGCAGGATGCAGCAGCTGTAGAGCAAGTGACTGCAGAATGATTTAGCCAAGAACTTTGTATTGAGTTAAAACTGTATATAAATAAGCAGCTTGTCAGGGCAGGTGAATATTCACCCAATTTTCATTCTGTGCTGGACAACTGAGAGTGAAGAAATAAAATCTCATGTGAAGAAATCTACATCATGTGCTGTTGAACACATGTTTAAAGGGTGGGTGTTCTGTGTAAAGTCCTAGCCCAAGTTTTGGCATATAGGAGTTGCAAGGAAGTAACAAAGGCATCAGAGAAGGGAGAGCTATAGGTGAGACCATATGCCATTTTTCTCTTGTCCTCATAACCAATATAGCTTAGGGAAACTTGCAAGGTTGCAACAGTTCATAGGGGTCACTGCATCAAGAAAAATCCCCAGAGCCATTCTCCTCACCCATTCATTACCAAGATGGGATATCTTAAACATAGCACCATCATCTTGTGCTCCTCAATTCTCACTTTAAAATAACTTTTTCACTTAGGTGGTTGGCAAAAGGAGAGAGTGACAAAGTCTTGCCCAAAATCCTTTCTCACAGGTCTATCACCTGCAACTGATACTAAACAGTGATGGCAAAAAGACCAGTGGCTAGGTGAGCCGTTGAGAAAGAATTTATGTCTAGAACAAGAAAGTGCTCTTCCATACACTATTAGTACAGAGAAAAAAGAAATTTTCATAGTCTGTAGGCAGTGTTGTTCTCACTCCAGGATCCCCTTGTTCAGGCCCCAGCACTGTCAAATGAACTAAATGAGTGCCCTGCAGTCCCTGTTGCCATCTCTCTGGCAC
Source organism: Aythya marila (assembly GCF_965140915.1). Lineage (NCBI taxonomy): Eukaryota > Metazoa > Chordata > Aves > Anseriformes > Anatidae > Aythya > Aythya marila. Next base: position 17,076,075 of record NC_139044.1, read on the forward strand.
TCTGCCTATTTGGCCTTGGCACCTTTCACTGACTCTACGTGTACTTTTAGCTCACTGAGCAAATAAACCCAGGCGAATAATCTATTCAAGAAGTGCTGTCCTCTTTTTGGTTGGTGAATCATGCAGTCTCTTCTCACTGTCATTCCAAACTACTCACCGAATGTGCTTCATTTGTTATTCTTTCCCAGTGGAGTTTGTTGGCAAAAGTCACGGGGAGTGCTACAGCAGTGTCAGTGCAGACAACACAAGTGGTCTGCCTTCTACACTGACTAAAGAAACACTAACTCTGACTAAAAAAATATCACCTTCTTAATGGAAATGTTAGCAAATGAGTCAAAGCTTGCTTCCTCCAGTATGTTTTGAAGGTGTGGTTTTCATAAGTAAAGTGCTCTTAGTGCTTTTCACAAGGGCAGATCCACTGTGTTTTGAGAAGCATCACCCAGGGTTTAGCACAAAAGCCCAGCCTGGGGCAAGTGACAACCTGGAACCTATCATGAACTGATGTTCATGGGCATCAACTGCCCAGTTCCCTTTGTGTTTTAGCAGGAATTGCCTCCTCCTTTGAAAGCTCCAGCTCTAAAAGTGTATTATATCATGGTCATTCTCAAGTTAAACGAACCTGTCTCTCAGTCAGCACTGGGCTTCTCAAACTATGACTTCGTTCAGCAGTAAGAGTTCAGCATGCAAACTGTGTACACACAAAGTTTAGTTGTCTTCCCTCCTTGCTCACCAAGTCACTCTTCACTAATGCATTATAGAAATGCCGTATGAGAAGGTGAGGTAGAACCTCTTGTGGGCCTCTTCCCTCATTTTTTTGCTGGTGTTGCCACCACTGCTGCTTAGTCACGCCAAACTCCTGACACCAGCCATTGAGTCACACCGGCAGGCTGCTCCATCTGGCCCTGTCTGCAGGCAGATGAGACTACCTGTTTGGGCACAGAGGAAGTCGCGCAGAGAATGACTCAGGGAGCGATGCTGGAAATAGGAGCTGATGCTGTCAGCTCCTCAATAAAACCAAACTTCCAAGGAGGGCGAGCTTTCTTAGTCACGCTCTGGTGTTTGGAGCATGACTCAGCCTGTTCACATCACACAGCATTTAAGGACTGTCCACACACAGAGTTACCTGTATTTCAGCTGGAACGATCCTGCCACCGCCTCTTCCTCACCCTTGTCGTGTTTTGGTGCAGGTGGTTAGTTAGGACTGATGTTCAGTGCTTCAGTGGAATGGCTGAACAGTTACCAGAGAGGAAGAAAAAAATCTCCCTTGCAGTTAATCACTGGCCACACTGTGAAATTCATCAAACTTTGAGGAAGCAATTGAAGCTATTTGCACTTGTGGAAAATGGGAAAGGCAAAAGTACAGGAAATTGCTTGCTGTTTTGCTTTCAGTACCACCGTTACGATTACTCCCCTGTTAGATGAGATTCCTTTACAAGAAAAGCCTTCCAGCTAAAGCATAAAGAGACCCGTCAGGTTTTGTTTAGCTTGTTTGTTTCGAAAAATCAAAAGAAGCACAAAAAATTGTGTTTCTGCTGATCCATAAAGACAATCTTGACACATTCAAGAAGGGGGTGTACCCCCTTGAAGATGAGGATCTGTAAGGCCCAGCTGAATTCACTGCTCTGGCAGCTTCATCTGACAGATATTTCAAAGTGAGGAGTTAACTAGACCTCTTAATGATTAAGGTTTACCATCAGATGAGGCACACACAACAAATACAACAAATGCACTGCCCTGAACATCAGGCCTCTGACTCTGAATGGACAGATTGGTTCATCGCCTTAGGGTGATGGATCCCCAGGGTGGCAGGCCTGGGACCCCTCTGAACACACCTGTGTCCTCTATTTCCCAGACTGCCCCTTCAAGATCACTGTGGCAACAGTTGCTCCCAAGACCCTAATCCTTAACAGGCAACCCCAAGACTGGAACCGCATATGGAATGAGGGCTTTCTGAGAACTAACGTGACCCAGGCATGTCCAGAACTTAGCTTGACACCTCTATAATTTTTGTAAATTGTCTCCCTCACGAGGCACAGGTTGATGTATTTGCAACTTGAGGAAACTCAAGAGTACTTCACAAAACTCCATGTACACAAAAAGCACTCTTTGCTGGCCCTTCTGAGGCCTCAGCGAAGTAAGGCAACGCTGAAATGAATGGCAATATACTAGGGTGGCACAGGTCTTATGTCTTTAAGTGACATAAATCAGTGCAGTACCATGGTCTTCAAGCCACTAGTAGTTTAAAAACCACATCAGTAGGAGTGGCATGCACAAAGAGAAAGTGTCAAAGCTCTGTTTCTCCTTTTCCTGCCCATTTCCTTTGTTATTTTATTATCACTGTCAGAGAGCCATATTAATCCTCTTTATCTCATTACAAGGATAAAAAACTTGAGTCAATTTGCAGTATACAATACATTAGCTTGTAATGTGATACCGGCTGCAATGACCCCATCCAAAGTGAGAAGTAATCAATTTAATATTGATGGATAGTGGTTTCTTTTTCCAAAATGATAGTTAGTTTTAATGTCTGCAAAGAAGCAAGAGAAGAGCCAGCAAAGACAAGAAAAGATCAACATATTTTCTTTTTGTTGCATAATTCTAATAAGAATTGAATTTAGGCCCACTAGAGTTGGGCCTAAACACGTGATGTACTTGTCCAAACACTAGGAGGATGAGAGCTATGCAACAAATGAAATATGTAATCAGATACTGAAATCAACCTTACACATGTACACAAGCCCATGACAGTGAATGCCAGCACCTCAAAACATGGCAGAAGCATGGACATGACCACTGGGACAGTTTTGAGAGAAGAAAATTAGTCTATTTTTTTTTTTTTTTAAGATATGATACCATTTTAAATTTATGTGGGGATTCAAATAAACCCCAATAGTAATGCTCCATTGGTTTCTCCAATTTTCTGATTGTCAACAGAACCGAGAGCAACGCAGATTTTTCTGATAGCACATGAGAAAATAAAAATCACAGTGGCAAAAATGATGTGAAAGAGTAGGAGCTAAGTCCTACCTTCATTTGTGCAGTGCCCTGCCAGAGGACTCATGGCAGTAACCACTTGTGGATGTTAACTAGGCTATCTGAGATCAGAATCACATCCCATAACTTGCCTTTTAAGGCATGTCATTGCCTAAGATGTTTTAAGGGCATCCATCATAATATATACACAGAATGTTCTCATGATGATATACATGGAAACAGCTAATCTGATAGCTGCACCCATTTACAACACTTAAATGTTTGGCTCTGATAATGGCTTTTGTTTCTTTTTTCCTTTATTTATTATCTTTCTTTTTAAGATTTTAGTTGCATATAGTTGATGTAGTTCTTTAAAATTGTTGTTTTCACCTCTGCAGGATCTATTTTAGAAAGCCATCTTGTCTCTCTCTTTCGCTCACTGCCTTGCCCTCCTTTTTCCTTCTGACTGTTAAATCAGACTCCATTTTTCCTCCAGTTGCTCCACACAACCTTGTGTTCTGCATCCTGACCTTTCATACGCTGCCGTTTGGATCACCAGCTCTAGCCATTACATTAGCAACACGCAATTACACCCTCAAGGTAGACTCAAGTGCAGATTCTACCTCTCCATAAATACCTTAATGAATGGCAAGATGCTGATGTACATTTGAAGGCTGATTTCAGCTCACATACGAAAGGATTGTTCAGAGCCTTATCACCATGTGTAGTGATGGGAGCATTTCCCAAATGTCTGTGTTCCACCACAGTACCCTCTGTATGGTGCTGCTTTTGAAGTGCCCATGCATTATATACTTTCTAGAGGTCATTGCCAAAGCTGCACCCTGTTGTCATAAAGGAGCTGAGTGCACTTTGAAAAGAAGTGTTCTTGGTAAATTATTTGATAGTTTTTGCCTTTGGTTATGAACTGCTGTCCTGAAATGCTGTATTTTGGTGCATTTTGTTGCTCTTTGGGGAGTGCTACGAGGCCAGTAAAGTACTTACACCATTTTTATTTTTTTTCCATAACTCAACACACATTTTTCTGTGTACAAGTGACATCAGAACTGAAGCAATGCTGGCTTTTCTCCCAACAACAGCACTGGATGGCAAATCTGACATATCACAGAACTTCCCCCATGGCCATACATCAATGTGGGACATGATATAATATTTTCTTTATGGTCCAGCAGTTGTGATAAATTGAGCAATGTGTGAAATGGTGGTTTTCACACAGTTCAAGGCCTCATTTGTCCAGATCATCATGAATAAAATCTGTTCACAGTACCAAATCCACTAGGAATGAACTATCTTTCTCCCTTTTAGAAGGAATTCCACTGCGAAAGGGAACTGTGAGAAAGGCACAGTGTGAGGCTGCTCTGTACCAGCTTTGTGCAGAAAGAGATAGCAGTTTCTACTGTGTCTCCCAAGGGCTTTGCTGAGCATGTAACACTAATTGTGACCAATTTGGCCTAGAAAAGAGGTTAACCACAGGCTTCAATATCAATTAAACCATCAGATGTCATTCTACATAACATGTTCTACCTCTTCTGATTTATAAAAGTCTTGCTATTACTTTGCACCCCCTCCATTTCCCCCCGAAAAAAAAAGTACTTCTAAAATCTGCAAGGGTAATAAAAATCTGTGGCATTACGGCATGAATGGCAAATCATTTTGTAAGTCTATGAAATCCAGTATGTCCCTTTAATTAACCAAGAGAGGCAAGGAAAAGGAACCACTTCTGAAAGATCCTGGAAGGAAAATAATTTGTTACCAGTGCAGCTTCGCTCTAGCACATTCTAGGTTATGCCAATGTGTGAAATGATGGCTACAACAAAGTCCAAAGTGATGGCATGATTAAGTGTGTGATAAAAAGGAAATTTAGACTCATTTTGCATGCATTACAGCAAATTCAGACTTAGTCAAAGCTTGTCCAACACTGAAAAGAGTCTTTTCACTGAGATCCTCCTGAGGAAGAGAGATGCTGGGTCAGTCAATCTCAGGATCTTTAGTGAGCATATTGCCCTGCTGGCGAACACACAGCTGCTCAGCCAGAGAAGCTCTTCCTCAGAGCTAGCAAAATGCTCTCAAAAGTACGGAAACTTCAAATATTCAATGCATTTTTGCTGCACTAGAAGGAATTAACCACGGCAAAGACTAGCCATGCTCACAACATGGGCTCTGTCAGGATAAACATGATCTGAAACTCTGCAAAGCTTTGGAATTGGGAGAATGCAAGAATCACCTGCAGAAAGGAGAGCTGTCGCACAGACATCTGGAAGTTTAGGTCAGTATTCATCGTTCACAGATCTAAGTCCAACTAATTCATTGACTTTTTCCTAATTAATTAGAAATCCAGCTTGCATTACAAACAGCTGGGGAACAAGGCAATCCATAGCTGAGGGTTTCTGAGCAGTTTTATCCCACTGCTAGCAGGGTCTGACCTTGCTTCTTCCTTTGCCTGCAGGGTTTCAGTGCCACACAGTTACTGACCCTGCTGCTGCTATAGGTTCTCCACAGCCTCCCTCCAATCTGTGGTATGCTCTAGGGCACAGTAAACCTTACCTCTACGACCAAGCCACAAATTTGGGATGAGCTTATTTGCAGAAAAATGCAACGCCATGGCATAACCTAGGCTATTGGTGAAGTTTGAATGAATTTGGGACAGTCATTTGTGACTGGCAGAAAGGGAAAAAATAAAAGAACGTGAAGAAAATTTCAACTTTCTATTTCAACATTTCCTGCTATAAAACCATTTATTCCTCAACCCAGTGGGATTTTTCAACCCAAATTCAGTCACACTTACTTTTCAAAGGTTAAGACAAACAAATGAGTTTCCCTGCAACGCACAACTGAAACTCAGAACTGAAGTCTCTTGGTCAGGTTTTACTCTGGGCCACCTCAACCAGATGCAAATTTTCCTGCTTAGCCCATGCTGTGGCAGAACAGAAAATAAACTGCACAGCTCAGCCATGAGAATGTACTTCCACATTTAGCCAGCTCATGAAGCAGGTAGTGGGGGCAGGCACAGTGTTTAACACACCACATGTTCCCATGGACACACTTTCCATACAGGACATAACAATACACAATAAACATATTTATGCAATAATTGAAGAGTGGGCTGCGAGCTCTCAGCATATAATTCTGTTTTCAGTGGGATAAGCAATTTTTCATAGACTTTGAAAATTTTAGCCCAATTAAAAGAACAAGTAGGTTACTTCTGATAGTCTATATGGGTACAATAGGACAATGATCTGGTCATCCATTCCAAATCTAGAAATGTATAAGCACTCCAGTTCTAGCAGCCTGATCCACCTGGTGGTTGTTTTAATGTTCTTAATGCCATCTGGATCAACATTATTTTCATCCTAAATCCAAAACGCAGCACCATATCAGCTACCGTGAAAATTAACTGTATCCCTGCCTCAATGAATAGGCTGCATCTTGCTGGACGTATGGAAAAACGGAGGTAGCACCTGTGCTTTACAGACTCCTAACATTTGATCAAAACACAGAGCTGGGAGGAGATCTACACACATCTGCTTCGATCTCTGGAGAACAGTGCTTGTTTGCCTTGACACATTATAGACACGGAGATCTTTGCACAGATTGAATTCAGAGGTTTACAACACCTGGTCATTTTTCTAGCAATGCTCATAGGTAGATTTACATGTGTATGTAAGATTCATGGAGTCCCTTGTTTGTAGTATTGTTCTAAGCATCCAGGTCCAAAGCTCTTATCTAAAACAATGGTATTTGCATCAGAAATGCTATTTTGGCTCTTCTCTTTTTTCATTTGCCACTGCCTTGAGGATGATGGCTTATAATAGCTGGAATATTTAAAAAGACTTTTTTTTTTTTAAATTTTTTTATTTTAATTTAATTTAATTTAATTTATTTTTTTTTATTTTTTTAATTTAATTTAATAAAAATTTAATTTAAAAAGACTTGCTTTTGCTCTTCCAGTAACCTTATTTGAGACGTGATGAGACTTCGTGACACATCAAAAGGAAACTCTGAAATCACACTACGCCTAGGCACAGCAAGAGTAAGTTAAATTCATTTTTGCAGCTGTCCAAGTGAATTTGTTTGCTCTTACTGGTATACGGCTCAGCTTAATATTTTCCTAAGGCAGTTTTTGATTATTCTGTGGACAGATGACTAAAATTAATAACGCAGTAAAGTTGGTCAGTAGTAAAACATATTCCGGGAGGCAAAAGTCAGAGCATTCAGATATTCCTCTCTGGAATGAAATGCTCCTACCCTTTCTGGCCTAGACAGATTTTCTCATTAGCAAGAGAAAACATTATTCAGCAGGTTGTATATAAAAGCTGAAAATACTGAGTTCCTATCCTAGGTCGCACATTGCCTGCAGTGATCTTCAGTAGCTCCTCCCACAGCCTCAATTTGTTGGACCATGAAATAAAAATAACCTTTTTCCTACAGTACAAGCAGAGTGAGGCTGATTAGATGTGGAATTGCCCCCAGTCCCAAAATAATTAGTCTTGTACCAGTCAAGAAGTCTCTTGAAGCTTCTGGAAAGACAGAAGGAAGAAAAGGAGGGAGGGAGCGAGAAAGAAAGAGATGGATTTGTGCTTGGATATCAGTTTCATAAATGACTTTAATTCTCAAATTTCCTAACCTCACATTCATGTGACTGCACATCAACAATATATGTGGCTGCTTGTGAATAGCACCACTACTCACTGCTGCTGAATCAAATTTTCCTTAAGAAGCAAAGCTTTGTTGCTGTTTGCATTATTAGCCTGCTCTCTGTTTTCTTACAGCTTTGAACTAAACCAGTTACCACTTCAGTTCACAGGACTGCAAACTGTCATTTGGTCTTTTTTAACTGTAATCATACAAAACAAAAGAAGTTGGCTTTCCCGTAACTACTGGGTTTTGCAGCTCTCTCAAAACAAGACACAAATTAAGTGTCTGTGACATTGGGCATTTGTGATACCACTTCAAACGTTAGCATTTCCATTTCTGTAGGCTAACCCCTATTCTCTCCTCCTGCAATTTCACATCAGTCCCTAATGCTCTCATTTTCATCCCAAGGGGCTGTGTGCAAACTGGGTATGTCTAATAGACATAGTTAGTGCTTTGCAAGGTCCTTTTGTGCACGGCTGTGACTGACAGAGACGGGTGCTGTTTGCAAATGTCAGTGGAGCAATGACCTCAAGTTAATATGGTGAATGATGAAAGAAAAAAACATTCATTCAGCATGTGAACTCTGTGCTGAGATTAGCCAGAAGTACTGGGCACATACAAATTACTGTGCTGTCAGCAGAGCGCTTGGTGGGGTTTTTAAATATTCCAGCTATTATAAGCCATCATCCTCAAGGCAGTGGCAAATGAAAAAAGAGAAGAGCCAAAATAGCGTTTCTGATGCAAATACCATTGTTTTAGATAAGAGCTTTGGACCTGGATGCTTAGAACAATTCATGACCTCCTGGCAGCTGCAGTCCTCAGACTGATAGGAAAGGAATTAGAGTAGCATGTACAGAACTGTTTGCAAAGCTCAGGGACGGGACCAGAAGGTATGCAGACCCTCAGTGGTAGGTGCCAGTTTACCTCCAGTCTTGCCAGGAGCAACAGAAAGTTACCAGAATCTCTGCAGTCTGTCTGGCTGCTTGTGCTACTTGCTCTCATTTCAGCTGCCTGTGGACAAAAGTTGGCTTTCCAGATCCCATCTCTGCAACTGGTGTCAGCAGAACAGTCAGGGACCACAAAGGCCATGGCAGGTGACCTCTTGTCTCACCCATGCAGTTCTGTTTTGGGGGCACAGCCTGCAGTAGCATTCAGGGTGTATATGTAATCTGTAGCTAGCTAAAACTTTAGAAGTTTGAGGAAAATATCAAGGATATTTTTGGTGATTTCTCCCCAGCTATATAGTTGGTCCTTTCTTGGAACTGAAACAATGGAACTGTTAGCAGAGAGATTGGAAGAAATGCAGTTTCTCTCCCTCCTCTGACCAGTTCTAGTAAAAACTATCTCCAGAGGCAGGATTATGGAGAAGATACCAAATTTCTTTCTATCTGTGCTTCCTATTGTTGACTTTGAAAACCACATTCATTTGGGATCAGATTCTATCATAGACTGCTGCTTTGAAACTAGCAAACATCTAGGGCAGGTAAGAAATACAGGATTTAGAGTATAACAACTTCAATACACTCTGTGAAAAGAATCTTCTGTTCACCTCTCCTCACAGCCTGTCTCCCTTATGCATGCTTCTCTTGCCTTTGTATCTAACCATGTTCAAAGCCCTCTGCATCATCTATTCCTCTAGCAGTCTTGTTTACCTGGTTGAGCTTCTTCTATTTCCAGTCATCTATCAGTTCTTCAAGTCCTTCAGAACAGCAAGATCAATAATGTCTTTTCTTAAAGGTGATCAAACGCTAAGACAAAGCTTGCTATATTCTCCCCCCTGCAATTCTTCTGCCTCCCCATTTACAGCTGCTGCAGGGAATGGGACGTAAAAAAACCTGCTTGAGAGGCAGAGGACAGTACACACCTTCTTTTGAGGAAGCAGCAATATCTACCCTGGGATTGCTGCATCCTGATAAAACTAACAGACAGATTTGGGCTTATTTCTGTTACTATGCTCTGGTGGTTCTTTTTGTTTGGTTGGTTTGTTTTGATTTGTTTTCTTTGTTTGTTTTTGTTACTAGCCAGCAGCTAGTAGCTCTTAGGAATAAAGATTTTTCTGAAACCTTTTGCTTATTTAATAGTCATTTCACAAGCAGATACAGTTTAGACTGCAAAATTATTTGCAATACGTTTGTACAACATCTGTTTCCCCCCACAGCAATCCCCCACCATGTGCTGACCCAGCCCAGAGCTGTTTATTTTAAAAGACTGAGACTAACCTCAAGCTGATACAGAAAGTGTTCCAGCTGATAGTGACCAGTTTATCATTCTCTATTTGTTTTTCCTCTTTCTTTGTTCATCTGCACTGCCTTCTCCCAGGATTTCTCTCTGCTTTTCATGTGGGTCACTTACAGAATTATTCACTATGATACTGGATTGTCATAAAGACACTGAATAGGAATTCCCATTCAGTTCCTCCTGGTGGGGATAAGCAAACACTCCCCATCCACAATCACCTCACCAGATAAGTGAACACAAAATAGTTACTAAACCTCCAGCTATGAGTGCTAGGGAGTAAGCATGAAGAAAAAGGAGAGGGAACCTGTCTTTACAATTACATAGGTTTCATATACTGCTACTTGTCAATCAAGTGCTCAAGTGGGGTACTTTCATTCACTTGCTGTCATGGGCAAAAGCAAATGCCATCTGTTTGGAACAAAAAACACACCCAGAACACACATGTTTGCTGCTGAAAGGATGGGCTGGTCAAACTACCCATAAACAGCAGAGCTGAGTCAGCAGTACAGAATTATAATTAAAAATCAAAAATAAATTAAGACTAGACAGCATTTCTTAGAGAGCTGTGCAAGCTTGCTGGGACCCTTTTAGTAGCCCTGCAAATATAAGTGGTGTGTGGGCAGTTCCCACAAAATGGTTCAAATTGGAGAATTGCAGCAACTCACCACCTTTCCACTGTTAAGACTGGGAACTGCCTACAGTCTATGATTCCGATGTGGTAAAGTAGACTTCCACTGCCACCTCCTGGCTTTTCCAGACACCAAACAAAACTGAATATGCTAAACAGCCTTCTTCATATCTTATTGCCATTCAGGTCATAGGCCTGATCTAAAGTTTACTGAGATGATCAAGCTTCAAGTCAGCCCTTGAAAATATATGCATATGGAAAAAAATGGACACACAGAGACTGCGTTTTGTATCATAAATAAGAAAGAAAAGGTTTGCTGACCTTACACTGTACTCTACACGTTGATTTTAAAATACAAGTAAAAACATTAAAATACTTCTACACCTGCTTCCCATACAAATGTGTTTCATTATAGTTTCTCACCTTCCAGAAGAAGCAGATCACAGCCTATAGAGGATCCCTGATGTCCTTGCAAATGTGTTGGAATATCTACTTCTTCGTTGTTCTGTTAAAAAAAAAAGTTCTGTAAGCATACAAAAGGCTATACGCTTGTTTGTTTTATAACAGAACTATAATATGGAAAAAAAAAATGTCTCTATTTAATATTCCTTTTCTTTGCTTCCTATCTTGCAAAGTCTAGCAATATTTCTTACTAATGTTGGTGGAGGTACAGAGATAGATATTGACTTTCATCTCTGTAAAGAATTCTGGCTTTACTGCTCCATAAACTGCTCCAAAAGAATCATAATAATATGATATCATGATTTATAAACACAACATAGCTTTTCTTTTTGCATTTTTATACAATTTCAAATAGCATTTGCTTTCAGAGATTCCTTTTATCTGAACTCTACTCAACAGTAAATCTCAAGGAGATTGTCAGCCTAAGGGCATACAACACTTGGTAGCATAAGTCTGGAGGTAAAAAAGGGAACATGGGTTTCGAACTCTCATTACTCCAAGTCTGCCCTTTCATTATCTATGGATTTGGGGCCTATAACTTCTAACTTCCTCAATTAGTAAGGTCTCCCACCTGTAAAATAGGTGAGAATCATACTGCTCTACCATGTTTCAAAAGGTTTACATCACTCCATTCTTCCACATTCATTAGCACTCTGATAGTTCACTGAGCAAGGTTTCTATTATTAGAAAGATTTTTCAGAAAATATAAAACTAGATGAAGCAGTGAAATCCACATTATCTCTGCTGTGCAGCTGAGTAACATCACATTCACCTGGTAGGAGCACATTCTTCCCTTGGTTTACATGTGTGTGAAGAGGTGATGTATTTTTAATGAGATTTATTTTCACAATAGGAATTGCACTGACAATTTGCATTAAAGATAAGCTAAATGAGCTGCTGAAAATTAGAACTAGCTTCCTCACATTTGTTTCTTTTAATTAACTTGTACACTGTGTTAATCTTGGATTAAGTCCTGGCTCATGCCATCTATAACATCGAAGTCATCCTTCCATAAAAGTTTTGATCACCTCATTTTCTTTCTATCTGTTTACCCTTTGATGGCACAGAGAAAAATGATGACAGGTAGCTCACAAAGGACAAGTAAAGGAACAGCAGTTTGTTCTTATGTGCTGCCACAAAAATACTTTTTTTTTTTTTCTCTTTTGTCTAAGTGAGATAGTAACTGTAAAAATTTTCAGCTGGCCAGAAATTTATATTTCTGGCTAGGTTTACTTTAAGCACCTAGCAATTTATTGGAATTAAGTCACTTCCTATGTTAATTGGAAGAAAATGATATTATATGAAACCCTAGTGACCTCCAAATGGAACTGAAACCTTTTATGTCCCCAGTACAAATCTCTGGACTGTGTGCTAATGAGTAACTGGTAGCAGTAGATGTCTGTTATCACCCATAGTATCAGTCACATAAGGGAGAAACTCAATCAGCAAACTTGAGGGATATAGGATACGTACTTCATGATCAGGTAGCACAGATACTTGTCAACAAAGAAACACGGAGACCAAGGAAAACCTTGGATTTCTCTACGCCAGAGAAGAAAGAACAGACATGGGGTTGTATAGATGCTGGTTCTGCTTCCTCCCTGCTTATTTTGTTTTCCATCTCTACAGCTTCTTCCTTCCCATAATACCAAGTCCTAGTACAGTCTCCAGTTTTTGTCCTCTTTATCTGCTTTACGTGCCTGATGGCCTTGCTCCCCGCTCCTCGCGCAGCACTGCCCTGCCCTCCACCACAGAAGCAGCCAGCTGTGGGTTGCAGGATGGAGCTGCACACAGGCAGATGAGCTGGCAGGGGAGAATTTGAGGACTGGAGGAGGTTCACTGCAGATGTCACCAGCCAGGAATTTAGTTGCCAAATTCTATCAAGCTTCTGCTGAGGGTGTCCAAATTAAAATCACTTAGAGGTTATCACTTGGCCAGTTCATGTTTTCCTGGAGACAGCAAAAGGGGCTTGCTTGATACTGGAGATGCTCCTTTCTCTAAAGCCTGGAAGAAGCACGATTTCTGAATGAAAGCACTATAAGACTTTTAGCAAGTTCAAAAATCAACTTATTTGCCATACTCTCATTTTCGTGTGCGGCTGATTAATTTCAGATGAAATTTTCCAAAGTCTGGCTGACATGAGCTGTGGAGAAAAGGATCCTTGACAGACAGAGTTGTAAGACCCTTCAGGTAACTCTGCAATGTCTGCCTTCTACCATAGCAGCATGGAGCCTAACCATATTTTATTGTACCTGCAGTACCTGCACGTGGTTTGTGGGGCTGCCACGTGCTACATACCATTTCCAGTAGGCAGCCTGGATGCAGCTACCTTGCTTTGACAGCTGCACGAGTTCAGCTGTGCTTTGCCAAGTGTTTTCAGTTTGTTTACTAGTGGAGAAAGATGCAAACAGGCTCATAATTCCAAAAAATGACTGTGGTCACACACAGAAATTATGAGACTGTAGCTTACTGCCCACCTACCACCAAAGAAACATGCCGATTGTGCTTAGGTCTATAAACTTGCCAAGGCAGTTAGACAACCTATTTGGAACAGAAGTTCTTAAAATTGCAGCAAAAGAATACAAAAAAGTGTCAATTTTATACTCGGAGGAGGAGACCAGAAAGATAGCATATCAAGCACATGACTGCAAGGTGAAGCTGAGAACCATTACCATTACATTTGATAAATGTTATTTGCATTTATACTTTCCCCCATTTTCTTCTTATTATGACAATTTGGCAAAATGCTACGAACTGTTTATGAGGAAAAGGTTATGGATGCTGGCAGACAGGGGCATACAGGATCACAAGAGCTTGAACTCGGAGAACGTTATTTGCCAGATTCAAATAAAATACCTTTTAGAGCTAGTGAGGAAACATTAAAAGGAACAGACTAACCTGGACAAACAACAACTCCAAAGGTAAGAATGACAGAAGATGCTTTTCAGTTGTATGCAAGAGTACAAACTTCATAATGGGAGCAATAGGTAGAAACAGGAGCGTTCTAAAATGACTGGAAGCAAAGGGGAAACTTAGGCAGAACATCAAGGAACCCTTACAAATAGACCATCCTCGCAGAAAAAAAAAGAGAATCATATATGTGGGGAGGGGAATGAAGAAAATACATAAGTTAGTCTATCCAGATATGAATTAAAACCAGGGAGTCCAAGTTCAACGGGAATTTCAAGCTTGGTTTTGGAAAGCAAATATGGTTCAGTCTGCCATCCTTTCCATCAGAAGCCAATGACATAGGTGGAGCCGAAGCCTTGTGACTCTGTTGAAATGAAGATAAACAAACCAATCCCAGATGATAATTTAAATAGGATAATTTAAAGCAGATGACTATGGAGAAAAAGGGAAAGAGAACCACCTACCTGACACCACCAGTCAGAAGTAAGTTAAGCCTAACTCTAGGCTGTAAAACTTGGAAAATATGAAAAGTGCTTAGAAAATACACCAAAAAAATAATATTCCGACAGATAGTGACAGCCCCCTTCAGCTCCCTTCAGTTAGGAGAAGAGATCTGAAGACCTATTGCAGAAGCCACTGAATTACTAAAGGTTTTTAAAAAAAAAAAAGAAAAAAAGAAAGAAAAAAAAAAAAAAAGAGAATGATACTGTTCTGAGAATAAAAACAAAAATGTATTTCTGTGTTTAGACCATTCAGCCAAACGATCTATGTGGATTAACTTGGCAGGAGGTGAGGTGAGCCTGCAGCCAGCTCCAAGAACAAATACTATGCTGAAATGCAAATCTTGAGGAGCGATTATACAAAAGCCCTTACTAGGCAAATTTTGGAGGAAACACTAAAAATAGATTGTAAAGAACAGCCTGACCAGAAATGAGGCAGCGTTGTGTGGAATATCAATTGCTATATCAGGGTGAAGAAATGAAAGGAATGTGCTAAGAATGTCAACTCTGACCCTGCTGTGAAACACTGAAGTTTCCCGAAGCATGTAGCAAGAGTAACTACCCTGTGAGACACAAGCACACGCAGCAAAAAAAGAAGAGCTGGACATTAAAGATGCATGCTCCGGCCCTGGGAGAACACCCTCACCTGCAGGAGAGGGCAAGGTCACTTCTAGACTCTGCCTTGGAGGCTTGATCTCTCACAGCTACACAACATACTCTCAAAACCAAACTGAGCATCCTGCCTCCTTGGTTTTGCATAGGAATAAAGATCGAGCCCTCTTTTCAGTCTCCTTTAGCAAATCAACATTCTGGATCAGGTGAGATGGATTGCAGTTCACAGACACAAGCAGAGTGTTTTTGTGGATTTCTGCACATACAAAACACTCAGACTCAGACCCTCTCGTAACCTGCTACCAGTCACTGGTCAGTTTTCTGGCATTTACTTGCACAGGATAAAAGAGGCAAGCATGCTTCTTTGTTAATGTTAAGTCCTATAGCAACGTGGCTTCTTGTAAAGAACATGCAAGGTTAGATTTTCTCCTGCACCTTGATTGACACAGAGAAGAAGTAAAACCTTTACAGCTGCCTAATTTTCACAATTCACGTGGACCAATTATTGGCCCTAGTATATTAATATGTACTAGGCACTAGCCTTGTTCTCCATCAGCTGCTGCTGCCTGGTTTTGAAGGTGGTCCTTCGAACAGGGTGATGTGGCAGTTCTCTGAAGGGCTGCATGTGGTTCCAGCCTGTGCTTTGTTAGAGAAGCAGTACCCAAACTTCAGAGTCTCAGCCGTGCAGCCCTTCTGCAGCACTACACTGGAAGGGGAGCTGGGTGACCGCATGCTGCATGCAGAAGCTGTGGCCAGGAAACATGGATCCTGTCTGCTGCACCTTCTGTTAGTGTCAGGCAGCAAAGGACCATTCTCTGCTCCAGCACCTCACTTCCACATTAGGGAAGCAGGGGAAATAGCACTCACATTCCTTTGAAGATCATTTTTAAGGTAATGGGGTTAGGAGAGAAGCAAAAGGAGCCACTGCTGCTGGAGCTAAATAGATGCAGACCTCCTCCCCAGTGCTAGGCATGATAACACAGGGCTTCTAAAATAACACATCAGGCAGTTTTGCTCTACGGTCTTATTTATTACTTTTGAGTCTGTTGTCTCTATTTAATCTTCTCCTGCTTGGAAGAACATCACTCCATCAGTGAACCAGCATCTCCAGAGAGGAAATGAAATGGAACCACGTTCATAGTACGCAGCCAATCGCTGTCTTGCCACTCAGTTAATGTTCCACAGTGGGTTAAGAATTATTGTCCTGGTCTTTCAGCTTAGTCCAGATTTAGAGCCCCAGTGGAAGAATTAAGGAGTAGATGAAACAGTACATGCAAAGCTAGTTCCCAGAGCAATAAAGGAGCGTGTTTGCTACCTCAGTCACTAAGGCAGGTACTTAAGAATCAGATGTCACAAAGCAGTTCATTTTTCACGAAACCTTGAGTAAAGGGAGAAAAATGTCGTTGGATACCACTTAGGATTTCCAGCAGGACTGCAGGAAGCAAACAAAGATAAGCTATTTAAACAAAACTATTTTAATTAGTATAATTATAGACTGAAATATGACCCCATAGTCCGTGTGTTATTATTTATCACCCGGTAAGGTACTTCATGGATTGGCCACAGAAAAGACTTTGCAGCAGCTGACATGTATGTCCTAAACCTTCACTCACAGAAGATTCCCCCAAGAGGGGAGGTCTCCAGTGAGTAAGTAAATTCGAGAGGGATTTTCTCTCAAGTTCCTTCTCTACTCCAGGCATACATGTATTTCTGCAGCTCAATATCTAGCCACTGCTCTCCCTTTCTCTTCTCTACCTGACATGCTCGTGCATGTCTCTGATGACTAAGAGTTGTTGAACTTCTGATGCTGTACGGGATTCTGAGCTGTAAAGCACAGGGAGAAATGCTCCCTTGGAGCTTCATGTGATCCTCACTCTTCTGCAGCTGCAAAGATCAGTTGTGCAACTGTGAACTCTCAAGGCTGACTCACCGCTCCGAATCTATTTCCCTCAACTTAGCTTTGCTGTGGCAAAATTGCCACCCCCACTTCTCTTGCTGACTGAACACCAAGCAAAATTTAATCCTGATCTTTCTCTCTGTGTCTTCTTATTCCCTTTATACTTATAACTAAGATTCTGCCATGTCCTTTTTCCTTAATTTAAGTAACCAGGAGGAAATTCTTTACTCAGGGGATGATGAGGCACTGGACCAGGTTTCACAGAGAAGGTGTGGATGCCCCATCCCTGGAGGTGTTGAAGACAAGGCTGAAAAGGGCTTTAAGCAACATGGTCTAGTGGATGGCATCCCTGCCTAGGCAGGGGGTTGGAACTAGGTGATCTTTAAGGTTCCTTCCAACCCAAGCCATTCCAGGATTCTCTTGTACTTGTAAAGAGTTCTCTGTACTCTTTTTGCACGGTAGGCTAGGTCTAAATACCAATGGTTCTTCCTTTGCAATGTTTCTAAGACTCAGGACAGACCATGCTCTTACCAACTTTCACCTTATCTCCTCCCTAACATTATTTTCCCCTTTCTGGCTTCTCTGACACTTCAGTCAATGCAAAGCACAGCTTCTAGATTAACCTCATGCCCTGCATAATGATTGTTGATGCTTTTCCCTGCTCATCTCTTGACTTCCCACTATAGCATTGTTTCCTACACCTCTGCATCCCAAAGTCCATTTTATCAACCTGTGTATCTGTTTCTGACATTTACTTTGCTGTTCTCCCTTTCATTCTGACAGCACTGAATTCTGAACACCAACTATGTTGTGCTTTTCACACTATCCTCTTCCTTGCTTTCATATGCTGCCACGGCATAAGTGTTTATCTCCAGTTTTTGACCCTACAGGTCAGTGACTCTTCATGTGCCAATGGAGTTGTCTATGTTCCAGCAGCCATGTGCAATGACACGACACGTGACAATATCATCCATCTTTTTTTCAAATCTCTTGTCAAAACCTATTTCCTTCTAAGACAGCAACAGACATCCTAAAACCAGAATGGCCAAAATATACAGTACCATTTGGCTTGCTGAGAGAACTACAACCATGTATTTCTTCCTTCTGCTGCTAGAAAAAAAAAATAAATCCATCCAGTAAAGGAAAAAGAGACAGTAATTGTGTTACTGAGTGTGTCATAATATAGACAGACCAAGTAGGAAACCACAAGGTTTTGAGTTCATTGTGAACACATTGCCCCTTCACTGCACTACACAGTTGAACTCACCACTAGTAGCTCCACTGCTGTCAGACATTTTACACGATCATTACTGGGAGAAGCGAGTGGGGCTGCTGGAACACATTACATGTTTTCCACTGACACTGTGCAAGCTAAGTATAGGTATAGGTTTACATGGCAGTATGTGTTGGTTTCCTATCTGCTTCTACAGGGTAGCTGTTTACTAACTGTACTAATTATGTTTTTTTGTTGTTGTTGTTGTTGTTTTTTTTTTTTTTTAATATATATATTCTTATTATTGGTTCTTCCATGCTCTGTGCTTGTTATTGTAAACTGGTGCCAGGTATCAATCTTAAGCATTCATGAACCGTTCCACTGTTAGGCTGCCTCACTCTAATCTGGCCTAAAGAAAGATGAAGGGAATGCAATTTATTTATTACACTAATATGAGGCTTCTTCTCGAGAGTCCCAGGAATGTCGAGGGCTTGCAATGTCTACCTGTTATCACATTAGAGAAAATTCTCATGAGTCAATTCCTAATACTACCATGTGGACATCACTTTGAATTTGGTCCTCATGTTGATACTCAGTGTAGCTCATGATATTTTGTCGTGGGCCTGACCTCGACCAGAAAGCACACAGGTAAGTGTTTTTATGGAAAGTGATGTTAATAGTTGGATTTGGGGTAAGGAAAAGGAATAAAGTGCTTGTGCGTCTAGCTCATACATCATTTCTGCTCGTATTTTCCACATTAGTCCATGCATCATACCAGATGACTTTGTTGTCTGAGAAAATGGGGTGACATCTTCCCTTGTGGGGAGGTAGATAATGCTGTTAGTGTAAAAGAATGAAGTGGACTCTTATGAGCTCTTTGGCCTGTGTTTTCCACCCTCAGTGTTCTGTGATTCATCTAATTAAGGTACACAGCCTGTAAAACAGTAGGCAATTTTGAACTTTCTACTCATTAGCTGGATGTGAATGGATTTTTTTTCCTCCTGGCTGTCTTCCATTTATCTATGGCAGTTCTACATGACTCAGTGAGATGCCAGAAGGGCTCATGATTGCGTGGGTTGCCTCTGGCAAAGGCAGCAGCTTGAAAGTAAGTGTCTGTCTATCAGACTTTTACTTCTCTCTGAAAACAAACATTGAAAAGCCTCTTCCTAGTGAGGCTGACCCAGCTGCCGTGTCTTGTTAGGATACAAGATGATTAATTTCTTTCTACATAGCTCAGTACTTAAACCATACATAAGGGGGGCATAAGGGCTTGCAGATGAAGCAGGGCTAAAAAAAATATAATCTGATTTTATGCTTAATGAAGAAATAATTTTCTTAAGAACAAAAAGCTATTTGCATCCAGTGCTTATAAATTGCACAATTGGAAATATGTATAACAGTCCCACAAGGATTATTTCAGTGATTCTAGCTGAATTAGAGCCAGGAAAAAATATATATTAGAGATATTATTAAAACAGGAGGAGGTTGTGAAGACTTCTAGGATATATACAGATGTTTTATTTTTGGTTTTGTATATAAAGCTGATTTTTAAGTTTGGAAGGTCTGCAGATTAGGCTGGAGGCAGCCAGAAGTGAAAATAAAGGGCAGACTTTCAGATCAGAGGGCTACAGCTTCAGAAAGCTATACTGATTTTTGTTAGCTGACAGATATCAGGCCTGCTGCCAGTGTCTAGGGAGCTATTTGAGCTTTAACCAAATGTGCCAGAAACACAGATAAATACATCTTTGGCAGTACCTTTCTTTGCTCCCCGTGGGTATCAACCTCTTCATCAGCCCTTTTCTTTCTGCACTAGTCAAGCACGCTGACAGGCAGCCTCCATGCTCTGTACAGAGCTCCTGCCACAGCAGAAATGCCTTCCTTCTTGTCCAGCCACAGCAGGTTTCACCCACCTCCTCTTCAGAAAGGGAAAAATGGTGACACCTGCAGCTCCACCTCATCTTACTCCGTGTAATGAGATTTTTTTGTGTGCAGGAGTAGCGCCCCAGCAGGGCTGCCTCAGGTGCGTGGAGCGAGGCTGGCATTTACGTACTTTGTAAAATACAAATATGGAGCCTCTTAGCTCAGCCAAAACAGCTTCTCCTGTTCCTCTGAGAGAACAAAGATGAGAGGATAGGAAATGGCTGGCTGTTCTTCAGGACTGAAACACATTTTTGCCCAGCAACCACACTAGGCCCACAAAAAACAATTCTCTTCCGTTCACAGCTCTTTGTTTACTGCTCAGCTCCAGGATCAAATTCTAGGGTACCTGAGGCCCTTCTGTTGCTCAAATTAAATCAAAATCTCTCTCAAAAAAAAAATAAAAATAAAAATAAAAATCAGACAAACTGTTTTTGCTTATTTGAATTAGGTTTGGACACAGTGACAAAAATGGCGTCACCGTCATCCACTGGGGCCGCGGTCCCGCGCTCCCCCCCTCAGGGTGGCGACGCCATCTTGCGGCCGAGAGAAACTCGGCGGCCTGGCGCTTGGGGGACGCCCTGGGATGGGCAATTTTGCACTGGAAAATCTTAAAATTGTCGTAAAAAAAATAGGTAGTCTGTTGTAGAAATGATCATCAGTAGCAGCTGCACGGGTGTAAGGGTGGCAGGGATATTACTAAACGTGCTACGGCTTTGGTGGCAAACAAGCAGGCTGGAGGAAGGGAGGGTTTTTATATTCCCTTCATTTTTATCCTGCCTTTCCCAGCTGAAATTTCTGTGGTTTAGGAGTTACAGGTCTTATTTTATCTTCTAATAAATGTAGTTTTTGAGCTACCCCCGTGGAGCTTTTGGGGTACTCATAATGCAGAGAGGGAAGAAAAAGACAAAATGAATCCACTTCAAAACTGTGGCAATTCAAGAACCTGTTGCAGAAATGAAGGAACCGTGCAGTGGCAAACAATAGCTGATCTACACGGGCCTTTCTCATAAAGCCACAGGAATTGAAAAAAAAAATAAGAGAGAAAAAAAAAATAAGAGAGAAAAAATAAGAGAAAAAAAAATAAAGTAACGCAGGGATTTCATTTTAAAATCCCCTTTTTTCTTGCTTTTAGCTGGTGAGAGCATGTTCATTAACAGCACCCCCAGATTGAACAGTCTTTTGATTTTATTGAGGATGATATATTTCCTCACTCTGAGGGAAAAAAAAAAAAAAACAAACATAGTAGTATTTCAAAATATAACTATCACATGAGAAAAACAGCATTGAAGACCTGGAAACTTAGGAAAAGAGACTGCTTATACTGTCATCACCTAACACCTTCCAGGCAGAGGAGCAGAGACTTTTGTCTCATTTTCTGCTTCAGTCAAATCCTCAAAATCAGATGATTTTCTGAAAGATCATCTAGATTTTTCTCTCAGTTTGAAGACAATGCTCTTTCAGCTGTGATGGCAGTTGATCCAGAGGGACTGTCATAATAACACTGAGACTAAGCCTTTAAATATTTCTTTCATGAATAGGGCCTAATTATGTTGAGCATAATGTAAACATAACACAGTAATGTTCCTCCTCCAGACAGTTTTGAAATGAAGTCAATAAGGAGAGGCAGAAGTAGAAATGGTTGTCCAATTTGTATTTGTTCCAGTACCAAATGCAGCTTAATAAAGCATAAATATTTCAGGTCTGTATATGCGCTGCTGAATTTTAAAATGTGTCTAAAATGGAGAGACAGGGATTTGGTGGATGGACCACTCAGTGGGTAAGGAATTGTCTGGATGGTCGCACTCAAAGAGTTGTGGTCAAGAGCTTGATGTCCAGGTGGAGACCAGTGAGGTGTCCCTGCCTCTCTGGGGAGTTGGAACTAGGTGATCTTTAAGGTAGCTTCCAACCCCAGCCATTCTGGGGTTCTATGATTCATGAAAACATCTTTCCATCTGAGACCATCTGAGACCGTCTGAGCTATATGTCAGCCACAATGTAGATGGCAAGGGTACTGTATTGCCTCAGGTTTGAGACTGACACCTGACACTCTCTGTGGTAGGGTGTTCAGTTTTGGGTCTCTCACTACAAGAGGAACATCAAGGTGTGTCCAAAGAAAGGCAATGAAGCTGGTGAAGGATCTAGAAAACAAGTCTTACCAGGAGCAGTCGAGGGAACTGGGGTTATTTAGCCTAGAGAAAAGGAGGCTCAGGGGAGAACTTATCACTCTCTACAAATACCTCAGAAGAGGTTGTAGCAGGGTGGGTTGTAGTGGGGTTGCTGTTCTCCCAAGCAGCAAGCAATAGGACAAGAAGAAATGGCCTCAAGTTGCACTAGGGGAGGATTAGGTTGGATATTAGGGGAAAAACAAAACAAAAAAAAAAAAAAACAAAAAAAACCAAAAAAAAAAACCACTGGAGGGGTTTTGAAGCATTGGAACAGACTTCCCAGGGAAGTAGTTGAGTCCCCATCGCTGGAGGTATTCTGAAGACATGTACATGTGTTTCTTAGGGATATGGTTTAGTGGTAGACCTGGCAGTGCTAGGTTAATGGTTGGACTTGATGATCTCAGATGTCTTTTCCAATCTGAATGACTCTATGATTCTATGATTTTGTTGCAGTTTGGAATTGTTCACTCATTGGATTGTTTATTAGTCTAGCTGTATGCTGGACATTTGTACAAAATATACTGTGAGAAACAGGATCAAAAGCTTTGCTGAAATCCAAAAAATTGCATCATCTGGCTTCCCTTAGTCATCTGGGTGGGTGACCTTGTTATAAAGGGAAATTAAGTTCATTAAACAGGACTTTACCTTCATGAACCCATGTTGGCTGTGAGCAATGACTGCACTGTCCTTTAGGTGTTTTTCAATAACTCCTAGAATAATCTTCTCTGTCATTTTACCAGGCATTGAAGTGAGACTGACAAGTGTGTAATTAATGGGGTCTTCTTTCTTGCCCTTCTTGAAAATTGAAACAATGTTTGGCAGTTGACTGGGACCTCTCCAGATTCCTAAGATAGTTGAAAAATAATTAAGAGAGACAGGGAAGGTTGAAGCCAATAAGCCAGAAAGCTTGCCTCTGGGGACTACATTCTTGGAGGCAAAGTAGTTAAATCTCCCACTAGAAATACAAGGAGGTAATCTTGGCCAATTTTTAAAAAGTGGAATCAGGGAAACAATTCCCCTCTCCACCTTTTACCATGAAAACAAGAATTTATTGTGCAAGCACAGTCTGAAGTACTAACTCCTTTGTTTATACCTTGTACATCGTGCACTAGAGGAGATCTGTAGGTGCAGTTGGCATTGGAGTGCAAGCCTTGTGATGGTGTCATCCGAAATACTCCGAGTAGCTGTTTGTCAGGTCAGTAGAGGAGCTGGCCGGGCTGTGTTTCTACACAAATGCCAGTGGATTGTTACCCAGAGGAAGGTGGCACAGTGAGTACCAGACGCACATCTGCCTGTGCACCTTCAGCAGCAGCTGACCATGCAGGAGAAGTTAGAGTTGGCTCTGGAAGCCTTACAGAGAAATGTTTCCTTACAGAGTTAAAAACCTTGGTAAGGGAAGGAGCATGTTCACTGCATACAAATGAGATGGGGAAAGGAGCCTGCCAGCACTGTTATGTTCACTGGAAAGAGCTTTGTCATAAGCTGCTGTGAGCTGAGCTCAAACATAAAAGATGAAAATCCTCAAAACCAATTACCACTTGCTCCTGTTGAGCCCCTTCTTCTGATTCACCTTCACCCTACAGCAAGTCTGTGAAATGTGGGTTCACCTCATCACTTGGGGTCATCCCCTGGCAGCACATCCAGCTATTACAAGCCTGTGAAAGAAAATACCATGTTCTTCAGATCAAATTTTTGGAGGTAATGGTTCAGCAGTCACAATGAAGTAATCAAATACCAAGATGAGCCAAAGCAAAAGCAGCTGGTGGGTGGTGTCGACCAACTGGCTGATAAAAGACACATCAAATTTATACTGCAAGTTTATTATGGCAATACAATCAGATTAAATAATTTTCACAGCAATTATATTTATATAAGGTATATATATTTTTTTTATTCCCAGCATGTTGCATTCTTTTCATCTTCAGTCATGCAGTGAGTAATGTACAAACACAATTATATGGAAGATTTTTTTTCCCTAAAAAAGAGAAACCAAAATTACAAAAGTATGGCTTTATAAGAAAGTTCGAATCATAGAATCATTCAGTTGTATCATACAATGAACATTCATTTGTACTTGGGCATGGCAACATTCATCAGTAAACAACAGCATCAGTCCCTGTCATGCTGAAGACAAAAAAAGCCAGGGGAACTAGGAGCAGGGAAGTGCCCATCAGTGTTAGAGAATATATCTGTATACATTCAAAGTATGAAAAATGTAAAAAATGGTTTCAGAGATTAACTATCACATTTATTTATATTCTGAAGTCAGAGTTACGGAGCTTTGAAGAACGCATCTTTTTTATACCAACAAGCATCAGCAGTGGTGCAATTGACTTAAAAAGTGTTACTTCAGTTGTAAGGAGATGTAACTGAGGTTAAAATCTGGCCTGTCCTCTCTGCTGATGATGTTGCAGAAACAGTAGCATAACATTGGTAAATCGTATGTGGTTGAATTCTGCTGTCAGCCCAGAAAAAATTAAAGATGTATGTTTAATAGGTTTTGTTTAAAAAGTCGGTTCAAGAATTAAATGTGTCCACTGCCACAAATCCTTTGCTGGATGATTGTGTCTGTTGGCATGAAGAAGCCCTTGTGCTTGATGCTTAGGGACAAAACACCTGTTTCAAAAGCAAAGCTGCTGCCTCTTGGATAGAGAAGAGACATTCTTACCTGTTAGCAGCACAGTGCTTGGGACACAAGCTTATTTCATTAAAAGGTTGCTTTCTTAAGGCATTGATCACTGTTGTTTGCGAGCACTGTGATGTGTAAGTACTGTCAGTCAGTTAGGAATTGTACCAGAAGAGGGCAGACATACGTGTGCACACACACACAGACACAGACACACAGACATACAGACACACAGACACAAGGTCACTCAGAGCTCACTGAAATGATGCTCACCGGTACTGAAGGAAAACACAGACACCCCTCAGATCTTTACAGTGCTACTCCTGAAAACTGAAATTAAATAACATAACCTATAATTCACAGGTTAGCACAGACCGAACCCTCTTTTCTTTCTTGCTTACATTCTTTTTGACAAGTTCTGAAATAAAGAGCTACCTCTACTTACTATGTCTATAAGCAAAATGTAAACACCACTACACAGCACCTAGCACTTTTATCAGCAAAGTCACTAACATATTTGCCATGCAAGTACAGGGTTTTTTAAAGACTACTGACTGTCAGATTGCAGGAACAGTGGAAAATATAGAGAATTTACTTTTGATAATAACCTGGCTTGGAAAGAATGGAAAAAAAAAAAAAATCAACACAGAAAAGGCTGAGGTAGATTTGTCTGTAAATGATGTAATGTCACTGTACTGTAGCAGACAAATGGAACGTCAAACTAACAGGCAGGGCACTGCAAGATTAGTGAACCGGGTGTAGGTAAAAGATCCCTTCCCTCCAGCAGAAGGACATCCCACCCTGCACTCCTATGATGGAGAAACGTGTTGGGTAAAAGAAGCACCATGATGCTAATGGCCCGAAACCCTGGCCCAGTGGGACTGTACAGTGAGGTCAGGTAGTAGGTGAGCGGCCAAGGCCCAGGCAGTGCTTTATTCTCTTAAAATGGTCAGGAAAAGCCGAAATGGCAGAGCTCTGGTGTGATCAGCTGCCTGTTGCACCCTGGGCTAACAACACCTGAGTTTTTGCATGCTGGCCAACAAACGGTCAGAAGCCTTCTTCCAGGCTGTGACACCAGGTGCAGATATGCCCCAGAACTGGAGTCTCTTGAGCAATTGCTCCGAATCAAGCTCTTCTCTTTTGCTTGGCTGGTGGATAACCTCGCGCAGGCACATAAAGCGTTCTGCTTGGTACAAAGCCACCTGAGTGCCCAAGTGCCTGACCCCTGACCTTCGCAGTGATCCCCAACTGTTAGGCAGCAAATAATCCCTGCACCGTTTTAAAAGCGCTTGCTCCCAGTGGGTTGCTCGGGCTCTCTGGACACGTCCCCCTGCCCTGTTAGAACGAGCTGCCTCGGTAATGCCAAGAGTTCCCACCTGCATCATTTGGTTTCTAAGCGGAGCAGCCCTACTGTCCCTCCTGTCTTTTCTGAAACTCTTTATAGCAACAAAACCCTCATGGTATGAAGACAGTGCAGTAATGGTTGATGATTTGCCTTCCCTCCTTCGGATGATTTACTTTCCCTCCTCTCTGCTCCCGGGGCCTAATTACTATTCTAATAATAGCCGTCGCCAGCCTCCTCTGCCTCTCGCCCACTGGCATACGGGTAAGATACCACACTGCTGCTGGGCACAGGCTGCATCCTGCTTCCCTGGCCTCCAGGGGTGCCACAGAGACTGTGCTCTGCAGAGCCACTCTCAGCAGCCTTGGCCTCCTCCTCCAGCACTGCCCAGCATCTCCAAAGGGCCCTTCCAGCTGGCTCTGGCACAGCCCTGCAAGAAATCTCCACCTGGCCCCGGCTGGCAGCACCAGTAGCCTGGCACACGGGAGGTGCCCCGAACATGGAGAAACCAAGCAGAAGTGCTCCACGTACTAATTAACACAAAAGGCTGCAGCTCTGGCACAGCAGCCCTGGCACAGGGAGAAATTAGCCAGATGAGACATTTTTGTGCTGAATGATCCCCCTGTTCACAGATGTGAGCGCACAGGTTGAGCGCACACCTTTTCTTAGCCAGAGCCTTGTGAAAAGGGGTTTGTGCCCCACTGCCTTTTGCACCAAGCCTGTTTGAAGAGATGAGGGGTTTATTCACTGCTGCTCAGTATGGGTCTTGGAAAATGGGTGACGCTACTTCATTAGAGCACAGGATTACGCCTCCAAAGGGAGGAGAACATTTGGGTCCAAAATAAGGGATGGTCCCCAAGAGGGATTTAGGATCCTTCCACTGCTCTGCTGGTGCTGGGCACAGCCAGGAGGGCAGGGCCAGTGCCTTGAACAGACAGGACTCTGCCCGGGCAGGGCATCCCCAGCCCTGCAAGGAGAGCCCACTGCTGGAGAGCTGCAAACACCCCCTGCCTTCAGGTCCCAGAGAAACCAGTGGGAACTTTTTGTATTTCCCAGGATCAGGCCCTCTGTCTAGACTCGGTTGACAAAAATACTCTGACAACAAGCGACAACTTCCAATGGCAGGCTGTCATGCCCACAGCTCGGATAACTAACAAGTGTCCGTGATTCTGAGACCCACTGGTGTGTCAAGCTAGTGAGCTGCATCACTTCTGGAGACACATTCACCCCTAAAACACAAGTAAAGGATAAATAATGCCACTCATGAAGGACAGGGCTACCAGTGGACCTGCTCTGGCTTGCAATTTTTTTCCTGGACAGCAGGGAAAATGGTTCCCTCCCCATCGCACAGCCTTGTAGAGCCATCAGGGCTGGGTTGCCTTTAACCCCTTCACTCCCTTGTGAGCCAGGATGCTTTCCACTAGCTCCTCTGCCTGTCCCAGCTCGCCCCTAGGAATACACACACACTGGCCCTAAGTGCACGCACTCCATGCTTCACCTACCGTCAAGTACCTTATTAAAATCATACTAACTTTACGTCTCTGCAGCATCAGCCGTAGACTTCTTGGCTGTTACTAGAGGATACTGGATCACTCTTAGAAAGGAAACCTGATCTTTCAGTCCTGTTCATACACGGTAGTATTTTTCCTAGTATTTTTCCTACCAGGAGGTAGGACACGGTCTTGCAGCTACACCCTTTGAAAATCCCACGGCAGGAGCTGTTCCTTTTTACCCAGGTACATTACACAGGATACGGTTATATTGGGAATTCAGATACACTGACACCAGCTGACAGCTGAAAAAACAAACAGAACACAGTCTCAGCTACAGTTAACCCTTCACATGCACAACAAACAGAAAACAAGGAAGGTTTTTGTCTTTAAAAGTGCCGTGCCTGCAATCAATTAGGAAAAAAAAAAAAAAAAAAAGGAAAAGAAAAAAAAATCACAAACATTTAAAATCTTGTCACAAAATATTGGATTTTCCAGCATAGCCTAATAGGGTAAGTATTAAAATCACACTAAAATACACAGGGTGCTGGGCGACCAGGTCCCCGAAGTTGCCTTTGAAAATCCAAGACCCAGCAAATAAAGTCAAGGAAAAACATTTACCACGTTTTTTGTTGTTAGCTTTTTGCCATAAGATGGTAAGGGCTTTAGTGCCTGAGGTATAGGTAGTTCCTGGATGCTTTTAGGGAAGTGGGACGGAGGCAGAGTCTGGAGAATAGTTTGCATAGCTTGCAGGTATAAAGAAGCAGGCGTGTTCCCCACCAGGCTGTTGAATTTGTCTTCCCCCAGCAAAGCTGTCCAGTGCTCTGGATGATCCCGCAGAACTTTCCGCATCTTAAATTGGGGGTTGGGCATGAAGAGCAAGAGGTAGTCGAGGCAGAGCTTCTTCGATGCCACGTTGACTTTGGAGTCCCACATCTGTTCCAGGATGACGTCCAGCGGGGTAAGTCCTTTGCTGTCCTCTATCCTAGGAGAAGCTCCATTGCCAAGGAGGATGAGGACCGTCTCTGACCTCAGCAGTTCACAGGCAAGGTGTAGGGGTGTTTTCCCATCTTCCAGATGAAAGCAGCCAGTCCTGTTGATGTAGGAGTTCAGGCTGGGGAGCTTGTGTGCAATTTTGATGATCAGCCCCAAGATATCTCTCCTGTCATATGTGACTGCCATGGCCAAGTGGGGAGCAGACGATGGGCAATAGCAGAAGTGTTCCCCAGGCACCTTGAGAGCCTCCTCTGGGAAATGAGACAGCAGATACTGAGCATAAGGCAGGTGGTTATGCACCACTGCATAGAGAAGGGCTTCTGAAGGTGAGTACGTTCTTAGGCTGGCGTTTTCCTCCCAGTAAAAATATTCCATAGTTCTCATGTCTTCTAGCATCCAAACAGGCTTGTGATCCCTCACAGCCTGATAGAACATATAGGATAAGAACTTGCAGTGCCTGCTCTGATCGTCCGGCAGGCTGGCCTGGTTACTGGCCATGGCTCAGCAAATAAAGAGCTGCTCCCCGTAAAATCGCTCCAGATGGTAAGATCTGTGCACTTGGAATGCAGATCCCGATGCTGCTGCAACCTTCAGGCTGTCATTGCTGCCTGGACCGCACTAGCTGGAATGCATGGGCTGATCATCTCCACCCATTCATTGTTTTTCCCCTCACTGCAGTGGTTTTGTTTAGGTAAGCACAATCCCACAGGCTCGGTTAACCCATGCCATGCAAGCAGATGGTTAGTAAATATATCCTGCTCGGTGTGTGGCGCAGGTTACTGGAACGCTGTCAGACTGCAAGCGATTTTATACACACACACAGCTAGAGAGAAAGCAGGGAGAGACTAAAATTAGCTTGAGAGGTGAGGTAGTTTTCTGTCTGCATTTCATGTCTAACCAGATCAGCTCATATGCTGCAGTAAGTACGACAGCAATATTCATCTGGTTTTTGTATGTCACTCACACACACAGCTTAGTAAATCGTAAAAAGAATATGTTGCAGTTTAAAATGTTCCACAGCTGATAATACGGATGATAATGTACTCACGAAATCAAGGGACTGGTAGCTGTAGCATTAGAAAGGGATCCCTATTTTAGAAAAAATGGTATGGCTGGCCAATTAGGAGACACTGATGTTAATGGATTGTCTATAAAGCATTAGTGATGTTTAAGATCCCAGCATTGATCTCTGCAGAGAAAGGAGTCAAGCAGGATATGGAGTAACCCTTCCCAGAGCCGCAAAGTATATTGCCCAGTGTAAATGCCTGCCTTTGTTTAGCAAGGAAATATCTGAAGTGCCTCTGTTTTGCACAGCAGGGACATAAACAAAAGGTTAATGGCCAAACCACACTGGTGGATAGAGTGCTTTGATCCAAACATTTCTCAGATGTCATATTCCAGGACTGAGATCAGAGCAAGCTGTAATGGGAGGAAGTGGGTTTAAGCAACCTAACTTGTGTAATGCCCTGGCAAGACACAGAGGACCAAGGCCTGATGGGGGCTGCCTATAGGATGGGGCAGAAGGGCCAGACTGAAATTAAATCCGTAGAAAATAAATGAATTAAGCACCCTTCATTGCAACTTATGCTTAAGGAAAGAGAACTTCTACACATCTTATAAATCAATAGATTTCAGTAGGACGGTGTCTCACCATCTTGATATGAGAACAGAAAAATACAGCAAATCAAGAATTCTTTTTTTTTTTTTTTAATTTAGCAAGAAGACAACAGTATATTCAAACTAAATAAGGAATGTTCAAGTATCAAATCTGATCATCTCCAAAATGTCTGGAGTCATCCAAAGAGAAAACCATAGCCATTTACAAATCTGGGTCTAGATGTAGCACATCTTCCCATTTTCAAAGGTTCTGTTTGTTCATGCCCTAAACATTTAATTTTAGGGTCAGATTTCATATTGTTAGAATAAATGATTCTATGTCCAGTTCTAGTCCGTCATTTTTGTGCTTACGTGTGGAAATACTGCTAAATAGTCACTTGCACTTGCTAGTATCCAGTTGTATCCTTGGCTGTAATAAACCATGTGCATGCTTAGGGGCAGATCCGAAGAATACTGAAGAGCACAGGGAAGTTCCCACTGATTTCAGTGTGCTCCAGCTCAGGCAGTCGTTGAGCACTTGGGAATGAATCCACGTTTTGTTTCCCAGGTTGTTAACCCAGAGCAGCTCACAGCTGGGGCTGCACACTGAACCAGGAATTGCCTTATCTTTGCCTTGGGGTTGCAGACACTAACCAACCCTCACTGCTTTCAGCATCTGCTCTAGCGTTTAGGTAAATTGAGATGCAGGGGGCATATTTGTGCAGGGAAGTTAGTGTTTGGTACATTGAGAGGGGAATTACAGCATGCTGGTTCCTTCGTGGGGGTTGTGTGCAGGCGCTCTCAAAGGACGTAATGGTTTAGTACCAGGTAGCCTCATCCTTGCCAATCTAATCCATCCCACATTGACCCCAGGACAGGCAGGCTCACAGTCATCTTCTCTGGTGTTAAATCCATCTCGAATGGCAATCATCTGAGCAAAAGCTGTTCTGCCACTGCTCCAGCACTTCCCATCCATGGCAGGGTCATTAGCAAATGCAACCACTTTTGTGGTGCCCATGCTGTGTGGTGACTGCCAGGGCAGCCATTCTGCAGTAACACGCACACCAATTTTTACATTTCACCTTTGTAGGCTGTGGCACAAGCTAGGTGTCTTTGGACTTAGATTCCTTTGCCTTCCTACTGTTTTTCATGTGCCTTAGCATAGTTTCCAGGAGGATCTGCTCCATGCACAACCTTGCCAGGCACAGATGTGAGACTGACTGGCCTCAGGTCCCCAGGTCTTCCTTTTTATCCTTTTTAAAAATGGAGCACATAAGATACTATTTCTTTTTCCTCCTTGCTGGCCCTAAAACCATTTTTAGCTAGCTCCATATCTGCATTTCTTTTCATTGGCTGATGGGAATGGTGCAATTCCTTTAAGATCAGAGTGGCCATGTCACGGGGCCCCAGCAGTCTCGTGGCTAATTTGAGCTAGGCTCAGCTCCTTCCTGCCACATTTCTGCCTGGGTACACACATGAAAAAACTTCAAGGAAAAATCTGCTTGTGAAAGAAGAAGAAAAGTCTTTGAGGAAGATTAGGACTGCCTCCGGCATCCTACATCTGTCAGAAACTTCAATGGTATGTTTCTTGCTCAGTTACAAAGAAAGCAATGGACAACTTTGTCTATGTGAAGAAACTGGAAGAGTACAGCTAACACAGAAGGTGGGTTTTACTGGGCATGAAAGGTTTCTTTTATACCTGCACCACAGTTTACCAGCTCCAAGTCAGCCAGCTGACTAAACAAGGCTTTGAGGTGTTGGAAAAATCTATAAACAGACCTGTCCTGAATTGCAGAATATTTCACTTCTGCTTGCAGAATTCAAACAGCAAATGAAGCCATCTCTGACTACATGGTAGAGCATGGACATGAAAATAAGCAGAGCTTTAGCAGTTTGGAAAGCATTTGGATTACTTGCAATGGGACCAGCTGATATGCTCTGTGAAGAGCAAATCAATCCCCAGATGGTTATTTACTTGCAGAAGTTTGGAAGTGAAAGATAACTACCTAAAATGAGACAGTCTTATCCAATATATGTAGGAAAGCCATCTAGAGACAAAATGAGGATCCTCAGATTATGCACACGTGGCCTGCTGAGCACTGCTGTGATCTAGACACGCGTACTGTTCACACTGCTACATTCAGAGCCTCACCTGTGCATTAGCCAAAGACCCAGAGCACTCACAAGACAAAGGGGAGCCTGGGCTTGGAGATGGGTCAGGAGCAAGACCCATTTCCATGCTTTTTCTCTGTCAACTCTCAGTGAGGAATTACCCATTTGTAAGGGCAGGCACTCAATAAATCCTGGAATAACTCCAAAGCGGGGATGAAGATGTTGCTAAATCTCACTGAATGTCCTACATCTCTTCAAATATAGGTTAGATCAAATAGCACACCTGTGTCTGGAGGATGTTTTAATCAGTTATGAAAATAACAAGGCTTATTTTATTCCATTTTTAAAGGTGCTTTTGAGACCTGATTGCATAGAGCCCGTATGCCAAAAATCCTCTTGCCTCCCATTTCTGAGAGCCCATTTGTTTCAGTTCCCAATTCCTGTCCTAATTTGAGACTTTATCTCTCAAACAGCACAGAAATAGACAGATTGCCATGCCTATTCCAAAAAGTAACCTGCCAGCTGAACTCTGTTTAAAGAACAAAAAGCACTTGCAGACAGTTTGTGCCTACAGATACATTGAACCAAATGCTGTTTTTTCCAGTGACTATGATGAGACTACAGTGCAGCCTTGTATTGCTGAACATTTCCTTTTTTCATGATGATTACAGGTACCAATGCCCTGTTTTACCATCCTTCTTGAATACTTTTAGTTTTCAAAACCGAATAAAAGCAATGATTTTTATAAAACTCGTAATTAACCTGGTGATTTGGTGCTACACAATATCAGCAAGGTTAAATGCACGGCAATCTCCAAAATAAGATATTTTTTTTTCACTAAACATTAAAGTCTTTGTTCTCTGCTTATGCAGCAACTGACACTACACGAAAAGTGCAACTTTAAGGTTCTGCTACAAGGCAGGTGGGCAAATAAATAAATAAAAAATGACACTTGTACCATTCCTCATGCAGTGACGACAAACGTGTCTGAACATTCTCAGTGGTTCTAGTGTTCACAGAATCACGGAATCACAGAATCACACAGAATCACAGAATTTCTAGGTTGGAAGAGACCTCAAGATCATCAAGTCCAACCTCTGACCTAACACTAACAGTCCTCCACTAAACCATGTCACTAAGTTCAACATCTAAACGTCTTTTAAAGACTTCCAGGGATGGTGACTCCACCACTTCCCTGGGCAGCCTGTTCCAATGCCTCACAACCCTTTCAGTAAAGAAGTTCTTCCTAACATCCAACCTAAAACTCCCCTGGCGCAACTTTAGCCCATTCCCCCTCGTCCTGTCACCAGGCACGTGGGAGAACAGGCCAACCCCCACCTTGCTACAGCCTCCCTTGAGGTACCTACAGAGAGCGATAAGGTCGCCCCTGAGCCTCCTCTTCTCCAGGCTGAACAAGCCCAGCTCCCTCAGCCGCTCCTCGTAGGACTTGTTCTCCAGGCCCCTCACCAGCTTCGTCGCCCTTCTCTGGATTCACTCGATCACCTCCATGTCCTTCTTGTAGCGAGGGGTGTTGTCTCAGCATTACAAACAAAAGCTTGTTGGAAAGGTAATGTCTGTATATTTGTGGGGAAAATGCAAGGGCTAGAAAACTGAACTTCTTTGCAGAATATATCAATTTCATTGCATCTTTTGACAAAATCCATGGTTCAAAAAAGGATGAAGATCACCTCCTACCAGCTGCTGAGGTTTTGCAGAGCCAATACCCTGACACCCAGATTTCATGGAGCCAGTATCATCGCAGATGGATTTCCCCTTCAGGGGCAGAGAAGCCAAATACTCAAAGAAAGCTCAGCTTGAGCAGGAGCTGTAGGAGCAGGTAAACTATCTACCACTTGGGAGCATGATGAATCCCAGTGTATCCTTCCATAAGAATGTATTTTTTTAATCTATTTTTATTGAATTCATTACAAAAGAAATATTCATGTTGCAAGCAGTTTCATTAATCCCTACAGTCTCCAGTTGTCAGACCATGATAAACTGCTGGAAGCTACTGAAAACAGTCTTCAGCCATACTATCACAACAAACTTATTTGTTAAGGAAGTGTTTATGGTGTCTTCTGAGGTCTCAGATGCTTTGTTCAAAGAATTGTACTGGAATAATGAACAGGGTACTTCGGATGACTTAGTGACAAATTGCTTCCACCACCACATTTAATGAGTTCAGAGCCTGCTAACCTGCAGCTGGTCATCTCTGCTCTCTTCTTCTTTAGGGCTTAGTGTACACGTGAATCTGGCTGGTAAGAATTGACTCAATAGCTGCTGGATTACTGGCAAAATGAAGAGATGTAAAAGCAGGAAATTCCATAAATCTGCTTAAAGGAGAAACATTTTGATGCTTCGGACATAGTGGTTTTGGACTGGTGGTAAGGAAAGAGCTGTTACCACAAGGTAACCAAGGGAAAGGCAGAAAGAAATTAACTCAACATTCAGATCTTTGCTGGCATTTAGAAGGATGGCTCAAATTTCATGCTGCAGTCAGTGAATCAAAAATCCAGCTTCTTGGGGGCTGGGAGTTAGACCTGGGGGATGCTGCTTTTCCTGGCATCACGGATGGTGGGAAATCTCAGCAGGTACCTGAGGCAGCCCTCCCTTTGCTTTGCCTGGCAGTGATGTTGCTCACGATGTTGACATTGACAGACTATTCACAGGGGGCTGCTGTCCCTAAATGCAATGTTTAGTGCTATTTGAGATGTGCTGGGGATCTGAGACATCTACACAGAGCTGCCAGAAGAACCTATTGAAGGTCTTTCCAGAGAAGTGTCTGGAGGCCAGGGAAAATAACCTGTAGCTCCAGAAGAGCCTCTGGTGAGGTCTGGCCCTAGTAGGGCTGAAGAACGGTC
The DNA here is from genome assembly GCF_965140915.1 of Aythya marila. Lineage (NCBI taxonomy): Eukaryota > Metazoa > Chordata > Aves > Anseriformes > Anatidae > Aythya > Aythya marila. The sequence continues at coordinate 17,111,269 of NC_139044.1, forward strand.
AGGGTTTCTGTAATGGCCACTCTCTTGGCCTTTTACTTTCAGGGCTCTTGTGGAAACCAGGGAGCCCCCTAGGACAACCCTGCCATGCAAAGCCCAAGGACAAGTTCACAGGTGGACTGGTTACCTGAGCACTTAGGAACTATGCAATCCCTCGAGTAAGGTTTCCAGACAGCTTTCACGCTTGCTGCCCCACTATTTGGCAGCTCCATCAGCCAAGTGACAGAAGTGACAACAGAGCTGGGATTCCTCCTTCTTCCAGCATCCTGGCCAAACAGCGGCGGCAGCTGGGGATTTCCTATAGTGTTGATGTTGGCAAGATGAAATGCTATTCGTTTCTAAATGATGATGTCTGGCTTTGGTGATTTAGGTCTTGATCTGGGGTCTGAAAATATCGCTAAAATAGAATAATCTTTGTGAAACAGAAATTCATTCTCCTGTTGGGCTCCAGTTGTCATCATGGACGCAAACATCCAGCCTGAACCAAGATTCAAAACTGTTGGCTTGAAGGTTTGTAACTAAAATCCCAGCAACACCCAAATTGTTCCAAATCATTCTATGTAGAGACACTGAAAGCAATGCCAAAAAAAAAAAAAAAGCTGTGTGCCAGCAATGTGCCTGCAATGCCATGTTTACATTAAAGCCTGTCAAATAGAGTCCTAAAACCACTACATAAATAGGTGGAAATATTGACTGTGCTGCTGCAGCATAAAATGGAAAGTGCAGATGGCTAATAAGTGTTATCTTCCTCATCTATGAAAAGGAGGACTTCTCTTCCTCAGGGAGAGGCACTGTCCTCCTGGCAGTCATGACTCCTAAAGGATAAATGGGCTGTCATGTGCCAGCGTGCTCTGCAGCTGAAGTTGTCCTCTCCTCACACTGCCCTGCTGTTCATTAGTCCAATTTGGCAGCTCAGTGCTAAAACACAATCTGCAAACTGTAAAAAACTGATGTGACTCTACATCAGGGCCAAATCCTACCCCAAAACTGATATGGTTCCCTGTCTTTTGTACTTCATTTCAGAGCCTTCGTGATTATGGTCTTCATAAGTCTGAAGAATTACTACTCAACTCCTCTCTTTGCAGACTGGGGACTGAGGCAGAAACAGAGTTACTGATGTCCCCAATGACTGATGCAGTGTTTCTTCCATTTTCATGTTTTGTTGGATTTTTTGTTTTGCCTTGTTTTTCACATGCTACACGTCTCTCTGGCTACCTCAGATTTACACAAGAGTGGGGTCTGGTATTTTAATGAGTGTATTGGTGTCTCTGTGGCTCTCCCCAGCACTCAGTGAATGAGCAGAGGGTTGGAGTCCTGGCTAAAAGGCTATGAAATACACTGCTGTTTCTCCCTTTATTAGTGTCTCTCGTGTGCATGATCAGCATGTTCTGCTCATATGATCAGGATTGACTCCACTGCCAGATATCAAGCTAGGAAAGACTTTTCTTGCAATCAGTTTAGCAGAAACTGCTGGATTCCCGCCCCCCCCCCCCCCCCCCCCCGTCTTTTTGCCTTTCTTTATATTTCGCTACACAATCCTTTTCTTTGGACAATCTCGAATCATCACCCAACAAATTGCAAAATGTCCTTGATCCCTCCTGCTTTATCCCCATGAAAAGCTATATTTCCTCAGTTCTTACACGTTGAACAATTTTCTCGGGGAGTTGGTGTTTTGTGGTGTGAGAGAGGCCCTGCATGAACACTTCAGGTCCATTGGGTTCTAACACGAGTTGTGTAGGTCTGCAGGGGTTCAGAGTCAGGACAGGCTCAAACACCTGCTATGAATATTGTGCTTTTTTAGCTGTAACAGACCTCACCTTGTCCTGTTTGTGACCACCCTGAATGTTGCCGCTGAGATCGTTTTCACAGCTGTGATCGTCTTTCTCAGCTTCTCCCACTAGAAGGCTCCCTTTTTTTGACATTTTCAAACATTCACTGGTCATCTCTTCAACCTCTAAATCTCCATCCTTCCCACTGCTGCCTTGAACAGCTGAATATTGACATGTTTGACTGATCCAATGGGCTCACTGCTGTCATCAACTGCCTGACTTTTCAAGTGAGCTTGTTCAATCTTTTCTCCCACGTTGGCAAGTCTGGGGCACTGACCAGGAAATCTCCATAAACGTCTATGAAACTGGCTCATTTTCCTCTTCCAGATCTTTGCTTTAAATTTTTGTTTGCAGTCATGGCTGGAAAAAGCACTTGGCAGAGATGAGGCTGCTGATGTGCTGAGATCACCGGCTCTTCTGCCATCCAACTGTTCTCCTAGTATGTGCTTCCCTTTCTGTATTTCTTGGTCTTGTTATAGGCTCTCTGGGGAAGGGGCTGTCTTTTATTCTTTGCTCATGCAATGCCTAAGATGGCGCGATCCTGGTTGATGGCCAATGTAGCATGCATTAAGCCTGTGATCTCTCAGGTTCGAGAGGCAGGATCAGCCAACAGACATCAGGCAGGTATTGAGGGATGGGAGGATGGCCAGAGCCCACAATCTTTCTTTGATCATGTTTCTTCTTACTCCTGCCTTGATGCCTGTTCTCAGAAACCTGTGTAAACTCCTGCCAGGTTTTTCATGTCACTTGTCCTAACATCTCTCCACTTCTTGGACCACTTGGCATTGAGCACTTGGCTTTACCCATGAGTTCTGAGCATCTCTGTCCCAGCTTTTTATCCATTGTGACCTGCTTTTGTAGCTCTGCCTAGAACAACCCTATACACAGTAAGGTGGGCTACACTGTAAAAGCAAAATGCCCCTTCCAAACTTGAATTTGGGTATGAGAAGCAGGATTGAAAAACTGAACTGTCATTTAAACCATTTTTATTTATTTATGTTTCTTACCATGGACAATTGAAGTGGATGAATTTGTCTGCTGATCTGCCTGTGGTCTGCTTAAGATATTGTTCCATTTTCCTGTTGTAGTCTAGGCTATCTAATGGCTTTCTTTTTAGGATGTTATCTCTGAACCAGGCACATTTCAAAGAGCTTTTCTGCTTGTCTGGGCTTTACAGATGTGCAGTAATCTTGCTCTTAAAAATAAATAAATAAATAAATAAATAAATAAATAAATAAATAAATAAAAATAAATCCATATGGATACATTCATGCTGACTCTTTCATCAGTGGCTACTTTGCATTCTGGAATCCTGCATATCCTTGATAATATCCATCCTCTTGCTGTATAAAACCTGGCAGCCAGTGCTTTCTGGAAAGTCTTGGACTCATTGTACACAAGCTGTTCTATTCACCAGCACGCCTGACAGAAACTCTGCTGTAAAGGATGTGTGCTCTTCTTGCCAGATAAATTTCTAAAGGTAAACACAACACTACACATGGTATATTCTTCAGTTATACATCAGTTTCATGAGCTTAGTGAATTTTGCAATGGACAGATTGGCTGCCACATGTAATTAACATCTTAAAAAGAGGAAAGATGTTGTGCACAGGATGGATGCCCTTTTCTTTAATGCACATTTCAGGTTTTTTTTCCTACTGCAACTGAAAGGTTTTGATTATTAAAAATCTTTGTTTACAGCTTTTCAGTAAGATCACTCGCGAAGACCATGAAAACCAACCACTAAGTGCTAAGATCCGTTTCTGTCAGCTAGCAGAACACAAGCAGAAAAGCAGTTCTTTATGACTGCCCAGACTTTGACAAGCAGTGTGAGAATGAATCAGCTATTGCTGTCCTCTAAAAAGATGCACCACTATTCAAACTTAACTCTGCAGAGTCTAACACATGGAAAAAAAAAAAAAAAAAAAAAAAAGTGGGAAAAGATCATCGCCTTCAAACACCCACAAGGTGGTGCAATTCACTAATTTTAGCAGGAGAGACCCTACCAAGGCATTGCCGAAGAGAAGCCAAAACACAGCTCCCCTTATGAATCACCACCTAGCACACGAGAAATTTTATTTATTTATTTATTTATTTATTTTCTAAACCGTAGGCCAAGCATCAGCCCAACAGTCATGTGCACTCAATCAGTCCAAAGGATCATATTCAAGTCTTCTGGCTGCTGTTTCCTGTCTGCTCCAGCCTGTTCCCTGTTGCAGGGCGGTAGCCACCTCCATATGCAGCTCTAGGGGTTTTCCTCCTATTAAGGTGGCTCCGCAGCATAATAAATCTCAGAGTTAAGACTGCCTCCTTGTCAGGACATCTCTGCATTGGATTTTCTAGAGATCACCTTTAACCCAACAGCTCCAAAAAGTGCAGTTCAGTTTGCTTTGGAATAGTCTAGAAGGCGTGGGAAGGGCCCCTGGCAAAAGTGTCGGCCTCGTGATGATTCCACTTCCCATACAGAAGTGCGTGTCTTTTGTGCATCATGTCTTGCTCACTAAGACGAACACTGGCCTCATTAGTGACAGGCTCAGGATGGGGGGGACAAACTCTACCTAAGTATTGCCAGTGAACACAACCAATATAGGATTTGTCTGCAAACAGTTGTGTCCTTGTGAGGCAGCACTTCGTCTCATTTACTTATAAAGGCCCTTCTCAACGGAGTGAAGAATACAAACCCCTTGTTTCATTATTATTAAGACATCACCAGTTATATTCCACATCAGCTTTCCCATTCCCATGGAGCTGGCTAGGTTATTTTCTAGTAGGTCTTGAATGAACAGAAGATTTTGAGGATTTGGAAGCTTCCAGCCTGAGACAGATTCAGACAAGTGACTTAGAAGTGTACTGCTGCCTCAGATCCACCCTGAATCCCTTGCTCTAGTAAAGTTCCTCTTCAGATCGGGGTGAGTTTCTGTAGGGTTCAGCTGGTTGTTACCAACCTGAAGGTTATCTCCTTCCCTTCATGTCCTGTTCTTTGCTGAATGACAAACTGCCTGCAAAATCAGTCACTTATAAAGCATGTAAACAGCATATGTTGACCAAACATTAAAATTGATGCTTGAGGATACATACTGACTGTCGTCATAAACATCAGATTAGCAGAGCAAGAAGTCAAAGCAATCTTTCAGAAAGAATTACAGCTCTTTTACAGCTCTTTAGCAGATTAAGTTGTTGTTATTGTTGTTGTTTTCCCGTGGGCATCTTGATCTGCAGCACTATTCATAATTCTAATGAAATTCAGATAATAATCCAGCTGGGGGTCTTCATAGCTCTTCTGCCTGGAGCACTTCTTGCCTGGAAGAATGCAGAGAAAAATTGTATTAGCCTGACTTTCAAAGGCAATGAATTAAACTTGTGAATATTGATGTCTAAAGTGTGTCAGTAAGTCATATGTTTACCATTAAATGATTTCAAGAACAACACAAGTAAATGAACAGGAAAAGTGTTTGCTTATATCCTCAGGTATTCCTAGCTGCTCTTTACTGGTGGAGTGCCAGAAAGGCAAAGGAGAAGAAAACAGAAGAAGGGAGAGTAGAGTGAAAGATAACATTCAACTGAATTGAAGTATAAGGAGTTGAATGCTGCATGGAAAAAAAAGGGACAGAAAAGTAGATTTTGACATTTGTCTTACATATTCTTTTCATGTATTTTATTATTGCTACTACAGAGATCTATAAAAGCATGAAGGACAAGGGGAGGATATATAATACACATTTGTTTATTGTGCTGTCTTGTATGAGGACAAGAAATTACACTAGCAATTAGGAAGTTCTCAACAACCAGGAAGAGGTGGCTGTTCACACACTGTGCGTCTCTAAAACTCCTTGCTTCAGGAGATTGTAGATGCAAATCTTTACACAGTTTCAAAGAGCAACAGGACAACCTGATATCCATGCAAAGAACATGCAGTACGTTCTCCTGGATTCCATTCCCGAAAAGGTATAGGGCAGGATAGCTGGGAACAGTCAGCATGTATTCACCGAGCAGAAATCATAGCACCAGCTTGATGGCCTTCATTTGACTGTCTGCATGAGCAAGATGGGGGCAGGGAACGTATTTCATAGAATCATAAAATCACTAAAGTGGAAAAAACCTCCAACGAGGCTGGAACTAGATGATCCTTGAGGTCCCTTCCAACCCAAACCATTCTGTGGTTCCCCCAGGAGTTCTCAGGTGTGGTACAACTGCAAACAGTCGAGGCGCTAGAAGTGAGATTGCCCAAAGACCAGCTGTCTGGGAGCTCCCGCAAGGACTCTAAAGCTCCGAGTTGTAAAGAATAGGAGCCATGAACTGTACTGACCAGTGAGGACCATACACATTTTGATAGATGACAAGATGTCTTAACTTCAGGTGAGCAGCGTAATTTGTTTATTGCCATGAGGTGCTTTCTAATACCATAAGCATGCTTGTTTGTACATCCCCAAAGCAAACAGAAGCAGAACACCAGCAAAATAACCTGGCTGTTAAATGGATGCAGGCAATTGCCACTGAAGGAAACGAAACTGTTTGCAGGTGTTGTTTCCATGGCCCCAGGGTGGCACAAGGAAGCTTTCATGGGCAGCAATTCCCTTGAACCTGGAGCCTTGAGGCTTTGGGAGCCTTCAGGCCCCTGAAATGCATGGCTTGGTGGTGTCACAGAGCTGGCAGTGACCTCACAGTCTCACTCCTGCCCTTATCCACAGTGACAGCAGCCACCAAGGCCAGTGTCGCACGGAGAGGCATCTCCTGAGGATGGCACAGATGCTCGTCTCTGGTCCCAGCATGCTGGATGCCCTGGGGCTGGCGCTGCACGGCTGCCTCTGCCTCGGCCCCGGCCTCGTCCTGCTCCTGGTGGCCTGGGCCACCCTGCGCTGCTGCCGCAGCACCTCGGGCAAACGGCACCAGGTAGGAGGGAGGCTCCAGGCCAGCCCTGCTCAGGAAGCCTGGCAGGGCAGGCGGCTGGGGGCTCGGGAGGATCACAGCACCCCATGGGATGGGACACGAGGCCTCTCGGTGGGCTCAGACGGGGCCAGGCTCACTGGGGGGCTGCTCTCTGCCAGCAGGGCTGTGCCGGGAGCCGAACCAGGGGAAGGTACGGGAAGGCGGACGACTCAGGTAGAACTCTCCTCGGCCCTGGCGCCGGCTCCTGCAGGCACTGGGGTCCCCTAGGGCCCCGCTGCTGCCGAGCCGGGGGCAGCTGGGCCCCACCACAGAAGCCAGCTGGCCACTGGCCCAGGCACAGGGCCCGTCCCCGCAGACACTTGCTCAGGGCGCTCCGCGTCCCCCATCTCTTGCAGACGCTGAGGCGCCGCACGGCTGCAGGAGCAGCCTGCTCTGGGTGGGCAGCAGAGCCCTGGGCACGCTGCTGTGCTACGACCTGGGCTGCAGGCGCTGCAGCCAGGCTGTCAGGGAGAGGCAGCAGCGGCTCCTTGCCAGGCAGGCGAGACCCTCCTGCTGTCCGTACTCCTCCTCCTCTCGGGACTCCAGTGACTCCTGCCGGCACGGGGCCACGGCCAGCTCATTGCGCCCGGCCAAGAGAACATCCCTCAGGTCCTGGTGGCAGCCCGTGCTGCAGAGGAGGAAGCAGAGGAGACTCTTTGCCCAGCACACAGCGCTGAACACCCAGGGGGCAGCCACACCTCCCCGCCATGCTGGGCCTCCCAGACAGGCCGAGGAGCTCGTCGAGATGGCTCCTGTGCGCCACGAGGCCGGCTTGCCCCCCACCACAGGCTCTGACGCGGCTCACAAGGATGGCAGCCTGCCTGCTGGTGCAGATCCTTGTCCCGTGGCAAGGCTGGAGCAAGGGCTGGGCTTCTGGAAGCTCCTGCGGATGCACACGCTGAGGAAGTCCATCGAGACCAAGCTGGGAGCTCTCCCCACCATGGTGCAGCAGTCCCACAGGAGGTACACGTACAGGGTGACACGCTGCACGGCTCCCACGCTGCTGCCCTCCCGTCCTGCCCCCTCCTACTTCTGTTCACCGGAGGCCCTGTTCCTGCATGAGGATGTGCGGGAGTTCCTGGAGATGCACATCCGAGAGAAGAAGCTGCGCCACCACTGGGGCTTGCCTGCAGGGTCGCTGGCAGAGCCCCAGGCACTGCCCTCAGCCCCCTAAGAGCAGCGTGCCGCGCTCCACGTTCAGCACTGCCCTCGAGACTCAGGGTTGGGCACCAGGAAAGCGGGTGTCCGATGGAAAACATCCCCTGCTGCTGTGCTGCGAGGGACAGAAGCTGCGAGGGAACGTGGAGGCCTCCCCATCACTGACTCTTCCTACCCCTGCTCAATCCATTTCCTACTCCTGTTCAGTCCATTAAAACCAATCCTAATAAAACTCCCCCTCTTTCAGGCAATGCACTGATATGATGTCGTGATTTAACCCGGCTGGCAGCTAAACACCACGCAGCCGTTCGCTCACCCTCCCACTTCCCTGTCTGGGACGGGGGAGAGAAATGGAAAGTGAAGCCCATGAGTTGAGATAAAGACAGTTTAATAAGACAGGAAAATAATAATAACAATAATAATAATAATAATAATAATAATAATAATAACACAATGATGATAATAGTACTACTAATAATAATGTGTACAAACAAGTGATGCACAATGCAATTGCTCACCACCCGCTGACCGATGCCCAGCCTAATCCCAAGCAGTCTGGCCCCCTCTCCCGGCTAGCCACCCCTATCTATGGTTTAGCATGACCCCATATGGTATGGAATACCCCTTTGGCTAGTTTGGGTCACCTGTCCTGGGTCTGTCCCCTCCCAGCTCCTGCTGCACCCCCAGCCTGCCCGTTGGCAGGACAGAGCAAGAAGCTGAGATGTCCTTGGCTTGGTATAAGCACTGCTCTGCAACAATTAAAACATCGGGGTGTTATCAGCACTCTTCTAATCCTAAGCCAAAACAGAGCATTCCACCAGCTACTAGGAAGAAAATTAACTCTGTTCTAACTGAAACCAGGACATATGAGCAGAGATGTCTGGGAGGGCTCTAAGGCTCACCACGGCAATGACAAACCAGGGCTGTGCGATAGAGAACATGACACCCCTGACCATGCCGCCCAGGTCAGCAGGGTGGGACTTGCAGAGAGCAGCCCCTATGCAGGGCTCATGGGACCGTTCTGATGCCCCTCTTTGGGCTCTTGCACTGCTGTGAGGGCCTGGGCACATCGGCAGGGAAGTGAAAGGCAGGCACAGGGTGGCTCTGGGAGAGCAAAACCTTGGCTATCCTACAAAGTGACAGGAACACTGCACAGAGGACACGCCAACAGGACAGGCTGGGCAGTTAGCACTGGCAGTTTGTGCGGGGCAGGGAGGAGCGCAGGGAGGATCCTCTCCTCTCTTTCCCACTTCACTTTCTCTTCCTTTTCTCTCCGTTGTGAACTCTGCCACTTATAATTTACCATAGTGGGCACCCATTGCAGCTTACTATTCACAATATTTATTTTATGTTACTAAAATACAGGAGGATCAGTGAGAGTAGCCAACACTCCCATGCAAGCTCAGACAAGGACTCAGAGCAAAATGGCCAACGCTCTCCCAAGAAACGTCTCCAAGGGAGAGAAAAAACACGAGCACAGGCTGGCTGGGGGCTAAAAGCAGGAGCTACCAGACAGGAAAACACAGAAGTGGCACATGTCAGCCTAAACAATGCCAATTTTTGTTTAAGCACACGGCCTTTTTTAGGATTTCGTCTGAGATTAACAAGTGAGAGCCAGGGGTGTGCTGAGGTGGGGAGTGTCTCCCAACCACAGAGAACATCATGAAACTGTGTCTGTTGAGGAAAATTTAACAAGCAAGGGAATGAAAGCAGAACAGGATGATATAAAGAGCTCAGTAATGGACCAGAGATAAGCCACCAGTTTAGAATGGATAACACTGCACTCCCACAGACCTCTTGCTGAGGCAAATAAGCTCTGCTAAATGTATAGGAATTTGCCCCTCATCTTTTCTAGAATTTTTCTGTTGTCTATCTATCCCTTTGCATCACTGCTAGGGCTAAATAAAAAGCTCATCTGTAACTTCTTGGTGGTGATTTTGTGGACTCCTGTCAGTTAGCAACTAGAAGATATCATATGTTCTCTTTACTGCCTGTTGGGATGGGGATTATTTGTCTGAAGCATCTCAGCTAACTTCAGATAACAGTGTCCTAGAGATGAAATACTTCATACCCCTGGAAAAACCCAGAGCTTTCTTCATGTGCCTTCCTCAGCCTGAAAAGGAAGTTAGAATATGGGAAACAACATTTCTGAGGAAAATGTTTATGGGAAAATAGGGGGAAAATGTGAAAATCCCTACACACTTCTGCCTCCATCATTGCAAGACAGCTTGTAGATAGCAAGTTTTTTGTCCAGCCAGGTTTTATGTTATTTAGCATTTATATGGTTTAAGATGACTTGACATTTCTCTGGGACTCTGTTGAGAAGGAGTTTCCTTGGTATTAGTCTTTCTTTGGATTCACCACATGAAGATGGATGCGTTCAAGTTAAGCAGGCTGTGCCTAGAATTTGAAGACATGAAAGTTCCGGACCTGAGGTTCCCCAGAATAACTCTGCTCTGGATCAAATGAGAAATTTCCTTCGTGTCCAGCGATGCTCAGATCTGAGCTTTGATCTTGCTTGTACATTAATGTGACATTTCTCTTATTACAGCTCTTCTGTGCCAGCGCAGAAGCTTTCATGGAGGAGCCACAGGCTACCACTTGTAGCCACAGTTCTGCTGTTTGAGGAGCAATCAATCAGTAGTGAAACGCCACATTTTATAATCTTGACAGGCTGGCTCTTCAGAAGAAAGAAATTTTCTAAGAAAATTATCTGCACAGAGTCCTGTAACAATCTAATTTTACCCCATTAACCAATGGCTTACAGCCATCTCAGAAGAAAATTTAGATATGAAGGCCTAATGACAAATATATTAGTGCTTAGTCAATTCATTTGTCTATCTACAAGGCGGGTGGTTTAAACCCAGGACACTCAGCCCATTAACCTCTCTGATTAATGCTTCCAGACAGGGAAAGGGGAATAACCTGGGAGGGTTTAAGGGAATAAACTAGTACTGGACATCCAACCGCTACTGTATTCATGCGCTCTACGCACTTGTTTTTACTACTAGCTATACAAACAGAAAGGACCAAGGAGATGCCAGTGCTCACATTGGCCTTCTCAGTGCGTACACTAAGGGCTTCAGAAAACCTGAGGAATGTTTTCTGGACACAACTATGAGAAAGAAGATTTTTCTTAAGTGTATATTTAATTCAGAAATGCTTCTGACTTTCTGGGTGTTTCAGTGCCCACAGTGGGCATTATTTACAGTGTGTTTCCTACATTTATTTTCTCTTGGGAGCTGGGCTGATTTTCACTGCTGTGACTGCCCAGGTTTTGGAGCTGTGCTCTCCAGGCAGCTTACTGGGGCACTGCGCAGCTCCTGGGCTGGCAGCCTCACATCGCCACGGTGGGCAGGCAGCAGCCCTGCTCTCAAGCAGCAAGGTTTGAGTTGGCAAAGTTGGATCCACATCACTAGCCACCTCTGTTTGGTATCAGCACCGCACAACCCTAGAAGATGGAAATGTTTTGGTGGGTTTGGTTTTGGTTTGTTTGTTTGTTTTCCAAACAAGCTGAGATTTTCACATTTTACCTTGATTCCAGGAGCTTTGCACTGTATGGAAAGAAAAGCCCAAACAGTCCAAGGCCAATGCAAACAGACAGCACTCCTTTTATCCCCCAAAATGCTATTCAATGTCCTCCTGCCCCCAGTGTCTAGATGAGCCAGTGATACTCCACCATGTTGCCCTCATGGACATTTTTTTGGCCAGTGTACCACAAACAGCTTTGACAGGACTGGAGATTGCAGTCTTTTATTGGAAATAAAATGAAAAGCCCTGCCAAAGCCAGTAGTGACTAATCCACTCACATAATTACTTCTGGTACAAATGATGATGATTTCTTTAACCCAATATTCCCTCTGAACCCTGTGACTGAAAATGCTTTGCAGATTTGTCAGTCCTCTGCGTAGGTCTCAGATTTCTTCACTTTTTCCCTTTCCCCTACCAAACCAGTATCACTTTTTGTTTTTCAAAGAGCAGAGATTTAGCTCCTCAGAGTGAAAAAAAAAAAAAAAAAGGCTAATACTACATTTTTTTCCACTATCCAGGTAGCAGAAATTACAGTGGGCAGCTGGGATCACTCCTTCCAGATGGACCTGGCAATCCCTCAGTTCCAAAGGTTTCTGCCAGGTAATTACAAAAGTCTGTCTCCCTGCAGGGCCGTCCACACACGGCCTTTTGGCCCAGATTGTCCAGGTAGTTTAGTTGCACTGGTGGAGAGACTCCAGGGGCCACTAACACCAGCTGGATGACATCAACCATGAGCCTGCACCAAGAACCATTCCCCATTCCAAGCAAATCGGGCTAGGTGAGAACAGAAAGGGAGATGGTCATATCCACAATATAAATCAACGCCTAAAGATCAAATCTGCACTGCACTGAATTATAAAAGCAGAAATTATTTTCCAAGGCTAATTTTCATCTTGCTGCTTGTTCTAGCTGATCATGCCTCGCAACAGGGGTGACATCCTGAGGTTCCTTGTAGCATTTCACGTGGCTCTGCTTGCTGGCTGGCTGCAGCTCCTCCCATCCAGATAGCGAAATGAGAGTAAGCAGCTTCTCTTTCCCTTCTAGTCCATATTCTCCTCCAAATGCTCTGCGACAGCCCTGCTTTGTGGCATTTCAAGTTATAAACACTGTCAAGGGAGATTTAAATCCACTGGAAAACAATTAATCTTTAAATAAAAATGAGTATCTATGAATCACTCCTTTTAAAAATAAGTGCTTATCAGAGTTCTGTTTAAAGAAACACTGCTTGGGGGTAGAAAAAGCTCCTGTTTGCCTCTAACAAAATCAAGGTAACTCTATGGCATAAATGTCTGGTTTCCTTAAGGTATTCTTCCCAAATCCTTGCAGCAGACTGCAGCCGCTGCCTCCTGGGAGTAGGTTAACCCCTTTCTCAGTAGCACCATTGCTGTTCTAAAGGCTATATTCAAGCATCTTCCCATTTGTAACCTTAAATGTTTAGTCTTCAGCTCCCAGAACCCAGTGAGGACTGCAGAGGGCAGGGTTGAGGCTCAAAAAAAAGGGAAGATGTGGAAAATTTCTATGAATGAAGCTTGGAATTGATTTTCTTTATACCTGCTAAAGTGCAAGCCTGGGTGCAGTGCGGGTCCTGAGCGTGTGAATTCACAGCAGGCTTCAGAGACAGGAGAGCCAAACTGCACATCCTAAGCATATACGTGTGCTTTTGTACTTTGAAGGGATGTTTATGCATAACTTCTGTGTCTGGATGTGACCCGTTCCTTTACTTCCCTTCTGCTTTTATATAAGAAAAAAACAAGGTGGGATGGGTGGTTCCTGCCATCATGCAGAGTGCTAAGGATGATTTGCTTGTCAGACCAACAGCGAAGTCCGTTCTCTAGATTTTTTCTTCTTTTCTTTTTGGTGTAGAGTCCTTCAAGCAGAGAATTGCCATGTGGAGACCTCCACTCCTCTGCATCATAGCACAGACAGCTTCCTCTTTCTCTCCCAGCAGCAGACCAGTCCTGCTATGGCTGCGTTGTTATATGTAGAACTAACAGCAGGGTAACATCAGGAGATTATTTCCTACAGTTGCCTTTCCATTTTATGTATGCTGGTTTCTAGAAACAAGGGAAAAGATAACCAATATCTGGAAAGCTGAGTCCAGCTCAGCCAGTAGGAAAGTATTTCCTACCTCAGTGCTGCAGGTCTCAGTTCAAGAACTACTGTTATGAGCCAAAAATTGATTTCTAAGTTGCTCTGCCTCATGTTGAGTATTTGTAATTCTACAACACCATGGGGGACTTGTGTGTGTGTGTGTGGGGGGGTGTCACATAACTTAGCCCAGTCTTAAATGACTTCCTAGAGCAGAGAATCAGAGCAGAGCAGCAGAGACTCAGAGCAAAGTCTTGATACATGTACTCTGCAGAGAACCAAGCAGGCAGAGCACAGCAAGGAGGAATGATCTGTAAGAAACTGCCAAACACCGGTTTGCCTGAGGCAGCAAAAGCAATGGGCTATGATATTACAGTGAGATATTCATGAAGGGCTTCGTTCATAAGGTAGTTTTCTACTCTAAAATGGGGTCAGGCTATTTCTAAATGGTTTACATAAAAGCCTATTTCAGCTCATTGTGTGTCCCATAGACTTACTTTAAGCAGTGATATAAAGAAAAATTTCTGTGGGTTTCAATTTAATTTATGTTTATCAGCTCTCTCCCAGCATTACCTAGACTTCTGTGCTGAACAGCTGACTCTGAGCTAGGGCCTACCACTGCCTACATGCCTAAAAAGATCAGGATGGGGGTGTGGGCTAAAGGACCGTGGAGGAACAGATAAAACAACCACGCTGCATGGCAGTAACCTAATAGCTGAGATGGACGACTAAGGGTCAGGTGTCAACCCAGGCAGAGCTATGTCACACAAAAGAAAACTTCCCAGGTTAGCTGTAATAATAACAATAATAAGAAGAAGCAGAATGAATCAACCAAACGTGATCATTTAGCAACCAATTCTTGCTCAGTCCCAGTTGTGCTTGCTGCTGTATTGCTCAGAGGCGTGTGCAGTGAGTCAGCAGCGCACACCAACCTCCTCCCAGCTGAGAGCCACCATCTTCATTTCTCAGCAGCTAATGACAGCTATTAGCAGCCGGGAGCTAGCGCAGAAGGGAGCACGTGGGCTGCCTGCGGATGGCTACATAGCAGTGGAACATGGCTCGTGGGTGCATCACTGTCCCAGAAGGTAGAAATGCAGGCAGAAGGGCGGTGTGACAGATCTGCTGTCGATGGCCATTAATGGTGCCTTCAGAAATCAGGGGGCAATTAGCAGCTACAGAAAATTTACCCGCCTGGTACATGGTTCAACTCTGCTCTCAGCTTTCCAGGTGACGAAGTGAAATTGATAGCTGGAAGCTTTTCACAGTGTTTCAATCAGACTTCGACCTATTTATTTTTAATCTGTCTCTTGGCTCTGTCATTCTGTTTGGCTGCCCCCTAATCCTAAACTGTTCCTTTTGTTTCATCAGCTGCAATTTTGTGTGTAAGCTGTTTTTACCTTGTTTGGTTGCTATTTGGGGGAAAAGCATACTGCATCGCTCTGTTCCTTTGTAAGTAAGTTGCCCATTGGAAATCTTCCAAGCAAATAAATTTGCTCAGGACTTACGCAACCTGGAGAAGCCAACTTCTACACTGCCTGTAAAATGTGAGCTTCTGACTTTGCTTCTTGACGTGGTGTAAAAACAACAACAACAAAACACAAACTCCAAACCCTAGTAAGTTTGACTACTGGATTTGAACTGGTGGGGAAGGAAAAGTACAGAAAGGTTCAGAGAGATTACCACTGCATTAGAACTGGGGAGACAGGAAGATAAGAAAGCATGGCTCAAGCATCAAGTTTAAAAATGTCCCAGTCCTGGTTTCTCCACACTGTGTTTCTTCTGGACTTGCTTTGTTCTCCGCTGTTTAAAACTGGATCTCCCCAAAGTCAGAAATCAGAATCAGAAACTGTCCAGAGTGTGCATGGTTTTGAAACAAAAAGCTGCAAGGAATAGGATCAAGATCAGACATATTTCCTCTTGTAAATTCATCAGGCTTGAGCCCAAGATTCCCCCAGACAAATATCAATGCATTTTCATGGATTAAAGTCATGCTAAATTACAACAAAATATTTATTTATTTATTTATTTTTAAATGGGTATCAGGAAATGCCAACGTGTTATACTCTGAGAAGTTCAAGTTAACCTGTTCCTACCACCCTCTTCCTGGTTTAGCAATGCCATTTTAACTCTAAAACACAGTCAGGGCCCTGAGGGCACTCGGAGACATGAATTGCACTGACCAGCCCCACCTGGGGCTACCTCCCCATGCCCTCTGCTCATGGGCCCTGGGGGCTCCCTTTAAATTCTGAATTGTGGATTTGCTCAGTTCCTGCCTGAGTTGGGTTGCAGGTATGTCACCATCTAGTCTGGCCTCCTGAATGGACCTTCGACTTCCTCTGCAGGGGGCTTTTCTGCTGGATGACTGGCCCCCTCGTGTGGTTGTTGCAGCTTGCGATCTGTCCTTGCTGTTTCCTTTTGTTCCTGGACGGAGCAGGGACCTGTTTCATTGCTTGCTGTGTCTGGTCCTGCTGATTGACCCTGTTACCAGCATCTGGTTCTGCTTGCTGTCTGCAGATCTAGGTTTGTGCTAAGATGGCCTCTGGCTCATGGCTTTGGTGCTCCTTAGGAACAGTGGCTCATTGATGCTCCCTGACAAATATTTTGGAGTTAAGCCTGCCCTCATTTAAGGTAAGGGAAGAAGCCAGTATCTTTTTGGTGCCCTTTTTCATGGTTTACTTTGTGTTAACTCATGCAGAACTGTCTATACATGCTTGCAGATATGGGTCCCATGATGAACAGGTCTACTTAGTGCTCCCAGTTCCTCCTTTTTGCTTGGGGTAGGGTTCACAGAAGACTACTTCCTCCCCCCACACACACACCCCTTTGTTTTTGTCTGCTAAAGGGGTCTTCATAGCTATCCATTCCCTCCCTCTGGAGGTTGCTTTACTGAATGCTGTTGAGTTAGTGGAGATGGGGGGTGGCTAGTAGTGCAAATAAGCATGTGCTAGGCACTTCTGCTGCCTCTCTTTGTGGTGTGCATTATAAGCCTGACAGTGTCCTAAGCTCTACAAAACGACAGGATGTGCTTTGATGTATAGAAAACCATATGCTCTTATGCTGCAGCTCTACAAGGATCACTTAGCCTTACTAACTGGCCTGTAAAGAAATCGGCTAATTCAATCGAAATAACCTTTTCAAACCAGTCTAGGTTTTAGCAGGGCACCTGTGAGGGTACATTTTCTTTTAGCTTGTTAGAGGCTTACAAAGGAATCATTACTTCATCTAGCCTCCCATATTCCAGTCTGAAGCTGGGCTGTGAACAAGTCCCTGTTGCCTAAGCCTCTGTAAACTGAAGAGGAGTGAGGCACCTACATGAGGCCTCTTAAAAATCTGTAAAAACACAGTAGTAATAATAATTAGCTGTCACATTACCAGATGCCTAGAAGCTTGACTAACCATGCAACAACAGTAACCATGGAATAATTTTCCATGTTTTAATTGGTTAATTCATGTTGTTGTTTGCTTTATTCCTGCCCTGTGCTGCTCTCAAAACACACGCAGTAGCCACTTTTCTTTGAAGGCTTCCTCTTCCAGTAGGTAGCCCTGTGGTGCCCTCCACCCCATGCTGTGTTGGGTGTACCTGTCCCACATGAAGGTGTCATTGCTGCAGCTCAGCTCCTTGCTGAGATACTGGTAGTGTCTTATTGTGCGTCTCTGATATAATTGTTGATGCATAATCACCCGTGAAAGCCAACATCCACCTTCACATGTTATGTCTCACAAAGCTAGGAAGAAAGCTGGCTCACATCTGTCAAATGTGAGCAATCTATGTGTAGTCCTATTGAAATAAGAACACTGAATCAGGCATGGTGTGGGTTGCTTACACACATGCTGTTCTGTAGTTGTGTGAGCCCATTTGAGTCTAAACCTGTAATTCCCTGTGCTCCTCTTACACTCACCAGTTTCACTGGCTTTAGAGTAACACGGGCTACCTTTACAAGTCCCCCCTGCTAGTCTAAATCAGCCCGTCTGGTGTATGATCACATGAGATTACCAGTGCCACATCATATTCTTTGCCGTGTGAGCAGCTGACCAAGTGAAAGCCACCAAGCACACTGTCCTTTGGGCTCTTGGCCAAAGTGTAGCCCAGAGAGCACAGCAAATGGGAAAACTCCTTGCTCTGTGCTCCTGGCTGAACTCCTGGCCATCCCCGCGCTAGCCTGACAAGGGGTTTCAGATGACTTGCTTTGCCTCACTTGCACTCCCGATCTTTATCTCTGCGGCAAGAATTGTGTTGCTCATTCAGACTAGCAAAGTACTTTAAAACCTTTGCATGGATGGTACTGTGCAAGTGCAAGTTCTCAGGGCTGTAATTTCAGATGTAAGACATGCAGCTATTATCCAGTTTTTATCTCCTATTGTACCTGGGTTCTTTCTCAGGCAATCTATTCTCTCTTCTGTGGCAATCTCAGTAATGCCCTGCAATAAACTATATATGGTCTCTCCTACTGTATCCCAGGTGCAAAATGGTGCTGTACTTTCAGCTGTACAGCTGGCCTCTGTGTTGACAGCCCCCCTCACAGACCTCTAAAGGGGAGCTAAGCCTTTTTTGTTTCATCAGCTGTGGGCTCTTATTATCAAATTTCACGTGCAAAAACACATTCCTCATTTACGAAGGTGATGCCACTCAACTGTGCTTACTGATGGGCAGAAAACAGATTTGAAGTCTGTATTCTCAAGGTTCTTCACCCTGGAGACTGGTTTTAAACATGGACACATATTCACTGAGCTCTCCTCCTGTTTTATGTGTATTCTGCCTTCAGAGGGATATTAGACTACAACCATGTATTAGGTTGTAATGCAGATCACAAAACAAGCCTCTCCCCTACAGCTTCAGTGGTATGGATGAAGAGAAGATATTTATTGGGTAAGCTTGCATGTACTGTTCTGTTCCCTTCTAAATTTCTATGTGGGCTACTTCTTTCCTCTCCCAGACTTTGCTTGCCTTTTGATCTCTGCTCCCTTGAAATTTATCATCCTTGATAAATGTATTTGTGTAGTTATCTATGAACAAAAGAGATTATTAAATATAGAACGGGGCTGGCTCTTTCCTTTACATTCACCTTTGACACCTCCTGAACAAGGGTGGCACTGTTAAAAGACTGATGACAATACTGAATCAGCTCCAAGAAATTCAAGGAAATGCCATGTTGACTGCATCTGCGAAGACCCACCTTGAGCTTTAGGAAGAGCAATCAGAAAAGATGGACAATGCTACAACAATCTTTCCTTGCTGTCCTATGAAATAAGTGTAATAGAGCAGTTCATTCTCTTGATGTAAGTGTAACCAAACAGAAAGCTATGGGAATTCATCTGGGCCTCAGGTGTGTGTGTATATATACATATACCTAATCTAGTATTTTCCTCTGATTATATCAAAAAATGGTGATCCTGTGTAGCCATTAAAACGTGTCCTATTTTGTATGTGCTCTCAGCCTCCCTGTGTAGGGCTCTTTCTAGCCCAATCTGTCTTTGTTCTCATCCACTGCTCCCAAACAATAGGGAACACCTAGACTGTTTGATGAACTCAATGTAAACTGGAGTAGCTGCTCTCTCTCAAAATATTTATCTCCTTTCTCGGTAGACAGCTGTTGTGATTTTGTTTGTTTTTGCTTAGTGGTTGTTGTTGGATTATTTTTTTTTGTGTGTGTGCTAAAGGAACGGTTCCAGCTTTACCTTAGCTGAATATGATAGCTCACTTGAAATTGTCTGTTGTGAAACAGACGGGAGTTGACAGCTAAATCATTGCCTGCCCTGTTCAGGAGGGTCAATGGAGCACCACCCCACTGCATCTTCTCTCTACTCACATGTGTGCATCAGATCAAGATGTCATGTGGAGGAAGGGACACAATCAGATGACCGTTATGAAGGTATAGGGCACTTGATAAAATCTCCCCCAAATGAAAAAAAAAAGTGAACTCATATGATCTTGCAGAGTGTTGCCACTATACAGCAATATTTGGGACACAGCAACAAGAGAAAGAGCAAGTACACACCTGTCATACAGATGGTCTGTCCTCCAAACCTCTTGATCCTTTGCAGCAGGTGTGGTTTCTAAACATTTTCAGAGAAGGAGGGATGGAGTAATCCTGACCCTTGACAAGGAAATGGTTATGGGAACCTGTAAATAGGAGGAACAATAATCAGTCTATCCTTTTGCAAGAGACCACAACCTGAAAGCTCTCCTCATTTCAGTAATCTTCCTTCCCTGTGGAGAACAGAAAAAGGCCTAGCAATACAAAAAGCTGTGAGATCCCATCATTGATGTGCTTGTATCAACACCCATTCTACATGTACTTAGCAACTGTGCTCTCTTTGCTAGAGAATGGCAGCAAGTACTGTTGATTGCAATAGTGGCTGGCTTCAGGTTGATTTTTTGCCCCTCTGTTGGCCTCCCTGAATGGCAACGTTCACAATGATGACTCTTCATTGACGCAGGAGAGCTTTGTGTATTCCCTGGCATCGAGTCTGCTTATTGTCACTGTTCCTGACATCTGAGTAAAAGCACAGGAACTCCAAGCTCCCTTTGGACATTAAGTCCTTTCTTTGATATGGCTCCTGAATGCTTTGGAATTTCATACTTAAGCACCTTCCAAAATCTGACCAGCAGCTTGGGAGGGCAGGAGGAGGGGGGCAGTGACAGGCTAATGAAACCAGTTCTGCTGTTACAGAGAGGGCATAAAGAGACCACCTCATCCTTGATCCTAATCTTCTAATCTTTAAATTACCTATACAAATGATTTCCTTTGGCAAAACAATCATCTGAAAAAGTATCTTTCTGTAAATGGCACCTGTGTCCATCGCAGTTCTCAGAGGAAACAAGTTTCAGCTTGCTATCTGCAGGGTGCTGGGAGTGAACGGCCAACTTCTGAGGGGAAAACGAAAAGCAAAATATTACTTTTCTGTCAGTAGGCTTACTTTATAAGAATGAAGCTGCAGGCTGCACCTTCTCCACTGGAAAATACAGGTCATCAGTAACCGTTTTCAAATAACAAGAGCATCTAGTGAAATGAACCCAGCCTTTGAAGAGTAGCAAAGCTGAGAACTCATAGAGGGGATGTATAAGAGTCAAGTTTCTCTCTCGGAAATCACAGCCTGTATGTCTAGCTTCGTATTTTTGCTGCCAGAACTTCTGGGCATGGGAGAAACAGCAATGGACAAGCCTGCTAGATCCCTGCCCATTCTCTGGCATGCATGTTTGGTAGGCTTAGCTTTGCCACACAGGAATCCACAAATGTGCTAGAAATGTGTTAGTGTTTCTGGAGACTGAGTAGAAGCAAAAACCACTAAGGTCTAACATTCATCTTTAAAGAGAGATCTGCATAAACAGCCTTTGAGTCCTGGTGCTAGTTCAATGGGATAAACCCAGGGCTCACTGACTTCTGCAGAAGTTTTGTCAGAGGTTTTAATTAGATCAATATGCTGGTGTCTGATTTTCACTGTATAGTTTGTGTCCTCAATCACCTCAGTTTTCCTTGAACACATCCTATAGTAACACTCACAGTAGGGGGAGACTGGATTTAGTATCAAGGATGGGCCTTCCTAGAACTGTTGGGTACAGGCAGCCACGATCTCTCTCTAGTCTATTAAATTCCAGACCTAGCACCAGGCCTTTTCTGGAGACTGGTTCCTCCTTCCAGGGTCATTTAAGCTATCACAATATGAGTCAGCTGTGGAAAATGTCTTCCCAAATCCTGGCATGTGAAGTATAGAAATAAACTGCTGACTGCACTGAATTTACCTATGCCAGAAGAGAATTAATGAATGTTCCCAACCTACTTTGAAAAGAAGTATCATGTGGTACAATATTGCTGTTCCTGTTATTCACCCCGTAGCTGACATGTAGCATCTCCCTTGCAAACTAATGGGAAATTTCTTTTGGTATTTTTGGCATTTTCCAGCAGAGCTGCTAGAGCCTGCTGCTTCATTCTAATAAATGTGCCCTACCCCTGCCCTGTTTCCTCTAAGCTCCTTTACAAGGGAGATAAAAACATCAGTCCCTGATGCCATCTGTTGAACAAAGGCTAATCCATTCTCTGCTTGTCTCCTGGTCAGTTTGGTTTCTTCCTGATTGGTGCTGCTACCTTCCTTATTCCTGAAAATGTAGCATTATCATAGAATCACTAAGGTTGGAAAAGACCTCCATGGCCACCAACAGTCCCCCTACCACCGATATTACCCACTAAACCACGTCCTTAAGCAACGCTTATGATGGGTTTCTGCAGCCATCCCTGCTGACAGCCAGCATTGTCCCCACGGTCCCACCGCTCCGCTCTGCCTTGCTGAGGCAGAGCAGGGCCCACCAGCAACCCTACACCAGGAGGGGGTCCCCATGTTTGCCAATACTATTTATAGGTTTGTGCTTTGCTTTATTTTCATGGTTATATTACAATGATTGCAACGTAAACGGTTCCCCTGGTGCAGTCTTTATGGCTTTCTTGCCAACCGTACCCTGGGGTGCATCAAGCACGGCATTGCTAGTCGGTCGAGGGATTGTCCCACTCTGCTCTGTGCTGGTGCAGCCTCACCTCCAGCACTGTGTGCAGTTCTGGGCACCACAGCACAAAAAGGACATGAAGCTGTTGAAGTGTCCAGAGGAGGGCAATGAAGATGGTGAAGGGCCTAGAGGGGAAGACATATGAGGAGCGGCTGAGGGCACTGGGCCTGTTCAGCCTGGAGAAGAGGAGGCTGAGGAGAGGCCTCATTGTGGTCTGTTCTCCCACGTGCCTGTTGACAGGATGAGGGGGAATGGGCTTAAGTTGCGCCGGGGGAGTTTTAGGTTGGATTGTAGGAAGAACTTTACTGAAAGGGTTGTTAGACATTGGAACGGGCTGCCCAGGGAAGTGGTGGAGTCACCATCCCTGGAGGTCTTTAAAAGACGTTTAGATGTAGAGCTTAGGGATATGGTTTAGTGGAGGACTGTTAGTGTTAGGTCAGAGGTTGGACTCGATGATCTTGAGGTCTTTTCCAACCTAGAAATTCTGTGATTCTGTGATTCCTCACAAGGGGGTGTGAAGGGGCAGGCGCTGAGCTGTTCTCTTTAGTGGCCAGTGACAGGACCCACGGGAATGGTGTCAAGCTGAGGCAGGGCAGGTTCAGGCTGGGTATCAGAAGAGGTTCTTCACTGAGAAGTTGGTTGCACACTGGCACAGGCTCCCCAGGGGTGCAGTCACCGCACCAAGCCTGTTGGAGTTCAAGAAGCATTTGGACTGTGCCCTTAGCCACACGGTCTGAATTTTTGGGCAGACCTGTGTGCAGCCAGGAGTTGGATAATCCTTACGGCTCCCTTCCAGCTGGGGACATTCTGTGCTTCTAACACCCCCAGCACTTTTGCTGTCCCCGTGCCACCACCCCTGAGGTGCCTGCTCCCTGACAGCCCCCAAAACCCCTTTCCCTTACTCCCCACCACCCAGAGGGAGGCTGAGGCCACCGTGAGCCCTGTCAGCGCTCAGCACCCAGCTACCCAGACTGAGACCCACCCTTCCAGAGCCCACCGCCCACCCAACCCCCCAAAACGGCCGAGATCGACCCCCCCGGTGCTGGGTCCCGGCCGTTTATCTCCGGGAGCCCTCCCCCGGCGCTGCCTGACGCGCGGGGCGGGGCGGGCCGGGGGCGGGCCGGGGGCGGCGCCGCGCACCCGGAGCGTCGGAAGGCACCGGCCGAGCACCCGCCGAGCCGACACAGGGCAGGGGGCAGCGGGCAGCGGGCAGGTAACCGCGGGGCGGCCGCTTCGAGCGGGGACACCGGGGCGAGGCGGGGGCTGCGACTGTGGCTGTGACGGAGCCGCTTCGAGCGGGCGCTGCCGCACCTCCCCACCCCCTCCCAGCCCCGGTTTCTCGCTGCCCCCCTCCCCGCTTCTCTCTCTCTCTCCCTCCCTCCCCCAGCCGTGCCCTCCCGGTGGGGCCGTGCCCGGGCCCTGCCGGTGCCCCCCCCCCCCGTCAGCTGTTTCCTGCCGCTTGTTGTCAGGGCGCTGCCGGGGCCGGGCCGGCGCTGGTTGGCTGCGGGCCCCTGACGGAGCCCGGCCCGGCCCGCCCCGCCCCGCGCTTTGTGGCAAGGGGGGAGCCGGGCCCCGGCCCTGCGGCCTGTGGGGGGGGTGAGGTGTTGGTGGGGTCGTGGCGGTGTCCTGGCCGGAGCGTGTGTGTGTGTGCCTCAGGCTGGGATTGGAAATACCTTGTGGTGAAATACCTGGTGTAAGTGCGCTGTGGGAGCTCGGGGGAAAGGCTCTGCGTGTAGGGGCTTTAGGGGGGGGGGAGAGGCTCTTGGTGAGGTGAGGGGGTTACGCTGACAGCCTTCGTGCCCTTGGGGTGTACTTGGGGTGGTCATCGTCTTTTCACCATCTCTTTACTGCTTGTATATTTATTTATTGTTTTCTTTTCGTGACTTACTAAGCCGTTGGTGTCTCCTGGTGAAGGTTCGTACCGCTCCTGCGCTAAAAGTAATGAAAACAAAACACCGGAATTAGCTCAGCTGTAGTTCAGGTTGCGGACTGGATCGGTAGGCAAACGTTTTGTATGCTTAGTACAGAAAAAAATGAAACCCAGGAAACACAGGCTTCTTAAAAAAAGTCAGAGGGGAAAAGATGACCAGGAAACACAGGTTGTTACCTGGTTTGGACTCTGTGTAGTAGTGGGGAAGAAATTTAATCCGAATCTGCTATCACTTGTAAACTAGTGCTTTTATTTATTATCTCACAAGAGCGTTGTGACATGGGAGGCACTGAGGTAAAGGGGCAGTGCTAGAAGCGAGCCCCCATCCGGGTGCACCCGCTGTCACGTGTCGGTGTTTGCATACACCAGCAGAACGTAACTGGGTGCATTTAAACACACTGCCTGTACACAAAGCTTTCACTCTACCTGAAGGAAACTGTCCACAACAGAAAATTACGCTACTGTCACTTGCACAAATGCAGTTTCCTGCTGAAAGCCAACTTGTTATGGGTGGGAGCCATGCACGGTGTTCATCACGTTGCCAAAGACTCTTCAGTCATTTGTTTGTGTTAACTTCCTTGTGCAGTTTCGTAGGGTAGGGGGGGTGGCTCTGAGGAGTGTAGCATCCTGTTCCAGTTCTTTGCTTTTGGCTACGTGTGGTGCTTTCTGGTAACAAATCCTCTATGTAGGCAGGGGCCAGAGACTCGGCCCTGTTTGCTTTAACAGTCGCAGAAGTCTATATTGGAGGACTGCTGGTTCTCAGACCTGCTGAAAGGCTACACATTTTCAACACGTTTTCATATGCATCCTATGAGCAGCAGAAACCTGGCAAGGTAAAGAGAAAGTGTGGTTTTTTTCCCCAGTGATTCTTTAATGTGTAGTCTTGTGTGGCTGTGCTAAGTATCCTTTTCCCTCTTTTGTCCATGAGAAGATAAAGCTTAAGCCCTGTTCCTGAGATGAGATGATGAATCTTAAGCTCTGTTCCAGAGTAAGTACATTGTCAGAATGTTTTATTCAGGGGAATGCACCGTCATTTTTCAAGGGAGGTTGAACAGTTGTTTGCTCACCATACAAATGAAAATTATTTTAGTTAGAGGTATGGAGAATGAGAGGCTGAGATAGCTTTGTATCCTTTAACTAGCAGCTGTTTTCTGTTGTAGATCTGAGATGCTGAAGCAACGCTGAGGCATCTGCTATATCTGGAGTCTGGTGTGTGCCTGCTGGCTCTCTTGAGCTCTCACTCGGAGAGCCCTGTGTCTTCAAGAGGTAGACTCTGAGACGAGAAAACCTTGACTTGTAATTTTAAAAATGTTAATAAAAAAACTCTTTGCGTTACTTTTTTATTCATTATTGCTTACAAAAGTGTGCAGGCTAGGTACTACAAATACCAACCACATAGTTGTTCAGGTGGTTTGAACTCTGTGAGCAGATAGTGGTGAAATTTAACTTGTTGAATGTCAGCTCTTTTACAGCCGTTGCTCGGTGTTTCCAAAATCAACACTGAAAGACGTGTAAGTTTAGGAGCACTCTGCACAGGAATGCATATTACAGCACCCAGGCACAATGCTCATGGTTTCCTGACTGTCCATGCACTTCCTGGGAGAAGCATGTAGGCAAGAAATGTTTTTACAGTATGACTAAGAACCTATATCAAGGCTTGTACTGTCACAATGATGCTCTATCGACAAGCATTACTAGCTAGGGAAGATGAGCTATCACTGATCCTTCTTCTAAAAGTACTCTCAAAGGTGCACGTTGATAGTAGTGTTCTGGGTGCTGACTTAGGACAGAGTGGCATCTTCTTGAAGTTCATAGAAGTACCTGCCTCTTTGAACTGTTGTGGATTTAACAAAGTTAAATCCACAAAAAACTGTGTTAGCGTAGATACCTACGCTAATGAGATGTAAAGAAGTCTGTCATTTTAATTTGGCATCCATGATTTTAATGTTATGACTTGTGCAGGCAGGACTTTGTCAGAGACATATATCCAACAAAAAATACCTAGCTTGACTTTAAAGAAGAAAGCATGGGCCAAAAAAAAGTCTTTTCTCAGACCTTGGTTTTGTGAGTAACTGATATTCTGTCCAATGCTACTGCAACTTCTAGTAGCGTGATGTCACTGGTGCAATTTGGTAGGGTCACTTTCTGGTGTGAATGCCAACAGGAAACTTGGCCAGCTCTCTGCACAAATGGAAGTTACTTTCACTATCTTTAAGTGTAAAGAGTGGATGAATGGCTAAGTGTGCTTCCTGTGCATTTTCCCTCCCCCAGGCTCTTGGAGGAGCTTTAATGTTTCATAATTCTTCGACTTTTTAAGAAAGCCTTCCCGCTGCCTACAAGTGGCTTTTTTAGACCATTTACATGTGTAAATGTGACTAGATGGCCATGCCTTTTACATGG
Source organism: Aythya marila (assembly GCF_965140915.1). Taxonomy (NCBI): domain Eukaryota; kingdom Metazoa; phylum Chordata; class Aves; order Anseriformes; family Anatidae; genus Aythya; species Aythya marila. Next base: position 17,137,625 of record NC_139044.1, read on the forward strand.
AAGTGAAAACTATGGGGGGGGGGGGGGGGAAATCACAGTTCTCTTGGGTGACTTTGTACACTCTGCTTCTATATGTAAGGAGTATGAGTCCCAATTCCATTTCCAATATGGAAAATTGCTTTCCCTTGTTCTGTTGTGCTTTTGCTGTTTTGTTTGTTTGTTTGTTTTTCCTCCAACGCACAGTGAGTATACCCTTTAGGATGCAGGATCTTTACATAATGAGAGAAGTCTTTATACAAAGCAAATACCTTCTGCATTGGTCTTAGAAGTGAATACCATGTTTTGTAGCTTGGCTAAAAAGGGGGGGGGAGGGAGGGAGGGAGAGGAGTGATTCCAAATTAAAATTCACTTATCTAAATTATATGTGAAGAAAAAGTGACAGTTCCTTGTTAGTTCATTTAGAAAGCTCATGATCAAATGCAGCATTTGGAGGCTGTCTAACTAGAAGTCATTTTGTAATTTTTCTACATTTTATAACTGAATAGTAACGCAATGACTGTGCAAGGTGACTCGTTTTCAGCTGGATCTTTTTGGATTTGTTGAAATTCTGTAACAATGAAAATGGAGAGCTAATGATAGGAGTTCCGGGCTGTTATTTATTTTAACCACAAATTGCCATGAGGCAGATGAGTGCAGTGGTTATTTGAAATGTTAGAAATTCGAATAGGATTGCATTAAATCTTGAGCATTTTTTTTTTGACTGATTAAAAAAAAAACTAGCAATGCAGATTACAGAGGTTTATTTTCTAAACTTTTAAGTATGTTGATTTTCTCAAAAAGACGCTTTTTTTCTGATGTTCTGTATTCCAAAGTGCATTCTTCCAGTATCAGTTGGCCTGTTAGTTTCTGCTGGAGCTTTAGCATGAATTCTCACGTCCTTGTGCTGCCATTGAGTAAATCTCTTTTCGTCTTTCTGTTAGGGCTTAATTCTTGTTGGAAGCTTCTCTATCACTTAGTTAATGATGAGGTATCTTTCAGTTCTTTGTGGTGATATGAATAATTGAGGGATTTAGGCCTTTTATTTCTGGACAAGTTTTTTAGACCTGAAGTCTTTGGGTATATTTATTCATGCATTTATTTAAATATTTGGACTCCAGGACTCAACACCTGCATGCATGATGCCGTATTAGAAGTAATATAATATTTGGGTGTCACTTTGACTTTTAACTAGTAAGAATTATACTCAACTTTCCTTAAGTATTTAAATTTTAATCTCTGTGTCTTTGGGTTCCTGTTTTTTGGTGTGGTTAAGTGAATTATGTTTTTAGATGCTTGCTATCTTTGCATTTCTGACAGTTCTGGTGTATATTTTTCAAATTACCATGGTTTGCTAGGTTAGTCTATGTAATGGATCTGTTTTTGTCACTTAGCAAGGTCAGCGTTTGGGCTGCTCTTGGTAAAAGACAGGCATATTTTTGTATTTTTTATGTTAGCTTCTAAAAATAATGGCAGGGTGAGCCTTTTGTTTGCCCTGAAGGAAACACCCCTTTGCATGTTGATTTCACGCTTACAGTAACTTGTGATCAGTTCCTTGTTTTTAATAGACAATACAATCAACATAAAATAACATCCAAAAGTAGTAAGAATGGCGCATAGAGCTAGGCCAAGTGCCTTATGGGCATATCTGTCACAATTACTTCTATTGCTTGTATTTGTGGTTTCTTCTGGTTGGAGATTGGATGATACTTACTCACACTTATTGTCTGTTGATTTTCCTCCATGCTGTCATTGTTCAAATTTTTTTCTTCATCATTTGCTATGGAAGATAAAGGCCCGTATTAGAAAGGTATGGCACTTAGAGAAAATTGAAGAAAAATATTTACTGTATTTTGAGTCCAGTCACAAGGAGTTACACCACTATGCTGAGCTAATTATCTGAAATATTTTATCAAACTCAAGACCTGTTATATTTATCCTTCAGGAAGAGCAATGGGTATTGTATCACCTTTAAAGGAAAGTGTCATTCCATTGCTTTGAATTGTTATATATCCTTCAGATGGGGTCTAGAAGACGAGTGATTTGAAGAATCCACACTCCAGGAGTTTACACTAAAACCACTCCATTCAATATTAGTCATCTTTTTCATTGTTAGAATTTTTACATTTCAAGGAAACAACCTGTTTATAAATATTTTCCAGTGATTTATGATTTTTGTATGTATGAACTACTTGAAATTTTGTGTGTGCAGGTGCTTGTTTTATACCGTTTTGTTTGTGCATCTTGAAGTAAGCTTTAAGAAACTGAGCTTCTAAAACTTCAAACGTGTTTAGTTTAGGTATTTGTTCTCAAGGCATTTGACATAGAATACTCAACTTGATGAGCACAAAATTTGACAGGTTTCTGTATGAACAGCACACTGTCTCCTGCTCTGAAATGTCCACACAATGTGTATATCACAGTGTCAGATTTACTTTGCATTGTTGTGCGTGAAAAAACAGTAAAAATACTTTTTTTGAGTCCGCATCTGAAGCATAAATGGAGGCATATTGTTTAACTTCGGATATTTAATCATCAAACTTTTCTGCAGTTGAAATGAAGATAGCATCTTTTAATCCTTTGTCATGTTATCTCATCCTCTGTGATTAAGTTTTAGACTGTCTGATATGCTCTGTGTCTACTCACTAGGTAACTTAGTAATGTGTTGGTTTAGTGTTAAGATATTTTAATTTTCCCTACTAGCAAGGGCTTTATTTATAAGGTATTGCAAATCTACATTTGCTTTTGAAGCTCTTTTTCTGACAGGGGAGTTACTCAGGTGTTTTAAAAGCATCCAGGATGGTGGTATTCTGTGGCTGCATGTGCTAAATGTGCAAAACAAGAGAGCAAATATATTTATAAAGGAGGGGATGGGGGTGTTATTTGGGAAAATGACACTGTAATTGTCTTGGTGACTCAATGTATTTCTATGTACTTCATTTCCCAGTGCTGACTAAGCTGGGTGACTCGTTGAGAATATATACCGGAATGGAATTTCGGCATCATAATAAGGAGGAAAAGAAAATAGGGAAGAAGTGTAAGCTTCTGGGTTTAAGAACCATGTAGTCTAGGAGGAGGCTGGTCTGCAAGTGTCATCACAATATTTGAAGAGTTTCAGTTCATGCTTCCCTTATTTAATGTAACTAACTTGTATCTAGGTGTGTATCTTACTTGTGATGTGGTCAATTTTAGGAAATAAATTGTTATTTTGGTTAAGTTTGGTGTTTCTTAATCTGGTGAGTGAGAAAGGATGAATACAGTCTGTGAGTTCAGTAATTTATATCTGAAAGAACTTTTGCAGTGATTAGCTGAATGGGTTTGCAGAATATTCAGCAATATACGTGGGTCTTTTTTGTTTTTGTTTGCTGTGATACTTTATTTAAATGTACTTTTTTTTTTTTTTCTTTCAGGTCTTGAGTATAGACTTACATAAGTTCCAAAAATGGGAAGAATTTTTCTGGATCATATTGGTGGCACTCGCCTGTTCTCCTGTGCAAACTGCGACACAATTCTGACCAATCGCTCTGAGCTCATCTCCACTCGCTTCACAGGGGCCACAGGAAGAGCCTTTCTTTTTAACAAGGTTGGTAAAAAGCCAAATGTGATCTAATACTTCTGAAAACTGAGATATTAATCTGTCAGCCAAGAAGTTTTTAACTCTACCAAAAGTGCTTTGTAATTACTATTTTTTGATCTATTCCACTGTATGTGAAGTCAAATTTGGCATTGACTGTTAATGGCAAGCTGTCTAAATTTATCTGCAATAGTAAAAGACTATAAAGAAGATTATGAATATTGTAGCATCACCAAAATGTAGGGAGTTTTAGCTTTGGAAACCAGGTTCTGTAATACGAACCTCAAACTCATTTTAAGACTATCTTTTTGTCTATCAGAGTTTCAAAATAATTTGCCTTTTATTTACTTAGCTTGAAAGAAAAGAAGTGTAGATTATATTTTTCATGTCTAAAACATTTTGGACTAATAGTATTTCAGCAAAATAAAAAATCTTTTACAGGTAATAGTGCTTGGGATTAGTTCAATATTTTATATTTATCAAATTTGATTAAAATCAACTGATTGAAATATGTATGTCATAACCCTGAGTGAGTTGTAGCAGTAATTATTAACCCTTTGATATAGACTTCTTCATTAGTCAGTGAGAAACAGTGATCTTCCTTTGCTTTCTCACAAAGTTCCTGATCGTGTAACCGTTAGTGTTTTATCTTTTGTTTTTGTGTTCATTGAAAACCATTTTGCCACTGGCTGTTGGCAGAGTTGATAGAGGTGTCAAGAATGTCTTCACTTCACTGTGCTTGGTCTGGGGCTTTCTGTCTGGTATTTACTGAATCCTGTGAGTAGTATGAATATGCAAGTAAGTCTGTATAGCTATACAAGAGAGCTGTGCATCTGATTTCTGTCTCATCCAGTAATCACGTGGTCTTGGGGTTGAAATCCTGTGTGTTAAATAGCAGGTTTCAATCACAGAAGAAGTTTGACTTTCATATTTTGCAGCCAGGACCCTTACAGCTGACGCAGAGAGAGCAGGCATAATCAGGTGGAAAGCGTAAGAAGAAGTGCAGCCCCATCTTTTAGAATCTTGCCATGCATTGTCAGTTTAGATACAGTTCTGACATCACTTTTGAGTGAACTATACATCCTGATTTTGTGATGTTACTACCTAAACAAGTTAAAAGTATATTTTAAACTGACAAGATAATGCATACCCAAAAAGTGAATGTATAATGAGAAGAGAATGTCTTATGTTCTCAGCCACCAAGCCTTTTTCTCATATGATTATTTCAAAAGCTTCCCAAGAATTTTATGTACCACATCTTAATATTTTAGTTCTGATTTCTGGAAATAAGCAGTCATATTAGTTCTTAGAAATAGGGTAGATGTATTTACAAGTGGTTCACTAAAAGTTAGTTTTTTATAAACTCTTCACCAGGAACATATCATCCAAAGTTGAACACTGTACTTTGCACTCTTGTCTGTCTAATGATAGGGTTTCATGCCTCTCTCCGTTAGACAGTGATCGTGATACAACCCTGTGAAATGTCTTTTAAAAGCATAAACTTTCTCAAGGAGGAGATTTTCAGGGGCCACAGACTATTCGACTTCAGTTTTCAGTTCACACGCAGTGTCACAGACTACTATCAAAATGTTGACATTCACGCCTATTGTTTTCAAGGTTTGCTTCAGGCAGACTAATTCTTTCTATTCCCTGTCCCCTGTATGTGTGTGTTAGGTGGTAAATCTGCAATACAGTGAAGTTCAGGATCGGGTCATGCTCACTGGCCGCCACATGGTTCGAGATGTGAGCTGCAAGAACTGCAACAGCAAACTGGGTTGGATCTATGAATTTGCTACTGAAGACAGCCAGCGCTACAAGGAAGGCCGCGTTATCCTGGAAAGAGCTTTGGTCCGAGAGAGTGAAGGATTTGAGGAGCATGTTCCGTCTGACAATTCCTGAAGAGACTTGAATCTCTGCTTGGGTTCTCTTCATTCGAAACTCGAAAGTAATAAAATCAACAAAAAAAATCTGCTTACATACACTGTCACCTTAGCATCAGAGTCGGATTCATGGACTACAGAGTGGGAAAGATTTTGAGAGTTTTTTTTAGATGGAACCTTCCTTTCTTTATTCCTTTATATTTTACTATCCTTCCAGCAGCTGTTTGTAGAAAGAATGTTGTGCAGTTGCTGTAACTTTTTCTCTCTTGCATTTATAACTGTTAGATCTGAGAATGTATCTGCAGATACAGTGGGCTAAAAGGAAAATGTTTGGGGGATTTTTCTTTTGTTAGAGAGAGATCAATTTTCTTTATTTAGTTTGCAGAAACTGATATCAGTGTAAAGTTATTTTAAAATTACAGGTGTTTTTTTTTTTAAAGTATATTCCAATTTTGGCTTAAGTTTTTAGCTACTTCTTTTTTGACTCGGTCTTTTCACCTGATTTGCTAGCTAAACTAAAGAGATCCGAATTTGTGCCAAGTGCTAAAGGTTCAGTGGTGGTACAGCTTGGGCTGGCCCTTGTGTCATATTCTTGTCGAGGTTGATTGGTAGCACAGAGCCCATTATTTTTTTTTTGTCATTCTTGACCCCAGGATGTCACCATTTCCTGTTTGTGAAGTCACAGTCACTATGTAAACTGATGTTGATTGAAAACTATTCTTGAAATAGGGCAAAACTGCTTGGCTTCTTTTTTTTTTTTTTTTTTAAACTGATGTAACTTATAAGCATAGTAATAATATAAAATAATACTTGTCTGTTTAGTCTTGTGTTGCTTACCAATCAGAAGTTGTGTTTGTCATGATAGGGATCCAGTGGGAAACTCCTGTTTCGGTAGTAAATTTTTTTCATTATTTCTTTATTAATCTCATTAAGTTGACAGGCAATTGCAGATCTTATTTCTTCAAGTAGCTTTCTTTAAACCCAGAACTTCTTATGTTAAACACAGCTGCTGTGTAAAAGGAGAAGACTGCCAGCATGTTTGTTCATGCATAGAGTTACGCAAGCTGCATCTTGTGAAAAGATTAACTTAAACAGCTTGTTTTCATATGCCACTTCTGGTGTTCAAACTCTCTTCTCTTTCAACTTTGAAATTTTTCATTGTGATGTTACTTTTTTATCTTTCTGGGCAGCAGTACCTGTCAGCCTAGTAGTAACTATTGACTTGGATTTCTGCTTTCTTGTAGAGGTCAGCTCTGCTTAAAACAGTGATGTTGCTTGCCTTGTAGCAAAAATGCTGTTCATTAACTTAATTAACTCAAGGGTGCCCAAACACTTTAATTGTCTTAAGCCATAAGTTAAGATCTCAAGGGCTGCGATTAATTTGAATGTTAGATATGTATGATTCTTTATCAGAGATCCATATTTATTTATTTTTTCTTATTGGGTAAATAGTGGCCGATGTGAAATAAGTTACCCACAGATGTACAAGGAGACAACCAGATCTGGCCTCTGATCTTTCCGAATAACTTTTCTTCACTTACTTGCCACAGCTCCATATCTGAAATTAAAATGTGGAAGGTGACTGTGCAGGGTATTTTTTTATTTTTATTTTTAGCTGCCTGGTGGCAATTTGGACACCCCTGACTTGAATCTACTGCCTATTTGATGTAAAAGTAGCTTTACTATAGATTTGTCATACAGAAAGAAAACAGAGTAGATCACATACCAGAGCTGTGCTTGAATCGAGCTGCTTAAACAGTAGTGTACTTGTGCCTCAGATCAGTTTTTGCACTGAGTACAGTAGTACCCCGTTATCTTGTGTTTCTGTCCTTCAACCCCCCCCCCCCCCAAGTCCCATTAGCATGGTCTTCTGCAGTACTTTTCTTGTACTTCTGACATTACAGTAGAATAAAGTATGTTTTGTCCTGAATTGGTATTTGCCAGTCTTTTTCAGTTGTTATTTTATTTTCACAGAGTCTGCCAAATGAATTATATAACCTATCATCCTTTTCCTTCATTAATTAAATGATTGAATTTCTACTGCATATGGTTATAAGCTGTAGATGAGCATCTCTCTCAAAATAGGTGGCAAGAGAGTATACAGTTGGTTTGGGGAAGTGCTAGGTGCATTTCACTTCATGGATATCACTTGGATACCTAAGAGGTAAGTTCATGAAAAAATGGTAAGTCATGAGCTCAAGTCCATTGCAGTTTTAAAACAGAATCCAGTAGCTCTTTCAGTCTACCTGCTTTTCCCCTCTGTTACCACCTGGATGGCTCTGGGAGAGTTTCCCATCAAAAATTTCTCCCTTGAAACACTTTATTTACAGATAACTTACCTGTAGGAGACAAGCTGATGAGCCTCAGCACACCTAGCAACAGAGAATGCATTGCTATTTGGCTTTAAGTGTTATTTTGGAATAGGGCAATAGCCTTGGATTCCCAAACAAGGGGTGGTTGGCATGGTGCAATGTGCCAGCATTGCAGAAGAGGTGACAGATACACTAGAGGTAAGTTTGAATCTCTTGTTTATAACTTGTGATTCAGGGAAAGTAGAACTGGCATTCACTTGGGAATTGCAGAGGGGTCTGAGGTCCCCTGAAAAACAGCAGAAGATGCTGAATTTAAGCTCTTCAGTTTCTTTTGAGAAACCTCATTGAATGTCACTGTAGGACACTCACAACAAGAAGTACAGAAAAAACAGCACTGAGTTTCTGGCCTCTGCTTGGGTGAAGGGAGCTGGAAAGAATTTGTCCTTCATGGCGGGTTTTGTTTATGTTTGTATTATCTGAAGTGTTCCACACTAGCAAAAACTTGTATTTCTTACAGAAGTGTAAAAAAAAAAAAAAAAAAAAAAAAAGAGAGAAAAGGAACAAAAAACTATGGGAATTATTTGCATTTCCTGAGCGTCAAAGAGGGTCAGACAGGTGGGAGAAAGAAGAGCATTCAGACCCTATGTTCTGATTTAGCACAAGAGGTGTGCTTGTGTGATGTCTAGATATATTGCTAGATTTCTAAAACTTGTTTAGAAAGAAATCCATCTTTAGACTTGGGATCTTGCTTTGTCCTACTGAAAGCATTTGATTTGACTGTTGCAAGCATTTACAAATATTTGAAACATTAGGTTTACTGAACTACAGCAGACTGCATGCTGTAGTTTTAGTCCAATGTCACATTGCAACAGGTGCATTTCAAGAAATAGCAAGGCTCCTGTCCTTTTGGGGGAACACAGAATGGCCAGATCATACAAGGGTTCTTGACCAAAAATCTGGGTGACTTTATTCTGTCCCTTTAGACTGGCCTAAGCACTACTACATGGTAAGTACAGAAGGAAGAAGAGGATGTTTGTTACTTTTCAGGGGTGGACCTTCACTCCCATGCACAGTCAAGAAGGTGCAGAAATGGCCTGGATGGCTCTGCTCCTGCTGAGCAGTGGTTTAACCCCATCCTACCCATTTTTTTAGGTTTGGTCTGGTCTGGAAATCCATATGCAAGTATGCTTTAGTCCACACACAGTACTGCTGTCCATGCGCTCAACTTGAGCAAGTTGCTTAAGCTTCCTTATGGTGATCAATTTGCTTTTAGTGATTAGGTGGAAAGTAAAACCTGACTCAGTTCAGCCAGCACCCAGAGGTATGTGGTGAAATGCATGCAAAAACAAACAAACAAACAAACAAACAAAAAAACAACAACAACAACAACAACAAAAAAAAAAAAAACTATGAAGCTGTGTGAATCTCTGGCAATTAGCACAGTTTCAGGATCTGGGGAAGTGTCTGCTTTTGGCAATGTTAGGAGTCACTCCTAGTGTTACTATAACAGGATGGCATTCTTCATTGCATCTCAGAAAGGATCCATGGACTGTCTATTCTATGTCTACCTGCTGAGGAGGCATTAGCATAGTGATGTACTCAATAAACCTCCATTCTTTGTGGTGAGGCTTCTCAGCATGATTTCTGTTGTAGCCAAAAGTACATTAGAGAGGTAATTTAGGTCACAAAAGTAGAACACTTAGAAAATGTCAGCTTTCCAGTGGATTAGCCAGCATATGGTTATCCTGTCCTTGCATACATGCAGCCTGGGAATGAAAATGATACGGGGTCACGAGGGTAAGGATGGTACCATTATCACCCTTTTATAGCATCACCCTTTTATAGGCATGCATTCAACTTGCACTGACAACCAGTGTACTACTGTTCCTAAATTTGGACTGACTTTTCAATAATTTGGTTGCTAAAGGTAATTTGGATATGAATGTTCCAGTGTGCAAAAGTAAAAAACTCAGGTTAAGCATTTGTAATTGCTGGCTTCTTCATGACTAGAATGTGAACTGGAATCCCACGCGTTTAGAGCAGTACCTATAACTACTTAAACTTCAAGGCTGATTGATTGCTACTTAACCAACAGCTGTAAGAAGCTTTTCATCTAAGAACACTGAGCAGATGTCAGACTTAGGCTTCAGAGGTTTTCATTTGATGTGAGGTCTCAACATGGAACTGTTCTGTTTGTGTGCTGGTTGTGGTCAGTTTTGTCTTTTTTTTTTTTTTTTTTTAATTTTGATGTCAAAAATCCTGCTTGCATCACATGGAGTCAGGATAAGGGCAGCTGCTACAGCCTCATGGAAATGAGGATACCTTGGGTCTATGCCAAGGTCTGCCATCAGCCATCTAGAACCCCTGACAACTGATTCCACTTTCTCATCCTTCAGGTTAGCCCCATCTCATATGAAATAAGGGCTATGGAAGACCTAAATGTCCTCTTAAAAGTATTATTTTGTAGACTGAAGAAGCCATGGCAACATAAAGCTACAACACTGTTAACATCACGAGACAAACTTGAGTCAGTTACTGCCTTTGAAACATCTGTGGTGTGGGCTAAAAGTAAACTTTTCTACCAAATTTGATGTACATTGAAGGAGTTGCAAAAATATCCCCAAAAAGGGGGAATATCGGGTAAGAAGGGAAGAAAAAAATGGAGTAAAATGGTTGTGAAATGTTTCAACAGTTGCGCTGCTTTTGTCATTGCTATTCTTTTTCTAGCAGGGTGTTTAATTTACTGGATCCATTGAATCATGATACAGTCAACAGAACCACTGCTTAGACACTTGCTGTTACTATTAAAAATCTTAATAACATTACTGCAAGGAGATGACTGCAGCTGAGGTTTATACCACTGTTTGCTCCTGCAGGGACTGGAAAAAATGTAGGAGTCTTACCTGCTGCATTTGTTCACGTGTATACCAGCTCCTTTTTTGCCTTTATCCTCCACTATGCGAGTGTGTATCATTCCTGCATGCCTCTCTCTTCTAGGAATGCATCTCTAGAGATTAAAAACAGGAATAGTATCACCAGATGAGATTTTATCTGGAGAAATGCAAATGTATGCCATGGAGGGCAAAAAAGTCTCTTCTCTTTGAGAGAAGACTTTAGACATCTGAAGGAGATGCGATGTGGTGGGAACCATTTCCACGTGGCTTTATGATGTGACTAGCAAAGCAATCTGGGGGCTGCTTGTATAGAGGCAGCACACCCTCAGATCCAGTCACTTGCTTTGGTCTATAAATTGAACAAAGGATTCTTATTAAAGAAACACATTTTTACAATGCTTTTCATTTGATTACCTCAACTGTTTTAATAGTCTTAGAAGATTCTGGGGAACAATAAATAAAGAAGCTGTGCTGTAACCCTTGCAGCATTTATTTCTATGGAAGTCAATTTTTCTTACTCCTTTCATCCAGAATCAAAAGAAAAAGAAAAGCAAGAGGAAACAAGATGCTGAGGTTCACACCTGATGTTTTTCTCTATAATTTTTACTAAAGAAAGGAAGGAAATGTGATTTCATATAAATATTTTTTCCTTACCTGTTTCTGACTCACTTTTATTGCTTCATTGTACTTAGGCAGAAGGCACTGAAGTGACCTATATGTCAGACATTACAGACGATATTGCAGCTAGAAGCCATTTAGCACAAGCACATTGGGTGTGTGATGCAGCCTTACAGTTTCAAGCCTTTACCACCCTTCTTCCTGATGCAACAGGCCAAGGGTGGAAGGACTGCCACCCCCCCCCCCCATCAGAGCTAGTAGTAGTTCCCTGTTCCCATGTAACAGGCGGTCACTCTGAGCATAATGAACAACCTTTGGAGAATTGTGGATGTAGAAATGCTGGGGCTTTGGTGGGCCTCTTCATCAAACCTTCACTCTGTCTCCTGAAACAGTAATCATCGTGTAATCTTAATGAGAAATTACTTCTGCACTGAAGAAAGCAGAATTCAGACTCCTTGAGCAGGCCTGTGGCCTTGTGTTTGCAACAGGTATGTATAGCTCAGGCCCTGTCATCTTTCACATGGTGTCTCTAAGAGCATATAAACCCTCCGCTCATTTTACTCTGCTCACAGCAGCAGAGCCTGCTTGTCTGCTGCTGTCTTCTCTCCTACAGCTATAGTAAATAAACTGTTGCTCCTCTGACCTGACCCAAATCTGTGTTCTTGTTATTCCACAACAGAATGGAGGAGCCAGAAGCTTGCATTACATGTGATTGTTGTCCACATCTTAAAAAACAAACAAACAAGCAAACAAAAAACAGACATAAGCTCCACAGTGGGGCTGTTGGTGTTGGAGATGGGGCTTGTGGTCATTGCTTTCAAGACCTGTGAGCCATGAATGTTGAGGCCGTGCTTTGGAAATGGGGTAAATCACTGATTTACATGTACTGCGAGGAGGAGGCACATTTAATTGTATGTCGTGGGGGTGTTAGCGCTGCAGGAGAAGGTCAAGAGGCCTGTGTTGCATCCTATGGCCTGGTAGGACAATGAGCACCTGTGGAAACTCATCTGTCTGGTGAGGAGAACTGCCTGGCCCCAGGGCAGGGTCACTGCTGGTGGAGCCGAGGAAGGTGGCACTTGACCTGCCCCAGTTTCCTGAGGCTACCATTGGATGCTCACCTTTCTTCCCATTATTACTTCTGCTCAGCAAATACTGCCCTGACTGAAGTCAGGGTTGTTTCACCACAATTTGTGCTGCTTATGTGGGCTAGGGAAATAAGACTTATATTAGAAGACATAATGTCAGGTACATAAAAGTTTTAACAGTCCGATCTAAGAGTGCTCATTAACCCACTTATAATGGTACTAACAGTGACTAATACTATCTAGAGTATTAGAGAGAAAAGGGATAAAAGAAAAAACCCTATCCATGGGCCTCAGTGCGTGGTCACAGATCCAGGTACAGCCACCTAGCTGTTCCAGCAGGGCTGTGCACAACTTGCAGATTGTTCCTCACTCTGCCCCAGGGTCATCATCCATCACAGGGGGTATCCCACAGCACCAGGGCCTCTGGAATCGTCCTGTTCTGGATGTTTCAAGGCCCCACAATCATCCCTACACGCATCCCCATGCCGCAGCCCTCCTGCAGCTCAGGGAGGGCTTGCTCTGCCCAGGGCTAACTGTGCTTTGTGGCAGGGACATGCAAAGTGTAGGTGGGGGCCCCGGGCTCATCAGTTGCTCTTACAACTATGCAAGTCCCAACCAAAGCCAGAATGATGAACTTCCAATCCAAGGCCTTCATATGCAGATAGTGGCCTACTTCCTGGAGTAGCACAACCACGTTTTCTGGGCTTTTGGCATACACTGCACCACCATGACCCTTCTCTTTCCCCCCAAGAGCCCCGTGCTTTGATTTTTTAGCATAACCAAAGGAGCAAAGGCTGTGTGTTTTCACACAACCAAAAAGGATGGCTGCCTCCATGAATTAAGGCCAGCCTTTACTTTCCTCCTGTCCTCCTCCACACAGGATTCCCAGGTGCTGGTGTTTACAAATCTGGAGCTGTGTAAACTAGAAGATGTAATCAGATTATAGCTGAAATGAGACAAGACAGCTAGTTTTTAATTATTCCTGATACCTTTCTAATTTTCACTTCATTCTGAATATTTAAAATCCCTTCCAAGCGTATTTCACAAGTGTCAATAACAACCTAGTAACTGGATGTGGCATTATAACAATTTATAGTCACTTCCTAAAATGAGGATCTAAATTAATCTCTCTACATCTCACCAGTTTAGCTATCAGAGATATTTTACAAGATGATTGGCTTTCGGTGGCTTTAGTTTAATTTAATGTATTAATATCTTACATTTATATTTCATAGATGCTATTTTAATTATTGAACTGATACATCTCAGAAACATAATTCTTTTATACAGCATCAAAGTTTTGCTTTTAGGGCTCTAGAGCCTTCTTAAGACGTTTTAATGATAAATAATAAGTCCTTGTTTATGTTTGCCGTTAAAGTTAATATCAATTTACTTTCGCCTGAGGTTTTCATGATGGAAAATTAGATCTGGTTTTGGAACATCCTGCTTTGCAAATGAGGTTAACTTTATCCTTCAACCAAAACTTGTTGCTCGCAGACTTCCAGCCCTCTGCAAACTTTAGCTGGAGTGAACCAGGAGGTTCCCGGATCAGTAAGGACAGGACTGCGTGACCCACTGAACTTTGTTAGGAAACCAGCCTTATATTTCACCCCACATCAGAGCACCCCGCAGCCCTCACCACCGTGCAGACGAACGCAGGGCAGGTAGGGCTCTGCAATGGAGAAGGAAAAAAAGCCCAATGACCCCCTCTGCTGTCAGAAACCACCATCGCAGAGCCTCTGTGAGCTGGTTTGCTTTTAGGCCTGGAGTGTTTTTAGGTTTTTCGTCTCCCCAAGCTGTGGGGACCAAAATCCTCCGGGGGGCGGGGGGGGGGGGGGGGGGGGGGTGTTAGCCCCATTACCTGCAAAATGCAGCTGGGATGATTTTTCCTGTATCAAAAAGGCTGTGCACGGGGAGGGGAGAAAAAACCCCGAGTATCTTTTACTCAAGTGATACCTGAGGCCTCTGGGCCTTGAATAAGCCCGGTCTCAGATACAGGCCGATGGTCCTTGCTGTCACATTAGTTTGTGAATTCTCGTGCCTTGATGGCAGGTGTGTCACCCGGTGGGTGGTGGCAGATAAATCTGTTGGCAGGAGAAGGGTTTGAAGGAGAGAAGAGTGAAATTAAGTCTGAAGGCAAAGCAGTAATGACTCCTCTTCCCCATTCCCAAAATAAATGAGCTATTGCTTTACTAAGTTGCTCTAGACCTACAGCTGCTGCCCAGTCCCCTTGCTGTAGCACATCATAACCTCGTGGGAAGTGACTGGCACTTGAAAATATTCCTGTTAAGTCCGAAACAACTCTTTTTAGTGGCTAGATGATTGGTCCCACCATGCCCCTGAGCTCTGTTCTGCTAGCCAGGGATGCCTGGGTGTTCATGCAGAAGCAGGTCATGACTTTGGCAGGGTGCTCTTGCCCCAGACAAGCAGAAAGGCGAGCTGATGATTTCTGGACAGCTGTAGGACTTCTAGCCCATTACAAAATGGACCAGATTTTTCATCAGGAAACCCTCAGCTGCCCTCTGGATCTCTAGCTGTTCTTGAGAGAGGAGTGAGGGGGTCTAGACTATGAGCAGAGGTCTGGGTCTGCCCTTGTATGCTTATGCCACTGTAGTGTGAGCCTTTTCAGCAACCCTGTCAAGAGGCATGGCAGTCAGTGTTGCTTGTCCATTAAAAATAAAATGAAATGAAATGAAATGAAATGAAATAAAATGAAATAAAATAAAATAAAATAAAATAAAATAAAATAAAATAAAATAAAATAAAATAAAATAAAATAAAATAAAATAAAATAAAATAACTTCATTTAGGGACTGGCTAGGGATATCACTACCTTCTGAAAGTCAGATGCACAGGAAAGGAAAGCATCTTCCTAACAGCCCACTCCAGGTCCTTTCCATTAACGATAACTCATGAAGACAGACCTAGGTCCATCAGCCCAGGACTTCTGTTTAAGGGATCCTAAAATCCCTACTAATTTTAATGGGATCGTGTTCAAGCTGCTTAACCCTTTGCCTGCTGGAAGAAGAGACGAGCCTCTTTGCTGCTGCAGACACTTTTTGTGCTGCAGGTGGACTAATCAGGCCTAAGGACAGCATATTCTTGACTGTACCAAAGGAGAGTACATTGTGTTTTCTTCTTGCAAAAGGTTGTTATAAATGGTTTAGTTTCAAGAGAGCTCAATTACGTTTGAGAACTCTTGCAACAGGTCTGCTCCTAATTATGGCTCAGGGACTTTGCAGTAGTCAAAAGACAAATGAATGCAGAAGAAAGCAGCAAACAGCAGTGGGCATTTCCATGGTTTTCTCTTTGCTGTCTATTAGCTGTGCCCTGTCCCATACCCAGGGACTGATTTTGACAGCTCAATCTGCCCTCCCTCCCAGCGACCTTCCTAAGCTTGAGCACTTCACTTTTCACTTCTGAGAAAGTCAGATTTCTCCTCCCCAGTTTTTATGTTATTGTCTCTCGTTGTGACCACCAAGAACACCACTTGTTGCTGGCACTATCCCATTACCTTTGAGAGAGGAGAGATTTAGAAAACAAATGCCACTGTACCCAAAACACCCCTGTGCCAATGCTGCTCTGCAGCAGCTTTTGATCTCCTTCCAAAGCCCACAGGAGGTCAGTCCTCACAGGTGACTTCTAACTAAGCAGGATGATAAAACCCATGAGAAGTGACACTGGCAGGAGCTTTTTAATGGGACCCCGATCATCCTGGGTCCTGATAAGTGTCCTGGTTTCATGGGGATTACAGAATAGTTGATAGCTGGCCTTATTTCTACCTGCACTTCAGCTGAACGTGGCCATTGAGGCCAGCTCCTTTCCCTGGGGGGGCACAATCACTGCCTGCAAACCCTCTTGGTGACAGAAACCTTGGTGCCATCTCTGCCCGAGTGCCACTCCTCTGGGTGCTGGCACTGCCCCAGACTTTTTTGCCAGTTAGAGGAAGACATTCATTTTCCTTTTCTCATCCTCCTCAGCTATGAAAGTCCCTGGGATTGTCATGAATAACAGGTGAGATCAGTGGCATTAAAACATGCCTTGGTCTTCCCTGCTTTGTTCACAGTAACAGGGTTGGTGAGGAGATGGAGCCAGGCTCTGCTTCCAGGCAGACAGCAAGAGGCCCAGAGGCACTGAGCACAAGATGCAGGAGGGAAATTCTGATTACATGGAAAGAAAAATGTTCATTCTGAGGATGGTGAGGCAGCAGAACAGGTGCCTGGCGAGGCTGTGGGGTCTCTGCTCTTGGAAATGTCCATAACTGAGCTCCACCAGCCCTCTGCAACCTGCCCCAGCTTTGAAGGTCAGCCCTACTCTGGAGCAGGAGCTAGGCAGGAGACCTCCAGAGATCCTGCCCAAAGCTCTTTAGTGATGTTGCGATTCATGGTATTAGGTTCCACGAGATGTTTCTGAGACTAACCTGAGAGTTTACTGATGGGTATCATTAAGGTTGCTACAGTGTTCATGCCAATGAGACAGGGTTAGGGTCAACCCCAGGATGCCCTAAAATAACCTGACAAGCCTCAGCCCCAGATTTTTTCAGCCTCCACCATCTCCAGAAGGACAGACCTGTCTTTATTAGCCAGGGGAAGTCACAGGAATTTCAGGTGAGAGATTTTGGTTCATCTCACAGGTACATTTCTCAGCCAAGGTGTTTGACATGAGACTTACTGTGGAGCAGGGGGAAGAGAGCTGTGGTACAGGTTCATCTCCTGCCGGCCAGAGACAGGGAGATCACAGCAGGACATCTTTGCAGTTTGAGGACTTAGCAGTTTTGTTTCTGTGCACTGATTAATATTCGAGATTGAAAGACAGGTGCTATGCAGTGCTGGACCCAGCTGTGTGTAAAAATACTCTGTTACATCCATCTCCACACAATAAACACACTAAGAAAGAATGAGGTGCATCTCTAGCCATCTCCAAGGCTTTATGTGGTCCAAGCTGCATTTTTTATTTTTTACACCAAGTGGAAGCAGAGCAGCATGCTGGTTTCAGGGGAGAGAAAGGAGTGGGAGGCAGAATATCACATCCCATTTCCTCTTTTAAACACTTGGCAAGGGAGCAAACTTTCCATTCCCATCTGGCACAAGCAGACTAAACACAGGTTCCCTTCTGATAGCCATCTGCACTCTTTTGCTACCTTTTCCCATCAGTCCTCTGCAGGCAAAATGCAAACCCGTGCACTATTTAAAGATACGCACATTTAGGGAGTGTAACCAAATGATTCCTTTTAGTTACCTTCCTTCCAAGCAACCAGGCAGTGAGAGCCAAGCCAAACAGTAACACCGGTTAATCAACAGGCTCAGGACATGAAAGCAGCTCCACTTCCTATTTGTGAATGTACAGATGTTGTTTATCCTGGATCTCGCCTTGTTGGTCCCCCAGGATTAAATCACAGGCCTTTAGCTGGAGCGTGAGTGATTGTTTTCCTATTGAGCAGCCTGCAGCCAGGTTTGTGCGACTCTGCAGCACCTTCATCCTCTGAATCTTCCTCTTGGTGGGTCTCTGCTGGACCAGGAATCCTCCACAAGGATTGGGGTGCACCACAGTGCTGGGAGCCTGCATGGGGCACAGCCTCACCCAGGCTTTGGTGATGCTGGTAGCTCTCCAGGTGGAGGAGCTGTGGAGGCTGGGGACCACCAGCAGGGGAGAGCTGCTGCCTCACATGTAGGTGCAGATGTGGGCGTCTCACTGCTCCGTGCTTGTGCAGTCATGCTTTGCAAGCTCCGTGTGATTTTGGCCAAGACTGGTGGCCAAGTAGGCATCAAATACTTCAGCTATTCATTCCTGGAGTCCCAACAGAAGCAATTATGACATTGATCCCTGCCTTAGTGAGCTCTCAGGGCAGAAGGCACAAGGATAACTAGCCTCTGCTCTTAAGTAGGAAGCTGAGGATTTCATGGGATTACTTCTTGCTCTTTGACAGATGTAGGTCTTAGGTCAGAGTTAAGGTCATTGCTGAGCATCATGGTGTGGTTTAATAGGCATCAGTGAGAACCTTTCATCAAATCTGGGATGGGATGGGGTCCTGCACACAGGGGAATGTGCAGCCTCCTGTACACATGGACGTGCAAGAAAGAGCAGGGAGATGCGCACTGCCACAGCCTGGGAGGCAGCTCCCAAAATCCAGGCACGCCACAGCTGTGGGGGACCTGGCTGCCACAGGGTGTCCCAGCACAGCCCGGTTCTTGTGTTCTCAGCCCCTCACCTGCTCCGTGGCTGTAGCTCCTCCTAGGCTGATTTTAAAAGGCCTCAATGTAAAAGGCCAATCCTGTAATCAGTGGAGCCTGGGGCTCAGTGTTGGGTGAGCAGTCATCCCCCAAACTTTATTAATCTATCAGTACTGGTTTTCTCTCCTTCGTCCTTTTGACTCTTCTGAACCAACTGGGCTGCCTTATGTTGATCAGCCTCTCTCCTCTTCATGCTCAGGACTTGATGCAGCTACTGCAACCAAAGATAGTGCATTGGCTTTGTTGTACTGGGAAGGATGTGACTTACACCAACAGTTTTAGTCCCCTGTCCATGCAGAAACAGAGCTGCAGGTGTAAGAGCTCCTTTGTGCTATTACAGCACAAAACCACATTGCCATTATGCCAGTGGAGCTAAATAAATATAACAGCAGAGACAACATCTCACAGAAACCACACACTTACCCAGTCAGCTCCCCTGTTTTTGTGCCTTTCTGATGCTTGGATTTACACACTACCTCTTTCCTTCTTGGGCACAGAAATGCTTCCTTACTTTTCAGGCCCTGCTGCCATCCTGAGTCTACATGCTAAGTGGTCTGTGACCTGCCGGAGTGTGTGTAAGCCTGGTGTTGTCTACAGGGTCAACCTTCTTCAGCTGAGCACCAATCTGACCGAAAAAAGTAAGATAAGTATCACTGGAACACACTGTTAATGAAATAAATCCATTAATACATTAAATCCTAGTGTAACAAAAAGGTGAAATACAGTGATTCAGTAAAGGAATCAATTTTTCAAATGAAAATATTTTCCGTACACCAGTTCTGGCCAAAACGCACTTCACTTACACTGACGGGATATAAATATTAACACAGACACTCTTTGTTCCTAACTTGTCCTTCTGTACTGGCATGATCTGAGCCAAGCTGAGAGCTTGCGTATCTTGCTGGCTTTGCTGTTGACAATGGACCCTTGGTGCATCTCCAGAGCAGACCAGCAAGGAGACAAAAGCAGGGACAAAGCAGCTTCAGAGCAGATTTCCCTTGGTGTCCAGGCTTTACTGCATGCCTACATCTTTGCTGGGGCTTTTGCTGGGCCAGACAGGGCCATTTCATTTCTCCATTTTCCTGACTGGTGCTCAACACTGGCAGATCGTGTGAGCATGGGCCAAGCCCTACAGATACAGAAGGCCGAGGCTGCGATTAAATGACGTTTTAGATAAATCACTAGTGCATTTTGCATATTTATATACATGTGAGTGATATAAATTTCTGAGTTCAGCAGAAGGACAGAGAGAACACTTCTTTCAGAAGAAGTGTTAGAAGGAGGTGCTGTCAGGACATAAATGCCAAAGAAGGGCCCAGCAAGCCCCAAGGTTCAGGCCCGATTCTTCCCTGCTCAGTGCAGTGCACATTTGAGCTCATCCAGGCCCAGGTGCTGTGTGAAACAACGTCCAGGAGGGACTAAGCATTAATGAGACGCACTGATGTTAGCAACAGAGAAGAAAAGTGAGGGAAATCAGGTGGAAAATGGGGTCATTGCGTGGTTATTTTAGGTTTGTTGAGCCAGAGATGCGTTGGTATCCTCCATCCCGTCCTCTCCTCCACTGCTGCCCCTCTGCTCTCCTCCTGGTCATCCACAACAGGTGTCACTGCACCAGTAAAGGCCCCAGCTCAATAAAGCCTTTTAGCACAAAGTTAATTATCAGGACAAGCTTAAGGGCTTTGCCACACAGGGCCTCCAGGACCGCGGGGAAACATGCAGAGCCATTCGGCCTCCTCCCATCCCCTTTGCAGCTCCTCCACTGGCTGCTATTAATTTTTTTGGTTTGTGTTGTTTTGTACTGTCCTGATAAACAAAACACTACAGAGAATTATAAAATTAACTGGAAAAAGGAAAGAAAGCAAGCCATGAGAGCTCATCTGGTTTCAATGAGCTCAGCTCCTGGGAAATCAGTTTGCCCCAGATGAGAGCCCAGAGCTGCTGTTCCTGTCCCCAGATGAGAAGGGAGTCCCAAGTGTTTAAAGCACAAACATGGAATGGTGAAACAGGGATCTGGTGAGCACATTAGATGTGGAAAAAAAAAAAAAAATAAAGAAAGTAGAAATCAGGTCATGCTGGGCTTCATTTCCTAGACCTGGCTGTAAACTAAAGACAAAAAATGTCTCTTCATACCTTTCTGGGGCAAGGGAAACAAGCACAAGTTATAGCTATGCTTGGACAGCTGTCCTGCATTGGGAACACATCCTCAGGCTTATGGAGGATCCCCCATCACTGGGATACAAGAACACTTCCACAAAGGCTTTCTTAAGGGAAGAAATGGAGGTTTAATGCTGTCGGTGCATACCTTACCCAAGAAAGATTTCACTTCTTGGGGTTCAAACATGCCTGGCTCAGCAAAGCACCAATGTGCTGATGGAAACCATGAGGCATGCCTTTGCATTCAGAAGGACTCTTAATGCACTTATGGTTAATCACATGGATAAATCTCTCAGTGGCTTCCAGCCAGAGTGAGCAACAACAGCAACGATCCCCACGCTTCCCCATGGGCTGACGTGCTCACCACATGAATGGGAAGTAATCCCTGAGATAAGTACATATGTTTTTTTCTTAGTCCCCCAAACAAACAAACAAACAAACAAAAAGGTTGTTATCAAGGTAGAACCATTAAACTATCTGCCTGTGCCAGGCTGGATGGAAAAACAAGCAGCAGGTGAGCAGCTTGCAGAGCTGCTTTTGCTTGGTGATGGCTGCAGGAGCCTTGGGAGTGTGGGTGGAGGGAGGGTGAGCCTGGTGCTGTTCATAGGTCTTTGGTTTTACTAAGAATCTGTGGTTTTTGTTTTGTTGTTGTTTTCATTGGCTTTTATTTTCTAAGGCCAAGATCAAGACACGTACAGCAGGTATGTGTATGTCTGAGAGGCACAGCCTTGCTCCTGATGACACGTCAGAGGGAACTGAACTACAGCCCTGTCTCCGTGTTCCAGCTGGACACACTAGGAGATGGGAGCACTCGGTGCAGGTGGAAAAGTTAATTTTAAGAAATCTAATAACGTGGGCCAACAGCACATGAAGGCCTCTCTCCAGAGTGGTCTCTCAGCCCTTGTACATACCACGAGGCACTGACTTCAATTCTTCTTCAAAACTGTCTTTTACAAGTCAAGTCTTGTCTTCTCTTAGGAGAGTGCCCACATTAGCAAAGCCAGTAAGTGGGACCCGTGAGAGGTTACTGGCAGCCCTTCACAGCGGATTCGTCTGCACCCACCCAATTTTCCATGCATCTGCAGGGGCTAGATCAGCTTCTTGTGATTCATTTTAATCTGGCACAAAGAAGATGTTTGCTGAAGCCTGATGTAAAACACCCACATATGCTACCATTATATAATATGAATCTAAGAAGATTAAAATATCCGGTCTGAGGAAACACACGCACGTATGTATCTGTGCGTTTGTATACAGTCCGGGGGCTGGCAGGGTGGAACTGAGAGTAAAGCTGCTCAGCAGAAACACTGAACTTGCACTTGGTAGTTTGTACACGCCGGGAAAATGATGCACATACCCAGTGCACAGCACACGTGCATGCTCTGCGTTTGGAGGTGCATCATTAGCTACCAAAAGTAAATATGGTTATGTGGTTGGTGCATTTTGCCAGTGCATCAGCATGAAACAACAAGTTAAACAAAGACATTCCCTGAATTACGCTTGACCTGCCAGCTTATGGCAAGATACCACTCACACAATGAAAAAATGGAGTGGATGCAGGCCCTCAGACCACCGAGCATCTTCCAGTGGCCCTGTGGCTGAGAGCTTCACCTCCTGCTGCCCGCAGCACTCATGCGTTCCCGGGCAGTAAATGGATTTGCTGCATCTGTCGCCTCCTCCTTGCTGCCATCGATTCTTATTGCCTTGCTAAATATAGCCTGGCCTCCTGGAGCTTTTCATTCTGATTTTTCCTTTATTTTTTTATTTATTTTTTTTCTGCAGTTAAAGGCACCGTACACAGCAGGTGGCTCGAGGAGCAGGGGCTGGATGACCTACTGCCAGAATTAGGGGTGGTTTATCTCACAGATCTTACACAGCAGCCGCGAACGGCCACGAGTGGGGTGTGCCCGGGTGGGGGGGCCGTACCGTGGAGCCCCCCACACACACTCGCGAGACCGGTGGGGCCACGCAAAACCCCCCTTTTCCACATCCCTCCCCTTCGGCTTTCCGCCGAGGCCATTCATGAAATGGCGGCGTGACGCGAGGGGCGGCCGCGGGCCGGGCCCCGCCCCGGGGCTATGTAAGGGCCGGGCCGGCTGTGGGGCGCGGAGCCGAGCGGGGCTGTGGGGCTGCTGTGGGGACACCGACACCAGGCTCGGGGACTGCCTCTGCTGGGGCTTCATGTCCGTGCTCTGCCCCCTGCCCTGGTGAGTGCGAGCTTGCCGTGGGGCGGCTGCTTGCATGGGGTGGGGAGGGTGTGAGTGGGGCATCGCGGGCTGGCGATGTGGCAGCGGGTCGTGATATTTTTTATCGTGATGTTTCTATCGTGATATTTCCATCCCCGCTGGCGGCACGGCTGCGCCCGGTGGCCCGAGGGGGTAACGCCGGGGGGTGCGGGCTGGGGTGACTCGGAACGGAGCATTAAAAAACAAAGCAAAACAGAAAAAAACACCCTGAAACCAACGCTTGTGGTTGTTCGTGGTGCCCCCCTAGGGACAGGGCTGGAGGAAATGGGGTGAAAAAGCGGCCCCGCTGCTGCTGAGAGCTCGCTGGGTGTTGCTGAGCCGGGAGTGGGGAGCGCTGCTGGCGGGGTGCGGGGATGGAGCACCTGGTTCGCGAGGTGCAGTGGTTTGTCCATCCCTTTCTATAGGGGTTGGCAGCGCATGTGGGGAAAACACGGCCGTACAGGAAGGAAGGGACCAGAAATAGATTGCTGACGGCCTCTTCTGCCTTCTTTATTTTTCTGACGTTACTTAAAGCTCGCTTAGCTCTTCTGAGATCCTCGGGTCATGTGAACGCTGTCTTTTGTTCCCAGCCCCGATTATCTGAGATCAGCTGAAATGACTGAAGTGATGATGAACACCCCAGCTATGGATGAGATCGGGCTGAGCCCCCGCAAGGACGGCCTGTCGTACCAGGTGGGTGCTTCGCTGGCTGCTTGGGGGGCGATCCCCTAGGGAATCGCTCGGGACGGGCAGCGGGTTTGGTCTGGGGTGCTCTTCTGTGGCCTTACCTTGTAGCGGGTCTTTTGGTGGCGAGAATCCCAGTGCAGAGCTCTTCCCTGGCAGATGTGACACAGCCTGCACAGAGGCAGTTGCTCTGAGCATGCAGCCTAACGAGGTGTGCTGCTGGACGCCTGCATATTTATGTCTGAGAAATGAGCCACAAGCCTGTAACAGTGCACCGGAGCATGAAATCAGCTGAACTTTGGGCCATAGCGCAGGCCTCCGGTAGAAGCTGAAGATGTGCAGAGGGGAAATGAGTGTGTATTGCTTTTTTTTTGGTCAGAATTCTGTGTCTGAATAGTGCAAGTTGTTTGTTTTTTTGCCTGTGTGGGGAAATAGCTGTTCTGCTTTAGTGCTTGAGTTAGTGGAAAGTGTATGACCTTGCCTTCCTCCACTACAGAGGGAGCATGTGGTAATGAGAACGGCTGCTAAACCTGAAGCAATCGGGCTGGTCTATGCCAGATGTTCAAACCATTGTCTTAATGGGTCACCATGTGAAGAAGTCTAACCAAGTCGTATGAAATGTTTCTATTATCCAAACTTTCCAGTGAGAGTCAGTCTGGGTGCCTGGCTTGTTCTAACAGTTGCTTCAGTGAGGTTTTCCCCAAGTGCTAATGACCTTGATTAGTCTGTTTAGGTTAAGTAGGAGACAGGCCTCTTTGGTTTTGAGTGGATCATCTGAACCTGAAAGCGTTTTGAGTCATAAATGCTGATAACTCATATCTATGCAGGGCTTATGCATCTTAGATTCCCTCTCTGAAGCAGTCTAGTCATAGATGGCTCTTTCCAAATGCCTGCAAGAGCTGGTAAATACCTGCTAGTGCTCCGCTTTGTTGTCAGCCAGACTGATGGTAGAAAGGGCAGAGATACAGAGGGCAGATGCTGATAAGGCACTGGCAGTGTGTGGGCTGTGGCTGAGGGTTCTGCCTCTAAATCAGGTTAGTGTAAAGAGGATTGAAGAAACGGCTGCGGCCTTCCTCTGACTGCTAGGCTGAAAATGTCACAGTGCAAAGTGAGCTGGTTGAAAGCATCCTTCAACAGTTGAAAACTGAAGTTAGAATAGCAAAGACAAATCGAATGCAAATGGTACTGTGAACTCTGTTCTGTCTCAGGGTTTGTCAGTCCTTGCTTCATCCTGCTGATGGAGAGTGTTTGGTACATGGAAAATTATATGCTAGTCTGAGGGCTGTAGTGTAATAACTTAAAACCAGACAGGGCTAATAGAGCATGACTGCTTCTGCACTGAGGATTGGTCTAAGCTGCAACATCTTTTGCTGATCTGCAGAGCTGGGCACTAACAATGTAAGGGTGATAGCCCTTCTCTATTAGAGACCAAAAATATCTCCAGACTGGCAGAGGCAAGCTTTTAGTTTCTAAAGTGTCTCTTGTTCTAGTAGTAGAACATGTCATCTGTGTAGTAAAGTAAATACATCAAACTGAGGTTCAAAATGTTGCCTTTTGGGCTGTGCAGAGCAGGGTCTGCCTGATGACTGGTCTGTAGGGTACTTGGGGTGAGCATGGGGGCTGCTTCTACCACCACATGTGGACATGAGACTCCTTTGGATCAGAAAAGGGGACACAGAAGTTTTTCTAGAATTGTGAAGCAAGTTAGAATCTGCTGGAGACAGACTTGACTTGCAGACCATACTGTTTCAAAGTATTTTTGTTTTCCAAGCAAAGACCTGGAAGTAAACTGAGGAAACAACCGCCTCCAGACTATAAACTCCAGCAATCTGGTTCTTCCGTCCTGTGGAGTTCACTGAACTTCAGGGCTCCTGGCTGTCTCCCTAGTTATTTTTCTGAGGGAACTTGACTTGTTTGCTTTTTCCTTCTGCCTCTTCCACTCCTTGCTTCTGTTTATAGTCTGAAATGTCTGTCCAGACATCACCTGAAGGTATGCACCCCCCAGTAAAACTTCCCAGTGTTCTGTGGGCTGACCACTGCTGCTCTTTAAGCACTGATGTGAAAATCCAAACTGCAGAAACCTCATGCCTGCGATAACAGAGTTGCCCATACAGACCTAGTAATTTGTATGCAGTTTCACTTGCAAAATGTGCTGTCTTGGCATAGTTACCTTTTTCCGGTTAACGTGCAAGATGCTTGCAAGCAGATCTGCTAACTTCAAAACCCTTCAATACAGAGCAGTTTTTATTCCTGTATTTGCAAGACAAAGTTGCTCTCTGGGCCCTCTGTAGATGGTGGATGTGAATGGTGAAATCTGGGCATGAGTCTCAGAGCACGGGGAGGCATAAACAGAACAGAAGATGCAGATGAGGAGATGATGTCATGCTGGGTCTTGTGCCTGCAGTGAGGAGCTATTTCTGGATCTTTAATAGATATCCCATAATTCCCAAGGGACTGCTAAACAACAAAAAAAAGCCAAACCAACTCATTGAAATGCAGCTGATGGTTCAAGATGCCCCTGCTGCAAACGGATGTACCTACAGAGGGCTTTTTCCCCTTCCTGCCTGGCAATCTCTGGAGGGCTGGGCCTTTTCCATGCCAGTTGGAGCTAATGTACTGTATTAGGACTGTACTGTATTAGTGTTGTACTAGCAACAGGTATACCTCTTCTCTGAAAAGCCTCATCAGCACGATGCCTGCTTGTCCTGTAACACCATTTTGCAGCAGCGTGGATGCTGCTACTGATATTAAGGCTGGCTTAATCATTTCACTGAACTGTTGTTAAAACAGTACCTTCACCTGAATCCCACGTTGTGTCTTGAAAGTGGAACCGGTTCTGGGCACAACTGAGAACGCTTTGCCCAAAGTGTTTTACATGAATGATGTGTCCTAAGCTAAGCATGATACTCTGCAGCCCAGCTAGCTGGTCCTGTGGGGCCTCAGGCTCCCTTTTAAGGGACTGGCATGTGGAATCTGAGCTTGCCTAATGCAATCAGCTGGGGTTTGGTTGTCATGGGGAGCTTGAGCTCTTTAAGTCATGATCACATCATGCTGGGATCTGTCTAGGTTAATCACAGCCACAGTTAGCTGCAAATTGCGTCAGACTGACTGAATCTAGGTAAATAGGCTTACTGCTCCATCCAGTGTCCGTGGCAAAAGCTTGGGCTTCCTGTCTTGTTGGGAAAACTGGTGCTGGTGAATGCAACCTCTTCACCCGTCCCTGAAGCACTGACTTTCTCAGGAGCTGTGGTGTTCAGCGATGGGGGACTTGAGCTGCATCAGTGCAGAGAACAGAGATGTACATCTAGCTTCCCAGCTAAACTGGGGAGAGGGAAAGCAGTAGTTCAGTGGGTTTGGATGCAAAAGCCTGCATCGTGAAGCAACCAACATGTTGCTGACCTGGGGTCTAGCAGAAAAGGATGGAAGTTAAGGTTCCTCTCATTTGATTGCAAGGTGCTACTTATCTGTGTAGCCTTGGCTTCTCCTGGGGAAGTCCTGTGTTAGGGCTGGTGCTTGCCATTGTCAGGAGGTCTTCAGACTGGGCTGCGGAATTTGGTAAATACAACTGAGCTTAGGATAACTTGATCTTCCACTGTACGTAGCACATTTGATGCAGTTACTAGCCAAAATCCTCAGGCTTAATTATTTTAGGATGAATTAATGTTTATTCCAGGTCTTGGACCTTAACTGAAGGCATGAGCAAGATCTGGAATGAGTAGAGCCCTAACTAATATGTTCAAATCTACCCTCTGTAAAAGAATGTTCCGCTGAAATTCAAACTGAGGACAAACAGCTAATCATAACATCTCAGTGCATGTTTTTTCCTCCCTCCTTGATGTCTCATTACTCTGGAAAATTATGATGCATGAAGTTTCCCTGCCACTGTCCCCAAAGACAGGGCAATGTGTTTGTGACTGGGGAGTTGTCATAGCTCATAAACCTGAGTCACACACTGTGTGCATACTAGATGGAGCTCGGTTTCGAGTCATGACTACTGCATGAGTGAAACTTAGCAGCATTACTTCTTGTAACTGGAAAATTTCTCCAAAAAGCACACTGAGATGATTTAAATATTTCCTGGAATGAACTTGCTGTGCTTCTTAATGGCAGCAGAGTTTTATTTCAATAACTTAATATTAGAAATCAGAATTTTGACTTGATGCTGCTCAAGAGGCACAAAACTTACCTTTTAGTATTCAGAGCAGTGGTATGTGTATGTCAGGGTATATCCTGTACCTGAAGTGATAGGCCTCTGCGTGCAGACCTTCATGTCTTACGTTAGTAATACCACAATGAGGTAAAGCTTTCCACCAAAATGGTAACTTAATTTTGAAAGATCTTACCTTAGTCTCCCTAAAGCTGGAACAGTTTTCAGCCTGTATGTGTAGGGAGGCAAGCATTTGAACTATTTGTGTTGGTATGAAGTATATGTTTGAATTTACGAGTGTCACTTGGATTATGGTAGCTCTGAACTAATCTTCTTAATTGTCTGACATCTCTCCTGCTTTTGGTGTTTTTCCCTGTGAATGCTTAGAGAGGGTATGAGCCTCCCCAGGGCAAAGGGAACTTTCCGTTCTTGTTGCCAAGACTTCATTCAAGGGTAGCAGAGCCAGATCATCTGAAACAAAGCAAATATGATCTTCAGAAAATCATTTCAAGCTTTCATTTTAAACACTGCTTTCACTACCCTTTCCATCCTGAAAGACAGCAGTTCCCAAAACATAATCTGGAGAGGCTTGTGAAAACCAGTCTTGCTGCAAGCAAGAAGCTACACTGAACAGCATACACATGTGCTTAGTACTTAGAGATAGAAGAAGACTCTTGCCACAGGCCAAGATTTGGGACACTGCCACGGAACTGGGAATACACTGAAGCAGTTGTAGTACCTTACCAGGTATATACCTGATGATAATACCACTGAATTACATCTGCACTTGCTTATAGCTAGCCTTCCCAAACAACCAGTTGGTGGCTGTCATTTGTCCCCCATCAAGTAACATAGGTCAGCAGCAGGCATCTGGTACAGCTGTGTGCAAGGCGGCTCCCTCTGATAAATGTGGGGGAGAAGCTAAGCCATCACTGCTGTACTCTCCGGGTGATGGGGAGATGAAAAGTCTTTCCCTCAGGTGGATGAGCAAGCAGAGAAGCTTGCAGACAGGTTTTGTTAGACAAGCTGTCCTGGCTGTTGTGTAAAAGGGTTCAGAGCTAGCAGGTCAGATCTGAGCCTGCTGCATCCTCGCTGAGAGGGGGAATTCACTACAAGTTTTTTCAGAGATTTTTTTTCCTTCCCATTGTCTAAAACTGGAGTAGGACCAGATTCTGCATATGGGAGCAACAAATGCAGCGTGGCCCTGCTGGTGTGGGACAACAGAAAGCTGGTGCTTGCTGATCTTCATAAAAAGAGCCTGGCAGCTCTGCTTAATTTGGGGCTGACCTAGGAGACTTTTCCATACCATTTCCCTGAATGTGCAAGCAGTCTTAATCTGAAAACCACTTCCCTTCAGTCCTTGTACTTGGCCTGCAGTGCTGTCCTGCTTGTCATATGCTAGGAAATTTGCCTTTGTATAATTTTTCCATTGACTGTCCACACCCCTTGAAAATGCAGTTGCAACATCTCACTTCATGCTGCTTCTATGATTAAAAGACATGACTTAGTGGAAAAAATCTTGACCTTCTTAGGTTTGGCCTGTCCTGCAACTGTTTGAGATAAGATTGTGCTGGTTTTTTATTTAAAAAAAAAAAAAAAGCTGCACACCACATTTCAGGGCTGTTTGTTTTTTAAGGAAATGACTACTACTTAGTTTCTGGAAAAAAAATAAAAATTGGCAGGCTAGGTCAAATTGGAGCAATTTATTTGAAAATAATATGCTTAAAATGATACCAGTCAAAGGTTAGTTTAATTATTATACTGCTATTTTTCTTGCACAGGAGGCTATTTTAGTGGACATTATCAGTTTATATAACCTCATGAACCACACTTCTTTTTCCATTGCAACTTTCTAAACAATGTAATGTCAAGGGTATTTTTTTTTCCTATCCTGAATTTAGATGACTTGATGCTTAAGAGCCATCAACTGTATTTCCAGTAATGCACTAGGTGTCTGAAACTGTCTTTGGCCAAGTGGTAGCCACAAAGCTTCAAGAAACAGTTACGGTCTCACTTACCCTGGGAGTGATTAATAGCAAGTAACTCATGCTGCAACACCCATATGAAGGTGTCTTTGTTCAAAAGACCTCACTCGCCCTTGTGCACGTGGAAAGCACGTGGATGGTGGGTGCTATAGTGGGAACTGGTCTTCTATCATTGTCCCCAGGACAAAGTGGCTGTGTAAGAACTTGTGTATTAAGTTGTAAGTCATTTTCCTGAGTATCTGGTCCTGAAGTTACCTTGACTTCGCATCAAGTAGCTGTCTGGCCTTTTCACTAACCTGGTTCACACAAAGATTGGGATTTAAGGGAGAAATATGGCTAAATACTAGAAGACTTATTATTGATGAGGTAATGGTGTGGTTAATAGCTGCTAGGTTGAAGAACAAGTTAATTGGGTGGTGTTCCAGTTTAAAATTTGGGTCAGGCTTTCTGGAATTGGTGGGTACCTGTATGGTTGGCATGAGGAGCATGGTGCTTTATGGTTAATGCTTAAGGCTTCAGGACAGGGAACCTGCTTTTGCAGCTTTTCTCACCCAGCAGTTCTCTGGGTGAGGTAGGGCTTGATAACCATTCTTCTAGCAGGGCATCTTTTTTTTTTTTTTCTGTTCGCGCTGCCATTTAGTCACATAAACCTGTTGTTAGTGCTCCGCTGCAGTGGCAGACTTTCTTGTACCTGCCTCAGTTTTTGGTGGGATCAAAGCCTGTAGTCCAGTGGCACTACCAGTGAGTGTGGGCCCTGGTGCTGCTGCCGGCTGTGAACACATTTACCCTGGCAAGCTATGGCTGGGAGGGAAGGGTTAAGGTATTACTGTGTACCTGTAGGGGCTGGAGACAAGAAGGTCCTTATTTGTTGCACTGGAGTACATAATTCCTGGCCATGCCACAGATACCTTCTGCCATAAGGAATATGGTCCAGTTTCCAACCCTTGGTCTGGTCTCTAACCATTCCACAAAATAAGTATCTTCCTGCTGAATTTCACTTCTGATGTGTGGCAGCTGAAGCATGCAGAACACTGCCAAAATATCCAAAATGCAGCTGAACTTATCTGCCAGGCTGGTGCTATTGCCCAGCAGTTGTGCCAGGCACAGGCCCGTGTGGCAAGGGTCAGGACTGCTACAGTGCTGTGCTGCTCCGTGTCTCCCTCCCCTTCTGATGGCAGTGCCTGGAGCACAAGTCTGTTCTCGTGTGTAGTTTGGCCAGCAGCAGGAAATGAGATCTCAGATTTGCAGACTGAGATATCTCAGTTTGCAAAATCAGGAGCACTCATGCAAAAGCTGTGGCGGAGGGGTTGAGGCTTTCTGGATGAATAGCCAGAAAAGCAGGGGCCTGTTTGGTGAGCCCTATCCAAGTAAATGTATGCCTTGGAAGAAGGCCTCTGGGCAGTGCTTGTTTGAAGCAATCTGATGTTATAGGAAGTTGAGGAGTTCTTCTCATCACTTAGTTGTTTATCTTGTGTCCGGACACTAATCCACCCTGAAGACCAAGTGTCTTGAGAGTTGTTTTTTGTCTCAGGCTGCTTGACAGCAGCTCCTCTCACAGACTCTTTCTTGGCTCTTTCAGATCTTCCCCGATCCCTCTGACTTCGACTGCTACTGCAAGCTGAAGGACCGCCTGCCCTCCATCGTGGTGGAGCCAACAGAGGGCGATGTGGAGAGCGGGGAGCTAAGATGGCCGCCGGAAGAGTTCCTTGTGCAGGAGGAGGACGAGGAGGAGGAGGAGGAAGAAAACTGTGAAGATGCAAAGAAGGACAACAAGGAGCAATAAATGGCTTCTAGGGAAAGGCAAGGGACTGCACCCTTCTAAAGGAAGAGCCACACTTTTTCGAAAGGCTTTTTAAAGGAAAAAAAAAAAGACAAGTTCAACTTTGCACCTGCAAGATCTTAGTTTTTTTGTATTCTCTGTATTGAGAACTGAAGCCCTCGGTGTCAGCAGACCTTCTGAGGAAGGAAGTGTCGCAGAGAAATGTTTGCTGTTCTTGAGATCACTATCTGTATTTTTCCAAGGTGGAGACAGCAGTGAAATTCCGAGCACGTGGTGGAGGGTGACCACACAAGGGATGCTGGAGGGGGGAGCGTGGGGATGGAGGAGTGCAGAGGGAAAGCAAGCACAGCAGTGCTCAGCTGTGAGCTGCCTCTGACCAAAAGCCTGAGAACAGAGGAGTCATCTCTCAGATCTGCCTTTCTTAAAGCTTCCATTTTGTGTGTCTGAAGATAGAAGGGTGTCCATAGCGAAGCATCGCTAAATGCTCTACTGCTGAGGGGCCCGTAGCTCTCTCCAGTTCAGCACCTCCTAGAGTCATGTCGGAGTCATACATCCATAGGAGTAGTGGGCTTCTTGCTCTCGAGCCTGTACCAGTCACTTTCCTAAAGCTGGTTTTTCCCCCTCAGTTTGCCTTTAGACCTTTCGGTGCTGAACAGCTGTATTTGCAGGGTGATGTTAGGCTGCTGCTTGTCATCTCTGCTGCTGCAAGGATCTAGTCTATCTTGCAGGTGGTTAGCATGAGGTAGTGCAAATCCAATGTAAAGACACGTTCTGTTTGCAGCATGAGCTCATGTAGATTTGAACACCTTGGATTTTTCTCTCCTATTTGCCAAGGCTGCTGCTGTTGGTCTTGTCTTGTTTCTATGCCCAAAGCTACAGGGTGGGGATTACACCTGCTCGCCTTGGTGTCTGAGGCTGTAGGGTTTCATATCTCCTACTTGCTGCATCATGGGCTTGTGAGGGTTGGGTCGAGGGATCTCCTTCAGCTTTGAATTGCAGGGCCTCTCATACCCTGGCAGTGCAGGGCAGGTTTGGCTGCTCCTGTAGGAACCTGCAGAGGGGGGAGTGCTGCCAGAACTGGAGGTAACCCAGAGGTTAGATGCCAGGTCTAGGGTGGATTATCAGTGGGAAGGGTGAGGGCTGCTGTGCTGTTTAAAGAGTATTATTAGCCTGAGTATCCTGAGATAGGATGTCTGCTTTGTGGCATGGGTGAAACATTTGTAGGTGTTTAATGAAATGCAGATTGGTTTGCAAAGTCTGTGGTTGTCCTTATTTACCATATCCTGCTCCAAGGAGGAATATCCTGTCTCTGGGGAGGAGGCAATTCTGCTGCCAAACAGGGTAACCCACTGTTTTCCTGGAAAGTGATGCTCTTGTGGCTTTGTGGATCAGCTCAGGGAGCCAGTTGCTCTTGGAATAGGATGAGAACAGTTACTACCTAAACCAAATCTGGAGTCACAGAAGAGGAAAAGAAATGTCAAGGCCTTAACCAAACTTTCATAATAATCCCGATGCCACCCCCCTTTGCTTATAACAGGTTTCATTTTTAAAATATATTTGAACATGTGTATTTGTATTTTTAATACCTCATAAGTAGTTAAGTGCTGGTGGGGGTTGGGAACTACTTTAAAAATGTTGACAGGATTGTTTCAGTCTTTGTGTTCAAACATAATGGCAATAACTTATCAGCTCTGCATCACTGTTTCAGACAGATATGAGTTTGGAGATGAGTTAGCACAAAGCAGGACAAACACAGTGTTCGTACACTGCAGCTGGTCTCTAACCTAGTGATGCAGCCCTGATTATACGTTCTCCTTGACTGTCTGGGTGGATGGTTCATCACCGAATGGTCATGATGTAGTGATGCTACTTTGACAATTGTTTCAGCTGTTATATCTGTAACACTTGTTCTAGTCTTGCTGTCTTAATGGAATGAGCTTGTACACCTGTATACCAGCCAATTGTCCTATTTCTAAGTGTTACTCTGTTGGTCTCAGGCTGTACCACTAAGTCAAAGCTATATATCAAAGATAATACCATGTTGCAGCAATGAGATGGCAATCCTTGGACTTCAAACCTGCTGTCTGCCCTAAAGACTCGTGTAGTTCTGTCTGCATCCTTTTTTGGAAGTATTGTGTATATTTCTATTTGTCGTTGAATGCATCTAAAGAACAAAGCACTCCAGTAAAAATTCCTCCTGTTGTATGATATACATTCTATATTTCTGTAATTCTTTTTTGAGCCTCAGGGAGAAGCTAGCATTTTTTTCAAACTACATTTTTGTCACTGTGACAGTTGTAAATAAAGTTTGAAAATGCTTTCCAAACATACTGGCGTTGCTCCTACTGCTGGGGTGGGCTTGGATAGCCAAATTTCCAGGTAATGACCAGTGCTTGTGTGTCAGGTATGAGGGGTGCTGACTTGCAAGGCTAATGCAAATATCCTAAAGTACTCATGTCTATCAGGTTGAGGCTGCCCTTTGAACATGGGGGAACTCGTGTTTCGTGTATCTGGTTCACCTAAGAGCATGTGAGCCTGAATCAACTTGGAGGGTGAGGGACAGTGTCTTTGCCTTTCATGTTTCTATAGTTGGTTGTTGCTGTGTGAAAGGCTGCAGCAAAACTGTTCAATTTGCATTGTCCTGGAATTAAATTTTGTCTTTATAAACTTACAGATTAGATATGGATTTAAGATTATATAGTTCTATCTGTAATCCATATCTAAACCCTTAGCTGACTGCATGAAATTGTGGAGAGGTGAGGTTATTCTTACCTGTTCTTCTTACTACTAGTAGTAATACAGTACCTGCACGTGAGAGCAATCACTGTGCCCTAAATCCTTGCTTAAGAAGGAGAATTTGAACTGTTAATGATTTAAACAAATGATGTCTTTTTGCTTGTGTTTGACTGGACAGGAAAGGAGCAGCGTCAGAAAAGCGAAGAGCTGGTCCTGGACCCAGTGGAAAGCACTGCAAAGTTTAATATCACTCTGCTTCCCCCACAGTCAGCAGGCATGCCAGCTATGTGTAAAAGCATTTCTAGATTGCTCTACTGAAGTCAGCGTGAGGTGGCCAAAACAAAAATGAAAGCTGCTGTGTGGTGTTTGTAGTAGACGGAGGGAAGAAGCTTCAGGCCCAACACCAAAAGGGGGAACTGAGCTCAGAGAAACCTGCAAACTGTGTCACTTTGCTTAGAAAATGCCTTGGGCTGGTGGTAGCACAGTTTGAACTTGCTGATGAGCACACCTGGAAAAAAATATCAGAAGAGAGAACACTGCAGGCAGCTGTTAGGTGCTACTAAAGGTCCTTGGAGGCCCAGTACATGTCTGAAGGGTTGGATGTGCAGCTGGGATGCACCCTGTGCCTCAGTTGCCTTTTTGCAGCTCCTGATGCTTCTTGGGGGAAGCCCAGCTGGAGGAAGATGCATGCA
This sequence comes from Aythya marila, assembly GCF_965140915.1. NCBI lineage: Eukaryota > Metazoa > Chordata > Aves > Anseriformes > Anatidae > Aythya > Aythya marila. Next base: position 17,172,597 of record NC_139044.1, read on the forward strand.
GGGCTGTAGTTTGTAATGCTGCAGTGTGAGCTGAAGGCTTGGGGTGGTGGTTTGTAACGGCCTGGTGTACTTTGAGTGCCAAAACTGAGGACAGACCAGCTGGGAAGTAGCCTGAGAGAGAGTCTGAACATTTATTTCTTCATGTATGAGCCTATAATCCTTGCTAGTGAAATATCATTAACAGAAATGACCGTGGTGGGCCAGAACCAATAAATCCACCAGCCATCGCAGCAGGCAGCAGTTACAAGTGAGGCCCAGCAGCGTCAGATACACTGTGCTGAGAGACTTGGGTGGAAGCACAGAGCAGGGAGGGAAGCCACAAAGGAAACATGCACCGAGCACTTGTTCACTGCCAGCTCTGTAACCACACAGTGTTACCGTAGCAGCAACCATCAGCTTCATCTGATAAAAATAAGCAAGCAAGTCAAGTGTATGAGAGGGAGAGGATGTCAGAAGCCAAGCACAAAAATGTCACAGCAGCCTCGCTTTTATTTTCAACACTTCCTTCTTTACTCTGTGGTCAGTGAGCTCGGTGGCCAGGTATTTCTCACACAGCCACAGCCCTGGATCCTCCAGGCTCCCACTGGCTGATGATGCTTTTGGCTCCACGAAAGTGAGGATGGCTACAAGCTGTGCTCATGAAGGAAAACAGGGTGGATGAATTTCAAGTACTTTGAAATCTTCCCCACAGGTTGCCTGCATCCAGCAGCCTGAGCCAGGCAGGTTGCAATCAGCTCAACTAATATTTGTCAGGCATAAGCCTTCCTGAGCTATGTTTGACAACTCTTTTCCATTGGGGTGTTGCCAGAGCTGTGGCTGTCGGGTCTGCTGCTTTGGGTGCTGCCTTTTGGGGTGAGGACTGGCTCCCTTTCAAACAGTGCCTACCTGGGGACAGGGACAGTCACCTCTGTTGTGTGGGGTAGAGGTGAGCTGGCTGAGGTCAGGCAGCTGTGCAGGCTGCATTGGTTGAACCATTCACCACCTGCAAACAGCCCCAAGTGGGAAAACCCTTTATAGTGTGCTGAGAGTGTCCTCCCTAGTTTCTTCTGGTAACATCTGCTGCTGGAGTAATGGGCTCTGCTGCAATCTCTGCCTTGCTTCATCTAACAGCTAAACCTCCAGCTATTGCTGACCTCTGTAGAATATTTTTGGCCACAGCTCATATGAGGTATAATATTTAACTGAAGTGAGCACTCAGTGCTTTATAGAGACTTTCCATACCTTTCTTTTCCAACATATCTTAGACACTTGTCTACATGAAAGGTTGGGCGAAATAGCAGTAGGTTTTGAGAAAACTTGGTAAGAAAAAATATCCAGAGCTACAGTTCTCTGGGCAGATGCTGTATTTGAGTTTTGCTCTGGAAGCAAGTGAAAAGCTCCCAGTCATAAGCACCAACACCACCTCACACCCTGGCACTGGGCTAGTCACGCAGAGGTGCCTTCATCTTAATTAATACCTGGTCATCTAGCCTGAGATAATTGTTTCATCTCTTCCTGTGCTCCGCAGAAGGAGATAAACACCACCAGAAGGTGATTAATTTTAATAGCCTATCTGGAAAGAATCACTTTATGGAGGTCCTCTGGCTCTATCTAAAGAGAAGATGTAGATAACCGGGTAGTTTGCATGCCCAGCTCTTGAGTAACTGAAGCTAGGCTAGCTGAACCTCCACCCTAATTTCCTCTCTGCTCTTCTCTTGTTGGGCTGGTGTCTTCATGTGTCGATGCCTCTGTTTCCATAGCTTAAAGATGTCTGTCCACCCACAGCCATCCATTCAGCATGAGCACTGTCAGCTGAGGCAGGCCAAACCCCATGAACTTCCTGTTCCTCAATCACCATGAAAACAAAACAATAAAATAAAATAAATAAAACAGCAGAGTGTTGATGAAATAAGATGAAAAGGTGAAAATACCACAAAGGATAATGGGATGAATGAATATGGCAAGAATGAGGAATGAAGATGGAGGGGGTAGCAGGAGGGACTGCAGGGACAATATCTGAAGGTTTATGCCATTAGCATGCTTCTTATGCTGGCTTAGCTTCTGGAAGCCCTTCTGCTCCATAGCCATGTCCCATTTGGGCACGCTCATACCCATATTTGTAGTAGATCCCATTGACTTCAGTGAGATTTAACCTCATGCTGAATGCTGGGCATGTGCTTAAGGTGGTCCCTGAAGCATGAGAACTTTCTCTGGGTGTGGTCACATAACATGGACCTTCCTTCAGCCTTGAAAGCATGTGGTTTAAGCAGCATCAGTCTCCCTTTGGGAGAAATCAGTCTGAAGCATAAGAAAATGAAAGGGTTTGTGAACTCGGATGCATTTTCTGAGCTGTCTGAACTCAAATGTAGCTAGAAAGGCTCACAGACCCCTGAACTTCATGAAGCTCATTCTACCTGAGCCGATAGGAGCAGTTGGACTGGGCAGATTAAATGTACTCCCCATCTTTTGACTTTGGCACAACTGGAGTGCCTGATTCTGGCTGCTCCCTTGCTTCCATGTATGTGGGCTGTAGACAGGCCCTTGACCACACCGTTGTCTTTTTGCAGACAGCAAAAAAAAGTGACAGACAAATACAATCTCCTTACCAGGAATTCTTTGCCTGAATTATTCAGAAAGATTTATTCTTTCCACTCCAATTTCTCATACTAAAATGTTGCCAACTGAGATATTTCTCCTGGGCATTTTTCTGCTCCCATGTGTTCCAGTCTGGATGCTGTTGGTGATGGCTCATCTGTGCAAGTTGGCTAGATCAGAATCTGTGATTGATCTTTTAACCTCCTCCTTTGCTGAGACCTTGCAACCAGTGGTAGCAGACGTCCCAACAGGGAAGGAAATAAGGGGACCACCAGCACGGCAGAGCAGTCTCCCCTGTCTCCTCACTAAATGCAGGCTTTGTAGCACCCTTTGAACCATTTTGTAGGATAAAGACCTGTGAGAGGTGGTAAGTAGCAGATTGCCACTCACTCTCCAGCCAGCTGCAGTTAAGTGGCAATGTAAGTGTGGTGAAATGTTCTCTGAGCAGGGAAAGACACTGTAAAAGCACAGCAGGAGAAGTATCATCAGTGAGGATGGTCTTTTCAGTTTGTCTGAGTTGATGCCTGCCTAGCCATGACTAGAAAGAGAAGTGAGAAAATGTTGCCTCTGAGGTTTTGTTTCATGTCCTGCCTGATGTTTGCTGTGCTTTGTAAAGACCCAGTCTGGAGCTACTTCAATGGAAATGATGGAGTGTTTGAAATGAGGATGTGTGGAAGTGCTTGCAGGTTTAGGGCTTATTTCCCTTGCTTAGCTGCCCCAGTCTCCAGACAAATGCCAGCCATGAAAAACAACTGCCAAAGTTTTGTCTGTGACCAAAACAGAGCGAAGGACCAGCGTGAGGACAAGTTACTGACAGGAGCTGATAACAAGCTGGCTTTGCTAATTACTGTTTTTAAAGTCCAAAGTAATTGGAAAAAATGACTGAAGTTACAGTTCACACACCAGCTATGAGAAAAAAAAAGCTGACTGGAATGTCTGAGTCACCGCCCCGTACACTCCTAGTTGCACAGAGGAGCACGGCTTATGCCTGCAGTGTGCAGTACCAGTGTGTGGAGATGCCTGGAGAAGCCTGCTGGCTACTACCAGGGATGTTGCTTGCCAGAAGATTTGAGACTGGGTGGGATGATCCAGTGGGTTGTGGTTGAGAACCTGGTGAGGTCCGTTGTACATCACAGTGCGCCTGTGTGCTGTACGTGAGCAGCCACCACAGCAAAGAGATGCTACTCTGGTGGCTTTTAGACCATATAAAACCCCAGTGCTCTAAGGCATCTCAGAAGAGCATCTCACAGGGCATGTGTCTGGGATGCTGGGCTACATAAAGATGTCCTGCCCCCAGGTGACCTCCTGAGGTGCTGGTCCCAAGGTGGTAGGCAGAGTTCAATGGCAAAGGCAGTGCCAGCCCCTGTAATGGGGCATGCAGGTGGTACTTTTCCTGGATTACCTTTCCACCCAGGTGACTGAGCTTTCTCAACAAAGCATGCAAGCAATTAAGGAGCTGAGGCCTCATTAGGAAAAAAAATTAATAATGCAGGGCTTGTGACAAGTAGCTGGCGTCTTGAGCACAAATACCGGGTAAGTATAAGGGTTTGGAAAAATCCAGCGCGGAAAGGGTTAGGAGCTCAGTTGCATAATTTCTTTAATAAGTTGTTTTGTCATAAGCCTATATCACAAACCAGTGGGAGTGGAGGGAGGCAGCGGTGGCAGAGGAGAAGGACAATGAAGGCTGGACAGAAGGCTGCTTGTAACCTCCACAGGCTGAGGAGGGCGAATGCCACAGGTCGTGTGCTGGGTGCTGACTAATGTCATTATCTATTTTTCCCCGTGTGAAGTGGTAGTGCCTCACCTGCGGTTTGACCTCATTCTTTTGTTCAAAACATGTCCCCTCCCCTTCCCCTTCCCCTCCTCTCTTCATCCCTCCCTTGGGATGGGAGAGATGCGCCTGGGTTCCCTGTGGGCACAGATGGAGCGGTCAGGGTGCTGAGGGGAGAGATCCGTATGCAGCTAGCAGGAAAAGGGGCAATTTTTGAAGTTTGTAGCAAAGGTTGCCAGCATAGAGGCTTGTCTTTTCCCAAGCAGAACTCAAACCCTCCTGCTTCCTTCCACCGGGCATGCCACCAAAATTCCTCCAGCCCACAAGTAGAGATGTCCAGAGAGGACAACCCTGCATTGCAATGAGGGTTCATTGCTTTTTGTTGATGATGATTTTTTCTTTTTTTTCACGGAACCTCCCAGAACAATGATGCATTCATATTTTTAGAACACCCAATAGTGGGGCTGATGCCTGCTGTTCCCAGGCACTGCTGCTGTCCCTGGGAAGCATCACCATCACCCCAGGAGGGAGAGAGGCAACCAGGCATGGGTAGAAGCAGGAGGGCTGGAGATGTCCTTGTGCTTTCCAACCAAGTCCTAGAAGAACAAAGGTAGTTAAGGTGGTAATGACTGCACATGCAGGGACACGCTGGGGCTTGTAGGAACATCTCAGCACCCTGTGTTTGTGCGGGTTTACGTGGGACCACTGGGCTACCTTGCTACCTGACAAAGATTTCCCCATAGTGCATGGTGCTGGCAGGGGGTGCAGGGTCTGCCCTGCATTCCCTGTGATGTATCAGAGGATGTCAGGACTAGTTTCTCATGGGGAAAAAAAAAACTAACAGGCTTAAGTACCATAGGAAATGACCTGCTGCTTCTGCTGCTTCTGGGCAGGGGGGGTAGTTGTGTCCTGGAGGTGTCTGCTGCCTGCACCTGGGGGTATTGGTTTGCAAGTCAGGGAATGAAGCAGAAATCATCAAGAACCGACTAGGGATGTGGAAAGAGAGGAAGGCTTCAATTTAAAGGACGGCTGTGTCCTCAGGAGGGTATGCAGGGGGCTGATTTTGAGATAACACCCAAGGGTTATGTCATGAGTGCTGTCACACCTGTAATCGCCTCCTTAGGAAGAGGCACGAGGAAAAAGAAATAAAAAGAGAAGTGGGAAATTCTTGGGATTCTTTCCGATGGAAAAAATGTCCACTTACTGCTCAGTGTTAACAGTGGAGGACACCTGTGTTTAACTGCTGAGTGGCAGGCAGCAAGCCAGATGCAAACTTGCGCTGCACCCAGGCAGGTTTGGGTGGCTGCCTCCTCCACTACCCCTCGTCCCCGTGTCTCCGGCCATGGTGAGGCTGGTGCCTGTGCTCAGCACGAGGACTGTGCCATGGGAGCTCAGCTGGCAGCATCCCTGGGTCAGGAAATGCCTGCAGCCTCGCAGGGTGCAATCATGCATTCCTCAGCCTGGCTGTCACTGTGCTTCCCTCCCTTTACCTGCCTCCCCCAGACTTCTGCTGCAGTCAGTACGTGGAGTGAGCCCCGGTGCTTGGTGTTTTGCCTGTGTGGGAAGTTAGGAAGGAGGAAGAAGTGAATTGCCCAAACCTGTGGGGTGAGTCAGTGGAAAAGCGACATCCTGCTGGGTTGTGTTCCAGTGCTCCCCAGCAGGCACATGCAGGGCGAGGTGTGACGTGATGGGTGAGCACTGAGAAGCCTTCCAGTCCCCGGGTTTCCTTGAGCTGGAGGTGCCTGGAGTCTCTGCTCCGGGGTGAAATGCCTCTTTGTGAGTAGCAGGGGCATTTTGTCTCATGATGCTGCAACACAGTCCGTCATGTCTGAGCCATGTGCTGCTCACCTTTGCCTCCAGGGAATGCCAGTCTCTTCATGTGCTGCCCTTGTCACATTTCTGCACAAGGATTTCTTAGTCAGCACAACAAAGTTCCTTCTTCTCCCACTGTCCCATCCATCACTCTCACTGCTAATTCCCCAGTTGTGCAACAAGGGGACTAAAAATCATCATGAAGTTTGGGTGAGGTTCTAAACAGCCTTTCCTCTGCTCTCTTCCTACCTTCTCTCAAGTTCTTGCCCATGAACAAATACCAGGGTTTCGGGAGCAGGGCCTCCAAATATTTTGTTTTCCAGGACCTGTTGAATATCAAGGTGTTGGTAAGAAGCCATTGCCATGTGACCGCATGGACAGTGCAACACCTATTTTCCATCCTTCATTTCTCACTCATTTTCTGTGTGGCCTTGAGCAAACCACTCACCTCCTACATTAATTTCTGAATTCTCCATTTCAGGTTAATTTCTACTTGTAAAGAACAGAGATTATAATAATGAACGCCGTTTGTAAAACATGCAGAAATGCACACAGAGATGATCAGTGACTGCTGGACACCCACCTCTGCTGAACATGTGCCACGCTTTGGAGTGTTTCATTCATTCATTCTATTGCTGCTGCTTTTCTTTTGTGTGGGTTCATGATAATGCCACTGAGATGTTTTCTAGCTAGTTCTTGTAGTTCTCTGAAGAAAAACAACTGCCCATGGGCTTCAGAAGGAAAATGCACAGAGCCCTGCACTTTTAATGCAAGAGCCTCAGCCAAATGGGTACCTTAGAAAGAGGGCTATGTAAGAGCTAGATCAATCTATGAATGTGAAAAAGGAAAGGGAAAAAAAATAAAAATATTCCCCCACAGGTCTCTCATTTTTCTGGGATGGGGCCCAGGTTTCTATGAGCAAGGTCATATTTTTTGCTAATAAGGTTAAAAACAGTGTGAGTTTTTGCTAGCATTGCTGTGTCATTTGGGGAAGTGATTTTTTTTCTCACATTTCAGCTGACCTCCTGGAAGGAGTGCTCTCCATTGCTTTCCATCAGACAGTGTCACTTTAACTCTTCTTTAACATTTTAACATTCAATTAGATAATGCTTTTCCCCAGACCAATCCACTAGAAGTGTCCACTAAGTGCTGCATAATTCAGGATCATTTGGTGCCTGTAATGATACAATTACTCTTCAAGGCTCATTTACTTTAAGGTCTTCAGGCTGTAAAGCGTGTGAGTGTGGTTAGTTGATTTTCAGGAATGCCTGAACTCTGGCAGGGCTGAAGAAGGAACCAAAAAGAAATGACTGCAAATTCAATGACATAGCAGCAACTTCATAGGCATTTCAACACAGAGATACCCACGGGCAAAGAAACTGTAATTGTTCAGGGGAAATGGGGCCTTGCCAACTCCAATGATTTTATCAGGAGCTTTGTCATTTCTAGAATGTCCTTAAAAGCCCAGCTGCTGGAGTCATCCCATTGTCAGAGAGTCTCGGTTTCATTTTAAATGAAAAGGAACATTTCCAGCCTCTTCCTTCCTTCCTTCCCTCCTTCCTTTCTTTGTTCCTTCCTTGTAGACACTTGTGCTTGGCAGTCCCTGGCCTGTGCACTTGCCTTGCAAAGAAGCAGGCAGCCTTCAGTGACTCCAGCATGGAGATCCAGCGGCTCCACCCTTGCCCTTTTTCTTTCTCTTCTCCCCATATTCTCCTGTGACTTTTAGTTCTCCAGCTTGCAGGGGCATTGCCAGCCCTAAGGATGTGTCCTAATAGGAATGCATGTAGCTTTTCTGTCCACGCCAACTACTTTTATGTTGTCTTTGGTTAATACCTGCTGGGGCATTCTGCTCTGTCCAGCACAACAAGGTCTTACAGTGTAGGTGATGGCAACATCAGGCCCGACTCTGTCCCATGTCACTTCCAAATCTCTGTGCGGTGGCTTAGTCTGATGGGCATTGCCTCTCCCCTGTGTTTCCATCCAAGTTCACATCCACAGGGGCATTGCAGCTGCTGCCTGTGTCCCCCAGCCTTGGCTGGCACCCACGTGTCAGAGGATCATAGAATCATGGATTTGATGCAAAAAAAGCTACTGCAGTCCAGCACCTTTCCTGTGCTACCCTTGTGCCAGCAGGTCTGTGGACATGGAGGGCTTTGCATAAAAGCCTTCTCTTTGGAAGCTGTGCCCTTCGTGTGAAGACTAACTATGAACCCATTTGCTCTATCTCAGTGAATTCTCTCTCTGTCTCACTGCCTTAATGATTCTGCCAAATGTTTGGATTTGCAACACAGCAAAAAATATCTTACTGAAAACTAAGTCAAGTTTTCTGCAGAAAGCCCAGTGTTTTTCTGTCCAGTAACTGCATGCTAACTCCAGGAACAAAACAGCTGCTATCCTTGCATACTGACATCTGTCTTGGAATTTAAAGAGGAAATGAAATGAGGAAAGGAAACAAAAAATATTAAAGTATCATGTAGAAAACCATGTGAGAGGTATAGAGAAGCAGAAGTTCTCATTCAATGAGGCGTTACATGATTACTCAATAGGTCAGCAAATATTACAGGTGAAATTTTAGTTCCTCTGCAGTTAATTTTCAAGATTTGGAGACTGGATCTTTCTCACAGAACGAACTTTGCACATGTATGTCGCTTGGTTTAAAATGCTTAATCTGCCTTCATGCTGGAAAGCTGGGGAGGGACTTTTTACTAGGGAATGTAGAAATAGGACAAGAAGTAATGGCTTTAAACTAAAAGAGGGTAGATTTAGATTAGATATAAGGAATTAATTTACAAAGATGGTGGTGAGGCACTGGAACAGGTTGCCCAGAGAAGCTGTGGATGCCCCATCCCTGGAGGTGTTCAAGGCCAGGCTGGATGGGGCTATGAGCAACCTGGTCTAGTGGAAGGTGTCCCAGCCCATGGCAGGGAGTTGGAATTAGATGATTTTAAGATCCCTTCCAACCCACACCATTCTATAATTTTGTTTGTGGGAGAGGCTGGGGCTGATCCATGGCAAATCAGTGCCAGAAATGCAATCAGCCCTAAGCCAAGGCTGTCCCTAACGTACAAAGAGGTTTTGGTGAACCCCAGCCTGGCTTCTTGGATTCCTTCATTAGCCCTTTCAAAGACCCTTTTCCTGGGCTTTCTCTGAAAACAAGGACATCCTGATCTGTGTTGGTTACAGAGCTTAAGAGGGCATAGAGCTCTGCATTTCTCTCTCGTTTCCATTGCTGTTTCTTAATTTCAGCCTTGTCACCTCTGACTGCTCTCCTGAGTGTGCAGTAGGGATTATAATAATCTACTCTCATCTACAAACCATGCTAATGCCTATTGATAAAAACAATTATAAGATGTTATTGCACTGCAGGTAGGGGAAGGATTTTCTGCTTTGGCACTCAGGATCTGCCTGGCCTCCTTCGCACATGTCAGGATGGGTGACTATGTTACAGTATTTCAGGATGGGAACAAGGCTTCCTGATACTGTCAGTAATCATCTGTAATAATTACTTTAACTAGAGGAGCAGTCTGTAGTGTAGCATCCTTCTGAGAGTCATACTGGGATAAAACAATACATCACTGAATCCTTCCATGGCTATGCCTGAAGTTTCCCAAGTTACAATTCCATTTTTCTCAACTTTTTGCCCACTTGGCTATGATAACGTGTGTTTCCAGTTTTTATCATGCATGTAGATAAACACAACATCTCCTCCTCTAAGATGCTGAGTCTCTTTCCTCTGTCTTTCAAGAACGTGGCTGGTTAGGAGCAGATTTGCTGAACAGGAGAAAAAAATATTTGGAGAAGGAGAAGTGAATTTTCACACTGTTTCCAAGCTGAGATTGGAGCAGGGACAGAACTTTTGTGTAACAAAGTGATCTGTCAAGACCAGTGACAGGTGGGAACTGCATGGCTTAGGAGGCTGGGTAATGGGCTATGAATTTCCTCCACCACCAGGCTCCTGGTGTTTGGCAAGGCACTGGCCAGCAGTGAATGAATGTTATAGCTCTGACTGAGCTGTTCGACGGTTTCTGTGAAAATTAAAGGACTTTCTGCTGTTCTGGCAAGCCCTATTCCTCCTGTGGCTCCTAGCAAGTGTTTAGAGAACTAAGAGCTGTTTTGTCAAGGCTGTTGTTGTCCCATTAGAAATCTCTGGGAGAAATAACTCTGATTAGACCTGCTGACACTGATACACATCTGTGACTTGAGCACACAGGTGTTTTCTCATCTGTTTGCTGCCAGATGAGGAAATGGATGACTGTTCAAATCAAAAGGACTGAAGAGATGGGCTGGATCTTAGAAAGCAGGACCTGTATGGGATAATGAGTCAAGATCTGAAGTGAATGGGAGTGCATTCACTCATGCAGATCAAACCTCGTCAGTGGTAGTTGTGAACATGGAGAATCATCCAAGTTTACAGCCAAGTCCCTGACTGTTCCTTCCCAGGAAATGGATGACCTCAGTTGTTGATGGAAACCACCACACACTCTCATTATCGGTGCCTTATCAAAGTGTTGCTGTGCCACATCCTGGAAAAAATTGCACCCAAGATAGGGAACTTTCTAGCTGAAGGACCAGCTGGCTTTAAGCTCAGAAAAGGAGCCATATAGTAAGCATTTGCCATTCAGAAGAGCACTGGAGAGAGCTGGGCAGTATGTGTTTTTGGCAAGTTTGTAGAGTTCAACAGCAACAAGGCGTAAACCTCCCTGGATAAGGCTGAGGTCAGCTGGAGCTGACAAAGATGATGTAAGGCTGGCACAAAATGTGTCGTGGTGCCTGCGGGCAAGGAGTGTAATTATTGGTTTGACCTCAAGATAGGTGTCAGACAAGCTTGTGCTCAAACACCAGCTGGTTTCAAGAGGCTTGGGAAAGAAATGTTCAGAAGAGCCACTGATGAAAATCTGCAGGAGGGTGAGCTGTAGCCTCAGTGGATGGGAGAGCAGTTAACTGGATTTTACTGGTGGGACTGGTCTAGACGGACCTTTGCAGGAATGGTGATGGAAATCATTGGGAAAGAAGGAGGTGCTGAAAGAAGACAAGTTAGCTCCGGAGAGCTAAAGAGTATGCAGAGGTGGTGAGGATGGAGGGAGATGGCTGGCCAACACCTTCCCTGCGTGGGTGTTTGCTGGTGGTGCTGTTGCCCCGTGGTGCCACACTGCGTGAGGCAGGAGGAAACGGAAGGGGCACCCAACCTGCCTTGGAAAAGGCAGACGTGTGAGATGAAAAAAGGCCCCTCATATCTGGGATGGGCTGTGCTAGAGGGTTTTTTTCGGTGGTTGGGGGCTGGGGACTTTTGTGGGTTGGGGTGGGGGTGGCATGGGCGTGCTGTGAGGGTAGCATTGGTGTTTGGTGGTGTGTGTGTGTTTTTTCCCCGTCGTTCCCCTCACCCCCTCACCCCCCCCTTCACTCTGTTTCCGAGGTAAGTATACCCACTAATATCCCACAGGGGAAGAACAGGGTTTAGTGACTAAAGCCCTGTGAAAAGGGAGAGCCAGAAATAGAAAGACTGTAAATATAGAAGCCCCAGGCAGTGTCTTCCACTGCCTGGAAGAAGCTTTCCTTACGACAAAAGCTACCCTCTGACTGGCTCTCTGATGGCCCCAAGCAATCAGGGGTAAGTGAGCCCATCAGAGGTATTTTTTCTTTGGGGCACAGTAAAGATTTATTCATAAAAGCAGAAGCAGTAGGGAAGGTGGAGGTGGAGAAGGGGAAAAACAAAGAGAAGTTGCCTGAAGAAGAGAAGGCTCTGGGGAGATCTCACTGCAGCTTTTCAGTTCTTTAAAGAGTGTTTATAGAAAAGATGGGGAGGAACTTTTTGCTAGGACAGATAATGACAGGACAAGGGGGAATGATTTTAATCTAAAAGAGGGAAGATTTAGGTTAGATGTTAGGAGGAAATTCTTCACTCAGAAGATGGTGAGGCACTGGCACAGGCTGCCCAGAGAAACTGTGGATGCCCCATCCCTGGAGGTGTTGAAGGCCAGGTTGGATGAGGCCCTGGGCAGTCTGGTCTAGTGGCTGACATCCCTGCCCGTGGTAGGGGGGTTGCAACTAAATGGCCTTTGAGGTCCTTTCCAACCCAAGCCATTCTGTGATTCTGTGACAGACTATTCCATTCTAAATCCATGAGTGAAAGGAATTATCTGGATGTGGTCCTGTGCAAACTGCTCCAGGTATTCCTGCTTGAGCAGGGTCTTGTACTAGATTACTTCCAGAGGTCCCTTTCAACCTCAGCCACACTGTGATCCTGTGAAATGAACATCTAATGAGTCTGGAAGATGCCCTACCTTTTTTGTATTGTACCTTTCTACAAAAATAATGCTTTAGGAAATGGATTTTCCTCTTAAAATTTATGCAGAATCTTTTTGGGTGAGCCTTTCTGCCTCCTTGGGAGGGTGTTAGACTGAAGACTGTGTTTGTGTACCTAAGGCTAACTCCACCTTGTGAAAAAATCGCAGTAACAGCACAGCAGAGGTAGCAGACACTGAATTTAATTCTTTCATATTTCACCTATAGGTCAGCTTACTCAGCTGTGCCCCTGATCTACTGTGAGTAGGACCCCATTTACTAGAAATACTCTTTAATTTTAGTTCTCAGTTAATTCAAGTATCAACTAAATTGCACAAGAAGAAAGTGCAAAGGCCAACACTCATTACTTGAAGAGGTGACTTAGGATTGATCAAGGTATATTTATACAACTGTGCACCATGAATGAGGCTACTGAGCTATTGCTGTTATCAGAACTGTAAGCAGGAAGCCTCAGGAAACCATCGGGTTATTTCAGATCTTCTCAGAAGAGGAGCCAGGTAGGCAAGGGATTTATCACTGAACATGAAGGCTAGTTTGCCACAGGAAGCTATGCTGGGGAAAGTTGGTCTTGTCCCAGTGCCAAATCCAACTGTCCTCTTAAAATCAGCTTTAGTAAAAATGTGATTGACTGTGAACGAGTGAAACAGTGTGTGCGTGTGTGTGTGTTTTGGGGGTGTGGGGAGGATGGGAGAAGGATCTCAAGCATTTTCCATCTGCAGAGTTGCAGAGTGAAGAGCTGATTGGGATAGTTTGTTTTCAAGACAAGCAGTGGGATCATTTCTAACACAGTGCTGGGGACGGTGTTGTTCAGTCAGTCATTGATTTGGCCTTTCCCAGTCTCACCAGTGATGCTGGTGGATCTGTGCTCTCAACACCTGGATGCTCCCGGGTGGGCTAAAAACCCCAAAGAACTACACACACCTCACTGAGAGGCCCCTGAGTGATGCTTACTCTGGCCCCTGATGATAAGCATGCCTTTTGTTAAAGACCACTTGCCCAAAGAAATACAGAGTAGGTGTCACTGGAAGTGTCACATTTTATCCTGCCATATGGATGTGCCATGCTGTCTGCACTGCCAGTGCTGCAAAACTCCTGCAGAGGTGTGAGCCAAGAACAGCACAACCTGTATCAGAAGGGATGGCAGGTAGTACAGAAAGCATTAGGGCAAATTTTGTATTTTCTACACCATTGACACCAAGGTATTCATATGAGCGGTGAAGCATCTGTTAGAGTCTGCCTGACCTGCCAGATCCTCTTAAATGTCTCAAGAGCTGGCTATGACTGCTGATGGTGGCTGAAATGAAACAGCATGGTTAATGAACAAGAGAAAATCAAGGTGGTCTCTCCCACCCCGTTGCCATCTGATCTTCCTTGGTTTTCTCCTCTGTTTTGTAGTAGCTCCTCTTGGGTGTTTAGGGAATGCAGCATACTGCAGCAGAATTACTACAGTCTGAGAATTTTAAGAGAACGGCAACATTTTATTTCTCTTTCTCTTTCCTACTTAAATCAGAACAAAGTTGTTCCTCCTTCCTCAAACCGCCAGACTGAAGTTCCAGTCTAGCTTGCTCCCACAAAACCACACTGACTTCAGTGTGTGAGCTGAATTTAACCTTTGGCCCTAAAAATCATGGTAAGCAAGATGCTACAGGCCGGTCAGTCTCTCCTCTGTGCCTGGCAAGGTCATGGAGCAGGTCCACCTGGAAACTCTATTGAGGCACATGAAAAACAGAGAGGTGATTAGTGACAGCCAATGTGGTTTCACTAAGGGGAAATCATGCCAGACAAATTTGGTGGCCTTCTACAGTGGGGTTACAGCACTGCAACATCTGACTGTACATCAAGAATTGGCTTGATGGTTGCACTCAAAGCATTACAGTCGATGTCTCAATGTCCACGTGGAGATCAGAGATGAGTAGAGTCCCCCAGGGACCAGTACTGGGAAAGAGTTTTGAAGTATCATGGTTTATAGCTGATAAAACTGAGATTTTGTTGGCCTGATTTTTCAGAGATGGTGAGCACATCTGGCTCTTGTCTGACTGCACTTGTAGTGTGGGTGTTTGCTGCTCAAGATAAGGACATGAACATGTTGGGCTTGGAGCCTGGACACCACTGCTCCTAAATGCACCTTGGAAACCTTGGCATGGTAGTTTAAAAGAGAGGCATAAAATTAAAGGTGGTAGAATAGGCAGCTGTTTTCAGTCTTGCCCTCTGCTATGTTTTTACGCTTTCAAAGGACTGCGAAGTGCTGAGAATGAGGGACAAATACTGGATCTTTGGGGGACAAGCATTCAAATTATCCCCACACTGGCAGAGGACCTTCAGCAGTAATTGATCTTTGGGCATCTGGGTGAAGAAAATATGGACTCTATCAAAACCTGTAAGCTCCTTCTTTCATTGCAAGTTTGTCTGTAATGCTGGGTGGGACTGAAGTCTCCCTCCGCCACAGTTTTTTTTGCATGACCACAGCCAAATTACTTGATTTCTATTCCTGCTGAATGCAATGACAAAATTCTCACTGTCTTCAACAGGATTGGGATTTCAGGTAGATAGTTAAAAATTAAGATATTTTTGATGCATCCTCATAGGAGCTGACAGCTGTTGTTGGACCCAAGGTCTGTACAAGCTTGTCTGTGACACTGGGCAGCAGCGAGTCGTTTGGGATAAGGGCGTGAGGAACAGAGCACACGTTAAATACTCACTTGAAATTATTTTTTCTATAATGTGCTTGCTACTATATTAGTAAACCTGTCATTTGAGTCATTCTGTTCTCTCTGTCCCTTCCTTTGGTTATCTCTTTGCTCCTGGTGAAAATTATTTGACATGCAGCAAGGCCAACTCAGTGTTTCAAGTCTCCTTGCCTATAAGTGCCTTCTAGCATTGTAAGCAGTGCTATCACGAGCTGGAGTGAAAAGCCCTCCCTGGGCTTTGAATCAGATGCTTTCAAAACAAGCTGCAAGTTCCCGGGAATATTTAAAGAAGCACAAGGGAGTTTTTTTTTTAGCTCTGCATTGACATTCCTGTGTTATCAACCTCCAGAGCTTGTTGCTTGCGTAGGAAGGAGAGCTATGACCAGTCCAGGCATGTGATGTTCCACTCACTTAATCCTGTCTCTTATCAGCACACAGGATGCTGCTGTCTCTTGTGAAGAGCTTTTCCATTGTCATTAGTAGCTTTTTTCTGCTCCCAAAGCTGCTTTGCATTTTATATATATATCCTGCCCCTTGCCCTCACTGAGGTACTCATCCATCCCAAACTACAGTAACTGCATTTTCTTTGAAATCCCCTTTTCCCTGGTTGCTCCCACAAGTCCAGCACAGGCTATTCCACCTTGCTACAGGGGATTTGAACAGTGTCCTTTGCCACCTAATGTATCCCACAGGCAGGCTCACCTCCACACTTACCCGTATAGTGTCCTTTAGAGAACATCTCTTGGTATGCGGGCAACCACTTCACCCTACTCAGAGGTGCTTTTATATTTTCAGTGACTAATGGAGACAAGAAAGCCTTTTGAAGTTCCCAGCAAAGTTTTAGCATCCTCTGAGGAAGTGACAGCAGAAAATATGTGTTCAATAGGATGTTTCTGACCAGGGAGAGTGGTGATGCATGGAGCAGATTCCATCATCTACATACACGTACTTCCTCAACACAATGGTGAGTGAAATCAAAGTACCTACAATAGGCAGGTATACAGTTATGGGTAGATGGGGACCTGTATTCTTACAGGATGTGCAATCCAGTGATGACTCTGAGGGGCAGAGTTTGCCTTGTGCGATGGGTGCATCTCATATGCTATGAAGGGCACTGCTGGGACGTGCAGTGGAGTTTGGAGAACCTGATCCCTGAAGGAGCCCTGTAGAGAGACTGAGGAACACAGCTAGGCAATAAAAAACAACTTCAATATTTAAGAGGTTAGATAAGCTGACAGAAATGTGGAATACGATTGTTTGCACACGGACACATATGCCAGGAAGAAAATTCTTTTCCAAAAATAGATGTTTACTTTATATTTATAGATTTTTGTTATTTCTTTTCCTCACAGACAGAGCAGAACATTTACATAAGGGGCAAGAAGAGATGATGAATAACCATTTCTTGTGCAGACCAAAATCCATCTGGGCGTAGCAGAGTACCAGAATTAGCCAGTATCATTTCACTGCCTGAAGTTCTTAACTAGCAGTAGACAATTTTCTAGAAGTCCAGAGTTGTTTTTTTTCAAAGCATCTAAATGATAACAGGCCTGGATTATTCAGTCTGAAAAGTTTCACAGGACGCAAGCAAAGGCTTAGTTTGTGCTTGATCTATAACCTATTCATTTCAGCTCCTGTTTCCATCCTCCTGATCACCTCCAAGCTCCTTGACCAGCTCCCACCTACATGTATAAGGCTGATTCTGAAGAGATAGGGCCATGCTGCAATTTTACAGAGGAAAGAACCAAGGCCTGCAGAAAGACTAAATCCTCACAGAGTGATTTGGGCACTTGATTTTTGCTGTCTGGTCAACTCCGCAAAGCCTTCCACTAGACACCTGTGGATCTTTGCTTAAGGCACTGGCCCAAAATCATTCTGAAAACTTTGGGCAGAGCATGGTTCTGGTGATGCTACATTGCCAGGCCACTTCTGTGTGCTGCTCTGAGACCAAGGCACAGTCCTGTAGGAGACTTGCTTCCTTCTAGCACTGAACAGGGGCTTCTGCTAAAACAGGGCAGCTGTCAGGCACAAGGCTGCCTTCCCTCCCCTGGTAGCTCATGATGTCTCATGCTGCCCTCACCTGTCTGGCAAAACACTAAAAAAATAAGCTCTCTGATTCTCTGCTCAAGTTTTGCTGTCACATTTCTTTGTGGGGAAAATCCTTGTGGTGTCCTGGGTGCCAGTGCGTGGGCTCAGAAGGTGAAGAAAGTGGAGAGGAGGCTAGTTGTAAAGAGAAGCCTTGCTCTCTGCAGTGCAAGTAAAAACTTCATCAGTTGCTGCTAATGGGAAGAGGATTGTGAGAGAAAGGGTGTGACTGTTTAATGGGTTTTGAAAATGTGTTCTTCAGCTTTGTATGCATATATTTTAATCTCACAGAGTGCAAAACTAAACTTTGAACACAAATAACTATCCACTTACACAACATCTTTGCTTACCAAGCTCCCGCAGCTTAAGCACTCCAGTCTTCTGGAGCAGAGGGCTGTCAATCACATCGAAACCATGACTCAGACATGTGAGCATGTCTCCACAATGCACTTTTTACACAGGATGCTCTGCACAAGGCATGTGACAGCAAACGCGGAGCAGCATCCTTGCTCCACGGTCTCAAAGACAAAGCAGGATGCTGACCAGAGTAAGGAGATGTAGATCAGCAAAGGGGACAGGACAATGCCTTCCCATTTCTTTCCACTTGTCTGTGACTGGGCAGAGGGAAGAAAGGATGAGAGAAGGATTATTTATTTATTTATTTATTTATTTATTTATTTATTTATTTATTTTCTGTGGTTTCCTGGGGTTTATTTCATTTAGGTCTTCTTGAACCATGGGCAGAGTCCAGACAGTGAGCCCTTTCTCTGTTCTCTTGCAGCAGGAGTTGTTGGTCATCTGAGACAAACAATTTTAGCTTTCATGCATCCCTGCCACTGTTGTGATCAACAGTCCCAGCCAAGATGTTCTGGAGCTGAAGAGTTTTGAAGTGACAGCTCTCTCCTTGGCCGTCTGCCTAGATCAGAGACATATTCATGCTACGGGGAAAGTTATCTGGTCACAGCCAGGGCTTCACTTGTTCTGGTGACAAACAGGGGACTGTAGGGTCAAGGGTGTTCATTCTTTCCACTTGCACTTTGAGCATGCATGGTTAGAGATTAGTAGTGTGTCATCCTTTTCTTCATCCTGTTTTTGGCAGCCATGCTGTACACTAACGAGCCTGGACAAGTAGGTGATACTGGTGTGTTTGCCAAAAGTAACATTAGGTTGCAATAACATACTTTGACTCTAAAGGACCAATTCTGCTGAACTTGCTTGTTTTCTTGAGACACCAAGGTGGAAAGGTTTTCGGTTAACAGTAACTGACCTCCCCAGGGTAAGCCTAAGAGTTTTTTTTTTTTTTCCTGGGAAGCCAATTATAATGACAGACGGTCACCAGATGCAGTAGTTTTTAAGGCTATCAAAGCTGAAAGCCCACCAAGGGAATGAGCTTGTATTATTATTTTTTTTTCCCTTTGCTATCAGGCCTTCTTGAGCAGAGCATCTCCTCAGTTGTCCTCTTCTGTGAGAAGGAACTTTCGGGGTGGGGTATGTGGAAACTATTGAGTCAGTGGGAGACATGCAGTGGTGAATGTACACGTGTGTGTCTGTGAACAAACGCTTACTGAGATGCTAATGGATTCTGAGAAAGCTAGGGCTGGCCATCATGTCTCAATACAGCTCATGAAAGCAGGCTGCCTTACACTGATTCCATTCTCTGAGATGGAGATGTACAGCACTGAAATGTAATTTGTTATGCAATTTATCAAAGTAGTCCTCCTCCAGGGGTTTTAGAGCCCTAGCAAGAAAATACAAAGAAAAAATAGGGACTAGCTTTCTTCAGTGAGATAAATAGCAAATTGCTTTCTGAACACCCTTGGGTGACTTTATTGAGAGTCCTATCTGACTTCAGAACACAGTAGTGTGTTTATGGAAAGGTTCATTTTTTAATCTTAACTGTGTGGAGAGGGGTGCTAAAATATTCTTGTTAGTGACCATGAAAAGACTATCTTTAAGTTCTCTGTTTTCAACAGCATCAGCTTTGGGTGCTGCTGTTGATCAGGTCTCTCCTGTCTTTCTCACAGAGACACACACACATCACATGTAAGGTTGTGTAAGTGGTGTAGTCATATAAGTCAGGGAAGAAACACAGTCTAGCAGATTGGCCACTGGGTCCATATCTCATAGAACAAGGTTGAGCTATGCTGCATGTAGGTACCATTACTTTCTTCCCAATTGCTTTGAACTCAGCTGACATATTTCATGTCGATAGTTTCTACCTCCAGATATATTTTCTTATTTAGAGAAGTTCAGATATTGCTGAAAATAATAATATAACAATTGTGAAAACTCAGTGTTTTTCCCCAGTTTAAATTCTGGCAAACTTATTTTAGAGCAGCAGCTTTAATATTCATACTGCTGGAAATTATGAAATTTGGTGGGGCCTCATCTGTTTGCCAGTCTAGTACATCTAAGTTTTACTATGTTAAACATTTTTTTGGAGGAAAAACAAACAAACAAACAAACTAATTTGCATATGCTCCTATGGGTTTTACACAGAAGTTCCCATTTCTTAAAGAAGTTTTACATTCTCTAAGTAAGCCTAAAACAGAGATTGAATAAGACTTGGGCAGCTGTCAGGTCTGGATCCAAATACCTGAACTGGTGCCATGAAAGTTTTCTTCCTGTGCTGTTAGTATTCACTCTGTTACTGCTCAGACCATGGCAGAGATTAAACAAAAAGCCCTGAGAATATTAATAGATAGACCTACCTTAAAAGCAGAGCTCAAGTATGGTAAAATAAACAGAAGAGGGAGGGATATGAAATGAAATTTTCATTCAGTGAGTGATCACTATACAGAGTAGGAACTGAATGTGGGAGGGAGAAATAGTCTGTAATCATGTAATTGATAATTGTGTTCTCCTGCCTACACAACAAGTTAAGGAGCATGCTCCTGAGTGTTTCACGTTATAGCCTAGGCAAAGGAGTTGTCTTTCAGTGTGGGCTGCGATGAGTTACATGACATGCACATCCCCCAGATATGTGTACCATACATCCTCTTGAGGATGGAGTGGGAAGGGGAATCAGTTTACACAAACATCTCTCCTAGGATGGTCAAAATAGTAAAAGAAGACAGGTTTTTGTGCAAAAGAAAGTCATCTACAAATCTGATCCCTAGCTCTTCATTATAAACAGGGAGACAGAGCTAGAAATGAAATATAACTCCATTGTTGAGTAAAGTTGGAATCGTTGCCCAATGGGGCTGTTTGAGGGCCAGGTACCACCAGAAATGGCAAATGGCAAGTGACACAACCAGCATCTTCTGCATTTAAAACTCTGTGTAACTGAGTGAGCTTTTCTCAGCAGTGGAAAGAGAGATACATGCCCTAGTCTTGTTTGTACCCACAACGCCACACCCATGTCCCTAACTTTTTATAGAAAGGCTTTTGATTCTCTGGGTATATTTGGTTGTTGTTGTTGTGTTGTTGTTTGCTTGCTTTTCTTGTTGTTATTGTTGTTTTTCATCTGTGGGGATTTATTCCACCAGTTGGTCTAATCAGCTCCCAAAAGCGAGTGATCGTGGGAAGCTGTGCACTGAAAATAACTCATGAGAACCAGAAAGGAAAATGCTTGAGACATCCAGGCTACTAATAAAAGCACGTGTTGCAGAGCCCTGTTTAAGCTTGCCTTCATCAAGGACACAAGTAGCTCCCTGTTCACCTAGGCCACATTTCTTCCAAGTTAAGGGGAGGGATGCCTCAGGCTTTTGGTTCCTGGGGTGACTGGCAGCACTGCGGGCAGAAAACCTTCACAGCTGAAGGTCAGTTTGACTTTTAAGCCATCACCAGGCTTCCTACTTCTTAATAAAGTACTTACATTATTGATTTCCAGTCTTTGCACTATGGAAACAATAAATGAGCTAGTTGTAAAGTTTTCTGTTGCATAGCTAACTTTGCATGTGTGGTGTGGCATTCCCAAAGCTTTTATTTTAATTTCTGCAGCCTGAAAAATGCATGCATGAGATACATCTTCAGTGGAGAAGCACATTCACAGCCGTGCATTCTCCACCACGGTTTTAAAGATCAGAATGAACCGATTGCTGCAATTACATAAATACAGAAGGAGCTCCATTTACTGCCATCCATATCTTCCAGACAGAACACAGACCCCACCCTCTGCTTCCCCTGGTATTGTTCTAATGCCAAATCAGCAAACGTTCATGGAAACAGGATAGGCCTCAGCTATGAGCCAGCAATGTCATCTTGTGTTTCTTTATTTGTTTTTCAAGTGTGAAATATTGGAGTAGTACGGCATTTAAATTGCGTTGGTGAAGATAAGCGGACCGGACAGCTGTAGCTGGGCATATGCTGAGTGTGGGTTTGAGTTTTTAGTTTCTCTTCTTCAAACCCAGATCTATAATAAGATGTTTCCTGGCCTGTGTGTGAGTGTTTTTAATAGCTTTGTTTTTTCTTGCTGGACACTTCTGAATGTGGCTGTGCTAGCCAAGCCCTACACAGTAGCTACAGTGGATATTGTTTTACAGCTTTGAGCTGGGAGTACAGTAGGTGCCATAAACCTTCCTAGATGTCTGCTCTGTCAACAGACAAGTACATTAGCAACCCTTTTTTGCAAACTGAAGCAGTGTCAGAGGCAGAAGAAGGAAAGAGCTTTTCTTTGCAGGAGAAAAGCATACTTCTCCACAGCTGGGAGATGTCCACCACAATAAAATCTGTGCTTTTATTTTATCCACCTCTGTAGTTCTAAGAAGCAGAGGGATTGCTCCTTGATCACCTCCCTCCTGAGAATCAATCCCAGTTCCAGCCCTATCTGCCTCCCAGCTTTTCTCTGGGTGCTAGCAGATCCCATGGCTATGCAATAAATAGGAGCTGCCAGGATTGAAGGGTAGGAAGAGCTGGTAGGATGCCTCCCACAATTTCATGCATTTGTACTAGCAGATAGATCCCAGGCCTTGCCTGAAACCACTCTTCAGATGAGGTTTGTTGAGCCTGTACTGCTCCCTTCACCTCATAAACTGAGCTGATTCAGACAGATATTGGCTATTGTTGTCCCATGTAACAAAGGCAGCATGTCCAGAAAGTCATGCTGGGCATCAGCTGCTTTCTGTTGGCCAGGTTTCCACCTCATTGCAAGGGCTAGGCCATGGCCTGTGGATAAAGCAAGGCCTCAGAGTCTGAGTGAGTCATGTGTGGTGACCACTCCTTGCACTGGGCTTTAAAGTAGCTGCCAGCAGAAGCATCTTACTAAATGACCTACCACAGATATGTATTTGCTTAAAATCACCACTGCAGGTGTCATTTGGGTGATGAATCTCACCTTTCACTTAAACAAAACAAACAACCACGTACCCAGCCTCAGTAGCTTTGACCTTAAGTGGCTCGGAAGCTTGAAGGTGTATCCAAGACATGCTGTTATTTTAACTTACAAAATTTATTTTAAAATGAGAGTCATGTTTGGGAGAGGCCTGAATTACAGCCATCTCCAGGCTGGAGCCAGTTCCCATGTCCCAAGTAATTAATTTCTAAGCCTCATATATAAGACCTAAACTTGACATGAGTCAATGTCATAATGAGGCTTTTGTAAAAGGCAAACATCATACCAGGGATGTAGTCAACAATAAAAGAGCAAACCAGCCAGACCTACTGAGACTAAAAGAAGAGAAAGGTGAGGGAAGCATGTGCCCCCAGGATACATCAAGCCATCAGAGAGAG
The DNA here is from genome assembly GCF_965140915.1 of Aythya marila. Lineage (NCBI taxonomy): Eukaryota > Metazoa > Chordata > Aves > Anseriformes > Anatidae > Aythya > Aythya marila. Next base: position 17,195,499 of record NC_139044.1, read on the forward strand.
GGAGAGGATGGCCTCTCCTTGCTGTATACATTGAGCAGCACTGGCTGTGTTTTGGCTGTGGCCTCTGTATGCCCTGAACTGTGCCCCAGAGTCTGGTCCCTCACCTAGCCAGGCTGGGGAGGTGGCTGTGGCACCTATAGCACCGTCCAGATGAAGGGCTGGGGCTGCCTCCAGCCTGCTGTTGGTATACAGCTGAGTCCCACTCCCAGTCTGCATCTGGGGTGCTCCTGGGGACCCCAGAGATGGAAGGGGCCTGTAAACCTTGTGTTTTGGAGATGGACAGATAGAGGTCTTTGAAACAAAATCCAACGTGCTGCACTTGGGAATGTTCAGGACACATACCTGTTGTTGTACTAAGATGCTTAGCTCCCACCTCCATGGGATCAAGTATGGGGACATCCCTGACTGAAGAGGGATAATGGAGCAGTGTTGGAGCAATAGCACCCACCCTGAGAAAGACTTCGGCAAGAAAACTATTTACTTCTTTTCAATGTCTATTCCTCATCTCAGGAACAGGAACATCACCATCATTCTGTATTGTGCATGTTAACAAATCTGAAGTAATCAGATGTTAAAAGTTTAGGGCTAGGCCAGTTCCTCTGGTAGCTCTGAGTTGATAGCTCTGAGTGGAAAGAGTCAGAAATGGATTTAGGAAAAACTGAACATGTACATGGGCTCTCCCATGGGTTGAGAGGTAATTCAGTTTTGGGAGGGTGCTTTTCTCACTTCAGAAATTCTTCCTGTTCAAATGAAGATACAGCTGACTGCTTCCCTCCTATGTCAGCTTGTGCTTTCCCTTTTTCTTGGTTCCAGCTCTCAGGTGTGCATGGACAGCTCACACTGGCCCCCAGTCAAGCCAACAGAATGAGACCATTGCACCTGTGAAAGTCTGCACACAAAACAGCTTATATAAAAATAATTAGCTTTTTGATTACTCCTGTTGTCACTGTGGAATCATCTTCTTTCAATGTGTTAATTACCATCTTCCCCCAGGGGACGTTTTAATTTTCCAGGAGGATGCAAAGCTTTGATTGCATGCCATGGAAGTGGAATGCAGCATGTAAACACGAAGAAACTGTTCCAGTGTCGACATCGGGTGAGACCAGAACTAGCTGGGGAAGTTACAGCAGGCACAAGGCAGAGCATTCTGTATAACATCTCAGCCTCCTGTTCCTTATGGGTGGTGGACATGGTCCTGAACCCTTCTCTGCTGGTCACAGGTTTGGTCAGCAGCTAGAGAGGACAGCAAAAGGCTACACAGAGCTTTCATCAACAGCTGGAGTTAGGCATTGAAATGTTCATGGACCTATCCTGGCTTTCCCAGACTTGTGTCTTTTTTTGACTGCCTGCACTGAAAGAGATTTTTCTCCTGTCCTCGGAAGGAGGGGGGTTGATAGCAATACCATCCTCTGAAGCTGTGATGACAGAAAGGGTCACAAAGCACTGAAGTGCATGGAGCAGTCTGTGCCAGGCAGCAATATGCTTTGGACATAGAGACGTTCTGTAAAATGGAGTGGTTGCCCAAGAAGGTATAATTAACTTGGCAGTCACATAGGAAGGAACATGTTTGTATGGATTATTTCCAATTTCTAGCAACACCTGATCACTTGCCTTAACCAGGTTTCTCAAACAGGGACTAATCTGCAGTTCCTTGGAAGCCCAATTCTCTCCAGGTCATGGCTTTACCTTTCTATCCATATTCCTTCTGCAGGAAGACACGTTAATTACTACCAGGAAAAGCTGGTGGGAGCAGGAAATCATTTTATTGCAGAGCATCGGTGACCTTTCATAATGTTTAATGAAGTCTCCTGTATCCTGGGAGGCAGGTAAGGACTGTGAGGATGCTGCAGGTGCACCTACCAACACCAGGTCCCCACAGCCCAGCCCCTCATCCCTGCCGTGGAGCACCAGTCATGCTCAAGTTTTACAGCAAAGAAACCCCTTCTGGAAACTTGATTTCCTCTCTCGTATGAAGTGATGGGGTGCAGTGACTTAGCTGGGGTGTGCTTCCCCATCCCTCACATCCTTCTGAGAGGAAGGGATGACCCTTCTCATCTTGTGACAAATCCCTGGAGGTGCTTCTTTGTTTCACTTCTGTACTCTTATCTGTGTATTAATCCTCTTCAGATAGCTGTAGGTTGGTGGCTTCTATATCACTGCAGTCTATAAGAATTTTTTGTTTGTTTTTTAAATAATTTGGACTGAACTGGGTCCTGTGCAGTCTATCATAAACGATTCACAGAGCACAAGCTTACAAGGCACTGTCAATCTGACCCTCTCCACATCTGAGGCCATGCAACCTCATCTCACCAACCCTGCACTTAGTCTGCAGGCTTGTATTTTTAGCTAAAACTTTTCCTCCAGGCAGCTCTCCAAGCTCACTTTGACCATCTCAACAGATGGAGACTCTGCTTTTTGTTTCCTTTGGCATTTGTCTTTAACTCCTAAGATTATTCTGCTTGTGTTATTTCTGACTCAGTTTGGCCAGCTTCAGTCTGAAACAAAAAGTTCTGCCTTTTTCTGACGGAGCCTTTTGGTGTCTAGAGTTATGCACTCGAACACCGTAATCAAATCCACCTTCCCAGTAATACATTGCTCTCAGGATGCTTCCCTACATATAATATATAATATATATATATATATATATATTCCCTACAAGGCATATTCTCCAGCTCTGAAGCAACTTCTGTGGCCTGATTCTGCCCTCTTCTCATTTTTACAGTGTGACCATGGGCACCAACATGTTGTGTTTTAGCACCAGGTTAGAAACTCATATGAATGTGTGTGTAGGAATCTTGTTAACACTGTATGCTACAACATCTCTTGTGTTCATCTGCAATTACACTGGCTTTTTTTTTTTTTTTTTTTTTTTTTTTTTTCCTTTTAAAAATCTTTTCCTGCTTTCCTCACAGTGGTCAATGCTGAGCCAGGGTGGTGAAGGGCAAGCACCACCAGTCTGAGACAGCATGGCAGAGTCTACATATCTGTGCTTGCTGTCATTTCCCTTGGGACTTTTCAGAGAACAGAAATCCCTATTCCCCAACTTGCCTGGTTTATTTTCATGCATCATTTAACACGCCATATAACATTTTATAGACCCATTTCTGTAACTCAATGTTGAGCTATTATTTAATGCAATGATCCCCAACAGAGACCTTAGGACAGCTAATTGCATATAAAAACATGAGGGTAGTGAAGTGAGAGGAATCCACAAATGCTTTAAGTACCAAATTTTACCAATAATAATAATAATAATAACAATAATAATATTTTTTAGGCTTGATTCTGCTTGCAGTTCTACAGATACACATCAGCAGTAATGCTGATGAAATCTGTGGTGCGGTGCCAGTGCAAAACAGTATTATAATTAGGGCCCATATAATTAGTGTTTGCTTTAGGGAGAAGGGGAATGGCATGGAGCAAATCTTGCCTTCAAGCACACGGAGGACAAAGCAACTTAAGGTGAACCTGAGTGCTATTGGTAGTATGAATCACAAGAAGACAGAGGAGTTCAGCTTCTTGTCCCATGTAGACTTTCTGGCATGTCAGTCACCATCACATGAGGACAGCTTCACATGATGGCTGATGAGTATGTTTCCTGCCACTACTGAAGCCGCAGGAAAAATCTGATTGATCCAGGATTCCATGTCAGAGCTTAATTCTCTTCACATTTACTCATGTCTAGTGCTTAATAAAAGGTAGGTTCCAGTCAATTGGAAAACTTGCTTAGGAGCTTTATGCACTTTCTTAAGTGTTTAAAGTGCTTAAGCCCTTCCCTTCCCTTCCCTTCCCTTCCCTTCCCTTCCCTTCCCTTCCCTTCCCTTCCCTTCCCTTCCCTTCCCTTCCCTTCCCTTCCCTTCCCTTCCCTTCCCTTCCCTTCCCTTCCCATTTATATAGGCTTCCTAATAACAACATGTTTGGGTGATGTCTGGCTTTCTGGTCTGAGGAAATAATGGGAGGGAAGCATAAAGGTTTTGGAGCAGGTACAATGCTCTCAGATGCCTGGTTTGTGCAAAGTTGCAGAAAGTACTTCTCCTTGCGTTGCAGGGCCTGACAAACCAGCACGACAATATAAGCTTACAGCAAGCTGTCCAACAATAGAAAATGCTGAGCTCCCTAAGTAATTAAAGGTTATGTAAGACGGTCGCATGGTTTGCAGGGATTATTAATTCAGTCAAATTTGCATTATAAAAAGGGAATTAGAATTCATCTGGCTTGCCATTCATCACTCTCCCTGTCTGGCACTGCAGCAGCGGGTGCAGCAGTGGCTGCTAGCACGAGGAGAGGCTGCTGGGTCCCAGGACTCCCTTGGGAGCCTGTGATAACATGGCTGTGTGATGAGCACCTTCCCTTTAGCCCCCAAAGAGCAGTGAGGTGGCACAGATCAAACTCCGCAGCCCTAAATGCTGAGCTGCTGAGATGTAGAGAGTGTGGCTGCAATTATTTCCTCGATTCTCCTGTCTTCACCATGAGGGAGCTTTTCAGGCAGCAGCAAAGCCAGTGCTTCTGAGGGAGCTGGAGATAAGAGTACGTTAGAGGATGAGCTGTGCCTTCTGTTTTCTCCATGGAAACTTGGTTGTCACTCAGCTGTTATAGCCAGTAAATCCAATTATGGCTGCAGACAGAAGTATGGGAATAAAAAATAAAAATAGGTCAGGCTAGCATAAATGAAAATACAGCCAGATCCTTCAGAATTGTTGGAGTTATTTCTTTGTTCTTTGCAGTCCCAAGTGCAGATCATTTTTTGTGTTGTGGGTGCACATTCTGTCTCTCTTGATCTGTGATATATTAAATGAGGGTAGCACTTAGCCATGATTAAGGTGCTCTTCACCAAACTGTTTCAGACCATAGTGCTGCTCAGAGTGCTGTCTGGAGCCAGGCACCCATGCAGTGGTCCTGCCCGCTGCTGCAGTGGCTCCTGGCCAGCTAAGAGCTGAATGAACCTGTCTGGAAATTGCGGAGGAAGCATCTGGAACCACTCATAACCTGATGTAGAAAACCCCAGTAGTACCAAGTCACAGGTGGATGTCTTCAACAACCTGCCCTGAACAGCCACCTGTGGCTTTCTTCCAGGGTTTTATAACTCTACAGGTAAGGTCCTCTCTATTGGGCTGGGAATTAAGATATTTTTTTGCAACTAAAAAGCCAACAGCCCTTTTCAACAAAACAAAAACAACCAAACAAAAACCCAAAACACACAAATTCGAACACATGATGAAAAGCCATTATGTATGGAGCAGAGGGCAGAACAGAAAATAACACCGAGTCGCTGATGTAATGGCCCCACCAGGCTTCAGACTGCACCTGCCAGTGCATGGTGCCCTGACCAGTCATCAGCCTGGGGCTGCCTCCCTCGGGAATGAATGTGATTAAGCCATTAAAACCCATTGTTAATACCCTTGCACCCCAAATGGCCACTTTTTTCTGTGTCTGCCTGCCACCCCCTCACCAGGGCAGCTGGGTTTTGAGGCACATGGAGTGTGAGGTGATAGAGGATGCTGCGATGGGGAGGGGTTGCCCGGCTGAGCCTGGTGCATCTCTCACACTCCTCGGATGCTCAAGCTGTGATGATGAGGTTTGAGTGTGAGTGCTTGCCTGCGTTAAATAAGCTTCTCCCTTAGCTTCTGGGAACATGGCCTTAATTTCATGTGGGTTTCTGTTGGATGTCTAATGAACAGATGTCTAATGAACTTCTGATGAACTGGGGTTGGAAGCAGACAGGCAGTCCTATTGAATCAGCACTGCGTAAGGCTGGCCTCATTGATGAATAGTCAGACTGACTGCCTGAATCAGAGGCCTCTGCTTTTTCTCTCTTAATTGCATTTTCCAGAGTTCACAGGCCAGAGCAACTGGGGAAATTTGTGGTGGGTCAGAGTGGCTGCAGTTCAGAAAGAATTTCAGGCATCCTTCAAGTGACCTCCTCCTCCTCACGCACAACCACTGCTTTTAAAAGAAGCACTGATACTGGGGGACTGATAGAGCTGCCTTGCAGAAATTTTGCTCTCAAACCCCCAATTTGTAAATCTGCAGGCAGGGAGCGGCACACACACGAGGTGGTGAGAACAACACAGAAGAGCAGGGAGCCTGCTCAGGGTTAGGAGCCAAACCCTGGTGGCCCCAGTCTCTTGTTGGAGCACATGGCCCAGAGCCTACAGCAGTGATGAGACATTTTACAGCTGGTGCGGCAGCAGCTTCAGAGTTAGCCATGCTCCTGTGCCATTCAGCAGGGTTTGTAGTTAAGCTGGAGCCTCGTCAAGTCTTGCACAGCTTTGGGAGCAGATGGAACTTGCTCACTTCACAGACTGACTGAAGGCAAGGGAAAAAAAAAAAAAAGTCAAAACATAGAGCAGTTCTTTTTTGCTGACTAAGCTGGCCAGTGTAGCTGTCCTAGTAAACCTTAAGTAAACCAAGTAAAGCTGCATGGAAGGAATACATCTCAGCAGAGGGTTTGCCTGAATAAAGGCTGTAATACTTAGCTGAGAGTGCCCCAAATCCAAGCAGAACATCTCCTATCCTGAAAGGCACAGGGTGTCCCAGGTTGTCCCAAAATGAGCACATGGGTGTGCTAACACCAGGTAAAAAAATAGAGCCTTCGGAAGGGTGCGGAGCACTTTATGACTGTACTGGGAGGCAAATTCCTGGGTCTGTAACAGCCCTGTGGTGATCTCTCCATGAAGTATTTTTGATTTCCTGATGACAAGTGTCACAGGAGAAATGAGGTACTTCTAACTCTGCCTGAACAGAGGGCCTGAGAGTGTGTGTAACAGGGAGAGGAAGCCCTTGTGAAAAGCTCAGATCTCAGCATTTCTTCAGGGATTTGAAAAATGCACTTGGTTTCCAAGGCCCTTCCAACATCAAAAGGAGAGTGTACCTAAGCAGGATCCATCCTTCCTTCCTCCCTCCCTCTCTCCCGGTATGAGTATAGGAGGAATAAAACATGTTTTTATGTTTTGTTTTGTTTTTTTTTCTGCTCTTATCCACACTTCTATCCTCAGAAGTAGTAATTATTGAGTATGAGTTACTGGGAAATGACTGCACAAGACCATCTGGTAGAATCATTTCTCCTGCATGAAAAGGAATTTATTACAAGGCAGCACTGTGGGAAAACTTCCATAGGCAAACATGGTAGATGATCTGGGATGATCTGGAGTATTTTTATGGGCTAGTAGAATGAAACCGACCCACAAGTATTATCATCATTAGGAGCATGAGCTGAAAAGGGAATAATTCCTATGAAACATGGGATATGTTTGTATCTGGCATGAATAAGTGCTATGCAGAATGAGGGAATGCCAGTCAGTCTCACCTCTGTCTCTGGAAAGGTATTGGAGCAGCTTGTTCTGGATGCCTTCTCCAAGCAATTGGAAGAGAAGAAGGTTATGAGGAGTAGTCAGCATGGATTCACCAAGGGGAAGTCGTGCTCGATCAACTTCGTTGCCTTTTGTGATGGCATCACCAGCTGCGTAGATGGGGGGAGAGTGGTGGATGTCATCTACCTTGACTTTAGCAAGGCTTTTGATACTGTCTCCCATGACATCCTGATAGCAAAGCTGAGACAGTGTGGGATAGATGAGTGGACGGCAAGGTGGGTTGAGAACTGGCTGACTGGTCGAGCTCAGAGGGTGGTGATCGGTGGAGCAGAGTCTGGCTGGAGGCCTGTGACTAGTGGTGTTCCCCAGGGGTCGGTGCTGGGTCTGGTCTTGTTCAACATCTTCATCGACGACCTTGATGAGGGAAGTGTCTGCCCTTAGCAAGTATGCTGATGACACAAAGCTGGGAGGAGTGGCTGACACACCAGAAGGCTGTGTTGCCATTCAGCAAGACCTGGATCAGCTGGAGAGATGGGCAGGAAGAAACCAAATGAGATTTAATAAGAGCAAGTGTAGAGTCCTGCATGTGGGAAGGAACAACCCGAAGTATCAGAGCTCTGAGGAGAAGGACCTGGGGGTCCTGGTGGACGACAGGTTGACCATGAGCCAGCACTGTGCCCTTGTGGCCAAGAGGGCTAATGGGATCCTGGCGTGCATTAAAAAGAGCGTGGCCAGCAGGTCAAGGGAGGTGTTCCTCCCCCTCTACTCTGCCCTGGTCAGGCCTCACCTGGAGTACTGTGTCCAGTTATGGGATCCCCAGTACAAGAAAGACAGGGATCTCCTGGAAAGAGTCCAGCGGAGGGCCACAAAGATGATACGGGGCCTGGAGCATCTTCCCTATGAAGAAAGGCTGAGAGACCTGGGTCTGTTCAGCCTGGAGAAGAGAAGACTGAGAGGGGATCTCATCAATGTGTATAAACACCTGAAGGGTGGAGGACAGAAGGATGTAGCCAATCTCTTCTCAGTGGTTTGTGGGGATAGGACAAGGGGCAATGGCTGCAAGTTAGAGCACAGGAAGTTCCGCACTGACATGCGAAAGAACTTCTTCATGGTGAGGGTGACGGAGCATTGGAACAGGCTGCCTAGGGAGGTTGTGGAGTCTCCTTCTCTGGAGATATTCAAAGCCTGTCTAGACGCCTACCTGAGCAGCCTGCTCTGAGGAACCTGCTTTGGCAGGGGGGTTGGACCCGATGATCTTTTGAGGTCCATTCCAACCCCTACAGTTCTGTGATTGTGTGAACACCAGGGCAAGATGAGTACCCAGGTCCTGCCTCTGTGCATGGAAAAGATAAAACACCTTCATTAGAGAGCTGGGGAGGAGGTACTGAGGAGTGTAAGGCAGACTTCTGAAAATGACATTTTGGAGAGTCCCCAGGGTTAATGAGAAAGCAATGTTAGGAGTCTGGATGGTTGTTGATAGGGTTATGATTAAGGACAAGCAGGCAGAATCTCCCATGATCTTCTACGTGCCAAAACAAACCTCTTTACCTCTGCACCTACACTACCTCATCTGTGAACAAGAGAAAAGGAAACACTGCTGAAAGGGAGCCTTGGGGGCTAAATCTGCAGTTTACAGGGAATTACTGCTTCAGAGGAGACTTGGGGGAAGAGATGGGGAGAGATGGGGGGGGGGGGGGGAATCTGTGGTCTAGTGATTCCCCAAACCCCTTTTCTTAAGGAGAAATGATTCCCATACTATTTAATTACTCAGAGTCAGCAGAACTTGTGTTTGTAACTAAGGGCTTTTGAAATCCATTCGTAATTTCCTCCAAAGGCAGTCATTAACAGAAGATGACAAGATCATGGAGGAGAAGGATAAGGTTTGCTAGAGGGCTCGTGGCAGTACGGAAGTTGTCCAGCAGTGCCTGCAAGGCCTGAGCCCGAAGGGACAGCCAGGCCAAAAACATGTTTGTTTCCTCTCTCTATGCCTTTGATTGCAGGCCTGTATATCATATCTCTGCTGTTACTGCACCAACAATCCCCCGAGGTGCTGCGTGGCTCTGCTCAGGCTGGGGCACACCGCCACACACTATATTTAGGCTGCAGAATTGCATTGTTAACTTGCTGCTCCTAATGAGCAGGCAAATTACTCGTTGCACAGAGCATGGGCTGTGGCTGCTTTTGACTGTCTCTGTGTCATGTGCTCAAGGGGAGGGGAAAGAAAAAAAACACCTAGGCAAAATCTGTCTGAGCTTTACATAGAAAAACGGCACCTTTCATTTTTAATAAAAAGACTTCCAGGACCGTCTTCTACTTAAGCCCTGCGTGCTTCTGCCTTGAACTGCTTTGCATGGTATCTCGTTCAAGCAAAATGCTCTGCGTGACAAAATGGAAAAACTGGTTACCAATGATTCACAGATAGATCCTAAAAATATATGGCTATTGTTCCTTTCCTTATGACCCAGCTGGGATGAGTTGTTTTACAGAGGAAGCAGGAAGATAAACAAACAATTCCAATATGCAATGGTGGAGGCTGCAGTCCAACATTTTTCAGCTGTCTGAAATTTGACTACCAGATCTTCCTTTGCAGTTGGGTCCCTTCTCCAAGCAGGAGGGATGGGAAGAGCAGCTGAGGACACCTCTGTCACATGCAAGGCTGGGCTGCTGCAGGTTGGGAGGTGTTGGGCTGTGGTGCTTCTCACCAGGTCACTGAGTCAGCAATAGGTCGTCGGGGCTGGGAAAGTGATGCATTACAACCCTGGTTTGTGTGGAATGGCCTTGGCAGTGGGAAGCTTCTGTGGGTAGGAAATCTTGCTGCTGGTGGGATCACCAGACTGGCTGTGGCCATGTCACAGCACCTACAAGCCCATCAGTGCCACTTCTGGTGAGATGTTTTTGTGAAATCATCTCACCCATCCCAGCCTCCTCCTTCTGAAAAGACCACCATTAGCTTTAAGCAGCTACTGAAGAATGGTAAGGGAAGGACTGAGGACAGAGGCAGGACCTTTGTGTACCACCCCTGCCTGTGTCTGAAATGAGGGTGTGGTGATTTTTTCCTTGCTGAGCAGTTGAAATCCACCAAAACCACTCTCTCACTCCCCCTCTTAGAAGAAGAGGGGAAGAAAAAGGAAAAAGGAAAAAACAAACAAACAAACAAACAAACAAACTTACAGGCTGAGATAAGGATAATTTAGGTAGGTGTTCTGCCTGGGCATTGCTGAGCACCAGGACACATTATCTAGCATGCCCCTGAGAAGCTCTTACAGCTCACATTTTCTGTGTTAATGATAATATTCCTGCCTGGCACAAGCTGATCCAGACCCTCTCTTCTCACCCCCCAGCACAGCTGTGAGCCTGTGTAGCACTTCCTCCTTTTAACCCTTCTTTTGTGTGAAGGGAGGAAGCACAGCATTCATTAAGTTAAAAAATAAACAAGGTGTATTGCAGGCGACATGAACTCGCAGGCTTCAGGATATACAGACCATTGCTTGGGATCGGGAGAAAGCTCCTTCTATTAGCTGGTTGATCTACAAAAGCTCATTTCAGGTGTGATGGTGGGTTTGAAGTTTGTTTGCTTGCTTGCTTGTTTGTTTACTGATACCATCTTCAACATACTGACCCTGTTCAGAGAGGAGGCTGGTCCTTCAATGTAGTTGCACACGCCTGTTTTTCCACACATTTCCTAAATCACAGTGAGAGATTTAGCACAGAGCTTCGCATGGCCTTGATTTGCCCCCTGACACTACATAAAATATGAAAAGTTACAGTGTAAGGCAGCACAGCTTCTCAGTAATCAGATCTTCAGCTGGTGTAAATCAGCACAGCTCCTTTGCTTTCAGCAGGGTTACACTTTCCAAGCCAGAAGGGGTGTGCCCCTTCACATGCAGAAAGTAGCTCTGAAACCTCTCTCTTAGTGTCAGGCATTGTGCAAGGACCCAGACGGCAATATTTAATTTTGTAGGCACTGTGCCCAGCTGCTGCTTTGCTTTCCTTGTGAGTTGGCTGTTCTCAGCAGACAGGGACAGGACAAGCAGGAGCAGCACATCTGTCTCAGGGCACGCAAGTGTCACTTTGCTCTAATTGAGGCTGTGCAATGGCAGGGAGGCACTGGGAGGAATTAAGCTGCCTGGTCTTGGTGCTTTTCCATTGACAGTCATTTGCCAGTTGGGAAGACAAAGCTAGTGATTATTTCGTGGTGGTAGAGAGAAGTCTGTGCAGGAACCTTGGACCCAAACACACCTGCAGCTCTGGGTACATCTGGGATCTGAGCCTTGAGCTGGAGTTTTCTCAGTGTTTCCTTATGGGTTCCTGTGTACTTCCCAGATGTTGTAAATGCAGCTCTTGAGCTTCATTTATACTGGTACGCTTAGGATGCCGTCTGCCAAGGAGTTGCCAGTGTAGCACCTGGTGTTTTGAAAGGAGCACAAGGAGTTTAGCAAATTTGTCCTTAATCCTTGATAAGCCTGAAGAGGGAGCACCATGTGGGATGGTGCCCCTCTGGACCTTTTGCTCATAAATAGAGAAGGACTTGTGGGTGATATGAAGGTTGGAGGTTGTCTTGGACACTTGGCTGAGGCCAACTGTATGAGGTTCAACAAGGCCAAGTGCCGGCTCCCACACCTGAGGCACAACAACCCCAAGCAGATCCACAGGCTGGGGGAAGAGTAGCTGGAAAGCTGCCCAGCAGAAAGGGCCCTGAGGGTATTGGTTAATAGCTGTCTGAACATGAGTTGGCAGTGTGCTCAGGTGGCCAAGAAGGTCAACAGCATCCTGGCTTGTATAAGGAACAGTGAGGTCAGCAGGAGCAGAGAGGTGATTGTCCCCCTGTACTCTGCTCTGGTGAGGCCGCACCTCGAGTGCTGTGTTCAGTTTTGGGCCCCTCACTACAAGAAGGACATCGAGGCCCTGGAGCATGTCCAGAGAAGGGCTACGAAGCTGGTGAAGAGTCTAGAGAGCAAGCCTTGTGAGGATCGGCTGAGGGAGCTGGGGTTGTTTAGCCTGGAGAAAAGAAGGCTCAGGGGAGATCTTATTATACCAACTACCTTAAAGGAAGTTATAGTGAGGTAGGGATTGGGCTCTTCTCCCAAACACCAAGTGATAAGATGAGGGGAATTGCCCTCAAGTTGTGCCAGGAAAGGTTTAAGTTGGAGATTGGGAGAAATTTCTTCACTGAAAGGGTTGTGCAGCTTTGGAATAGGCTGCCCAGGGATGTAGTTCAGTCACCATCCCTGAAGGTCTCGAAACATGTAGGTGTAGAACTTAGCAGCATGGTTTAGTGGTGGACTTGTCAGAACTAGGTTAAAGGTTGGACTAGATGATCTTAGAGGTCTTTTCCAACATGAATGATTCTATGATTCTGTGTGGCCTGGTTTGAGATGGACCCAGCATTGGCCCATTTCTGGACCTTTTGAAATCTCAGCCTGGGTACTCAAAAACAGACAACCCAAATCCCAAGTTCTGCTAAAGTAATTTCACCTTTGCCCTGGGTTTACTTATGCATACAAGCTTTTACTGAGATGGCCACAATGGTCTAGTGTGGTCATCTGAGTAAGGGAAGTGGTGTAGGAAAATTGAAATGGAAAGGGGTACAGGCCCAGATGCTTGGGTAGAGAAGGGGAACTGCAGCATATTTCTGCATGTGCTGCAGAAAACTGTCCTGGCCCACGCTTGCTGGTGCTTAGTGCTCCCTCAGGGAGCCAGCCCCTGTTACTCTGGACTCACAGTTTGGAAATTCTGACTTTTGAGGCTGTTGAGGTTGGTTCAGTCTAATGAAAAGATAGAAGCCATTCAGGAAAAAAAAAAAAATTGTTTAAGTGTTATGTGCAAAGTCAGGTTGTATGTCTTTGGGTACACTGATCTTTCTTTTATGCTGGCCCGTTTGTCAATAAGATTGAAGGAAAGTCCTCGTGTTATTTTGCTAGCCTCTTTTATGTGAAAGTTTAACAAATAAGCTACAGAGAGGCAACTGCTTCCTAAAGGAGGAACATCCCCTTTCTTAAGGTGTGTTCTTGGTCAGGTATCCCACTTTGCTATGTGGAATTTGGAAGGGGCATAGTAATAAAAATAATTAAATCAAATGAAGTCATGAATTATAGTCACCAACCAAGTATAGTCACCAGCCTTGTGCACAGGTCAAGGCAATTCCCAATCTGAATACAGGCTAGGTGATGAGTGGATTGAGAGCAGCCCTGAAGAGAAGGATCTGGAGGTGTTGGTGGATGAAAAACTGAACATGAGCCACCAATGTGCACCTGCAGCGCAGAAAGCCAACCGTATACTGGGCTGCATCAAAAGAAGCATCTGATGCTGATGCCTAGTGTTGACTTCCAGCTGTACAGCCAGTGAAGGGGCCAGTATGGACCTCACCCATGCCATGGAGTTGTGACCAGTGCCGCTCTAAAAAAGCCAGTCTTTGCAAAGCCTTGCTGTTGATTCCCTCCACTGCTCTAAAAATATAAGCTTATTATTAGGGTGAAAATATCCACTGTCCACTTTGCAGGGGCAGGATCTATTTCCAGTTGGATTTCAAGATATGGAGAGAGCCTGCCCACCTGGTGCTCGTGGGCAGCTATTAAGGACAACCATCAGTCTTCAGCTAGGGTGGCTGTGAGACATGAAAGTGAGTAGGAGATGGGAATATGAGTGGTAAGTGATTTATCAAATGGACTTTGTTAATCTAAATGTGTCAAAGAAGTTTCCAGTGGAAAGAAGAAAGGGGAAAGGATGGGATCTTTTGTTTTTTGCTTTCTCTGTCTATGTGGTCTTCTGCATGCAGCTGTGCTTGCAATGCTTGTGCCCTGAGCTGGGGGCCGGGAGACAGTCCAGACTGAAAGCCACGTCACTGTGGTTGGCTTGGTTCCCCTCCATCTGGCTTGGTGTAGCACAAGAGCACACACATCTGTCAGCAAGAACTGCAGTTAAAGCCTTACTGTCTTTTGGTGGCACAGAGGTATGGTATGGGACCTATTGGTGCTAGTAGGAAAGCATGTTCAACTCTGGGAGAAGCTCTGACCAAAGTACGTTAAGATGTTGCTGCCCACCCTGCTGGAGATGAAGCATCTGAGCTTCATTGACATCAGGTGAAGCAGATTAGTCCATACACTGATACTAGCTTAAAGCAGGAGGAGGTTTGTCTGCATGAAAAGGACAGACAGTGGAGGACAGAGGCTGAGGGGATGGTACCAGGTCTTTGTACACATACATTTTTGCAGCAGCATTTTTTTACGCTGCTTGCTTAAGAAATTATTGCATCTGGTTACCCATTGCTGAAATCCCCTAAAAATTTTGGTTCCTTTAGATCTTCTTATAGATCTGCAGTGTCATTATCTGCAAAGGATCCCAAGCAGTTTGAACCATATTCACGTAAATAGTCAAATTCTTTTATGACTGGGATTGGGCTAGCCTTTTTCATCTCAGCATGGTGATGTAGACAGCACTTTGGCAGCTCTAGACCCAGGACCTCAAGAAAAAGCCCTCATTGCTCTATGCAGGCAGCAGACGTGTGGCAGGGATGCAGAGTTATGAGCACATTCAGATAGCCATGTCACAGCTGGCAGTGTGCTAACACATTTTGTGGCCTATATGCTTACTGGGACACTTTTCTTTCAGTCAAAAAACATTGCTTTTGAGGAGAACTGAAATATAAAGTAATGTTCAAGTGAGTGGACTTTAAGGTAAAGCTAAGACCTGTGACTTTATGTGAGGTTTTCATCCTGTTCTTTCTCATTCATGAGACTATGAACCTAGAGAGAACTCTGACTGCAGGTGAAGTGTTCATCCTGTACCCACACTGCTGGCTGCTGCATCTCATCATGATATGTGTGTGGTTGACCACATAGCTCCTAGGTACAACTGCCCGTACAATCTCTAATGAAATTGTCCTTTCTTTAAGGTCCTTTCATCAAGAGCAGTCAATATCTTTCCTGAAGAAAACAGTGGGACATTTAAACAAAAGGATACAAAGGGGGCAAATGGGGCTTCGGTGAACTACCTACCTTCATGAAACACTACCAGGAGTATGAGACTGTTAATGGGAAAGGAGTGCTGTTTTTCACACACACAGGGCCTGCTGTAAAAACCAAGCAAGAGGAAAGTTCCACATATGAATGCATTTCTACTCACTTTAAAATATCCTGTGTGAGAGTCTTTTTATTGAGTGCATGCGATATTGAAGAGAAACATAGAATTTTTATGGTGTGGCATGCCACAGAGTGATTTCCCATATTCAAAACCCGCTAAACTGAGATATGCACCTGGATATACTGCTCCCAAATTCATTTTTGCTTAGAATCTAGGGCTTTGGTTTGCCCATTTTAGAGCAGCTTTTAAGATGGCCCATCTTAGGAGAGGAGATCCCTTCTTAAACTTCAGGGGTATTCACACCTGTTATTGTGTTGCTTTTGGTCCAGTCCTTGTTTCAGATCTCTCTGAACAGGATAGGTTCACCATTTTTTTTGTCTCACATGAGAAGAAAAGCAGAAGTTTCTACACTGGGATGATTTTTTTCCTCCATCAGATTTAATTCTGCATAACACACATAACTGAAGTCAGACTTCTTCCCAGTGACAATTCAGATGTGCTGCCTCCCTCTCAGGAGCAGGTGGTCCACACTCCCCTTTCAGCACGTGGGGTGCCTCTGCATGGCCACTGCTGCTGCACAGGGACTGCAACAGCAGCTGTCCCTCCCTCTCTCCAACCCACTCCCACCTCTGCACGTCCATCTCCTCATCCTCCTGTGGTGTCCAGGAGGTGCGTGCAGGAGGGAGGCTGTGCGCCTTCTGTGATGGGCAGGAATGTGCACAGCTGACGTGTGCCAAAACGTGAGCTACCAGAGCCGAACAATTGCTTCAGAGTCACAAGGCTGCAAGAAATCAAGTGGTGCTGGTTCATTCCAGCCCAGTGCAACAATGTAGTATGAAACCAAGAAAGAGAATGAGCCACAGATTTGCAAAGGCTGGAGTCAATTTCTGTTGTACCCTTTGCAAATTCTTTCCCCATGCAGCAAAAAATAACCCAGCTCTTCCACTCCCCCTGATAAAATCCGATCATTTTTATAAGCAAATACCAAAAGCAAATCAAAATATTTTGGAGGTCCTGAAATGTTGATTCACTTCATGTTCCAGCCATAAAGGAAATAAAGGGCTAGAGATCAAAACTGTTTTCATGGTCTTGTCTAAAATGGGAAAAGAAATCATGGCAACTCAAACATGTTTAGATAAACTTTGTTTCCAGTTTGGGGGTTTATGCCTAGTTACCACATTACTTTATGTGTGTTAATTTCTGCCAGCATTAGGGGCAAAGTTGCTGGTTGTCTGGTGCTGGTTGGGAACAAAGCTATTTGTCAGTGTAGACACAGTCATTTACGTTTTAAGCCAGAATTGTATCAATGGGTTTCCAACAGGAGGAAAATTTGAATTGGATTAGTCTTCTGGATTCAGTGGCCATGCTGGAAGAGTTCAGCAAGAGGAAAGGGAGGGGAAGTAACATATTCCTCCTGAAAAGGCAGTTCAGTGAAATATAGAGTGAAGTTCAGCAGTGGTAAATAGAGCTAAATCGATTGAGTTTAGTTCATATCCTGAGAGCCATAAACAAACACAGGTGAAATTTTATGAGCTTTTAAAAAGAACTTTATGATCTTAGAGGGAGAAGGGGTATAATTTGAAACTAGTAATGGAAAAATAATGTAATATGGATTGTGGCAAACCTAGAGAAACATGTTAACCTACACAAGGATCATAAAACATAAGCAAGGAGAAGAAGCCTAGAGATCTACTTTATTCTTCTCCAGGACGCTGATCCAACCCTCTTTCTAGCTGTAGTACCTATTGAATTTGCTCTCTGGAGAGACCATAAGTCTAAAGGATTCATGTGCCAGTGCTGTAAAGGGAAAAAATAAAAAGGAGGACACAAGTCTATTAGTAAGCTCTGCTAGTTCTCCATCACTGCTCTCTCTGGTTTTCCTCCTGAGGGCTGGAGGCTGCTTCTCTGCTCACTGGATAGGAAGCAATGTACAACTAAAGATGCATGGTCTTGTCTGTTTGGTGTAAGAAGGGTGGCCTGCAGCATCACCTGAGACATTTGGCTACAAAATATGTTGTATCCAGAAGCTCTTATTTTATGCATAAATCGCAGCAGAGGAAGGATCTGAATTGTGGAGGCAGAAGTCATGCAAGCTCCCTCATGTAACTGGAATTTTAGCCAGATGCATTCAGATGTTCCCCTGACCACTGATTCCTCACTGGTTCCTGCTGAGCTTGCTGTGATTATTTCCTGCTCTGCACCATTTTTAAGCAGAGTTTATCAGGTACTTTGAGTCACAAATCAGACTGAGGAGTGTTTTGGGAAGATGAGATCAATCGTGGCTTAACTCAGTGACAGGCTGGTCACCTGTGCCATCAGCTCCTGTTCATCCAGAGCTCATGCAGAGAGAGGGCTCAGAACCACCCCTGATAATTGCCAACCTGACTGATCAGTTTTAAGAGGCAGCATTTTCACAAGTTTGAATAACCTTATATTATGGATGAGTGGGATGCTATGTCAGCAGGTTGATTCGATTTGATCAGGCCTTGCTTGCTCATGACAGCCCTTCCTTGGAGGAGTGCCATAAGGCAGGACATGCCCTAAGGAGTCACAAATCAAAGGAGATGTCTTTGTGACTAACCAACCCACTGTCATGCAAAACCAGATTACTAGGAATGAATCTTCAGTGGACAGCAACTCTTAGACTAGTAATTAGGGCAAAAGCCTATTGTTGAGCTCTTCTCACAGGCTAGAATTTATCCTAGAACAACGGGACCTGCCCAGCACTGCATGTGAGACAGTCTTCTGAAGTAAAGGCTTTATTCCAAATAAAACATTTGCCCCACATCGCTTATCAGATCTGTCTTTGGTAGAAAACTCATCAACAGGCTCTTCTTATGAGGCTAATGTATAAGCTTTGCTAATATCTAAGCTTTGTTGTGTTTGGGTGTATATATTTAAAGCTGCTCTTGTTAATGCACCAAGTATGTGTAAGCAATTAACAGGAGATTGTGTTTGAATACAGCTTTCAAAAAAGTCTCCAGAGAAGTTCTCGTTACTCAATGAGCAGCCCTTTCAGCTGTGAATAGTGACCTTGGCAGAAGGTCCTGGAGACCATGGAACTAATTGAAAAAGTTTTAATAAAGGCTAGTGCTTGGAAAAAAAAAATATCTATATGACTAGTGCATTGTTCAGTGGTGACGGTATGTTTGGCAGATACCTATCCCATTACAAATTCAGATATTGAATTCATTGCAGAGCTGTGATTTTAGGGTAGATTTGATGACACACTAGAGAGTGGCAGCTTTAAAAAAAATCTTTTGATATATTCTGGAAGATGTTTTGCTGTTTGACAGAAGTGTAGGATCGCTTAATGGAACTGTGTTGTACTTCGCCAGATACTTTCTTGGAATAACATTTTTCCATGGCATCATAGTTACAGAAGTGCTTGTGAGCGCATTCACAATCTCATGTGACCTGAATTAGTTTTCTTAATGAAGAAAATAGCCTTGAGTGTTGATTCAGTTTGCTGTTGTTCCTTCGGTCATATTTTGCTGTTTATGAATATGCTGAAAGATGCTCCCCATCCAGAAAATATTTGGAAACTGGCCAGGAAGGGACATACCCCTTGTGCTTCTTCACAGTGCTTTACTCACTGGGGCTACTTTTTATTTGCTTCTCCTTAGTAAGTTTCAGTTAGTCATCCAGGAAGCAGAACTGTGAACCTTAGTGTGAAACCAAAAAACAAATCCTCGGATGACTGTTGCCCGGTGAATATAATCCAAATCCCAACATATCTGCAACTAATAAGACTGTTAGGGTAACACTTCAGTTATTTGAGTTCCAGCAATTAGCTTACACTGATGCTGAGGTGTAACCTGCTCTAGGCAGATGCGTGTTCGAATCATTTAAGTGTACTTTTTGGAGTAACACTTCTTGCCATTCTTTCTTGATGTTGATGTTATTGGTTTCCTGCCATTCTCTCTAAAGAGCAGAAGGATTGCACAAAGATGAGGGAGGTTTCAGCTTGGACCCCACTTCCACATGCTAACTTCAGCCTCTTTGAGCTTCAGTGGAGCTGGGCAACCCATCTTCCCACATCTTTGATTTCATTGTGTCTGAAAAATGGGGCTGTGGAGAAGTGTTACAGTGATAGCAACTTGCTGTGCAGGCATGGCTAAGAGTCAGTAAGTTCTTTGAGCTCCTTTCATAACATTATGGCAGTCCAAAGGGCTAGCATACAGAAATATAGCATGCAGGATGGCTTTCTGTCATGCGATCACATCTTATACCAGCAGGTAACAGAACTGTAGAATCATAGAATGGTTTGGATTGAAAGGCACCTTAAATATAATTCTACCCCTCATGCCATAGACAGGGACACCTTCCACTAGACCAGATTGCTCAAAGCCCCATCCAGCTGGGTTTAAACACCTCCAGGGATGGTGCATCCACAGTTTCTCTGGGCAACCTAGTCCAGTGCCTCACCACCCTCTGATTGAAGAATTTCTTCCATATATCTTCCTGGAACCTTTTCTTCTCCAGGCTGAACAACCCCAACTCACTCAGCCTGTCTTCACAGGCTGCTCCAGCTCTCTGATCATCTTTTCGATAAATGATGTGTGTTATCAGGTGCTAATTTGCTCAAAATTAACAGCATACTTGCTGATAATAAAGATTTAAAAGAGTAGCTGCCTCCATGCCCCAACTTCTCTTTCTCTGAGAGTATAATGAAGAGACCATAGTATCACCTACCTTTGTAAGGCAGTGATTAAGCAGTCTAACATCTATTCAGAAATCCTGGTCTACATAATTATAAAGCTGTGTCTTGTTTGGACCATGATCCACAGGAACTTTGAGCTACTGTATGTGCCTTGAGGTTTTAAACAAAGCTTATTGAAGTCTTTAGGGTTCTTTGTACTGATTTGGATGGGTTTTAGCAAGTTTAGGTGTTTAGGTAAATAGGCATGAGTAGAAAGGTATTTTAAAGTTCATTTTGTCATCAACAGAAAAAACACTCTGCAGATGTTCAAAATGCACAATTCCACAATTCAAATGGTTTCTTTTTTTTTTTTTTTTTTTTTTTTTCTGTTTGAAAAGAGGAAACACTTTTAAAAAAGAAAAAAAAAAAAAAGAAAAAAAAAAAAAGAAGAAGCTTTGTGGGTTCTATCAACCTCAAGCAAAGTTTTCCTCACTTTCCCATCCTCTGACTGAAAACTGCCTTTTTTTTTTTTTTTTTTTTTTTTTTTTATTATTATTTAGCCTTTTACAGCAAAATGATGTGTACAGTTATCACAGTGCAGGAAGATTTACTCCTAAGAGTATAAAAGCCTGAAAACATGGGTTAGACTGGAAGCCAGTACATAGCCAGCCAGGAACCAGCCTTCTCCTACAGTGTGCTTTCAAAGCCATTCTCTGGTTCTGTTTTTATGCTCATTTATTTTAATGTTTTCTTCAAACAACACCTATGGGCAAAAGAGGATCTGAGATATCCTGTCCGAACACCTGTGACGTTTGGGTCTGGCAGAAAATCACAGTGCTGGCATTGGCTCTTTGTGTGATGGATGAGATCATGATCAGATTGGAGCTGTTTTCAGGGCTCTGGATCTGAGCCTGGAACTGAACTTTACCTTTTAAGAAAGCCCAGCTCTCCCCTGCCTTCCCATCCAGCACCAGGCAGTGGAAGGAACGAGGCAATGGGGACAAAACAGCACACTGCACAATGAAGAGTGTTAATATGAGTAATTATTGCAGTATGTCAGTGCACTATTTTAAGATTGCTCACTGCATGCCAAAGAGTGCTCTGGGCAGGGTTTTCATTACAAAATCCTGCCAAAGCACTTCCTGAGGGGATCGTGATAAATATAGATAGCAGAGAGCCAGTCTGAATCCATTGCAGTGAATAGCAGCAGCACACATGCCTTAGGGTCCACAAGGCTCATAAACCAGAAGACATTGGAGTTGGCCAAGGCCCCGGAATACCCCCGAATAATTTGGCTGACTCTAGTCAGGGATTTTCAGGTAGCTTTTTGGTATGGTGTAGTAGACACGCTGGAGAGTCAACTCCCAGTTATCCCTACCAGAGCTGCGTGGGTCACTTTTATTTCTGGCCCATAATTAATTGTGAAGGATCCCTGTGAAATATTTAAGGCCAGCTTCTTTTCTCTTTTGTTACATGGCTTCATTTTTGACCATCTGTATAACATTGCCCTTTGCATTGTGTCATTGCAGAAAAATAAAGGACAAAAGAAAATTATCCAGCTTTTTTTAAACTCTCTCTTTATAGCTGAATGATTCCCAGTTGCACATGTACATGAAAAACACTGCCACTCATTTTGCAAGCAGCTTTATTTTCTCTTCTCAGGCAGCAGGGCTGCTAGAAGTGCCTAAGCCAGCTGTTGTATTTGCAGCGTTGTTTAGGGTTTGAACTGCTCATCTCCCAAGGCTCCTATTCTGGTAGTGCAAAGAAATGACTGTGTTGAAGTATGTGCATGTGGGGGTCTGGGCAAGGCCCCCTCTCCCAGACCAGTCAGCCTGGTGGCCCCAACGCTGCTGCAGCGGAGACCCCAGTGAGCTAGTGACCCTAAGTGTGCAGCAACGGCTGCGATGGCTTTGGCCTCTCTGAGAACACCACCAGCACTTCTGAAGTAAAAAGTCACATCTGATGGGATGGATGTGTTTCATAAAGGCTGTTTCACTGCCAGCCCTGCTGGGCAACAGCTGCAGAGCTGGGAGGTTTTCATGTCCAAGAGACCATGCACTGGTGTGAGGAGGGAACAGAGACACAATGGACTGTGCTTCTCCTCCCTGAAAACCTGGGGTCCCTCCTTCAGGCTGTCTCTGGGGGCTAGGTTAACTCATTTCTCTGTGTTGTTGTCAGCTGTGGGCAATTGCCAGAGTGTGAAATAGGTGCCCTCTGTGCTTACTCAGGTTTCTGTCCCACCTTAGTACTAGCAAGTCCTCTGCTGAACCCTCTCCTGCTCAAGGCCTGGTGACCAAAGCTGTTTTGGGTCTGGAACTGCTGCCCTGGCATACTGTGAGTTTCTGTGGGTATGTCCTAGTAGAACAGAGGGTGTACAGCACAGGGAGGCTGGATAAGGTTCATTGTAATGCCATGCTAGCCAGCTCAGTGTACTCCAGCACAGTAGGAGTCTGTCTTCAGGAGGTCTTAAGCAATTCTGAAGTTGAATTCTGAATGTTGATTTGCTTTGAAATTTTTTCATCTTTGTCAGACACTCTTATGGAAGAGAGGCCTTGAGTCTTCTCCCTAACCTGTCACTTCATCATGGGATGACTTCATCCCCTCTCCCAGCAGACACCAAGGAATTTGCCCAGCACATGCAGTTAGGAGCAGCAGGGAAAGCTGATGAAGAGGGCTCATTCCTACTGCAAGCCAGAAGCCCTGTCGTTCCAGGGACCCCTTTCTCTAATATTCCCTTGTTATATTTTCCCTTACACTGTCATTACCCGTGATGTCCTGGCTTCCAAAGTCATCTGAGAGAGTTCTAGGTCAGGCCTTGTGGGCTCTTTTCTGCCATCTACCTTCCTCTGATCTCTTGTACTAGTTTCGTGCTGTGTTTCATCACCTCCACACTGTGCAGGTCTCTCCCTGGGGCATAGGAGGGTAGTGGAAACGTGGTGGCAAGTTAAAGCTTCCCACAGCTTCCAATAAATGTAGAGTGCACTTTGTGTGTTTTTCCAGGTAATACCTGTGTGTTTTGCAAATAATACTGCCGTGAGGGGTCTAAATGTTTGAGGAGAAGTAACATCAGCTCAGTGAAAGGGATGATGGTGAATCAGCAGGAAATGTTCTTTGGTGTGGATATCTAATAGACCCCATGACTGTGGGAGGAAAGACACAGACTTTGTGATCTTTTTTCAGTTTGTTGTTGTTGTTTTGTTCTTGTTTTTAAGGGTAAGACTGTTCTAAATTCAGAAACTTCAGTACTAGGTAAAGGGTGTGGGCATGTGTATAGATACTGAATTACTGATTCTTATTATTTATTTTATTATTCATGACAAGAAACCTGGATGAAAGTCAAAGCCCATTCTCTTAGGTCCTGTGCAACATGTAGGAAAGAGGCTTGTCTTGAACAAACAAACAGAAACCAACACAGCTCTGCCTTGTTAAGCCAGGAGAGATGCTAATTTGCTCATAAGCCTGTTAAAGGGAAATTGCAGACAAGGTATTTTAGTATTAAGCCTGAGCAAAAATGCAGGAAAGGGTGTTCCAGTAGGTGATGATGCTTCTTTGCAGCACCTGCATTGATTTGGTTGTAAAGTATAGTAAGCAAATTTGCAGCAGGGAAAATGACTACTCCAGAAGTTTTGTTCTCTGCAGAGAATTCTCCGCACCTGTCAGGAGAGCTGGATCACTTGACTGCTGCCTAACCTATTTAATCATCTGTTTTTGTGAGTGCTGAGAGCTGGAAAACAGGAATAACAACATGTTTAGAGGCCTGATCCTTTCTCATGACCCACAAGGACTTTCCACCACTCATTCCAAAATGAGAGTTGCAGGTAGCGGAAGTGGAAAAAGTTATGAGGAAAGACAGCTGTGGAGGTTTGGTTTGGACATGTAACCTGAGCTAAAAACAATAATTATTTCCACTTTCCACCCTCATTGTCCCAGACAGCAAACTGAACTCTGGCTACGTGTAAAGACATGCTTTTGACATACTTCTCTGCAAAGTACGTAAGACAACATACATGTAAAGCGAAAATTTGGGGTTTCTTCTTTTTTTTCACCCTAACTCTCTCCTCTTCTTTTAACTCCCTTCTAATCTCCAGTATGTGCCCTGAATTCTCTGCACCATGCTGCAAAGGAGCTAGCACAGATTCCCTCCAGGCTGAGCAATTCCTATCCAGCTGAACACATGTTTGACAAGATCCCACAGCAGTTATTTAAGCAAAATGTCCGGTGAATCTGTCAGTGTGGGAGTTAGTGCAGACAAATCTGAACCTGGTCTGAGAGATCAGGGTCCATTTGCCCAGTCATTGTGACCTCTGGGCACTGACACTGGACCAGGTGCAATCTCTCATCTCTCTCCATTATGCGGACACAAAGCCAAGCACTGCATGAGAGCATCCCCAAAGTCGTGTAGCTCATGCTGCTGAGGAGAGCTAGTGCGAAACCCCATGCATGTCCAGTTTAATCAAGACCATTATCATTTGAGAGTGTTGGCAACCAAGAGCCAGACTAAATTCCCAGGAAAATCATGCCAGTTACTTGTTGTGGATCCCTGGCCAAGATGTGTAACTTCTCAGTGCTTTAGTTTCCCCATCTGTAAAACTTGGGTAAAAATCCTGTGATGGTGCCTGACAGAAAGGTATACAAGTCCATTTCAACCCTGCTGCCCCAACAAGACAAAAAAACAAACAAACAAAAAAAAACAGTTCAGTAACCTACACGTATAGTGCATTTCAAGTGTTGGTCAATATTTGTAAACCTAAAATAACATCTTAAACACCATGTACCTGCTATGCAGTTTTACCTCTATTTTTTTTTTTCTCATTTACAACTCTAGAATTTTTTCCTTCCCTTTTCTTTTCTTCTTTTCTCCCTTTTCGGCTAGTATTCATAGATAAGATGTAGGAAGGGCAGAGCAGCAGAGCATGTGAATAATTTTAATTCTTCATGCCCTGAGGTGATCCATGTGAAGTCCACATATAAGCGCTGGTTTCCCAAAACCCTGGAGAAATTTAGAGTCTAGTCTGCTGCTTAACTCTTAGGACTCCGGAATCACCTAAATAGGAGGCTGATTGAGTAATTACTTCTCTAAGAAAAATCCCCTCTGCAGTCAACTTTCAGACCAGGGTCTGTGGTGGCTAACTTTTATCCCTTTCATATCTCACTTCATAAAATCGGTGTCAAAAGTCAGACTGATGACCAAACCCAAGATGCACCTACAGCTCCTGTCCTGTCCCAAAGGCTTCACTTCTTTTGATCTCTGGGACAACAGGCTGACTATTGTCCATGTGCTGCTTTTTTCCCTCTAGCAACAGAAGATGGTGAGTGCTTTCTTAAGCACAGCAGTGGTAAAGGTCAAAGTCAAAGCAGATCTGGCTTTGCTTGAAGTGAAAGCAGGGGTAAGGGGCTGGGTTCCTCACTGGGACATGAGGGAATGGCTGCACAGAATAGCTTTACATCCTGGATGTCTTTGGCAGTCCAAACAGCACAATTGTTCGGCTCTGTGGGTATCACTGCTACATGGATCTCCAAAGGCCACCCTTGTAGGCAGACGGACATCTTCCCAGTCATTAGGTAACTAATACTGCTTAGCACCCTTTTGAGACTGGGATAAGGATGCAACCACAAACACATATAATCTCAGGTACACAACCACACAAAATTTGACAAAGGAGAGATTCTGTCAGAAAATCATTCAATGGTTTCAACCTGCAAGCCTGAAGCTAAGTGCTTACCCCTGTATGTAAGGAGTCTGTAGTCAACCAGCAGCCTGTTTGAGAAGCCCTGAGTATCCATTATTTTTGCTGTCTTCTGTAGGAGCTAAAGGTCCATAAAATTAATCTAAAAAGCAAGGACTAAGGGAACCATGTTTGTTTGCTTGTGTGTTTTCCCCTGCCATTATCTATCATGACTGTCTGTAGAGCACTGACCTTTTGTTACTGGACATGATGTAGCTGGTTCATGATGTGATAGTTTTGAGACATAAGGGCTCCTTGCCTCATGCCAGGGAGAAGGTCCTAGGGCCATTTTCTCCTAAGACCTTATGGGAAAAAAAAGAACTCTGTCACCTTATCCAGAAATAGAGGTTTTGGCTTTGAGGTATGAGGTGATATCATATCCCCTGCTATGGAAAGTGCACGTTCAGTGACTAGTATGCAGGGCTGCTGCACACCCTGCTCATCCTATAGGCAACTGCACAAGTGTTGTGACTGGGGTTTGTACACGTGGAGAGAGGACAAGGCTCGCTGCCTGGGGGTGCAAATGTTTGGGACTGGCATCCAGCATGTTCCCATCACAGCCTGGCAGGCTGCTTCAGCTGCAGACATGCATTGATTACAGAAGCCAAAGGCTTCATCTTTCCTTAAGGGGGTTTGGCAGAAAAGTCTACAATGTTTTTTCCAGTCAGCTACACAATAAGTTTTCATGGTACTGTCAACCTGCTTTATCAGTGTCTTGTATAGCGATGTGCAATGGGGCGAGCTTGGCATCAGGTGCATTTTCAGATTTTCTGTGCTTTTCCATTCTGTTGATAGGGTATCCTAGCCTTTCATCCCTCTGCCCTGAGCTCTGTCTTCTGCAGTCTGGCCCTTGCCTAATCAAGTGAGACAGCTCTCCTGTTGTTACTGTTGAAGCTGCAATAAACAGCATATCCATTTCTCCATTTATCTGCTTTTTGAAATCCAGCCTGTAATGCCAGCAATAATTACTCCATTTCTATATTTGGATATCATCAGCACCTCATGAATATCAAATTGTACTGTTATTATCTCTGCACAATATGGGCCAGTCTCCTATCAGTGTAAACATGTATAACTGTGAATATCAGTAGGACTGTCAGAGATCCCAGAATAGACAAGGCTAAACAGGAGTCTGCCATTGTTTGTTTACTGGGGAAGGCAGGGAGAGAAGCAAAGAAGCCAGCTGGAGTTCTGATAGCACAGAACCCATCCAGCATTGCTGTGGGTACACACAGCACTCTACTTGTTGGGACCATTAGGAGCAAGTGCAGAGTTCTCTGAGCACAGCACCATGTTAAAATCCTTGGCATTGGGGTTAAAATCCTGGGTCTTCTGCAAAAACATCTCAGCTCACAGCAAATTCCTTTGAACACTTACTTGGGCTTTGTTGTTAGACTTTCTCATTGCCCAGGAGATGGTGATGTTTCAAGCTCCAGTCTGACCAGGGCTGATCTAAAAACTTCTTTGTCAAACATCTGAAGCTCAGTGGATTTGGCTGCCTCCTAGGGGACCTCCTCCCCTCTGAATCTCCAGTTGAGGAGACTCTCAGGGGACAGTCTCTCCTCATCATCATCTTTCAGAGCTGTCAGAATACTTCAGCAGCTCATGGCATGGTTTGCCAAGGCTTGCTTGCATTGATGCAGACCCTGGTCTGGAGGTGAGCCCATCCACATGCACTGCTTTCCATCCAGGTCCGTACCTCCACACCACAAAGATATTACAGTCATTAATAATTGCATGCTTAATGGAATTACATTTTCTTTCTTATTTTTCCCCGGAATTACTGCTCTAGGGTATTTACTTTGTGAATCTGTTGCCACCTTGGCATGGCTAGGCAGGTCCACTTCATGGTGGTATGGTAAGCACAGCTCTTGATCTGCTGCACCAGTGGTACCTCTGCACAAACAAAGCACCATGAAGTCTCCCCAGCCTGCAGACAGGTCTTGGTACCTAACTGTTTATACACACAAAAAAAAGTTTTATAAAGTGAAGGAGCTAAAATGCAAGTAAGGGAAAAGCGTAGCTGGTTCACCGCTGGCACTTGGAAGGAGCCAGGCATGAGAGCGACTGCACGACCCAGGGAGGGTGGGCAGGTGAGCCATGGGGCTGGTGGGACAGAGGGACACCAAGAAAATGGTAAAACCTTGTGAGAACAGTTGATTCAGTGAGGTTGCAGGTTGTGTTATTCCACAGTATTTTACCTCTAGGTATTGGCATACACACAGCCAAGTACGTGTTCGAGTCAAAGCCCTTAAGGAACACCAAAACCAGCCCCTAACATCTTGTTGTCTGCTCCAGATAGATAGAAAAGTCTTAGTAAGTAAAGCTGGCTTCTTATCAATTCCTCGTCCCTGAAACGGCTGTATTACACCCACCCAATGGTTTCTGTCCTAATTTCTAGAATCAGCCCTCTTTTCAAAGAAGCCTCTGCCAAAAGAGGACATGACTAAGCAAAAGAGGAAGCTTAACTGCAGCAAAATGTGAGTGAAACAGAAAATAATCACCGAGTAAACTTGTACTCGTCTGTTCAGCAGGGAAACAAATCTAGATCAGTCTCTGCAGCCTTGGAATGATCTCTCTGGCTCTAGCACAGCTGGCCCAGAGACACAACCAGCATTCAAAACAACAGTTAAGGACCCCAGGGCAGTGCATGGCACCTATCATTTGCATCTGTTTCGCAGGGGGCTGTCTCCTTCCTAGAGAAGAACTGTTGTATGTGTGTTTATACTGCAAGGGAGCTGTCTATGTTTGGTTTGGAAAAGCTATGCTTGCTTAACAAAACCTGAATTTATCCCTGTAATCCTTCCCTGCATCTCCATGGCCAGATTGGAGCAGCCTGTGGAAAAAATTCCTGTCTATTTTCAGAAATAGATAAAAGCATTCAGATTACGGAGCGCAAATCTCAGCTCAAAATGACTGGAAAAATCCATTCAGTGTCTCTGTCACTGACCCCCGTGATCTCTCCAAGTAATGAATTTCAGTTGCTTTTCCCCTGTGCTGCTTCCTTCTCCTGCACCACCAGTGCTGCTCCTGGAACAGACCCCAGTCCCAGCATCTGCAGAATGTCAGCCCTGCATCCAGCTGCTTATCCCATGGGGATGTGAAAGAGGGATGTGAAAGAGCAGAGTTTGTGGAAATTACTATTGATCTCCCTGCTTAAGGCTGTTAGTAGTGAGGTCTTTTTATGCCAGTGGACACACAGCTCACAGATTTCAGGACAGCACTAGCATGCCAAGGAAGAAGTGCTCTCTGCCACAAAAATAAAACCGCCTGGAATCTGTTTCTTTGTACACACTCATCTCAGAGCCATGCTCTGCGCTTGGAGTTGGCTCTGATGCTGGTCCCTTCCCCCTTGGGAGCTCCTAAAGCAAATGAGCCTTTAGCATCACTTATTAGTTCATGAGATTGAAGATTCAGCAGAGAAGATCACTGCTCATTTAAAGGGATTGTGTGTTTTAGGAAGTCCCTGAGGCTCGATGAATTCTGCTCATGGTGGATTAGATGCCCTGTTAGCAAGCAAAATATTAAATGCAAGTGCAGTGAGCTTACATTTCACTCATTTTTCACTTACGGCTTACAGAGTGAGTCTTCGTAATTAATACCAAGGAAGAGGGCATTCAGCTGAACTACAGCTTTTGAAAGATTAACCTTGATAGGATTTTATTTTATTTTATTTTAGACCTTTGTTTTCCGTTCTGTAGTGATCAGACCAGACCCAGGATGCTGATCCCTTTGTGCTGTGCTCAACAAAGCATCTAGCAGAAATCCTGCAGCCCTCCACTGGGATTCACCCAGCTGCTGAGCACCACACCTACATCTCTTCTGACAAAAACAGGCCAGATCCTGGAAGGTTCTGAGTAACCTGTTTTGGAGCTGAGGTGCTTCAAGATGTCTTTCCATCTGTTTCAGGCTACGGAAGCTAAATGAGCAGTTTGTTGCAAAATGAGACAGTTGGAGAGACCACCTGCTCTGGTGGTGAGTATGTGATTCTAGATGAGATGACAACTTCTGATTGTTGCTCTTAGTCCTGCTAACCAACAAGGGTTTGGGGCAATCAGCTCATTTCACTAAGAAACACAGAAATATATCCAATTTGCAATGCCTGGGTTAATTTTTATCTACTGTGGATACAGAAATACAGATCCACATCCTTCTTGCGTTAGGGGATCCAGACCTGGATGCAGCACTCCAGGTGGGGCCTCATGAGGGCAGAGTGGAGGGGAACAGTCACCTCCATGACATACTGCCCACTCCTCTGTTGATGCAGCTGGCCTTCAGGGCTGCAAGCACACACTGCTGGCTTGTGTTGAGCTTTTTGTCCACCAGAAAACCCAAGTCCTTCTCTGCAGGGCTGCTCTTAATGAGTTCTTCTCCCAGTCTGTACCCATGTCCAGGATTGCCCCAGCCCAGGTGCAGCACCTTGTACACGGACTTGTTAAACCTCATTAAGTTCACATGGACCCAATTCTCAAGCTTGTCCAGGTCCCTTTGATGTTATACCTTCCTTCTGTTGTATCAACTGCACCACTCAGCTTGGTGTCATCAGCAAACTGGCTGAGAGTGCACTTGATCTGATTGCCTATGTTGTTGATAAAGATATTAAATAATACTAGTCCCAAGACAGACCCCTGAAGGACACCACTTGTCACCGGCCTCTGCTTGGACATAGAGCCATTGACCACCACTCTCTGGGTGCAACCTTCAAGCCAATTCCTTATCTGCTGAATGGCCTACCCTTCAAAACCATCTCTCTCCAATTTGGAGATCAAGGTATCACATGGGACCTTGTCAAAGGCCTTACAGAAGTCCAGATAGGTGACATGGCTTGGTCTTCTCTTGTCAACTATGATGCAGTCACTCCATCTTAGAAGGTCACCAGATTGGTCATGCACAATTTGCCCTTGGTGAAGCCATGGTGGCTGTCTCAAATCACCTCCTTGTCTTGCATGTGCCTTGACGTTGCTTCCAGGAGGATCTTTTCCATGATCTTGCCAGGCACAGAAGGCTCACTGGTAGCTGAAGCAAGGAATATAATGCCATTACTTAAGATAATATGTACACAAATAGGAATACCACAGGAAAGGCCATTATTGTCTCTAAAGGTTAATTAATCTTAATAACCCTTAGAATTGTCATGAAAAGATACATATTGATTCAAGGTTACTGGTTCTGCATATGTAGAACATGGGCTGAGTGCATAAGCCTGAACTATATATATAAATATGCAGTTGTTCATTAGAAACAGAAAACAAAATGCAGTTTGTAAAAATAATAATCATAATAATTTTAAGGATCTTCAGAAAGTCTGGAGGTGTTTCTGTTACGATGATAAGTCTAAGAATTATAACTCCAAGTAAAAACCTAACCTATCGAGAGAAATTAAACGTGGAAATTCAACTCTGACCCATTTGGAAGACAAAATAAGTCTGTGATATCCTGTTCATTCACCAGGGAGCCATACTTACTATTCAATTTTTGCAGTTAGCCAGAATACAGGTATTTATATATTCTGTATGATCCAAGTGCTTAAAATTCTTTGGACTGCTGACATCAGCTGAGATGAATGAAGGAAATTCATAGGATCAGTGTGATTCAGGATCTTCCTGCAGTGTGTAATGACCGCAGGAATATCTCCTATTTACATAACTCTCTTTTTCATTCCAAGAGTTCCTGGGGCATTAAGCAAACCCTTCAAAAGAGAGATCACTGCAACTACCACCACTGAGCTCCCTTGCTGTGAGCTGACAGCTACTCAACAGGAAACAACTACACTGCACAGGCAGCATGTAGGGCCACTTGGATGGGTGCCTTCTGGAGAAAAAAAAAAAAAAAAAGGGGGGGGGGGGAGGTGGAGGGTGGGAGGAGAGACAGAGAAAAGAACAGAGCTAAAAGGAAATGTTTCAACACTGCTGGGGAAGATGAGCCCTGCTCCTCACTGAAACTGCCCAGACAGCCTCTCTCACCTCTGCTCACTTCACAAGAGGCATTGGGCAGCCAGGGGAGTGGTTGGCTGTGTTACCCAAATTCTGAGCAGTGCTCTGCACAGCTCTGCTGTAACACCCGCTAGTCTACACAGCTCTCCTTGGTCATCAGTGCTGTGTAGGGGAGGGAAAGATGAGCAAATCTGCCTGGAGAGCTGCCCATGGGCAATTCCTGTTGCCTCTGCTACTATTTGGACCGTATCTCCAGTCTATCTCTGTCTTTTCCATGTAGTTTCCTTCCTTGGTCCTGACTATGATCCCGCTTCTTTGTGTTCTGGAGTCAAGGTGTTATATTGTTTTAGTGGAGGATTTAAGGAAATGAGAAAGACCCTCCCTTTTCTTCTGGGAAAGATAGTTTGCAAGCATCTCAGGAGGATCCTCTTAGGTTTTCTGAATAGGTTTCTAGGTTTAGGATGGGCACAAAGTGTAAGTTAGTTAGGCAAAAGACTGTCATGTGAAAAACCTGGAAAATATCCAAATCCTTCAAACTCAGCATTTTCCACTCACACCTTCCAAATAATTTCTAACTCCACATCTTCATCCCTAAGAGTAATGTGTAGGTTTGAGCTTAGCTGAATGCGGCAAAGAATCTACATAAGTGGTGTAAATCCATCTTTTTATCATCCTTTATCAAGAGGGACCAAGGGGGGTATATTAAATCAAATATTTTCTCTGTTCTTAAGCACCTGACAGAAAGGTCACACTAATTACATCAGATGCATTTTCTCAAATTTCCCTGCTTCTATTATGAGTGTGAGGCTTATCTAAGAGGAACTATTCTGACCGCTAGCAAACACAGCCTGTCTTATCCATGTCTCAGTCCCCAAATTAACCAGGTGACGAGGAGAGCCTCATGGGATACAAGTCACGGTGACAGAAACGGGCAGGTCATGGCTTTTTACAATTTTTACAAGCATGGCAGAAATGATCCAATTCTATTACTGCAGAGCTCTGTCCACGTATGCAGGGGCTGGGAGCACTGAGTTGACAGGCACTGTGCCAGTAGACACTGCTCAAGACTACATGGCATGGACCTTGGCTTAGTAGGACCAATGAATGTCTTTTTTTATCCTGTGTGAATGACCCTCTGCCTTTCCTCTAATGCTTAGTTTCCTCTAATGCTTAGTAGACATGTTTTGGAGTTGCCATTGTGAAAATCGAAGGAGTGGTGAAGCAGACATTGGCTTGGTCAGGAGATACGGGAAGAGAAATGAAGAACAGGTGGGAAAGAAGCCATGTTCATCACACTGCAGATGAGCCTTCATATTCTCTGACAAATGTGTGTCCCTCTAGCAAATACCACAGTATTGCTAGTCATCATCTCAAACCCTGCAGTATCATTAATACAAACTGGAGTGTTTGGCTTTTCACTACTTTTCCTTGTTTAGTATTCTGTACTTATTTTCTTAAGTGTGCCTCAAAAATTGGAGATGATAAAACACAGGCCAGCCTTTGGTGGAAAGGATGGTGCGAGGATACTCTTGGAAAGCAGCCGGGTTTAATTTTTATCTCTACTCAAAATAAATTTGCCCAGAGGTGGAATTGGTAAAAGCAGTTTTTGGTAGAAAAGAAAATCGTTGTCATACTTGAAAATGGGAAGCACAACAAAAAGACACAGTTAAAAAGGGAGACAAGTAAAATGCCATTAGATCTTATTCTTTCAAGATGAGGCTCAGGCGTGAAACTGCAATGTGCGACAGAACTCTGCCACCAGATGGTTACATAGATTGGAAACGAGCAACAGGGAAGAAATATGGTGCTTTCTTACATGATGCAATAAGATGTTGTGCTTCCTGGCCACATATAAAATTAATTTATAACAGAAGCAAACCAAAAATGCCTGAGGGTAACGCTAGCCACAGAACATCAGAGCTTTTTTTTTCTTTCTTTCTCTCCAGCATTAAATAATGGGACTGACATTTTTCTTAAAACAACCTCGGAATGGGTGGTTGGAGAGAAAGATCAAAGATCCATGTCTCATAGGCTGCATCAGGAAAAAGTACGTGTGTAATCTGATCTCATATGCACTAATATACACATATGTCCTCTGTCACATGTACTAGGGTAACTCTTAAGGTTGTTTTTTTTGCAACAGACCTCTACAATGGTGACATTACTAAATTAGTATTATTACAATGAATAATTGTATCATTTTCTCTGATTCTAGTTGTTCTCACTCATTTTCTTCTAATGCATGGCGGTGGCATCCATCACTGGAGTGACTGGAAACATTTCACGTGTTTTATGGTGTATAGTTTTAATGTTCTCTGAGCAAAGGAGACAAGTAAACTTTTTGACCCTGAAAGTAAGGGACAGATGTGGAAAATATTTAAGCTCTGGGCTCTATCAAGGCCACAGTAACCTATTAAAAAACAAACGAACAAACAAAAACCCTCCCACTGAATTCATTAAGCTTTATCTTAAGCTGAAAAGACCAGAGCAATCAGAGCTGCCTATCATTGAAAAGAATGGGAAAGATGCATAATCAATCTTGCAATGCATTTTTAGTAGTAAATTGGCTTGACCCAAGAGCTGTGTGTCTCAGAGGACTGAATGACAGTGCTGAGTGGTAGGTGATGAAGGTCTGTGGAGGCAGGACAGACTCAGGTGATGGTTACAATAGTGCAAATCTCCCTTTCTGCAGAAACACTAGACCATCTGAAGCAGGAGAAACCACCACTGGGGAGTAGGTTGAGAGACCTGGATGATCTTAATGCCTCAGTTAGGTCTCTTTGTCTAAGTGTCAGCTCCTCCCCAGCGCTGCACATATGCTTTCCTAACCACAATACTATTTGAAGCCTCCACCTTGGTTAACATTTCATCATTCACACTCTGAGAATTATCATTTCCTCTAGACGTGCTGACAAAACTCATTGTTTATTGCTCACAGCACGTCAGAACTGATGATTTTGCTTTGGACTGCAAGATGTTGAAAAGCCACATGCTTTTCCTGCAGCCAGCCCAATTCCCTCCATGCCGGCCTCTGTTGCTGTGGTTGCTCTCACCCAGAATGCCAGATCCTGTCCCCCACAAGTTAGAGCAGATGAGAAAAGCTGCTTGAAGCAGTGATGGGTTTCATATCTTCAGCATCAAATCCACAGAATCATGGAATTCCTCCTGATAGCCAGATACACAGCCTCTCTAGCAAAGCTGGCCGAGTCTTTTCCACCTTGCTTGCCTCCTAGTCTGTGGATAAGTCTGTCAGAGGAGGGAGCCAGGGAGGATGATCTAGATGTGTCCTGTAAGTGCCCACCATTCACTACCCCAGCAGTGCCTCCTACACCACAGGGACATTACTGGGGTCTCTCCCTGGCAGCAATACTACTCTGGGAGTATTGTAACTGCTCTGGGGATTATAACTGGGAGGAGGCCCAAATACAGCACCCGAGTGTTGGCTTTGCTCTGCCCCTCCAAACAACAAACAGGATGATTAGAGTGGGAAGTGGGAAAATGGTGTAGTCCTGTGCTCTCAACCTCTCCAACAAGAAATGGGAGTAGCACCTGGCTGATCAGCAGCCTGTTATCATGCCACAATCATGAATGATTGCTAAATGTTGCAGCCAGAGAAATGCAGATCATTATTAATTACTGCATTTCATATGACAGGACATATATTTCTCCATAAGTCACTGGCATCTAAGCTAACACAGGTAAGGCAAAGCTATTCCTGCAGATCTGTATGTTGCCCATGGCTGCATGGCTGAGCTCTCATTTCAGTCCAGGAAATGGAAGAGCTGAGTTTTTGATGAAAGCTCAATTTCTGTGTTGCAGGGCAAGTAGTGAGCAACATAATCTGATCTACGAAACTATGAGCTATGAAGACTGTGGGCAGGAGCGTGCTACTGGCAGTACTGTCCTTCCTCACTCCCCACCTCACTGTCTTGCTTTACTGCCTCAGCCTGGCAAGCCCCTGTAGACGTGAGCTGCGTTGCACAGCTTGTTATCCCAAATTTTGTTTGCATCATGCTGGATCTGTCCAGGTGGTTAAGCAAAAGGCATCTTTTTGTTGTTGTTGTTGTTTTTACCAGGCAATTGCTATGTCTTTTATTAGGCCTTTGCTTTTCCCATGAGGAATAATCTCTGGAAACTTGGATAGGATCCTTTGGCTCGCATTAGAAAAAGGTAATAAAATCTTGGGAACCCAAAATGCTTCACTGTTGTTTTCACCAAACATCTTTTCCCATTTTGAAATGTGCTTCTCTGTTCTAATTTGTTTCATTATTTAGGGAAAACTTCTTCCTAACCTGCCAGTTTTCCTTCTTTCCAGCAGACCTGTGCCCTCCAAGAGCCCCACAGACCTTAACTCTGCATTCCACCACACTTCTGACTCTCTGTAGAGCTACAAGGAAGTCGATTCTTTCCTCATTGCTCTGGCTTCTCCATCTGTCACTTTACGACATAATATTTACTTACCTTTTCAAAGCACTTTAAATCTCCATAGGAATGCATTATAAAAGTTCATTAGAGTTATTACTGTTCTCCATTGTGTAATGCTGAAAAATGGCTTATGCAAGCCTGGCTCCTCTGTTGCCTCTCTGACCCCATCCACTGTCCGGGTGCTGCTGCCTCCTCTGGGGACAGCAGTAATGCTCCCTTGGTTTCCCAGTCTCTCAGATCCTACTCAGTCTGAGATAGGATAGGATCCTACTGAGCCCGAGAGAGGGACAACTGTCTAGTCTCCTCCATGTTGGTTCAGAGACAGGCAGATCTGGATTCAAAGGCTGCTGCTTTTCTTTCTGCACTGCTGTTGAACATGCCTGCATTTGAGTTCCAATATATGTTTTCACGGGCTCCAGTACGACCTGCATGATCTCAAAGCTCCTTTTGTGTGGTGGGAAGGCTGAAG
Organism: Aythya marila; assembly: GCF_965140915.1. Taxonomy (NCBI): domain Eukaryota; kingdom Metazoa; phylum Chordata; class Aves; order Anseriformes; family Anatidae; genus Aythya; species Aythya marila. Next base: position 17,232,083 of record NC_139044.1, read on the forward strand.
ACCCTGCTGAGAAAGACTTTGCCGAATGTTGATGTGCTGCTGACTCTGACCTGTTTTCTCTGCCACAGCGTTTTTCTATTTAGTACATAGTTACATTTTTTTTGTTGTTCCTTTTTATTTTCTGTCGTGCCAAAACACTTATTTTCAGTGATACAAAATGCTGTCAAAACACCGAGTACTTGAACTGACAACACCACGTGGTTGTCATAGGAGTTTCTACTAAACAGGCTGGAGATAGGAATCCAAAGGGTGTGGACTGGTGAGACTCTTCCATGCTCTTCTTCCTCTCCCTCTTCATCCTTTTCTGAGGCATATTGGTCAGCACACTCACCGTTTTATGTTAAACAGCTGCCATGTTTTAAGCCAGAGGTGACTGCATTTCAGAGACAAGCAAATGTACTTCTGTATTGTTGCCAGACAGTGATCTCATGTACTTTAGCCTTGTTTTTTCAAATGGTGCTGCTGGATGTTAGTGATGCAGCTCTAGCCTGACCCCAATGTAAGAGAGATTTGATCTAATTCCGCTACTTTTTGGCATCCAAAAAATGTTAAGTATATATTTTAGAATAATGTACGTTCTGCCATCCTGTTAACTCCTGTTTCACAGGGACTTGTTCTCCCTCCTAGCCCATTATTTTGACCAGAACTGGTGACTAATGGAAGCAATTTGTAGGAAGCATGCTGTTCCCAACTGACCAACAGCAAATTGCTAATGACTGACATTAGAGTGACTGTTCTCCACAGAGGAAGAGTTGAAAGCCCATCGCAAGCAGCACCAGTCGCGTTAACAACAAAACAAACCACCCTGATACTGGCACCTGCCATTTATCCTGACTACTTCTTGCCTCCTTCTCTGGCACATCTGTAACACCACACCAAAATACACCGTGTATTTGTTTATACAAACATGAAAAGCAATTTATAACACTTCAGTTTGGTTTTGACATTATGGAGAAAATATTAAAAATACTAATTCACTGCAAGGAGCAATTCTGCACTGCTTAGGAGATGGTGCATGGGACTTAGTAGATCATTTAAATCTCTGAAATTTCTGAGACGTGATGAATGGAATTTCTTAGTATTTGAAACAAGAGAGGTATGTTTAAAAAGACTGGAATGGACTGCAGTGTAAAATCTTTGTAATTCAAAAAAGGCAGTCTTGTTTTTTATTGCACTTTTGGGGGAAGTCTCCTGTGAACCAAACAGCCAATAAGTCAAATAAATATTTCTGAATTAAATCCATCTTCTCATAGGCTTTGGGGAATTTAAAAAAACAACAGTAATTTATTGAATTACCTTTCATGGTTATACCTGCAGATGCCTTTTGAATTTGATAGCTAAAACACTAAACTCCTAGTGTTTCTCAAATCGGCTAAATTCCCTATGTCATCTGTACCAGTTACTATATTGTAAGGCAGTAAACAGTGGCATTTATTGTTTGCTGTTCATGGGACTGTGCAGAAGAACAAGTTTAGTCTGTTTCCAGAGAAAACCTACCTTGCTGGCACCAGAAATATTACACTAGCTTAAATCAGTGCAATCTTTCCATGCTGTCACTGCCTTCCCTGTTTTGATGTTCACTGCTGTGCTGATGCCCTTTGAATTAGGGCCCCTTCCCTACTTCTGCTGTTTCTGAAAAATTTAACAAGTGCAGCTTAGGCGTGTTATGAGCAGCTAACGAATTTCACTATCTAAGCGGGTATGTTTACTCTGATATCTGCTTTCCTTTGTAAGAAGATGGAGAAATGAACGTCCTTATGTTGACTTGTCAAATCCTTATCTTGAAGCCTCCAGAAAAGTAGGAAAATGAAGGCAAGCAGGTGAATGACCCAGGTATCAAGTACCTCATCTCTTCTCATAGGCAGTGGAATTTGCATAGAAAACTCAAGAGAGAGGAAAAATCCAGGTGGATATGGAATACTGCAGTTTTGGCAAATGAGTGACAAAGTGTGTTAGGGAATTAGGAATTAGTTCTGAGCAATCCCAGAAGGTTTCAGGACAGAGTGCCTAGAGGTTTTGATGTTGGCATCTAAGATGCTCTCTAGGTTGGAAGTATCTGGGGAGAGCATCCCATAACCTCTCACCTGTTGCATTTGTGATCCCTTCTCATCTTTTTCTTCCTGTGACACAATCCTTTCCTCTTCCTCTTCTTCCCACTCCTTTAATTTACTACTTTATAACAACTCTGAGGCTACTTCTGCAGTTGCTTACATGGCAAAGGACCATTAGGAAAGCATTTAACACATTCCGATCTTATTTAGGAAATAGCCATGTGAACAGTAGACCCAGACCCTCAGCAGATTGATAAGGTGCTTGTGGGTCACATTCTGAAAATATTTTGATGCAAGCTTAACCATGTACACCATGAGCTGTTAGAGTCTTCATGTTACAGTGACAGAGGCTTTTGCAAAGAACATGAGTTTTCTTTTCTTTTTTTTTCTTTTTTTTCTCTCTCTCTCTTTTTTTTTTTTTTTTCTTTAGTTCAGATAGAGGCCCGAAGGGAGCCTTGTCTGCAAGTAAAACACAGAACTAAGCAATAGTGATTAAAAAGCAAAATGTTTTAGGTGCACCGCTATTATCAGTGAAGCCGGTTTCAAGTTTCCCCTCTTTTCTGTCGTCACTTTTAGTGGCTTGTTAGGAGTTTCATGATGCCACTCATAATTCCTGGTGAGCTGTGCCATCACACGACTAATTAAAGGAGCACTCTGCAAATCATATCACTGAAAACCTTTTGTAAAGCCTACACTGGTTACAGCCAAAAAATGCTCTTCTCCTGTGTTACTGATATCTTAAATTCTTTTATCTTCATCTATACATTTCAAAGTCCTAGCAGTGCATGGACAGTAGCTTACCTCAGTTCCTGTTTTCACTTTCTACTTCTCAGGTGCTAGCACAACTAAAAAGTTTGAATCATTTTTAATTCCAATCCCTTTCAGAGAGTTCTCATTAATTCACTCCCCTCCCTTTGCCTCCAGTAATCTCCTTTTTTTTTTTTTTTTTCTCCACACAAGTATTCCTTACACAGCCACAGTGGCTTTTAGTCTGGCTGCAAGTTCCCCTCTAATAGCTTTTGAACACATCTGAGGAATTTCTGTCCGATTTGATGGAGGGGTAGCAGTCTCAGAAACAATTACATTCCTACAAGATCTGTTAATACTGACAGCATGCCAGAGGAGAGAGAACTAAATTCATGCCCCCAGTGAGAAAACATTATTATTGTTCTTGGCAGCTGGTACACACTGGCCAACCTGTACCTACCACTTCTTGCCTTGTGTGGTTGTTGATTGTGGTGTGGGGAGGAGATAAGATTAATGCAGTGGGGAAGGAGGTAGGCTTAGGGATACAGGGAGCAAATCTGGTGGAATTCAGGCCTCCCTCCTTCCAGCTCTCCCCACAGTTGTTTCGGGACTAAATTAAATCCAAGATTTTTTTTTTTCTTTTCTTTCTAATATGTCAAAAGCTCAAACAAAACTTCAAATGGCATTATTTTTTTGTGGACATAAGGCCATTACCTAATAGTTTTAACAAAGCCTTTTGAAATGTACATACATTTCCAGTCAGCCAGATTCTTCCTTTTTCACTAAATACTGAACATTCTTTTCTTCCCCTCGCTGTTGTCTTTGGCTGTAGGAGTTGTACTTTCCACTTTCATAAAAACTGCAGGGGTAATATGACTGCATGTATAGTTTTTGAGTAGACTTCTTGTATTCTGACAAAATGGCTATGTTAACTCATCTTGCAGCGGTTTGAGGGATTGCATGCTTTGCTTGTGTAGCTGTGACTGAAAATGCAGTTCTATGTATTTTCTAGTACTGCCATGCTGAACGGTTGAAAAGTTGTCATGTTCTTCTTCACAGTAGGCTACACAACTATGTGATAGACAAAATGATGCCTCTACAAAATGTACAAAATTGCTTTGTGTTCTTTAAGGAAAACAGAAACGCCATTACATGTTTTAATCTTTCTTAACAATTTATTTTCTCCACAGTTATAAGTAAAAAGTCTTAACTGGAAGATTGTATAGCCAGGCATTGGTGCTGTAACAAGCAAAGCTGTATAGCGTTTCACATTTTCTCATCAGTCTTTAGTTAGTATCTCCTGACAGCATTCCCAACAAAAAACAGTGTCGTTACCACAAGATATTGTGTCCTAAGAAAATGTCTTTACATATCTCTTATCTCTCATTTATCTCTGAGGGTAGTTTCCCAAGGGATCCTTTGCACTAGTGCCCTAAACAGCCAAAAGTTTGCCTTTCTGAGATTTAGTGTCTTGATTTTATATTCTGCCCATCCTGAATCCATCAAGACTGAGAATTCTACCAGAGCATGTTCACCAAAGCCCAGGGTATCTCCAGTCTTGATCCCTCTGGTAAGTTTTTCAGCATTGGTGAGCAACAGGTCCAGCAGTGTATCTCCTTTGGATGGGTTTTCTATCACCTCTGCTAGGAAGCTATCCTCAATGCATTCCAGTAGTCTCCTGGATTGCTTGCAGTTTGCTGTGTTGCTTTTCCAGTAGGTGTCAGGGTGGTTGAAGCCACCTAGCAAGATCAGGGCCTTCAAGCATGATGCTTCCTGTATCCTGTAGCTTTAAAAACAGCTCTTCATCAATATCCCCTCCTCTATCGGGTGGCCTGTAGAAGACACCAACCATGAAGTTTCCTGTTTTGGTTTAGTTTCTTAATTTTCACATGCAAGCTCTCAACCTATGCAATGCTGTTCTTCAAAGGCAGCTCCATGCAATCAATCCTCCCCACCACTTTTTTTTTTTTTTTTTTTTTTTTTTTTTTTATCCCACTAAGTTTCTGTGACAGCAATCATGTCATATTTTTCTAGATGGGCAGTGGCTACCAGCTCCTTCTGTTTTATATTCATGATGTGTGGTATAGAGGTACTTCATTTGGTCTTTTGACTGTCTGACCTTTTTGACAGAACCTTTCTGGAGGGACAATATGGTGATATCCAGTAGAAAGACCAACTTATTCATGTGTGAGTCTGAAAAACTGGTTAATGAAAGTGTCTAGCAGTGAGGGCAAGCCCTGGCCCAACGCAATAGTAAGAAGATGAAGGGTTGAGGCATCTTTTGAAACTATAGGTGGTTTGAAGGAGAGTCTTTTGGACAAGGATTTAACGTACTCTGAGAATTCAGTTGAGCATTGTATCAATTTTAATATTTAGCTTTACAAAGAAAAGGGATGACAATGGAATGTCCAACATTTTTAGGATGAGATTCCTGGAATGTTCATTTACTAATTTTTTTATTTTCAATATTGACCAAATTGATTAATGATTTTCAGCTCCACAATGGTACTTATTAAGGCAATGCGCTCTCAATGAATGATGATGATAGGTGCTTCCCAAGAGCTGATGTTAGCCTCAATATTACCTACAGCAGAAAACAAGGATCCCACCAACGGAGTGGCTATGGGGCAATATATCTCAAAATGGTTATGGGGCCAGGTTTTGCCCTGGTACTTGAACTTTACAGATTTGCTGAGGGATGTGTTTGCCATGCACATGAAATGGTTAAGGGGTCAGAAAGAGAACCCAGATGACTTTGGCCCTTATCCAGCAGCTCCAGTGAGCAGGCCACAGGCTTGGCTTGGTTTTAAAAAAGCATAAAACTTCACTTTAAACCTCCTGGAGTTTTCTTTCTTGGGCTGAGGGTTTCACCAGATCCATTTACCTTATAAAAAAGTGTGTGGAAAGAGTATAAAAGGGTTAACTGAGTGAACACCGCACAGCTGTAAAGTTCAGCGCAATAAAGCCGAAAACACTGCCAGTTTCAGAGAGAATTCGGCCTAACCACCCCCAGGCCTGCCCTAACAGTACTGGAAATCATTCCACAGCCCTTTGCTGCTTTCTTTCCTGCCTCACTGACAATTTTACAAGAAAACCCGTTGCTAGCAGCAGGAGGGTATTTTGCCTGTAACGCAGCACTCTTGGGCGGATTAGCTGTCGCACTTTATAGCTAATGACGGAATTAAGATGATTTTACTGTTATTATTGTTGTTATTTTTATTATTGTTTTACCACATTTATTTATTTTATTATATTATTTATTTATTGCACCACAGGGCCGCGTCACCCAACGGCCGTTGGCAGCCCTGTTTTGGGGGGGAGAAGCCTGGCAGGGGTAGGAAGGAGGGCAGAGGAGAGGTGGTGCAACACCAATTCCTCTCATTTTGACCAAACTGTTGCAAAACGTGGCCGAAAACCACACGCATGTGTGGTTTTAAGGGAGGCCGGGCGCGGCGCCGGCGCCATGGCAACGGCTTCACCGCCGCCTCCGGAAGAGACGAGGCGGGGCGGAGGTCGCAGCGCCAAGATGGCGGCGGCCATGGCGGCGCGGGGCGGCGGGGCGGCCCCGTGAGCGGGCGGGGGGCTCCCCTCAGGTGAGGTGAGGCCGGGCCCCGGCCCCGGGGGGCTCCTTCGGCTGGGTTTCGAGCACCGCAGCCGTGGGGCTCGCTGTGTGGCTTGGCCCGGCCTGACCTGGCTCCCCTTTCCTCCCCAGGCATGGCCGGAGCGCTGTAGGGCCGCGGAGATGCCGGGCGGGGCCGCGGCGCAGGAGGGTGCCTGAGAGCGGCCGGGAGCTCGGCGTGTGGGAGATGTACGTCCCGAAACCTCGGCTGCGCCGCCTGTAACGCTGTCTGGAGAAACAGTCGCGTGGTTGTTGTAGCCTCAAGCCTCAGTGTTTGCCCTTCTTAAGGAAGCAGAGCCGGGGCAGGCTCCTGTGGAAGGTTGCAGTGAAGTTCTGTGCAGGTTGCTTTCAGGTTTTTTCCAGCCATACTCGTGTGGTTTTCCCTAGTCGCCGTGCCTCTTGTCGCTTCGCCCATGGGTGACGCCATGCGTGCTGCTATCTCGGCTAAATTTACTCCCTAGCAAAGCTAAACTTTGACCCAGATGTCCCTTGTGCAAGAAGTGCGGGATGGGGATCAGAACAAGGCGTGTATAACTTACACCAGCTAAACCACTAAGAACGTAACTGGCTGCAGAAAGCTGGGCACCAGACACAAATGCGAGAGTTAAACTATATGTGCAGCCTCACGTTGGTTCTCGTGTATCCGTTGTGATATAGTTCTTGGATGTAATTACTCCATTTTTAAGCCATACTTAACCTAGTTCATTGAGTGGGGTGTGTTTACATAACGGGTTGCATATTTTCCTTATTGATTGCTAAGTATCTCCATAGGAGACATTTCCTCTTTTAAAGACACTGCCTAATCTCTGCTTTTGGTGACAGACTTTGCAATAACGTTTACTGTGGCAATGTTTTAATCAAGCACAAACTTATCCTGCAGTAACATGGGGAAAAGAAAAAAAACAAACAGACAGTCTACTTGGTTTTGTTATTACAAAATGGGGAGACTAGGATTAAAAAGTAGAGAAGTCAAAGCACATGTTAAAATGAACACTGCAGAAATGTTGGTTGGTGCATGAGATTTTGTAGTGTTTGTTAATACTCAGAACAGAGAGCTTCAGTGGGGATTTTAGCAGCGTTAAAGTTACTTGATCCAACAAATCCGTTCTGTTTGCTCAAGTGGCAGGCTGTCATGTCTTTCATCTGTTCCTGCAGAGTCTCTGCTTCTCTAGCAGCTCCTTCTAATGATGTCTGTCCCTTTTTTCTTTCCTTGCTTCTTACTTCTGTTTTACACTGACAGTCTTTTTCGAGGTTGTCCCCTTGTTCACTTGTTTCTTCAGGTTGTGGTGCTGAGAACAGGCAGACAAGATTCCATGTTTCCTGTGTCCGATACCAAGTTGCATAATCTGGTTTAATGTTTTATTAGCTCCGGACTGGGAACTAGCTGGCTTGTTTGCATTGTGCAGCAGTGTTTGGTGAGTTCTTAGAGTTAGAATAGTGGAAAATGGAACCTGTAGAGAGCTGCCTTTTTGAAACAGATCCATTCTGAGTGTGTGAAAAGGCTTGCACTTCGGTTTATGTAACTTCTTGTTGACTTGGACAAAAAGTTGATGACTCCTGAAAGACAGCTGTGTTTTGTAAAGGCTCTTGTTGCTATTGCAGGATAGGATGAGCAGGTAGAGAGTTAGCAGACTTCTTTGAACCTAGACAAAATATTTCTTTTTTTTTTTTTTTTTTTTTTTTTAAGGAATTTTTCTCTTAGGTTTTCTAATGGAGGGAGGCTTTACTGATCAATACAAAAATAATTGCTCAACTTGGTTTCAATACACTGTCCTTTCATAAGTTTGAGAAAATTAATTTGCCTTTAATCTGACAATGGGCTTATTCTTTTCTGGGGTTTCCTTGAAACAAAACTGTTTTTTCTTCTTGCTGCTTTGAAACTGTCTTTTCCAAGACTTTCTCTGTAATACTAAAACTCCTGTGGCTTGCAGGTGTTTTGATCATCCTTTGGTATAAAACAGCTGTTCATGTCCTTTTGGGTATCAAGGTACAAGAAATGAAATGAGAAATAAAACCAAGCACATCATTTCTCATGCTAAACTGAAGAGAACCAGTAGCAAGTAGTGCTGGTTCTGACAAGCTCACATCATCATGATTTTAAAATAGGAATAGAGTTCGATTTCATGAATCCTTGCCACTTGTCTCAGGCAAAGGTTTAGCTGACTGTTCGTGGTAACTGGAATTTATTGTGTTTGTACATGAAATCAACATACAGATCTGGGGTTATTATGTGGTATTTTTTTCTCTTACTTTTTGCTTGTCCAATCTGATAATGATTCAGACCAGATATAAATGTTAATGTTAATTGGGAAGTTAAAGAAAATGTGCCTTATGACCTTTCAAATCCAGTAGGAAGACCTTCTGTGGTGTTTGAAGGTGAGAAGTTACAGTCCTGCATGTGAGAACTTGCATGAACCACTTAATATGGCCACTAAAGCGTTTTTAACAGTGGTAAAAGCACAGAGAACCCTTTTTTTCAGTTTGGTCAGCTCTTGGGGAGACAGAAGCGGTAAACGGTAGATTCTAAACTGTTTTCTTCCTCAAACAATATTCTTTATGTCTGAATAATTAATTCCACATCACTTGGTATTTTTGCTCTTAGGTTTCATTATTGTTTCTCTTAGCTAGTGTTACTATAGATTTTAACATTGATTTCCCACACAAGCAACAGCCTGCATTTGTTCAGATTGAGTGTTAGCACTGTGTTTGAATTCAGAACATAATCAGATATCTTGCAAATTTCCCAATGGCTGTTTCATCTTGAAACATTTAGAGATTCATTTTAGTTTCTCCTAATTATAACATTAGGCAGCATTCTAAACTTAGGACGCCACTCTGGCAGTGATATGCTTGTTTTTCTAAACTAAGCATATTTTCTGTGGTTACATTTTCCTTTCATTTAAGTACAGATTTTAATCAGCGTAGGCCAAACTTTTCCAACCATGCTTAAAATTAGCTTGAGCTATATTTTAAATCACATTAGCAGGACATCTTTTAACTTATTGAGAAAAATGTATGCAGAAATAAATGTTTTCAAGCTGATTAATGCTTTTGAAGTGTTTTTACAGCTTATTTCCGTCAAAAATGTATAATTGCCTCAAATATGTCTTGATACTAGTCTTTTTATAATAAATACCCCTGAAAGCACTTCATACTGTGCTTCTGAACTTTGAAAGGTAGCTGTTCAGCAAGAGACTGTAAATTCTACTCAGCAAGAAGCCAAGTTACATCAGAACAAAGTGAAATGCTGTTCTTCCAGACTTCTGTGCGAGCATTGTTTTGGAGATTACTGAAGTTTTCATCGGTTGTCTTGTTCCTCCTTCGGCAGGGTGTCGGTACTGCTTTCTGTTAGTAAGCTGAAGCTGTAAATTTCGCTAAATGAAACTGAAGTTAACAGACTGAAATCTGGCTTTCTGCATTCTGTCTGTAGTCAGAACTTGGAACTTGTTCCTAGCTCTGCAACATAATTTTTTTAGGTAGTATACCAGCCAGAGTTTGGGGCCGTGTGCTCTAGGGAAGTCATCACAAGGTTCTTTAACAAAGCCAAGGAGACCTATGTAAGAGTTCTCAAAGAGCAAAACAAATAGAAGAAAAATTTACCTGTTGGGTCTCTACTGGGATGAAGTGTTTTTTTTTTTGTTTAAATTCTGAGCTAGTGGAAAGCCTTTTTCCCTTGAGTGCAAAATTTCAGGAAGCGTGAGGTAAAACGTTGATGCCAAGGTTATCGAGTGATTGTGTAGAGTCTGGTAAGACTCGTGAATCATTTCCTATTAGTGCCCTGCATAGACAGTACCTCTCTTCTGGTCTTCCCTCTTCAGTGTGACAACACCAGTAAATCTGTCAATTTGAGTAGTAATTTCGCTTAAACAGAAAAGAGTTTTAGGGGTATTTTTTTCAGGGTCTCTTGCCAAGGTCACTAGGTTTGTCCTTACAACAAGTAAAAATGGTATTTTGACAGTAAACTCCTTATTCATTGACAGGTAGGGGAAAAAATGTTCTGGGAACTGATGTGCATTTCACATGTGGATAGGGGGTGTTTGATATGGTTTAATCTCTCTTAAATAATTGCAGACTGTCTGGGAAGATGAAATGTAATGTTCTGGGTATGTCTGATCTTTCTGTAGTTTGGGATAGACTGTTTTAAAAAGAGGTTCAGTCTTACTGCATTTTGTGCTGTCTCCAGGAGATGGACAGGTTTTGCACTTTAGTTTCCTTAGAAAAATATTTGTGTGTCAGTCTGATTTACAGGAAATGTTTTGCAGACTCATCTATTTGTAACCATTGAAAGTTACAAAGTGTCTCGCAAAATTATGCCCTTGCTCAGAGAAGTGTGTTCTTTCATTAGGAACATCAGGTTTAAATTTTCTCACTTGAATACCAAGTTCTAAATAAAGCTCTGACAGTTACCACTATTTCCAGTGCTTGCATTGGTGTACTATTCATTACAAAATGGATGCTTCATTTTATCATAAATGGTTGTGCCCCTGAGGTTGCAATTGCCAAATTTTAGTTAAAGCAATCATTTGTGTATAAATTTTCTTGAAGACTGTTGTTCCTGCTGTAGCTCTCCAGCCATGTAGTTATTTACAGCCTTTAAAGGGTGTAGGTACAGGCTTTAGACTAAATGCCTTTGCCCTCAGTAGCCTGTAAAGATAGCATTTCCAGGGATTTTTGCATGTGGGAACATAGTTGTGCATGCAGCAGTGCAAGTCTCCCAGCTCTTAAGAGCTTGGGATCTGGAGTTACTGTAGGGGAGTGGCTTAACCACAGGAATTGCATCTCCTTCTGTGAATCAGGTCTTACTGTCTGTCCTTCTCCTGAGAAAGGTGGCGGTGTGCCTTTCTGCTAATACCAATGTTTTGAATGATTTTAGTGTTTAGAGTGAAGTTATAAAGAACTTTTTTTTTCTGCATAGGAAAATATTTGATACAGAACCGTCAGTCTCTATTTTCTTAGCTAGATGATTTTTTTATTCTTAATATCTCTCCTCTAAGTTGAACTTTACTGAGAGCTCTCAGATTTCCACCAGGCGTGTTTTGAAGACCTAGAACATAAAAGTGAAGTTCATGTTGGAATGCAGTCTGCAGAGAAGCAAAGTTGTGGGCAAGCATTTTTCCTTTTTCCAAATGTAGAGCTAAAGCAACATTAATAATACTTCTACAAAAACGTTACTGGGCTGATTTAAAGCAAAACTCTAAAACTGTTATATCCCACATGGCATGAAACATTCCTGTGTTTTTTCCCTCTGCTGTATTAACTTCTTACACAGAAAGGAAATGAATTTTAGAAAGAATGTTATACTTAAGCCGTTTGTGACATTTTCTGTTAAGGAAATACCAGCTGTCGAGAAAGATGCAGCCAATGTTGAGCTATATTAAAAACATTGTAAAGGAACTATTTGTCAATGAAAAGTGGATTAATTAAAACACTTTTAACTATTTTTGCTCTGGAATAGGGTTAGGGAAGTTCCATATATGCCTATTCTAAACTCAAGCCATTACGAAAAGCCACTTTTTTTTTTTTTTTTTTGAAAGGAAGTTCATTTACCTAAGTTATTCTCTAATTTATAATAATAATAAAATAACTAAAATGTGATGAGTTGGATTAAAAAAGGGGGTGCTTGGAGTCAATATGCTTTTTCTTCAAATTCTGAAAGCTCGCTTTCATTGATTTTTTTTTTTTTTTTTTTTTTTTCTTGGTGGACAGAATTTATATCGAAAAGAAAATATGTTGTATTTTAGGGTTATCATATTAAGGTTTTTATTTAAAACCTTTTTCTTTTATGAGCAATTAATATCACTAGGAGGTATTATTTTGCTTCTATGGGGGGAAATACTGAAACATACATTAAAAAGAAAAAAAAAAAGTAACCTGAATCAGGTGTGTGAAACACTATTATGATAAGATTTACTCTTTAATCCAGTATGGATTTAATCCTGCTGGCTACTCACTACAGTGAATAACACAGACTTACTGTACTGTTTTGAAACATAAGTAGTAATTAAACCAAAGCTTTGTTCTTTTTCCCATTAATCTGTTGATAACAGATTTACCCTTTCAAAGGTAGTAAACGCAGAAAAAGTTGTTCCTGTTACATCTCTGCTTTTATTTATGTACAGAATTTGAAGGGGATGCTTAACCATTATAATTATGTGACTTCAGTATTGAATTTTGATTTTTAGAGAAGTATGAACATAGCATGTGGGCGATGGTAGGTCTCCCTCTGCTTAAGATGTCCTAACTTTTAATTGTAATTATTTTCTGGAAATTCATGAATATCAAAAAGCTTTCTTTTGTCCCTTGAATATACTGAAATTGCATTTCTCAAGTTGCATGATTTCTTTGAGAGGTAAGCAGGTGTTCCCCAAAATTCTCTTCACATTAGACATGTGATTTTTAGTCTGCATTCCAGTATCAACGAAAACATAGGTACAAGTGAGATATTGAATATGTCTTGTTAATGTCACCCACATCTCCACATACAAATTGACTGTCTGCAATTCCATTATTGTATTAACTTTTTTTCCTTAAGAAAATTACTATTTAGGATGGATTGTATATTAGGAATGCCTTAAGGATCTAAGACGTGTGGTCTGTAGAACCCATTTTACTAGTTGCACATTTGATGCTGTATACTGAACTGAATAAAGGAGTGATGATTAGCTGAAAGCGTCCTTAGTTAAATGCCGCTCTGAAGATTTGGGTTGTGCTTTTTACTTGATAAGCACTTGACACCGAATATTGTTACTAATAGCTAGTTGTAGTCCATTGTAATCCTTGTACTGAATGCTAAGGTTTCAAACTGGACACCTACAGAACAAGGGATGCGAAGCTTCCGCAGCTGCAGTTCTGTATTCCTCCCAGGCTACCTGTCCTTGCTTCCACCCTCGGTAGGCCTCCTCTTTCTGCATGAATTTGGCCAGGAGATCCTCATTCATCCATGCAGGCCTCCTGGTGTTTTTTTCTCACCTCCTCTTTGCCGGGAGGAGGTGATCCTTGGACACTAACCAGCTTTCTTGAGCCCTCTTCCCTCCAGGGCTTTGTCTCATGGTACTCTACCAAGCAACTCCCTGAAGAGGCCAAGGTCTGCTCTCCCCAGGTCCAGGGTAGCAAGCTTGCTGTGCTCCCTCCTTGCTGCCCTTGGGCTCCTAAAATGCACCATGACATGGTCGCTGCAGCCAAGCTCCTTGAGCTTCGCATTCCCCACCAGCCCCTCCTTGTTGGTGAAAATGAGGTCCAGCATAGCACCTCTCCGCATTGGCTCCTCCATCACTTGGAGAAGGAAGGTATCACCAACACATTCCAGGAACCTCTTGGATTGCCTGTGCCCTGCTGTGCTGTCCCTCCTACAGATACTGGGGTGGTTGAAGTAAGAGTAAACTTACTCCCTTGCAGAGTAAGGGGTGTTGTTTAGGAACAAGGTTCCTTTTTTATTTGAAGTCTTAGGGCGGTGTGAATTGAGAAGCAAAGAGGTGGTTTTAAACCTGTTGTCGTTAGAGCATTTTAAATGTGCTTTGTAACCGGGCTGCCGGAGAAAAACAATTTCCCTTCCTGAGGGAGGAAGGAAAGAGAAGCATTTGCTGTGTTTTGCTGGTGGTTGTTTCTCTTGTTTATGTAATGGTGTTGCACTATAAGAAGGGACAAAAGTACTTTTTATACACAGGAAAACACGGTTGTTTAACCACCAAAAAAAAAGAGGTTTTAGGAGTATGCACAGTATCAAAAACAACATTTCTCATTGTTGATTTTGCTTTTGTTATGAGTGATAGTTTTAAAACTATATAAACATGCCTTTCTGTTAGTTAAGGAAATCTACCTGACATTTCTGTAATGAAAATGCTTCTAAACAAACATTTCGCAATTTCACAAGATTGTCAGAATTTTGTAGTGCCTCTAAGTTTAGTGATTTCAAAATGTGTCTGTACATTTCAGTTGGCTTTCTCAACACAGTTTTGTTGTTAAATGAAAGATTTCTTCCTTAACAAAAATATTTGCCCCACCTATTTTCATTTGCTAGTGGCGGGAACAATAATGTTAAAAGCTGTTTAAAATACATGAAGTGATTCCTGTGGTCACGCCACCTTTTTTATTCTAGAACAGTGAAAAGAAATTAGATGCTAGAACTTAATCAACATAAGCAGTGATTTTGGAGGTAGAAATCACTAAGTATTCTGCAGGGTGCAGACTGAGACAATTTACAAATCAATAAGTTTGGCTTCTTCAAGCAAAAATTGGGACTTCTTAGATAATGGACAGTAAATGTTGGCAATAAAGGTCATTTCTTAACTTAAGGTAATGTAGAATACATTGTACGGAATTATGGAACAAAAGAATGTAAATACCTAAAAAAATTTTTGAATCAGCTTCTTTTCAAAGTGTCTTGACCTTTATTGAGTCCCCCAGCTGACATTTTAAAAAGATTTTTAGTACTAGTTTCTTTCATTATAAAGGGTTTATTTGTATATTTGCTCCCACATACTTCATTGTCATCTTCTTTGCCATTTGATTTTTTTCAGCTACAGTGGCATCTACTTCATATCAGCATGATTATTGTGACAGAGTAGTGATGCAGTTCTGTTTTGTATAGAATTCTAGGACACATTTCTGTAAGTATACTTGTTACCTTGGTAAGCAGAAGAAAAATAAAGCAAACGTGAATGAAAAAGAATGAAGCAATAAGCACCTACAGTACGTAAGCACCTACAAAAATATTTGAAAGGTAGGTTAAGTATACTCAATTTAGGATGAAATCACATAATAGTCATCGCACATCCACATCTTTCTTTTTTGTTTTGAAATTATTATCTGCATTTTCTCTTTAAAGGTAATAACATGTTTAGCAAGACTTAATGCAAGTGAATCATAGTGTATATATATGTTATTGTGTAAAAAAAAAAAAAAAAAGATGGTTGTGTTAGTCCCATATTTTTGAGGGGAGAAAAACTTACTTTAATCTGTTCTCTGGAAGTTGCTGAGACATTTCATTGTCTGAGATGATAACAAATGGTGGAAGGGTAAATTATACTTTAAATAATGCATACAACAGGAGTACATTTTTTTCTCTTTTGCAGTTGTTAGATTGGGATTGTCCAGTTTGCTTTTTTTTTTTTTTTTTTTTTTTTTACCCATTCTTTACATCCCTTGACCTGTTAGTAGCATGGGCTGGAAGGTTCCTGGCTTCTCAAGAGCATCCTTTGCTCCAGTATGGCTGTCTGAACCGATCCCAGAAATAAGATGTAATTTTCTCCTTACTACTTTCCTCTTCTTAAATACTTTGTTCTTTGAAGCCTTTAAGTTGTTTTACATAATCTGATGTGCTGGTTCACAACTCACAACGTTTTCTGGTAAGACATTTAAAAAAAATTGAACTTTTCCTTAGAATGACATACAGTCTTTAGACTTTATTTTAAAGATTCAAGGGAGGGGATGGAGGGCATTCTGAGAATTACTGGTGTTTTGCAGTTAAGTTAGTTAAAAGCCTTTAATGGGTTTGCCTTACTTCTGACTACCTGGTACCAATAGTTGCCCAAAATTGTGGCTGGGATTTGTACCTTTGTTACTTGAATGGGCAAGTTGTCTGTCTGCTGTCAGTCATTTTCCTTTATAGATTTGGATACTCAGCAACAGTGAAGAAACCTTCAAAGGATGCTGCTAGAACAAAGGGATTAGGTCTGTTTATATAGAAGACAAGCTTAGTCTGTTAATGAATGAGTAATGTTGAGAAGAATATAAAAACATGTATTTTATGGTTTAAGCTAAATGTCAGCAGAGACTAAGAATAAACTTGCCAGCACTGCCTACTTCAGGCTTTCTTCCTGCACCTTCTTATGAAATGTATGGTTCAAGATATTGTCAGACAGGATGGCTGGGTGGACTGATTCAGTTCAGCAACTTCTGTGTTTGTTCTACTGATCATTTTGTTCAACACCATATAAGATAACAAAGTATCTTAGGTATCAAGAAACTGTAAATATTCATTTTCTGTAAGAATGTTCTGTTAAACACAGATTAAATGCAGGTTTACAGAATCTGTCCTTTCTTTACCCTAGGCAATTTTCCAATTTACTGACGGCAGGCAGCCCAACAAACACTCCCTCAGACAATTCCTCATCTTTATCCTTTTTCCAGAATGAAAATCCAAAAATATCATCAGTCAGGGCCAAAATAACAAATGAAAAGTGGGTGTTGCCACTTCTTGCCAGGTTTTATGTAAATGTTGTTCTCTTTCCTTGTCCCAGAATAACAACAAAGCTTCCCAAAGAATCCACACAATAAAGCAAACACTTTTTCAGACTCTCATCTAATTCAGAGTAGCTACATGAAAAACGCCGGATAACAAGAACTATAAAGTGTATAGTCTATATCTGACTACTAAGGTTGCAGGGAATTTTAGGGGTATGTGCTTGGTCCTTGATGATACTCAGCTGTTACTCTTACTACTAGGGCATCAGTTAGGTAGCTGATAGTTGCTTTTCTTTTGCTTGATTGAGAGGAATCTAATTGGGGCATGAATGGGTAGATCCAGTAATTTATGACAGACTGGCATGAAATGCTTTGATGAAGAACTGGAAAACAAAGGTATACAAGCTCCAGAGATTCAAGTGTAGAGATTATGATCTACATCTGCTTGTTCTTCCTCCAGCTTCAATGGCATGCTCAGAAGCAGTAAGAATGATGGGGGTATTGTGGGGAGTGAGACCTAGAATTGGTGTTGAACAGCAGACCAGAGACTGGACTAACAGCATAAGGTGTGCTGGCAGAAGAAGTTAATACAACTGAAGTGACAAAGAATGAGGAGCAGGATCAGAAACCAAGACTGAAAAATAGCAAGAGGGATAGGAAGCAAGGTTTTCAGAGCAATAATCTGGATGTTGTTTGGGTTTCTTCTATACCAGATGTGTGTGGCAACCATTAACGGAGTTCCCAAGGACAGTTCTTTGAATCTGGAAATGCTGGTGGCTGGTTGCAGCTCAATTGTCTTGAGTTGTACATGTTGCTGTTTTCTGCAGGCTGTTCTTTCTTTGGTTTAAATTCTTGAGGTTACAACGAATTCACTATTCTAAGTTTAGAGAGGATTTTTTTTTATCCAAAGGTGCTCTGTACCAGCAAGTCATTGTAATTAAATCATGTTCATATCCGTGATATGAAAGAACAGTTTCTTCATCAGTGGATTTAGTAGAGGAAGTTCTGCTACCATAGGCTCCTCTCCATGGGCTGCAGCTCCGGCCCGGGGCCTGCTCCTGCGGGGGCTCTCCATGGGCCGCAGCCTCCTCCAGGCCACATCCACCTGCTCCCCCGGGGGCTCCTCCACCCATGGGGGGGCTGCAGCGTGGAGATCTGCTCCATGTGGGACCCATGGGCTGCAGGGGGACAGCCTGCTCCACCAGGGGCCTCTCCACAGGCCGCAGGGGACTTCTGCTCCAGCACCTGGAGCACCTTCTCCCCTCCTTCTTCACTATCCTTGGTGTATCTTGGATTTTTTCTCAGTTTCTCACCCTTCTCTTCCACCAACTGCTGTTGTGCAGCAGTTTTTTTGCCTTTGAGTCTGCTCTCACAGAGGTCCGGCCAACGTCACTCACTGGCTCAGCTCTGGCCGGCAGCAGGTCCCTTTGGGAGCTGGCTGGAGCTGGCTCTGATCTAACATGGGGCAGCTTTTGCAGTCTTTTCACAGTAGCCCCCACACAGCTTCTCACTACCAAAACCTTGCTGTGTAAACCTACTACACCCCCTCAGCTCCTCCATGGTTCAGATAAATTCTATTATTTACAAGACCCATTTTCTTTGCTTCAGTGGATAAAATTCTACATCTGAACCAAGTTTGGAATACTTGAAAAACAAGTTGTCTTAAGAACAAACTGAATACTGAAACCTAAAATAAGATTAAAATAAAATAAAAAGACCCTAGAATATAACTAGAGAAATCACCGCTACGTTAATTTACAGCTAGGATGTCATAGGTAACTTGTTAATACTTAAAATAGGAAGTAACAATTTCTTTCCCTGTGGCAATGCTGTCTTAGTTCCCCTTTTGAAAATGAAGGGAGTCTCCCATACAGGTTTAGGTAATGTGCAGCTTCCTTTCTACTTAGGCATATTTGTGCATTTTCATTTATGAAGTGTAAATGCTCAGCTTGTTTTGAAATTCAGATATGTTGGATATATGGGACGATAGGGGCCCTGAGCAAACTAGATAGGAGTCCTGAGCAAAACCTTGCTGCTGTGTTTTCTTAGAGTTCTGGTTTTGTGCTTTTTTTAGGAGGATGTAGAGATAGTTGTAAGTAGTTGTTGAAAGGCCAAGTTTTTGTAAATAGATGTGTGCTTGGAAAGTCCCTAAATAAGCTGGCAAAATAAATTTCCCTGTTTACTCTTTTGAGTTACAAAGAATTTGACTAGGGACAAATGCTGCTGCTTCTGAAAAGGGGGAGAAAAATGATCTAGTGAATATAATTGTCATGAAAAAAAGAGTTTTTAAAATCAAAACCTTACTAGATGCTTACTGTTACCGCTTACTATACTTAAATAGTCCATTATTGAGGACTGGTAGCCTGCTTCTAACATGTTAGATACATGAAGGTTGAGGTACTGCATTAGTAATGAATTACATTCTTAGAGCTATCAGAGGACAATAGGTTGATTGCACTGCATAGTGTGAGGGAAAATCTTTGTCAGATATGTATTTCATAATCTGAAAGTTATTTTTCTAAATTGACCATTTATTATTGAAAAGAAAAATGGCTAAGGGAAGTTCTGGTGGTCATGGTGTGTGCAGCTCGCCCATTGTACACTTGGCTAACAGCTCTAGGGCACCTAGAGTAAAATACATGTATATGTGATTATTTAGAAAAATAAGTTTGGTTGATCAAATTCAGTGGCACAGTAATACTGTGATATTCTTGACTTAGCTGCTTGTGACATAATAGTACCTGTGTCCTTTTTATCTAAACGAACACTGAATTTTCATGGTTACTCTAAAAATTTCTTTATGGAAACAAAATTATTGAATTGAAATATGGGTCAATGGTGTAATAGTGGGAGTCGTTTGATATCCAAATGCTGGTGTTTTCAAACAGGGCAGCTGTTTTGAAGACAGTTCTAGGCAAACTATTGTTGGCTAAGGGGACTCAATTTAATAACCTTCCATAAACATTTGGTTAAAGGATCTTCTCTTCAGACTTTGGGGAAGACGAGTCCTTGACAACTAAAATTTAGTCTGAATCTAAAACAGTTTTTTGAAATGTCTTCAAATGTGAAATTGACAGAAGAATATTCTTCTGTCAAGTCAACAGGAACAAAGGGGAAGAAAACAGAAGAGAGGGCTATTGTGAAAAAGCACTTAATTTTGCAAACAATTTTTTTCATTGCTGAAGTTTGTTACGACTGCACGTGTTTAGTCACTTTTGTACATAAAAAGAAACAGTTATTTTTGTTGTTACTATTCTTACATAAATGTAAATGATTTTGGTAAATTTGGTCTTGATCTCATCTCAAAAACTGCCTGACAACTAGATTTCATTTTCTGAAACTCTATTAAAGCTCCAAGCTGTGTTTTGGTGCACAGCAGTTGTTATATGTCTTGTAGGAAAACCGTAACTCTTCCAAGGCATCCTATGCCCCTTTCCTTTCTTTCCTTTTCTCAGAAGAAAAACTTGAAAAAAAAAAATACTGTCTACGTAGTATTGTGCATTTGGGAGGTTCTGGTGGCATGAAGATGTAAGGAGAGGGGGAAATCCGTGAAATTAAATGTCTCTTTAGCTTTTCCTATTATCATTGCCTGCTTCACTACCAAGTTCTGCAATATTAGCCCCCTGTACATCAAGCCTCCATGAAAATAAGCTGTGCTTCACAGTAAGGGAAAGTGGAGATTTCTTTTGTAAGAAAGGATTACAGGAACAGTTTACAGAGTATAGAGACATGGGATGGGGAATGAGGGGAAATAATTCTAGCTACCCAATTTAGTGCTAATTTAAATACCCAAAATTAAATGAAGAAAATCCTTCTTTGATGGATTGTGACTAGGCTTGGTGAACTGAAAATTACATAAGGTACTTTTCGTCCAGGATTTTAAAAGTCTGTGCTATGAAACAGAAGACAGTTACTTTTTTTATTGTAATTTTTTTTATCAAAGATTTGAAAAAACAACAACAACAAAAAACAACCAAACTGCTAGTCCAGAACCACAGTAATGTTGCTGAAATGCATGTAAAAAGGGGTAAAACCTGACTATAGAGCCTGATTCTTAAAATTGATTCACAGTTGATAAACATTGATGTACATGTACTGCCACGAGTCCATTACTTTCTACAATTACTACAATTAATACATTATTATATATTATTATTGCATTATTACTATATATTTTTATAGAAATTACTAAAATTTCTACAATTACTTCCTATTGCACTTAGACTGTTTCTGTGAGATACCTCTAAGGTGAGCAAATACGTATTTAACAAAACCACGTCATCATTGCTTACCCAGTGAGGGATTTTTGTCTGAACTTCTTACCATATTCCACCAAGCATAATAAAGCACCAAGTGCACCTTTGTCTTCACATCCTTTGCCTCGTGAATATCAAAGAACAGCACACACTACAACTGGGACAGGGCTACCCACGTGCTATTTTACCAACCACCTACTTCCAAACTGAATTTATATAGCTAATTTATTTTAGCATACTCTTTGAAAAGACTGTTAATTTATCGTGCATAAACTGGTGAAGATGAGAGAGGATCTAAAAATAACTTGTTGGCTTTTAGTGAATATTGCTGGCTTACCTTTTAGAATAGAAACTGGCAAAGATGTCACATTTTCATGTCCAATAGTTTCATGGACATTTGTTTTCAGTATATTTTTCTAAATACTCAGTTCAAACATTCTCATCAATATATCAAAGTTTGTAATGAAATTTAATTGCTCAGGAATCCTCAATATCACTTATTCCAATAACTGGTTCCTGTTACCAGCATTACTTTAATAATATATGTTTGCATCCAATAGAAGAGATCTTTTTAAAAGTGGTTGTGAAAGCTTCTTTTCTTACTGTGATGGTTCAATAACATTGGAAAGGAAAAACACATTGTTATAGCTTGTTTCTATGTTGGAAAAAAAATTTCATTACAATAAATCTTAGCTGTTGTTGAAAACTAAGTGGTCAGCAGGAATCCATGTTTCCTCAAGTTGTTTTCAAATTTTATCCTTACTGCACATTTGAAACCTTTCTAACAACCGGCTTTACCCCACCTTCAGTGATGGATGATGGAAAACTCAGGCTTAAATATGCCTGAGTCAGTATATTAATCTTTTGCGTTTTAATTAGCCTCTGCTATAATTGGATTCTAATTGTTAGAAGGCATGTTGTTTTGCCTTGCTTAGCTGTAATGGAGTGCTTTCAAGTAGCTCTAAGCTTTCACTCTGACATAACTAGCATGTTCCTATATTCCCACTGTTAGATTATTTGGGTTCCTTGCAGTCCTCTCTAGCTGTTAAACCATGACAGCAGCATGAGAAAGTGAAAATGATTTGTGTGTGATAAAATTTTGAATATGAAGCAATTCTACATACAATTAAAAATCATATGTCTTAGCCTTGAAAAATGGTGGTCTCAATCTTAATTATTTATTTCGTACTTCACCACATCCTTGTCTCAAATGTGGAGAGACATTAACTTGATGGAGAGACCACTTGGTGGATAAGGAATTAGTAAGAAATTGGCTGGATGGTCATGGTGAAAGGGCTGTGGTCAATGGCTTGATAATCAACTGGAGACCAATGACAAGTGGTGTCTCTTAGGGATCTGTATTGGGATTGGTAGTATTTAACTTTTTTTTTTTTTTTTTAAAGTAATATGTACTGTGGGATTAAGTGCACCCTTAGCAATTGTGCTGATGATGCTAAACTTTGTTGCGTGGCCCACACTAGAGGGAAGGGATGTCATCCCAAGGCACCTAGACAGCCTTGAGAGGTGGGCCTGTGCAAACCTTTTGAAGACCAAACCTCAACAAGACCAAGTGCAAGGTCTTGCACCTACGCTGGGACAATCCTAAGCACAAATGCAGGCTGGGTGGAGAATGGATTTGAGAGCAGCCCTGAAGAGAGGGACTTGGGGGTGCTGGTTTATGAGAAGCTCGCCATACACCAGGAATATACACTTGCAGCCCAGAAAGCCAACTGTATCCTGGGCTATATCAAAAGAAGCATGGCCAGCAGGGCGAGGGAAGTGATTCTATACCTCTGCTCTCATGAGACCCCTTCCTGGAGTACTGCATTCAGCTCTGGGAACCCCAATGTAAGAAGGATGGTATAACTCTTCTGGATGCACTGTTGCTTCATTTGTTGCTCAGGGTGGACCTCCTGAGGGGAGAAATCAGAACTTTGAAGGGCAAGATCCTCACCTTGCTTATTGCTGAATTTGGGCAGTGAAGAAAACCAATTTGGAGAAAGAAGAGATGGGCTTTCATTTTAGTGCTGTTTTGCAGAATTAGGTTTAAGATCTTGTTCAGTATAAGTTAGGGTGTATAAGGCTGAGTGTTTCTAAGCTCCCTGGCTACCTCCACTCAGAAATTCAGATGCTGTTCAGCCCATAAATTAAGACAGCATCATCCTGCAGGTCTCTTTGATTTTATGCTTTTTTTTTTTTTTTTTATTTTGGAAAAGACAAGCAATTCCAGTTGTCACTGAATTAATTCATGACATTTTAGAAAGAAGTTGGAACAATTTTACAGTGCCTTTTTTAATAAAGGCCTTGAAACTATAGATTCTCTAAATAGTTTCCATCCTTTTGTTAGTGTTTACTTGTGCTGACATAAATGAAGAGCTCTAATAGACTCCAAATGGTACTGTGCAATATCAGGTCTTTGATTCTGATGTTGTATCATTTGCTATCACTGTGATAGCAAATAGCATAGCTGTCTGTTCCATGTTCGTCTGAAAAATTTCACTTAACTCAGGGACATGAGAATATTTCATAGTCAGTTCTGCTGTTTTCAGTGCTTATGCCTCTGTGTTCCATTTTGTGGCTGTGCTTGTGATGTTTTTTCTTGCAGGCCTTGCAGTAATGGCAGAAGTGAACTGATTTCTGCATAATCTCTCCTCAGACCATGTTATTTGAATGGAAAGCATCCCAGTATGTGAAGATATACCATTGATAGGTTATTTGGGAGTACTGAGAGCTTCAGTAGTGCATTTACTTTCATAAGATAAGAGGGAGAAGGATTAAAGTGATGGGGAAGAGAAGGAAATTGAATGTCACGAGTATCTGTTTTTGACAAGCCTGTAAATCATAATTTCCCCAATAGAAGTATCACCATCATAGTTCCCATTGTAATTAAATCATTAGAGGCATTTCCAAGAACTGTTTGACACTGTCTCCTACAATGTCCTTATAGGCAAGCTTGGGAAGTGTGGCCTAGATGAGTGGGCAGTGAGATACATTGAAAATGGGCTGGGTGGCAGAGCTCAGAGGGCTGTGCTCAGTGCTGCAGTCTAGTTGGAGGCCGGTAGCCAGCCGAGTCCCCCAGGGGTCAGTACTGGGCCCAGTATTGTTTAGCAATCATCAAGACAAGAGGCAAGGGGCACAAACTGAAGCACAGGAGATTCCAGTTGAGTATGAGGGAGCACTTCTTTACTGGGAAATGTGACAGAGCTCTGGGACACGTTGCCCAGAGAGGTTGTGCAGTCTCCTTCTCCGGAGATATCCACAACCCACCTGGATGCCATCCTGTGTAATGTGCTCTGGGTGACCCTGCTCGGCAGGAGGTTGGACTGGATTTTCTTCAGAGGTCCCTGCCAACCTCAGCCATGCTGTGATTCTGCAATTGCATTTGGGAATTTTGCAAACACAACTAGCAATATGTACATGCTTTCTTATACATATCCTTATTAGTGAACTTATTTCACAGCTTGAAGATCAGCTTTTCTAGCTTTTTTCTTTTTTTTTTTTTTTTTTTTTCCTGTGCTATTAGTATGCTAATCAATAATAGCAGATCCTTTCCAGGAATTCTGTGTGTTAATATAACCTTTTCCCTTGAAAGGTCAGGGCACTTGGTAAAAGGGGAAAAATATGCCAGGCTGTGCTCCCACTTGGAAAGAACTGAGAATTCTAGATTTTCTCAGAAGAGAAACTCTTCCAGAAAAAAAAAAAAAAAAAGTAAAGGCCTTCATAATGATCATTAGATAGATCATTAAATCTGTCTGGACCTAAATAAAAGTCTAGATACAGTTGATATTAACAACTGCATTATATTATTAAGACATTCCACGACTACAGAAACAGCTATGAGAAGATTCCTGATTTAGATACTTCTGTTAGTGTGATCTGCACTGCCAAATCTGGATAATATCTTCTTTTTTGGGTATCATTTATCTAGTGCAAATAACCCATAACCTTCTCGACACTGTCTCCCTTCCACATGAAAGTCTTGGTGTAGGTTTGGATATTATGTATTTTCTGGACTCTCATCCCAAAGTTACAAGCAGTACAGTTTTCACTGCCTTTTAAAAGTTGTTCTGTCATTTTGTTCCTTTCCCCTATATCTTTGAAGCTTTTAAGGCACTTTCATAGTAAAATCAGCAATACTGAGACAGAGACTGAAAGCAGTCAGTTGTTCTGTAACAATGCCCAAAGTGTGTGTTGGGTGACTTTTCATCTATAGTTTTTATGAGGCTTTCCTTCTTCCCTCCCTTTTTTTCCTCATAGCTCTTAAGTTAGAGCATTGCTCACATGTAAAATCTGGTAGACCTTGAATTGCTGTCACTGGTTATTTCCCTGACTAGGTCACTTGCTGTTCTGTAATTCATGGCTACTTTATTCTTGGATTGCTTAGCGTCAGTCTGCCACAGCACGTACATCTAATGAGGTTGCAACTGCTAAATGTATTTGGAACTGACTTGAAACTCATTGTAACGTTGACATGGTCTTTGATATGGGAAATACACCACCCATGAAAACCCTTTAATTTATTTTTTTTATATGGTCTCCTTTCAATTCTGGCAAGCTTTATTATAACTGGAGGTTCTGTTTCAAACGAGCTATTATTTTACATAATAAGGCTAAAAATCTTAGTCTTAGATGTTGCTTTTTTCTATTTGTCTTCTAGAGGCTTAGAAAAGTATTGCATAAGCACTGGCAGATAACTTCCCTGGCTACAACACTGAGTTACTGTGTTTAGCTTCTTGTACTGGTAATTTGTTATAGGATAAAATGACCTTTATAAGTGTTCATGCAAGCATCTCGTTATTCATTTATAAATAACACTGGGGCCTTTGCATCTCAATGTAAAACACTTTACAAATAGGGATCAAAGGTTAGCTCTTATCTTCCTGTGTGTTTGAGGGACAAAACCCATTCAGCTTTAACAAAAAACACAAGTTACTCTATTCTATTTTATTGGTATATTGGCTTTTTTATATTTGGCACTTACAGGTTGAAGAAAAACGTGTGTGTTTTATAGAATCGGATTCAGTAGCCCTGGAACCAGAAGCGAAGTACCTGCATCAGCTTGTTGCTGAGCTATGGCTCTAGCTCGAGTACGGATCACCTACCTCAGCTGTGTATCTTCCCAGGCAAAGCTAGCATCTATGCACAGCACCATGCAGATGGATGAAGTTAATGCTCTGTTAGAAGTGGTTTTGAAGTCTCGAGGACCTCCCTTTGAGGTTCTGTCAGAAGATAAGCTTCCCTTGTAGCTGGTGGAAGGAGAATTATGGAGCTCAAGACAGGGTTAAAGCTGCAGTTCTTAACTCTGGTTTGTAGTGTAGTCCTAGAAATACCCCAACACGCTGTTGACTGGTCCAGCTAGTGAGCTGTCAAACTAGATCTGAAGGGTGTTCTCCAGAGGGCTCTGAAAAGCACAGTAGAGCTTCACCTCTTATGGTTAGGTCCTGAATCAGAAATACTACCGGTTAATAGCAGTGCAGAGGTTTGACAACGTGTAAGTTTTGGCTATGCATTTTTGGGATATCTTCACCAAAACATAACAGACGGAGAACAGGTTTTCACGTTCATAAATAGATCAAATGCAAATAAACAGTTTCCACTGCCTGTAGTGGGGATGAAATGATCATGTTGCTGCAGAACTACTTCATGTTTCCCCTTTTGCTTCCAAGTCTGCCAGGTAACCATCTGTTGTTTCTACTATGTTTACCTTGGAAAGCAGCCAGCCTGTAAGCATAATTCAATAGATAATTACAATGCATGTGGCTTTTAAAGTTATAATCATGTAATATTTGCTGATGTGTAAGTATGCTTCAAAGTGCCACGTATTCCTGACACTAAGGCAGCCTTGCTAAATTTTAAGTTATCTAAAGTATGGAATTTTCCAGTTATGTGGCTAGAGCATTTTTAATGTTGTTCACAAATTTCTTTTTATATACGTTTGTCTTGGAAATATATTTAAAAAAAAAAAAAAAGGCCTGAGGCAGTTGCTCAGACTCAAATATTTGGCAGAGTTATATGTGATTGATAATAGCAACTTCTTAATTATAGAAGGGAGAGAGAGACATGAATTGATCTGTAGGCATAGTTCTCCATTTCTTTATAAGTACTATTTAGCTAGAATGTCTTACAGGGGTAGCAAAATGAAGATAAGTTTCTAGTTAAGTTGATTTTACCATTGATTCTGGGTGGACCCTTACTGGCTTTAGTGTCTTCTGTTGGGATTTTTAAGGCTGGGCCTGCTAAAGTTTTGTAACCTGTAACGTGCTCCTAAGAACTGGAAATAGAGTAGGCTAGCAATTGGAATTGTTTCACAGGCAATGGTTCACAGCATAAAAGATGCTTTATAAAAAAAAAAATGCTTCGGTTAAAAAAAAGTGCTGTAATACCATCAAATCAGAATCACATTCACTTGTTGCACATGCATTTGTAGCATACATTATACCAAAAAACAGGAGTTATTTGGTTTAATGTATTCTGTTCTAAAACATACTTTTTTTCTAAAACGGAGATTTTTTTAAAGGCTGCAAATACAAAACTCTCACTGAAACCTTCTCCTAGTTGGGTAGCTTGCTTAATGCATCTGAAAGCTTGCTTTTACATGCCCCCTCTTTATTTTCATAATTGTACCCCTTACAATTATATGAGTTAGCATCAATTTTCTGTCGTGCTGCTGCTATCCTAGCAATGGTTGATGGTTTACATAGCTTGTTGAACAGGCTGTTTGAATGTTGTTCATACTTGTCTCCTGTTTTTCTTTTGTGTTGTTAACCCAATGAAAGAATTCGGTACTGATGGCAGTGGAAGAGCCGTTGATAGTTTCAAGGGTGTATCCTTATAGAGAAGGAAATTGCTGGTTACTGTTCTGTAAGCAGACTAAAGCAAACAATTTGTCTGTGAAATGCTGAACAGAGCAAAGTTCTTAGAACCATGGAAGTTCAACTTTTAATCATGTGTTCAGGATCTGTTGCAGTGCATGTGAATAACTTGAAGAGCTTTTACTGTCCCTAGGAAGGAATTTTGGTCCCATTCCAGTGGTAGAGACTTTAAGATGCTCAACTGATTGCTCTACTTGTTTTGTCTTTGACTCTCTGTTCTTCAACCTGCAATACTTGAGTTGTGTTCCCCAACTGAGGACTTTATTGTTAAATGGATACTTCTGAAATTATAAATGCCATTCCTTAAGTACAGATATAAACTGAAGTGTTGAGATGCTGTTACACAGGGGAAAAATTACATTTAATAACTTGTTTGTTACATCTCCAATTACTAAGTGGAAAATTATTTTTCATAGTTTTTGCTTGGATTTGTTATCAATCAAAATTGGTCAGCTGATAGGTCTGTTGCAGATTTTTAAAACCAGAGGATTTAGACTTGCCAGCTGTTGCCTCTACAGGTAGCTTCTTCTGTAAAGTAGACTAAGCCTACAGTTGACCTGCAGGCTTTATATTATAAAACTAATAAAACTCTAGAACTGTCCGCTCTTCCATGTTTGATTGGGCTAGGCAACATCCCTATTTGGTGTTTGATGATGAACCTTCTCGATCTTTTTCTGTTTTTAAAAGCAGAGGTTTGAAGGGGATGGCAGCAGTACAACAGCTGTTCTTCATCTGCTGAAATTACTTTTCATGATTTGTCAGCCAGGGCACTCTTTTTTTTTTGCTGATTGCTCTTTAATATAAGCTTGTGGGGTCATAGCAACTTGCAGGATAATTTAAAGAACAACTGGGAAGTGGGAAGCTATGAAGAAGTTAATCAAAATGACTTGTGTTTGCCAAAAGTTACCACTTTTTTTTTCTTCTGTAAATTGCACAGAAAATGCTCTTGTGCAGTTATTTCTACACCAGCTGAAATGGTCAATTATATTATTGGATAGTAAAGAATAAAAGCAAACTACTTCTTTTCCATTATTCTTTTCTTTTTCTTTCCCAGAAATAGCTGTAGCTGTTGCTTGACACCCTCTTACTAAGTATGCTTAAATACCTTAGTTCATGTTCTCATTCAAGCTTTATTGGTCTAATGGTTGTCCAGAGCAACAGTGAAAAGAGTACAGGTAAACTTGAATGAAAAATCATCAGCCTGATTTGATGTCTATACTCTGACTGAATTATCTGCTTACAGTATCTAAAGGTTGCACTGCAGAGAATCTCAGCCAGTTTTTGCATTTGGAAAAAAATGACTTGGAAGAGCAAATAAAATATTCTATTACATCCTTTATTGAATTATAGTAGTAAGATTAAATCTGGGCAAATAAAAGAGATAATAAATGGTAAGATGCAGCAGTAATCATATTTTATTGTTTTATTTACGGAAATTACTCATTAAGTATTGTACTTTGTGCATGCGCATGTTATTGTTGGAGAGGATCAGGGATGTGGTTTGTGATGATAATTATCTGTTATTGCCCTCTTCTATATCATTTTATGATACATGTGTTAAATCCCTTGAAGGTTTATTAAATGCAGGAACTGAATAAAAAGGAAATAGTTTTAATGGTCAAGTGCCTGTTCCTTCATGTTGTTTTTTTTTTTTTCTGTGATTTTGATCTGTGCTATATGTGTACATTCCTTAAAATACTGCAGTACACAGGAGAAGCATCAGCAATAAAATAGAGTTCATAAAGGGGTCTATGGAAACTGATGGATCTTCTTGCCTGTATTTTATAAACTACTGATTAGAGTGGATACCTATTCAAATAATAATGCAACTTCTTCCTGTCATTGCTTCCCATATAACTTATGCTATTCCTGCAGATCTTTTTTTTTTTTTTTTTTTTTTTTTTTTTAACCTGAGGCACAAGTGAGTAGTTACATGGTCAAAGAGATAGGGCATGCTGTAGATCTGTAAACAAGACTGAGTCAGTCTACAAAAGCTAATGAACTGTAAGTGATTTTCTTTTTTAAAATACCTCACTATATAGAAACTAGTTTCTTGCTTGGAATACAAGAATTGTTAAAATTTTCCTTTGAAATGTTATGATAAAAAAAAAATGCAGAAACAGAAAAGCCTGATTTTGCTGAGCTTCAAACATTTTACTAGGTTGTGTCATTCCCACTGAAACTTGTCAGTGTGTCTGGTGGTCTGTAACGGCCCACCAGATCAGTGCTTGCTGAGACCCCTGTATTATTTGCCTTGCAAGCTGTGAAGCTATTTTCTATTACCTGACTGCCTACTCTCCTTTCTAGACAACTGTAATTTTTCACTGTTTTTTTATGGGTACTAAAAAATTGGGATTTTAGCTTGACAGCTTTTTAATGAACACCTGTGAAGTTGACAACCTTCTTGCTCACCTCCTTGAAGAAGACCAATCACTTCACCCAGGTGAAAGGTTTTAAAAATCATTGTGAAAATGTTATCTTCTGACTTGGGAAGTATTTTTCAGAATGCAAAATTGAATGTGGGAGCTGGAATTTCTAGCTTACCCCTTTTTCTTAGTGCTTTGAAGAAATGCAGAGGTAAATTAAGTCAGTTTGCAGCTAACTGCTAGCTTTCTTTGCAAAACTATTAGAGAAGAGGCATAATTGGCTATCTATATGAATTTCTCTGTGATTTTAATTGAAATTAATGTTTACCTTTTCCACTAGTAACTGAACAAAAAAAAATTAAACAAAATGCCACATATTCCCTGTTCAGTTCATGAAGATTAATCAACATGCAGTTTTATTGCCCGTGGCTATTGAATGGAAACGCCAGGAACAATGCGGTGTTGTTCTATTGCCCTTTTATTTTGGTGATGTAATAAAACCTCATTTGTTGACTGCATAACAGTAAATACTTGAAAATCGCTCTAGGTTAGCAGGCAGCTGGCTCTGTCAGATAATGTTGCTTAGTTCAGTACTGTAGGTTAAATCTTGTGTTTCTTTGGATTTTGGAAGACAGCTAACCTATTTCTGCAAGAATATTGAACTCCAGAACTGGTAAGGAATTTTGAAGCATGTGGTGAGTCTCAACTGCTGTAAAACTTCTAGAGCTTTAATTTAGAAGAACTTTCTTGTTTCTAAACAAATAAATTTGTTTTTCATCTCTTGTACACATCAAAGCCATAAAAACAGTAGAGAAGAACTAGTTTTGTTGTAGAGAACAGGATTTTCACAGGTCATGTTTAAAACCTTTTGAAAACATCATAACAAGCCATGGTTTGCCTCTAATTCCAACTGCACCTGGAATAAAAACATGTGGACAATAAGAAAAAGAAGCTAAAATGTGATCACAGGAAGATGCCACTGCTTTATAGTACTATGGAAAAACTGTATGTGTAGAGTCATGAAATAATTTTAAGAAAATATTCTAATAAAAATGGAGTCAACAGAAATGCAAATGTTTTGGAAAGTATTTTTTTCCTGTCATAGCCAAGGATTTTTAAAATTAACTGAAATGTAAAACAAAAATTGTATTTTGAGAATCCCTGTTTCCTGTTACCTGGAGACAGGGCATGTTTGCCTTCTGCTATGGCAACAGGGCCATGCGAAGCACAGTACCCCGTTAGCTTGGAGTTTTGCCACAAGGCAGATGAATAACTACAAGCATAGTATGTGGGTGCTGCCTTCCTAATGTTTGCAGCTTTGAGCCTGAATCTTAAAATAGTTTTGACTGTTTCAACTACAGCTCTGACATACACAGTGAATAGAGAGGGGCTTTAAAATGCCCAAATGCCAAATCCAGTGTTTAGAGTCATACTTGCCATAGGAAGAGAGAGTTGGCAACAGCAATAAGGGAGTAGCTAGGTGCTTTGAAAATGCTTGGTATCTGCTGCTCAGACTTTCGATCTAATCCTTTAAATCATTTCTTGGATATCTAATCTCTCAGGTGAATCAGCTCTGGATTTTCTTTGTTTTGAGATTTTTCACATTTTACAAGTTTTCATTGAGTATACCTTTCCAGTTTGGTTGCTTTCTTAACAATGTTTTGAAATCACCAGTGTATATCTTTGTATTGCTTTGTAGCTTTTTCTCCTCTTGTGGAATATACACGTTAAATTTGGGATGGCTCACATATACATCTATAAGGACACCTTGATTCCAAACAAGTTTTTTAAAGGGCTAAGAGATGCAAAAGGATCAGTCACTTCCCTGTTGTCATCGGTAGGAGTTAATGGGGAATTCCTGAGGTAACTGGAACCAACTCTCACAAGCAGACCTTCTAGCATCATGGGGTTTATTGTGCCCAGACTGTCCCAGACAGCACGGCATGTGTGTGAGAGGAGTATTGCTGCTTTGGAGAGGTGCAATGCGGGGTTGGGAGTGTGAGGCATGGGCTGGCAGTGGGTTGCTGTTGGGAAGGTGAGGGTAAGGAGCTGAGCAAAAAAGGGTTTATTAGGCAAGCTGCAGCACAGTGTGAACATCCGCATTGCTTCAGAGACAGGGCAGTTCCCAAACTGTACTGAAGCTTTTGTAGGACACAAAGTTGTGACTAAATATCTGACAGAGCTGGCTCTATACAATTTACAAGCTTCTGCACTGTGCCGCTCATCTAGGAAGTGCTGGAGCAGGCTCCTTATGGCCCCACTTGTGTTAGAGACAGCACACTGCTGTAGTGGTGCACCTGGGCTACAAAGTGTGTCAAATACAGCGTGGGGTATTCACCCTCTTCTCTCTCTGCTCTAAATACGTGCAGAGCAGTACTCTTGCTGACCTCCTTTCCAGCCTAGAGCACATGCTTTTGGCAGTCAGCAAGCCCAGCAGCTTGTATGATGGCCACCCATCACTGACTGATGGTTAAAATGAGAATACATGGAAATGTTTCTCAGCTGTCGTGTATAGGCAGATGCACTTAAAACCATGTAACCTGTTGTGCAGCTTCTAACTGAACCCGGAAACAAAACCAAGTAAGTAGAGTGTCTTAATTTCACCTGGTTACTAAAATGCTCTTGCTGAACACTGTTTTCAGGAGGCCAGCTGGATGGGTTACTCTCTGCTATTGTTCTTCAGCTTACGCTTCTCATTTCGCAGTTTTGCTTGAATTCATGAAGATTTGTTTTTCTATTTCTCATACCTGTTTGCATTTTGTGTACTTTATGGTGGTGGAGGTAATTCAATGACACACTCTATCCATTATTCTTGATAAATGCATGTATACAAATGTGAAGGTAACATGTTCTGTTAATGTAAGTGATATAAACTAAACGTGGTATGCATTACACTTTAAAAATGTGCCTGCAAGGGATAAATGGCATCAATTAAAAACACATGTGATATCTTTTGTGTTTAGAAATAAGCACTGCAATGTTTAACTCAGTGGAATGCAGTATAGCATCCGTACTGTCATGATATGCATAGATACTGTCATGATAAACAAAATGCTGCTGGGGTGCAGGTTGAAGAAGAGAAACTTCGGAACTTCCTCAGGTCCTTAGCATAGCTCACATAGCTTCATCTAAAAAGAAAAAAAAATGTTTACCAGACAGTCTTTTACATAAAATACAGAAAAAGTTTTTCTTAAATATTTGTCTCTGTGTGATAATTTGAGGGAAGAACTAATGTAAACTGAAAACCTCGGACTGTAAATAAGTGACCTAGATTGCTTTCCAAACAGTTTAGGAGAATGGCAGAGCAGTGTCTTCTGTTATTAACACTGTGGTTATCTGTGTGCAGTACTCCAGTATTTCCACCTGGCACATGCACTTCCATGTTGTTCAGCAGTGTTTTGGGGCCAGGGTGCTTGACAGACATCCTCATGTCCTCCACCATGACCAGTGGCTCTGAGCAGGCTCCAAGAGGGACAGCTTGGCTGGCTGAAGTTGGTCAAACTCCTGTTCCTGATCTGGCAGTGGGTTGTAAAGCCATTTCCAGTTGTTTTCCTGTTTGTTCCTCAGAAAATGCACGTCTAGTTAGATTAATCCCATTGAATTTTAATCCTCTCTACTCCCTTTTGCAGGGCTCTGATCTTGGTACGTTAGGAAGAGGTCTTTTCTTCTAGTCCTGCTGCAGTTAGAGCTTTTCTTTGCCCTTTTTGTTATTTCTGTCATTCTCTGGGTTTCTTCTATCCTCTGTGACATTTATGTCAGACTTTCCCACACAGGTTTGCAGTACCACATACAGGAACACATGTGGAACAGTGTCCAGTGTAGTGCTCTTCAGGGATCCTTTGATATGTTAAAATGAATCGTATTTAGTGCATGCAAATGTGTCCAGCTGGTTCTTTAGATCCTGCTTTCTGCAGGAAAGAGTGGACTGTGCGCTTTGAAATGTAAACAATGTGGATTTTTTTTTAAATTCCAACATTATTCTCTTAAATTTTTCTTCTGATGCAGCCAGCTATCAGTGAATGGTTTGTATTTAGTATTACTTTTTTGCTATGCTGCAGAAGTCAGGCTAAATACAGCTTGTATCACTCTTACATTGAAAACTTTATATGGCCTCTGCTCTCAGCCATCCTCCAAAAATGTACAGTTTATGAAATTGTTTAAACCTAGAAGTATCCCCAAATGCTGCTGCTTTCCTGTTACTTGTCAGCATCATGTAGGAGATGCATGTTCACGTGCTAGGAACACTGGGATTACTATTTCTTGACTTTTGAATACTTTGCTGTGCAAACATTATTGCTATGGACGTGGCACAAAATACACTTGAGATAAATCATGTATGTTACAGTACACAAGGCTTAATGGATTACTTTTCCATTGCTCATTTTAAATTAAAAACACTAGCTTCCTGTTTTTCTTCTGAAGTCCTGTCCATCTGAGCTCTTGTAATTTCTAAAATAGCCTGTCAAAAAAGGAATTCAGTAAAGTGACTGAAAAGTGACTTCTACTTAACCTTTCTTTTTATAAGCAATTGGCTGAGTCCTAAATAGTTGAAAACAGTCTATTTTTAGGCCCTAATTTGGAGAGCTGATATTTCCGCATTTGCTTTGTCATTGCTGGTAGTAGTTGCTAAATTATGAAATCCTGGAACAATTACAAAAGCTAGGAGGATTGCTAAGCGTCCTACCAGAATGTGTTAAGCAGCTCTATGCATTATACATTTCAATTTATAATAAGGCAGTCTAGCTGTTAGCACAGACACTGAATTATATCAAGTTTTCACTACTTACTTGCAAACCAAGGGCTATCAGCTTCTTGGAAAATCACCGATAAGGACAGCTGAAGTACAGATTTAGTGTGCCCTCAGCAAGTTTGCTGAAGGAGTAATGTTTTTAAACTAAAAGAGGGAAGATTTAGATTAGATATTAGGAAGCAATTCTTTACACAGAGGTTGGTGAGTCACTGGCACAGGTTGCCCAGAGAAGCTGTGGATGCCCCATCCCTGGATGTGCTTAAAACCAGGCTGGATGGGGCTTTGGGCAATCTGGTCTGGTGGGAGGTGTCCCTGCCCATGGTAGGAGGGTCAGAACTGGATGATTTTTAGGGCCCCTTCCAACCCAAGCCATTCTATGATAATACATGAAAAGTTCAATATAGGTGTTCTGTTATACAACTCTTCTGTACCTTTGCATTTTAAAATAGCTTTCTGAAGATGTCGGTATGGAATTGCATATTGCTATAAGAGGAGGAAATTATGATGTAGCTGGTCCTTATATGACCTCTTTAATATCCCAATGCACCTTACACATTACTGTGTTTATGGAGTTGTTTTAGTACTGCTGCTTCTGAGGTAGTACATGTTATAAGGTAGTACAAGGTAGCCTTCACTGTTCTTGTTGTGTGTTGCTAGACGTGAAAAAAAAGGAGGAATACTACCTGAAATTGAAGTTGTGGGTCTGAAGAGTTATTAATTGGCTTATTTTTCTAACATAATGCCAACTTTGTTTTTCAGAGCCATGGTGTCATGGAAAGGAATATACTTCGCAGTTGCACTGTTCTTGGGAAGCTTTTTTGGAAGTATTTTCATGCTCGGTCCTTTTCTACCTTTGATGTTTATCTCGCCTGCCTGGTACCGCAGGATCACTGACTGTGTTGTGGCCACCTGGCTCACACTTCCAGTGGTAAGTTGCAGTTTGAGCCAAGTTCTGGACAACTCTTCTAAGTCCTACTATTTATTTTGTTTACTAACACATTTGATTAAAACAAAAATTCAACTTTATTGTGGTTTTGTTAATCAGGCCTCAACTTTCTTGCTAGCTGTGAAGGCTTAGGCTTTAGCTCAGTCCATGTTGCAGATTGTCTGTGTTCCTGCTCTCCTACAGTTTAATGTATGTATAAATTAACACCACATGACGGTTGTACTCTTGAAAAAGCCTTTTAATGTTACCTCTATCTAATGTCAGATGCTAATCAGAAAAGGGTAGGTGAAGCACTAGAAAGCACAAGGGTTCTTTTAAATTGCTAAGATTCCTAAATGAGTCTTCATATAAACTCCTGCTTTCAACTGTGCTCCAACTCTCTAATTATGAAAATAATTTACTATCTGGTACATTGTTCCTGACCTTCGCTGTTCTCATGCTTAATCCTTTTAGAATTTAGTACTTGTAGTTGTATTAGACAATTTCAGGTCAAAAACAACTTCCCATAGAAATGAAGTCTTCCACATTGCATCAACTTCGTAGCTGCGAGTCTGGAAATCAATAACAAAGCTTTTCTCTGAATTGTTCCTGAGGAAAGTATGAATGGGATCCATCTCTTTGTCATCTGTTCCTCTACGCCTTTTCAGATATTTTTTTCCCCTGATGTAAAGTGCTGTATTAGTGCTCAGAAATAGATATCCTGTTCCATAAGTCATACCTATAAGTAATATCTGTTGTCTGTCTCCATTTCTTGGGAGTGTATACCTCTTGTTTGCATCCTCCCAAGTTTTGAGGCTTATTTTATGCTTTGGAATGGCACTTCTTAGATCAGTGTGTTCACTGGTCTGTTTTTTAAACTGCTTTTTTAAACTGTGGGGTAGAGGCCCAGGCTTCAAGGCAGCACTGTACATTTGTACAGATTTAGATGTACATCACTGTGCTATATTCAGGCTTATTTATTTTTTTTTGCTCTCTCAGCTATTCTTTCTGTAGATGGATTCTAGCCATTTTTACAGTTGGAAGTCTAGCACAAACACATTGACCATTTGGATCCAAGAAGAAAGCAAGGCAGCTTCAAATACTTTTTCAGACCTGACAGTGTTGAGCAGTAGATTATTTGTGCAGCTGTTCTCTACTTAGACTTTATCTACCAAGTTATGATTCATACTGGTTCCCATACTTTTATTCCTACATTCTGGGAAAAACAGGGAAAAGTAACTTAATAGTGGACATGGATCATAAAAGAATGCTTTTTAATGTGTGCTATTTTATTATTCTTTCCTCTTTCATTACACAGCTGACTGTAGTTGTGGAAAAGCTGTCTTTTTTATTAGAAAACAGAAATCTGTTTACCAGTGATAAAGTGTATGAATAAATGAAATGATGTCATTGAAATTAATTTTTATTACTAATGAGCTGATGCTTTTCTTTGGGGAGTGAAGTCATAATATTCAGATATCATTTCTAGGCCTTGCTGGAGATGGTGTTTGGTGCCAAGGTGGTTGTCACTGGTGATGGGTTTGTTCCTGGAGAAAGGAGTGTCATTATCATGAACCATCGCACCCGAATGGACTGGATGTTCCTGTGGAACTGCCTGCTGCGATACAGCTACCTCAGACTCGAAAAAATCTGTCTCAAATCCAGTCTGAAAAGCATTCCGGGATTTGGTAGGTCACTAAACTCTTTACCTGGGAAGTAAAATGTGTTTAAAAATTCCTTCACCCACCACTGTTTGTACTCAGTTAAGTTTAAATTCTATTTTAGTATTTAAAAAAATATATTGTTTAAAATAATATGTGGTGTATTGAGCGATTAAATCACATATCTCCCAGAGGACACATGAACTGCATGCTTGAGCCTTTCTTTTTAAAAAATTGCTACATACTGAAAGCATTTTTAAAAATTGTGAAAGATATGTATTATATGCTTCTTTTCAAATTACTTTTCAAGACCTTGGTTTTTGAGTCATTTCACCGCATATTGCACATGCTTTTATCATTCTTTTCTTCATTATCCAATCTATACTATTGAGAAGATTAGAAAAAAAAAATAAAGGAAAAACACTGTAGGCAACTGCAAAGTTGAGGTTTCATTTTAATAGCTGTAGTTCTAAATCAAACTCAGTTGCCCAAAATATGCTGTACAGGATATGAAATAATCTATGATGTAAGTTGGGGACAGATCTGAGTTGCACATATTCAGAGAAACCATTTTAAATAGACCAAACACTGTTGCATAAATAGACTTACCTGAAATAAAAGCATCTCTTTGCATTTTATTTGTCTCTGATTTATTTGCCTTTTTATAAAAACTAGCTTGGGCTAGGATATGCATCACATTTATGATGTTGTAAGAGTAAGCTTATTTATGGTTCCCTTTTGTCAGGCCATTTATCTGAACAGATCATTTTGGCAGGATCCCATAAGGAGGAACTCTGACACCGTTGTGCTTTTATTACATTCACTCACTAGGTCTGTAGTCCTCTAAGTAAGAGCTGCAACTAGGGAACATACTTCCCATTTTTCCTGACATTCAAGCATAATGTTCAATTTTACGTGAGACAAAGATATCTCTTTTAACATTACATATATATTTAGATAAATGTTTTCATAATACACCAGAGATGTTCTGAAATACTGGAATCTGCTTCCTTTGCAACTTTTTAAAGAAATGTTGGAAGGTGGAATCCAGGATTATAGTCTGGAAGATTAATAGATTAATCTCTTCAAAAGTATCCCCTATTTTTTGTGTAACAAAACATTTATATGTGTGCATGCTTAGTATTAGAATGTCTATAATAAAATTGGAAGGTTAGCTCCAGAGTCTGGGATGTTACATATGCTTGGCAAAATCTGGTTCCTGAAAATGCACCAAGAGTTGTTTAGAAACTGATTTTTTTCAATTCATAGTTAGTACATATTGGTGGGGTAATAATACAGATAAGTGTTCATAACAGACAAACCTCTTAATGCAATCAGTGAGATTAGAATTTCTCCCACTTACCTCTAATGGCATTTCTGTGTTATGTGACAGACCTTTTGTAGGTGTTTGTCAGATTTTGTTGTTTGTTAAACCGTGTCCTGTGTTTTTTACAGAAATGTTTTGCTCATTTTATAAGCTTTTGAAGGCCAGAATGTAACTTGAAAATCAGCTGGACAGTTTCAGTGCAGTTTCACTGCAGCTATAATTTATACTTTAGGTGTTTGTCGTTAAGGTATAATATTTCTGGAAATGACACAACTGAATAATTTCTTCCAATTCCATCTTTTATATATTTACATGAATTAGTTATATATACTCAGAAATAGAGAATTATGGAAGTATCGATATGTCAGCTAAATGTAACTCTAATAAATCTTTACCTAATGGTAACCTTACTTTGAGTTTGAGAAATATATTAGATGAAATTGCTGTGTTGCTTTCAGCCCATTTTTCAGTCCTTTCTAATGTGTTTTTTTTTGCAAGCATTTCATTTAAAATTGTATGTAATACAAGGTTTATAATGCAACCCTGTCTTTCATTTCTGTGTCTCTAAAAAGAGTATTAAGTGTTGCACCTTTTGTTATCATAACTCCTATCCCAGCTGTGGTGTAAAAATTAGGTCTACAAAAGATTATAAGATTATACTGATTGAAGTGGTATATATGACAGGTGAAGGGCAAAGCTTGGAACAAAAATAGGTCCAGAGTCCTTGTCACCCCCTTTGTGGGTGAAGAGTGTACAGGCATCGTATTTAATGAGTCTGTACAACAAGTAGGCAATTATTTCTGGTTACTTAAAATTGAAGGAGAAAATGTTTCAAGGAGAATCATTGAGTCACTTATCTGGTTCTTAAGTTATTAATTCTTTGCATTCCACTGTATCAAAAAATTCGATTAAACGTGAACCTTAAAAAAAAAAAAAAAAAAAAAAAGAAAGAAAGAAGCCCAGAAAAATGGATGGTCCTTTCTTCCTGAAAGTGTAGTTTTGGCTTGATAGATTGTGTGCAGTCAAGTGTTCATAAAGCAGTATTACATTTCAGTAGTCTCATTTTCAGAAACTTTCTTGCAGTATTTTGGTACAACTTGCCCAAGTTGGAGCTGCAGGAGACCACTGTTCTGCTTGTGGCTGCTGCTGCAGCTTGTTGCATGACATCATCATCAGCTAATGACATATATTCTACAGTGTCAGTTTTCAAGGAGAATTTCTAATATCATTGGCAGTTTCCTGCATAGCTGACAAGATAGGACTTCTCTACAATAATAGACACATACAATTTATATCACAGAATCACAGGATAGTAGGGATTGGAAGGGACCTTGAAAGATCTTCTAGTCCAATCCCCTGCTGGAGCAGGAACGCCTGGATAATGTCACACAGGAATGCATCCAGGTGGGGTATGAATGTCTCCAGAGAAGGAGACTCCACAACCCCCCTAGGCAGCCTGTTCCAGTGCTCTGTCACCATCACCACAAAAAAGTTTTGTCTCCTACTTAAGCGGAACCTCCTGTGTTCCAGCTTGCACCCATTGCCCCTTGTCCTGTCATTGGGTGTCACTGAGAAGAGCCTGGCTCCATCTTCCTGACATTTGCCCTTTACATTTTTATCAACCTTAATAAATGTCACCCCTCAGTTTCCTATTCTCCAAGCTAAAGAGACCCAGCTCCTTCAACCTTTCCTCATAAGGGAGATGCTCCCCTCCCTTAATCATCCTCGTAGCTCTGTGCTGGGCTCTCTCGAGCAGTTCCCTGTCCTCCTTGAGCTGAGGGGCCCAGAACTGGACGCAATATTCCAGACGTGGTCTCACCAGGGCAGAGTACAGGGGGAGGAGAACCTCTCTCGACCTACTAACGCACACCCCTTCTGATACACCCCAGGCAAGAAACCCTCCCAGTCCTGTTCTGAAGGAATGAAGGAAATTCTTACCTACATTGTATTTCTCTAGTTCAAAGCAGGCTTTCCTTGCTGTGTAGGTGTTATATTTTTGTGTAGAGTTCGGTGCTGATAAAGCCTTACTGAAGCGTGGCATAGATATCATTATGTATGTATTACATGTGATTTGAAGCTGCATTTTTTATTTTTTTTTCAGCTCTAAAAAATGATTTAAAGGTCAGTGTGGCTGGGTACTCTACCTAGTAAGTTTCTGCACCGCTAACCATTTTGTAAATCTGAAGTGCTTCTACTTTTCCAAGCAATGTTAGTTACCAAAAATGTGTGGAAATTCTATCAGAAATGTGTGAAATTCTTACAAGAAAATAATTTTAGCAAAGAAATAGAACTGCATTGCTAGCTGTATTTTTTTTTATCTTCACTGTTTCTCTGCTATGTTTTCCTAATCAAAGATTTCTCAGAAAATTTGCAAATAAAAAGAGAATATTTTTTTACCTTGTCAAGTAAATGCTGCCTGTGCCAGGAAAATTCCTATTGCCCAGCAGAGTTTAGATGATCAAAAAACACTGTGCAAACAATCAAAATGTAATTACTTTTGTTGGACAATATGTTGCCCTAAACGAAACAGTAATTAACTGGGCAGCACCTTTCTCTGCAGGCTGCATATGAGCAGGTACTTCCTTCTGCTTATTTGTAAATCTTCCTTGTTAGGAAAAACTTTCATTTTTTCTTGTTGCTTTATTGAATTCTTCTTGTTCTTCTGTGCCTTCCCACTTGGATCCCCTGTCTCCAGACATGTCTCCCCAGACATGTCTCAAGTTTTGTTATGTGTTGTTCTTCCAGCAGCACAGTGCAGACAGGCTGTGGTGAGAAAATCAAAGCAGAAGCCTGTTTTCACTCTACTCAAAGGCTTAAGGCACGTGTTTGCAAGCTTGTGCTGGGTTTCCTGTCTCCCTTGAATCTGATGCAACAGTGAGCCATGCAAACAGTAGGCGTCTCCACTGCTGATGTATGGACCAGGTTTTTGATTGAAGGCAGGAATTCACATTCACGTCATGCTCTGTTGGAGGCTTTGAAGCTGAATAACTGTGAAAGGTTATTGCAGTTTCATAGATGGTAAAATAGTTTAGCTCAGTGGGCTGTGCTGGAGGAGCTGGGGAGGAAAGCCTCTATCCTTTACTATTGGTCATCTGACTCTTAGATAATCTGTTCTTATTGGAGCAATGAGGGATGTTTTATCTAATTAGGTACACACTTAGAGATAGGGAGGGTAAAAAAAATTAAAAAAAAAAAAAAAAAAAGGATGTTATGTTATAAAATCAAACCTGTTTTTTGTTGTTGTTACTGTTTTTAAGACTGGATGCCTCCCAACTCCTTTCTCATCCTCACCAACCCTCCTTTCATGACATTACTGCCTGCATTAAATTCTTTTTAGCTTGTATATACCACCACTAAGGATAAGAATGGGATACTGCTGCATATATCTTCTTCTTGAAGGGCATTTGGGCAAGTAAGAGTCATGCCAGCAGCTGATTTCTCAGTAGCCAGAGGTGTTTTGTATATTTGATGTTCATGTAAATTTGATGGTCAAAGAAGGATCACTGGAAGGAGTTCATTATGCAAGCTTCCATCAAATTCAAAGCCTTGGGCTGCCTGCAGAGAGGCAGGGAGAGGGTGGAATCTGGCAGGGAGTTTTTTTCTGTGCTTCTTTGCTGTTGTGGACTAAAATCATGCTTCCTCAGGAGCTGCTGACCTGGGAGAATATCAGCAGGCTTCCCAAAATATCACTTATTTTGCTGCTTGTTTCCCTTCCTTCCACTTACATTCTCTGCGGCAATGAGAATTTGAGGACTGAAGAACTTGGGTCTGATGTGTGATACCAGACAATAAAATGGTTTAGCACAGTACAGTTTTTACATACATTAATTTATGGATAATGACTAGGGTACATAAAACATACAAAAATCTATGTTTTGAGGTAAGAACGAGCGGAAAATACCAGAACGACCACAGAACTTTCCTAACGTGTTTTTCCACTCTGTCCCATGGAGCCTGCTATGTCCTTGGAGTTGTAAATGCTACAAGGCATTTCTGTTCCTGCTTAGAGGGTTTTTTTCCCCCTCGCTGTGTCCATTTTTATGAATTTAATTTTAGATTTGGTACCCTCTAGAGTAACTGCATGTTTTGGCACCATTTGGTATTTGGCAAAAATTGCTGTGAGAAAGTGTCCTCTTTCATATAACATACTTACAAGGAGGAAAATGAAGCCCTGTTTTGTTCAATTTAAAATACTGGTTTTGCTCCGTTGTAATAAAAGATACAGTAGCAAGTAGAAGGTGGTTAAATGCCAGAATAGAGCGTATTTAAATTATGTAAATTATATTTCAGTTACTTTAAAATTGACCTTTTTTTTTTTTTTTTTTTTTTCCCTGCAAATGATTTG
This sequence comes from Aythya marila, assembly GCF_965140915.1. NCBI lineage: Eukaryota > Metazoa > Chordata > Aves > Anseriformes > Anatidae > Aythya > Aythya marila. Next base: position 17,275,184 of record NC_139044.1, read on the forward strand.
TTTAAATATGTGTAACCTCTTCTGATATGGCTGTACAGGTACTTCTTGGCACCGGGCACATGGTATATGCATAGATGCACATAAGATTTTGTGGTCAAAATTTTATGTTGTGTACAAGGGTTTTTAACAAACATGGTGTACGAATTTGCTGAGACTATATTCTGAGCATATTCTTTCTTAATTCTCATGCCCATTTCCAGTATTCAGTTGTCTGTATATCATTCCTTATCTCAGGATCTGAGAATCATTAGGTGCAGATTGCAGAAGGCATGGTAGTTATGTGGGTTTCATCTCCTTAGCTGATTTAAAAATAAGAAGTATCGATCCCACAATACAGGTTACAAATCTTTAATAGTACAATTAATGATCCTGTCCAATATAGAAGAGATTATACATCCTGGTTAATATATTATCCTGGCTGAATACTTATGAAGTTGATTTTAAAATTGGTGACTTTAATAAGTTTTTTTTCTAGCATATGCTCCTTGTAAGAACAGAATAGAAATGAATTCATGTAAAGAGGAGCTGAAATAAACTGCAAAAATGTTATGTAATCATCATCAAAGGAAAAACAGGCTTTGAGAATTGTGGTAAGCAAAGGAGTGAATAGGAAACTGATGGCTTTGTTTCATTGTAGAATATCTTTTTGCAGTTTTTTTTGATGAAATATAAGCTAGCTAAGTACAGTGAGTAGCTGCAAAGTTGCCCTGCAGAAGAAGACCTGGGGCATTGTTTGACAGCCAGCTGAACATGAGCCAGCAGTGTGCCCAGGTGGCCAAGAAGGCCAGTGGCATGCTGGCTTGCATCAGAAATGTCGTGGCCAGCAGGACCAGGGAAGTGACTGTCCCTTAGTACTCTGCGCTGCCAAGACCAGTGTCTGTGTACTGTGTCTTGGACCCCTCACTGCAAAAAGGACAATAAGTTGTTGGAATGCAGTTCCATTTATTGAAATACATTATGCTGTCATTTTGATATAAAGCTGTAAATCTTATCAGTTCTCTTGTATATTAATACAATGAATATGTCACATTTTAATATAATCAATTGTGATAAACAACTTTGCATTTTCTCTCATTAATTATGAAAATTATAAGAAGGTATATATAATAAAGCCAATGAAAGAATAACTATTATTTGCAGAACACTCGTGATTAACATGTAAGTCTAAGGGCTATACTTTCTCTATATAATGCCGCTTTACTTTATCCTGTAGTGCATCACTCAAGTGTTTGCCCAAAGGGGCATTAGGGCATTTCTTCCATTGCGAAATCAGTGTTGGATGTTACGTTGAGGGTCATGGTTTTAAAAATTTTGTGACATCACTACTCTTGCTCTCTAGAAAGCTTTTCTAATTCTGGTAACTTAAGTTTTTCAAAACTGTAGCCATTTAAATTTTAATTAATTTATATATTTAGATTATGTGTTTTTTGTTTCCTATTTAAAACTCCTGTTACACAGTACCTAAATGCCTTTATTCAGAGACGAAGACAGGTGGGCGGAAAATAAAATGTATCTAATGCAATTTGTAAAATATTTTGTAATTACAGATACTGTGGGAGTATTGGAATAAAATGTTACTAAAAATTATTTTTAAATTTCAGGCTGGGCAATGCAGGTTGCTGCCTTTATTTTCATTCAGAGGAAATGGGAAGATGATAAGAGTCACTTTGAAAAAATGCTGGATTATTTCTGTGACATTAATGAACCACTACAGCTCCTTATCTTTCCAGAAGGAACTGATCTCACAGGTATGCTACATTTGTTGTCTTCTTGTTGAGTGGTCAGTCATGGAGATACCCTTTTGTTTCTGGTAACAGTTCAAAAAAGTCACTATTTCAATATTGCAGGAGCAATAGTGGGTTTTTATAGACAGTAGAAATTGTTGTTATTAATCATCATGTGCTGGTATATCTGATAGGCACAATCATAGTCCCATTGAGAGGGCTAGCCAGTCTTCCTAAAATAACTGTAGTGTTTCAAAAGCATCTTGTGATTGAAATAGCTTTGTGTGGGTTGGTTCTATCTGTACATTGTATTGGCAAAAATAGGTTTCAAGACCTGGAATAAATCACTTTTCCATTCCTATTTTCCGTATGATTTGGGTGAATAGCACAAATTGTTTTAGACCAATGGAAGGGTGATTGAAGATGAGAATTGATGATTCTATTAGATTTCTTGCTCAGTGTTTTAAGAGGAGAAAAAGGAGATGCTTGTTCATTAGGCCATGTAAGCTGTCTGTGTTTGACTCTAAATAAAAATAAAAAATAGACCTAAAACAAATGTTAACATTATTACAGTAGTAAATTTAATGAGTTTAATCCCACAATATTTGCTTAATACTTAGTAAAATACCTGCATTAACGTAGGTCTGTCGTGCAGCATCAGTAGCAAGCTGCTCACCAGTGCTGAAGAAGACTCAAATGTCAATAAAGGAAAGCATTTTATGAATGTTCTGTGGTTCTTCATTCCTGCAACAGTATTTGATAAGCATCGTCTTTAGAGAATCAATTACGATTAGAATGACTGGTGACAACTGCTACTACTACTGCTGGCTGGTGGTGATGGTTTCCCCCAGTTCATGGAGTTGCTGTATAAGTACAAGTGTATGGGCAGTACAGGGAAGATGCACTGCAGGACAGAGTGATGGGCTGGGATGGTAGGGTGCTGTTTTTTTGTTTTTTTTTTTTTTTTTTTGGGCAGCTCTGCTGGCCTCTGATGTTGTAAACTGTCCACTGTTTACAATGCTAGGTTCCTGTCAGTAATAAACATCACTTTGGTACTCTGTGGTATTTCTTGGTGTTTCTTAGAAGACACTTTGTAGTAATTTACAAAGTAGTAGGAAAAAAAAAAGATTAAAAACATTGTGCATAATAAGATGTATAGGGACACGCATGCATGCACTCCCCTTTTTTTCAAAGTAAATAGCTATCCCTATGTAATGGTCTTCACAGGAAACATCAGCTCATATATTTTAAAATATACAAGACTATACAAAAATCCCTTTGCAACCTAATCCAACCAATGTTTGTGCAATATGTGAATAAACGAATGTCTTAATGTAATTTGTGTAATCTTTTGAACAATGATTTTCAGAGAGCTGTTATATTATTGACGTGTTAGCATCTGTTGCAGCCTCATGTTCTGTCTTTTAAAATGAGAAATAAAAGTTTGTGCTGAGTGGATGCTCAGTATCATAGGGAACGTTTTTCAGAAATGGAGGGAATGTTTTCTGCTAATGACTTCTGATAACAAAATTCTTCTGGTGTTTAAAATTGAAAACAATGTTCCACATGTACTTCACTGAAAAGGAGAATTGCTGTGCAGCTCTATGCTACTATAATTTTTTATCCTTTCAGAGGCCACATGACAATGATAGATCTACTCCTCTTGATGATAAATTGTATAATGTTTTCTGGTATTTGAGAGTGAAAGATTTCAAGGGAATCAGAATTATGACTGCTTACACATGGGCCACTGCCTGACCTCAGGTTGGTGAGGTACTTTGCATTGGAAGATGCTATGTAAATTTAAAAAGTAGTAATATCACAAACCCTGAACAATGTATTTGAAGACTGTACATGTATTTATAGGCTTTGAGGTAATGACTAGATAGTTATTTCTGATAGGTTGGTCATCTTTTCATTCTGGAATACTTCAAGCTTAAAGCTAAATTCATCAAAGGTATTTCATCGTAACTGCTAAAAAAGAAGCTAAACTTTCTGAAGCTATGAAGAAAATAAGCAACTATAAGTATAATGCTTCCGGAAAGTTAAAATATAACCATTTTGCTCACTCTTTTGTTTTTCTAGGTGTTCCTTAGAAGACTCTATGTATTAATTATTTACAAAGCAGTAACATTTAAAAGTGGCTATATTGCTCTTGGCCTGTTAAAGCCTCATTGTGTATGTCTGCACCCCTAGATGGTCTCTTGTTCACACCAATTCTTCATTTTTTTCATGTTTCCTTCCATGTGACATTCCCACAAATCTCTCCTGCTGCTGTCTCAGCACAAGGCATAATGTGCTGTGGCTCATCCTTACCAATACACGTGTTAACTGACAGACAGCCGCATGCTGTGTGAAAGCCTAAATACCTGTGGAGTTTATGCGAGCTTTTCACATCATTAAGATCTCTATTATTGGGGGTTCCCATTTTGTTCTGCTATTATTTTTTCTAAAATCTTCAGTGGAGCTTAATTATCTATGAAACTCTTGTCTCTGTCAAACTATGTTGGCAGGTGTCAGTAACTTCAAAAGTTAAGAGGGACAGGTGGACAAAGCAGGATTGCACAGACCTTTTTGCTTTAAAGAACAGCTGGAAAAAAAATAAATTGAAAAGAAGTTGAAAGTCTTGATAAAGCCCAAACTTAGGCAGTTGTGATATGAAACAGTATTCTGTCTAGAAGGTAACACAGACCTGCAGTTGGATTTTCTCTTTTCTATTAAAGTTCAAGTACCTTACTAATGCAAAAAATATCGTTCAAAAGCACTGGTTTGATTTAACATGTAATAGTTTGAAAATACCACAGATAAGAACAATTGCTTAACTTTTTCTTAAAATAGTAACTGTGAGCCAATAGAGCTATTAAGCTCTCTATATAAACCTCTGATAATAGATAAATGGGGATTTTTTTTTTTTCTTAGAGAGATTTCTGGACTATGCATTTATTTTTTCACTGCCTGGTACCATCATTTGAGAGTACTTGAAATCATAAGAGTATATGCATGCTTTTATCACAAGTCAGATTAAAGGAGAACATAGTACATAATATTCAAATTTCAGGTCACTAGTAGTAGGGGAAAAAAAAAAAGGAAAAAAATAGTTGAAAGTTGATTAGAAGTAGTTATATTAAAGTTGTCCAAGTTGGCATTCCAGTAGAATGATGAGGGAAATTCATCACTCTTTTGGGTGACATCCAGCAAAATACATCAGTCTGGATAAAGATGAATATGTAAAAGCATGTGAGCTTTTTCAAGGTGAATTAGTACTGCTTACATGTTTCACAGGAAGCATAGACTTATCTTTTTGTTGGGTATAGGTCTTGGAGCAGTAGATCCCAATATTCTTTAAACTAACACAAATGAAGCTTGTTACTGTGTTTTGGCATCTTTCAAAGTAAAATTCTAGAAATTCTTGTTTTAATTCAAAACTAGATCATAAATTAAAAATATAATCTGATACAATTTGGTTTAAAAATGTTACGATTTTGTTCACTTTTTCTCCTCTGGTTTTCAGGGGGTTAAAAATCAGTTTTAACTTCCTAAAGATTTATAACTTGAAGATGAAAGAAATGTATTAGGCATAATTTCTTTGTCCTGTACACTTCAAATGAAATTCAGAGGTATGGTGCTTTTATGAAATTGCTGACATAGGAACTTTTCCAATAACTTCAAGCAATAATGCAATTAATGGGATTTACCAACATAATGTTTTAGATAAATAGGGAAAAAATATAATCAAGTGATATTACATTTGTGATCAAAGGCAGCATAGAAGCAAAAAAAAAAAAAAAAAAAAAAAAAAAAGAGGTTGTGGCTATAACCCTTAAATTCTTGTTCTGTGTAAGTTGACAAGTGCACTGCAGGCTGAAAAAGTCATTTTAAACTGAAAAATATGACTGCAGTAAACATGCAGGAAACAGATGACTTCAGTGGGCTTCAAATGATAATGCTTTTCTTGCAGTGTATCAACACAATACAAGTGCTTGAATGCATCCTTGTTTCAGCACGTATTTTTGTAGGAGTACCCGTATAAAATCTGAGCTAAGTATTCATTTAATTTAAGAGTCACAGAAATTACTGCATAGTATGCAGGTTTAAAAAGTTACCAAGTGACATAATTGTTAACCTAAATAATAGGACCAGGCAACAGTGTAGGGAAGGTTTTACATCCACGTGTATGTAGTTGTTCTAATAAGGGTCATATCTGACACATACAGGATTTGCATGTGACTTTTGAAAAGAAGGAATTCCTCATGGCATTAACATTGAATGTTTGGCCTGTTTTGTCAATAAAGCTAAAGGATTGTGGCACAATTGTAGCTGTTAGATGGAGGTAGCAGACACCCCTAGTTACACTGTATGCATTAGCATTTGAAATCTTGCTGGACACTTCTTGCCTTTAGAATTTGTATTACTTTTGAAACCCATAAATGAAGTTTGTCCATAGAAATAAATCATTCTTCTTAGTCCTCCTTTTTATAGGAGAAAATGGAACCAAGGAGTTAAAATACAAAATGAGCCTAATAGCAATGATGAGTAAAAAGTTAGGAGGTAGATTTACTTTGGCTTAATTACAGAGGAAAAAATGAAATATTTGTTTCTAGAAAGCAATGCTCACTCTTTTTTTTTTTTTTTTTTCTGAGTGAGGTATCAAGAGAGAATATTACCCTTAGCCAATGGATGTGAGTGACCTTTTGGGATTAGAGACACCTAAATCAAGCTCAGTTCCAGTCCCTGCTTCAAGAGCTGCTTTATGCATTTTGCATTAGAAGTGGTTAGAAGCAAAACACAGAACATACATTTCCTCTTTTTAAGGAAGTATTCTTATTATCAGACTTGTAAAGGCATCCTACACTTCTTTTTTTCTTTTTTTTTTTTTTTAGTCTTTTGCCTACAAATATTGCAGTCTTGACTGCAGAATGCTGAAGCATCCACACAAGTTTTATAGCGTTGACAGTGTAGCCTGGTCTGCTGATTAAGAGATTTTAAAGAGTTGTTTGTTGTGTAAGTTCTCTTTATATATGAAGAGGAGGGGAGGATATAACATGTATTTCTAATTTCTTGGATCAGTTTTCTAAACTCTAGATTTCATATAATGTGGAACAACCACCTTATGGCCTTTTGTTGAACCCTGTACTAAGCAGACTTGCTCTGAATTCCCCCTAGAACGTTTAGGCACTGGTGTCTCACACTCAGATACCAAGCAGCAATAGGCATCAAGGTGCTTGCATCAGATAAGATAGCAGTCAGTACATTTGTATATAAATATTAGCAGAATAACATACTGGTGTTTTGTTTTGTTTTTCCCAAGTGCCAGGAAAGGCAGGATGGGGAGGAAGAGTATTATGCTTGCTTTTTCCTATAGTGAAAGTCTATCCTGTCCTTTCAGGATAGCATCAAAAACGCTTCAACCTTCCAAAACTGCTGTAATTCTCCGGGTCTTCCTTTCTACCCTTTTTAAAAACAGGAGTGATGTTTCCCTTTTTCCAGTCACTGGGGACTTCACCTGACTGCCAGGACTTTTCAAATATAATGGAGAGAGGCTGGGCAGCTACATCAGCCAGTTCCCTCAGGACCCTGGGATGGATGTCATCAGGCCCCATAGACTTGTAGCTGTCTATAAGTAGCTGAATTGTGTTGGCTAGAACACCATTGTCTGGCTGCTTATGTTTTTAGAAAGGAATTATAATAAAAGGAAATTTGGAAGATGTTTATGGATATTTACAGTGAATTTTTTCCAGTGCAAGGAGGTGAATAAGGATATTTGAAGATGATTGCTTGAAGACAATGGGCAATGGAGGTCCCAAACCTTTTTTAAAGAGCAAATTAGTTCTTGTTTAGAAAAATAAGCTGCATGTTTATTTTTCTTTTATTCATTTTTTTTTCCTGTGGTGCAAGTAGGATTGTTCTGCAAACACCAAGAAGTTTGTTTTTATCCTGCCCTTTGAAATACAGTTCTACTGAGTGGACATATAGACTTATATCTCACAGCTTTGAGTGACCTGATTTGCAGATTGGAAATGTTCCAATTTGAAGAAGTTGGAAGTCCTTTGAAAGAAACAACACATTAGCTTAAAAACTTTGCTATAAATTAATTTCAAGCATGTACTTGAATCACCACAGAATCTGGAAAGAAGCTTTTGACTTGTCTGCTTTTAAAAGGAAAACTCCTCATCATCAGTGTAATTTCATAAAGAGTTTAGGTTGCTGGGCTAATAGTACGATACAGTTATGGTTAAGAGGTAGAATCCAGCTTTTCAGTGGAACATTTAATAGTTACCAGATTGCTCTCTCCTATGCCACTCCAAGCCTTGATTATGACTACTTGTTCAAGTTTTGCCGTAAGAAGCAGGGATCCTAAAGGCAAGTTCCCTTCACTGATTCACCATAGTCTGTTTCCAAAATTGAATGAAGTAGTAGTCGTCTAGCAGACAAAAACAGGTACTCTGATCATATGATGAATGACATGATGCATATGCCCAAGAAAAGATTAATTTATGTAGCCAACTATAATTTTAATATCTCACATTCAGTAATTTTAACAGTGCTTTTAAAAGAGGTAATATTCTCAAGTGTTTGTACTTTTTTGGAAATTTGGCAAGAATTAAATCTTTGGATGCTCTTTACTGAATTGCTTGCCTCCTGTGCAGTAGTTTTCCTTTCCTCCAAATCACATGGTCAGGAGAACTGTGCAGTAAATCTTATTATGGATAATCTATGTGGATAAAAAGCATATATATAACATGTTACCTTGTACAGTTAACGATAGGTTACAGTGGAAAAATTCCTGAGTATACTACTATGGTATAGCATTTATTCATTGGTAGTTGCTCCTTTATGAGAGACCCACACTTGCTGGTAAACCCAAGAGCTCTTGTATTTTAGGGTAAAAAGAAAGATGGATCACTGTGAAAAAGGCATATCATACTGCTGTTGCTGGTTTTTCCACAAGTGCTATTGCTCCTTTACAGGGAAAAATTATGATAAGTGCAAGGAAAAGAGCTTACCTATAAGTATCAATTCTGTTGAGTTATTAAGCAACGGTATGTTTTTCCACTGGTTTATTTTTCATCTCTGTTGAGGTTAACTGTGGGTACTTAGAGCTCTTTCTCCTGGAGAAAGATTATATATTGCTTAGGCAATGATTTTGTTCCACAGATGTTGCTGGGATTTCATCTTTTACAACATCTGTAGGAGTCTATATTATTAAATAGTTATTAAAGAAGTTAGTTGAGAAAGTTGAATTTTTTCATGTTGCCATGGGAATGTTGTATATGTCCTTTCTCTTGCTGTCCAAGATGAGGTGCAGAAGTACCCGCGGTGAAGGGGTAAGTGCAGCCAGCAGAGGCCTTTTGGCTGCTGACTTCTGCTTTGAAGAGTCTCTGTATGAGAACATAAATTGCTTCCTCTCCGCTTGTCTTCATAAAAAGCACTTTGGTGTCTATGTCTTCCTGCCCTAGTGGGCTCTGTAAGCAGTTGTAAGAATTGGCTCTTAAAAACTTTTGTTTTACTCTGGAGAGAATTCTTTTTGCCAGAGTTTTTGAAATCCGTGTGTCATGGGGTTTAGCCAGGTGGTTTTCCAGATCCTAACCCGTGTTGTGCGTACAGGAACAAGGATGTGTTGTGGCACTGGGCACTAGGTCAAAAAATTGTAGTGGGTTATGTGTGTGCAGCACAGGGTGATGAATAACATGTATCAAGTTCAAAATGAAGTAAAATACTGTTTGAATGTGTTCGATTAACTGTTTTCCTCCATTTAATGTTTTCTTTCCAAAATAAGTTTTCATTGAACTCAAGGTATTTCTATACACAACGTCAAACCTATATTGCTGTACATTGTGTCTTTGAGTTTAAAAAACAGTTGGTGAAGTCATTAACACATTTCACTTTAAAACAGGCACTGAAGCCTAAGAAGATCTATTAAATTTTAATTTCTAGATTTCAGGTTGCATTTCAAAAATATGAAAAATTTTCTAAGTATTTTCTGAAAAGTAATAACACGGTAAAAAGGCTTTTCTTGCAATCCACATTGCTCTTCATAATACCAAAATATACATATCTAACCAGAAGCACTTTGCAGTCTACCTCTGTCTGAAAAGCTGTTTTACATCTGTTCTGTGTGAACTGCTGTCATACAAGAATGATCCTTAAGTCTTGGTCTACATACACACTAATAGAAAATGGTAATTTTTATTCTCTCTTTCAGAAAGTACCAAAGCCCGCAGTAATGACTTTGCTGAAAAGAACGGACTTCGAAAATATGAGTACGTCTTACATCCGCGAACTACGGGATTCACGTTTGTGGTGGAATGTCTACGGGAAGGTAATGCTGCTCTGTGCTTGTGCACGCTTCTTTGTCTTCAAGATAACCACTCTCAACACAGTTGTAGAAGTTGATATTCACAAGGCTGCTTGAAGTGATTTCGGAGATGCTTTATGTATACTGATCACACAAAAAAGGTTTTTCTTTGCAACCATACTTAAATGATTGTAACGTGGAGAGATTTGAGAGAGTTGATATGGGATGCTAATATCATCAGAAGATATGTATTGTACAAGATCAATATTTTTGCATTTTTTAAATAGTGTAGTTTGTTTAGCAGTCTACCTCAGGAAAATAGCAAAAAAGAACCCAAGGACCTTATTGTCTATACCTTTCCTTAATCCCAACAGGGTGGTTGCAGGGTTCAGTCTGAACGTGCAGACGTGCTACACTGCCCGCTCTTGAAAGTAGAAGGAAAATCTTTTTGGGGGCAGAGAGCACACATTGGTGTATTCAATGGACAGCGGGAATGCTGAGCAACATGAAGATGCCCAGTGCTGCTAGCTTTTTGATGCAATGGTGGTTTGGAGAAGCTGTGTGAAATATGAGTTATGTTGCTTGGCAGCTCAGTGGGTGAGAGAATGTGTGGTACTTGCTTTTTACCTAGAAATAATCTTCCATCCCTGTATTCATCTGGTGTTAGAGACTGAATCCAATTCCCAATATCAAGGGAGCAGAGTATAGAGGTGCAATTGCTTGTTAGAATGAAACATCTGGGGGTTGTTCTGGAAATGGGCATTTTGATGAGACTTCTGCCAGTCTCTAGGTCATAACTGTAACCATTATAATAATACTGATAGGGCAGCAATTCAAATACAGATGAGTGAATATTCATAGTATATATGAATGCATGGTTGAAGAAAATAAACATGATATAAGCATGATATAAAGTGACTTATTTATAGGTTCATTCTTCTGGGATAAGTAATTTCAGGTCTTTACCACATATTGGTTACTCTGCCTGCCAAAGAGAGAAGTTTGAGATTATTAAAAAGAATAAGGACCTGCTGGTAGGTTTTTCCTTGCTAGAATTTTTAGCTTTTAGAAGTAGGGTTGACTTGCATTTTACCACATTCCTACTGAGCAGATACACCAAAATCACAGCAAATACTTTGATATTTTGTCCAACTGGACACTCTCTGTAAAGGACTATATATCTGTTTGACCACAGATATAGTCAATATATTTTTGACCATCTGACATTCAGTGGACATTTTCATGTACTTTGAATGTTTATTACTCAATTTGCTGTAATGAAAAAAATTTTCATACATGAAATTTCAAAAACTTGTTTTACTTAAAGCTTTTCAGCACTAGATTAACCTATTGCATAATAATATTTCTAGGCTGGAATAAATTTTAAGTTAAAGGAATGATTTCAACCTGAAATATTATCAACTTAAAAAATAGTAGATTCTATATTTACCTCAGAAATGAGCTTTTATGGCTATACAGTCATTTTCTATTTTTATAAGAATACTTTTCTCTTGTACAAGAGATGCAGAGATTCTCTCTTGCATGAGAGATCTATGCAAATTTCCAGTGCTTTAAGCTCTACTTCTGTTTAAGGCAGGCAAATGTTATGTGAAATGATAATGTCCCTCTAGCACTGAATTCACTAGTTATTTGGTACAACAATAGCCATTATAAGCTACAAACATTATAACTGTAGAGTATTAGGTAGTAATGTATGTGTGAGAATGCAGTTCAGCTAGCATTTTAAAATACTAATTTATTATTTACTAATTTTAGACTTGTTTTTCAATTGTTTGCAAGTGTGCCAGATATGGACAATTTATGTGGAAATATTTTATTTATATGGACAAGCCAACTGTAGTCACTTTACATTAAAACACTTTCAAGTATTACAGACCTGCCTATATATACACTATTTTGTATATAAAAGGTAGATGTCCAGGTGGTCATCTGTCCAGGTATAGATAGCACATAGCATTGACACCTAGCATTATCATCCAGCTCTGGTTTGACTGATTATTTGTACTATTTGAGTGCCTTTCGTACAATTCTAATTTCTGATACCAGCAGTAAGAAAAAATAAAAATAAAGTAAAAAACACCACAGGATTGTTAAGGACAGGGTGTTTACACTCTTTTCCATTTCTAAGGCTTGAAGTGTCTTAACTTTAGGTCTGAGCACGTTATTTTGCTCCCAAAATAGGCTGAGGAAGGGAGGGAAATATCATTAGAAATGTAACTGGTTTTTGAATGTTAGAAAAAATAGTAATAATTTGACAAGAACACTGTTTAATATGCATAGATAGAATTACCTGTTATTACCTAAAAATAACTATTAGTGACCCTTCTGAATAGGAAATGAAGAACTGGGGAAAAAAATAACCTTCAGTTAAATGTTGCTTGTGTCTTAGCTAGGGAGTTGCTTCCTAGAGGAAGCACTAGCTATACAGTAACAACATAGCCCTGGTGGCTGTCAGGGTTTTTGCTCTCCATAGGTGGCAAAAATTTCTGAGCCATGCAAATTGATTTTTGCCAGTTATAATGAACACAGATTCCTCTGGCCTTCTTCTCGCTCTTCTATGGTCATTATTTCAACTACCTGATTAAATTATTAAATGCTGCTAAGGTGACTCCTAACTAATTTCTGAGATTATGGGAGCTAAAAAAATATATATCTACTTAACCTCCATCAAAGAGACTGGCAAGAAAATTCTGAATCAGCACCTGGTAAAAAATTATTAGAGCTTTCTGCTGCATTTCTTTGGGTAAGTAATTCCAGATCTTTACCACATATTGGTTACTCTGCCTGCCAAAGGGAGAAGTTTGAGATTATTAAAAAAAATAAGGACCTGCTGGTAGGTTTTTCATTGCTGGAAGCCTTGCTTGGCAAGGAAGAGTTGGGAAGTAGTAGAAGTAGTGAACATAGGTGAGCATTTTTGGAAATACAGAGTCACATCATGTTTTGATATAAAAAAGAAATGGAAAATGAACTCGAGACACCAAAATTAAGACTGCTCATGACTTATTTTTTTTTTTAAAGTCTTCATTACATACCTCTCTTTGATCATTGCCTAAATTCTTATCAAATCCCTTTTTTGCGCTTGCAACTCAGAGTAGATGTCACACACATGGAGTTACTTTTGGCAGAACTTGGATTAAGGGAAATCTTTACAACCTGTGGGTTTTTGAAAAATGACAGAAATAATCAAAAATTTAAATAAGACTTTTATAAGCATGCCTCTAACAAGGTTAATTAAAATCACTTCGGGTTTATTTAATGGTCATGATGTTCTGGTTTAAGATCCTTCTCTGAATGGTCAAGAAGGTTAGCAGAAATTAAGTTTAGGTTTTCAGGCCTGGTTGTATTTCATAAAGTTTTCCTAACATTTCAAATTATGTTGAAAGTTCACACGTCTCTAGTATTATGTTTCAAAGAGATTGAAAATTATACCTTTGAGTTTGATTCAATACTGTCTGGATTCACTGAATTGCATATATTATCTTAACATAATATCTGTAATTGTAGTCAAAGAGTCAAGGGAAAAAAGTAGTTTATGAATGTTTTCTTAAGCTTGCCTCATGGCTTTTAAGTATTTTCTCAGGACTAAATAAACAGTAAGGGTTCAGACAGAGCTAAGGTTTTAAAGCATCATTAGAAGATTGTTCGTACTATTGCAGGCAATCATTTCTGTTAACATTAAATTTTAATTGACCTCTTTTTGACACTTGCTATATGTCTTTAATACCTGGATGTCATTCATTCCTTCAAATATAAATCAAAGTAATACTAATTTCAGAGGGCATTATATTTGTGTTTTTTAAAGGAAAATCAACACAGGTGTGAAATGTGGGTCCATAATTAAGGGTTAAGGGCTGTATGGCTGAATGTATAAAATAAGCTGATTCCTACTCTGACATGCAAAGTTTGTTTCCTCTTCACATAAACAGTGAGTAAGGCATGCAGGTCTTGAGAACAGAAGTGTCTGCAGAGGTTTTATTTGGTCCAATGGAACCACAGTGAAGCAGGTCTTCAGCAGTTTTCATGTTCGTGCCCGCTTCATATTCTGTTTAACAGAGATGCAGTACATAGAAAGGACCCATATCACATCACAATAAGATCTAGATCTGTTGTTCTAATGAAAGCTATCCTCACTTTTTATAATCTAACAGATTTCTGACTCCCAGAATGTTATGCTGGACCACTACCAAAGTCTCTGTGAGTTTTGTGGGGCCAGAGCTTGTACACTGACCAGCATTGATAAGCAGTGCAACCTCTCAGACCAGCTCTGACCTGTTTCTGGTGATTGTTTTGTGCATGTGTCAACTGAAACCACATTGTTTGGAAAACAGGAAGGTGTAAGTGGCCACATGAAGTCCTCAATCAACTAATTTCACATGTATGTCTGCCAGATTTGCAAAGATTAAGCAACAACTCTAAGATATCATTCCTCAATGCAAGGAAATTCTTTCTTCCCAAGCTGTTTTGCTCTGTGTATGTGTGCCTCCCAGAGTCATTTTATGAGTAAGACTGATAGTTAGAAATTGCAGAGCTGCTGCGAAAGAGCTTACAGCAATTCTTTAGCTGAAAATGCAGTTTTAAAGCTTTACTGTTTGGCATTGTAACTGTAATTGTACTTTCATATGAATTGGAACCTGTGCAGTAAATAGCATAGCCTTTGATGTAGAAAATTATCTCTGTATAAATTGAAGCTTGTATGCCTTTTATGTTTTGGAAGAAAATTCATAATAAACTAGTTCATAAAAACAAACAAACAAACAAAAACCAATCAAAGGCCTTGCTCAAAAATGTCCTTTTGTCACTGGGCAGGTCTGTGAAATTCAGTGATGTAGAAAATCCAGGGGAGGCTGTCATGCTTTGCTGCAGGCAGTGACAGTTCTCTCTGTAAGCAGGAGCATGGGAGAGGGCAGACTGACTTCTTCCAGAATTGTGCTAACCATCAGTGATTACCAAATCTTGCAAACATCTGCATGAGCACACTTTGGCGTCATCTCAGAGCAAGCACCGGTTTTCTGTCAGATATTTTCTGGCCTGTGATGCACATTTTTTCCTCCCCTCTCTTTTTTCATGTATTACTGGAGCATTATTCACCTCACCTCTGTGTCAAACAGCCCATTTTTTCAGTCATTCTAGGAAAGAGTTGTGTTTTTTTTCCAAGCTACTCTCATCTCTCAGACCCCATCCTTTCCTCTTTCCACCCTCTATTGTTTTCTGAGAATGGAGTGCAGCATTTCACTGCAGTATTTCCAGTATCTTCATGTCAGAACTGCTAGCTGTAGTGTTTGCAGTTTGACAGATTCTTGGGTTTGTTACCTACACATCCGTACAACTCATAAGAAATATTTCAGGTTGTATGATCCTGAGCCTATCAACATCCATCAACTGAAGTAATCTTCTTACGCTCTCTTACATGTGCGTCATGGCTTGTGACAAGCAGATAAACCATGTAGCAGATCATTTTCCATTTACCTCCTCACAGGTTATTCCTAGTAGCTGTGCTAACCATGTTAAAAAAAAAAAAATAAAAATTGCCAGCAGTTAGGGGTTTTCAGCATTTTCCCTTCACTCAGAATACACAGTGTCTGTGATAAACGTGTGCTAATGACTGGCAAATGGGGACTTCTTAATTTCTGCAAGTGCAAGCCTAGCGTGATGGTAGCCTACCACATGGGTAGAAGTGAAGGTCTTGCTTGACAAATAAGAGTTCAGGAAAAAGATGGTTCAGTAAAAGCTAAATAAATCTCTTCAGAATTAAAGATGACATTCTGATTTGATGACATTCATGATCTGATTGATTGTTTAAATCTGTCTTCTCTTCAAGACATTTTAATGAAAGATTATTCTGTTTAAGATTTTTGGCTAGATGGTGAAATGAATGTGTGTAATGAGGTATATCTGCTAGTCTAGACTTGGTCAGCATCTCTCTGGGTGCTTATTTCAAAAGGTCAGTCATCTGATCAGATGGCATTTTTTTCATTATTTTTGTTCTTATAGTGTCCCTCACAGCAGTAAGGTTAGGTCACTGTAGTATCTTGGAATGCTTCTATGTTCCACTGAGTCCACACAAAACAAGAACCTGTCCCTTTTGTGGGCTTGTTCATGACATCCTTGTGACTGGCTTGATGCTAAGAAAGCCTACTGAATGATGTAAAAATTATCAAGGGGATTTTTTTTTTTTTTGTGTGTGTGTGTCAGAATACTGAGCTTTTTGTATGTTTGTTGTTGTTTTTGTTTGTTTGTTTGTTTTGTTTTTATTATTTTTAGAGACTAATGGCTGCAGGACCTACAATAGGTGAGCCTCATGTAAAGTTCAAGATTATTACTGCTTGCTCTTGTCAGGCCATGATCCATGATTTTGCAGGTGTTGTTGGTTGCATTAGTAGTATAATTATTGCTGAAGTAGAAATTAATTACTCTAAACGTCAGAATAGTATTGTTATCTATTTCACATGGCATTACCAGATGCTGTACACACCATATCCATTTCTCAGCTCTGTTTATTAATAAGGTAGATAATTGCTTCAAGAAGTCTTGAGCAGAGAGTAAACATACTTTTTCAGGACAAAATACTGCTTTAGTTTCAGTTAGGAGATGATGTTTCCTGATGTGTTTTGTTAGAAAAATTGCATCTACACACTGAATAGACTAATCCCAAATCAGCGTTGTATTGTAGAGGAGATTCTCGAACATATTTAATGAATTACCCACTCTTCCAATTTTTGCAGATGCTGGCTCTTTTCACTTCCATCAAGTTGTTATAAATGTATTTTTTTATTTCTGATATCACTTTTCTATATGAGTAATTGCTGGCAGGGGAGAAGGTCCATGGAGTATCATTTCAGTTACTGAAAATGTTGGAACCCTAAAGTTGTTGATATAGCTATCAAATCTGTAAGATAGTAATAAAACTTGCAATCTCCTCTAGTTGCAAAATTTAATCATCATTAAACTGTAAGCATTTTTTTTCTTTCATTCCTTAATACTGTTGCAGCTTCATCTCCTTCTTCCCTTTGCTCTCCTCCCAGTCCCCTGCCATTATTTTCAGGGTATACAAAAATTAGCCCAACGTCTTACTTTTCCAGGCTGACTCAGATCCCTCAGCTTGGCAGTCATTTGCACGACTCTGCTCCAGAGATGTTGAGAGCAGTTCCACATTCATGAGTCCTGGGTGTTGCTATGGTACTGATACTGCAAAACGAAAAACATACAAGGGCAGAGGAGCTTGGGAAAAATTGTAGTAGAGTATAAATGCTTTCTAAAATAGATTTTTATCAAAACACAAACTTCAGCATAAACTCAACTCTTCACCTAGTATGTAATCTGAAATATTGCTGTTTCAAGACATTTGTCAACCTTTTTCTGAACTGCAGGCTTCTGGAGGGAAGGAAATAATGTCTTTGCTGTTGATGTTCTCACCAAACTTTGGTAGAAGAGTTTCCCTCTGCTTGGAAGAGTTTCCCTCTGCTGTGTACGTGCCATGCCAATTCTTTGAAGATCTGTACAATGTGAATTAACTGTTATAATGAAGTATGTACAGGTGCAAGGTTTGAACATATTTTCCCATAATGTCAGTGTCCTGTGGAATAGCTGCTAGCTGAGAACTGGAGAACTGAGTTTAATGTACATTCTCTGTAGACATCTCTCTCCCCAGTCCCATTTCTTACTGTAAAAAGCTAGTGCTTGTATCTTAAAATAAGCACCTCTGAAGTACGTATTATCTACATGTAGGTATATGAAACACTGATTTTTTTTCTTTTGTGTTGCTGGTCACTGTTGATGTTGCAGTATGAGATTAAAAGCAAATGCTCTTAGTTATTATGAAACAGTTGCAGAAGCAGGGGCCTGAGCATCCTTCTGGTTGGCTCATGCTGATAACCAGTCCTTTGCTGCACTGAAAGGAGCCAGCCTGTCCTGATGGTTTGTGGCATTATGGAGACAATAAGCACATCTATTAGGAGAAAAGCATAATACGCACAATAAATAAAAAGAAAGACATTCTCAAAAACGCTTCAGACGCTTTGGAATTTGTGAGCAGTGGCGCGATTGTGTTGCCTGGAAGTTGCTATGGGTACTGATGTTGAAAAGCCAAACACACAGACCTTAGGGACACAAGTCCCATTTAAAATCCTATAAGAATTACTGTTCTTTAAATCTGCTGGGATGTTTCTAAAAAAATCTTCCCTCAGAAGGATTCTTTGCCTGAGTGCTCTCTGGGTTCATCAGCAGCACCACTGTGATTTAACCAGTCCTTCTGTCTTCACTTACCTAAAAAAGCATTCCTTACAAAAGACCTGAAAGCTCCTTGGCTTTCTCTATGAACTCTTTGCTTTGCTCTTCTTACAGTGTGGATCAAAGAAAGAAATGAAACATATGCTCAGCAGCTATGTGGCTCCTTCTTTTCTTCCCATTCTTTGCATATCTGTGAGGACTGTGTCTTTTTGAGGCAGAGATTTTGGTTTTGTGTGTCTGAAACAGCCATCACACCAGTACACCAGTATTGTTGAAGCAGGTAGCAGTCAGTTAAGCTGCAGCTGTCTCACGTAGTGCACACTGCATGTCCACAGCATTGGAAATATCTAATAAACCTGTAAATAATAGATTCCAAACAATGCTCAGAAGCCATGGAAATTGATTAGGATTTATTCTACCTGTGGTGCTAATGAATTCAGTTGACATTACACACTGAGACATGCATGTAAGCATGCAATCATTTTTAAATTATATACGTAATCCCTGATTTTTAATAGTTGTGTTGTACATGAGGAGAAAACATTTGGAAAGATTATTCACCTCCTTGACGGGATAAATTCTCTTGACTTTCAGTCCCATGCCTCTCACTGTTCCCCATGCATTTCGTAACCACCCAGCAGCATATTCTTTTTCACATGTTCTTGTTTGGATAGCAGTGAGCAGTGCAGAACTCATTAAAATCGAACAGGGAAATGCTGATAGAATATAATGAGTCCATGGCTTGCATGATGAGGTTTCTCATGTAAGGTACACTATTGCTTACATACGAAGGTGTGTATATATGTAGGGGTTTTGATGGGCTGTTTTCTGTCTTTCTTGAAAAATTGTCTAGGATGAGGATCACATTTTAAAACCTTGTTAGTACAGTTAGAGAAAGAAATTACTTATTATTCTTTGTGATTTTATGCAGTAAGGATATATCCCCCATAATTTTTTTAGGAGCAAAATGATTTCACTCTGCCACTCCCTCTGAACTGACTGAAAGCACCATAGCAAGATTAGGGCAGCATTACACACAAACCAAAAAACTTGTGGTAATGAAGCCAACATAGGGTCCAGCTAGCTCAGAATATGACCAAAATGAGGACACACAGTCTGCAAAATATCCTGGAGCATCCTTAAACCAGGGTGGCAGTGCTGCTTTTCAGAATGAGTTTGACTATCTTGCTCCCTTGCCTCCTCTTAGCTGACAGAGGAACCCAGTTGAGAAGGTACATGTGGCTTGAAAAAAATCCAGGGTTCACTAGCTGCATGCTCTGTCTTGACCTACAAGTCAATAGTCTCATAAGGTGATGCATGTTTTCAAAGTAAAATAAAGAAAAGGGTTGAATGCTCAGATTGCATAACTAAATGCCCAGAAACAAGAATTTCAGAAAGCAAGATTGAATGTAGCCCTCTTGTGGTGTATGCTTTTGAGTGAGAGAACAAAAGTGTTTTTGCCAGTCTGGTAATTTCATTGTTTTAGTTAAAGAGTTCTTGCAAATACAAAAGGATGAAAGTTCTGAAGATAGATGAAAGAAACAAGAGGGATTTGAGGATGTATACTGTGACAGTGCATTATCAAATCTAGATCTTAAAAATAAAATAACGTTTTATATCTATGCATAATCCAGAGTACGTTTTAGGGAGCAGTGCAATATCAAATGGGTTATTTGAATACGTTACAAAACAAGCATCTTCTAACTCTCAGATTTCATTCTCTTAAAAAAAAAAAAAAATCATTCCAGTTTTCAAGTTGATATGTTTCTTCACTGACTTTCTTTACTAAATTGTATTTCTTCTTTATGAAGCAGAAGCATCATGTTGTATTTTCCTCCAGGAAAATGTTCAGGAATGTTGTCATTTTCTGTGTATATCTGGTGTGGACAAATTCCGAGACTAGTTATCTTGAAAAGGAATACCAGTATAGTTTTTATCCCAAAAGTATAACACTTCACAAAAAGATTTCTGTTTAAAAAAAAAAAAAAAAAAGCAAAACACAAACATAACAGTAAGGAGCAAATTATGAACAAATAATAAGAAGATGAATAACATGCTCAATGGCTTTTGTCACAAGATAAACAAAGGCTATTGAAAAGCCTTGCTATTTTCTGAACAGCCTTGAATAATATGGACCCCACTGACAAACTTGCTGTCTTTAGGCCAGTTTGCCAGCTGGTGGCTCTCAAAGGAATTTGTTTTGAATGGATTATGTGCTTGAGTTATCATGTCTATCAGAACTGAAAGGAGACCACTGTCAAGTAAAGCTGCCAAAGGAAGTGGGATGGACAGTAAAATCTCTACCAGAACTTTGAATGGCGTGCTGGGCAGGGTGCAGGAATCTGGGGTAATGGGTCCTACTTGTGCATGCTGTTGTAGCTTTTCCATGAACTTTTGTCAGTATTTGAAAGTAAATGAATGCAACACCAGGTCTAGAAAGGAAGTATGAATTAATAAAAACAAAAACAAAAACAAAACAGCAGGTAGTCTTTTTGTTAACCAAAGATAAATTTTGGTCCAAAGTGCTTAGCCCAAGAGCAGTAGATGTGAGCACAACTTAGTCCCAAAGCTGTAAAGTGCTGTAAGCATCTTAGTAAGGAGGAAAATGACAAAGTTGTTGGTATCAGGCCTGTGCCCTGGCTATTGCAGTACCTCAATATTGCTTAGTCTTTGTGTACTAAGAATAGAAACATTGGGTTTTGTGGGAGGAAACAACAGTTCTATCATATTTCATGTTTGAGGTAAGAATTCCTTTGCAGGGATTTTTCTGGAATTTGGTGCAAAGTTATGTTAGGTAATTCTAAGTGTCTGTTTTGTTGTTCAACTCTCTATGTCCTTCACTTGTTGAAAATGGTGGAAAATTTCAAACTGTACTGGGATAAGGTTCTGGATCTGTCATTGTGCAAGACAAAAAATTGTATAATATTTTTATACCAAAAAAAATAATATTCTAGTGTTTCAAGTAGATATTCTTGATCTCAATGAAAATTCCTCTGTCTTGTATGTCCATATGTTGGAATAGGTAGAATGACTTGAAGAGAAGGTAATACAAAGAAGGTGAAGAAGGTCAGCATTTAGATGTCTGTGTTGAATGCTTGTTTAACTTCAGTAGACTGGATGCCTATCACATAAATGAAACGTGCATCCCCTTTAAGTATAGTAGATCAGAAAAAAGTATGAAGACACAGGAGAGGTGAAGATGGGTAGGAAATTGCTATTCATCTGCTGAATGAAAACTTGATGTTAAATAACATCTCATTATGTTTCACTGTTCGAAATGTGGTAAGGGTTGCAGGCACTAATTATCTAGCAATGGATGGTGACATGGAAATATATTCAATATACACAGATAACCATGAATGCTTGATGAATGCAAAAGAATCTAATTTTTATGTAAATTAAGCAATGTTGAAAGTGGCAATATAATAAGCAACAACACTGTTTTGCATTTGAATAGAACAAAGCAGCAAATTCATGCTTGAAATAGATCCTTTCTTCTTAAATCTTCTTTTCCTGAGTAGGTATTTTAATGTATGTTTTACACAGAGTAGAACTGTGGTCTTCATAAGTATTGTCTTGTACAGAAACAGATAAGTTAACCTTTCAAAAGCCAATTTAGTTCTGTGTTGGGTGTCATGTCACCATTTGTTGTTTTCAGTGATTAAAGGGACTAGTGTTGAATCAGTGTGATAAGCAGTCATAGTTAATGCCAAGATTTTGAAAAGAGTAGCTTATTTCCAAACCTTCGTGGAAGTAATGAAGGGGTGCTTCCCACCAGTATATGGGCTGGGCTGGCAGAGGTGGAGATGGTGTCAATCCAAGGGTGGCTGAACCGTGTGGCTTCCCCACGTGAACAACTCCAGCCAAAATTCAGCCAAGAGCTAGCTTGTTATCTGCAAGACAGGAAACTCATTCGTGGTGGTTGAGTGTAGAATAAAAACAGGCTTCAGGAGAAGGAAAAAGTGACAAAAGGTGTGTTTAGCTTTCTACTGTAGAATACTCCATGCCTGGCAGCACTTAGCCTGACTCCATATGCACTTTTTATTTATGCTGCTTGCTTGCTTCATGTCAGAATTGCCCATGAATATATAAAAAGTTATAAATCTAGATTATATACAGAGGTTTTTTTATGAGTCTCTTCAAGCTGTAAGTCTTTGGAGTGAGGGTATTAAAACAATTCTTAATTGCATATTAATATGCACAGGTGTAAACAAAATTCAGAAGCTGTTCAAGAACCTTTGGCACATTTCAGTGGAAAGCATATGGCTATTCAATTTTGATATACAAATCCCAAAGCATTTAGATCAGCATCTGCCAAATTGTTTGTCATGACAATGTTCAGCGTGGAGCAGAAAATTTAGTCCTATTCCTTCTTTCTAATCTACTGCTGAATTTGATTAGTTTAGCCAGTATTCAGCTTTCAGTAAGACAGGAGTCCTTAATCAGTGGTAAATGGACTGCCAGAGGCATGCAGGACACAATCATTTGCCTGTATGTTTTGCAGTTCTAGGTATTAAAAAGTCTTTGAAATGGCTGTGCACAAGTGTGTTAGGGATGCTTTAAAAAATAGTAGAAGCATCAACTGAATTTTGTAATGCCCAAAATAAGACTACTGTTGTCATAAACAGTTGGTATGTGCAAACGTTGTAGTTGGGGCTTTAACACTTGTGCTGCAAGTCAGAATGGCAAAATCCTATTTCTTTTCTTTGCTTCTTTGAAATGTACAATATGTTCAAGTCCAAAATGAATGATTAATTTCATTTTATGAATGCCTGAGAAACAGAATCAAAAAAATTATAGTGAAGTACCTTTACAGTTGCTAATGAGCACTGCTATAATAAGTCTAGAGCTCTAAGAATTAGTCTAAGAGCTTTACAGTTTTGAATCTTTCTTACAAAATCAGGTCTGGGCTTTAAAAGCAAATGAAACCTTTCGTATTTGAAGGGTTAGTGTATTTTTTTAAGGGTGAGATCGGATTTGATTTTATCACTTTTCAGCAGCCAGTATCATTACATTGTAAGTGTTTTATTCCATTTGTTTGGGCACTGGTAATTTTATTCTGATGAAACCAAGAGTGAAAGCAAGACTTAAAAAGAAAAAACATAATGCTTGGCAAATTTGGCACTCAAAGTCAGCAAATATCACAAAGCTGTTTGTGGAATCTTATTTTGGCTTTCTTATACCTATATACAAGATGATCTGGTTCTTAACTAAATGGTTGCATGCCATTCTTCCCCACACACATCCTTTCCTTCAATGAGCACTCACTGAAGGAGCAACTTTTAAATATTTTGTTTTCTCCTCGTCTTCAGTGTATGGCCCCAGGGCTTATGTACTGCACATTTCAAGCTCTTCTCTGAAAACAGAATGTTCATATAATCATTTCTGCTGCTTGCTGCTCTAGTACAAGAGTGCTTCATGATCTTAAAGGAATTTATTTTCACTGTGTCTGTATTTATCTCACACACGTGGGAAATTGAAGCCCAGCCAAATTAAGGTCAGATTTACTGCCTGGTTTTAGGTACCTGTGGAATTATTTTATAGTCATAGTGCTTTCCATGTTCAAAGCAGAGCTTCCCCTGGCTGCATTTGGGAATGCCCAGCAGTACTGTAAAACTCACCCTAGAAACTTTCAGTCAGACAAATGAGAAGATGAGAAATTAAAGTCTATTTATGAAATAGGCAGAAATTCTCCAGAGTTTCATTTAGCATTAAATGGATTGAGACTCAACCACTTTTGTGGTTTAACCTGGCTGGCAGCTAAGCACCACACAGCCGTTCACTCACCTTCCTTGCCCCTCTCAGTGGGATGGGGGAGAGAATTGGGGAAAAAAAAAAAAAAAAAAAAAAAAAGTGAAAGCTTGTGGGTTGAGATAAAGACCGTTTATTAGGACAGAAAATAAAATAATAACAATAAGGGTAATAGTACTACCTACTAATAATGTGTACAAAGCAAGTGATGCACAGTGCAACTGCTCACCACCTGCTGACCAATGTCCAACCTATCCCCAGCAGCCGGTCCCCCCCACCCCACACAGCCCCCCTGTTAATTGTCCAGCATGATGCCAGATGGGATGGAATACCCCTTTGGCCAGTTTGGGGCAGCTGTCCTGGGTCTGTCCCCTCCCAGCTCCTGCTGCACCCCCACCCTGCCCGCTGGCAGGACAGAGCGAGAAGCTGAAAAGTCTGGCTTTTCAGTCCATCAGCGTGTGATCAACATTATTCTCTTCCTAAATCCAAATCACAGCACCATACCAGCTACTTTTCCTTGAACACTCCCAGGGACAGTGACTCCACCACCTCCCTAGGCAACCCATTCCAATGCCTGACTGCTCTTTCCAAAAAGACATTTCTCCTCATTTCCAACCTGAACTTTCTCTGGTGCAACTTGAGGCCATTCCCTCTAGTCCTATCACTGGTAATCTGTGAGAAGAGGCTGACCCACAGCTCCCCACAGCTTCCTTTCAAGTAGTTGCAGAGAGCAATGAGGTCTCCCCTGAGCCTCCTCTTCTCCAGAACAAACAACCCCAGCTCCCTCAGCCGCTCCTCACAGGACTTGTGCTCTAGGCCCCTCTCCAGCTTCGTAGCCCTTCTCTGGACACGCTCCAGGGCCTCGATGTCCTTCTTGTAGTGAGGGGCCCAAAGCTGAACACAGTACTCGAGGTGTGGCTCCACCAAACCAGAGTACAGGGGATGATCACCTCCCTGGTCCTGCTGGCTGCACCATTCCTGACACAGCCAGGATGCCGCTGGCCTTCTTGGCCACCTGGACACACTGCTGGCTCATGTTCAGGCGAGCATCAACCAGCACCCCCAGATCTTCTTTGTCTGCACAGCTTTCCAGCCACTCCACGCCAGCTGGATTTCCCTCTGTTCACCACCACTCTCTGGGCCCGGCCATCCAGCCAGTTTTTACCCCAGCACAGGGTGTACATACCCAAGCCATGGGCCACAGCTTCTCCAGGAGAATACTGTGGGAGACCGTGCCAAAGGCCTTGCTGAAGTCTGGGTAGACTACATCAACAGCCTTTCCCTCATCCACCAGGCGGGTCACCCAGTCACGGAAGGAGATGAGGTTGGTCAGGCAGGACTTGTCTTTCATGACATGCTGGCTGGGCATGATCCTCAGCTTGTCCTACACATGCTGTGCGATTGCCTTCAAGATGATCTGTTCCATCACCTTTCCTGGCACCAAGGTCAGGCTGACAAGCCTGTGGTTCCCTGGGTCCTCCTTACAACCCTTCTTATAGATGGGCATCACATTAGTAAGTCTCCAGTCAGCCAGGACCTCTCTGGATGATCATGACCACTGATAGATGATGGAAAGCAGCCCGGCAATCACATCCACCAACTCCCTCAGCACCCTCGGGTGGATCTCATCTGGCCCCATGGACTTGTGACAGTCCAGGTGGAGCAGCAGGTCTCTAACTGTTTCCACCTGAACTGGGAGTGTTTTTTCTGCACCCCATCCCAGACTGTACTAGTACTTTACTAGTCAGACCACTTATCCCCAAAGATAAGTGGTCTGACTAATAAATACAGATGTAAAGAAGGCATTAAAAACCTCAGCATTTTCCCTATCCTCAGTAGTCATGTACTCCACCATGTCCAGTAAAGGATGGAGATTCTCCTTGGCCCTCTTCTCCCCGTTAACAAATTTGTAAAAACATTTTTTGTTATCCTTTACCATATTGGCCAGGTTGCGCTCATGCTAGGCTTTAATCTTTCTCATTTTTTCCTTGCATATGCTTGCAACTTCCTTGTACTTTCCCGAGTTGCATGTCTCTTCTTCCACTGAACATAAATTCTCTTTTTCTCCCTGAGACTCAGAAAAAGAAGGTCTTTTCTTTAGCTTTAGTCTTTAATGTAGCTGAATTGCTTTAGCTGTGATTGTGGTACCCCGTCTTCCCTTCAGAGAAATTAATCTGAGGCTAAAAGAGCCCAGAAATTTAAACCACTGCAGTCCAAGCGGCTTGAACTTGATGTTCTGTGTAGCAGTTATAGCAAGGTATTGTAATGAGAGTCCTGGGAAATTGTAATGTGGAGGTACTAACTCTACCTTGCAGGAAAAGAAATTGGTTGTTGCCATCTGAGTTATTTCATACTGATGTGAAATGGGTATTCAGGAACTGTATTTTTAGACCAAATAACCCAATCTGGACTGGACAGCTTGTCCTACTTTAATTTTTGCTTGATCAGGAGAACGTATGATATGTTGGCATTGCACTGTGCAGACTCAATCCAACCAAACCATCTAAGGCTAGTTTGTTAGGATATCGTCTTGTAATATGAAATGTCTTTTTGTGAAAAGAATGTGAAGAATTCTATTACTAATAATGTCTTACCCTTTATGGCTAAAGTTGTTTTGCTCACTTCCAAGATGAATGCAGTTGTCACCGACTCCAGGGAGGATCTACTGCTTTTCTGTCTGCTTGCTCTTTCAAGACTGGCTCCTTAGTTCTGTAGAAATACATAAAGCTTTGCTGAATTACATCCAGTCAAGAATTTTCAAATATCTGAGAATACATTTGTTTTAACCAGAATATTGGGGTTTGCACTGTGGAGGTTCAGATTTTTATTTTTCAGCCGAACTTCATTAAACCAAAGCAGAAAATGATTCTAAAGTTAGCTTGCATCTGAACAAGTTGCAAAACTTAGAGGGAGATGATGGAGGTAATTTTTATTCCACACAGAAACTAACCAACATCATAGATTTATATGCATTTAAGCCAGTGCTGCCACCTGGGAAAAATACAGGAAAAGGACTGTTTTTCAACTGCTGTATTCTTTTTGATACAATTCACCATTTGGCCTGCAAATGCTGGTGTCAGCAGTGCTGGTGGGGGAGGAATGTGGCATGCCAATATGAGGTTGAAGCTGTTGTATTTTGATGGCAATGCCAACTTAATTGCTACAGCTTAGCCTAAGCAGCAGGACAATTAGGCAAGTTGACAAAAGAAAAATAATGAATTCTTGAAAGTTGGCACCTGAGGTAGACACCTGGCAATTCCAGATCTCCACAAAACCTCCTTGCCTTCATGTATCCTCTAGGCTGTAAAATAAATTGGTAAATTTGGTCCCTTGGCACTTTGTATATGCTATAAAATTACAGATGTTGTATGATTGAAGTCCTCTTCTGTTTATTAAACAACAGGAGTAAGAACAAAAACAAAATGTTCCACTACTTGTGGCTGTTATCATGTAATTAAAAGTATGTCACTTGAAATTAGTAGAATAGCAATATCCCATGCTTTGTAATGGCCATAATAAAGAAACAGGTATGATAAAATCATGACATGGTTTATGCCATGCTGTATTTCATGCGACATAGGATCATTCTGAGATTATCAACTGTCCAGCTCACACCAGAAAACCAAACAAAATTCCTTCAAGAGAAATGAGGTAATTTTTGTACTTTGGTATTTTTCCCAACAGTTGCAATTTTTGTGTTGCTTAACTGAGAGGTCACATAATAGCAGTTTAATGCATGAGCATTTTAAAAAGAGCACTAAAAGCCAAACGCCTGCATACAGCAAACTTTCTATAAAGAGTCACAGTTCAGCTGTCTGCCAGTATGGTTGTGGGGGGAGAAAGTGGCTTTCCTCATGAACATCCCAAGAGTTCAACTTTTCAGAATTGCATTCACAGGATTGCTTTTAAGATTTGAAGATTAATTATTTGCACCTATAATATAAAATCTTCTGCCTAGGCTGACTGTTGTTCTGGAAAATCAAGAAATCAGCTCATTTTGTACTGACCTGTATAGCTTCCCTGAAAGTATCTATTGATTTGAAATTCCTGAGGAAATACATAGTCAGTTGAAATAAGTGAATATGTTTTTGAAAGACAACAAAAGAATGGCTTACAAGGTTTACATCCTTGTAAAACGGTGATAACCCTTCTTCTCTGAATTTCCAAAAGAGAGAGCCACTATTGTTTTTTCTTGGCAGGAACTTGAAATTCAAAGCCTTCCCCAGTAAAGGGTTTCCTCAGAATGATGTCTTTTAAAGTCTATTAATCCATTGAAGGTTTTGATACCATTTCTTACGTAAGGATTTTGTTTGGGAAGACAACGTTTTGCCTGTTTCAATTGTGTTTATCCTCCCTTCCTCCTCCTCCTGTTTATTTTCTAGGAAAGGGAACATATAAGTGTTTGGTTAAGCTAAAGCGTGTATTTAGTGGTTTCCTTAATTAGATCTTGCTTCCCCCTCTCTCCTACACCACCCAACTTTTTGTTTATGAGTCAGACTAATTTGTAAGTACTAAAAGTATTGCAATCTACAGATTGTCCTTTCCCCAATGACTTTCCTCTATGTCTGACTTAAAATTGAAATGAAACGTATCTGTGAGGCCCTTTGCAAACTTTGTCTTTCCACACCACATCATAGTCACTCATGAAAGTCTGGCTCTTTATGTGGCACAATGCTGTTCTTTATGTGGCAGGTGTTTTTCCTCCACTGCACTGTAATCCTGAAATACTGGTGCTGTGTCGTGCACTTGGGGCACAGCAACCCCATGCAATGCTACAGGCTTGGGGCAGAGTGGCTGGAAAGCCATGCAGAGGAAAAAGATTTGGGGGTGCTGATTGATGCTCGCCTGAACATGAGCCAGCAGTGTGCCCAGGTGGCCAAGAACACCAGCAGCATCTTGGCTTGTATCAGAAGTAGTGTGGTCAGCAGGACTAGGGAGTGATTTTCCCCCTGTACTCAGCTCTGGTGAGGCCACATCTCAAATACTGTGTTCAGTGTTGAACATCTTCACTACAAGAAGGACATTGAGGTACTGGAGCATGTCCAAAGAAGGGCAGTGAAGCTGGTGAAGGGTCTAGAGAACAAGCCTTAGGAGAATCAGCTGAAGGAGCTGGGGTTGTTTAGCCTGGAGGAGAGGAGGCTTAGGGGAGACCTTATTGTACTTCCCAATTACCTTAAAGGAGTGAGGTAGGTGGGGATTGGGCTCTTCTCCCAAGCACCAAGTGATAAGACAAGAGGCAATGGCCTCAAGTTGTGCCAGGGGAGGATATTAGGATATTTCGGTTGGATATTAGGAAAAAAGTCTTTACTGGAAGGGTTGTGCAGTATTGGAACAGGCTGCCAGTTGAGTGACCATCCCTGGAAGTCTTCAAGAAACGTGTAGATGTAGAGCCTAGTGACATGATCTAACGGTAGTCTTGGCAGTTTAACAATTGGGCTTTCAAGTGTAATAGCTGTGAAATGTCTATCATAGGCTGGTAAAACTACTCACAAGATCCTAATCCTTTAATTAGAGTAGCTATGTGAAACCTTGGTTCTCCTATCATTAATTAAAACCTGTATCAAAACTGACATATATGGTTTGTGTGTGTGTGTTTGGAGTTTTTATTCTATTCTTTTGTTACCTTAAATGGGACTTCAGTATTCATGTATTGTCTGTTTTTATTCAGTCTTAATTTCTTTGAGTTTAGATTTTTTTTGAGGATTCCCATTATTGATGCATTAAAGAATATCATGGACAGAGGTTACCAAAAAAGGGTGTGACTTGGGAGTGAAGTAAATTTAGCACATCCACATTTTATTAAATTTATGACTCATAAAATGCTCAATATTTCACAAAATAGCCAACTGACCCTCATTTTGCTTATGCTGATGGATATCCTGAAGTTTTGCCAAATAGTTTTGGAATTATATCCTCCAGAAAATAATACAGTCTATTAAAAGCTTGAATGTGACCTTTTCTCCTTTCTCTTCTCTCTGACCTCTATCTCTGGACCCATCCTGTATTGAAAATCCTCTATTCATTTGGGAAGAGGATTACACCTCCTGCACACACACCCTCGGTTGTATTTTGGTAGATATAAAAATGCACAATTTTTACATGCAACACCATCTGTCTTTCTGCATCTTTGTTTCTGCAGCTAGACAATCTACTTTCATATGCAGATACTAAGGAGATGAAGCTCCTCAACCAGAAACTGTTGAATTGTTAAGGTGTGGGTTTTTGGTTTTGTTTTTTAAATCCTGATATGAAATGTGCCTTTTTGTTTTATTTTGTTTTGTTTTGTCTTTCATAGAGCTGTTGGTATTGTAAACTGGAAATTCACAGGGATGCATGTGTCTGTGGCATATGATGCTGTCAGCTCTTCCGTAGTTTTTTCCTGTTCATGGACTGGAGAACGTTTCAGATTGAGATGACCAGCTGGAGGGAGAGTAATGCCAGCATACCCTACTGGGATTTTGATCGTTCTATATTCTGTTAATAAAATACAGGGTCTGTATAGCGACACAGAATAGCTTGGAAATGTTACATAATCACTTCTTAATGAAGGTTAAGAGTCTGTAAGAAAAAGCTTAAGAAGTATTATTTTTAAATCATTCAATTTCAGAAAACTATAGGTAGTTGTACACAGGTGTAGTTTTCAAAATCACTTCATATGTGTGCACTCACCTACAGGAACTCATTGCAGCAACTGCATGTGCAAACAGAAAGTGACCTCAGATCTGTATTCTTCATCCTGTATTACTGTGTCTGAGAAAGTCAAACAATATATGTGAGGAGGGAATAACGTTATATAATGCTCTGTTGTATAACGTGGTGCTTCTCTTATTCACTTACTATCTCAGCAATTATATTTGTCCACTTTATGGCTTACTTTGCTTGCACAGAATAGGATTTGTGGATTGAGGGAAATAAGGGGAAATGAAAGATACAGGTGGCACAGTGAAAATTAATAAGCATACACAAAGGGGTTGTAAATTGTTCAAGGTGCTGGTGCCTGTGTATATAAATACACACATATGAGAGGTTTAGGAAGGTTCTTTAAATTTTAGATCCTAATCCAGCAATTTCATTTGTGGTCAGGGAACTGCACAAATACACAAATCAAGCTATACACATGTGATTGCACAGGACTGGTAGTGCATTAGCTTTCTGAAAATAAAAATAAGCAGTTTGTAACCAAAATAGATGAATTCTGTAATTCATCTTCTGCCAGTATCTTCTTTCTTTTAAACATGTTGAAACACAATATATTTCTATTAGGTAACCTGTCAACTAAAAAAAATGCTTCTGTTTTTATCATTTTTTTCCACCAAATGGATTTTGCGTGTTCAATAGAATGCTATCAGTAGCCACTCTCTGTCCAATTCAAATCATTTTTATTTGAAAACAAGAATAAAAAGATTCAACTTGCTTTTTAAAAACATATAAACGTACAGATACAGCAATACACACACATTTAAATAAAAATTTAAATACTTGAGTTGCATTCTTTTTCAGGTTCAAGTTTAATAGATTTTGCTATATGGAATAAATATTTTCAGAATGCCAGAGCAAGTTAAATTTGTGAGTGCTTTTCTCTCGCAAATAAAATCAGGCCACTTATTCTGTAGCAGCTGGGTGAGGGTCTTTTTGACACACAGAACATTCATTGCTGTAATGTGGTTAAGGAGCGAAGAGTTTGAAACAACCAAATACAGTACCTTTGTACTCTGACGTCTTTATTTTGTAATGCCTGTTTTGTTTTGTTTTTCCCAAGTACACCCTTTCTATTTTGGAGTGGAATATAAAAATAACTTTTGTGAAACTTCATATGATTTCCTCTTTAGATGCACGAGGTTAAGATCTAATTGCAATTCTGTGCATGAAACAAGACGCAAACGTATTTGTGACCGTGTTTCCATGTAAGAAGTGGAAAAATACAAGCTAAGGATCTGTTTGAATAAAACATCCTTAAACTGTTGATTACTTTAGTTAAGCAACAGAAATAAGTGGATGTACTACACCTGGGAGCTAATTTTGAGAAGCAGTGAGTGAAACACCACAGGAATTATTTAAACATGTTAACCAAGCTTTTTTAGCAGCCAGTCTAGGTGTTTTAAAAAGGAAAATCATGCCTTCAATCCTAGTAAGAAGAATCTCTAGAACCCATTTGGACAGCTTTGAGATTCATCTCTAACAGTGAAAGTTGCTATGATGACTGGCATTGTCATCATTATCAGTCATGAACCTCGTACAGGTCCCAGCTAGGACTGATATGTTTGAGTCATATCTGTCACACATAGTGAATGCATAACAAACACACAAAAAGATACGAATCCTTCCTAGAAGAAAAGTTTTCATACCGAATTTTTCTCATTTTGCACATGGCAGGAGTATTGCCAAAACGCAGCGTAAAATATCTTTTAGCTTTAACACTTTGGAGAGTAAGCTGGTGGGTGGGGTGGAGGTATTGAGGTAATTTACGTTGTATTGCCAGTAATGTGCCTGCCATACAGCTGACTACAGTAAGCAGTTCTTGGCGGATTACATTTATATGGGTGAGTCACATCGTTTACAATAAAGAATCCTATGCATAATTTAGGATGGAAATCATAGATGCATTTCATAAAGGTAGAAGAGATGATTAGACATGATTAAGCATGCATGTTTTTTGTACATATTGTGTGTGGAGAGCATATGCCTGTCTCCTAAAAAAAACAACACTATAAATTCCAGATACTAAATGCACAAACTACAACCTTGTTTTAAGGAAATGTATTTATAAACAGTGGCTAGTGCTTTACATAGGTGTAGCAAGAGTCATAGAAGAGAGTGCCTGTGTCTAGTTTGATGCTGTCATTTTCGTGCCATTCTGATGGGCAAGGCTTTCTTTTTCTTTGGCTGAAGCAGATTCTTTGCAGCGCCGTTTACTCAGAGCTTTCTCATGGAACAGGAACCTCACATGGTTTCAAATAAATGTCCCTTGATGGGATTCAGAATTATTTTTCTGTCTCTGAAATTAATTTTCTGGTCAAGTGCTTTGTCATATGTAAGGCAGTTAGGGAATCAAAACTGAAGGATGATGTAGAGCTTTCTTTCTTTTTCATTCTTTTTTTTGGTTGTTGTTGTTGTTGTTGTTTTGTTTGTTTGTTTGTTTGTTTTTGTTTTTTTGTTTTTGTTTTTATTTTATCTCGGGTACCATGGGCTATTTTCAATTTTTTAAAAAAATGTGTTTACTCTTTATCAAAAGAAGAGTAAAAAGAGTAAAATAAGTATGTTGCATCAAATGTTATCCCTGTTTGATCTGTCAGTGTAAAAATGTATTTATTAAGCATACAAATGAATTGCAGTCAGTTCTTGTGTTTTGTTTGTTTGTTTCTGGTGGTTCAGAGGAGTGGAAAACCTAAGGAACTACTCTACTAGTAATTCTCTTCTCAAGATGAAGTCTGCAAAATTAAAACACAAATGTCTAGAAGGTTAAGGCTGTGCACATCTGGAGAAGGCAATATAGCCCAGTCTTCATTCTGCTCTTCCCTCAAGGCACTTCACTGTTTCTTATCTCCTGCTGACATCAGGAAGTGTTTTGTGTGTGAGGTTGTCAAGAGCTGAGCACTGATCGATGGCAGCTGGTGACTTGTAGTGTGATTTTCTTTGTCCCTGGAAGTTTTTATTTTCAGGAATCTGTTGAAGCTGTTGTTGCTCCAGATAAATAAATGTGTGACGATACTGGGGGAGGGATTAAAAAGTGCTGAAAACCACAGTTTTACCTCAACATAGGTCCAACGTGGTTGTTTTCTTCTCAGCTCGCTTGGAGTTGTTTGCGCTAAATCATGCGAGGCATGTACCTGCTCCGTAATCAAAGCAATTTTGTGTTTTGGCAGTGATGAGAAATTGCATTGTGTCTAGATGAAGGGCAGAGGGCATTTATTTAACAAAATGGAGTAAAAGCCCACCAGAGAGAGCTGGGAGGACGTGTTGGAATTTTGGAGGTTCTCTTGGGTCCTTCGTCTCTTCAGAAAAGGAGCAGCTGTGGCTCCATGCCTTTGTTTTTCCATTTGCTGCTAGCCAGGAATTTGTGAACATCCCTCTCGGATGTGGATCTTGCTGAGGTTATTCATTATCTTTGTCACCTCCCAGGCTGAAATAGTGCAATCCATACTCGAGGTAAATGTTCATAAGCCTCTGGAGCATTTAGCTAGCGTGTAGAAAACAGTGGCATATTTCTGGGGCACTTCAATCCTCATGGGCTTGATTTTTGTCAGAAAGCTTTGAGCCTTTTAACTCCGTAATGAATTTGCTGAAAGCTGCAGGTGTGTTGTATCTCTTAAAATCAGGTCTTGGGAACACACTGAGCTCATGTCTGTTACTCTGTTCTGGCTACCTAACTTTTTCCAGATGCTGTTCTAGGCAATAGCAATTGCAAATTGCTATGCTAGGCAACGATAGAATAATGAAGAAAAAATGTCCCAACCCTTGGCCCAGAATTTATACGAATTACAGGAGGACACTGTGTTCTGAGTAATCTTGTTTTTGCATCTTACCAACACAACAGATGTGAGCTGCAGGTTGAGTCTCCTGCCCCAAGAAAGACAAGCCAGCACTGACCTCTTGGATGGGTGGAGTAAACTGAGAGTGCTTATTCTCTTTGGTGGATGAAGGAAGAGGTTTCTAATATGAAAATGTATTGTGCATTCAGCATCCACTCCAGCCTGATGAGCTTTCCTGATGGAGGTAGCAGGAATACCAGCATCTCACTTCCTTCAGCAACCAGGTGTTCAGATTCCCCTGCAGCCCCAGTACAAGCATGGCTCTCTGGCAGGGTTAGCTTCTGCTGGCTCCATCTGCTGACAGGGCTCACAGCAGGACCAGGGGAGCAATGGGAGGGAGCATGCAGTGTGAAGCAGCAGACCAGCAGTATTGCTCCTTCTGGAGGTGAGTTAGTACCGGATTGGTTTAGCCATATCATCTGCATCCTGAGAATAAAAGTGGTTAAAAACTTCTTTTGGAGAGAAAGGTATTTCCTTCCACAACAGGATACGTTTCTATTTTTGTAGCATGCTGAACATGCAGGTTGATACCCAGCCCTTCATCCAGGTCACTCAGCTCAGTAAAACAAACAGTGTAAGAATCAAATCTGAAGGCTCCGTGTCCCAGACAGTCGCTGCAGCCAGGTGGCAGTCCTGAGTTCAGATGTGTTTATTTGCTCATGAGAACATGGGTTCTGCTGCTGATGAAACAAGAGCATCACAAATCTGTGTCTGCCATGTATTCTTCCTGGCTGCCTTGCTTGAGTCAGTCACTTTCCCTGCTTCTCAGTTTCCATGGCAGGGCATGATGCATATTTCATGAAGTCCTTCCAAGCAATTTCACTCTGCCTCACACTTCCTAAGATTTCTACGACTCTGACTCACACCTAGTAAGATGAAGCCTTAGGAGGATCGGCTGAAGGATCTGGGGTTGTTTAGCCTGGAGAACAGAAGGCTCAGGAGACCTTATTGTACTTCCCAATTACTTTAAAGGAGGTTGCATGGAGGTAGGTGGGGATTGGGCTCCTCTCGCAAGCACCAAGTGATAAGACGAGGCAATAGCCTCAAGTTGTGCTAGGGGAGGTTTGGGTTGGATATTAGGAGAAATGTCTTTACTGGAAGGGTTGTGCAGTATTGGAACAGGCTGCCCAGGGAAGTAGTTGAGTGACCATCCCTGGAGGTCTTCAAGAAATGTGTAGATGTAGAGCTTAGTGACATGGTTTAGTGGTGAACTTGGCAGTGCTAGGTTAAAGGTTGGACTAGATGATCTTAGAGGTCATTTCCAACCTGAAAGATTCCATGATTCTGTGAAATCTCTGCCTTGACAGCCAGGATCGTTGCTTGGCAGTGCTGTGGAGAAGTCAGGGACAGCTTTAGCAGCTATTGCTGTTCCATTACTGAGTGGGACATTTTTTTTAATCTAGTTACTGAATCCTCAAATATAATCCATATGCAATAACTTGTTCCAAGGGGACAAATAAGAAAAAAAGAATGCAAATACAGATATTGTATCCAGACATGTAGCTTGACTAGAAAGCTGATGCCTATAAAAGGCTAATAAGCAGTCTACTAGAAGTAGTAAACAACATTAACCCCAGCTTGCAGAAGAGCAGAAGGCTATTCCATAGCAGTGGTCTCCTATGAAGCTTTTGGTTTTATAGAGAGACGAGTGTTGTTCATGGATCACCTTTATTCTTTTTATGAACCTACAACTCACAATGGACAAAATAGAGAATATCCTGTAAGGGGAATGAAACGTCCTCTCATTACTGTACTTTAGCTCTAGGTCATAGACTTAGGAGAAGAGTTTGGAAGGTCAGTTACAACTTTTCTGCGTTTCTCCTGCCCTGCTCTGTTCTCTAGTACTGATCAGTGACACTGTTCAGCAGCAGACTGTATGTCAAGTTGTCATATGAAGCGAGAAACTAGGACTATTGAGGTCTGCATCACAAAAGTGTGAACCTAGGAATGAAGTGAGAATTAGACTTAATATCAGGTATAGTGTTAGCAATTGAGTCTGGGTTTGGGTTTGTTTTTTAAATATTTATTTTTGAATATTGTAACAAGGCTAGGAAGTGGAAAAATACTAAATATTTTTGCACAATTTCATAGAAATTCTGAGTATATCATGAAACCAAAGTTAATTCATTCCTCTAATAAGAAACAATCATAGAATATCCCAAGTTGGAAGGAACCCAAAAGGCTCATTGATTCCAACTCCTGGGTCCCCAAAGGACCACCCAAAAAATCAGACTGTGTCTGAGAGCACTGTCCAAACACTTCTTGAACTGCAGCAGGCTGTGCCGTGACCAGTTCCCTGGAGAGCCTGTTCCAGTGCTCAACCACCCTCTCAATGAATATACTTTTCCTGATATCCAGCCTGAACCACGCCTGTCACAACTTAAATCTGGTTTTCCTTGGGTCTTATCGGTGGCCACCAGAGAGCAGAGCCTGTCTCTCCAATCCCCCTCATGAAGAAGCTGCAGGCCGCAATGAAGCCTCCCCCGAAGTCTCCTCTTCTCCAGGCTGAACAATCCAAGTGACTTCAGCTGCTCCTCATATGTCTTGCCCTCTAGACCCTTTACCATCTTTGTTGATCTCCTTTGGAAGCTCTCTTAAGAGTTTTATATCTTTCTAGCACTGTGACGCCCAAAACTGTACACAGTGCTCCAGGTGAGGCCGCACCAGCACAGAGTAGAGCAGGACAATCGCTCCCTTGAGCAGCTAACCATGCTATGCTTGATGCACTTCCAGGACACGGTTGGCCCTCCTGGCTGCCAAGGCACACTGCTGGCTTGTGTTCAGCTTGCTGTCAACCAAAAACACCCAGATCCTTTCTTGTGGGGCTGCTCTCCAGCATCTCGTCCCCCAGTGTGTTGCCCCTTCCCAGATGATGAATATTTATGCATATCTATTCACTATTTACAGTGAAGGCTGAAAAGAAAATGCACTCTTGGCATCATTTAGAAACATGTAATTTATGATGTGCTGCAGTTGCTTTGAAGAGTCTTTCACAATATATGGTGGTCTTGCATTTCCATCAGTTGACCTGAATGTCTAACATGCCTCTGGTGCCAAAACAGTCACAGTATGGACTATCCACAGGCTACCTTAGATTTATGATACCCCACTTCACCTTTAGAATCCAGAATGTTTTCTGCTTCTTCACAGATAAACAAAGACATCTTGCAGTAAAAATTTTATATGAGGATTCCTGGAGCAACTGGTACAAAACGGTGGCATACTATAGAGTTAGTGATAAAACTTTGGCTTTGCATTTGTTTTGAATTGTGGCAGAAGGCTGAAATCCCCTTTCTTCACGTGAAATATTTTAAATCAAGCATTTATTATGCCTAGATTTGTTAAGGCTAGACATGTTTGCACACAGAAGTATCTTCTCATTTAAATTCAATCACAGTCAGAAAACAAGCCTGGCTCAGACTAGCTAAAGATATAAACTTCATTTTCATCTCATTAGGCCACCTGGAAGCAGCAATCAGTGAGTAGTCCTGACGTCAATGGTCTCTCTACTTCATTAAAATGTTAATTTCATGGCTTTAATTCCCTTTGTAAAACGTGCTGCTGCAAGATACTATATGCAGATTTATTCTGAACCAGAAAAATCTGCATGCCATATTCCCCTTTTAGTTCCTTGGGTTACTTTGGATTTTTTATTTTTAGCCATTCCTGTTTTTATAAACTGCTGTGAAAAGATGATCACCATAACAACCAAAAAGTAAATATTTTCTTAAAACAGCCTTTTGAGAACGTATGCTTAAGAATCAAGAATTCAGGGCATCATGCATTAAGTGGTGTTTGTTCTGTTCTTCCCTTTTTCAGTATTCAGAAGTGAGACAGGTATTGTTACTGGCTTACAATTGCAGACAATAGATCATGAAGAGAAAGGGTGGTATAGTATCAGAATTAGCTGCACAGATCAGCTGTAGTGTCAACATTCAGGATTCTGTCCGGATGAAGTGATGGACTTTTCATCAGTTTTCATGACCCTTCTTGTTGTAGAAGTGTCTGAGTAATCATGCATTTTTCAGAGTGTTACATAAACAAATTCTATTTTAGTACTCCTGTCTATTGATAGCTATAGTTTATATTTCTTTTGCAGATGCTAAAACGAAAGTACAGGGTCGGGACTTCTCAGGACCAACTGGAGATTGAGCTGCCCATATCAGGAATCGTGTGCTCAGCTGGGTGGCTCTCATGACGCAGTTGGGTCTGGACTGCTGGCAGGGCTCAGCACTAGGTCTTCCCACTCTACCCTTGCATGTACTGTTATTCCATCGTTGTACAAACCCTGCTATGCTCCCACTGCCAGGTGACACCAGGACCTTCCTGTGAAGGACTCTGGATAACATATATACCCTGCCTGGTGTTAACCTGACTGGAGGTGGCAAAGACCATCAAGCCCCAGTGCAGCACATAAAGGAGGGGTTTCTTCTAAGTATTAGACAAATCTGAAGTTTTCCCTTTCAGAATTCCAGTGAGGTTTTCCTGCAGCTAGCCTCAGGAGGATGTTCCTAGTAACTAACTTGGCCTCATATCTGCCTCATGTCTGCTGTAAATAAAATTGTATCAGACTACTACTGTGGCCATCTTTGCCAGTTCTCTTGACAGTGTATGGCTTAGGGAGGGACATAAAGATATGCCTTGTAGTTCTAACAGAGAAATTACCAAAATAACTTAAAATAAAAAAACTTGAAAACAGTAAAATTAGCTTTCTGGATCTCCATCAGTTTTCCATTTCAGATCAGGTGAAATGATTTACCAATGAGTCTAAAATCACCTTCGTACCTAGTTTGTCACTCTTAGTATCAGGGGAGAAGTTTTTGAAAGTCAGCAAAGACAAGTGGACAGTAGCCAATTCATTTCCATCTTGGAGCTTCCACTGATAAAGTTATTTCATCACAGACAGCACCATAACTCACTGTACTAGTCAATTTAAATTGCCAACATGTGCCAGGATTTTACTCTATGGGTAGAATTATTCATTCATGTCTGTAGTTGGTGAGAGTGAAATGATACTACAACAACATCTACGTTTGTATATTGATCTAGAAAAAGATTCCATTTTATAATCCCATGAGATATTATCTATTATTGCAACAGCATATTCACTCTTCTAACACTGTGTTTTGATTTGACGTAAGATATATTTTCTAAACTAATAAAGGAAGTTTTCACTTTGTTATGAAGCCCACTGAAGCATGAGTGTTCAAATAGGTGTTTGAACAGAAGTTTTCGGTTTGCTGAATGAGTTTTGTCAGCCTTGACATTTGAAATGCCACTCCTAGGGTAAAACAGCATAGTTAAAGTTACCATCGTCACGTAATGAAATTATGACTGTAGGTTGACATTGCATGAGGAGAAGAAAAATACTAGATCTCACTCTTTGTTTTGTATTTTTTTTACCTTGGTC
Organism: Aythya marila; assembly: GCF_965140915.1. Taxonomy (NCBI): domain Eukaryota; kingdom Metazoa; phylum Chordata; class Aves; order Anseriformes; family Anatidae; genus Aythya; species Aythya marila. The sequence goes on from NC_139044.1 coordinate 17,315,141, forward strand.
ACTATGTATAGCTGCAAAGATATTCATGCTATAATTGCTTATTGTTTGTTTGTTTTCTTGTTTTTAATGTTATCAAAAGGCAGTGCAGATGGAAGAGTTGGTGGAAGATAGTTTTTGTCACTATTACTTGGGCAGAAAATATACTGAGATGAGTGGTGGACTTGGGTTTCAGCATCCATTGGGTATGTTTTCTCTATTTCAGAAAATACAGCAAAGCAGCTGAAGTTCTTTTGTCCTGGTGGACAAACAGAAGTGCAGTTTCTACCAGCACTACTTCATAGACCTAAATTGTCTATGACCTCAGTCAAGGTAGATTGGATTTTTCATCACCCCATCATTTATTTGCAAAAAGACCAACTTGTGGTTTATCATTCTGCAGCTCTTGAAAAGTCCAATGTAAGCTGGTCCTAAATTGAATTGCCTCAGTTGATTCTATTCCTTGTGATTTAGTTATGTACATATTCATATTTGTGTCAAAAATCAATGTTGAAAACATTAGTAATGACTGCTTTCAGGGCTTTCTAGTGCACAGTGCCATCCAAGTTAAATGTTCATTGGAGTTCAGAGGCGGAAGTTTCTAGCAGGTATTTTCAGGAAATGAGTTTTAGACTTCTGCTCAAATGGGCCTGTATACAACAGGGATTTACATCTCATCTGTGACTTCGCTTACCATCATGGGATTGCCTTCTGATCTGCATTAAAAAGCAATGGACCATTGTAATTTGTGCCTTTAACATGAAGGTACGACATGTAGACTATGAGCCTCAGTCTGTTCTTTTTTTGATATGAGCAGAGTAAGTTGAGTTTGGCTCAATATTGAGCCACTGTATACCGACATGAGTGGTCTCTCTCAACCTCACCATTGCAATACTGAGACTATGTCTGAAGATGAACCACTGGCCCCACATCCTACTCTTCTGCTGTGCCTGAAGAATTCACTTGTTATTTCTCAGGCTGGCCGACTGACAGCATCACACCTGTGGAAGTACAAAAAGATGGATGTTCAGGATTCAGCTTACACCTAGGTTTAGGAATGACCATTTAGGCACTCAGCAGTCTTTGCTCATTTTCATTAAAAGAATTGACCTTGGTATAATTTTTCTAACCATCCCTATGAACAGCAGTAGTTGGAACAAAACCATAAACAAATCTTGTTATTTCTAGAGACAGGGCTGTTTTGCTGCTGTGCATTTAAAATGACCACAATCTGTCGTTCATCTACAAAGCCACAGCTCTGTGTTTTCACAGATCGTACCATCCCTTTTTCTTTTCCATGACAGTCATGACAGCTACTGTTGGTAAAACCGTTCTCACATCACAACACTGAGCCGAAGCCAAGGGATCTGTGTTTCCAGCAGCCACCAGTGGGGGAAGGTTTTCTGCTCCTGGAGCTCCCTGTGCGTGTTTTTTGCGGGGCACTGCAGGGTGGAGAAGCAGCAGGAGCAGCTCCCTTCCATTCTGCTTTTTTCCTGGCGCTTCACCAACAAAAGGAATAAAATACAGCAGGATATACATGCTTCACCAGTAGCTGGGAAGCTGCATGTGTTACATGAGGTTTCTCTGAGGAGAATCCGTGAGAGCCTTCAACTTTATGGCTCCTTTCCACCAGAGTAGCTCCACCAAGTAGCTGCAGTAGGGTTTGGGTCTGATCCCATGTTGTTAAGGAGGGAGAGAACTGTATCATCATTAGCCTTTGAGATTTTTCAGCCACAGCCTCTGAAGAGATGGCAGTGCTTTATCTGACAAGCATGTCACTATCTTTCATCAGCTGATTATAATCATCATGGAAGTTCCAATGTTTCTGGTTTTCCTTTTTCTTTTTTACTATTGTGTTTTGATTAAGTTTCCCTAATGAGCCCAGTGAAAAGCAATTGTTCTAAATAAATCGTGCGCTATAAAAGCAGTGCATCACAATTAGGTTTCCATTATACTTTAATTAGGCATTCCATTATTAAATTGATGTCTTTGGCTTCTTCCAGGTCCTCAGACTAATCCTGAAACAAATTCCTCTTTGTGGATAAATATTAGTCAGTAGTAATTAAAGAGTATTCATTGGAGTTGCAGCTTTTCATTAAATGCCTTACTGATTAAGATGGCTCCCCCAAGTACTGGGCTGATTAAATTTAATAAAGTTTGTCCACTTGTGTACTGTGGTCTGGTGGAGACTGTTCTAGCACCAGGGGATTAGGAACAACAAGTTCATATCTCAGTGCATACAGTCGTGAGTCTGCATGCCTGTTTTTTGCAATGCTATATGCTTTTGTGTTAGGGGCTCTACGTTTTATGTAGTCAGCCAGCAGAGGAAAAAAACATGGAAATGGAATTAGTGGTATTAGAGTTGAATCTCAAAGAATTAAGTTCCATTAAAGAACTTAACTCAAGAAGAGGGCTGTGCTGGTTTAATGAAGCTCAAGTGCCTCTCAAGCCCCAAACTGATTTAACTCAGTAAGGTATATAGATGAGCTTATTTCTGTGTAAATATACCTCAGCTGTGAATTCAGATAATAAAACAGACACACTTGGCAGAAGTTCTTCGAATGGTAGTGTGTTAAGTATTTTTCAGAGCAAAATCCTTGCCATGGATTCAAAACAAAGTGGAGCAAATGGATAATGTCGCTTCATTGTATATGTATCGATCAGAGAGAGATTGTAAGCCTAATAATTCTCTGTGTGCTGACATTATACCTTCTTGTCGGACTGCTGGTGCTGTTCTGCATTCCTTTTGCTTTGTACACTGAAATCAAAACAAGCCACTGTGACCAAGAATGGCAATAGCACATACTAGGGAGGCAGGAAATGTGAGAGATTGGCTCGAGATTTATGTGGAAACGCTCAATCCAAATATTTGAGGTGGCTGCTGGCAGGTGTTTTTCAACATATAGTTTATATTTTATTTTTGTTGCAGGGTATGTTTTCATCAAGTATTTTGGACTGGCATGGCCTGTATTTTTAATACTGAATCTCTCTAAAGTGTGAACGTGTTTTCTGTTTCTTCTTGTGTATCCCAAATATGATGGTACTGGGTGCATCATCTAGCCTACCCATAGCGCTGTTTGGAACTGAAGTTTACTGCCCATACCAGATAGCTTTTCCTGGGGCTCCTGGATGCTGCCGTAGACATGAGTGAGGATCCCTAGGACAGTTTGATGAGGGCAAGTTTATAAAACAGTTGAAGGTAACTGAGCAGCTAAAGAGTACTCTCTAGCGGCTGACTTTGGTTAGTGATGAGAACAGATAGCAAAGTGTGCTGAATTAACAGGTTACTTGTTTGTAGCCATTAAAAAGGGGATAAAAATGAGTAAGGGGAGGCAATTAAGCTGAACCTTTTATCTCAGCTGTAGAAGTGAATTAATTTAATTCACTAGAAGCCAAACATAAAATCTTTTTTTTTTTTTTTTTTTTTTCTATAACAGCCATTATTTATTTACTTATCACTTCCATTGCATTTCAGTTGGATGGTGTTATGCTACTCATAGTACCATCCTGCCATTGACATGAACTAAGGGTCTGACAGAAAGTGACAACTCCATGGCATTCCTGAGAAAAGGGAAGGGAAGGGAAGGGAAGGGAAGGGAAGGGAAGGGAAGGGAAGGGAAGGGAAGGGAAGGGAAGGGAAGGGAAGGGAAGGGAAGGGAAGGGAAGGGAAGGGAAGGGAAGGGAAGGGAAGGGAAGGGAAGGGAAGGGAAGGGAAGGGAAGGGAATCAGCTATTTCTAATCTATATAAATTTGCCGTTCTACAAAGACATTTTATGACAAGGTAGACTTGGATTTCACTGCAGTATAGTAAATTATCTCTATTTCAAGTATAATTGTGATTCTCATTTGAATGTCTTGTCAGTTTGCCAGGAAATTCATGTTAAAGTTTAGTGGAGTTGTAGAGCTGCATACCAGTACATAAGTGTCTGTCTATTACAAGAAATACCATTTCCAGTACGAATAAGTAATAGTGTATAATAAGCCTAAAAATGACCTTTTCTCCTTCCAAACATGTAACATACCTGTGAAAACCTAATTCCATATGTGTGTGTAGAACAGACATGAAGTATGGGAAGCTATACATGCAGGGGAATAAATATAGTGTTTTTGTTATCTGGGTTTGATAAATGTAGTTCAGGAATGATAGAGTAAAGAGTGGTGAGTCAGTTATGCCTGGTCATCCTTAGTGACTGAAAATAACTTGTTATTCCAACCCTTTTATCCCTTTGCTCCCTCCTCTCCACATATTTTCTATTTTATTTATAGCTCAAGCAGCTTTTGCTTTGCAATTCAGAAAGTAACCCCTTGGAGCCTGGGAGAGAAGCCTTAAGGGCTACTGCCATCTGACAGCCTTGCAGAAAGAGCCACTGTGTCAAATTGTTCCCTGTCACCACCCCTATACACCATTCCTTCATGTGCCTGGGTGTTCTTTAATCCACTAGGAATTAGTTTAGCACTTGATACATCTTTATTTGCAGATAGGGATAATTTAATTCTTGATCTGCTCTTAATTTTCCCAGTCTTCCCATGGTACTGAGTTCTCATATTATAACTGAATTATACCACTCCTTCCTTCTTGTATTACTGCTGATCTGGTTTGCAGAGGAGGAAGGGAGCTGACAGATGTGCCTACTGAAGAAAAGAGCATCCCTTCAAGTAGGAAGGAGCGAGATCTAACCCTGCCATTGCAGTAAGATTCATTTATAGTTGCTGCAAAGAATCGCTAAATCTCTGAGAGATACTTGAGTTGATTAGATTATCATGGCACTACAAGTTCAGTGACATTATGCTCATAAAGAAAGACAGAAATTTGGGTAAATTATTGTTTGCTTTACTGTAGTCCCCCTTCTGACTTATGGAAAGGAAACACAAAGCTGATTAGCAAACACTAGCCTTGGGTGAGAGAACTTCAGGTTCTGTCGTATGTAAGAGTAAAAAAACTTTACCACAGCTTCTTGGCATGCCCTGACTCAACTCAGGTATCAACAGTCCTTCAAGGACAGTGTGCCAGGCAGTATTCTCCTTTCCAGTTAAAAGCTCCTTAAAAACTGGGGAGTGGTATCTGTCAGGTCCCCGTTGCCATTTCTTTGGCTTCTTGCGTCCATGGGAGGTGGCTCCCCAGCTCAGCCGTAGTTCATGGAGGAGTTTGTGCCTCAGCTCTGTTGCAAATCACTTCAAACCCTACCCAGGTGTTGTCCTTGGCATTCTCACTGTAGCTTACTGACTCCATTGCCTTCCAGGATACAGCAAAGGACTTTATAATGCTTAATAAGCAGGGGTGGACATTGGCTCTCCAAGCAGTACTGTACCTTCAAGAAAAGATGTAATCATTGGAGACATCAAAAAGACTTAAAAAATCAGCCCCAAGTAGGAGTATTAGTGTTAGGTGTCTGTGTAAGAACTTAATGAGGCCATTTTGGGAAACTCTCTCTGGTTCCAGTACCCACACTTGGAAAAGTAAGTTGAAATATTAGAAAAGATTCAGGGAGCTACAAGAAGGATTTGAGCTTATAACAAAAGGGTGACCTTATCTTGGTCTCTGTACCTCGGAGGTGCCTTGTGGCAGTTCTTAGTAGATCTCCACTCGCATGCACAGCACACAGAGCACTGCTCTTCCCTGCTGATGATCACAAAACCTGTCACTGTCCCTTTCCCAGGCTTCCACCCTCAAGGACAAGAGGTGCTATTGCCTTAACTCCTTCTTGGCAGGGTCAAAGCTCTCTGTATCTCCTTGTATCACAGTGACAGTGGAAAAACGGATAGCTAGATAAAGAACTGTTACGCAGGATCACTCTTCTCTGTTAATCAAGATCAGAATTATCATTGTGTCTTTTTTTGGTTGCTTATGTGATTGCTATACTTAGCCAAAAAAAGATTTCCAATAACTACGGAATTGAAAGTGATTTAGATTAACCCTGGTTCACACTGCTGGTTTAAGGAGGGCTGCCTGGAGTTTTAAATCTTCACAAGGATGATACTTTCCTTGAATAAATCAAGGTAAATCCTTGAATCTGCTCCTTTCTTATACTCCAGAATGTAGTTTTCTCAAAGAAAAGTGATTCAAATCTCAGGAGCCAACAAAGTAATATTTCCTAGTAAGCAGTTTTGTGTGTTGTTTTTTTTTTTTTTTTTATGTTCAAAAACGTATCTTCATTTTAAGCTAACATAAAATAATCACATATTGTGCAACGCAGCCAGTTTTATTTTGTTGTACTCATTTCCATCTCTGCTTTGATTATGTCGTTGGTCAGTTTGTTTACAGATGCTGAGCCTCCTTCTGCCTGGTTTCCTAAGGAAATGCGTGCAGAGTTGAGGATGTTAAGGGAAGGATGGGAAGAGCTACAGGCAATGTTTTATGAAGTCTGGAGATGTATGAAGCATCTGGAGTTGTTGTGAAGAAAGGGTAGATATGCTGCTTTGCAGGAGGAAGGTTGTGTAGCTACACTGTGGTGGGAGATAGAAGGGCCAAGGCCCTTATGTATTAGCCTGACTTCACAGAACAGCTTATTTTAAGGTTATCATGAATATTTTATTGTGAAGGCACCTCCACATCCCCATTCTGGCTCAACAACTCATCACTCTGTGAGGTACTGATTAAGAATAGCATCTTCTCTACTGGATCAACACAGGGGAAGAAACCATATAATCCTTGTATGGTTTAAAGTAACGTCAATAGTAAGTAAAGCAGGACAAATTACAGCTGCTGAGACCCTCACTGGGAATGAAAAAGGGTCATAGCCACCACTGCTAATATTGGGGAGGTTCATCTGCCTGTTCACTTTCCAGACTGCTGAGAGTCTGAGCAGTTCATTACCTGGATTTGCTTGGGACTCATCCTTATTTTTGGCATACTGATGGTCATTTTGACTTTAAAGAGCTTCCGTTCTGAGTCATCATTTTGGCTCTCGAGTCAGTGCTTATGCAGATAGATCCTATTGTCTCACAGGGAGCTTGCTCAGCATTGCTCAGTCCCAGGTATGAGCAAGGAAGTGTCCTTGCCACTGGCGTGACTCATTACTGAGGAACGAGCCGTGCTTGAGTGATCCTTGTAGTGCAGCGGATGAGCCTGGTGCAACCAATCCATATATTTGGGACTGTGATCTTGGACAGAGCATCACTTCTTGCAGTTTTGAATCTGCAAATGTATTTGAAAAAAAGCCTAAAATAGTTTAATCCCGCCTTTACATTTAGGCTACTTTTTCCCCTAGAGCTGAAGCATTGTGCTGATGTATTATTTAACACACACTATTAAAAGTAATTTTCAGGCTATCTATGGTATCTTTATTCTGAACATAGTAAGAAACACTCGGTTGCAAGGTTTTATAATGTTGGGTTGTGAGATAAAAGGGTTGTCTGTGCACACACAAAGGGCAGTGGCACAGGGCAGGGAAACCCCAAAACCCAGACAGAGAAACAGAGCCCCTGTCCCAGTTCCAACCAGGGCTGTCATGGGAGTGCCATCAGCTGTGAGCACGGGTGGACATTCATCACGGTGCTCCTGCCCATCACCTTACAGACTGATGAGGGTTGCTGCTTGCAGGGCTTTTGGAATCATTATGAGGTGCAGAGAAGAGCATCTGGGGATTGTGCAAGATTTATGGGATATTTAGGAACCAGTTACTGAAGCAGCTGTGAGCTGGGTACTGGGGAGATCAGATGGGTCACAAGTTAGCTACTAAAGGGATTACAAGGTCCAAGCCACCAGCTAGGGATACTATAGATTCCGGGGTCAGCCGAGACCAGTTTGTGTGTATGTTTCTGTCTGCTTGAGGCAACTGGAGAAGAGAGGACCAAAGACCAGCTACTGGCTGACCCCGTGTCTAAGGTCAGTTGCTGGGGGATCAGCAGCATGTGTACACGCTCCCCACCTGGGGAGGAGCTGCAGCCCAAGGGGCATACGTGTCCAGCTCCTGGGGAGACGAAGGCTCCAGGACCATTTGCTGGGAGAATCCCTATGGATGTATGTTTGTGCCTAAGTTCCACTGACAGACCTTTATCCCAGTCAGCTGGAGAGGGGAATGTGATGGGGCCATTTGTGTTTGCCTAAGTGTAAAGTTTCCTGTTCACATTGATCTGTGGCTGTCCTTGTGTCTGTATTGTACCTGCTTATCTGTGTGCATACCTACTGGGAGTATGTGCTCACACTTGCTCCCAGCTGGTCTATGGAACTGGGGGCTGCAGCATCCTCACCTCTAATGGGCTGGCAGCTCGACACAGAACAAAAATCCTGATGGAATAGCTGGTGTAGCGAGAGAATATGTCCTAGTTTTTCCTTGGAAACTTTTTTTTAAGAAGTTATCTTTCTCTGATGCTGTTTGTTTTGGCTGCGAGCCTGGCAAATTCTTCCCATGCCACATATAAGTGCACTGCCCAAAGTGACCAGCTGTGCATTGTGATTACTTGAAGTAATGTTGTGTATCCACATACCTGAAGCATAAATAACTTTGACTGGAGCACAGAATGCTTACAAAGAAAAGTAACGGTGCTTTTGAGCTGTTCTGTTATCCAAAAATAGAGATTGCAGCATGTATTAATCATCTACCTTGTGTTTATAGCTGTGTAACAATAACCACAGATAAATTTTGTTAACCATTCCTGAGTGCAGCAGTAAGCTTTCTTTTTCCAAGGTGCTTCTGTAAAGTGTAGGACAGCATACTGTTCATAGGTGCGAAGGGCATATGGGTCTTCTGCTACAGAGTGAAGGTCGCAAGAACCTAAAGCTACTGAAACTGGTGTTTTTGTCCTGAGTAGCTGGGGTACCTGCCTGATGATTTGGGTTTAATTTTGCATCTGGAATGTAATTTAACTAAGAAACCTCCATTGTGAATGTTACCTGATTTGCTCTGTCCTTGTCACCCAGCACTGCAGAGGATGGGCAGGTTCTTTAGGGATCCTTGGCAGAATGAAGACCGGCCACAGGGTTGTGGTTATAATTAGAGATTTATTATTGCATTAAAAAAAAATAAATCCATCAACATAGCTCATCAGCTACAATTCCTACCACTTAGTATAGCTTATCGTTGTGCAGAATTTCTAGAATTCTGATTTACAAAGGCTTTTCAGGTCCCTGCAGCAGCCCCTCTGCAGATACAGCCGAATTCTTACCAATCAGCACACAATACAGTCATAACCTGGACTCAGGCTTTTTGTACAAGAACATGAGTCATTCCCTCAGTCCTCAAAGGAAGCAGATGACAGTGGAGGCATCCCTGCCACAGGGGAATGGTGGGTTTTGCTGTCCTGCAGCAGTTCCAGTCTAACTCCTTAGGACTTGCTGCCGCGTGATTTTATATCACCATCTATCTCCTGGCAACCCATTGCCTGGTATTGATGGTGCTGGTTGGCGTAATCACCCTGTCTGTCAGTCAGTGCTCCCCATACCATCCTGGTGACTCAGCACTTGTCTTCAGACATCGCAACTGTAGGCAGCATTTAGTCTCCAATTCTATTTTGCCCTGAGACAGCCAGTAAAATAGAAACAGCAAGACAAGATAAATTACTGCTGGCAGAACTTAGCTGCTCTGTAATGTCCAGTGCACCGTGCACCTATTTTTAGATCGGTTTTACACTGACAGAATTTTCTCTATACAATCCAAAAAGAATGTCTGGTCAAAGGCCAAGGGTAAAAAGGGTATGTAGAAAGAGCGTCCATGTAAAACTGGTTAGTACAAAGATGCGATTGTAAAGCCTACTTTGGCAATAATGCTCTGCTCTCAGACTGTTGGCTTGATAAGGCACAGTAATGAAGAGTGGAGTTTTTTCATCAGCATCCTCTTGAATTTCTAATCTACAATTGCTTTTTACATGGTTCAATATAGTCTGGTGAAATAGCTAACAATTTGAGGTTTACGTAAAGCTCAGCTTTTCCACTGTTTATACCACACTTAGTGTTTGCCAGATCTGGAATGCAGTAGGCAACAGCTCACCCTGTCAGAGTACTGGGTTGTCAAATTGTAAAAAATTGTGTTAACTGGAGCACCCTGCCAAACTGGCTGAGCTACGGAGAGCTTCCTGAGCCTTTATAAGGGACTCTAGACATAATGAACTCCTGTTATTTACATTGTGTATACTTCAGGTGTATCTTCTTAGATCATCCATAAATTGGGACTGTGTGCTGCTTGCTCCAGATCAAATTTCAAACTCATTCTTTTGCCATTGTTACAGTATATAACATTGTTATTCATATTTGATTAGTTAAAGGTAATTTCAGTTTGCAGCACAGGTATGACTATTTTGGAAGATTGTAACAGATTTCTCTTGCATGCTCTGTTCTTTTTCCAAAATCAGATGTGCATCTTCTCTCCTTCAAATTTGATTTTATCCTCTTACTCACTGTGTTGTACATTAGTTTGTACAAATTAGTATAATGTTGTTCCAAAAAGTTTTTGCTGGGATTCAGAAGAGGTAATGGATGGGAAACCTGTGACCTTTCAGCCTTCAAATTCCAGAAGATAAAACAAACCCTGTGTAGCTAATGTATCTTTGGGATTTCTGCCACCATTTTGACAGTTTTCAATCGTGCCTTGAAGTGATGAGTGTTTTGGTTGCTGCATTATCTGTATTGATCTTTTACCCCAAATCTTTCTTCTAGGTAACAACCTCGATGCTATCCATGACATAACTGTGGCATACCCTCAAAACATTCCTCAGACAGAGAAGCACCTTTTGAATGGAAACTTCCCAAAGGAGATTCACTTCCATGTCCAGAGATACCCCATAGAGACAGTGCCCACTTCTAAGGAGGAGTTGCAGCTTTGGTGCCAGAAGCGTTGGGAAGAAAAAGAGGAGAGACTCCGACACTTCTATGAAGGTGGAAAGTGCTTTGACAAAACGAGGCAAAGCATTATTCCACCATGCAAATCTGAACTCAGGGTCTTTGCAGTTAAGTGCATCTCGCTTCTGTATTGGACAGTGTTCCCACTGGGGATGTTTGCACTGCTGTACCTGTACCGCTTTGCACGATGGTACTTTGTGGCCATGGTAGTCTTTTTTGTTGTGCAGCAGAAAATATTTGGTGGGTTGGAGCTAATTGAACTTGCTTGTCATCAATATTTTAAAAAGCAACAGAAATTTATCGACACAAAAATGAAAAACAATTAGCTCTTGGGTAGAGAAGGATGTAAAAATTCGATGATGATTTTGAGACATCCTGAAAATTCTATGAACAGGGAAGAATTTTTGCATGAGAATTGTCTTTTACTATCACCATTGTCTGTTAGACATTTGCACTTAGTTCTGTGAAAAGAAAGAAAAACGTTAGTTATTGCTACATGTGAAAATGTTTTTATCTCAATCTAATTTCAACATTGCTCTTGCAAGCAGCTAGCAACTGCATCCTGCTGTAATTAAGAAACACTTTGCTGGATTATTAAACAATCAAAAGGATGCTAGTAACTGTGATATGCATTGAACTTTCATATACCAATCCAAACTGTCTGGCTAAGAGATAGGATTTCTGTGTAATCACATTGTTAGAAAGTAAGCACCAGATTTGAAAAGCTGTTAAGTCTACCGATGGTTTGATGGTAAGTAGAAGTTGGAGGAGGATTTTTGTTTCCTTTTTTTTGCTATTTCAAATATTCAAACTTACTATAAAATATTTTCACCAAAGCTATTCCAAACACTACTGAACCTAGCACACTAGTCACCTACTCTGGCTCAGTCAACCAGAAGTTTTTTTTAAGCCTTGCAGCATTGTGTTTTAGTACAGAAAACAATGCTGGCTCTGCCTCTGTTTAAGTCTTAACAGTATTTAACAGACCTGTGCACATAGGTTTTGATTTCTTATTGTTTTTTCATACTGCTTTGGTTCCCTTCTTAGCTGTGAGAGACTTGGTCCTACTGTGGTATACAGAGTTGCAGGATAGGGGAGCTGGGCTTTTTTGGTTGTTGATGTTGTTTTATTGGTGTTTTGTGTTTTTTTTTCCCTCTGGTAGAGGTAAAAATAAGTGTCTGTCTCGGAGTAGCTGGTAAATATTTTCTCAAAGAGGTCTCATTGTAGACATTATCTAATTGCAAATACCTTTTTTTTTTTCTTTCAGAAGCCAAGATATCTTTTCTTTGAAGTGTTTAGTTCTGTTTTCACATTGCTTCCTTAGACATTTCAATTGTCTAAACACTGGACAGTTGTCAAAATACTGGGCAGGAAGATTGTCTTTTCTGTGCATGCCAGCAAGACCTGCTGAAATGCATCTGATGCAACAGTTGTCTCCATATAGGTGCTACAAGAGATAGGGTTCAGACTATCACAGCACATAGAAATTGAGTTACCCCTTCCCTTTGCACTATTTTCATTGATTGTCTGATTATATCGTTCCTTTTCCATATTCACTTGCAATTTTACATTGTTTTTTTGGGCCCCAACTTTCCCTTTGTTTCATGACATTCAGAAAACCTGGGGGTTTAAACTCTGGCAGTGTATTTTGCAAGTGTATTTATTTCTTGTTGTATGTAATAAGAGTAACGATTGTGGTCACACACTAAAAGGCACAAACATTGCCAGCACTTCGGAGACACTTCAGATTAGGTTTGTTGTTCAGCCTCAAAAATGTTAGACCACCTGGTCACATGTATTGCTGCAAAACTTTCCTGACTTTTGAGTTAAACCCAAATGGCCTGGCTCTGTATGTTGAGCTGCACTGGTCCGAAATGTAAATGTACAGGGTGCAAGGTGTATGTTGTACTGTGCTGCCCATCTCAAGCACTGGGGTAGTACTGTGGGCACACCTATTTTCTTCTACATTACAACACTTAACATGTTGGCTAATATGTTTGTATCAAAGGCCATTTTTGTAATGAATCACCAGCCTCGATTCAACTGTCCCTCGCAAGATGACAAGTATTTTTTAATCCGTGCTAATAACTGTTTATTATGCAGAAAGTTCTTGAAGCTATCTATTTTACTCTAATTTTTTAACCCTTTTTTCTTAAAAAAAAATACTTGGAAGTAGGTTTATATTTAGGATTATATTTCTTAATGATTTTTTCATATTTATATTTGAGTACCTAAAAACTTAATAACTGGTGTTTTGTTGCAGTTCTTGTGCAGTATGATGACATTTGTTAATGTAATCCTGTGATATCAAAGACATTTAGGCAAAACCTTAAATCTGCATAGCTTGTCGGTTTTTTTTTGCTTTGTGCTGTGCTTTTGTGCAGTTCTCTACATGTCCAGGTACTGTCATTGCAAGAGAAAATCTAAGAACTTCGTTTATAGTTAATGCAAAGGAGGTCTAAAAGGCTTTTATTTTGTCCTGAGCTGTGGTTGTGCTTTCACACCGCATGTAAACGTGGCCAGACTGCTCCAATAGCCTAAGTGTAGTCTTCAGGAATTATTTCAGAGGGTAGGTTACATGATGGTGACATAAGTACCAATTACACTTTTTTTCAGTCATTCAGAGAACTTTGTGATGTCATAAAATGTATGAGAAACATCAGCATGAGTCTTAGTCATAGAGCTGAAAGACTTCTAGTATATTTTTATGTGTTTGATTAGAGTTGGACTCTGAAAATGAAATAAAATAAATGAAATAAAATCCCTTAAAAGGGATTTTCTATCCAGCCAGAGCCAAATATATAACCTACTGTAATGTGGTAAACATCCTGCAATTCTGCAATTCAGATTGAACAGAAATAACTTCTTGTGAGCTGTAAATGCCACATTTGCACTGCCTGACTCCATAAAGCAGGGCAGCACATGAGAAATCCTCTTCTCGCAAGGAAGGGTGTTGACTTTGAGACGGATGTAAATTTTCAAATTATATGTATCATTTTCCAATTTAATTAGAAATGCAAGACAAAAAAAAATGTTTAAAAAGTGATTGAAGAGCTGTGAGAGATCTTTGAATGTTTTTTTCCTCTTTGGTCAAAATGTAGCTTTTACTCAAAATGTTTTAATATGCAGATTTTGGGGAGAATATCTTGTTCTTTTAACTGTTTCCTTATTTGAATTACACTTATTAAGACGTGCTGGGTAAATTATTTTAAAGTGTTTTCAATGCTGTTAGATTAAAGGTGCTAGTACACCAGGAATCAAACACACCTATCTTTGGTGGACAGCATTTTGCCACCAAGATTTGTCTTACTTTTTAGCATGGTTTGTCATGGCTTATGTCCTGTTGTAGTCCCAGTAGCCACACTGTTCAGCAGTGACTACTCCTGCTACAGCACCTCCATCTCTGCTAGGTCTTCCTTATGTTATTTGAGGGAAATGGCATGTTTTTCTTGCTTTTGAAGATACTCTTTCTTTGTTCAGTCAAATGTTTCCTTATTAGCACTGTGGGTTTCTTTCTCTTTGCTCAGAACTGAAAGATTACAATCCTGTCCTCTGTGTGTGTCCTTAAACTCATCTGGGTAAGAGAACAACAGACCAAGACATTTCTCATATGTTCAATGCCGCAAGGCCCCAGGCTGCTCTGTGAGTTCTTGTCATGATCATACAAAACATGGTTCCTCGTTTTGTGCATTGAATCAATCTCCGTTGTTTAAAAAGATCAGTGTTTTTATAACTTGCTTTTATACGGACATCATAGGAATGAAAACACCAGGACACTACAAACCTACAGAAAAACTTAGTTTTCAAAATTCAGTGATTATATTAGGATATTTTAACCATGTATCAATTACTCTACAGCCACAATAAAGACCTGAAGCATTGCATGTGTTTAATTTTACTGTTTTCATTTCAGCGTGTGACATAAGCTGCACATATCCATAAGGAACAAACCTTGTCTTCGCTCAGATGGGTGTCTGATTTGGGTAGACTGGTGTCCCTTCAGGTACTTGACTGATGGTTTGTAGCTGTTGAGGTGACACATTTCCCTACTGTTCATAACGAGTTGGAAAGAGACAATTATACACATTCTTCTAGCGTGTTCCTGTAAAGCAATGTGGAAACCTTTGTGTAGGAAGTATAGCTCAGTATTTACCTTGTTTTGCTTCTTAGCCAGTATTGCTCAAGAATTAGCTGTGGCTTGAAAAGGAGTGTTAGGTGTCAATATGGAGATCATTCTTCAGCTTGAGGTATATCCTTTTATTACCGCTGTATTTACTGACACAAACAATGATCTGTAGCAAGGTTTACTTCCTTATAGGACCTGTTTTTAATATAACTTTGCAGGCTCATTGATTTCTCTCTCCGTTGTCTGGAAACTGGTGTGGAAGGGTGAGAGCTGTGTTTCTCGGGAGCTGCTGAGGTACTTGTCACTGAGTTCGGTCTGCAAGGTTACAGCAAGCCAGGCCTGCCTCTTCACGTGGTGTGAAGCTTAAAGGCGGTCTCGCAGCTTTGTGCTGCTAATGACAGAAAGTGCTATGTAAGTGAGAGAGCATGTAAATAGGGATTAATGAGGAGGGAGCCTGTGGTTTTCTTATCCATTGGATGTGAGCACTGGGGATGAGCAGGAGAGGTTGCTTCCTGCTGAGTCTTCAGAGAAGAAAAATCCTTACCAAGCCTTTTGCATCATTTAGGGCTCAGAGGGAGGAGGGAGCGAGACAAGGAGCAGCAGGGCTCAGCATTCTCCCACCACAGGTTCTGGCAGACCCTGGACCTGTGGTCCTGGAGATGGAGCACAAATTTCCACTGGCGGTGGGACACCACAGTACTCTGCCGAGCCTCTTTGAGGGTCAGAGGGGCTCCAGAAGAGCATCGTGCCCTTCAGTTTGGTCACACTTGTCCTTTTTTTTCTCTGCCTGGTGGCAGGCCACGGTCTGGCAGGAGATGGTTGGTCCAGGAGCAAAAGCAGAGCTGTTTTTTTAGTTACGGGACCATCCCTCATCCCCCTTCCAGTGCGTGAAGCTGCCAGCAAGGGATGCAGGCAGCCAGAAGAGATCAGATCATTGACTGGTAGGTAAAGATAGGAATAAAGGTTAAATACTTCAGCTTTAATTAGCTTCATTATTCTGAGCCGTTACATAAAAGCTGTTAAAGTTATTACAGGACGTTCTGTGTGCTTGCACGGTAGGAACAACAAATACAGGTGGAGCAGTTCTTGTCATAAATGTCCCTTGAGCCACCTCAGTAGACCTCTGTGCCATCAGTATGCTGCTCACGGCCAGCCTGGCTGAGTAATGCTGAACAAACGGTGTGCAGTGAGTGCATGTGATGGAAACAGCTCCTCCTCTTTTAAACAGTATGTGCAAGCATGACTCTGTCCCCCCGAGGCTTTCGTTGGTTTATGCCTAGCAGGTCCCTGAACACTTCTCAAGGAGAGATGTCAGGACAAACCCACCAACGTGAGGCAGACCTTCCCCAGTCCTCTTCATCGGGCTCTTGCTGCACATGCCACAAGGACCCAGAGGCCATGGGCTAAAAATCACCATGCAAACACATCACTTACATAGGCATTTGTTATGTCTATTAATTATGTCGTTCATACTGTATTTTGGATGCTTTATTTAGTGATTATTCTGCATTTTGCCACTTACAGATTGCAGTAACATCAGAGTCGTAAAGTTATCAGGCATGAATCTTGTAAGATCATAGCACAGCTCCATTTAAGCCTTGCTGTTACCAAGTTCCTGAACATTTTAGGCTTTCTGTATTGATACAACATGCAGTTAGGTGCTCTCATTGCTCTATTAACAAAATCAGGCACCCTTTCTTACCAAAACCACATTCCTTTCCAGTGGTAAACCTGGCTGTGAAGTCCTTTGCTTCCTCCTGACTGGCCAAGTACTCTGACATATAATTAAGAAACAAACTCAGGTTTTAGCTAGGCCTCTCCAAATCCCAGCTGGTCTTATTTGTATTCGCTCCCAGGTCAATATTGCTAAAAGCCTTCATACAGGCAACATCTCAGATGTCAGCAGCGAGAAGGGGCATGACAACACTCAAGCACCAAACCTTCCTCACCTTTCTGCTTCTTATCCACTAATTGCAGCTGAGTCCCAATTTCAGGTGTATTTTAGAAGCTAACTAACTAAAACTGCCCAATACAAATGTGTGGAGCCAGTCAGAGATGCTGGAGACTCTCAGCTTTCAGAGTCCAGGAAGCCCTGAAGAGGAAAGGAAGATGTTCTTCTGCGTCCCTGGCTCCCGTGCGAGCTGCTCCACCTTTCCTTGTCCTGGCAGCAGTGTGGATAGGTTGTGCCAAAACTGGAGTCCTGCCAGGGCCACTGAACCTCCCCAGGTAATTGATTAAGCCCATGTAGAAGGAAGCCAGTGAGAACGGAAGATGGCTAAAATAAAACAAACAGCAAGGCAGCCATTCATACCCTTGGCAGAGGCGTCTCAGTTCCTGGTGGCCTGTGTGTGCACAGCAAGGACAGATAATGCCTATTAGAGCAATTTATCTAATTGAAGTGGTCTGTATTTATCACAAGTGCGCTGAGTGCATGGTTTGAGGGTTGGATGCCCAGCATTTTGGAGAACATCAGCCCTACTAATGAATCAGCAGGGAGAAGAACCTAAAAATATGACTGGGTTCTAGGAGGACATGTCCTGGAGCTTAGAGGGACAAGTTCAGGCTGCACAAATGGCCTTCCTGGCACTGGCTTTGTCTGGGATGTTAGCTCAGATGCTCCTCACCTCTGAGGAAGCAGGTCCCATGCTGCAGCAAAATCTCAGCTTGACAAGGAGGCTGTATGTACCCCGCCGGGGGACACTTCACCCAGTGACATGTGCCATCTGATACATAAATTAACATTTTCCCCCCAGCTTTCAGAAAAGGTTTACACCAGGCTCTGTGATGGCACAAAGGTTTAGCACATGCCTAAATTTTTCCAGGCACCACTAATTAAATGAGTCTACTGGGATGGCTGGTGTGTGTTTCCTCTCACCCACAGCTGCTGCAACCACTTGTGCTCCAGTGTTGCCTTGCTGCTTCTTGAATGCTGCCCATGAAAGGTCCATCTCTCTGCATGGCCCTGCCCTGCTGACCCGCTGTGGGTTATCAGTAGTAGCTGGTTCCTATTTCAGCAGTTAACCCAGGTGGCAAAGTGCTGGTCTGTAGGTCCCTCATTGTCCTCCTGTCCATGCCTTGTGGGGAGACTGAATAAAGTATGTTGGATACTGCAGGAAGATGCAGAATTTAAATTAATTCCTCTTCCTTCTCAGTAGTAAAAACGTTTCTCTGCTAAGAACCCCTTGATTAATTGATCCTGCAATTGACAAATCAAGGATGGGAATTCATAAAATCCAATTGAAATGGAGGAAAACAGCAATTATGCACCATCTGATGCAGTCAGTGATGTCACGGGAAGAAATGACTGCAGAAAAATAGAGTCTTGTGCTGGAGGAGCCTTCATTAAGATGCGGCGAGGGTATTATTAAGTAAAAGAATATTGATTTTGTTTGAAGGATTTGGCCATCCATATTAAATGTAATCTTGGTAATGTAATCTCAGTAGTTGCTTTAAATGTCAGATTCACTTGCTGGGGTTGCTGCTGGAAAATGAAAATTAAAAATTCGTTCTCTATTGCCCGCTGGACTCCATGATCAACTTGATAGGCTCTGCCCGTACAGGGAAAAAATAGCATATGAGTTTACGATAGGGAATATCATAGAATCCTAGAATCATTAAGGTTGGAAAAGACCTCCAGGATCATCTGGTCCAACCATGCCCCTACCACCAATATTACCCACTAAGCCATGTCCCTAAGCACCACGTCCAACTTTCTTACATACCCCCAGGGTTGGTGACTCCCCTCTGTGCAGGTATTTGTGTGTGTGCGCGCTTGCATTTGCAGCAAACTTCATGTGGACTAGCCAGCGAGTAGGTGAGCCATGAAGCAAGTAAGAGGTCCAGGGATCTGGGCAGGAGAGCTGAGTGGACAGAGAGCCTGCACTGGTACTTGAGGGATCCACTGGGGGTGCTGGATGGACGGAGGGGCCATGCCACTTGTGGGATCCAGGCAGGGGTGCTGAGCAGACAGGTCATGCCAGGGACTCAAAGGATCTGTGAATGCATGTGTGCTTGTGAACCTAGAGAGGCCTGTGTGTGTGCCTTCACTAGTGAACTTCTATCTCTACCAGCCGGAGAGGAGGAAGGGGTCTTGGCTGTCTGTTTCTGTGTTTTATATGAGTGCTGTTGAAGGCAGTCCTTGGCTGGGGCAGCCTGTGTGACCAGTCATGTCCATGTCCTATTTCTTTTTGTGTCTCTGGAACAGGCGCTCAGCTTTGCCACCAGCTGAATTTGCAGAGGGGAAAGCAGCAGCTGCATTCCCCAGCCTGCACAGAGATCCTGGGTCCCCTGGCACAGGAGCGGTCCAGGGCTGGGGTGACTGCAGGAGGCAGCCGCACTTGCATCACTTTTTACCTCACTTAATGTGGAGGGTTTGGACAGTTATTCCTGAGCCCACCTCAACCAGCGGGTGCAGGGTAAGTGTCACTGTGGAGAGCACATTTGTTGCATAGCTCAGCTAAGAGGGCACAGCAAAAGGCACTGAAGCAATTTCCTTGTGGATCAGAAGTGTCTGCACACAGCTGAAGGTAGCAAGGCACTTGACTGTAATGGAGTCAATTTTATCCTTCAGGGTACAGCACATAAACCTTTTTATATCCATGCACCAACAGAGCTATTCTTTTCCCCTTGCCAGCTGTTCCAAGACATTTCTGTGGCTCCCTCTCCAAGCCTTTGCCTGCTCTCCTATAACTCCTGCACAGCATGGGTTTCAACTCCTGTTTGAGCACTTGGGAGCTGGATGGCAAAGAAACAGAAAGCTACTGATCCATTACCATCCGGGATAAATGGAGATAAATCCAGCTGGAAGCCAGTGAATAGTGGTGTCCCCCAGGGCTTAGTACAGGGGCCAATTCTCTTCGGTATCATAGAATTATAGAATCATAGTGGTGCCATGTTCTTCATCCCACAGCCCTGGAGAGGAGTTTTAATAGGAATGGGTTTAATGGATTGAACACGAGTAGGAAATGGATTGAGCAGGGGTAGGAGGAGTCAGTGATGGGGAGGCCTCCACGTTCCCTCGCAGCTTCTGTCCCTCGCAGCACAGCAGCAGGGGATGTTTTCCATCGGACACCCGCTTTCCTGGTGCCCAACCCTGAGTCTCGAGGGCAGTGCTGAACGTGGAGCGCGGCACGCTGCTCTTAGGGGGCTGAGGGCAGTGCCTGGGGCTCTGCCAGCGACCCTGCAGGCAAGCCCCAGTGGTGGCGCAGCTTCTTCTCTCGGATGTGCATCTCCAGGAACTCCCGCACATCCTCATGCAGGAACAGGGCCTCCGGTGAACAGAAGTAGGAGGGGGCAGGACGGGAGGGCAGCAGCGTGGGAGCCGTGCAGCGTGCCACCCTGTACGTGTACCTCCTGTGGGACTGCTGCACCATGGTGGGGAGAGCTCCCAGCTTGGTCTCGATGGACTTCCTCAGCGTGTGCATCCGCAGGAGCTTCCAGAAGCCCAGCCCTTGCTCCAGCCTTGCCACGGGACAAGGATCTGCACCAGCAGGCAGGCTGTCATCCTTGTGAGCCGCGTCAGAGCCTGTGGTGGGGGGCAAGCCGGCCTCGTGGCGCACAGGAGCCATCTCGACGAGCTCCTCGGCCTGTCTGGGAGGCCCAGCATGGCGGGGAGGTGTGGCTGCCCCCTGGGTGTTCAGCGCTGTGTGCTGGGGAAAGAGTCTCCTCTGCTTCCTCCTCCGCAGCACGGGCTGCCACCAGGACCTGAAGGATGTTCTCTTGGCTGGGCGCAATGAGCTGGCCATGGCCCCGTGCCGGCAGGAGTCACTGGAGTCCCGAGAGGAGGAGGAGTACGGACAGCAGGAGGGTCTCGCCTGCCTGGCAAGGAGCCGCTGCTGCCTCTCCCTGACAGCCTGGCTGCAGCGCCTGCAGCCCAGGTCGTAGCACAGCAGCGTGCCCAGGGCTCTGCTGCCCACCCAGAGCAGGCTGCTCCTGCAGCCGTGCGGCGCCTCAGCGTCTGCAAGAGATGGGGGACGCGGAGCGCCCTGAGCAAGTGTCTACAGGGACGGGCCCTGTGCCTGGGCCAGTGGCCAGCTGGCTTCTGTGGTGGGGCCCAGCTGCCCCCGGCTCGGCAGCAGCAGGGCCCTAGGGGACCCCAGCGCCTGCAGGAGCCAGCGCCAGGGCCGAGGAGAGCTCTACCTGAGTCGTCCGCCTTCCCGTACCTTCCCCTGCCTCGGCTCCTGGCACAGCCCTGCTGGCAGAGAGCAGCCCCCCAGTGAGCCTGGCCCCATCTGAGCCCACTGAGAGGCCTCGTGTCCCGTCCCTGCCCTGCCAGGCTTCCTGAGCAGGGCTGGCCTGGAGCCTCCCTCCTACCTGGCGCCGTTTGCCCGAGGTGTTGCGGCAGCAGTGCAGGGTGGCCCAGGCCACCAGGAGCAGGACGAGGCCGGGGCCGAGGCAGAGGCAGCCGTGCAGCGCCAGCCCCAGGGCATCCAGCATGCTGGGACCAGAGACGAGCGTCTGTGCCATCCTCGGGAGATGCCTCTCCGTGCGACACTGGCCTCGGTGGCTGCTGTCACTGGGGATAAGGGCAGGAGTGAGACTGTGAGGTCACTGCCAGCTCTGTGACACCACCAAGCGCATCAGAGCCCAGGCAGAGGTCCTGCACTTGGGGCACAGTCCTGCACTGGGATGCTGAGGATGCTAAAAGCCTCATAGAGCTTCAAGGAGAGTGGGCATACTGATAGAAGAAAGCTCTTTGGGAAGCTTCTTACTATACAGTGAACATCTGACAGCTGCTCAGTACTTCATTGCTGGAGGAGGATAGAATTTATGGGCAAGAATACTCACACTTTCAGACTAATTTTATTCTCTTCCTAATAGCCCCTAAGAGCTAAACTTGAAACAAGAGGGACTTTAACCCATGTCTCCATTTGCAGTAACCATGGATAAGGAGCATCAGCATCATTCCTTTTAGGAGGAAAAATAAATAAATAAATAAATAAATAAAGGTTTTGTGTTTGTTGGGTGAGTCTAGTAGTTTTGAAAAGCCACAGAGCACAGCGGGAAAATATACATGGAAAGCAAAATACAGAAGCTTTCGTGTGGTGCCAGTACTTTTTCTTTCCTTTTCTGAGAAATGAGCTGTGGACTACAAGGTGTAAGGATTTGTTCTTTCAAATGGCTGAGTCAAATTCCAGCTAAATTACAAAGAGCTGCGCAGAAACATGAAGGACACATAATGACAATATTTTGTCATTCCTCCCTCAGACTGGAGGGGTGTAGAAAGCAGGAAGAAGAAAAAAAAAAAAAAAAAAAGCATTAAGATTCAGACAGGATTTTGATAGCAGTTATTAAATGAAATTTAAAGGTTATTTTTAAGCCCAAACCCAGGGTGCTACTCCAAGCATGAACAGCCTGGCGAATTATCTGAATTTTTGCATTTTCATAAAATTGTTTCTATGGATGTGTTTACCATATATGCAGGCAGAGCAACCTTAGGAAAACAAAAACAAAAACAAAACAAACAGGGAAGAAAAAAAAAGAAAGGAAAAGGAAAAGGCAAAAGAATTATAAACATTCTGCTGGGTACATTGGCAAAATGCATACCAACAGAGCCACAGCTAGAATTTGTATTTCCCTGGCATGCCTTGCTCCAGAAGAGCAACAGGGAGCAGGAACAGGATTCGGAGTAACCCATGCACTGGTTTGTCCTTCAGTACTTCCACTGTTCAACTCTGAATGCAAACATGAAGACGATACTGAGTATTTGAAGGAGGAAACAAGGCTGACGTGTAAACTTGGCTCTGAAGGCTCTGTAATGACTCCTGTAGACCATGCAGAGCTGGGTCCTCCACCAGGATCATGCCCTGACAGTCTGTGCAAGCACCCACACAGTAAGATGTTTGCTGGAAGAAGAACAGTATCCCGCATCCTCTAGTTATGGACGCTTCTAGAAAGATAGGATAAAAGAGGTTGTTTATGGATGCTGTTTTGCTTTCTTGGGTACCTTCCTTTGTCTTTGGAAGGCCATCGCCAGAACATGGTAATAATCTGAATACAGGATTTTAAGGGATTTTAATATCAAAGCTTTATTAAAGCCAATGTGCATTGTCTTTGTGAAAAATTTCTTTCAGTTGTGGTTTCTGAACCATGTGGCAAAAGGCAAGTCTGGAGGACGATATTAAAGATGCATTGGCTGCAGTGACTGTTTTCAATGGGGGTGCAGTGTGACTGCTGGAGATTTTGTTTCCTAGTATTCCTGTCATGAGTGCTGCAATACGGTGGCTGTTTGGGGGTTTTGCTGGCCACTTGCAATTGGCTCAGGGATTTGTATTTATTATTACTGATACTGCTAATCACGAGCATCACAACTTAGTACCAACCATCCTGCTGCTGTGAGAGCTTGCAAAGCAACGTGTGCTGCTACTGACATGCAAACAGCTCCCTGTCTTCCCAGCCTTCGTATTTACCCTTTCTTGCAAACCTCTGCTGGATGCTGCCCGTCCCTTCAAGCAGCAAGGGGCACTGCCACCTTATATGAAACAGGTGGCATGATAATATTGTTTGATGCCATATTTTCTATCCTGGCGTGTACACACTTGCCTATGTTGCTGCACTCCTGGAGCTGTGTGCTGAATGATGATGAAGTGCCACTGACAGCGTCGCCTGGCAGCCCGATGCAGGTTGATGTGAGATGTGTGCTCGCTTCCTCTGCTGGCTGCCCTTCTCTGATGTCTGTAAGATTTGGAGTTGTTTTAGTTTATTTTCTTTCATGTTGTGACATGAGAATGGTTTTTGTGTGTGTGTGCACAGTGGAATAGGGATAGAGATTATCTCCTTCAAGTGCCCTCATTCTAGGTGATACCTTGCCTTGGGGCACTAGTATACACAGCTTGTTTTCAGAGGCTTGATAGTACTCAATCGTGTTTTTATTGTAATTACTTTGTGTAATACAGACCTATGGAGACAAGAAGATACCTGTGATTTTGTCTCAAGCTGTCCCTCTCGATCTTGCCTTATCTTTGTATGTTATCCTTAGGCATGGGGCAGGTCTGCTTTTCAAAGCATCAAACCCCCAAGCTACAGTGAAAGCTGCAGGTCTGATTTTTGTGCAGAGCAGACCTGTGAAGAGCTGGCTGAATTAGCTGGTTCATGGGGCATCTGCAGTAGAGCAAGACTACCAAATCCTTGTTTACATTCACATTGGGTTTTTGTACCCAGCGCAAAACAATAAAAGCCTGCAATGTCCTTCTTGCTTAATGATGTGTTTCTTTATACTGAAGCAGAAGATCTTTGCTGTGATGGCAGTGACTTCAGCCTCCATTTTGATGGCCACAATCTCAGAGCATGTGTCCGCTGCGCATTTCAGTTCACTGGCAGTGAGGATGGAGCTGAGATGCCAGAAGCATTGGTAAGAAGCTCGCCTTACCTCAGTCTTCTCCTCGGTATCTTGCTTTGGAAATTCTGGGTTCAGGCTCAGGAAGAAAATTAACACTTTAATAGCTAGTGAAGACATTCACTATGGACAGACATGGAAGAACTTAATTCAATTAGAGCAAAACATTAGGCCTTTCAGACAGCTCTGTTCACCCCGGTTTGCTGTAGGATCATAGAGACAGCTTCCATAAGCCACGGTGCACATTGGTGGGACATGTGCTTGGAGGGGGTGGCCTGAAGCCCTACTGCAGTCAGTGTGTGTGAAATATAGACAAAATGGGGCACCATGTGGAAAAAGCAAAGCTTACCAGGCTCCTTCATTAATGTGTCCCAGTAAGAGTGAGCACAACAATCCTAGACTGGCATAGTGAGCTGTTTCTGTGACCTCTCTTCTAAAGTCCTTCAGTCATCCGCAGTGTAGATCAGTTGGAACATCATTTGGGAACAAAGAACAACATTTCAGAGCAGAAGATCCTGAACTAAAGTCATTCACTAAGTCATTGTAGGACCATGGTTGTACATTTGTTTTTTCCATGTAGATCAATACAAGATGATGAAACACTTCTGGTAGCGGTATGCATAGCCCAGGGAGAGAAGCAACAGGCTACAGGACATATGGGATGAGAAGACTGGGTGCTTGGGGAATTACACACCCATCTGTGCCATCATTAATGAGCAAGCATTGTCCTAACTGGTTTGGGAGAGGAAGAAGGTGTATACATTGGTGCAGCAGTTAGCATGGGAACCTGCTGGTGTCCGTCAAGAGGAAAAAGTCCTTGTCTGAGCTAGAAAAATCCATGCACGTCCCAATAACATCAGAATCTAAGAAGTGCTCATCACAATAAATATTTAAGTGAATAAAAGAATTGCTGTTAGGCCCAATCGATACGGTACCAGCAACTCTGTAATGTGGTGTTTTAAAGGTGTCAGAACACATTTGTGTCCCGCGTTTCCCATCATCAGTCCCAGGAGATACAGACGAAGAAATCTGAAAGGAGATTGATCTGAAGACTTTTATCATCCCAAAGATAGACTGAGTCACTGTGTACATAATTTCTCAAACATAGGGGGTGTTATTTAGAGATAAATATGACTCCAAACAACTATTCCACGAAACTGATGTTAAAAAAAAAAAAAAAAAAAAAAAAAAAAAAAAAAAAAAAGATCTCTGTTGCAGTCTGGCTTCAGGATTTTCAAACAAAACAATATGTTTTCTCAACAAAAAAAATACTTCAACAAATCTGTGGGAGGCTGTGAGCACTCAAAACCAAAGAAGTTATTGTTGTCTCCTGACATACGCTTTGGAGATGCTGTGGCAGCCTTTGAAAAAGCCTCTTCAGTGTCACACAGGTGACTGACTGGCTAGCACAGCTCTTCTTCCTCTTGCCCCATGCCCTTCACCTCTCCTGTGCATAGCCTACGAGCAGAGAGCATCTCCATTTCTTCTTTAAAAATTTCTTCCATCTCCTCATGGATACTAACAGATCAAATTTATGATTTCCTTCCTGTCCTGCCCCATCCTGTTTGGCCATATAATTTCTTGGAGGACCACCACCTGTGATGGTGCTTCTGCTCAGCTCGCAGGTCTGCCCCAGGCCCATGGACCAAGCGGGGGCATTGGGACTGCTCAGCATTTTCTCCCCAAACCAATATTTAGGACTAAAAGCTGAGGTGCCAAGAAACATTATTTTTGCCAAAGAGGCAGCATTTCTATAAGAAATAAATTGCTCTAATGACTGGAAGCAATGTGGTAGAGTATTTGTTACCCATTATGAAGCTGCACCACTGCCGATGGGCCCTTTGGTGGCGCAGCTGGAGCACCCAAAAGCTCCCGTTCTGCCCAAACCATAAATAAAGTATCACATTATTCTTATGCTTCATAGACATGAAATCTCAGCCCTGTGCAGGGGGCTGTCTGGGTGCACTGCACATCCCACAGTCTCATCACCACTGTCAGAAAAGCAGAGCACTCAAAACCACACAGAGAAGGAAATACGACCTTGTTTACAACAGCTCTTCTGCTGGCTTTTGTGTTCAGATGAATGGTTTATTCTCATCTGTCTAATTGCTTTGCTTCCCAGCCCATTCACGGAAAAGCTGTGAGCAGCATTGGTCCACTTCCCCACCAGGAGTGAAAGCAATGATGCTGGTGGATGACGTTTGCTGTTACTTTTTAGGGAAGGCAATTGTTCCATTTTTTTAGTTTATCAAAGACTGAGCAATCTGTGTCTGAAGATTGATCTGTTTGCTGTAGTTTTGTCCCACTTGATTGATTTTCTTGAAGTCAGGCACGACTGGTTCTGTGGAGGAGAAAGCAATTCCATGTGCTTGGCACCATGCTTGTCCAGGGAACAAAGGCAAATGGATTTTTTTATTATTATTATTATTATTTATTTATTTATTTATTTATTTTCTGAGCAGCTCCATGCACTTGCAGCCTTTTACCTCCAGGCGAAAATGTTCAATGAATTTCATGCTGGGGCTTTCATCCCACTTACTAATGCAGAAAGAGGGCTGCAAGAAAAGCATCTGTCCTGTCACTGAGCAGTCTGCCAGGAGGAACAATTGCAGTGTGCTTGTGTTGTTGTGGGCAGATATTTTTAACTGGCTCCACGAGATCTCCAGGCAGGCTAGTTCAGCATTTGCTTACTGTTAGACAAGTCTTAGTAGCATTCAGTCTACACATTTCTTCCTTCAGTGCAAGCACTTGGCATCTTTTTTAACCACAGTTCAACCCATCTTTCCTCACTGATCATGCTTGGAAGACCAGCAGTTATTCCCATGGCACTCACAATGGCCAGGGGATGCTGGTGGCTGCCCCTCGAGGGTCCTCCTTTCTCTCTTGGTCCAGGGAAGCCCCTGCCTGGCCCTGTGATGGGCTTGTGGTTCTGCTTTGAGCGTCACTGTTCGAGTTATGCCCTCGTGGCTAACTGTCACAGCTCTGGGGCCAGGGACAGCTTCAGTGCAGATGCTGCACGGGCTGTGCTGGCTCGAAGCTGTAACAGCTGCCAGAGACTTATCATGCTGGAGGGAAGAAGGCAAGAGGAAATGGAATAAAAGCCCAAAACCAAGGGTAAAGACAAATCACCTCCCAAGTTGCTCATTCCAAGCATGCTTGATAACTGCCTTTGCATAACTTGTAAGGCTATATTTGTCTATGAGGCAGAAAGAAAGGGAGAGAAAATAGTTTTCCATTGAGGTCATTCTTGCTCACTTTTTCCTCTAAGAAAACCAATGTGCTCCTTAGCCCTTGCCATTCCCTCGCCCACCGTGCTGCAGGTTTGCATTTCTCTCCTTGCTGAGAGGCAACACAGTTGGTTTCCTCGTGATAATGACAGTCAGGGTCTGCAGAGTGCTCAATTTCACAGCCTGGGCAGCCTTGCTGTGCACATCTGCAGTGTAGTAGTGAGATCATGTTATTCCTCCTTTGCTGGCTTTAACAGCTGCTGATACCATCACTCCTACCACACCGGCAGTATTTAACAGCAAAGAGGAAATCTAGAGCTGCCAGGAGGTGGCAGCAAATTAGGGCCGTTTCCATGTTGCTATTAAAGCCCAATTACAGAGGGGGAAAGAATTACTTTTCCTTAAAGGGGAGATAGGTTTTGAGAAAGGTGCTGTCTCAAATGTTTACCTCCAAAGAGGTACCTGAGGTACAGATTACATAGATCTGCAGATCCACTAACCAGACTCTGGTAGGAAAGACATGCTGAGCCCAGGGGTTACTTGCTCCAGCTTCGCTCTGCGCTTGAAGGCCCCAGAGCTTGGGAAACGTCGCTGGGTCACAGGCTCAGCTTTTCTCATGCAGCAGGTGTTTGGCAGCAAAAGCTGGGTGTCTCACAGCATCCCCTGGCCTGGATGCCCAGGCCAAGGCAACTGCTGCTGACCAGAGGAGATGCCTTTGAGAGTGATAGCCCTCGACTGACTCTTTTCTCATGAAGATGTCCAGTTGCTTTTCAAAGAGCTGCAAGGGTTTGGCAGCTCTAACACTGATATGTGGAAACGAGCCCTACTACCAACAGTGGGTGCAAAGCAGCACCTCCTTCTGTCTATTTGAACACACCAGTGATTGACCTATTTGCTGTCCTAGGTTCACATGTAACAGAGACAATAAATGGTCTTTCTTAGGTACCTGCTACATCCTGTCAATTTTTCTTCTCTCTCTTTTAGTCATCTCTTTTCCAGACCAAAAAATCCCAATTTATTTAATGATTCCTCAACCAGAAGATGCTCAGAAGCTGATTGTCTTTGGTGCTTTTCTCTGCACATTGTATAACAAGGCACACCTTCAAGAAGCTCCACGTATATTGGTCTCCTGTTTGAAAATATTTGCTTTTGCAGGTTTGGAGAGCACACCAGAGTTCAGGTCTTCAGAACAAGTGTGCTGTTCAATCCTGCCATCTGCAGCCCACGTCTGAAACTGCTGGAAGCTTTGCTGCTGCATAAACAAGCCAGCATTTGGAAACGAGTAAACAACCCTTTCTTTAAATAATCTGCTCAGTTTAGCTTTCTAAGTTTAAACTTCCCAGGGATGAGAACAGGAGAAATAGGTTTTTGAGAGGAATGGATATGCTGTGAATGAGATAAAGTCATTTCCCTAACAACTGAGTAGTTAAAACACACGCCTTAAATAACAAATCAAGATGACATCAGTCTCAGGGGCGTGTCTGTCTCCCTATCAGTGGTGCAGGGAACTTTATTTAATCTGAGCAGATATTGCTAAAAAAGTGAAAGAACCTGTTCCTGACCTAAACATTGCTGCTGCTAACTTTCTACCATGACTCTTGAACCTCAGGCCTTTTTAAAGGCTTTCCAGTTAGTTAGTCAATTAAATGGGAGTTTTGGAAATGCTACCCTTTAAAAAAAAATTTTAAAAATCTTTTGACTACCCTGCTATTGACTATTGCTCTGCTATTGACTTATAAAAAGCCAGGCCGTGTTCTTGCTGAGCTACCTGAGCACAGGTGGTCATCGTTGACCAGCTTTCCATGTTTCCCTGAGCCTGGGTACCGGGAGAAAGAGAGATACCTCTTTTTGAGAAAAGGTCACCTTCTGACTGAAGGCAGCAGCATAACCTGAGTACTACTGGGTTCGAAGATGTCCCTCTGGGCAGAACACAGGCATACCTGCCCACTAGTGTGCAGGCAGTGAGGGTCATACACAGTCTTTCCCCCTTCAGCCAAGTCCAAGGTAATGTGTCCTTTTTGTGGCCTGAGAAGTGTTTTATATATTCCACAGAAACAGATGCAGTTTCTTTCTTCTTTCCCCATGAAAGACGAGGGGGAGCTGCGCCTCTGACTAAATTGTTAGCACAGCCCAAGGTAGAAAGGGAGGTTTAGCTCATACAGAACTGGCCCTGAACCCTCCTGGATTCTCATACCACAGTAGTATGGGTTAATCGGGGTGTGGACATCAAAACTTTAAAGCCTTTACCTTACCTTTACAGCTTTAAAGCTGTAATCCAGGCTGCATGCTGTGGGAACACCCATCAGATCAGGCACTCTGAAGAGCACATGAAGCTGTTCAAGGTCAGGCTGGACAAGGCCCCAGGCAACCTGACCTAGTGGGTGGCATCCCTGCCCCTGGCAGGGGGTTGGAACTAACCAGATATTCTTTAAGGTCCTTTCCAACCCAAGCTATTCTGTGATTCTAGGTGCACCATCCCCATAAAGTTGGCCTTCACAGCTCAATCATGCAAAGCTGTATGAGATAAGAAAGTTTCCCCTCTTTTTCTAACACCGCACTGATCTGGACAGCCTTTGCTTTTAATGTGGGCACTTGCATTTGTGAAACGTAGTTAAGTTTCTTGGTGATTCTGTCAGGAACAGTTGGAAGTGTAAATCAAGTGGAATACCAATTCTTCCAATGCTACAAACAGGCAGCTATGTACAGCTTGACAGCGGTCACTGCTGCAAACCTGATGAGGATGTAGGTTCGTCACTGAGACCTCTGGTGCGCACAAACCACACTTGCCAGAAAGGTTTTGCCTTTGTGTTGGTGTGATGCAGGTAAAGGCAGCTTCTATCCAGCTATGTTTGCAGCAGCCACAGGCTGCAAGTCCTCTGTGCATGTGCATCAGTGCAGCCCCTTGCAGGAGAAGAGCCACCATCTCCACTGTCTGGGGAGGGGGAGACAACCTCCCTCTTACATATTTCAACCTTACACATCAGTGATGTTTCTCACCTGGGATGTCTGTGATCTGCTGCTAGCTTTTTGATAAAAAACATTTTAGTCTGTGGCAAGACTAAGTTATTAGAGCCAAGGATCTTTGTCTCATGACAGGCAGAATTACCTTCCATACAAATCCATATATCCAAATGGAGGAAAAGTAATATATTGTCTGCAAAATAGGGTTTTAACAATTGCTTTTTATGCACTAATTTTATTGATTTGTTTCAAAATGACTGAAAGATATCGTAGTAGTCTAATTTTACTGATTTTCCTCTGCCCCACATTTTCTGTGAAATGGTGGATACAGCAGCCCTGCTTGCGTAAGACTGCTCTCCAAGCTGCAGAATGAGACATTGCTGAAAAATAACTTTACCTTGTGATGTAGCTGTTGCTCCAGCATGTAATGCCTTACTGCCAGACGAGTGAATCTGTGGCTTGTGTGTGGATACCTTGATGGAAAATTGCGCAGAGGGTCTGGGTGAGGCATGGTATGAATGATATTGCCATGACTACCCTGAATTGCTTTCATCCATCAACATTTGCATCCATCTTTTTGGCATTTACACAAAGAGAGACTTCAGAGATTTTTTTATTCAATAGTTGAATGGAATAGATCGCTAGATTTGCTTTTATCATCATGATAAAAGTATGGAAGTGGAGTTTGTGTGTGGGCTACTGAGAGGCTACAGTTACTTAGCATATTTAAGTTAAATATTTGAGCAGCAATTTTATCTGAAGAAGCCCTTTTAAAGACTTCAGGACAGAGAAAGAAAATGCAATTCAGATAAAATTGTCTCTTCCCAAACAGTCCTGATGCACACACTGGAAATCAGACAAAAAAAGCCCACTGAACAATGTTCTGTGTTTCTAATATGCCTCTTCATTTACATAGCAAGTAAAGTTGAATCCCTACAGCTGAGGAACATACACAAGATTTCTTTATCTTTTAATAAAGTGTAAAAATAAATAAAAAATTGCAAAGCTCCTGATGCTATTTATTAATTACAAATAATTTCTTCAACCTTTTTGTGGCATTTAGAAATGTCACAAAAGCAAATTAAGAATTAATTCAGAAAAACTGTCGTAATTGGTTTTATTACCTAAGCAATAAACAGTCCTTGCAAATAAATGGCCTGACTCTGTTCTTATTTGCAAGGGAGTTAACAGAGCTGCTCCTGACTTCTGTGAAGCAAGAAAACCAGCCATACTATTTACACAACGATGAGAGGCGATTACAGTCAGCACTTCTAGCCTGCCTAGGCCATTAGGTACTACCAGCTTCCCCATGGATCTCTTTCTTCTCTCTCCAGAACAATTCCAGTTCACCTGAGAAGGGCTATCAGTCCAGACATCTGAGTGCCGTCGAGCATAAGTGACTATCCATAAGAAAGCCTGACCTCATGCCTTCACAGTTATTGTTTTTTCAAGAGCCCCACAGATGGCTTCTGTATGGGATGGCTTCAAGCTGTCTCACACCAAGGAGCAGAAAAGCCACCTAAAACTAAGACAAAGAGACTCATTCAGAACACAGACAGCTGGACACCAGTCTTTAGAAATAATTGAGGGTACTTTTTCAAACAGATTTTTTTCCAACAAAATCCACGTCATCACATCACTCTTTATTTTTTAGGCTCTAATTGATAGAGTTTCAGTTCTCTGAGGGGCCCATGCTGTGACTGCCCTATCACCAGTTGTAAGCAACTGGTAAATTGCTGATGTGAACTGCTTATGAACACCCTAAAGGTATAATTTCATTCAAAACTGTTAAGTGAAAGTTGTGATTAATGATATATTTACAGAACTTATGATCAGTTTATGAATGATTCATGAAAGGAAGAAAGGAGACTAAATAGACTATGAATATCTTTTTCAGACAGCAATTTAAGCAACTTCATCCCCCAAAACAAGGTGCTTTGAGTCTCATATTTACATAATGACATTGTGTGGTGCAAGGGGCAGGTGTTGTGTTATGAATAACGTGTTTCTATACAACATCAATACATCAAAATACAGATTTGTTGTGACAAAGGGAAAGTGTTTTGTCCAAGGCAAGTCTGCAAAAGGCAAACATTTAGGTAAATAACTATGTACAAGCAGAGCTCAGAGGGGAGAAAGCTTCACAGTGATGGGCAGTAAAGCTCAGCTGCTGCTGCAGTTATGTCTACCAGATGCAATTAGCAGACAAGACAGAGGAGCAGCTGAGCATGAATGATGTCCTGAAGCCAAGGATGAAAGACGCAGAGTTGTCCCTGCCTTGGGTCTGAATCCACCATGCTCTCTCCCCTGGGGCCTGTAATAGATTATGTATTTCTCCTTTAACTTCTCACTGAAGCTGGCATCCAATGTCAACGACCTTTAGAAATAGGATGTGAGATACCAGAAATTCTGCTTATGTGTTATAATTTATCACAATACCTGACTATAAGAAGACTCATATGGATGCAGTCCCTGAATTCCAGTTAAGATCCTGGGGGAAGAGGGGACATGTTTTGTTTTTTTTTTCTTCACTCAGTTTTGATCAGGGTTGGTATGACAAGTGAGTGACTTTGCCCAAGGGTGCTCAGTGAGTTCCTGGATTCAATCTCAACACAATGGCAGGAGGCTTCTGGCTCTTCATTGTGCCTTTTTTCTAAGGACTGGGTTTTTGTCCCCGTTTTCTCCTCAGTGCTAACTGTCTGGGACCAGCACTAATGCTTTACCATTGCAACTGGGAACAGCTGCATTCCAGTGGATTACCAGAAGCACAGTAACTGAGGTGGTTATGGATGAATAAACTGGACAAATTTTGTAGGAAAAAGCAGAGTCCTTCACTAGAACCAACTAGCAAAGTTGGAAAATTCAGGTAAACTCTCCAGGCCTGACATGAAAGGAATAAACATCAAATGAAACACAAGGTGGGGATTGATGTTCAAAGCTAAATTAATTTACACACTTTGGTTAAAAACATAAAAACAGACTGGCTAAAAATGTTATATCCTTAACCCTCTAGTTGGCTTTAAATTTGCAGGTTCTATGTAAGATATGAAGGAGTAGTTCCATCTCTCAAAAGAAGACAAAAAAGATAAATTCTACTACTTGATCTACTGAACATGTATCACCTTAGGAGGAAAGAGAGGGCAAGTGGCTAACTGAGCCCTTGGTGGTCTGAGCAACTGATAACGCTATCAGCAGTTCACTTTATTTCAAAATAAAAAATTGCTTGAAGTCCAATTCCTTTTGTAGCACTCACCTTTGGCAACCTCTCCCCAGCTCTCACCTTTTCTCTACCTCTCAAAACCAACCATAACTCAGGGTGAGCTTTAGCTAAAGCAGCCCACCCATGTTCACAGTGGCCAACGTAAGGGCACCTACCCCTTTCGTCCCAGTGTGTATAGTACTGAGGAGATTTCTCACCAGCCACATTGAGCTCGGACAAGTCTTCAGATGTACATGACAAGCGTCAGCCACTGGGAAGAGAAAAAGGAAAGGCACATTTAGGTAGTAATGATACACCAAGTCTTGAGACTTATGTCTTGGTACCTTCAGGCTGGGACCCAGTCACTGTAGTCCTTTTGTCCTGCACAGAACCGTTATTGGGTTTTGGGACTGTCTTTTTCCATTATTACAATTCAGGTGCAGAAAAACCTTCTATAAGTTACTTTCCACTACAAATTGCAGTAGCTGCAACAGGAGCAATCACTGCAGGGATGGTGATCTACCTGTGGCCCCCACCTGTGGATCTGTAGGTACACAAACACACACAGTCCACACAGGGACCACAAACCCTATGGAGGGAAGCACGGACTGTGCACAAAACCAAGCACAATCTCTCGATACACCCTTTTTCCCCCTCTGGGAACGGGATGGGCGTTGGGGGGTTCGCCACCATCTTCTCCCCAGCATGGCCTGGTGGTGGAGGAACTACAACTCCCAGAGTGCCCTGTGTGGGGCGGGCAGTTGCCATGGAAACCGGGGTTGGTGGCACACACCAAACTGTGCAGGCCACATTTGTGATTTTATTTTCTTTTTCCTCAATAGTTTTAAATAGGATTCTGTTTTCACCAGCCATTTGATCAGCTGCAGATAGAAGGAGCTGTGCTGAGGGTAAAGCAATGGCAGGCTGCCTGAACAGAAGACAGTAGATAAGCTTTATAAAGAAATAAATAAATAAGCTATATATGTATTTTGAAGGAAAAGGGAAAGAAAAAAAATAAAATGTAAGGAAAAAATGCACAACCAGAAGGTGAAGCACTGGAGCAATGACGCCATCTCCCTAAATCTTCCTGCCTCTGTGTATCCCTGCCACAAAGCACTCCCACACAGACACCCTTTCCCCCCCACCAAAATCCCCAAGGAGCCAGAAACCTCCCCATGTTCTGCCTATTCCATGCCACGATGCTGTCTGGTGGTTGCTGTATGAATTTATTCCCAGAAAAGTCCAGCAGTGTGAGACACCCAGCAGTTCTGACCATTCCCACCCCCATCATACTCCACTGGACTGGATACTTTTCAGGAGGAAATAGCCAGTTTTCTTCCCTTTTCAGCCCTGCGTGATGACCTCATTGAAGACACCAATTTTGGTGCTCTCAGGCAGAGACAGGTTCTCAGGCTACAGGACAGGACCATGATGCTCTTACACAGGCTGTTCATTGCGCCAAGCATCACCGCAGCTACGAACATAACCCGTGCCTGGGGAATGCTGCAGCTCTAATATTAACCTCCTTGGTAAATATTACAGCCACCACCTGCTGCTCATCAGCAGCCATATCTCACCAAGTCCTGGTTCCCTGTTGCAAGCTGACCCCATGTTACCCACTTTATTCTGCCAAGATCCTCTGGGCACAGCTGCCACCTTCCTGGCCTTGTCTGCTTCGCTCCACTGGTATCTCACCTTGATGAAGCCCCAGTGCATTGAGTTTTTGGGTGATCAGCAAACCTTGTCCCCAAAATGCACCCTGGGCATGAAGTCAATGCCTCCAACCTCCTCCCTGTGGCCTGGGGGGTGCAGGTTTTGTCTCGCCCCAATGCAATGTTTCCACCGATGACAGGATGGGGGCAGCAAGGGAAGACCAAGTGTTTTGGACGTGGATGGCCACCACAGAGCTGTCCTCACATCAGCAAGGCTGCATGACTGTGGCTGGAGAGCCCCAGAGAAATACTTCCTGGCTGTCCATTAAGCACACACAGCCAAGCAAAACCTTTCCCACTGTTGGCGTCAGCAGCAAAACTCGTGGCAACATTCGTGGCGCTACCACACCACCTTTAGTTTCATCCTGCTAACATAGTCCCACTGTGGAGCTGGAAAGAAGGAACAAGCAGCCTTACCTCCATTGCCGTCACGAAAAGTTGTGGTCCACCATTTGCTAAGTTTTGAAATGCATCTAGGTATAGAACAAAGAAAATTTTATTTCGTGAGGAGGAAGAAAGAACGCAATGCAGTCTGCAAAATAAGTTCATAGCAGCTGAATAGCAGAGCTGTGGCCCTTGTGCTGGAATTCTCTGCCTTGCTCAGGGATCCACATGCAATGTCTTGCCTACCCAGATCTTATTTCTGTGCTGAGTACCCCTCTGCCTTAGTCCTTGCATCACAGCCTGTAAAAACATCCCAACTACAGGTCCAGAATTTGGAAAAAAACATAGGATCATAGAATTATTCAGGTTGGAGATCTCTAAAATCGCCTAGTCCAACCTTTAACCTAGTACTAAAGTAAACCATGCTACTGAGTTTTACGTATACATGTTTCTCTAAGATCTCCAGGGTTGGCACTTCAACCACTTCCCTACACAGCCTATTCCAATGCTCCACAACCCTTTCAGTAAGGAAATTCCCCCTAATATCCGACTAAAGCCTCCCTGGCACAACTTGAGGCCATTTCCCCTCACGTTATCATTTGCTGCTTGGGAAAAGAGACAAATCCCCACCTTGCTATAGCCTCTAAAGTAATCATACAGTGTGATAAGGTCTCCCCTGAGCCTCCTTTTCTCTAGGCTAAACAACCCCAGTTCCCTCAGCTGCTCCTTGTAAGACTTGTTTTCTACACTTTTCATCAGCTTCGTTGCCCTTAATGTAGGAACAGGAGTGCTCAGTGCAACTGCTTTCATCTACTCATAATTTGTTTCGATAGGACCTTGTGCCTGAAGAATGACAGGAAAATGGTGAACTAATGAAAAATATCTTCCCACAGGGAGACTTTCTGTTGGTCGTTTTCCATCCTCCCCGGCAGTGAGCAATCACGGTGTGGCCTGAGGAAAGCGATTCTCTTGAAGTCATTATTATGCCTTACAAGCATTTTCCACGGAATATAAATGCAGATGCTGCTGTTATTCATCTGGAATTTGAAATTAACGTTGCTTAAAGTTTTCTAGCAGTACACGTTGCCATCAGAAAATTTAAATCTATTCAATATTGATATTCTATGAGCATATTTCTTTTTGTTTGTCTAGAAGAAATGTTCAAACCCAATAATTTAGATGAAGTAGAAACAGTATTACAAGTTCCTATTTATTTTGATATTACTTTTCTCTTAGAAATGTGCTGGTGTAAACAGCAAAAACATTTCTCTAGGAGCGTGTTTCCCACCCCAAATAGAAAGGGCATTGTAAGTTCATGAATGTTTCAAAGCCTATCCAGCTATAGACAAATGGAAGGCTGCTGGGAGGGTATAGGAAGAGGGCATAAGGGCCCATTCCTCATCAGCCCCCTAGGACACTCTTTTCCTGGGCTCACAGGCATCCAGAGCTACCTTTATGACCCAGAGCAGAGAGAAGGCATGGCTAACAGAAACACAACCGTTATATACTGTTCTGGAGAAAGAGTATAGAACAAAATAATCACCATGTTGCACCCAGTCCCTTGACAAGGACATATTTGCAGGGCTGCTTGCACTCAGTAGTCTTTCTAGGAACAAACTGCAGTGCTGAAGTTACCTTTAAGCAGAATTGCCCCTTTACAACTTCATTACCTCCAGTTAAATAGAGTACAGAAAGAAGCTGCTACATTTGGTTTGAGTCCCATCTCTTCACTGGCTATCCTGAAAGGATGAGTAACGGTTTAATGGGACAGGTTTATCTCCACTGCTGCATTCACATCATCATAAAGGTGTACTGTCTTTTATTCAGATTTGTCTCCCTTATCCTCCTCTCCTCTAAAAATCTTACCCACAATGATTTGAAAAATGTATTCCATATTAAACCCTCTGTAAAATGATAACTTAAAGACTTGAGAGCATTTTAGACACTTATTACAGACAGCAATGAAACTTCAGAGATTATTTTCCAAATCAGTCTAAAGGAGTTATCTTTATTCTGGCACTTAAAATGTAAGAGGATATTTTTATGATGTTAAAAAAATATGCTATTGTACTGCTTTAGGTATAAGAATTTTTATCTACAGCAAGTGACATCATAAAAATATGGGTCTTTAAAACTTGCCTGAT
This sequence comes from Aythya marila, assembly GCF_965140915.1. Classification (NCBI taxonomy): domain Eukaryota; kingdom Metazoa; phylum Chordata; class Aves; order Anseriformes; family Anatidae; genus Aythya; species Aythya marila. The sequence goes on from NC_139044.1 coordinate 17,352,978, forward strand.
TTTAATGAAAGTATTAAAATCAGGATATGTTCTGACTTTCTGAGCTGCTTCTGTACTTTCTTAAAATGGACATTTAGGCAGCATCACCCAGGCAGATCTGCTGACCACTGGGAGCCCATAAAACACCGTTGGTAAAACACGTGCAAAAGTGAATGCTCATTTCCATGGGCCACTGAAACCCAGCTCATTCCAAAGATGAGCTAAATTGGTGTCACTGTGTTTTAGCACATGGGTTACAATTGCTGGATTTATTTAACTATCAGTATTTCTAGTCAAAATGCTTATAATTATAGTAGTAAAAACTATGTTTTTGTAAAAAGAATACCCTTACTTGTAGGCACTTTTGTTTACAACCACTCCTTCCTTGGCAGACAATAGAGAGACACAACACAGGAAATGGATTTGTTTTCTCACCGATGAAACAATGAGTATAAAATACAAAATGTGTAATACAGTAAACTGAAGAGATTGCTGAAATTGTTAAATTGTTGGATCAGCCTCGCACAACAAGACTCAGCTCCAGCCATAAAATCAAGGCTGAAGAAGGAACACGGTGCCCAAAGTAAAACTCAAACAATTGACTTAGTTGAGTTTGAAAAAAGTAAAACTGCTGAAGTGGTCAACAATGACAGAGTGTGCAAAATGGGAAAGAAAAATGTACAAGGTGAAGAAGGCTAAGAGCCTTCATCAGAAAGACCCCAAAGTGTGACCACCAGACGGTACTGTGCATACGAAAGTAGGAGGAACAATACATGTATAATAATAAGTTCTCGGAAACATTAACATAAATCCTGACCTTTCTTGGAAATTTGTATGAATATGTATATCGAGTAAGTACCATCTCCCACGTACCCAGCACTGTTAATTAGGAATATTTGCTTCCTAATTCTCCAAAGTGAGTCAATGGGTCTTGGAAAGTTACATCGCTTTTTGTGTTTCACTGAGAAGGATCTCACACCTTCTCCTTACCAAAAAGCTAAGAGAACTGTACTGAAGTTGGTGGGAACATCTCTCCAGTTTAAAAAAATAAAAAAGGCACTTATTCTTCTTGTGGTTTAGACTTCCTGACTTTTAACCAAAACAAAAAGCCTTCCATTCTTCCATTTGAGACGTGTTGTTGTACTGGGGCTGTACAAGGTACTGTACTGTACAGTACAAGGTAAAACCACCCCAGTTGTGTCATTCCTCCTCACTGGGTAGTGTCCTTTCTATGGTACTGACAATGCCACCCTGGAGAAAGCTCTGCTGCAGAACAGGATGCTCAAGCTTGTGTTAAAGGGCACCAGTGCAGGGACATTTTAGAAAAATTAATCTTCCTTAGTGCATGGGAGCTCCAAAATAAGCCTGCAGAGGTCAGGCTAAATGCATGCAGCAAAAAGTATTGTCAGCAGTAGCCCCTGAAGAAGCTCTGAAAATACATTATGTTTGCTGCTGCGCTGGGCAGCGTGGTGCTGCAGCAGGCTACAGGTGTTCTGATGGGATCTGATGGGAGCCTGGGGGCCATCCTTTCTTCCTGACCCTTTTTAGTGCACCCATTGCTGTATTCCCAGCCCTTTTCTCCAGCACCACACTGGTTTCCCCCACAGGCAGGAGGAGAACCTGGCTTTTGGCAAACAGCCTGCCCAAAGGGATGCCAGGGCCATGCCTGGACTTTTGGCAGGTTCATTATTTCCACGCTAATCTGTAGACCTGCATTACTGCGTCTAGCACTTTTCCCCTTGCTTCCTTTCACTGCTCTGTCTGGTTTTGCAGGCTCCCCTGTGATAAAGCTGCCCTGCCCCTTGCCTAATCCCAGGCCCAAGTGCCAAGACTCACAGGTCATGGTTTCAAGGCGCAGCATGCAGTACATGAAGTCAGAGAAGCCAATTCTCCTGGTAACATCACCAAAACGCAGGGACACCAGGTGCAGGACTTGCTCGTTGATGGCCAGACCTGTAGAGAAGAGGGGAATGACAACACTTGGGACTCACTGCAGGATGACAGGCTGGCCCTACTGGTCTTGTGCACCCTTCAAAGAAGCTGTGGCCTCCCCTCAGTCCTCGCATCTTGCCAGATTGGTTCTCCTCTGAGTCCCTGCAAGGCATCTTGCATTCCCCTCGGGCTTGGGAACAAGATTTGGGGTAGAGTGATGGAAAATCAAAGCCCTTCTAGTCACTCACTCAAATTGTGGTGCAGGTCAGCAAGCAAGAAACACAACTAAATATTCTAGGATTATCTTACTTTGCAATGTTAGCTTTTATTTTCTGTTAGAAAGGGTTATTTTCTTTGTGCATGACTGTTAAAAGTCTGAGCAAAGCACAATGCTACTGGCATTTTCTGCTAAGCGGGGATATACCATGTGCTTATGCTATTATGCAGTATAGCATACCCAGGATTCTTAATTTTTACATTTTCTCTTATATTAGAAAATGGTAAAGTGTTCATTTCTTTTTTTATTAGCTGATTATTCAGTATTTGTGTCACAGTCTATTTGGATGGAAATTGATATTCAATCGAATGAACAAAAATTGCCTTTTAGAATGAGCCTTTTATTAGTTAAATAAAACTACTCTAAATGTGCTGGATACACAAGAAATGATTTAAATATATTTTGGTCTGAAAGCTGATTTACTAAATAAAAGAAATTTTCTGCAGAGGGCTGGACTGATAGCTTCAGTTCATGCATTCTCTGAGACTTCAGAAAAAGTCTCATTTGTTCAGCCCCAGTTTTTAGCAGCTCAGCTGCAAGTGAAGTGGCTCTCCCCATTTTCCAACCAGTTCTAAACTTTTCAATTTTAATGAACTCATAATGGAGCCAATTTGAGTGAGCAGAAAAGAAGAAAATTATATTCTGCACCTGTGTAGGGGGAGATGCAGCTGATGGAGGTGGGTTAGCACCCAGCATTGACAAAATCTGGTTGCATAAGCATAGCTGGAGAATGCCTCCAGCAGGAATTGAACACACAATGCTGAATATTTAAATAAAGGAAAAACATTTATGCTTCAAATTAAAATAAACCTGATTCTAGATTATTTTTCTATGAGGAAAATTTAGTAATTAAAAATATATCATTAATGATTTTTTTTCTTTAATTTTGGTTTTAAACCCTGCCAAGAACCACTGTAGCAGTGAGAAATCTCTTTTTTAACCCTTTGAAGGCAGTGGGAATACATTCAAACTCTCTTTGGAAAACAGATTCCAGTAAGCATGGCAGTGTTGCTTGAGAGATGCTCTAACTCCATCTTACAATAGTAAAACACTGACAGTTTGGCATGTTCAGTCTGGGATACTCTTGCTTTGAGATGTACTCACCTGGCAATGTCTCTCAATTAACCCCATTAATACTGAAGTGTAAATCCTCTCCGTTTCCAAGATATTTCAGTTATGTGCTATTGCTTTTTCTGTGAGCTTACTCCCATACCTTTTCTCTGTTGGATTCCTTGCTCTGGTTTTAGTCAAACTTGAAGATAGTGACTTTATGTTTCCCTATTTTACATTATTTTGATGCATTTGGTATTGCCAGAAAGGTGTCTGTAAATATCCAAGGCCAGTGCTCCTGCACATCAGGGCAGCACTGCTGTTAATGCAGCTAACCTGCTTTACTCTGGAAGATTTGACCCATCCTATAATGCTTTGAAGCATTAGGACGACAGTGAAAATTAAGCTCATGCTCCAGTTTTTCACTGGGAAGAGCTGGTCACTGAACACTTCAGGGCACAGCTGACTTAGAGCTGTATTTCAGTACATTAGTGCCATTCTCAGACTTTTTCGGGGGCTGCCCACTCCTTCCTGCTTCAAAGGTAGGACCAAGATCATCCTAACGCGTAGCCAAATACAAATGCAGCTGCCTGGCTCAAGAGATGATAAGAATGAGTTTACAACTTTCTTTCCCCTCTCCACTCAGAACTACTTATAACCTAACATGTAATGAACTTGCCATTTAATAATGCCTTTTTATCCCTTCAGATAGCTGCACTGTTTTGTCTGCCAGGACTTCACAGTTTTACACACTAGTGCCTTTCTAACAGAACTGCCCTGGCAGTTTCTGTTTTGACATTTAGCACATTAGTGCTGCACTCCTTAGTCATACACAAGCACTCTGCCTACCTCTCAGGAACAAAAATTTACACATCCTTTGAGCTGATGGTTTCCACGGATAGTGCTTCTTGCACCAGGTTCCTCACCGGGACAACACCACACCAAGCTCCAGGTACCCAAATGGGAGTTTCTCTACTGTGCAATTACAAGAGGGTTGATGTCTATGAGCTGTATTTCTTGCACAACGTCCCTGGAGAGATGGTCCAGCTAAAATGTCTTACTTGTGTGAAGGGGTACCATGCACTCACTGCAAGTTTCAGCATTTGTGTAGCCAACAGAGGTCAGTGCAAACTAAATAAATGTTTGTCACTGTGGCTTTCCCTTACAGACTTGGTCACTGCCATGGACAGTAACTGCAGGAACTGGGTTATGTGCATGCTCCTTGCTCCTTTCCCCTGATGTGTATTTTGTCCATGACCTAGAGAGACCCTGCAGGCTCTGGCCAATGTTGTGCTTCTCTGCATCTCTCTGTTGGCTCCCCTGCTGCAGTGCAAAGGGTGGATGATGCTGCATGGGTGGGCACAAGGCTGTGCAGCAAGGAAAAGACTAGTCCCTGAAATGAATTTTCTGTCTCAATGCCCTGAAATAATGCAGTCCTCTAAGCAGAGCTGTGATCTAACTGGCACTGCTGTGTAATCCAAACCACTTTATTCATCCTCTCTCTTTTTCATCCTTTCCTGCAAAGACAGGAAAGGGAGCTGCTAAGCCTATCTGGACATACCTGCTGTCTGTATTGCACTCTTCAGTTCATATATGTCAAGAAATCCAGAATTATTTTTGTCTTCCCTCCTGAAGATATCCTGAAAAAACAGTATAATGGCAGATATCAAATACATTATCACCATTCCCCAAATTTACCAGTACATTTAATTATGTAGGATGCTTTCCTTCCTTAATAAATTTGCTGTAAGGAAATGCAACAGACAAGATAGAGTAACCCTGACAAAGACCCATTACTACAAGTCCTGATCAATATATTACAGCATAAGAAATCCCACGTTTGGGTGTGTTGAAGCCTTTTCACTCACTTTCCCTGGTTTGCATGCACAGGCAGAAACAGGAATGCTTACACCTCCATTGACAAAAAGACATTGTCTATGACACACCAAATCTGCCAGGAGTCCCTGCATGCCAGAATGGCACGGGGTCATCCTTCCCAACAAACCACCCCTGAGGTGCTCTTAGTGGGAAGGGCATTGTTGCTCAATGGGGAACTGGCACCCTATTGTCCTAGGTGACCTCAGACTACCCCGAGAGAGGGTGAAACAAAGTACATCCCACCAAACTTTGAGGCTTCAGGAAATCTTCCCTTCCTGCAGCAAAACTGGAGGAAGAAGAACCTGACTCAGACAAGCTGCCTGAATTTAGGTGGGACCCTAAATACCAAGCTATTGTTCTCACTGGTTCCAGAGCTAATGCTTGTCTTGGAGCAGAGACATTTATCTCAAGAAAACTTTCAACACATCCTACACATTTCTGCTACAAACTACAACAAGTGATGTTTTTCAGATGACTTTGTTCAATAATTCATTTCAGCTCAGAAAGCATTAAGAAAAGTTGCCTCCTCAGTGTTCCCTGCTTTATGAAACCCTCGGTTGCTTGTTCAGAGCACTTCACACCTCACTGCTTCTTGAGCTCTCAGCCTTTGCATGAGAGGATAGAAATCTGACCCACTAGATATGTAAACCTCACAACATTTTTCCCTGCAGTACTTTGATATCACAGAGTGTCTGCACCCTAGTGATGAAAAACCCAGGAGTACAGTAAGGTAGGAAACAGAGATCACCCCCCCATATACCATGTATTTGGTGAGCTTTTGCCAGAGGCTCCCAAATTCCTGCAGTGTGAGTCGTCCATTCGAATTCGTCTGTGCATTTAGTTAAGAACTGAACAGCTAATGAAAGCTAAAACTGATCATGTCTTTATTCCTGACAATGCTGTCTTCACATAAAGTCTGAAGATGTAATCATTTCTGTTTGTTACTTTGTGTTGAGAAAGCTGAGATCTCTTTTGGTCTCCATTATTCTAGGAGTTAAATTCACTTTTTTTTTTTTTTTTTTTTTTTTTTTTTCCTCCGGCAATTTGTACAGCTGCTCACACCTGTGCTCACAAACAAAATGTTTCTACTTGTATGATGTCTTTAACCACAAGGGGTCCTGCAGTGATAACTTCAGCTGACATCTAGCCACAGAGTACAGCAGCTCTTGGGAAGGAACAGAACTGCATGCTCCAGGCCATGTGCGCACACTGAGGTGCCTTTGTGCATGGGGCAGCACAACATCAGCTCTGACTGGATCCTCCTGGAAGAACAGGCAAGGAATGAGCCAAGAGTACAAAGGAGCAGATCCTAGTGCCTGCTCTCTGAAGCCAGCAGCAGCCCTTGAGCCATGCATATGCTGCGGGCAAGAGAACACTTCCCTACCATGAGCAACAGGAGCCCAGGGGTGAAAACTGACTGCAAAAAAAAAGCTGATACTGTCTTTGCAGGCCAGGATAGGTCACACTGTACCTAGGCTGTATGTACAGAGAATAAAAAATCCATCTTGAATTAAAGCAGAGCAGTGGTTTCATCAGCTCCCTGCACGTGCCATGCATTCACAGTGTTCACTGAACCCAGAAGGGGATTTGGAAAGGGGGAAAAAATCTCTTTTGCTTGCTAGATGCAGAAAGCTAGAAAGAGAGAGGAATTGCAGGTGAGTTTCATTCATTCCCTAGCAGCTTCTAGAAGTCTGACAATATCTCAAAGTTATGCCATGGCATGGATGAAAAGAGACAGTGAACTAGTAAGTGGGAGAAAACACACAAGGGAGAATTAATGTTTTCATCAAGGAGCCCTCTTGTTTTACAATGGCCAGTAATGTATTTTCAATGTTGTCCTTTTTAACAGTAAAAAGACCGTGATCCATTTAAACAGGGAAGATACACTGGACAGGGTGAATAGCCTGTAAGGCATGGATGTGACTGTGATTGGGCAGTGACGATACTTCCACACACACACACAGGGGCAATGCTTCTCTCCCCAGCTTTGCTGTCAATGCTGGCAAGCCATTTAAGCTGCCATCACAGGCTCGTGTGGTTTCAGCTGTAAGGGAAGAGAGAACACGGAGCTGTGTCTAGGCTCTGCATGGCCTCCTCACCTCAGGCCCTGTCTGTGGCCTGCACTGAGGGTGAAGCTTAGCAAAACCCTGGGTCCCACAGGTTGGGAAGTGAAAGCCAAGAGTTAGCAGCTAGGTGGATGTAGCAGACTTCCCAGAGCTAGGGCATGCATGGCAAAGTCCTGCGTATCCTCCATGAGAGTTATTTATTGAGGAATGAGGCTAATATTTACTTGCAGGTTCTTACACTGGGAGGCTCAGCTCAGCCATAACTCAAGGAAAGGATGGGCTGCACTTGGGAAGTTTATTGCTTCTGCTTGAAAGGATACATCCATCAGAGCTAAAATGCCTCTGCATGAATCAAAGCTGAATTTTCCTCCAAGGCTGGCCATTTCATCTGCAAGGATTGACAAAACAGATGGAATCAGTGAGAGTGAGGGGGGTGCCAGATGTGTATCCAAGCCACCAGTGGGAGGGAAGGAGGACACTAGTCTGAAGGCTCACATAACAAAAAAGGGTGACATAACAGGCTGAGGTCCACTGAAGGAGTTTGAAGTGTCTCAGATGCCTCTACGGCTTCCTTCCTGAAGGACAGGTGCCCCATTGGGGCTCACAGATAGCTGCTCTGCATGGAAACAGAAGACTCTTGGAATAAGGACTATTAAAATGGCAGTGATGTGAAGGGCCATGCTGAACTAGTGAGCTCTAAAGCAGTCTGAGATTTGTGTATGATCATTTCACGCTATTTTTGAGGTGGGTAGGTTAGGAAGTGTGGGAAATGCTGAAAGCCAGCTTGAGGCCTCTGCAGAGGTGTGACACAGGCCAGGGCAGAGCTGGGAAAAACTGGGGGGGACAGTGAAGAGAGCAAGGGACACAGCTCCTTGTGGTCCTTGCTGAAGCAGCCCAGCTGGGGACTGAGTTCCTGCTAGAACTGGTGGGGCATGGAGCAGGCAGGAGGGCTCATGGGGACTGTGGGAACTTCAGGGATCAGAATGGAGCAGCATAGGTCTGTGGAGCACGGGCTCTTCCTAGGGCAGGGCTGGGAGAGGAGGGTGAAATTTAGGTGTCACACAGATGCATGGCTTTGCTAATGGCCATACATTAAAGAGTCTGCCAGCAGCCAGCCTGGACTGCGTTGCCCTCTTCATGTGACCATTACTTTGATTTTATTTATTTATTTTAATAAAACCACACTGCTGTGCACGTAAAGGAAGATGGGTGTTGACATTTCTCATTCTTCAAGATCCCATATTGTAATAAGCCACACTGAGGATTTTTTGAAGACCATCAGGACATTACTAAATCCTCTGTCTAATTTACAGTAGACTAAGGATAGAGAAGTACCAAAGACGTTAGCTGGGTCGTAAAAGCTTTACCTTGCAGGAGCACTTCATTAAGGAGTTGTCGCAGCTGCGAGGCATCAATAGATGAGCCCTAACACAGAATAAAATGCAAAGAGATCTGTGAGCGCAAAGTTTTCTCCTGCCTCACTTTTGCCCCAAATACCTTTTCTCATGCATCATGGCAACCAAGAAGGACCTCTGCTGATAAATGAGCAGCATCCCCTCAGGAGCACAACAAAGCACTTCTTGCTACTGGACCATGGTCTGCCCTTCTCTGTGAGCGTGTGCAGGGGAGTTACAGGCCTGCCCACCAACACGGGGTATTTTCAGTGGTGGTGGGAACACTTGCTCACTTCAGCCACATCCTCTTCACCAGCCGCCAAGCTGGGAAGTCACCAAGCGGCAGGACATCAGGCAGCTGGGTGAGTGGGATGCAAAAACAGGCACCACTGCCTGCTTCCCTCTGAGCAGCCCAACCCAGCAGCAAGCCAGACTGTCTCCCTGTCCGAGACATTGCCAGAGCTTTCAGCATGGCAGCCCTTGTTCATTTTCACCTTAATGCACTGATACAGCTATTAACTGCAAGAGGTCCACTGTGCAAAGACTTTTGGCAGACTTTTTTTTTTTTCTTTCTCTTGACTAAGTCAAGCATTTTTTTATAACAGTTTATTAAGCCATTAAAAGCATCTCTTGTGAATGCACATGGTTTGGCTCAGGAAAAGCAGGAATCAATTACTCAAGCACTCACTGATGTCTGATTTCCAACTGCGGCAAAGGCAAAGGGAAAATGATGCTGATGAGAGGGGGGATACACAAAGCTTTCTAATCACTTTCTGTACATAAACAGATCAAAGCCAAATAAAGTACATATGCAAGCCCATCACCAGCACAACCGTAAATCTCCAGTCCTCCTCTGAAATATGGAGCTAGACATTTTATCCCAACTGAATGTTCCATTTTTCTGGGGGTTTTGGCAGGTAAATCAATACTGTGTCCAGGGGGGTTTCACTTGAAGATGAAGCTACATTTCCAAAAAGCATTTTGCTAAATGGATTGGTATAAACATTGGAGATTAGTGTTCTTTTTGCAAGTCCACGTGCCAATTTTAATATTATTATTTTTCAGTAAGATGCTTTAGATAGTGTACCTGTTTAGCATATCTTAGGAAGATAGCCTTATAGGAGCTGTCCTGGTTCTGTCTTGGTACAACCTGGATGAAAGAGTAAGTATGCACGTAAATAATTCAGTTACAAAACGATTGGAGGCAGCAGTCTGCAAATCCAAATAGAGCTTTAGAGAGGGCAGGGAAAGAACAGCCCAGCTGCCTGAGCAGGAGCAAAAAGTGGGGGTACCATAATTTGTCAGTCAAAACACTGGCTAATGACAACAGCCAAGTAAACTGACAGCTTGTCAGTGGAAAAAGATAAGCCGCTATTTATGCTATGCCTCTAATGGGGCTTAATTGCAGGCTGGAAAATGAATCAAAAGGGAAGGACTTTGCACTGCTGTAAGTAACAGCCTGCTCAGTGGCATGGTTTTACAAGCAAACAGTGACACAGCAGCATGGACTGGTCCAGGTCTGGCAACTTGCACAGTTTACAGTAAGGAAAGTCCAGCAACAGATAGTAACTGGATTGGACAGGCTGAAATGCGGGTTGAACTAGAGGTATACCCGGTTTTGAAGTGTAATTTCCCTTACATCTGTGAAGATATCTAGGTGAAAATGAGAAGAAATCTGCTTTGGGCCCCACCTCTATGGACTCCTACGCTTTATAGGGTGCAGGCACTAAATGAAGCCATTCCCATGGAAAGGCATGTACAACCCCTCTCTCAGGTGTGAGTTCTTTTAAAAAGTGATCACACTGATTTGAGAGTTTTTAATTAGTTTTCCCTCATCTCCTTCTTGGATATATACCCATTATCTAGACAGTGCAAGAACTGACTACCTTTGAAATGCTTTCCCCCCTGCTATATTTGGTTGCTCAATGTATTAAAGGTGGCAAGGTGGGAAGGACAGTCAGGCCAACAAAGGGACCGTATAAGATTTGTTTCCTTCAGAAATCAGGCTCTGAAAGCAACAAATGAAGAGGAAGATCTTTGCTGTGACTCTCATCACTCCAGAGAGGTACCTCAGCCTGTACACACTTGCTCTCCCACTTTAACTGAGGTGCCAGAGGGACAGTAACAGGGTGGTGAAAGAAAAGCAGAGTGATATCCAGTGTATGGGGAAGGGGAGTCAGTAGAGGTGGCTTTCCCTAGGAACCATTCACCACCACTAGTATCTATATCAGTTTTTAGGATTCTTACCGTTGGCAGCATTGGGCTGATCTGGGAGTCTGAGTTCCTGAAAAACAATTGAATGGGTCACACTGGGAGAAAATGGGCCTTTCCAGAGCATTGATCTGCACCCATGGCAGACCCCGGACAGAGAATACAGTGTCCCACACAAGAACCCACAGTGTCCTCTGATCACATGGTGATGATGCTCCCTTCTCCCTTGTACAAGCCTCTCAGTGCTGTGACTGCTACAGAGACCCATGGGAACAGCACACCCATGCTTTACCTCACTGAATAAGCTGTATAAGGGTCACAAGCTCTCCTGGAAAGAGATATATCCAAGGACTGAGCCATCTTGTGCATGAATCATCACACTGAAGGCAGTCTAGCCCAGAGCACAGACTTCTCACATTTGTTTTCCACAACTAAGGAGTTGCCTTAATTTCTTCTGAGCCATTTTTGCCAGAGGCCAAAGCCCAGAAAACATTCTCATTATTAAGATATGGGCCTGTGACGTAAGACTGGCAATCACTACAAAGCTTACTAAGGGAAAGGCACTGATATCTGATGCTCGAAGTTTATTTGGTAGCACTGAGCGCTGTGGTATGCTCTTTAAATAATGCACACCCAGATATTTATATGCAAATGTGATACTAGCTGCCTTTGGATGATCTAGGATATCATTTTTCTGTTAAGTTTATCCTTCAACACCTCTCTTATACCCAAAGGGAGCTCCTGTGGGCCTGACTATTGGCTGGCTGTGTGAAGGGATCAAAACCTCTAACTGCTCTTTGCTTCTTTGCCACTGAGCAGAGTGGGACATGACCTATGCAGGGTCCAGCCGGTACAACATACAAAACTATATAATGGCTGTTAAGAAAATGAAGCTCCCGGTCCTCCTTTTATTTAAGAGAGATTTCCCCACAAGCTGGCAGAGCGTATATCAGAACTGCTGTTCATTTGTGCAGCTCTTTGTACCAAAGCTGAGACCCTCGATGGCTGCCAATGAGCTATTGCCCTGTTGTGCAGTGGCCACCTGTGCATCTGACTGTATACAGCTGATTCCCCTCAACATGGCACTTAACACAAAGCTGTGGCTTCCCAACATGCTTCTAGAGTGCATTAAAAACAAATTGCCACATTAGTTATTTTGACATTGAATTGTTAGATCATGGCACACTGTAAGTCTGGGACTGTTTGGAGTACTCATCATTATCTTACTCATTGTAGCATTCATTCTTCAAGAAAATTCGTAAGACGAATTCAAAATCTTGGCGCGCTGTTGTAGCAGGAATGACAGCATAGGTTCCTGGACTCAAAGTAAAGTAGTTGGTGACATCTCGAGTAAGAGAAAAATCTTGTTTCAGAACTTTGGAGTTCTCCTGAAAGAAAAACACAGGTAGCTATCTCACTCTCCCTCTCAGGAATCAAAGTAAATCAGTAACTGTACTCGCAGCAGCCTTATTTACCCACTGCTTTCTAAATCTACAGGGCATCTAACACGCCTTAACCTTCCCAGTGGCATGCAAAGTTTGACTAGGAGACAAACTTTGTCCGAGAACACACCAATAACACAAGAGGGTGGAGGGAAGGAAGGGAAGGAAAGGAAGGAGCAATATGTTTAAGTGGATTTCATAAGAAATTCTATTAACATCAAGCAGACTAGAATTCGTCAAGGAAACAAGGATGATTACTTTTACTAAAACTTCCCTGAGATAGCTGGTATGATTCCCTGATATGCTTCCCTAACATAACCCAGAGTCATCAGAGAGCTCAGTAAGCATCTCACCCAGATGACAGTGCTTCAAGAATCACAACTCAAACCTTCCAGCAAGTGTCACGAGAAAACAGAACATTCTGATCTTTCTTCTGTCATTCCAGTATTTTTGCTGAGATGAAACTAATATAATGCAACAGCTATTACTATTAGGACATGTAAAGACAGCGTAATAAAAAAACACTTACTAAACATATTCCCCAAAATACATCAGCATGTATAAATTCTATTTAGAATGGTTATAAAGCATGGCAGAGTTATTTATGAGCCATGCCTTTGGGAGAAAATAACATAAAACTGCTATTCTGGGAGAAAAAAAAAAAAAAAGAAAAGAAAAAAAAAAAAAAAGATGACTGTTACAGAGGACTAGGAGGCATGTAGACTGCCAAGCCTTATGGGCCAGATTTTGAGTAGATGGAAATGGCCAGTGCTGCAAAGAAATAAATGACAATCTTTTTTACTTTTGGGCCTCATTTGACGTTTCTTCTGGTAAAAAAGCAGAAGCAGGTTAATATCTCAAAGGAGTGAAAACTGGTGTGAGATAAGAATCAGCCTCTATATGTTGCTCAGCTCTGTCACACAACATTAAGCCTACCTCACAGCTATGTATTAGTGCTCCATGTCTATACTTAATCAAAGGATTCCTAGAGCTATCAGATACGTCCATTCGGGTTCACATCCTTGCCTGTACTGCATTCCCCTCATCCTGCCAATGGATGATGCACTTTTTACTTTACAGCAACAATATGATGAGTCTCAAATAAATACTGAGCAATGAACGATGACGCTGATGAGTGCCAACTACGAAAGCAGTTGAAGCAGGAAAAGTGAGGCCTCATGAATCTTAGCAATTGCACTCCCCTTCTTCAAACAACCCCCTCATAAACTTTTTAAGCAGAGATGCCACCTCTGACTGCCCTCAGGCACTGAGGCTAGACACTGGGAAATAAACTGAGGGAACAGCAATGTACACCACCCTGGTTTTAGCTCCTAGACTTGGCTTTTACTGCTACCAGGGCAGGAGGCAGTGCTGCGAGGAGTTCATAGAGCAGCTCTCCTGTTAAAATGTTTAGGCTTTGTCCTTATTTTCTGTATAATCTTCTCTGTGCATTTGTACTAACCTCATTACAATTGTGAAAGACATGGGGTGACGGGACAGCATGACTGTCCCCTTTCTTTCACTGACCAGCTGCTCCAAAGCAATGCCAGTGTCCCTGGTAATCACCTGGCCTGGCCTCGCCTTCCAGCTCCTGCATGGGAGATGACCTTGGACCAGAAGCCCAACCTGTGCACGAGGTGAGCCATGGGCTGACACCCCACAGAGGTCATGTCACCCAGCCTCGACACACTCATCAAATTTCATCTGACCTTGGGAACGCGCCAGGAAAAAAAAAAAAAAGAAATGAACATACTTGAGCATCAATTAGAGGTAAAAAAAAAAAAAAAAAAAAAAAAAAAAAAAAAAAAAAGATAAAAAGCAAGTTTTAACACAAAGCAAGAACCAAATCTGTCTCCTGGTCTACTTCCTGATTAAACAAAACCCCCTTTCCAAGGGATGCCAGAACTGTGCCGTGACTACTCAGTGAGAATACTTTCTGTCAAAATGGGTGACTAATCAAGATGGCATGCACCATACTAGAGCAGTCAGGGGCCTCCATGTCAGGTGACTGCTGGGGCAGCTGATGAGAATGCTGGAAGGAGCAAGTTCCCCACGTACTAGGAGCAGCTGCTCTTTTTGAGCACCACAGCATCCTGCAGGGCTGATATCTGCACCAGAGGATCTTCTTGAGTAAGGATAATGAGTTCCACTCCCTGAAGGAATGGTCATTTTATTACATTTTGTATTTCTCATCAGATATAAGATACTGTTTTTATGAGCTACAAAGCCATTCTCTTCCTTCCTCTGAGGAACTGTTAAACTTACGGCATCAATTATTCAAAGTCTGAGACTAAGGCAAAACTCTCCAGTGATCAGGAGAATTGTGAAGTTAGGGCGAATGTGAAGTTAGGATCAAAGAAATCTTTGCTTCCTTTTATTCTTCGGGTTAAGAATAATTCCTTCCAATCTCCCTACGACAAGAACAAAAACACTTTGGAAAAATGCTAGCAGCCATCTCTACCAGCAACTGCACTTTCAGTAAGCTTGGTAATACTCTGACAGTAATTGTCCTTGAACTGGCACATGCCCAGACAGTCACCAAGAAAAAAAAGGGGGGAAATTTTAGTTGGAGGTCCCATTTATTTGACTAGACTAGCTCTGTATTGGTCTTGCACAAAGCTTTCCCAAGTGTTTTGCAAATGTTTTTTGCACCGCATTTCTGTGATGCCCATTCAGGGGGAACAAGAGCCCGTTCTCTTTTTTGCTTGACTTGGAGCACTGGGGTTTGTGCTGGCTGCCAGGCATTTTGCTGGACTAGCAAGGCTGGACACAGAGGTCACTGCCCTAGCATCTTGTGTAACCTGTGGATCCTCTGAGTTTCCCAGGGGTATTTTAGGATGCAACAAAACTGAAAATTCAAATTTTCTTCTCAAGATATGAATAAAGGAAACTAAGCCTGCTTAGCCCTACTTTTCCTGTGTCTTCCTAATAAAGAAAGCATCCAGAAATTCACTCCAATACTGACTGCTCTCCTTTAACAGCCCAAAAGGCAATTCAGTCTTTTGTTTACATGTACAGATACAATAACCCACAGAGAAAACAGCATCTGTATTATACCTGATAGTGCTTACCTCTGTGATTGAAAAGCCAATCCTCGATGTCTGTGCATCCTGCATACCCTCAGCATGTTTTTGCATGAGTGAAATGACCACATTATAGCTTTGGGGAGCATTACTTGTCACTTCGAAGAAATACTTAGGGTTCTTCGAAACTGCACCTGCTGAGAAAGCGTTATTAGATTAGTAGTAACCACACAGATATCCCAGTAGTAGCGTGTTGTGTTAGGTCTTATTTATATACACCCAGAAGAAGAGGTAGCTGCTCCGAGATGCTTTTGATGCGACAGAGCACGACACTCTCTATATTATCAGTAGGAGCTGAGGCATCTGGAGTTAAACTAATTGCCCATTAATCATTTTAGAAATCTCTGGCAAAGTGATAAATGCCAGGCAGATTTCTCACCCACATACCTGTTTCACCTACAGGGTACACTTTCCTCAAGGCAGGAAAAAAGTGATTTTTTAATCACCTGGCTGACCCAGTGGCTGAGCTGAAAAGTACCCTGTCTTGGAGATCATAAGCACATAAAAGAAAAAGACAAAATGATCCAAAACTATCCTCCCTTTCCTTCCTGCCAGTGTTTATGATGGAGAAGACAGAGGGATGAGGACCAGAATAAAAAGACTTCTTCTTGGCCAAGGTTTAGATTAACAAGAAGCATCCCTGACAAGAAGAGAAATGTACAAACTGCAGGAAAAGGACTGAGCTGTGCACAACATCTGCTTAAATTGGTCTAGACTTTAAGTTGTGTTTGGTGGCCTTGAAAGCTACATTTTAGCCCAAAATTGTACTTAGACAGTAACTCTAGTAGAGGGCCAGTGGCAAAACAGCTCCAAGGAAATCTGTTCTGCCCACATGTTCTCAAGTTCAGGCCCTGCGCCTCCTCATTCAGTTCCAGTGCCTCTGGCATGCTGCAGCACAGGCCATGATTCATAACCACCACTTGGAGGTGGAAGTGAAGATGAGGAGAAGGAGACAAAAACCTGTAAGACAAAACCTGTTTGCTGCTAAGTCAGGGATCAGCACTGCAGAAAAAAAAAAAAAAAAAAAAAAAAAAAAAGTAGCTCCATCACAGACCATGTGCTACCATTTTAGATTAGAGACAGAGCCCAAATGTGATGCAGCAGAAAAAAATAATATAACAAAAAATACTAGTAATAGTTAGAGCTTCCAGTGCCAGAGGAGTACTTGGAGAAGCAGTTGAAACTAGAATTAGAATACTTCCCTTGGAAGGGACCTACAAAGATCATCTAGTCTAACTGCCTAACCACTTCAAGTCAAAAATATGTTTTAACCAAAAGTTAAAGTAGGGCATGGAGGACATTATCCAAATGCCTCTTGAAAACTGAAAGGGGCATCAACCACCTCACTAGGATTAGTGTCCCACTGTTTGAGCAATCTCCTAGTACAGAAATCTTTCATTATATCCACCTGAACCTTCCCTGGCATAGCTTTGTGCTGTTCCCACACATCCTGTTAGCAGGGAGAAGAGATTCGTGCTTCTATCTCCATTTTCCTTCCTCAGGAAGTCGGAGAGAGGTTTCCTCTTAGCCTCCTTTTCTGCAAACTAGATAACCCAAATGTCCTCAGCCTCTCCTCACAGGACACATGAAAGGCAATACAACTCTTTTATCAGCTTCGTTGCTCTCCTCTGGACACTTACAAGGTTCTTAACAGCCTTTTTATATTGTGGAGCCCAGAGCTGTGCACAATACTGAAGATCAGGCTGCACCATTGCTCACCTCTTTTGAATGGTTGGCTATGCTATGTTTAATGCACCCCAATAAAATAAATGAGGTCTTTTCTGGTCAATGGACTTTCTACCTTTGAAAACAGAGTTTTGTAGCACAATTCTTTCATTTCTTATTCATTCAATTTCAGAGTATTTCTTGTTCTGGGAAACCAGCCACATCTTTGCCGTAGCAGACTTTCTGTTGAGATCCCCATAGCACCTGCTGAAACTACCTGAAAGAATATTGATGTATGTTTTGATTTAAAGAGTTTAGGGTCTCTAAATCACAAGCCCTCTTTTTTTAACTCAGCAGCAAGTGCTGCTGCTTTATTTCTGTCTCTCTAGCTGATAGGTGGTGTAATGGGAAAGAGCAGGCCTTAATAACTGGCAATCAATATCTCTGCTATTTGATTCTCATTGAACGTTTCAGTGTAATCACCAGCGCAGAGGAGGAGAGGACTGGGTGATAGCAGTAAACATTTATTACCGAGGGAAGAGTTGTTCCTGCCTGTGGAGAGTGAATTACTCCACAGGTCGATGTGCCTGTCCACGGACCATGTCGTGCCATGCTGATCTCCAAAGTCCAGAAACGTTGGGGTGCTGTTACATATACACAGCCAGGAAAACTGCTCACAAAAGTCTTCACAGGACATCCTGCAAAGATGGAGAAAGCCTCATTTTTCAGTCTGAGACACCAGTGAGATACTCGCGTTCACCCCCTATGTCTCCAAGTAGGGTTAGAGCAGTGCTGCACAGCACAGCCGAGCGGGCTGACACCGTGCAGAAGAGGTCAGCCCTTGGTGCTTTTGGACAGCCCTAACTACACCTAAACCCCCACTGAAATTACAGGATATGTTTAGCAGTGCCTAGGTGGAGTCCTACTGTCTCGAGCACAACTGTGCTGTGGTGTCCCTCTGTCCCTCTGTGACATCCTGTCCTGCCTTCAATGCTTCACTAAAGCCTGAAGTGTCCATCTCAGCCCAGCCTGCTGTTCCCCTGCATTCCCCAGAGCCTCACATGGTAAGTGTGGACTTTCTGAAGAATAATAGGTCTTCTAAAGGATGTCTAACCCATGGTTAAATGGGACTTCAGAGTATTCAGAGGCTGTGAAAAGCCACAGGCACCTGCAGAGCAGTCAAGTGCATAAGCTCCAGCCACCTATTCCTCTGAGCAGCTGAAATTCAAGCTGGTCTCTTTAGGGGGAAGGAAAATGTGTCAAAGGGACTAGGTCTCAGTGAGCTGTATTTTCACTTCATTTACTTCACTTTTTTCACCAGTTTGTTGCATAATATTGGCCGGTTTCATTTCTCCAAGTCTCATTTCTTCTGAGACAACCTCCAATTTGCTGTTTGCACACAATTAACACGGAGCCGCTTTGAGCCATCAATAAAAGCAGAGAAAAAAATGCCTAAATGACCTTTCTTTCATAATGAATGCAAATAGAAAACATGGTAGACAGAAGAATTTATAGGGAAATACCAGAATTCTCCATCATCTTTGTTTATGCAGAGGTCTTCCTTGATTTGAGGCTCAACATAGTTCCACTCTGGAGAGCTGTGAACAGGAACAAATCAACAAAGCGTTGTGAGAGGCACAAGTTTCCATCCCTCCAGCCAGTCCATTCCTCTACCCAGCCTATCAATTTGAGAGGGATCAAGAGAGGTAAGCAAACTGCACATTGGGAACAGGACTGTGCTCAACAATTTCATAGCCAAGGCCAGCAAACGAGGCACTGCACCTTTGCTGTGCCTGGCCCTTAGTAACCCGTCCTAGAATGGGGAATCTTACCTCTGCCCTCAGAGCACTTGTCGCCTGTCCCCACACTGAAGAGGTTAGTGAGGTACCAAGGCTTAATGTTCCTAAGTGCTGATATTACATCAACGTGCAGAGGGCACATTAGCCAATTAACTATGTTGTTTCCTAGCAGCATGTTTATAATTAAGTGATAATTGTACTTTCTGCTGAATGTAAGACAAATAAACAGAGCATGAATAAATAATTTGACCCATGCAGCTTACCTATGAATGTGCTCCACTGACTTCTGAACTACAGTTAGGATTATAGTAAGCTTTCAAAAACAGGAAGATGCTGTCTATTATCCTAGCCTTGGACATGTCTGTGCCACCCATCAACCCATCCAGACACTACACTTTAGCCTGAGCTTTCTCAGTAGAGAAGTCATGAGTGGTCCTAGCAACAAGGAGAGGTGTGATGCTATTAAATCACCTAGAAGTAATACCCGTACATCTCTCTAGTCAGAAGAACACTGACAGCTCCACCAGCCAAACTAGCATTTATTTATTTACAGAAAATTGTTTCAAGTCTTCCTCTGGGGAAGAGAAGTAAGCTTGCACACATGGCAGGAAAGTGCTCCTTACATGTCTAAAGCCGCACGCAGGATCCAAAAGATAAGTTCAAGCCAACCAGTGGCACTTCGCCTTTGCAATAACCAAAGACCCTTTTTGTCTGTCTATGTTTAATACCACTTAACAATGCTGCTCTATTCTCATGGACTCTGCTAACCATCCTCCTCCCAGAGCTGGACTCATGGGAGGGCAGGAAGACAGATGTGTGGTGCAGGAGGATTCATCAGAAGCAGCCAGACAGTATCTAGGGGCATGGTCAGACCTTACTCCAGGTAGTAATAAGTCTCTCATCCATGACCTATCTGGAATTACCCACTGGGAAACATGTACTCACAGACAAAAAGGGATACCTGAGCTAGGCCTAGCGACAAGTATGTATAACACAAATACTGCATTAGTTTTCTCTCAGTTGGATTTCTGTGAGCAGTGGCTTTGCAGCTGGAAATAGAGCTTATAATTAATTGATTTGGAACTGCCTGTTTCATTATTATGGGTGTGAGGCAGATGTCCTTTATAATAAGACTATACAAGAGTGATTTGTCTCAGGAGATGAAAGCTTTAAGGCCATACTTGTCACTCCAGGGCCCCTTCCACTCCCCATGTCCCCATGGATTCCAGATTCTGATGATGTGTTCCCAGCCATTCTTGTAGTGTATCTGTAAAGAGGAAAGAAAAACAAACTCAGTCACAATTTTTCACTATCACGATTTTCAGTGAAGTGATAGGTAATAAAATGCATCTTCTATAATTTGGGGGCCTGGTTTAACTGCAGCTAAAAGTCAGTGTCTTTTGCTGCTTGTAGAGGAATGATGCATGGAAAGTCCTTGGTTTCCCAAGGACAGTGAATAGCAGTGGGCTGACACAGACAGAAGTGGCAGCATTCCTGCAACACTGGATGAATGCAACACCTCTAGTGTCTAGTTCTGCACATCTAGTGTCTAGTTCTGCACATCTGAGGCTGCTGCAAAGGCAGAGACTTTGGGGAAGTAGACCAGCAGACTGCCTGGTGCAAATGTTGACAATCAATATGGACAGATGATAATAAAGAGAATCTGTGTCTCTGCATCTACAGTATTGCAGTTTCCAACAGCTGGAGATTCTGGCGCTTTTCTCCTCTTGTTGTCAGTGGTTTAAGCCAGAAACACACCTTAAGCACACAGGCAGTATTGGAAACAGATGTCATAGCAACTCTCTTCCAGATGCAAATGTTCAACTTCCAGGTCAGCCTCTAAACATTTTCCTGCAGGACACTCCACTGGACACCTTGGCACTCCTATAAGGTGGGGCAAAGACTGTTTCTCCTTTCTGCACAGATCATGAGTAGCAGGAACCTAAAACAGCCTGCTCCTTTCTCCAACAGGATTCGGGATCCTTCCACCCCCTGATTTGGGGTGAGCTAGAACCTTCTCATTAGGAAAAATTATACAGTCCTGATATCCTCACTCTTCCCATTGTGCCAGAAACCCTCCATCTCCTGAAATCTGAACTACATACTTTTAGAAATCTCTCCTAAAGGGAGGGATTAATGACCCTGAATGGAACAGCAGTGGGACTGCCTTCCACATCCCAGTGGTGGACCACCAATATGAGACCACCAGGCAGGAACAAGTTTGCAATCTTACCTTCACTGCTCCTGTGACAGTGTAGGCATGACCCTGTACAATTCCATTCCTCAGTTCTGTGTTCCTCAGCTGCAAAAGGGTGAAAATACAGTTATTAGCTCTCTGCCACACTCCCAGAACTCACATTTGGCGTGGCAGAAAAAGAGCTTTGGTTTTGACTACAGCAGTATCTCAGATGTACTGGCTCCAGAGATAAGTGACTGTTCCCACTGTACCTATAAGCAATCCAGTAAATTTAGCAGAAGTACAAGTCTTCCCACATTTGCAAATTCTTTAATCCTAAGAGATAGTGCAACTGCAAGATGAGCTGAACTGGGCTTCTGGGAAAATTAGGGATCCAAAATTTCACTGCCACCTACAGCCCAGGATCAGCCACCTGACTTGAGGAGCTAGTCCTTGACTAGTTTGCAATAAGCAATCTTTCTGTCCTGATAAATCAGTCCATACAGAAGCAATGGTACATGCTTTGCAGTCTTCCCTGACATGCTGTATAACCCCGTGACACTCTTCTAGTGAGATACTTACTGAATATTATGAAGTCTTTTGCAACTTCTCAGAATTAATATCAGCACCCTGCAAATCACAGTGTGATAATAGCATACTCTCACAGAAGACAGGCACATTTTGGCCTTGCTAGACTCAATCACAAAGCTTTGAGGCCCAAATCAGCCCTGCTGCAAGAGGACATTACTATATCACAGTGGATTTAACCAGGAGAGAAGCCACACAGCCCAGAGAGGGCTGTGTGATTAATCTTATCAAGGCCAAAATAGGAGGAAGGCCCTTCAGAGATGGCTATGTGGCTTTCCTCTATCCACATCTCTCATCCACGTTCAATCTATCTAGCCAGAAGCCTTTACATTTGATACTGCATAACCATATCTACTTTCTGTTACCAATATCCAGGCATCCATGAGCTGTCACTATTGCTCAGAGTGATTGGGGACTTCCTTCTTCACTCAAAAGAGTACCCTTAATGCAAACATAGTAAACCAAGAAAGGTGTGCTCCTGGCCTTGCGACTCACCTGTCCTGAGGTGCTACACCCCATCATACACTGAGATTTGCCAGCAGCTTTCAGTATCTCCTCCAGATCAGGAGGGGGTTTCTTTAATGAAAACTGAAGTTGGACTCCACCTGTGAAGTCCACTAAAGCATCAGAAATGTAGCCTCCATGCAAGTTCTGGTAGGAGCCCCGCAATCTGAAAACAAAAAAGTTAGCAGTCCTTACATCATGTTTTAATAAACAACGCACAGTTACGGCTTCCAAAATGGACATGTGCATTGGTGCAGTGATCGTGGTGGAGACAGAGACATTAGGATCAGGTAATGAATGGAGACATTGAGGCCAGGGAATTAAAGGAAGCATGACTGAAATAGATGCCCAGATAAAACACATGCCCTGTAGGATGAATGAGGCAGAGGGACTTCTTCCTATGCATTCACCCACATCTGAAGCAGCTGTCTACAGTCATTACGGGTAGTGGGAAATAATAAGGTGTGTCTCATGCTGATAGAGGCATTTTAGGGAGATGAGCTGAATCTCATCCTGAAGTATCCTGTTTCTCTCTTCTAAACTAGAAAAGATCCAAGCACGACTGGTTTATTTCTATGTTTCAGCTAAGTGGAGGTGAACTGTTAGTTTCTACATAATGCTTTGTCATGGCTCTTTGCAAAACTGACCAGTATTCCATTTGCATGGTATTAGCATATATTAACAATGCAAGATAGAAAAAAAGTTTTCAGTACTGTTCCCAAATCATTCTGCTGGAGTGCAATAATAGGGCAATAATTAAATATTGCCAACAGAGTCCTTGTGTTTTTATCATGTGCTTTTTATTGAGATAACAAATAAGATGAAACATGCTATACTTTGAGCAAGTAGATCATGCTGTTAAACCCCACTATGCACACTGTATTTAATGCACGTAATCAAATTAAGTCTGTGGCTAATTGTATTTTGAAGAGTTGTCCTTGTCCTACATGGATGAAAATAATTTGTCATGGGCACTAGGGAAAAGTAGGAATCTCATAAACGGCATTTCTTGCAAATTTGATTTAATAGAGGTTTGTTTTGTTTTGTAATTAAAATCTTATGCAGCAAACTGATGCTGAGTCCCGAGTCAACTTTCCTGAGATTTCTTAGGGCAAAAAGCATCCTATTTGTGAGTCACTCAAATGCTGCTTTAGCATTTACTCTTCTTGACCAAGTCTGCCAAAATAATTAGGCCTTTTCTTCAGCTCCTCTTTACTGTATCACACGTTACA
Organism: Aythya marila; assembly: GCF_965140915.1. Taxonomy (NCBI): domain Eukaryota; kingdom Metazoa; phylum Chordata; class Aves; order Anseriformes; family Anatidae; genus Aythya; species Aythya marila. The sequence continues at coordinate 17,376,254 of NC_139044.1, forward strand.
GCAGCTTGATGTAGGTCATGTCTGCCAAGTCCCAGCCCTTCATACTACATCTAGCATGGGAATTTCTATTTAGCATACTTAATAATGGGTAGTGTTACAGATGCTAAGGGATGACATTCTGATTCCTTCACTCCTCAGAGGATTTTTTTTAATCATTATGTCTTTATTAACTGTTATTAACCTTGTGTTACCCTGAGGACCTCAGCCAATCAGAGACTCATAGGAGTGCATGTGCCGGGGATGCTCTTCAGTCATGCTTCCTCTTGTTGCCTGCTTCTAATATCTGCATGGTCTCTTAGTGACTGCAAACAGAGGTAATCCCTGCTCAGAGTCTGCAGTTTTAAACAGTGGAAAATATAGAAGGGAAAACAGAGGCAGAGAAATTTGCTTGAAGCAAGGAGGAGAAGCCCAGCCCCTGTTGTGTCACCAGCTATTACCCTCTTCATTTTACTTCCCAGGCATTAATATCCCAGAGTGCAAAGGGTTCATTTAGGTCCTCAGCCTGAGACGTACATCTCCAGGTTATATTGGCCCTGTGTTTGCACGCAGCCACAGTTCCTTACATAAGTACAGCGCAACACATACAAGTGTAAGCCTGTGTGATTTGTGTATATCAGAGAGTGAAACCAACCATATAAAGCAATTGGCAAGGGGTGGAAAAATAGACCATCTATATTTACTTGGCATATGCTTTTTCCAGCAAGGATGGCCAGAATTCGTTTGATGTTCGAGGGTGTACAGACAGGTAGCTCCCATTTAGGAAAGGCAGACGGTCATCTATCACCACATCCATCCACTCTCCAAATTGCCAGAACTAAAAAAAAAAAAAAAAAAAAAAAAAAAGAAAGAGAGAGAACAAAAAGTGAAAGAGAGAAAAGAACAACAGCCTCCTGAAGCAGCACAGGAATTAATCTAAAGCATGGGTATCTGCAAGTCCTCTCCTGAACTTCTGAAGGCTAACAGTCTAAGTTGTTAAACAAGTTATCAAGTGGCTGCATTTCCTCGTGGCAGTCATTTGGGAATATAACAGTCCTGCAATCAGTGGGAGGAAAGAGTATGGGAAATGTGCTAATATTGTTGGGTGATAGCAAACATTTCAGAGGATGAAGAACAATCACACCTCAGCTGCATTTGGATTTCCCCTGCCTCTATCAAGATTCAGTCTCTAGATTTTCTAGAACCTTTCTCTGTGTTTCGATTAAGACTGTTATATGTGTTATCATGGAAAGGGACAGTGTAGTGACTAAAGACTGCTTTGAGGTGTTATCCATCTCCTTGATAGAAGAGGAGGATGCAGGCAGTCTCTCCACCATGTGGACAAAGCAGGTGTTCCCCCATGCTGATCCAGCTGATGGAACCTTTTAATGGAGAAGACATGGAAGAAGATCCATGGGGATGACCTCAAGGAGCCATTTCCAGAATCATTAGCAGATTAATGTAGCTTAGCACGATTCTCAATCATAAGAAGCCAAGCTCTTACCTGCAATAATGCAAAGGACTCCAGTGGGAGTGGGAGTAAGCTAGCAATAGATTTAGTCTACCATGATTTTATTTTATCAGCTTTGGTCAGTGAAAAACCTCAAAATGAGCTGCTCTGTTAGAAAAGCACAAGACCAGATCTGGTCAGATTCCCCGTGTTTTAAGTTGATGCATTCTGCTATAATCCCCTGTAGTTCCTAAGAAACATTTCTGTTTTTTTCCCCAGACTGATCTGCTCCTTGCCCACTTCTCACTCATACATAACACACCCTACCTCAGAGGCATCAGAGTTTCTGTGGCAGAGAAAGTGATTCCTGCATAAACACAAGTGTAACTTAATTCTTGGTGAAATGATGTCACTGTAATTATTCCCTAGACAAAAAACATCACTCATCTTAACTGCTGCTGATAAAGTGCCTAACACCCTTAACTCCTGCTGCTGAGTGTTGTGTAGGAAGCATGGAGTAGCCCTTTGTAATGCTGAGAGGTAATGTTCTCCAGATCCAGAAAGGAAAAAATTATAAGCTATAATTTTTATATTTGTATACAGTATGTCTTGTTTGAGATTCTTCTGAGGACTGGTAGCTTAGCCTGTGGATGGCAGTAAAATATCTTTGATGGAATAATTGAAAGACATTGCCGAGAAGGCATTTCCATTCCGAGTAGATTCCTCAAGGGTTTACTGCTTGAGGAAATCCAGAAACAGTGACATTGATTTGAAGGTGTGATGACATTTTCAAATATTGTAAAGTATTTATATTGCTTAAGAGTTAAGGATTGCTCACAACTTATCTTTTCAAAGCTCTCATGAAAGAAAATCTATCTTGTATCCTTTTAATGTGTTTTAAGCAGTCTGGTGTCCCTTCAGCTGGTTTGTCTCTTATAAAAGCACCCCTGCTTGCTAGAAATGGGTCAAGACAGAAATATCTGGCATTCTGAAGGGCAAAGGAACAGAGCAAAATTTAGACTGCCTGCAAGATAATCCTCCTGGTGCTGCTCCATGAGAGCTCCAGGGGGTCAAAGAAGTGCCAGTGCCAGAGCTCTCTGCGTATAACAGATTGTGAAAAAAGGGTGATGATGAATGGCCAAGGAATATCCTGATTCTCTCTACCTCCAGTTTAGCTTCTGGAGGCAAGTGCTTTTAATCCTGTGAGATACTTGGCTGATTCAGATACAAGAAACCAGGGCCTGACTGCCAGTATCCCAGTCACTCACACAGGAGATTCAGAGAATTTCAGGAGTTGGTAGACAGTGAAATTTACTAGAGAGCTTGCTCCTCTCTCTGAATTAAATCTCCATTCATCTCATCTGTTTCCCAGGATTTGTAATTTCAAGTAAATACCACCAGCTAAAAGGGCAAACTGAAGTATATTGGAAAATAGAAAATGTCAAAATAGATAAAAACCACAGGTGCATTGACAGTCACAATAAAAAGTCGAAATCAAAGCAGACTTCAGAATGTCTTTCAAAACATGTATGTGCACAGATCTGTTCAAACAGCTGGTAGCTGTAGCTCTGGAGTTGGGCATAAGTCATAACTTTCAGAAAAGGGCTTCAAATCCCCTGAAGTTTGATAGTACCACCTGGAGCATGAGAACCCATTAGAAAACTTGGGGTTTTCTGAAAAAAACCTGAATTGGCTCTCAGCACTGAAAAACCAAAGCATACAAAGATGTCGAGATCTGGGACTGCAGTTTTGACCCCTATGTAATCCAACCAGCCAAACGCCAGCAGTACCAATACAACAGAGAATACATACCCGGAAATGGAATATCCCAGCATAATCACTCTGGAATCCTTGGTCCTTTGGTAAAATATTTTCCAAAAATCGCTTCTGCATTGTCAGGGAGCCCAGGGCAGCCAGCACCCAGCAGTCACCTTAAGGGAGAGAAGAATCCAGTACATTCAGCCAGTTATTTACAGTTGTGGATCACAATTAACTCCTTAGAAGAGCACACTTCAACATCTAAACATCCAAGAAACAGCTTGCTAAAAGAAAACAGCAATCTTCTGTCTTCCTTCTCTGCTCCCAAAAACATTGAAACACCAACCAACATTCACCAGAAATGAACCCTGATGCAACTCTAGCCATCCTTTGCTACCTCTATAATCAACTTTTGTGGTCGAGACCTGCAGTCTGGAAAGTGGTTTAGGAAATCTTCAAGTCTATCAGTTGGGGTGAGAAATGGGAAGACATTTATTTCAGTCTCGGAGCAGAGCTACTCACAAACACAAATATGATTATGAGCTGGGAGAAAAAGACGGAACTGACAATGAGCTGCAGACACTTATCTTAGTGTCATAGAAGATGGAGAGAAATATCAATAGAAAAAAAAAAAAAAAAAAAAAGAACAACAACCACTGAGAATGACCATGTGGAGACATTAGGATGAAAAGAAAATGCAGTCCTACACGTGTTGGAGCTGTGCCTACTTAGTAACTGTGTTTCACCTTTGTACTTGAAGCTTCTGCATGTAACAGCTGCTACATTTGGGAATCCCATTAAATATCTCCAATAAATTGTGTGGGGATTTGTGGGGGTCTGGAGTGACCCACACTAATTATTTGTTTACTGCAGGCACCATGGTCCATGCCTTTCCACCAAGAACTCAGAACATAGCAAAGCAACCACAGGTTATCGGGTTGTGCCAATCTTTTCCTAAACAGGATCATAACCTTACCTATGTGTCCTTGAATAATATCAAATCTGCTAACTCCATCCATGATCAAACAGGGATTTCTTCGAAGTTCCTGGAAGAAAGAAAGTGCTGAGAACAGTGTGGGTACCCAGTCTTTGCCAGCAGCATGTTCCCTTGCAGAGCCCCTCATTGGATTTTCATGTGAGCTTCTCTGATGCTACCAACACCTTTCAGAGGGCTCTGGCCTCAGCTGCCAAACCATGCAGTTTCTTGGGGGACAGTTACACAGAGCTTTCCAGGCAGACTGGAGCAGGGACTGTACTTCAGCTCAGCATTGGATCTGTGCAAGTTTTATGCTCTGAGCTTTTCCACACAAGACTCATACAGATCTGCTGGGGCTGATTTTCATCACTTTTAGTGAGGAAGAGTGCTTAATCTCGAGCTGCAAAATCCCACAGACCTGGACAATTTATTTTTAATTCAGGGAGAATTTTCTTTGCATTCTTTGAGAGTCTTGTTTGGTCAGTGAAGGAGGAAACATTTCAGAGTTTGGTCTTGTGCACAGAAGTGTAAACCATCCTCCCATCTGCCTCTGCTATTAGTCTGGGATGTCTGAGTGCTTGGGTAGGATGTTCCTGAGCATCCCCCGTGATTACCCTTGGCACACTCCCAGTGAATAAGGCTCTGTTTTGAAAGAGCATTCAGCCTTAAATAAGAGAGTCACTGCACACCAAAGAAAATTAAGAGATAAGAGGAAAAAAAAAGCCTCTCACTGAGAAAATTAATACAGCAGCTCTTCCTTAAGCAGGCCCTGGCATTTCTTCTGCCCAATCAATTTGACATGCTGCACAAACATGAGACCAGCACAAAACAGGACTCACATGTTTGCATGAGATCAGCATCAGCAAATGCTGTCAGTTTTCTGAAATGGCTTCACGGTGATCAAACCCTTCAAGAAATTTCCCCATCTGGAGAGAGTTCTACACAGTATTGTCTCTCCAGGCTGGCAGATGGATCATGCTCCCACTGCCTTGGTGACACCAGGGAAAATGGTCTGGGTAAGTGTCTTTCTTGATAGAATGGGGACATGCTGCTGTCACGCAGCCATCCACGCTTAGTTGAGGAGTTTGGGGATTTCCAAAAAGTGATTTATTTTGAATATTGTGCACTACTCTGGGTTCCATAATATAAAAAGACTGTTAAGGTCTTTGAAAGTGTCCAGAGGAGGGCAACAAAGCCAGGTAAAGGGCTGGAAGTTATGTCCTATGAGGAGTGGCTGAGAACACTTAGGTTGTCTAGTTTGTAGAAAAGAAGGCTGAGAGGCAACCTCATTGCTCTCTCCCAATTCCTGAGGAGAGGACACGGAGACAGAGGCACCAATCTCTTCTCCCTGCTAACAGGATGTGCGGGAACAGCACAAAGCTGCACCAGGGGACATTCAGAATGGATATAACAAAAAATTTCTTTATCATGCAGGTGGTCAAACAGTGGAACAGGTGTTCTAGTGAGGTGGCTGATGCCCCATGTCTCAGTTTTCGAGTGGCATTTGGACAATACCCTCAGTAATATGCTTTAACTTTTGGTTAGCCCTAAGGTCATTAAGCTAGAAGATCTTTGTAGGTCTCTTCTGAATGAACTACCCTACCCTATCCTGTCCTGTCCTATCCATGACAGGAACAGCATTTGGAAATCTGGGCATACTTAACTGGAAAGAAAGGGAGGAGAGGTAGTTTCCAAATTTCTTTTTTTCTTTTTTTCCTTCCAAGAAAATGCAGCAGTTATAAAGCACCAGAAACTGTTGCCTGTTATCGCAAAACCTAGCTATGTGCCTAGCTACTATGCCCATAGATGGGCAGCCTTTGAAATTCACTAGCACTCAAATTGCATGAAAAATACAGAAACTACATATTTATAACTGTCCAGAAATATTGCTCTGTTTCTCTGAAAAAAATATAATGAGGCCTTGTAGCGTTTTCCCCAAGACTCTTCCACTTTAGTGCTGTGTGATTTGGTATGCTATTTGTAGAGAAGAATTTTGTATAGAACATGCTTAGCACAAGTAGCTAACATTGCTGAAGTCTAAGGCCATAGGCTATTGAATTTTTACCCAGTTACAAGAAAGGCCACAGAGCCCACTTGAACTGGAAGATAAGAAGGTAAAGAAGACTATATTGACAGACTCTGCAACCATCAGCAGATCCTACAGCCCCGAAAATAGGAGAGAACAGCTCGTCTAGAGACAATGAAGGGAACCAATCTAGAGAAGAAAGACCTCCAACCCTGATATTACTATTGGTCCTGTCTATTGAGTGAGGGGTTGGGAATGTACAGTGTAAAGGCATAATTGCATAGGGATTTCTTTGTTCGGGGACTCTTGAACAGCTTGAGCTGTTGCTGTAACTTTAACTCTGCAGAAGTGGTGTTTTTTTGTTGTTGTTTGTTTTGTTTTTTGCTTATTACCATTGCATAAACCTAGAACTGAACCCTGTTATTGTGATTGACTCTTGCATGATTTCCATAACATTAGCTTGAGGGGGAAAAAGAGTGATCTCAAAGAGGCACGTGTTCTCTTCTCATAATATCTACTAGTCCAGCAATGAGGGCAACCATATGGGCTATAAATCAACTGCTCTGTCTGATCTCATTCCCCAGGAGAAACCTATCATCACTTGTTTTCCCTGGCCCAGTGAAGATTTCATTACATATTGCAGCACTACAGGCTTGGGGCAGAGTGGCTGGAAAGCTGTGCAAAGGAAAAGGATCTGGGGTTGTTGGTTGATGCTCGCCTGAACATGAGCTGACAGTGTGCCCAGGTGGCCAAGAAGGCCAACGGCATCCTGGCTGTGTCAGGAATAGTGTAGCCAGCAGGAGCAGGGAGGTGATCGTCCCCTGTACTCAGCTCTGGTGAGGCCGCACCTCGAGTGCTGTGTTCAGCTTTGGGCCCCTCACTACAAGAAGGACGTCGAGGCCCTGGAGCATGTCCAGAGAAGGGCTACAAAGCTGGTGATGATCCGTGTAGATGTAGGGCACATGCAGATATATGCAAAGGACTCAGTCTTACATTTCTGTGGAAAATTGAAAGCCTGGGGTTGGATTTACTGGGTAGTGTAAGCCAGTCTGATTGCAGGCTGCTATGCAGTATGGTGGTCTGGCCATGGACACATTTCCACCAGACTTTCCTCTGATCCAGCATAATGAATCTGAGGATTAAGAGGGAGAGGATGACTCTTTGCAGAACTGCCGCCCTATCAGATCAAGATCCCTTAACCCAGCAACAAATTCCCAATCCTGCTTTTGTTCCCACCAGCTCCTGCCACAGTACCACATCTTTCCCTTGCGCTGCTTCCCCTGCCCCAGCCCCAGCTTCCTGACACATCCTCACCTCACTGGCCAGGGTGTTCCCTCTTTAACAGCACGACAATTAAGAAAAATAAAAGAACCTGTTTATCAGGGAGGAGGACAAGGAGTAATGGCTTTAAATGAAAAGAGGGTAGATTTAGATTAGATATAAAGAAATTCCTTACTATGAGGGAGGTGAGGCACTGGAACAGGTTGCCCAGAGACACTGTGGATGATAGGTTTTTCATTTCTTCCCTGTGCCATTTGGGCTAAATTTTTAGATTAACTCCAAATTGACATCTGTTTTTTGTTGTTGTTTTATTTTTTCTTTTTTTCCCCTGAATAAAAGCTCTTGTTTTCACCCCTCCAGCTACAGACACGCCAAAACTGATGCAGTAGGAACTCCAGCTCAGCTTAGCTGTGTGGAAAGATCCTAACCCCAACACAATTTTTTATATGTCCCATTTTGGTTTTGTCAGTTTCTGTTCTCAAATTTTCTTAACATTGAAGTTATTTCCTGGAAGTCTCTGGGAATTAAATGAAATGCCGATAAACAAAGCATCATCAAAATCGTGCAGTATCATGATAAGTGCACTATTCCTGGAAGAGGATTATATTTGCTCTGCAAAGGGCAGAAGAGAGGTAAAAATGTGACCAAGCCCTTTTGCAAAGTGACTGGATCAAATAACAAATCACTTTGATAATTTAAAGAATTTAAGTAGTGAATCCAAGCAAACAAGCATTAGCTCAGACTATATGACTTTCCCCAATATTTTTTAGATTTTTTAATTGCAGTAGCACAGTTCCCTGAGTCTTTGCTAAAGGAACAAGGTATGACTCTTGCTGAAGTCCTTGTAAAAGACACTGTTCTTCCCTTCTCCTCACACCAGATATATAAGACATACTGAGAAGTCTGTGCCCTGATGCTATGAAGAGATTGTAACGATGCAGAGGAAACTCACATTGACTACTTCAGAAGTGCATGACCACCATATACATTACCACCAGATATGAAGACTCAAAACTCTGAACATAATCGGCAATTCTCTTGGCAATGCACAAGGTAAAATAGATGGAACGTGTTGCTCAACTGCTATATTGTATCTGGAACAACAACAGCGCATGTAATTGCTATCTGAAATTAAATGCACTTAAATAACAAGATCCTATACGACTCCAAAGATGGAAGCTAAGAGATTAATAGGCTGAAGGTGCCATTTTTGTCACAGGTACATTCCCAGACACTTTTTTTTTTTCCTGTTAGAAGGAGCCAATGGTAGAGGGTGAGAAAAATAGATGTGTGTTAAATTGGCCATGCTCTATAGGCAGGATGCAACTACACTAACAATCTGGGACACATATTCTGGTATGTCAAAGTTCCTTGGGGAAATTACAGGTATCTTTTTGCCTATCCGTTTAGGTAGTTTAAATACCTTGGATCATATTTCCTTACAGCTACCATCTCAGTAACTTAAGAGCAAAGAGGGTATGGACATTTATGTATGTGCAGACGGTGTCTAACTGACACAATTCTGCAATTTTAAAATTTAAAATTATGCACTTTTATTCTTAACACTGTAGCTTTCCCCCTTCTTCCCTGGGGAACAGCTCCTTGTGCTTGCCTCCCAGGACACACCAAGCTGAAACAGAATTTAATTTACTTCTTTACTCTTGACTGGAGGCATCTGCAGCTCTGTCAATGAAAAGAAACCTATTTAGCAATTCTGCCACTGCTCCATTTTGCTGGCAGTTGGATGCTGGTCTGTGATGTCACTGTGATGCAGCATAGGCACCATGGTGACATTGGGGAAACTTCCACCACACTCCTTAGGCCACGGGTGGGTGCAGCTGCACTGCATCCCCCGGTTGGGCAGGACAGAGCCCAGTTGGTTGAGGAAATGGCTACGGACAAAAATTTCTGTCCAACTAGAAAAACAATTTCAATGGAGCCATCTTCAATGGAAACATCAAATGTTTCTGTTCAGAACAAGCCCTTTGATTTGGCAGTCTCAGCTTCTCCTCAAATATGTGATAAAAGAGCAGCTCATGATGCTGCCCTGGGAGCTATAAAAGAAGAAAACATGAAAAGTGTACATCTCAATTTTTCTGAGGAAAGCTCTGGCAAAGCCAATGACTTGTCACCCCAATCCTTTCTGAAAAAACTCTGGGAAATTGTTGGAAGTAATCGGTTTCAGTCCCTTTGGTGGGGTGACAATGGGAACTGCATAGTGATTGTGGAAAAACTCTTCAAAATGGAATTGCTGACAAGGAGAGGTCCTCTGCAAACTTTTGAAATCGATAGCATGAAAACTTTCATTCGCCAGCTTCATCTTCATGGATTCTGCAAAATGCAATGGGATTTGACAAGATCTTCCTCATGTGATGAATTTCTAGCTGATAAAGGAGCAGTCTCTGCTTTTAGCAAGGTACGTTAGTCCCCCTACCTATGAAATACCTCTCAGAATGTGTTAGTGGGATTGGTATCCAGCCAGTCCCAACTGAGGTGGCCTAAAGTTGGTGGTATTTGGGTTTCCAAACCAGTTTTTATGCTTTTGAAAATCTTACATTTCTCTGCTACACCCAAATGGCAAAAATGCAAAAGTGGTTATTGCTTAACAGAACCGTGCCATACCATGTTAATCACATGGGGCACATTTAAAATGCCCCCGAGTGTCTTCAGTGTTTGTCTTTTGTGATTCTAATTCTTAGCTATCGTATCTTTTTTTTTTTTTTCCAGTCTTGAAATGGTGGTAACTAACTTTCCTCTTTTGCATTTTGTAGTTACTCTTCTACCATAACCCCTATTTCAAGAGAGACTATCCCCATCTGTTAAGACGATGCAAGCGAAGTAAAGTGTGAGTGTAAAAAAAGCTGAATTTTCACTGGAACTGGCTTTGAAGGAAAGCCACCTGAGAAGAAACTCACTGAAGACATAGTCAGGCCCTGCTTCAACAACGGTCAGTGCAAGGATGAATCCTTAGGCCCCATCCCTTTTTCCACAACACCACAGCCACACCCTGGTTGGCATCCAGGACGCTGCCCTGGGAGCATTCTGCTGAAACTGCTGCTTCTCCATACCACACTGCACCCCACATGATAGTGTTTTTCCACCAGGGCTGGGACCAGATAGCAGTACTGCAGGTGACAGGGTTGGATATCAACACTATACATACTAGAGGAAGTATATATGATAGGTACCAAGTGAATAGAGTGTAGTAGTTCTAGGAATAAACTGTCTGAATAAAAAATATTTTCTGGTTTCTGTTCTGTTTCTAGTTTCCTTTTCTTCAGTTTGACAGCTACTGTTCCTACACCCTAAGTATGGAGGTTGCCTTCAGGGAGACTGTTTTGCTCCAGCTCAGGGGAGACAAAGACTCCAGGCACTAGCACCACACTCAGTAAACTCCAGCAAAACAGCCATGTGTGGCTAACCCAGTTGCTTTACCAGTAGCAATGGATACACAGCATTGCTATTCAGTGCAGTCTGATGATGGAACATCAGGTCCTAGGATAAGAAAGCTGGCTATGTATGTGATTATATGTCCCAAGTTAAACATTCATATGCCAAGTGAAGATGACATCACATCAGCCTGTTAAACCCGAACTGGAAAACAGCAAGCATCCTAGTTACTTTGAAATAACTATTGCTGCATCTATGGCTTGGATTAGAGAAATCAGAGCTCTTTAATAGAATTTGGGAGCTTTTCAGGTTTGCATAGTCATCTAGAAACAGACAAAAGTGGGAACTCTAGCTTTAGTAAGGTTCACAGGCAAAAAAAAAAAAAAAAAAAAAAAAATCTTCCTAAATAATGTATCTAATGAAGTCATTAATGTTACAAATGCTAATGCAGAGAGGCAGATCTCTCTTTTACTGAGCCAGATATTGCATATTTCTAGCCTTGTAACATGGTCTCCATTAGAAGACTAGAAAACCCCTTCAAAAACAGACTGGAAGGACAATCTTGCAATTAGCATGGTGGCAGAGTGCATGGCATGTCAGATCTGCTCCTAGTACCTCTAGGTCTATGGGACAGATCCAGAGGCAGTGAATGTCCAAGATGCCTTCGCAGCAACATCCCTCTGAGAGATGGGTTTAGGCAGATGTGAGGGAAAGAAAATGCAAAGAAGGCTAGGTGAGAGTTTAGAAGACTGAATATATATATGTATGCTTGCCTTGTCCAGGGGAGAACTGTAGCCAGAAATTGGCCCTGTAACTCTAGAGAACTGGCTGGCCCAAGATCTGACAGGCCAGTGGGCTGGCTGCCTCCTGTGGAAGTGTATCCTCACAGCCAACAAAAACCTGCACAGAGGTGTTGGCCATGGGTGAAGCCACATGATCCTGTAATGGTGGAATGTCAGAATCCACACATTTAACAGAGCAAGAAAGAAATCTCAACTTAACTGACTTAGGTCACTACTCAGTTAAAAGCAATTAAAATTGAGGAAGCTATTTGTTTCCAGAAGAGAGGCAAGTCCAGGAATTGAAGGGTCAGCTAGAGATGACAGAAGAACCTCAGCAGAAGAGTTGCTCTGCTACCACCCACATGCTCTGGGCATGAATGGAACTTACGATCTCTTCCATGGGCTGCCTGCAAACTTCCATGTTTGTTCAGGTGTTTTACAGTGTCCTTCTCCTTGCTGCCCTGCCCTGCAAAGGGCAATTCACACTGGACATACAGAGGAAGATGCTGTAAAGAGGTTATCTTCCCTCCACACATCCCACACCAAGGTCCCCTTATTTCAGTGTTGTGCTTCTAGTACTTCCCTGCTTAGCAGAGACCTCTTCCCCTCACAGTGAAGGTTTCTACCCAGTGGCCACCAGCACTCCCATTCAGCAGCAGTGCTGTGAAACAACCTGGCTAGCATAACTCACAGTTGGCCTCCTCCACTCTATTTGCTGCAGCTGGTCCTCTGGGAGCAGGCTGGCACCGATGGAGCTGATGTGAGCAGGGAAGGTGTCATCCTCAAACAGCCGGCCTTGGCTCAGACACAAGGCTCGCAGGTGGCTGAAGTCTTGATTATTAAATCTTTTCAGGTTCTGGAGGCTTCCTGTTGTCCCGGCTGTTTGCCAGCCTTCCTCCGACCTCAGAGCAGAGCTGGGATTGAGCATTGTGGACCCTTCCTGCAAAGGAGAAGAGACACAGATGACCATTAATTGCCCAGTACAAAGTGGGGAGCATGTGGGAAAGCAAACCCTCGCCCAAGAGGATGCTGGAGTACACAAAGCTGAGGGCAGTCACAGTGACAAAATCCTTATTAGCTGGAAATGCCTGGGGAAAGAGGAGTCGTTAAATCCCAACTGGTTTATCTCAAATCAGTTCTGTCATCGCTATAGATTTGATTTTGAGTCTTCCCTGAGGACAGAAAGGACAAAACTCTTACTGAGATGCTGTGTTAGTGATGAGGTATATCTGCAACTCAAGCAAGCACAAGCTGCAGGATGGAGCAGGAGCTTCAGACTCCTTCAAGGAGGAGGTGTGAGCAGGGAGTTTGGTCAGAAGTGCCCAGGACTCTTCTGGCCATGGATCGTGTCTGGGCCCAGGGCATCTTTTGAGTTATTTTATTTCATTTCAGCAGGAGTGCCTGATGGTCACTCCTTGTGAGAGACCTAAATAAGGCAGACACTTCCCTTTCCTCGGGATCTGTTCCAACCACCCCAGACAGATTGGTGGGATGGCTTTCTACCAGCTTCCACAGATACTTCATCAGACTCCCTAAAGCTACAATGCTGAGACAGGACTGAGCTGCAACATCCAGACCTTAATCCCACCTGCACTACACGCTCACAAAGTTGTGCTCCAAGGTCTGGGGTTAGTGGAATCGATAGGTCACAAGGAGTGACCTCTTGCGTTTAAAGCTGTGACTTAGAGTGTCTGAACTGAACTGCGGGTTCCTATTTAAACTGGGGAGTCATTGCATGGCATCCATTGATAATCCAGTCTGAAGCATGTTTAGATCCCTCCTTGTTAAGTGTGTACATTTAAGGTACATTTCATTTAGGAAGAATGAACATTTCACATATACAGTGAATCTCCAGACCAGCCAGACTTGCTATTATATCTGCTAGCACAGCTACAAAAGAAGCCAAGAGATAGCAACTCCACTGGGGACTCCTGCTATCCACGACCTGCTTGTGCTCCACAGGGAGGTAACACATCTTCCTCAGAGACCCTGGACTGCAGAATGGGAGGGCTTTGGGGAGAGAGGCTTAGGAAGGTAGAAAGCTTGCACATTTGGAGGGGCAGCAGCACTGGAGCTTTAAAAGAGCAATTTTCTCTGTCTAACCAGCACAGAGGTTTTCAGGTGCACTCCCCAGAGCCACACAGATGTACAGAGACACACACGTGCACCAGCTCCTGGGGAGCTTCCTTCAGTTAAAGAGCTCTGCTACGGGTTTCAGAGCAGTAGTAGAGAGTTTGTTCACCCTGTGTCACAGAGGACATTTTTACACAGATCTGATGTATCAGCAATTTAAGATTTATTAATTCCTTTACAGTAAATCACAAATTAGATTGCATAATTTTGTCTTCAGTAGCACTTAAACATCAGTTAATCATTACCCTATTTAACAGAATAATTCAGTAGTGTTTGCTACAATCGAAACAGTGACTTTAAAGTTAAAGATTCATAAATGGCAAGGTTCACATGCAAGACTTATGGCAAGGTATTAGCAGTTTCTGTACAGCGAGCAATTGGGGATTTCTGTACAGCAAGGGATTAGGGATTTCTGTACAACAAGGTATTGGGGATTTCTGAAAACTCAGTTGTGCACTCAAGAACTTTTCTTCTCTTGGTGAATTACTCAGCCTCCTCTGTGTCAGTGTACTCAGTAGAAGATCATTGAATCTTAAGAAGCCAGGCCTCTAGTGAATGATTCTCTTTTGTCTGTGTTGGCTTATACAGTGGATGATTATTGAGCCTCGTGTAGTCTTGCCCTGAGAAGAGACCCACCTCAGGAACAGAGTCTAGGTCACGGTCTGCTGTGGTCCTGGACGGCTCAAAGGGGCTCTTTGGATCACAAAATGATTGGCTTTAGTTGGTATTTTTCCACCCTGGCCACAATTCAGGTTAGGTAATTCTGGTGTTTTCTACCAACTGTAGAACTCCACTACTTCCAAGATTGTTCAGTTCTGGTACCTTCTGGGTCAGGCTACAGTCCAGGTTTTCACCCTTCTCCTCCAGGTACTGACATCACAAAACCAAAAAAGCAACTGTCATGAGACTTTCATCCCTTTTCTTCTGTAAAGAGAAGCCCCTGTTAAAGGCCTGTGTTAGCAGACTTTTAATATTGAGGAAGATCACTGCAGCCACCTTCTCCAACTTCTTGCATGACAGAAGCCACTGCACTTGATCCAGCAGTCCCTGCCACTAGCTCCTGGCTTACACTTAAGAGGTACCATCTCATCAATTAGCAATGGAAAATTCACAACATGCCCCGGGCAAACCACTCGCCTATTTCATTCACTTTCTGTGCAAATTGCTAGCCTGAGGTTGCTTGGTTTCATTTTCAAGCCACTGCATGCCATTGCTTTTTATTTTTTTTTATCTAGTAAAAAAACAAAACAAAACAAACAAACAAACAAACAAAAAAAAACATATATATATATATATATATACACACATATATATATAAAAGGGCTCTTTCCTACCAAAAAAACATCTGTGGATCTGATATGTTGCTGGTCTGGTACAAAGGGAACAGGAGTCTCCAGTAAGAGCTAAGCCTCAGATTTCTGTTGCGAACACAGAGCAGCCACAATGAAGTCATGATACAGGCCCCTTGCCACACGCATAGTGTTATCACCCTCCTTGGCCCTTCAAGTCACTTGGCTTTCTGGCACTGTAACAACAGCCTAGAAGAACAAGGAGTTTTTGCATTTCTTTGTCTTAATTAAAAGCCCCACCAAAAAATAAGGTGGAATTCAGAAATCACACTCCACCAACAAGATGAGAGCATGTTCCCCTTGGGCTTGCACTTTTTTTTGACACATTGGAAATAAATCTCATGTAATGTACCATAACACAACAAAAGGATGGCTTCTTCTTAACAAATATTCATTTGAAACTGTGCTCAGGCCCCATGCATGCTAAAATATATTTCTTGCAGCAGTGTTCCAGCAAAACTGATTGCTAATTCTGAAACCCAAATTAAACTTAACAGAGCTTGAAGGCTCGGGCTGACATGTATTCCCTCTCTTCTGACAGACAACAAGAGCTTTTAGTGTGCTCGTGCACGTGTGTGTGCTTAATTACATTGTTTAACATATCCAGAATAATTTAGCAACCAGACTGAAGAAAATAATACACTTAACTACATTTTCCTTCCAGGCGTAACTTCATCAGCTTTGTGTACACATGTGCACAGATAATGGGAGCTCTGTCTCTTGACCGTGCTGTGTGACAGCCGCTAGGGTCATCCACACCCAGCTAGATCCGTGTTCCCTGAGCTCTGCCAGCCTCCTCTTTTGGAGCTCTGAGCCCTGGCCACAGATTGCTTCCACTTGACTTTCACTGGTGCAAGAGCAACGGAGAAGAGCACGACAGTTTTTAAAGCAGAATATTGCCTATCTGGGTGGGGAACATCTTACAGGTGCTGAACTCTGAAGGAGAAAGGGGAAAAATAATGCAACGGGTCTCAGATGGGCTATTCCCTGCCATGAGACATGTGGAAAGAGGGAGGAATTTCAAACAATCAGAGAAACCCATTCAGGCATATTGTAAAACACTGGAGGAAATACAGAGAGAGACTGACTCTCAGCTAGGAAGGAAACTTTGTTCAGAACGGGTTACACATACATTTACTTTGTCCTGAGACCTCCTCCAAAACTTAATACCTCTTTATCTGAATGAAGAAATGAATTGCACCCAGCTTTGCTTCCACTGTTCCTTTTTGGTCCCTCCCTTCCTTCTCAGCAGAAATCCTTCTTGTTACTCGTCCAAGAGCAGTGAATGACAAAGGATGAGGGAGGGAAGTGGAAAAAACACAGAGGGAAGGAGAAAAAGAGATGGGCTGTGACTACTAGAGGGAATAGAAAGGAAGAGGGAGTCTGAGGACTCCCTCAAAGTTGTTGACCCCTGCAGAAACTAACCTGGAAACCCCAAGCACCCACTATTTTATGCATTAAACAAACTTAAAAGCCACTGGCAAAGGGGATGTATCATCTCTCTCCAGCTCTTGGTTACAAAAGATGTCAAGCCACTGCTATAATCGGGTACTCAGTGGTGGCAAATGCTCCTAACAGCTAATTACATTTTGCAAAAAGCTTTTTGTCAGAGTACAGACATCATTTCCTTCAAAGGTTTCTGACATTTCTCACTGTGTAGGAAGTGTAAATAAGCAATTAGAAACGTGTCTACTTCATAGCAGAACTCTCTACCTTCTCCTCTCCTATTTTTTCAAAACATTTCTGATACATGTTGGTTCAGCTGGGTTTCATACTTCAGGAAGAACTGCTGAATTCACAAACACTATGAAGAATCCCTGAAAAGCCAAAAGGCCAACAGCCCTTCTTCCACTGTTCCCTCTCAAACGCTCCAAAACATCAATGTATATTTAACCTCACACACAATATTCAATATATCCTACTGTAATACAAGCTCTTTACCTTTAAGACTCTGTCACTCATGTATTTGGAGCATTGTAAAAACTTTGGGGAGTCAGCTCCAGAATGGTCTTATAGTGAAGGAAAGAGTGAATTTATTAGTTCTCACTGCACTCAGAGAAGAAACAAATGAGAGCATAAAGTTTCTCAGCAGCTCACCCTCAGTGACAGCAAACTGCAGAGACAGAGCAAGGACTTGAACTTGGATGTCCCAAACCAGCTGGCAGATGGTTCTTGTATATGTAGTGTTCAAAAGCCTTGAGCACTCCACAAAAATTAAGACCAAAGACAGGCAAACCTTCTACAGATTGGTTTCCCAGTGGCATCTGATATGACTTTTTGCTCCAACTAGTCTATGAAGTACTCCTTTCTGGCTATTAAGTCATTTTTTTGCATACATAGCATAGGACACTCCCCGTTAACTTGTTTCTTCCTCATGTAACAGCAGCATACAGAAATTAGAGTCCCCCTCCTCTTAGGATCTCCACTCTCACCAGATCCAACTTCTTCCAACTTACCATTTTAATGTTAGGCTCATTGTAGGACAGCATATTCATCTTTTCTTTCCCTACATGTAACATTAAGGGGACTGGTTTATTCTGTCTCCCCAAGACAAATCCCTCTGAGTGTTTCTGTGGTGCTTTTCTAGCATTATTCCTCATATTTTGTCCACTTTATAGTGTAATAAGTAAAACAGCAAAGTGATGTTTTACCTGCAACGCCTCCGGTAGAACTCTCCAGCCAAATCCAAGAGAGCTACAGATAGGCTGGTATTATCTGTGTGATCCTTTATAGGGCAAGCTTCACCCTGCCTTTAGCAAACATAACCAGGTTGAATTGGAGTTCAAGGTCAAAACCAGACAATAGGACTTGGGTGTAACAGTCTTATACCACAGTATCTGTATACACACACACACACTTCCATTAGCCATGCAAGATGAACTCTATACCTCACTGGACAGTTAAGTCTCCCCATGGCTTATTGCGGTTTCAGATGCATTCTTAAGGGAAAACAGGATTTGCTCACACCTCCCACACTTTCACACTACCTGCTGTCCCCCATACACCAGGAAATGCAGAAACGTTATCGGGCACAGGCTGGCAGGATTCACAGAGACATGCTGTCAGAGCTGTGTGCCATTCTTTCTGCAGTAGTAAAAGAAGCATATGCTTCTAAGCCAATACCCATTAGCATTTACACTGGGCTCTTCTTCAAATATCATGTCAGTTTACTCACTTAGGTAGCTTGATTTATTTCCTCCATGACTGCCTGAGGAAGTAAGGGCATCTAAGGAATCTAAGTATATAATTAGAACATCTAGGGGACTGTCCTCCGTTTTGCCAAATTAAAGAATAACTAGCAATTATACGGGAAAGGGGGGGGTATATTTCATTTTGGGGAAGCCAAACTGAGATAGCCTAAAGAGGCCCAAAATCCAGCAGAATGGTGTGCAGCATATTCTCTGGGACATATCGGCTGGCAGCAATCCCATGCCTATTCCTACACCCCATAAACATATTTTTGAAGAAAAGGACTTTGGTGTCCTGGTGGACAGCAAGTTGAACATAAATCAGCAATGGGCCCTTGCAACAAAGAAAGCCAAGAGCACCCTAGGCTGCAAGAGCTGGAGCATAGCCCATGGGTCAAGGGATGGGATCTTCCCCCTCTGCATAGCGCTTTTGCAACCATACCTGAAGTAATATGTCCAGTTTGTGGCTGCTCAATATTAGAGGGACCTTGAAAGCACAGCAAGTCCAGCAGCTGCCCACCGCTCTGTGTAAATTTTCTAGGTAAATTAGAGTAAAACCCGCTCCAGAGAGTAAAACTGGTGCAGTTTCCCTTTGAGAGCTGCTTGCCACAACGGTTACATAAATAAAAGCTGATTGCACCAGAAGCAGGGAGCAAAGATTTTCCCAAATGCTAGTGTCGCTAGCTCATCTCCCAGCAAGCGCGCTGTTAATTGCCTCTTCTCTGGGGAAATGACAGGTATGTTCCCCTCCAGGTACGGTGATTTATTGTCTGGAACTGATGCCTCTGCTTAAATGGTGGATTAACATGATTTAAGAAATACTCATTGCAGAGTTGATTAGAAAGCACCATCAGCAGCCTGGCAGGGGATTTAAGTTGCTGCAGCATGGCACTATTTGGGGCTTGTCAGCTTTGCTGCATACAGCCATGTGATGTGTCCATTTTCACGGTGGTTCCAGAGAAGGAAACACAGAAGGCACAGGGATTTTATGTATAACAATGACCCTTTGGATTATATGCTCTCCTACGTGTGTGTGGAAGCCTGCAGGAAACTATGGGGATTTAACAAAGCACAAAGCTTTGGGAGAGCAGGGCCATTTTTTGTTTGTGTTACCCTGTGATATTTTGGCAGGTGCGACACTGCCCTGACTTCAGGTTTGTTTTTACAGAGCAGGGATAGCAACCCAGCGGAGGGTGGCTGTGCAGCTCAACCTACTCAGAAGCAAAAGTTGTTGAGGGATCACTGGAAACATAAAACCACTTCTACACAGCCAGTTACTTCCCCAAGGCTGCTAAACACACAAATGAAGAAGGCCCTTTATGCTTAGGAGGGGTGGCTGCTCTGCACTTACTCCTCCAGTCTAAGGTGCACTTGCACCAAAGGGCAAGTACCAAGAGGTGCTATTCAACACGTGCTTTCTGTGAAGCTAGCACAGCTTGCAATTCTCAGGTTTCACCACGCAGTTTCATGTATATGGGGATTTAATGAGTTGTTATCCCTTTCCGACCTAGAATAAACTATATAAAATGTGACCTTCTTTTCAAAGAGATTTCACACCGAATATGTTTAACTTCTACCCCGTCATCCAGCTGTGCTGAGGGCAGGCTGCTGTTCTGCATAGCCAGCAGCCACCCTGAAGCCGTTCTGGGTTTTGTCATCTTTCCCAGGGGGAAAAGAACAGCATAATTTTGCCCAACTAATCCTGGAAGCTTCGGCATGAAGAAAAGCAATTCTCCTCACACCACCCACAGGGCTTATGTGCTGAAGTATTGACTGTTGGCTTCTGCAATGTTTCAGATGTATGTCTTCTGATTTCCACTACTGTTACCCTTGTGAAGATCACATTCATTTTTAACAGGTGCTAATTTACACTATGGTAAATAAAATCAGGCTGTACATTTTTCCAAGGCAGAAAACACAACTACCTTTTATGTTAAAAAAAGGAATCTTATTTCAATCACCTTCACATTCATTGCAGTCATTTTGATTGGGTGTCCCACCGCTTTTGTATTATGGGACTAATGGAAGAACACTACCAATTATTTGCTCCTGTTAGCTATGATGCAGGGAAAAAAAAAAAAAGTATACAATCTAGTTTGCTCTGTGTTTATGCACTCCAATTTCTGGCAGGATATGCCATTCGAAAACACAAACTTATGACCATAAAACTTACCAGGCAGATAGCAAAGACCTACTTCTCTATCTGCTTTTACCCAGCCTTCATTCACAAGCTTCCCCTTAACACAAATTAACCAGGAGTTCAGTATTTTCCTCATATTCAGATATGCATCATTTTGCTTCTAAATGAAGTACAACTGCTGTTGAAAGTGAAATGTGGTAGCTGCTTAACAGCACATAACGAATCCGTACAGCTAAATAGCACTGCCATTTGAGGGAGGGGGGATTTGGTGTGGATAATACTTCCCCATGAAGCCATATTTTTAGGACAAAAATCCATTGACTTCAGAAGTACAGTAGGGATCCTTAAAGAATAAAAATGAAAATAAAGAACAAGCAGACTGCTATCAACGCTCGTATTAGCTCTAGAATTGGTTAGAAATGTCCCAGTGGAATGTTTTTCCTTCAGAAAATGTCAATCTGTCAAACATGAAAGCCACTAGCAATGAATTTTCACCACGATGAAGAGACAATACATTTTCAATAATGCCACCAGGCTCCATTTTGATTCTGGAATGGTCTCATCTTTTGCTTATGGGAAAAAAAATCATTACTTCAGGAACCTGTCTGTATTATCCAAAAGATTTAACATATGGCAGCGTAAGAAAGTTTCTAAATGTTATTGCAATAGCTCACTACATTCAGCCTGACAGTATTTTTCAGAATGTGCTTTCATGAGAAATTGCAGACATTGTTTTTCATTTGAATGAGGAACAGAATAAGAAAGCCTTCTGCATGTACTGAACCTCCACAGAACTGAAAGCCTGATTTGGCCCCACAGCAGCTAGCACTGAAACTCCCCATAAAACTCTCTTGGCCCTTCTTATCAGTGATACCTAAACATGTCTTAAACAGAGCTGTCATGACATCCTTACAAGCAATACAAATACCCATTCACCTGGTCATAGATCTGCTGTTGTGCTTTACCACACTTTGATACAAACTTCTCAGTAAAATAAGTGCACTTTTGCTCTTCTCACTGTTGTGTCCCTTGTGTACCTCTTCAAAAATTGGTACTAACAATCATTAGTTTATGTGAAACAGCAGGAATGCTGTTAGAGCCAGACCTTTGTAGAGGAACACAAAAATGAAGTTCTTTGCCCTTGTTGGGCAGTTCTGCATACCGCCCTTTTTACAGCCCTGTTGGTCTGAGATAACACAATCCATGCTTTTCTATTTTTACCTCAGTGTGAACAGACGGAAACAGTTTCACATGTTGTTTTTTCAGAAATATTTCTGCCATCCTCTAATGAAGAATCCCTGGTCTGCAGATCTTCCACAGACAGTTTACGAGAAACACATGCAGTTCACCATCTTCACCTAAAGTCTTTGCTGACTAGATGTATATATCTCACAGCACAACTCTTTCTTCCTTGATATCCTGCCATTTGTAACATGCTAACAAGGATGTGCAGTCAGTATTCCAGACAGGCACCTTGCTATTCACCTTTCCTCCTTGCTCCCATAAGAAATCTTACACCTGGAGATAGGAAAGGCAGCAATTTGAGGTGAAACAGAGAGCTGCCCCTGTACTGAGCATACCATCCAAATCAGAGCTAGGGGAGGAGAGGGATCTGAAGCTAACTGGGGCAAGCCCTTCTACTGTCACAGTGGAATTAAGACCATGTGGTGACTGGAAGTCAGACATACAGCATGCCTTATCTTGAAGAAGCCCTTGTGCAGCAGCAAGCATGTTGTGTGCTGATGGTGTTAGACATTGCTCAAATGTATTTCTTCTATTAAAGGAGAGAAAAGGAGAAATGGAATTAATTTCTCAGACCAACACTCATCATTGGAAATGTAAGAGTTATTGAAATAAATGGCAATCAGCTGGTTTTAATGACCATGGGTTCATTTTTTCTTGATCCTACACAACTGACCTTGTCTGAAGCCATAACTGCCCCCCAAACACGTACCTGCAACATACCTAGCAGCTTAAATATAGACTGTCTTGAAAGAATATGAAGAACATGCCAAGACACAGAAACCTGCTAGTAATGTCTGGAGAGAGGGAAAAAAAAAAAAAAAAAAAAGCATTCTTGGCATATAAGAATGCTTTTGGCCACAAAGAGAGCCATTTTATGGCCTTTTTTAAATAAAAGAAAAAACAATCAGCACTTGCCAGCGTCAGAGGGTTGGGCAGTCTAAAAAAAAAAAAAAAAAAAGAAACAAACATTACAGCCAGAGTACAGTCATGGTTTCACATCCTGATAACACTGCAGTCAGGTATCTCTGTTTACTGATCTGACCAAGAGTAAGCAGAAAACAAGGTACCAGCTATAAAGGAGGAAGCTCTGCATATCCTTGAGGCTATACTGTTACTGTGCAACACCCTCCTGCTCAGTAGCATTGCATCAGATCAAAATGAAGAAGAATTTGACTCCTTATTTGAAATTCGTAAGAAGGAGAAAAAAGCCTTGAAGAAAAGCTCCTGACGACTTGGCTCTTCCAGCAAAACAGATAGTTGTTTTTTGTTGTGTGTATGTTTTGTTTTTTTGCTGAGCGCCTTGAAAAGGAAGCATTTGTGTGTTTGCACTTATTTTCCAACCTGTTCCCACACAACTATGGTGCCTTGGGTACATGTTCCAGTTCTCATGTCAGCTCGTTACTTTAACCTTCCCTGCCTGGAGGAAGGCTCAAGCTATGTGTATGATCAGCTTCAGAGCAGCTCCAGCCCTGAGCTCTTTTTTTCAGGTTGAAAGCCTCTTCTCAGAGCTGCACAGCTGCTCTCTTGGCTCTGCTCCACCACCACAGAACAATCAGGATTGGTATTGTATCTGAGGTGTTAATTAAATACCTTAAACAGATAGATAAGCCCTTTAATAGTGCTCAACACATGTAGGGAGAGCAGGATATCAGTAGAGAGAATAGCATATGGTCCCTAGTGAACATTTCTGATACTTCTAATTGACATTTCAACTAATACTTTTCCATGGTTATCTATATTATAGAATGGATCAAGGAAATGCATCACAGATTACATTTAACTTTCCCAGCCTAACTGCACTATAGTTCCAAACACCTGCTTCTTCTTCATGGAGGAGGATGGGGAGGACTAAAGCCTATAAAACTTTTGTGGCCAAGCACAGGAGGCTGTGGGTAACAGTCATAAACCACAGAAACAGGGGCAAAATACAGAACAAGAATATAAAGAGATTGGCAAAGTCTCAAGTGTGGTTTTTTGTTTGGTTTTTTTTTTTAGAATATCACTTCTGTGAAAATGATTTCATCCAGTAATATGTGGAAAATACAAGGCAATCACTGAAAGTTTCCCGCTTTTTTTGGGGGGGTGGGTGGTGTGGACAAGGCTCAGCAAGCATAGCGGCACACTTGAAGTGGTTGTTCTCGATTGAGGTGAGCAGAACTGGTACACTGCTATGCTGGAAGCACCCAAAAAGTCTGAAAATAGCTAAAATTCCCTGGAAAACAATATGATAGTGACTCAATTAATAGAGTCCTAGAACCACAGAACAGTTTGGGTTGGAAGGAACCGTAAACATCATGTAGTTCCAACCCCTTTGCCACAGGCAGGGACACCTCCCACCAGACCAGGTTGCTCAAAGCTTCATCGAACCTGGCCTTGAGCACCTCCAGGGATGGGGCATCCACAGCTTTTCTGGGTAACCTGTTCCCAGTCATTAGCTACAGAAACAAGCTATGATGTGTTTAACCCAATATATGTCCTAGTGAGTGACAGAGAATGGTACTGAAGATAAAATATTGTGGGGTGTGATGGACTGGATCCCTGGGACAAAGAATTACCTTCTCTGCTCCCTGTGCATACTCCTGCCAAAGCACTATGAATGTTCCTGTTATCAGTGGGCTACAGAAAGCACTGCAGTATCATATAAGGAAGTCACAAAGGTGGGTTTCATGCTGAATAACCAGACTTTCACAGAGAAAGAAGAGACTGCACTGCTGGGAGATATGAACTTAAACTGATATAGTATAGGCAGTTTATCTTCCAGTTTATTTGGGGCTTCAGGTTTCTATTTATTATGTGTGTGCAGTGCCTCACGCAATAACACTGATTCGTGACTAGAGCTTCTAGGTACTCCAGAACAGTAATAATCCAAATCTAGGTAATCCATACAGTAATAACAAACAATTACTCCATGTTGGATTGATGAATGATTAAGAATATTTACTGTGTTTTAACAATCAAGTATATACAAAACACAAGGAAACTGCAGAGCAGTAAATCTTTGAACTGCCAGTTCAATTAATAAATCAGTTAATAAATCTCCGGGCATTTCATTAATGAGTGTAGTTATGAGTAGAAAAGCCAAGTGATTATCATAAAAGAATTTTTTATGCAGATTTCTATGACTTTGTGTACACTTGCTGTTTTATCAAACCTGTAAAACACACCCCAGAGCTACAACGCAGATCATCAGAAAGTTTTGTTTCTCTAACCAGAGAGCAGTGCAATACCTGGATTTCCAAATAAAACCATGCAGAACTGCCCCCTCTCCTCAGGATCTAACCCAAAGGCCACTGATGTGATGGGACAATCGCAATTCTAATGAATCTTGGAGCACATATCTGGGGGTAAGGCAGCCACACCACAAGCAAACCACAGACACCAAAGCTTCATCCCGGTTATTAAAAACAAGAGGAGACACCAATGGCATGAGTTTGGTGATAATGAAGAGTAGCACAGCACAGTTGTGCCCATACCACAAACCTTTTTTTTTTTCTTCTCAAAAAAAGGCATCTTGATCCAGGCTGACAGAGTACAGGCATCTGCAAGTGGTCATCTAAAATGTTAGTGAAGTAACATTGTTACTTACAAGGAAAAAGGAGCTTTTCGGGTAGGACAATTTCAGTTTCAGAGCTGAAGAAAGGCATAAACACCTGAAAGTTTCTCCATTTGCTTTCTTCTCCAATTATATCAATAAGACCAACATAAGTTGTCTTTGTGCCAGCCTGACACTTTAACACTTTCACCACTTCTCTCTGCCCCCACCCCCAACACCTCTCTAATCCCTGCCCTCACACTTGTATCTGTGCAAAGTCATGGAATCACAGAATCATTTTGGTTGGAAAATTCCAACCGTTGAGTCCAACCAATGCCCTGACTTACCTGATCTCATCAGTAAACCATGTCCATGCACCTCTTCAGTACCTCCAGGCATCAGGACTCCACCACTTCCCTGAGCAACCATCCCAATGCTTCACCATCCTCTCCATGAAGATATTCTTTCTAATATCTAATCTAAACCTCCCCAGCATAACTTGAGACCATGTCCTCATGTCCTATCACTTGTCAGCTGAGAAAGAGACCAAAAGCTTTCAGGTAGTTGTAGAGAGCAATGAGGTCTCCCTTCAACCTCCTCTTCTGCAGATTAACCAACCCCGATTCCTTCAGCTGCTCCTTATAAGCCTTGTTTCCTAGTCCCTTCTCCAGCTGCATTGCTCTTCTCTGCGCACCATCAAGCAACTCAGCATCTTCCTTGTAAGAGGATAGTTCAGCAAGGGCTGGTTTGAAAATCAGATCACTAGGCTGGCATGCAGTTGAAGTGGTTTGTAGTCCCCATTGTTTTTTTGATGAATTATCTTTCCTCTTTTTCAAAGACTTTTCCAGGTTCATGCTACTTCCTTGTTATCTCTCTACAAATGTGCTTCTAAACAATTTTACTGGCAATAATATAATCAGAAATAGCATTCTGAGCAAACCTTTAGGCACAGAAAATAGATTCAGCATTGTGCCCATACCACAAACTTTTTTCTTTCCTCAAAAAAGGCATGAGTTTCTACCACTTTGATGAATAACAACAGGAACTTCCCACATTGACAGATTGTGTCCCATCGAGTGCTGTGTCAGGTTGTTGGTCTGCCGACCAGATGCAGAAAACTTCAGTAAGAATAGTGCTTATTGGAGACAGCATCGATAACAGAACAAATCATCTCACTCCACCTGATTGCTTTTCTGGGAAAAGTGGACAAATGTAACAGATGCCAACGATTTGCATTGGGAGCTTCTGCAAGATATTCATATAGAACAAGGCAATGCATGAATTAAAAAGCTTCCCATGTCGAAAGAAGCTGAAGGCAAGTCCATCATTATCATTTGACAATACATAGCCCACAGCTGTTTCTTCCTAACACTGGATTATATTCTTAAAGTATAGCCCAAATACTAAGGGTTTTAATGATTTATTATTTTCAGTAGTACAAAACTTTCAAACGTCGTACTCATTTTACTCAGAAAATAGAAACACGTCAAGTAGCTTAATGCATTCAGACCAGCTAATCAACGCATCAGCACAGCTAGGATTGTGAATCTGAAATACCTTCCTTGGAGCGGCTCATGGGCTGCAAAAATCATAAATCAGAAATGACTAGTGGTTGTATTCAGCAAATAATTTCAGACAGCAAATACAGTTAAGAAACCTGCAATCTGTCTGCAAGAAGATAAGAAACAATAAGAAGAGATTACTTTGTCTGTCCTTCTCTAGGAAATGAAGTATTTGTACTTTTAGAAAACCCTGGCTGGTTGTCTCCCAAGACACAGCCCTGATCAGCTGTGTAAGCCTGAGCCCAGTTCAGGACACTCTTAGCACTAATAGCAGTTGCCCAACAGAAAACAGGAAAGAGTTTGTAGAAGCTATCATATTTATTTAACATACACACAAAAAATCTCTATCACTCCATCTTCTGTGTTTACTGAATCCATCAGAGAAAGAAACATCTGCTCCTGCACTAGCTGGCTGATCTCTCAGATGAACTGCACATATAGCAATAATAAAGCATTGTGAGGGTTTAAAAATTAAATTTATTACAAGATCAGTATCAGGCAGATTTGCACACAGAGAATGCTTCTC
Organism: Aythya marila; assembly: GCF_965140915.1. Lineage (NCBI taxonomy): Eukaryota > Metazoa > Chordata > Aves > Anseriformes > Anatidae > Aythya > Aythya marila. The sequence goes on from NC_139044.1 coordinate 17,403,568, forward strand.
AACAGGTACCACACACGGTTCCCTCCCTTCCCTGGCTCCCACACTCCCAGCCTGCTGCTCTCCCATATCAATCAACAGGGAGGTCTTTTATCAGCCAAAATGCTGCATCCCACAACACACCAGCTCTTTCTCCAGGGCAGCCCCACCATGGGCACATCAGCACCTGGGGACTCTCCTCATGGCTTCCCCTCTCCATCCAGAAGGGAGCTCCTAACAGCATCATCACAAGGGAGGCTGTAGCGAGGTGGGGGTTGGCCTGTTCTCCCACATGCCTGGTGACAGGACGAGGGGGAATGGGCTTAAGTTGAGCCAGGGGAGTTTTAGGTTAGATGTTAGGAAGAACTTCTTCACTGAAAGGGTTGTGAGGCACTGGAACAGGCTGCCCAGGGAAGTGGTGGAGTCACCATCCCTGGAGGTCTTTAAAAGACGTTTAGATGTAGAGCTTAGGGAAATGGTTTAGTGGGGACTGTTAGCGTTAGGTCAGAGGTTGGACTCGATGATCCTGAGGTCTCTTCCAACCTAGAAAATTCTGTGATTCTGTGTGATTCTGTGATTGCTTTCTAATGACAGAAGGTATTTTTTCGTGTACCTACCCATGTCCTATCTAATGCAGCTGAGGACACACACAAGCTAGAACAGAGGTGACTGTGTATGCTTTAGTCCTACATACACACAGAAAAAGGTGTCCATATACGCAGATACCTGGAAAACTGCACCAAGGGAGACTGCATGTGCAAAAATGTGTGAGCCAAAACACATGAGCACGTGTGAACCACAGCACACCCACCAGAGCCAGCTCTAAACACCCTGCTCCTTGTCAAAGCACACCTGACAGCTCTGACTCCCAAGCATCTAGTATACCAACTCCCTTTTCCTCCTGCACCAATCTAACTAAAACAAAAAGAATCTGCCATTCACTGCTGGTGGATCGGCCCCAGTCAGCGGAGCAGATTGATGCCAGGTACAGACTTCACTGATAGATGCACTCTAATCCATCAAGCTCTATTTTGCTGGCTTTTGTTGTTGCTGTTGTTTTGTCCGTGGCTTTGCTGAGTTCTGCTGGGTTGCTGGGCAAGTAACTCACACTGCAGTCAGCCCACGTCATGCAGTGTTTTCAGTAGAGTTCAGTACAATTTGTAACATTTATCATTGTAATAGCCTAATGAAGGTGAGATGTAATTAGAAAGGGTGTCAGCTGGAATATGGAGTTTGTTTTACAATTATCTCTACAGCGGGTAACCACTGGCACAGAACCGTGCCTTTTAAAAAGCTGGTAATATGTGGCATAAATGTTCATCATTAGGTGACTTAAAGTGACCCTAAGCCACGTTCTGTAATTGCTGCCTTCCTAAGCACTTAAAAGCAAGCATGAAAATATTAAGGCCATCCCAAGGTAGTTTTTCCAACCAATGGAGACTGTTTATATCCATGCAACTGAGCCCATATAGCTGTCACTTTAACATCATTCCTGCTTGCAGTGATCAGCAGTGATTTTGCTTGAGTGATTTTTGCCTATGTAAGCAAACTCAAATGAATATAACAATAATAAGAACTCCCAGCAGAGCAATTGCCATGGCAAAAAAAAAAAAAAAAAAGTCTCCAGAAACACACATAACCTTCTGATTACACATACAAGACAGAAAAACAAAATCACTGAGAATTAAAAGCTGTTTAGAAAGTTGCATTTCTGCCTGTTTTACTCAAACTCAGTGTTCATACTCAGGGTAAAGCAAGTTTTTGGCATTTGCCAGGATGGGTAACCCTTATTTAAGGCAGAATGTCTAAAGGCACAAAGAGTACTGTTACTGGATAATGATCTCCTGCTGCTAAATAAATACCATGGTCTGTTGCTTGATGGATGTCATGCAGTAATGATGTCTAATGGTGCTGCTAACAGATAGCTTAATGCTGAGTAGGAGAGACTGGATTCAGGCAGTCAGAAGCCTCCTGAGCCCAACCACCACAATACAAAGGATGACTCTCTCTTAAAGATCTAAGCTTGTCTCTGGGCATCAGATTGTAATTTTAATTCATGAAGTCTCTGAGGGGTAGCCAGATTCCTGGAAGAGCAATAACTTCTGAGTAACAAGCCCTTTGTTCGGCAGAATGAAAAAGTGGACTTTGATATTTATCTAGTATCATGAGCCAATAACCTGTTGCACTGGCATCCTTCTGACATTACCCAAAATGGATTTTAATTTAGTGCAGAAGACTGACAAAAGGTAACACTGAAAACTGTAGCTCAGAAAGTCAGAAGCGGCAAAGATACAGCCGACAGCCATAACAGTTTGAGCTTTGTTCAGGCTTGCTACAAGATGAATGCAAAGAAGCTTGTACCTGCGTATGAGATGCTTCCATTCAGTTCATCATGATAGGGTTCTCCTAAGGTCATACAAAGCTGAGGCCAGCACCTGTTACTGGATTTGCACAGAGAGCCTCCCCACTGCAGATTCAGCAGGGTGTTTGATGAGGGTAGTACTGTACAACACTCAAAAAATGCTGTTAGCAGCTTATCAGGTAACACCCCCATCTCTAGTCCACCATCTAACATCTTCACCAGACAGCAGCAAGCACTCTAGTCTTCCAGAAGTACCATCCAAATGGCTGTGAGCTGATGCATTTTCTGCATTATGTAACCAGCCAGGCTATTATGTCAGTAGGCTTTTTGAATCCCACTGTTAATTAGGTAAGCATTGGTCTGCCTCCTGATACACACTCCCAGCCTGCTCTTCATTTCCTGATCTTAATGACCTGGATATCAGTTCCAGGTGGGATTTACTGACAACTCCTGAGTACACATGGTGACATCTGAATTCATTTATGAAGCTTCTTAATTTTAAGGTTCGGAGGCCCAATTCTAGCTTCCCTGTTCTTTGCGTAGCTATCCTGAGTTGCACAAAGAGGACATAAAGAACAAACATTTCAGAGAGCTGCCATTTTACACTTGCCTTGCAGGGTTTTAGGTGCCCTCCCAGGGAAGAAGTAACAGCTCAGGTTCTCTCTATGTGCTAGTTAATTGAACACAGTTCTTTGATATCCTCTGAAGACAATCTTCATGCTCATATTTATGTTGGAGCAGACAATGGGGGGACCTGTCATTTCAGGATCATGTATTTTATTTTCTGTGTAGACATCTCATACAAGAGAAACAACATAAATTGCCCCTCCAGTTGAGAGCCTGGTTGCAGAAGTGAGAGTCTCCTATGATGCCATATGATGACAGTGATGGCTCAGAGAAAGCAATGCTGCTAATTGCAGCAATTAAACAGTAATGACATAATTAATGTAAAAATTATGCATGGCTAAAATCCAAGCTATCAGAATGCAGGAAGTATTTACCATTCCAGTTGAGATGACACCAAATCTGCTCTTATGACATGATTGTGAATAGTGGCTATGGAGAATTTAGGGAACAGTAACAGACCATGTGAAGTAATGCAACAGCCTGATGGGAAGGCATGGAAAGAGAAAAATATTAATTTAATTGCACAAATTGAGCAATACAAGTGAGGATAACCAAAATAGTCTTGCTATAGCAAGACACTGCAGATCTGTGCCCCAGACCAACTACCGACCTTATGGCCCACAGTCCTGTTGCATGGACTGGCTCCAGTTTCCAGTACATTCAAATGGACTTTTGGTGCTTCCCCCTTCCAAATACATGACAAGAAACAGGACCAGAAAAGTCAATTGTCTCATTTTACTTTTTACAAAGCAACCTTTGGTGAAGAGCAAGTTTTAAGACCTGTGTTAATTCTGCATAACCCACATCTCACACTGCCAGTCTAGTGTATTGACAAATCCCCAGCTTCAGAGATGAAGGAAATGAATTGTAAGTGGCATTATGAATAGTTAAAAAATCTGTATATTTCTGAAACTTCAGAAATCAGATCTCCCAAGGTAGCTGGGTAAAAAAATAAAAGGCGGGGGAGTAAGAGGGTAGCAGGAAGAGGTGAACATAGTCTGTCACGTTTATTCCATGGCTGCCTCAGCTCTCAGCTCATTCTGTAGGCTGGCTTCTAAATTTTGAAAATCTGCCTTGTCATATTTCAAGCTTTCTTTCATCAGGGCAATTAGGAGAACATGCTAAAAATATGCTGAGAAAGCCTTATAAATTGCAAAAAGATTTTTTGGTGATGATTAAAGCCAATTGTGACAGCCCATGAACGCAGACAGTCACATCAATCAGACTGCTGTGCCCAGCAACTTTTCCCCATATTTAGACCAAAAAAATTATTGCTATAATTGCCATTTTGAATGTGCAGCAGTAGCAGAACTGCAAAACAAATGCGTAGCGTTCTTTGGCTGTGCTACAAGTCGAGACGGTTGTATGTTCATTGAATAGAAATACTTTGGACCTGGAAAACTGGGCTGAAGACATGGCCAGCCCTCAAGCCTTTCCCACAAACCCACCTTGAAACACTGCTATATTAAGTGCTAGTCTTCTGGATCTCTATCATTTATGCTTCCCTGCTGGGTACCATAACACAGTGATAAATGAAACCAAGTTATTTGCTGTGTATTACCATATGTTTTACTGATTGGTCTTCCTACAGACAAGGAGAGCAGTCTCAAGGAAAAGGGAAGGACTCTGAGCAATCTTTAGGCTAAAAATACAAAGTGCATTTTAGAAGGCAGTTTGGTTTTCTAGTGCAGAGTTTTGTTGTATGTTTTTTGTACCCTGGCCCATAGGCAATCTCTTTTAACCAATTTCTCTGTTCTGTACCCAGAATCATAGAATCCTTTGGGTCAAAAAAGACCTCTAAGATCATTTAGTCCAACCTTTAACCTAGTACTGACAATCCACCACTAAACCATGCTACTAAGTTCTAAATCTACACATTTCTTGAAGACCTCCAGGGATGGCGACTCAACTGCTTCCCTGGGCAGCCTATTCCAATGCTGCACAACCCTTTGAGTAAACAAATTTATACTAATGGCAAACCCTATGTGTTCATGCAAGCATGCAATATATTGACCAAGTGGCTTTATGGTTGTACTTTGCTTTTTGTCCAAGGAGGGGTAATGGCTTTCCATTTAGATTCTGGAATCTACTGCTTAATGATAAACACACTCCTGACATTGTTAAATGACAGCCTGTTTCTAATAAACCCCATGCTGATCTGTTTGTTTGTTTGTTAGAGTGGGTGATTCATCTTCTTGTGCTGTTAAAACTTCCGTTGGAGTTATAGAGACAACATGAATCAGACACAATCAGCATGTCCCCTGCTGGTTTGCTCACTTCCTACCTGTTAACAAAATACTGACTAGTTTTCTGCTCACATTGCAGATCTTATTATTAATTGATTTCATTATTGATTGCTCTTAAGGCCTGTGAGGCCTCTTCAAGGCACACACATGAGTCTACAGCAAAAGACTTCCGTGCATATGCTTCTCCCAGGCCACGCAGTATCAAGTTGTAATCCCTTTGTGTTGCTGAGCAAAGTGCCTGCAGCCACGCTGACTTCATGAGAATGAGCTGAGTGCTGTATTTTTTTCCTTGATTTGCTATTAGAAAGCAAGAAGGGGGGTGGCAGGGTGGAGTGGGAACGGAGGGAAGATCATATTATCTTCAAATCTAATTAAGGTCTCAGCAGCTCCTGAGGATTTGGCTTTATGAAGCTGCTCATAAATTCTTCCTTGTCATCATGCCCACTAATACGTTGCTCTCATGTGCTTGATAAGGGCTTGAGTCATTTTAAATTAGTTGATAATATACCAACAAATAGGCTGTGGGATGCACCAGACAGCCAAGTGCCCTAGATAGAGCAGCCTCTGAGGAAGCATTCGCAGCTGCCTGAGCAGACCCGGCCTCTCCTTCCATGAGGGCCTCACTGAGGGGAAACGAGCTCCCACCGGCTCTGCTGATGTTGTCATCAGTTTCCTCAGGAATGTGTGTTATACCCAGCAGCTGTAACACATACAAAGTATGCACAGCATGCCTCCAGCAATCCTTCATAAGATTTTACAATAAGTCTGGGAAGACCCTAAGGGTCTTATAGGCACCCTGGACATCTCCCCAGGCCCCAGCACAGCCATGGATAGAACAGGGCCACATTTGGACACACAGGGCACGAGATTTAGAAATGGAAACATTAAAATAATTCTGGACTGGCCATTTAAGTCACAGACTGGATAGCTAGTAGTTCCTTTACACTCATCCATCCACCCCCTCACAGCTGCTGCTATTGTTATTTGTGACAAAAAGCTGAAGTCAGGTTAAGGTCATGTTCCTTTTCTTTCCCCTTTCCAGTTACTTCTTAAGAAATCCAGTTGAAGCACCACAGATATTCTCCTTTCCCTTCTGGATGTTTACACTTTCAGGCATCTTTTGGGAAGAACCCTTAATTCTCATGAAACATGGATATGGGACCATCCATTTTCACAGCCACATGCAGGCAAACCAGTAGAAGGTTTGCTCTCTGCCACTGCAGGTAAAAAGCATGGCAGTGACCATCACCCTGCCCCTTGCAGAATGACCAGTGTCTGTCCCAGGCTGGGTCAGTCAGGGCCTTTTTTCCAGTTGTCTCAGGGAGAACCTGAGATGGCATCTACTGCTAGGAGTCAATCTGCTCCTGTTTGGGGATAACTGCTCTGTGCTCATGAACCAACCTTTTTGGCCTAGCCTTGATACTCCTGCCAAGGACAAAAGGCAATGCAGGACCAGCTAAACATATGCAGTCTTGCCTCAGCTGAGGCTAGCAGCCTTGTGCTGAGAGAAGAAAGGGGACGATACCAGACAGGAGTTGCACTGCAAATGCATCTGTATCTCCAGCACCAAGGCCCTCATACCTCTTAAAGTCCTAAAAATTAGATGTTAACAGACACCAGGAAAGCCCATTACAAAAGACTAAGAGGGCTGGGCAACAGGGGGGCAGATACTGTGTTGTTTTTTTTCTTCCGTGTTGCTTTTGCCTTTAAAGCATGCATTCTGTTTTGCTGTTCTCTCTGTAGGCTGACTACCAGAATACCTAAACAGGCAGCCACCAGTCAAGGCGGATGGAATGCCATTGTATTTGAAGCCCGTAAGGATGGAAGTATCCATACTGGAAGTATCAGCTCTAAGGACAAAATTATTAACTGATGGCAAGAGGAGGGGTGAAGATATACAAGATACTGTGTCTATCCAGAAAGAAAAGCAAGGTGCACGTGTGACCCTCCAAAGACACCGTTTACCAACTGGCAGCCCAGATGGAATCTCACAGACCGATTTGCTGATTCCTCCTGAATGCAGCAGGAGCAGCCTGGCATCTTACTCACTAGGTAAACCCCTCAAAGCATTCAGATCTATCTCACTTGCCTTGGTAGTATGCTCTGAGTTACACTGCCAGGCATCATGAGTCTCTGTAATGTCACAGGGAAATATGAGACACCTGTCCTGAATCAAAGCAGATAGGCTTATCTTGTTTCAGAGCCAACTCATGGTTGGGTAGAGATTAGATTGGCTGTAAGAAATTCCTGTTATTGTGCAACTTATTATTCATGGCAGGGTGAAAATGGCTTCAAAGGTGATCCTACGTACTCTAAAGGATATCTTCTTACATCTAACAAACATTATACAAACCAAATTGGTTTTCTGCTTCAAGCACCTCTGTGCAGAAAAAAAAAAAATCAATTTCAAGTTGCAGTGGCTGTGATCTTTCAAGCTAAACATCCATTGCAAACATGTTTGGCAATGCAAAGGTGCAGACGTGACAAGTGATATACAAGGCAACGTAGTGCTGTATCCTGATCAAAGTTTGACCTCCAAGGTACTGAATAATCCACTGCCCCTCAAACAACAGTTTCACTAACAGAAGCAAAAACACGTTGTAATGCAATAAGCAAATTTATTTTAACCCCTACATCATTCTGGGGCAGCAATTTTAAGTCACTGGACCAGTTAGCCTTAAACATAAAAAGACCTCGAAGTGCAGAGAGCTGACCCAACATCTACCCAGGCCCTACTCACTCCTGGGAGTACGTGGTGTCACGCTCAGTTGATTTGTAATGTCCTTGGTTACTCCCCAGTCTCACCTGGCCTGCTGCAGCAGAAGCCTCACAGCTCCGCAACTCACTGAGCATCTTGTGAACTCACTCCATTTGCCCTCTGGCACCTCTTGTGTCTGTCAGACCAGCTGCCAGTGCTTCCCACCAGTGCTAAACCTCCAGAAAACTCCCTTTTAGCTCAGCTTGTGCACAACCTTCCCCAACGCCACTCTCCAAGGATTACTACGGAGGTGAAAACAGCCTCAAGATGAGGATTAGCAGCACTGTCCAACAGTAAAACAGGCTCACACAACTTCCCCTAGCTGAGAAAAGAAGGCATGGCATTGTATATCTCTCCTGCAGAGACAAACAGATATATCGGTGTACTGGGGCTGGCTGGGATGGAGTTAACTTTCCCTGCAGCGGCGCATACAGTGCTTTCTCTGCATTTCCACATGGCTTTTGCTTGTTGGTTTTTTGTTTGTTTGTTTTTCCCTTTTCCCCTTTCCCTTTTCCCTTTAGGTAAATTATTTAATGATAATTTTCCCTTAATAATTATTTTTCCTTTAATTAAATTATCCTTACATCACCTTGTGAGTTGTTTCTTTCCTTTCCTTTTTCCCCTCCTAAGGAGGGGGAGTGAGAGAGCGGCTGTGGTGGAGTTCAGCTGCCCAGCAAGGTAAAACCACCACAGTGGGCTGTCTCCATGATCAGAGTTAGTTTGGAGCATGTAGTGAGTATTTCATACATGATATAAGCAGTAGCAGTGCTGAGCCACTTGCTCTTTTCAGTGAGAAAACCAAGGGTGGAGGGGACTTTGTTCTGGTGCTCTGTTACAAATCATGGTGCAGCTCTGAGTTACGGGGCCTGGATTTGCAGCTCACTTGTACAAAGCACAGCCAGCCCAGCCCATGGCCAGGTTATACCTCCAGTTTGCACAGGACCCTGGCAGAGCATTACTGTGCCTTGTGTGCTCTGAGTGTCCTCACAGAGGAGTCCCTGCTGCAGCAAAGAGAGCTGCTACTCTGAAGGGGAAGCAACCCTTTCCCTCACACACAGTAAAACTAAGAATTTTTAAAACTAAGACTTGTATCTACCTGACCTTTAGGTGGGAGTTTGCTTCTTCCTGGTTTTCTCAGCTTGAGCAGTAGAAACAGGCTAGCCAGGACACTGCTATCCGTAATCAGCTTACAGCACAAGGTAGGAAAGCTTGGGCCACAGGAACTGCAGAAAAAAAATGCTAACAATCATTACATGTTCACAGTGAAGATCTCTTTTTTCTTCCCTTATCTTAAAAATGAGCTTAAACACATTTCTACTTGACTCCATAACCTGTGGCCTTGGAACAGCCCTGATTTTGCAATATTCATCTTTTATTTCATGTATGGGGTTACATATAAACTTTCAATACTCCTTTCACTTTCCCTTTTTTTCCCTCTTTCCTATGTTGGTTGGTTGATTTTACAAGTGAATTTCACAGTACGGTAGCAGTGTCTTGTCTCTACACTTCTTTCTCATAAATCACCAAAAAAAGAGACATTAGCTGTTGCAGTGGATGGTCCAACCTTGAAGCTCTGTCATGTTTTTTTATACATCACACACAACTTGGATTTCCTTAGCACCCAAGTAATATCAGAGAAAACAAAGCATCCCTACACTGCAAAAGCAATGTTATTACCTGCAAGTTTACACTTTTTTTTTTCATCAGCTCCAAGCTAAAATGCAGCTTAACTTGAAACTTAATTAGACTCAATTAGAGACAAAGTAGCTTGTAACATTTTTATTCTTACAAGGTTCTTAGGCACTTCCAGTGAAGACATGCAGAAAACACCTGTAAACCTGAAATAATTCCACTGGATCTCATGTCTTAAGTTTCAATGTAGGCTGGACACCCATACCAGACATGTAAACAGCCACCTAAAACTGGGGCTGGAATGATCACTCAGATAAATTAAGTTAGCCAGAAAATTGATGAGCTACAGTTTCATCTGCCACGTGCGTTCATTATTAGCAGCTTGTGATGTTTGATTTTGCATCCTTTACCACTTCTGCAAGCAATTCCAGACCACAGCTTTTCATTAAAGCTTTTAAGATCTGAAGCTTGAGCAGCATAGGTCCTATTGCACAGTTGTGATCGGAGTCCCAGCCATGAAGAAGATAAACCTGCTGCACTACAGCCCCTGCTTTGCTTAGGGCAGTGTGGTGTGATGAACCCTGGCTGGCAACTAAGAAGGATGTGGGCCTATTAGAGAAGGTGCAGAGGAGGGCCACAAAGATGATCAGAGGGCTGGAGCACCTCTCCTGCAAAGAAAGGCTGAGAGAGCTGGGGATGTTCAGCCTACAGAAGAGAAGGCTCTGGGGTGACCTCATTGTGACTTTTCAGTACTTGAAGGAGTCTTACAAAAAAGATGGAGAGCAACTCTTTGCTCAATCCAATAATGACAGGACGAGGAGGAATAGTTTTAAACTAAAAGAGGGGAGATTCAGATTAGAAGTTAGAAGGAAATTCTTCACTCAGAGTGTGGTGAGGCACTGGCACAGGTTGCCCAGAGAGGTCGTGGATGCCCCATCCCTGGAGGTGTTCAAGGCCAGGTTAGATAAGGCCCTGGGCAGCCTGATGTAGTGGGTGGCATCTCTGCCTATGGCAAGGGGGATGGAACTAGATATCTGAGGTCCCTTCCAATCCAGGCCATTCTGTGATTCCATGATTGCTGCCTGTCTTAAACTATAGTCCTCCAAGTCTTCATCAATCGGCCCCATTTTCCTGCTGCCACACTGAACGATTAAAGAAGTTCAAGTTCAATTTCCTTCTGTTTACTACTAAATTACTACATCTGCATGTTATAAGCTGAGGTTCCAACCATTGATGCTTTGTGTTGTTATCTTTGTGTTGTTATCTGTGCTGGCACAGAGAGGATGAGCACAAAATAATTGGAAATGAGCCAGGTAGGATCTGTAGGACTTCCCCCAGCCCAATTAAAATCATGTAGATTTTTTTCCCATTGGAACATGGATCTCTTTCGGAAAGGGAGGGGAAGGCTAAGGTGATTTTTGTTGTGTTGGCATAGCTTTGCCTGGCTCATTAAAAGGCAGTAGATGTTCTAGACCTGAGTTTCCTGCCGAGTCTAATTTTCGCAGGGGATTTCCCCGAGGCACAAGAAGTGACTTATCATAATAACAGATAATAAAGCCTGTCACAAAACTCAATGTCCAGGATTAGAACCATATTTCCTAATTTATTTTCTATTTGTTCAAATCAATGCAAAAATGTTACCAAAGAGCATTACTACCAAATGACATTAGGGCTTAAGAGGTAGAGACATAGAAGCCCATCTAGATATGCTTATGAAAGGTCAAGTATATCAGTTCATAGCATCATAATAAACATCTAGGGAGGTAACAAATACAAAGCAAAAACGTTCATCTGCCTCCAGTGTATTTTAATAAGTTAAATAAAACTAAAAGTGTGAGTAGGCTTTCAGTAGCAGTTAGCCTTTCCCCTGACACAATACAGGATCTTTTTTTTAGGGATGCTAATCAGACTTGTTAAATGCCATACTGGGGCTAGCTCAAGAAACTACCAGTTCATTGTCCCCTTGTATTAAGCTTCCCAGGAGTCAGGGTGATACCTCAGGCTTTCCCCAAAAACATTTCTGATTCATAGGGCTAATCTCACTTCCTGGCCCATGAAACATGCTTTATGCTGATGGTTATGCCAACAGACGCATAAAGCACAATCACCTGCAGCTCCCTAGGTTTGTTAGGTACGTGGTAGCTTTTGGGCCTCCAGGGCAGATGCATTCCGCAATGTAGCAGGGGATCATGGCGGCGTGCAAAGCGTTTCCTAATTCGAGGTTCAGGTCTCCACCTGCAGGGAGTGCCTGAACCTGTTGTGGTGGATGACAGAGATACTGTCTGCCTGAGGTCTAAGCAGGTGGAGGATCTGATCAGCCTGGTCGCAGAGCTCAGGGAGGTGGTGGAGAGATTAGGGACTATCTGGGAGTGTGAGCAGGCGTTAGACTGGTGGAGCAGCTCCCTACCATGCCTGTAAGGCACTGGCTGGATGGCTGGGCCCAGAGAGTGGTGATGAACGGAGTGAAATGCAGCTGGCGACTGGTCACCTGTGGTGTTCCCCAGGGGTCGGTGTTGGGGCCCATCCTCTTTCATATATTTATTTATGATTTGGACGAGGCAATTGAGTGCACCCTCAGAAAGTTTGCAGTGACACCAAGTTGGGGGGACGTGTTGATCCGCTGGAGGGTAGGAAGGCCCTGCAGAGGGACCTGGACAGGTTGGGTCAATGGGCAGAGGTCAATGGGATGAGGTTCAACATGGCCAAGTGCCGGGGCCTGCCCTTTGGCCACAACAACCCAATGCAGTGCTACAGGCTTGGGGCAGAGTGGCTGGAAATCTGTGCAGAGGAAAACGATCGGGGGTTGCTGGCTGATGCTCACCTGAACATGAGCCAGCGGTGTGCCCAGGTGGCCAAGAAGGTGAACGGCATCCTGGCTGTGTCAGGAATGGTGCAGCCAGCAGGGCCAGGGAGGTGATCGTCCCCTGTACTCAGCTCTGGTGAGGTCGCATGTCAAGCGCTGTGTTCAGCTTTGGGCCCCTCACTACAAGAAGGACATCGAGGCCCTGGAGCGTGTCCAGAGAGGGAGTCCAAAGCTGGTGAAGGGCCTGGAGCACAAGGCCTGTGAGGAGCAGCTGAGGGCACTGGGGTTGTTTCATCTGGAGGAGGCTCAGGGGTGACCTTATTGCTCTCTGCGACAACCTAAAAGGAAGGTGTGGGGAGCTGGAGGATGGCCATAGTGATAGGAGTAGAGGGAATGGCTTCAAGTTGTGCCAGGGGAGGTTTAGGTTGAAAATTAGGAGACATTTCTTCTCAGAAAAAATGGTTAGGTGTTGGAACAGGTTGCCCAGGGAAGCAGTGAAGTCACCATCTCTGGGGGTGTTTAAAGAAAGGTTGGATGTGGTGCTTAGGAACATGGCTTGGTGTGTGACATTGGTGGTTGGGGGATGGTTGGACTAGATGATCTTGGAGGTCTTTTCCAACCTTAATGATTCTATGATTCTCTGCAATGTCTGGGTCAGAGTGTACCTACTAGGTGCTGGACTTCAAAACTGAAGCCAAGGGTTTCAGCTAATGGCTGGGTCAGCCGCAAGGCAGCAGCATTTTGTCTCTAAATGTTCAGGATCAAAGTACCAGCTGCTTGGCACTGAGGCTGCAGGCATGGCACAGGTATGAACATAGTAAGCTGCAAGCTCTTGAGAGGTGATTTCCCTTGCTAACACTAGACAGGGAATTGTTACAGCATGGCTGTCATCATCAGTGTGAAAAGTAGATGTGATATTTGTGGTTCAATTAAATAGGAGCCCAGGGTCACTTCCCTGCCTTGTGAAATGGATCCATTTCATTTTAAGTGCTTCCCTTTCCCTTTGCAAGGTGGTGACATGGAAACAATGCAATCTACCACCATGAAGCATTAACTTACTTCATTGCAGTAATCACCACAGCACATCGGAAGTATACCCTGCAACATTTTGTAAATAGTTACACTGGTTCTGTCATTAAAACCAGGGAGATTTACACATACAGCTTTCTCCCAGTGCTAAGGGAGGAGAAACTGAAGCAGTAAAATTCTGAAAGCCAGCAATTTATTCAAGAAGGCATTCTGAAAGCACTTGAAGGCTCAGAGGCTTCAAAGTCTCATGATATTTTACCTATAGCTTGTAGCACAGGGATCAAAGGACAGGATTTTCATTAAAACCTAAGGCTTTTAGAGGCACAAATTGTGTTTTGTTTTTGGTTGTGTTTTTTTTTTTTTTCAAGTCAGGAGTCCTGTGAAATTTCTCTTCAAGAGCTGTTGCCACACAAAAGCTGTATGTGCAGTTCTTTGTGCTCCACCACCTGTTACCTGCTCTGAAGGGAAGGTTTCTCCTAATCTTAAGACCTGTTCTGAGGTCTTCTGTCCTTATCTCCTTTAGCAGTCACATAGCCATAGCACCTGACATGACGTCTAGTAATTTATCTCCAAAACCCAAGGAAATCATTTCTGCCATGTCTACCTACTTTGAAAGACACACTGGGAGAGAGGTATTTTGTGATACAAAGGTCTCTACTCTCAGGTGCAACTGGGGGATTCCTAAACCTTTTCTTCAGTACTTCACATCTTGGGCTAAAAGATACCTGGGAAACAAAACCAGGCAATTCCTTTACCTATCCCTTCTCCTTTCTCTGAGCAGTCTCCTTTTCTTTCGGTAGCAACACTTCATGGGAGTCCCCTCTTCTGTAGTCTGGAAATTGAGAAACACAAAGATGACACAATTACCCTTAACTGCTGAAAATATTATTTTTTTTATGGAAGAAGAGTTAAAATTTTACTTATTCCAGGTTGTATGAAGCACTGAGAGAAACATAATGAGATTGTAAGGAAGTTTTCAGTGACTGAGGCTCAACCATGTCCTTCAGAAACAAGAAATAATCATGTTACTGCTTCTCCTCCCAGCTTCACAGTGGCTTGTATCCTTGAATCTCACACACTGAATCCTCTGTTTGCTTGGACTTCAGAGACTCAACACCCCCATACATGGCACAGAGGTGGTCAATCCTGTTACCCGATGGCTAGATCCTGGCCATAACTATAAATGACTGCCCTGTCTGTGTACATACATGTCCATGGATTGGATACAAATTTGAATGTGCAACAGCCCTACCCATGCTGCCTGCAGAAGACAAATTCAATCACAGCAATAAAAAGTGCAAGGTAATTCAGCATTTTCCACTTGATCTCAGGTGCTGCTTCTTCGCATCCCTCCTCACCTCCTCATGCACCTGCCTCATTCCCCAAAGCTATTGACATGCTTGTTGTTTTTTTTGTTTGTTTTTTTTTGTTTTTTTTTTGAGTCCAAGTCTCCTTTTGGTGTCCTTTGTTCTTCTACCTGTGCTTCCAGTGAGATTAATAAATATTGTACACACAGAACTTCTGCAGGGCCCATCACAGGAGCCCCGAGTATCCCTCTAAAACATTTCATTTTGGTTTCTTGCCATCCCTTCTTTTTGAACATTTGACTGCCAACAGACCAATAGCAGCTACATGCTTTGCAATCAACATCCATTGTTCAACCTGCAGCACTGTGTCCTCCTTTTTATTTGAGTGATTCTTCTCCTGTCCCACAGTACACAAGGACCCTGATGGTTTTGCATGTGAGTGCTGTCAGGTGCATCTCAGCTGTGTGTAGCAAGTCTCAGTGCCCGGCCCAGCTGGGTAAGTCCTCAAGCAGGTCAAGACATCACCATGTCCCACCGCTGACTCATGGCTGTGCTCTCGCAAGGATTGATGACAAGCTCTTTGGTATTCTCGTTCGTGTCCCCAGTCATCTCAGTGTCCAAACAGAAGCGTGAAGCTATGTGCTCAATGTGTGACCCAACTTTACTCCATCGCTGCAGACATACAGAAGAGGAGAAACATGAGTGAACAAGCTTCCTCCTCTTTATGTTTTTACTACACTGGTTCAGCATCAAGAGATAGTCATCACTACAACTTCATGACCTGATGCTGGGAAGTACAGGGCTCCTCCAGCCTACATCAAACAGAGCACATGCTGAGCATTTCTCCCATATGAAACACACATTTAAGCTCAGCCTCTGTTTGGCATCAGAAAGTGAGTATATCACTAACAGCTTTTTCCCCAGGTCGCTGGTTCAAATGTCAGCTCAATGATTAAATGCAGAGAAATGTTAGCATCTGCCAGCTGACTGGCAGCCATGTGGACTAAATTGCCAGTTTCACTTTGACTTCTGCAGATAAGTATCCAGATCACCACTTGCACTAATAGACATCCTTACCAACACATTCATTTAAAAGGCAAAGGGCTGAACAGGCCAGAGTCTGTGCTTCCAGACAGACTGTGCTTCCCAGATGATGTCAAAGCACACCAGCAATTCAATGATTCTATATTATGCTGAAAGAAAGAGAACTTCAAAGAAAATGGGGTGTCAAAGAAAAGGCTCACCTGCTTGTTGTCACCTTCTTTGCAAGGTGACAGGAGCACCTGGGAACCAGGGAAAAGGGTGTACACAGACAAGCACAGCTGCTGCTGACGGACTTGGTGGTTGTATGTGTATGTCCATTCCTGCAAAGAGGAATAAAAGAAAGGTGGTGAGAAATCAGGGATGATTCTTGGTATTCCTATATCTGGAAAGCAAACACTTGGGCTTGGATCCTGCCCCCTATGAAACCAACCACAAACCTCATTGACTTCAAGAGACACCAGGACAGGTCACTAGGGATTCTTCAAGCCTGGGGAACCACACTGGAGACTGGCCACCAGCATGATGCAACCCCATTTACTATAAAACTTTGAGCCCTACCCATCAGCCAATTGCTCATCCATTCTGTTATGTATTTATCTAGCTGGACATAATGATACTGTGAGAAATATCATTGAAAGCTTTGCTGAAATCTAAAAAGATTGCATGAACTGGCTTCCCTTGGTCAGCTAGATGCGTGACCTTGTCATAAAAGGAAATTAAGTTAATTAGGCAGTGAACATATGTTGGCTGTGACCAATGACTGCATTGACCTTCAGGTGTTTTCAGTAACTCCCATAATAATCTTCTCCATAATTTTACCAGGCACTGAAGAGAGACCAACAAGCCTGTAATTACCAGGGTCTTCTTTCTTGCCCTTCTTGAAAACTGGAATAACGTTTGCCACCTTCCAGTCAACTGGGACCTCGCCAGATACACAAGACCATTGAAAAAGAATTGAAAGAGGTCTCACAATGAGGGGATTTCTTGACCTCTATAACCTGCTTACTTCACTGAAACACCTCACAGAGGATGGTTCCTCCCATAGGTTCTCTATGCTTTTTTTCCAGGCCAGGCTTTGTTCATGCCATCTCTTTATTCACACTGTCTCAAGGCAGGACCATCCTCTCATTCAACAAAGGTCCATGAGATAGACAGGGTGGTGGTAACCATGTCTCCTAAGCAATTCATCATTAGAAGTGAGGCCTACAAAGCTAAATGTATGCATCAGTTCAGCAGCTGACATTAGATCCTCCCTCTTTGCCCCAGGCTGTCGTGCTACTGTTTTATCTAAACTGAAAGATTTTCAGAAGGCTCTTTATTTCAACAGAATGGCTTTTTATGGAAGCCCGTCCTGCTGAAAATGTTTTATCTAGTTCTAGTTTTTATCTTGTCCCTTTTCAGCCCTACATGAAAGCCTGAGAAAATGATACATAAAATCGAGAAAGTCTGAAAAAAAGGCACTTGAACCACACAGAATCCATGAAAAGCTTTGAGTTAAAATAAAGGCAAATGGCCATACAAATTTTTATCTTACCCTACTTTTTCTCTTATTTGTATTATTTAGAATGAAAATTCCTGCTTTTTTCCCCAGGAGAAACTACTTTATCTTCTAAACCCTGGCACATCAAATACTCCAGTGGCCAGCACAGCAGTAACAATGGCAGAGGCTTGCACCCCAGGGGTTGTGGTGAACTGGGCATCCCCAGGGTCCTCCTAAGAGAGACCTTTAAGGAGCTAACATGCCTCCAGGGCTGCAGGCTGGCCTGTAGATGCCAGCAGGGTTATGAGCTGACCACTGACACCAAGGAAAAACAGACACATGAGGTGAAACTGAGATCAATGTTTCTTGCCTTTTCAAAGATAAAACAGCTTTTGCTGAAATGGTGGTGGAGTGAAGAGGAAGAGGGTGGGCTGGGAAAGCAGAACTACCAGCTGCACACCACAAACAGCAATCCTCTCAATCCCCTTCCTCTGAAGCTTCAGCTAGTACTAACCCACACCCGAGGCTTGTGATTATTTTTCAAGGATTTAGCATCATTCAAGCAGGCACCTGTCACTGCTACTCAGCATCATTCAGAAATGAGGAAACTATTTTAAAAATGTGACCTTCAGCCTGGCACAGTAGCCTCTCAGCCTAGCAAGGAGCAGCTTGATACAAGCTCAGTGTTATGTGACAGAACAGTACATGCTCCACTGCCAAACAAGAGGTCGGCTGTACCCTAAAGCCAGGGTAGCAGCCAGAGAAAAAAAACATTTCTGAAGAAGCCAGGAACAACTTCACCCCTCATTACTACTTTCTTAACATTAATAGGAAAGAGTTCCCCAGACTGTTAGCGTGTGACTGCATGGGTCATCTAAGGATACCCAAGCACTCCACTCATTGCACTCTGGGGTGCAATGTGGGCTCAGGCACATCTCAGGAGAGGGAAAGAAAAGTCTAAAGGGTTCCTGTGGCAGTCCAGGTGCAGAAGTGACACTGCTGCTGGCCAGCCCACTGCTCTGTCAGCTCAGCCCAGAACAAGCCCTGCCATTTCCTAAATCTTCCCCTCCACAGCAACAGCTCTGCAAGTTTCTTTTTTGAGTCCCAGTGGCCCCAATATGGAAAACATACAAAAACAACTGTATTTTTGCATTTTCTAACCCTCTGTCACTGTGGGTTATGCTGGGAACAACTGTCCCTTATCAATGCTGTCACACTCCCCAGAGAACGACATTTCTTTGCTAACTTTCTGTCGTCTCCTCAGGGCCAGTTTTGACATACTAGCCACCAAGGATGGCCACTGGTTTGGCACCTTTGTGCTCTCCTGCTAGGCCATACTCAGGCCTCTTCTCTATGACTACTCTACCACAGAGGGGCAGGGGCCACGTTGGCCTCAGTGGTCCTGTGACATAAAGGCTTCTCTGGAGATTTTATGCTGTGAAAAGCTACAGCAAGATGTGACTTCTGTATACTGAAAGTCAAGAATATTGCTTTTCTTACATCTAATATGAAACTAAGCACCATTTGGGACTGCTACATCCTACACAGCCCGGTGATCATAGAATCATAAAATCAGTCAGGTTGGAAAAGACCTCTAAGATCACGTAGTCCAACCTTTAACCTAGTGCTGACAAGTCCATCACTAAACCATGCTACTAAGTTCTACATCTACACATTTCTTGAAGACCTCCAGGGATGGTGACCCAACCACTCTGCAACCTATTCCACTGCCACACATGTCCTTCAGTAAACAAATTTCTCCTAATATCCAACCTAAACCTCCCCTGGCACAACTCGAGGTCACTATCTCTTGTCTTATCACTTGATGCTTGGGATAAGAGTCCTATCCCCACCTCAATTTTACCTTAAGGTAATTGTAAAGTACAGTAAGGTCTCCCCTGAGCCTCCTCTTCTCCAGACCAAACAACCCCTGTTCTCAGCCACTCCTCACAGGACTTGTGCTCCAGGCCCTTCACCAGCTTCGTAGCCCTTCTCTGGACACGCTCCAGGGCCTTGATGTCCTTCTTGTAGTGAGGGGCCCAAAGCTGAACAAAGCACTCGAGGTGCGGCCTCACCAGAGCAGAGTACAGGGGGACAGGACCTCCCTAGTCCTGCTGACCGCTTGTATTTCTGATACAAGTCAGGATGCTGTTGGCCTTCTTGGCCACCTGGGCACACTGCCAACTCATGCTCATTAACCAGTCTCCTTAACAGGCCAAAGTCTGCCCTCTGGACGTCCAGGGTGGCAGTTCTGCTAATCCCCGTCCTTACTTTTCCAAGAGTCAAAAACTCTATTATTATAATCGCTGTGTCCAAGACGACCTCCAACCTTCACATCACCCACAAGTCCTTACTTATTTATGACCAAAAGGTCCAGAGGGGCACCATCCCTAGTTGGCTCACTCTCAGGAAGTTATCTTCCACACACTCTAGAAACCTCCTAGGCCATTTCTTCTCTGTTGTGTTGTATTTCGAGCAGACATCTGGTAAGTTGAAGTCCCCCACAAGAACAAGGGATAGTGATTGCAAGACTTCTCTGAGCTGTTTGTAGAATATTTTGTCTGCCTCTTCAGCCTGGTTAGGCAGTCTATAACAGACACCCACAAGGATTCCTGCCTCCTTGGCCCTTGCCTCTGATTCTTACCCTGTTGTCACCATTATTAATCTCAAGACAATCCAAACATCCCCTAACATGGTGGCTACCCCACCGTATCACCTATCCCTCCTGAAGAGTTTGTATCCATCCATTGCTTGATTATAGCCCGCATGTCATGCCTAAGTTTAAGTAGTCTTCCAACAATTGTACAATTAAAATATAAGCTTCTATCCACAATGAAAATTTAAACACATTACTTCCATCTGGAATGTTCTCTGTGGTTTACAAGTACTACTTCAGAAAGAAACAGAAAGATGAAAGGGATAAAAATGTTCTCTATTCCTGCCTCTTTGTTGAGTGAAGCCATTCGGTGGTCTGGCTGTATTGCATTTTTCTGTTCTGCTGCAGAATTACACTGACCGCACTCCTGGACATGCACAAGAAATGGAGTTGACATCCAGCAGAAAGCAAAAAGCAGCAGAGTCAGAATGTGAAGATGAAAAAGTTCATGGAAAGAAAAATTCTGCAAATTTTCTCCATTGAAGTGTCAAAACATGTTTGATGGGAATAAAACAATCCAACTTGGTGGCATGGCATTTCTCATTGTAATATATCATATAAAATTGGTATCTCAGGAAAGACCAATGCCATTTCATTTTGAAATTTTTCATGCAGTATTTCAAAATATTTCAAAGCAGTATTTTCCATTCTGATTATCCTCCAAAAAAAAAAAGATTTTTTAAAATATTCAATTTATTGGAAGTTGCAATTTTCACTGTTTTTTTTTTTTTCCTTCAGCAAAGTTGCCCTGCAAAACATGATGACCTGTTCTCATTAGCTCACTTCTCTTGCTGTTTGTGTAAGTCCATATAGCACTAGAAGAAAAAAAAAAATTCTAAAACCTGGAAACCAGGTAAATTTTAAGACCTGTGACTATGTGGCACTTGCAGTTATATTCACTATATTTTTGGAAATGACTAAAATTGAAATAGTCTTTTTTTTTTTTTTAAACCAGACTGTAACATTATTTTATTGACTAAAGGCAGGCATTCAATCACACGTGAAAAAGATGCACATAATGACATACTTTGTTTGCACATTCAGATTAGGGAAATTTTCAGCAACATCTTCAGGTTGGGCCTTATACATGTATCTGGTCTGAATGTTTAACTATGAGGGTTAATACTGTTGCCTAATTAATTATTTTGTGGCACACCAAAAAAAGCAAATGATTGTTATCCTCCCTGCTTTTAAATGGGAAAGGTAAGAGAATGCACTGACATGCCCAAAATCACAAAGGGAGCCTGAGGCAAAGGCAGGTTTTGAAGCTACAGTCCTCAGGGTCCTGCTCCAGTGACTCCACAGTAAGGCACATATGCCAGCTCTCAGCTCTAACATTTCCTAGAATATGCTTTTGAAAACACATGCTGATTCACATAGCTTTTTTTTTTTTTTTTTTTTTTGCCTCAGTGAGATTGAAAAAGCAAGATCACCCTCATTAAATTCTCAATAGTTTAATGGGCAATTGAGAGAACGCAGACTATAAAGTTATAAATACCATTGCAATTCAGAGCATTTTGAAAGAAATAAGGCTGAAAGATGAGAGAAAATTATAGTTCTCTTTGTCTTTCTCTGATCTCTGCAGATGGGCAGCAGTAAGAGCTCAGTGCAGACTAGCACAGAGATAAGTGGTCTAGCTTGTACTGGGGCTCTGGCACCAGCCGCTGCTGCTGCCCAGGGCCTCTGCTGAGGCGAGGAGATTAAACCACATGCTCCCTCAGGAAAGGGACTGGCAGCAGGGTAACCCTCTAACAGAACTTTAGCAGACTTCAGAAATCACCTTGAAGCTGCACCAGAGCCTGCATCTCCAGCCTTCTCACCTGTGCTGTTGCTGCTGTCCCTTTGCTGTTGATGCAAGGATTTAAGCTCACGATGGGCAACTCTTGGACTTCAGACTGGTACGACTCCAAGCAACTCTGCCTTTGCCTGATCATCCCGGTCTGATATAGCAATTCCTTGGGAATCCTGTGGGAACAACGTGGAGAGAAAAAAAAAAAATCATCCCTGCTCCCCCCAGGCATGTAGTGTACTCCCAGGGAGGCTCAGTGGGGTGAGGAGGGTGTTATCATGCCAGTTCACATTCAGGAAATGAGAGGCAAGATCTACTTCAGCATCAAACCACTGCAAGCAGTGCATGGCCAGGGACATTGCAGAAGCAGCACTCACAGATGGATGGTCAGCCTTTATAAGGGGAAAGAATAAATAACTGTGCAAGGCAAATAGAGAAGCAAGGAGCAGACTGTGAGCAGGCTGAAGGTCAGCCTTCAGCTTACAGAAATGGGAAACTTTATAACAAACTGCTGCACAGTTCTGGCATTCCTTTTCAGTGCTGCTGCACAATGCCATGCACGGTGAAAAAAAGCCAGAAGATGGCTATAAATCATTCTTACACTGGGACTCCGCACTCAGCCATTGCACCAGCAGGTCCCTGGAGGTATCTCCAAAACTTGTGCACCCTTTCTGCTCCTCCTGGCAGCTACTAGGGTAATGGCTGCAATGGTTCCTGGAGTACTTTGGTGACTAGAAGGGATCTGCACAAAAGCAGCTGTGGAAGTGCATATAAAACAAAGCACTAGGGTATGAGTAAGGCAGAGTCACCTGAATACAGGTCATAAACTCCTAGCATGGACACTCTAATAACAATGAGGCCTTGTGCCATGGAGAACCATGGCTAAGACTGCTTATGGAAAGCAGGATCACAAATGAACTATGTCACACTGCGAATGAGCAGTGTTTAAAAAAATTCACAAATACACCAAATTTGCCATGCTCTGCTGTAAAGCCCAAGGGAGGAGGTGTCGGTGTCTCTGGGTAGGACGGAGGCATGGAGACTGGAGGGGCAGAGAAAATGTCTCTGGCAGCAGGGACAGGGCATCCCCCGGGAAATGTGACATCCATACCGGAGTTCGGGGTAAACGTTCTCCAGGTACCACTTGAAGCTATGGCACTTCAGTCTTTTCCGCAACTCCACTCTGCTCTGGATGCTGGGGAGAGAAAATATGGTGGAGTGACAATGGAGATCGTGAGAGTCAAACCCAAGGCACCAAAACCCAACAGATATGCACAGACAGCAAACACCAGAGCATCAGCAGGGCTATTTCCTGCTGTCTTCTACATAAGCTTGGTCTGTTGCTTTAATCTCTGTGTCTTTTGGAGGTCTCACCTGGTAAAATCCCATGATTTGGCATATTGCCAAATATTGATAACATTGCCATTTTAATGAGGAGTCTGGAGTTTAGAGGATGAAAAGGTTTGTGGAAAATCACAGCCTTTTAAAAATGATTAGTAACAAGTGTGTGCTATCTACTACATGCAATAAAATCAATTAATGGGAAAATTAATCAAAATTAATATATGCTATTATAAGTTACTCTTAGTTTAGAAGTACTACAGAAGGCCTTGATTCACAGGAGCACTTAAATACACCTTTAAATCGCTAGAAATTGATCATATGGTGATATACTTCTTTCTTACATTAATCAGGGCTAAACTGCTTAGGTGTCATGCTGTATAGAGTGACATCTCCCTCACTCTAGCTCCTCTTCGGGCCTGCCTCTACCTAGGGAGCTGGTATGACCTCCAGTACCTTCCCTTTGCGTAATTTATCTTCTCTCCACCCTCATTCATATATTGAGCAGGACAGAGTTACTACTTCATCCCACTCTGACAGATGGAAAGAGGATATGAATTCGGTGGAAACAGGTTAATCTCCAAGATTTCAATTTATTTATCCTGGAAATGGAAGAATAGCCAGAATGAATTTCATTTTGGCTTTGAACTCTGCTATGCTCCAAAGGAAACATTCTAAGGAAAGGAAGAGCATATGAAAATGAGAAAATAACACAAACACATAAAATCCGCCTGACATGGGAGATATTTCTGACTGTTCAAATTATGAATAGAAAACTCCATCAATATTAAGCATTTGCTCCTTTCCAGTAAAGCCTTACTAGATCCAAAATCTGATGATTTTCATGACATTCAGCTGCCAGCAAGACCTCTGGACTCTTCCCCCAAATTCAGCTCTGGGACCAGAAGTACTTGTACTAACACTAAGGATAGGACATGGGCAGAGGAGGTTTCTGTTTCCCTCACCATGACTTGGTTTACTCATCTGGACAAAGTAGCATCGCGTATAAACTTCCATTTTATATTGCTGTGCTTGTAGCTTCTGACTGCCATTAGCATTTAATTGAGCGTTATTGCAGAAGCAATGCAGGCAGGTTTCCACTGCAGGGTGACAGCACCCCAAAAACCAACTGCAGCTGGCAGGACACGGGCACTTACTTTCCACAGGGTCTCCCCTGGGCTGCAGGACGGGCTGCATAGTAGTACTGCTTGAATTCATCCATCCACACCTCTGCCGTGCGCTTGGTGTTTCTGAAGGAGGCAACAAAAGGCAAATGAAGCAAAGGAAGCCTCTGAGGGGACACCCATACTTTCTAAAATGCATCAACTATTCCAGCTCCCTCTCCTTCCATCTTCCTTTGTCTTCACCCAAGCCACCTTTGAGCCTGTCCAGCCCTCAATATCAAGTTCTTCCTCCTCCCCATTAGTCCAGGCACCAGACACAAGATGTCACAGCTTGGGCAGGGAATTCACTATCTTCAGCTCAGCTGGATGTTCTGCATCCACCACACCCAGAAGCGTGGCTTCTCTTAAGTGCCATCTCCCAGTGAGGCCAGGGTTTTATTTAGTGGATGGGATGGAGAACTGAAGAGCGGCGCAATATTTACCAAAGACTAAAATCAAGTATTTCATTTGTTTCACTTCTGTAGGGGCTGTCCTGCTTTGCACCCCTGGATTTCACTGGGACAAATCTCTGCACAGGTTTATGAACCTCAGGAGATTTTCAGTTGACTTCAGATAGCTGTAGTTCTCCTTGCAAATTACTTCATTTCTCAGTGCTAATCCTCCCATCTTTGTCTGGTCAGGGTAGTCCTGCCCAAGCCACTGCCTCCCCGAAGAGGATAATCCATGCATGAACCCAGCTTGATGCTGATCCTGAACTGTGTCTCACACTAAGGAAGTGTGAGGCGATTTGGGAAAAAAAAAAAAAAAAATCATTATCTAGCAGAAAAGGGGATATATTTTTGATAACATCTCTGTTACAGAGATACTATGGAGCATCAGGTTTACAGAAACTGCTTCTCCACCCTGTCTATATACTACATTAAATTTAAACCTGAGAGATACTGTAAGGTTAATCAAAACCCAGCTCCTCATACCTAGGATAAGTTTCTCCAGACTGCTTTTCAATCCCTTGCCAATTTGTAGAGCTTCCCATGCTCTAAGTGCTCTTTTTCAAGAGATGTGTAAGTCACAGTGTCTACATCTGGATATAGCCTTCTCCATAGTTGAGGGTATTTCAGACTGCCTTCCTGTTCTTGGGTTTATGGGAATAATGGGAATAAATGCCAAGGCTTACACCTGGGTGTTGATTCAGGCCTACATAAATTCCACATCCCAGTCTTTTTTGCAGGAACCTTATTTCACTATTAAAAGCAAGAGCCTCCTGTGGTGACTCTCAGATTTGTGCCCTCCTCCTTGATGCCAGCAACACTCTGGGCCCCTCTACACCATCTTTATGAAGTGTCTTCAGTGACCCATCTGAAGAGTTCCCCTCCTGTCCTGCACACTGTGTGGTTGGACATGTTGTGTTAGATATAACCAAGAAGTGTAATTTACACTCCCTCATTTCACTGTCACACGCAAAGCATGAGGAAGCTGCAGAGAGCCCAAGACAGTGGCAGCCCTGCTGCAAGTCCCTAGGCCCTCACAAATTCTGTTGGCTCACTGAAACACCAGGAAATTCGCTCTAAAAGGAACACCTGGTGCATGAGCACATACAAATGCAGTTTATCTGGGAAACAACCCTGCATTAAGTGCCCCCAGTGTCTTCCTCTGTCATCTACTTAAAAGATAACCTTCAGCCTAGCACTCAAAAAAAGGAGAAAATCCTTCCTGACTTTACCAACTGCTCCCATCATCCTTTCCCCTACCTCACCTGCTTTTTTTCCAGGATATTGGCCCATTTCAGCCACTCACTGCAGTACCCATTTTGGTCCCTGTTCCTGGGTGTAAGGCCAGGTCCCCTTCAGCTGGGATATCCTGGCAGCTCCCAGTTCCTTCCAGTGAGGTGCAGCCCATCACCACTCCTGCTCAGTCACAATGCCCAAAGGCACCAGGAACCATATTTTCTGGTTCTGCTAAGTCCCACTCAGCCCCAAGCTAAGGCTACTGCATACTGATAGACACGGTTGGCATCCTGACTTCAGGCCATTATAAATGTTTTCTTATATCCTTAGCATCTAAAACATTTGTTGTTGCTGTAGCTAGGGCTCAGGGAGCTAAAGGGCTTGTCCCTTCATTTCTGTGGTGATGAAAGGAACCACATTAAGTATTCTACCTCTGTCATATTCTTGACACTATAGAAATCCTAAGGGAGACAGTTGTACTGGCTTGCTTTGGCTCAGGAAATTCATACCCATGGATATGTCACAATTTTTCAACCAGACTTTCCTACTCGCCTCCCTGCAAGCAGCTTGTTTTGCTTCACAAAAACAAAGAACACTCAGCAAATCCAGAACACCCACTTGATGTATGTATTGGCGTTCCCCTCTGGAAAGACATAGGGATGTTTCTTCCGGAAGACATGTCCAACACGGCTGCAGGGGATGATTTCCAGGCTACCTCCACACATCCACACACGGAAAGAGATTTCTACAAGAGAGGCAGCTTCAGCATGTTGTGTTTCTGTCCTACAGCAGGCTGGATCCCAGTATTACCTCTCATTTCATCCTCTGCCACATTAAACCAGGGTAAATCAATTACTAGAGGGGCACAACTCCTGTCAAAGTGCATTTCAAAACTTCTTGTGATCTGTTTAAAGTTCACACACTTGAAACCTGTCTATAGCATGGCAGACCCTATCACACTGGTGAGTGAGACACTAAGTCCCTTTACACGCAGTCCTGCTCACAGCACAGAACCACCCATGCAGCTTTTTAATCATTTCTGCACTGGCCACTTTAGAGCTGTTTCCCTACAAGGGGCTGCCAAGTTCACCAAGAGAGGCCATGAGCTCTGCTTTTTGATGATGGCAGCAGTCATTATCTTTATGAAACTTTATGAACCTTTCTGTCCCCTCGAGCAGGACAACACGCCTGCAGCACAATCCACAATTGACACCAGGGCTCCTGGCAGGGAGCTGGATGAAATCACCAGCTCTGAGGTGGCACAGGCAGGGAGAGCAGCTGCTCTAAGGGGTCTGTCTGGTCCCAGCAGCTGTGAAGATATGAATCTGCAGCTGTATCATCAGACAGTCATGTTTAGACAGAACCAGCATGGAGAAGAAATTAAATAAAAAGGAAAGGCTTCTGCAGCTCTGCGCATCCTGTTTTATGATCTCTTGGCAGCATAGATCTGTATGTCTCTACTCCAAAACCACCAATTCCCTTTCACTGCTCCATCACATTTAACCACAAGAGTCAGGCAGAAGGACACCCATTGTCTTTACCAGCTTGTGCCCCATGCACCGGCAGCAGGGGCCAGAGAAGGCTGGGGTGGGAAAGTATGGCAGAGAGGAGAAGCATTTCTTTCCAGAATCCCCTTTCCTTCTTCCCTTGCTGTGCTTACAGGCAAAAGCTGCCACAGCCCCATCACTTCTCTAAGTGCTGGGTATGACCAGCATGGATATTGCTTTGTACTTTCCTCTCTGCTGGTATTTCTGCTCGGGCAGGGAGAGAAGCTGTGACAAGCTACAACTGATCAGCACCTGATCCTAAGGAAGAGGTGAGCTGGGGTGATTTCCATGTGTTGTGAGCTGGTGCTTGGAGGCAGGGGATGCTAAGGAGCCTGAGCTCCCTGTGTCAGACATCACGCTCCCTGCAGGTCCTGCTCCAGCCCCAGCAGAGGCAATTAAAGCACAGGTTTCAGCAGGCAAGGCTGACCTGTCCATAGGAGCACACAAGCAAGGTCTCCAGACAGAGCTAAACACATCAGGAGGAAGAGAACCCAAGCGCCAAAGGCACAGCATGGGGCCAGCTGACTACAAGGGATGTCTCCTTGTTGGTGGCCTTTTGCAAGCCACCCCAGGAGAGACAGGAGCGGTGTGAGCATGCTGATCAACCTGGCCTCTTGCTGATAGCTCTTCTTACATGCAGGCAGCTCTTCTTGCTTTAGATCCAGTGCTGCTGTTCAATTTCTCTCTGTTCTGTCAGAGACCTTTCAAGAAGCTTTTATGAAATAGAGTGGTGCAGCATCTCCCTGTGCGCTCAGCCAAGCCTGGCCTCCAGCCTCCACAGAGCAGTCTAGGGCAAGGAACCACTTCTGAGAAGGTGTCAGATCTGGGAGGGTTTGAGACAGAGATGCCTGGAGGGTCTCCATAGGATTGAGATGCCTGCAGGGCAGGCTGCTCTGGGCCTATTCATGTCTCAGGAGCAGCCTGTGCTGGCTGCTGTTAGAGAGCAACAAGCGGAGATGGACAGGGGGTCAGAGGCACCATGTCTTCATTTCTAGTTGCCTTCTTACATGCTTTCTTTGGGCCCTTGGCTCAGCAGAGGAGGCGGGAAGGCTGCAGAGCCTGCTTGGTTTCCTCAGTGGAGCAGATGCTTTGGGTCAGACTGGTGGCTAGACACCCACCACAAAGGGAAAGCATGAGGGAGAGCAATCCAACTGAGCAATGAGATACAAATAAATAAAGCATGCTGGAGGAAAAAGGAGTGTGAAGCAAACAACAGTGCCAGGCAGTGGATGGGTTACTGCAAAGTGGCAGCATCTGTTCCTTTGGATGGCTGACAGCACTGCTATGTGTTAAGAAACAAGATTTTGCCTTCCTTGCTAGCCACAGTCCCCAGAGGTACAAACTATTAGAGCCAGATTTGGATCTGCCTCCCTGCCATCAAGTTTCACCTCCTCCTTTCAGAGGCAGTCTATTGCTCTGACGTGCAGCATCACTGCAGCTTCAGAGAGAATAGCCCGGCCTGATCCAGCTCTGCTTGACTCAGGGGACAAGGGACAGACTGCTACCTCTTTCATCTGCCCCATCAAGTTTGCGTGCAGAAGCATTCCTAATGCCCATCTGCCCTGTGATAACAGGCACAGGTGACTTAATTTAGGTAGACAATCTTTATCCTACACCCGATGTTGTGGGGGAGAGCCTGACAGCCCTCAGCTGACCAGTAACAGAGGATAAGAAGCCCTGATACCTTGCCATCAGTCTGCAACATGCCAATGGAGCTACTGATGCAGGTACTCTGCAAATTCAGGAGGGCATTGAAGCCTCAATTCATGGCTTTGAAGCGTTATCATTAGACATCAGACATCATGCCTTTGCTTTATCCTTGAGAAAAAATAAGATGAGGAAGGAGCAGGACGGTATGTGTGGTGTGCTCTCATCCGTTGGTAACACTAAAGATGAAAACTCTGCTGCTCAGGGCATTCCCCTACAGAACACCAAAGTAGCGTGGAAGGCAGGGGGTCCTAAGCACCAGCCACTGCTCAATTCCCACCTGTCATGGCTGCAGAACTCTTACTCACCTGAGACTGCAAGTTGTGAACGTAACTGAGGGAAACTGCAGAGCGCTTGAAGCCAAGTGCAAATTGGCATCGTATCCACCTGGCACGACTCAGGAAAAAAACACAACACCGCAAAGGTACAAGGAAGAAGGGTGACTCACCGAAGTTCTCCCCACCCCAGATGTCCATGGCGTTATCGTACTTCCCCAGGTGGTTGAACCAGGCTTTGTTGATCACAAACAGCCCCCCGGCAATGATGGGCGTCCTGCAGGGTTGGGGAGGTAAGAGGGGACACGCTCTCATTCAAATACTGCTGCAGCACCTGCTTGTGCAGAAGAAACTCCTCCCTTCACCACTTCTTCCATCATCGGGACATTATCCATGTATCTCTCTCTTACCAAACAAGGACAACATGTCTCAAAAAGCATCTAAACCTTTCTTTCTGCTGCCTCGGTATTTTGCTGTCAATCATAAATTGCCTGGCACTTAATGACTGGCTAATGCACCCGTCAGCATAACTCCTACAAGCCCAAAGTTCACAGCCCTGATTGTAGGCTTCAGCATCGAAAATGCACTTAACGCTTGGGGGTTATTCGCATGATGGTACTCACACAGGCTTTTTTTTGCCTGGAGCCAGCCTATTAAGAGCACCATTCTGTGGAGGAGGAGAGGGCAGAGCCAACACAGACAGGCTTTTTAAAAGTGATCACTAGCTGTGTGATCTTTATTTCAAAATAGGGCTATTTTTCATTCCTTGAGTTAGGTAAGAAAAGCTGCACTGAGGTGGCACTTGTGGGAGGGGAGGGCAGACCCAGAGGACAGCCAGTGAAAGCTCTTGTTAACGCCAGCATCCTCAGGACAAGCAGTGCTTTGCTCTCCTGTAAGCTTCCTGGGACCCTGAGCACCCCAGCACTGGGCCTCCTCCATGCCATCCATCCCAGCACCTCATGGCTTGGGATACAGGCACCAGGGCTCAGCTTGAGACAAGCTGCCTGTTCTGCCCCATGTTCCTTAGGTGCCTCTTTTCCCCTCCAGACTTACTTAATGGGTTTGGTAGGATCAAGTCGTTTGGCTTTCTGCTCTGGGGAAAGCTGCTCCCATTTGAAATGAAGGCTCCAATCAAAACCTAAAACCAAAGTAGAGAAGTACCATGGGGAAATAAGAAATGGGTATGGATTGGGAGGAAATGTAATCCCTCAGGCTACAGAATCTATGTTGGATGAAATATCTTCTCCACTTTTAAATGACTCAGGCCAATGGAGATAAAACTCTTGGGAGACTAGTCAAATGACTAATGCATTTCATACTGCATATGAAAGAGAAACAGCACATCGCATTACCATTGCAAAGCCAAGCACTCCAAAAACAGAGAAAGTCAGAATTAAAGCTGCAGACGAAACCTTGCCCTTGTAAGGTTTCCTTGTCTTCCCCACGTGCACACAGATACACTCTCATGGATACTGCACGCTACAAATGGCACAGGCACACTAATAAACTCTAGAGTTGCGTGCACTATTTGATGTCTGGACATCCCCAGTCTCCTCAGCAGCCGGGCTTTCAGTGCTGCAAAGGGTGGCTTTGACACAACCCTATATCCTAATTGGTTGCTTTTCCCATTGTAGCAAACACCAGTCCTCACGCCACACTTGTCTATCTCTAAGCCAGCCTTAAAAGAGCCCAGGGAGCACTAAGGAGTGCTAATGCCCTTTTTGCAAGGCAGCTGGAGCCAGCAGTGCAGTGCGGAAACACTAGCACCTTGGGCTGGTACACACTCACACTAGAGGATGGGGCCCATGGTGTTCACTCACCACCTCTGAGGTCCGAGGAAGCCGCCACATAGGCAAAAGTGTCCAAGTTGATGATGTCAATGACGGGGCTGACCACCCGGGTTGGATCCTGGCAAGCAGAAACAGAATGACCCATGACTCCAGCTCACACCATTCAGCAACTGACCAAGGGATGGCTCAAACTCCTGGATCCATCAAGCAGGGGGAACTTCCATGTTGTTTGTGCTTCTCATGGACAAGTGCCCATCGCTGTCTCCTCCTCTGCTGTCACATCAGTTCAGCTTGGGAATTAGCAGGAGCAGCACCAAAGGGCAGAGGAGGCCAGGGACATGCCACCAAGAGAGGCAGGACAGGCGAACACCTGGGTGAAGGACTGTGCACTGCTGGACCAAACTTGCTCCCCCTCCTGACTCTTGGTTTACCCACAGACTCCCCCCTCCTCGGACTAGGTGTGTGCTCAGTGCCCAACTTGGCAACAAAACCTCAGCTGGATGCAAACCTCTGTCTGCCTTCTACATATTCATCAGGGTATTCCCCTTTCACCTCCCTTAAATGCATTTAATAGAATTTCAAAACTCAAACAACAAATAGGCATTTGAAATGACAGAGTGAAAACACGGCTGGTTAAGTAGTGCCACCACATTTTCAATACACTAATTAGGGGGTACAGTTATAGATTAGCCAAAGGTGTGAAAGGGTTAAAACAAAAAGAGCCAAGTTGTTTTAAATAGTTGGTGGTGATTTGATTAACATCTTGTTATGGGCAAAGGGATTATACAAACAATTATGAACAAAAACAGGAGGAATAGACTCTGACAGCTTTTGCTGGTCTCTTATCTCCCTTTTCCTTTTCAAAAATCCCAAACTCCAATTATAGCTCAAACTTCAAGATTTCACCCTCGCCAGATGAAATCTTTTTTCACAGGCATGAGGAGAAAAGCATCTGAGAGCACACAGTCTTCCTCTCCCACTCTGAAATGGTTTTGTTTCAGAAATTCCTCCTAACAAGAAAGTACTTGAGAGCAGCTAGAGGAAGCAGCAACCGAATGCCACAAGCTGTGCTGCTGAGTTGGACGAGAGCTCAGGTTTTCCAAATAAGCATTACAAAACTTTGGTATTTCTGTAATTTTCTGGTGAGTCAGGAACCTCATCACGGCTCTACGCAAGTCAAACAACCCACTAAAACAGCAAGGCCTGCTGTACCCATGCACTGCGTCCAGAAACTCCACCCCAGTGAGGAGCCACTCGTAGGCAACAGCGATGAGATCTTCAAGGCATTTGGTGATGCCCTCTCCAGCCACGTGCCAACACAGATCCTGGTGCCAAAGGGTGGTCCCCACCCCAGTGAGGACACTCTCTCCATCTTGCTGGTTCCTGACCAACACACATCTCAGCCAAAAAAAAAAAACCATTTTAGCTGCCCCCCCTACTCCAGGACAGCACCAAATTGTGTGGGGCTGGAAGTGGGAGGTCATCATCCACTGCTTCATCCCACCAGCATTAGCAAATGCAATTTTGGGGGCAAGCTCATTGATTCATGACATAAAACCACCGTACACTCAATTAGAGTTTTAGAATGTTATTCAGTCAAAATGTGACATTAATGGCTTTCGATATATTTGTTCCCTAAGTAAAAACAGCATGTGCCCACACACTCACAAACATATTTTTGCAAAATAGGCACCACTGCTGTGGCTCCTTTGGACGTGCACCATCCTGGGCACAGCTCCATGGACCCGCACAGTGGGCACACACCTCTCCATCACCCTACCTTTTCATTCTCTCTCGGTCTCTTTCTCTCTCTCTCGCACAGCCTGAAGGTGGCAGCAGTAACATTTCTTACAGCTCATTGATCAAAATGTTAACCCCGACAGAAAGGATAGGTACAGTGGGGCTGGGCAGGAGGAAACTAAGCACCTGCTGCCCCCATCCTGCTGCATTTGCAAGCAGTTAAACATCAAACGAGCAGGACTAAAAGGAAGCAAAGTGCATTTTCAGAAACACTTCCTGAGCTGCCTCTCAGATCCACGATGCCATCACTGCTGCCACAACGCATCAAAACTTCCGTAGGGATTCTGCACGTGGCGTCCACATTCAGCCACCCCACAGGCATTGAATGTGGGGCACATTCCCAGAGCTGTCAGCAAGCAGCTCTGCCTGCTTTCGAGTGGGGTTTCACAACTCACATTCTCGTAATTCCACAGGAGCTGCAACTGATAACACAGAAATACCACTTTTATTACATTATTATTTAAAGGCAGCACCATGGGCCAACCTTCAGGCCAAGGCTGGGACCCCTCCGGTGCTCTGGGTGCCAGCAGCACCAACTCCCATTGCCCACCAAGAGGTCCTAACCTGGTGCTGCCTAGGTTTTTCCAGAACCCAATGCCTTGGCTTCTTTCCTTGCTTTACCTCTTTGCTCCTCAGCTGCCCCTATTTCAACATAATTCACCAGTTCTAAAATTAGTGAGTAACAAATACCAGCAGTCAGAAGCAAAAGGTGGAGCAGCAGTGGGGGAATGAGGTAGAGCAAAGGGAACGTGCATCCACACCGGGCACCCTCTGCCATCCCCCCAGGTCACCAGCACAGGACTCCTGCTAACTCAAGTGACAAGGCGCTGCTGAGAGCCTCCGTGCACATGTCAGGCCAGCATTTACACCAGTGAAAGGTGAGTGTCATTGTCTGCTCTGAAATCAGCAGAATTTAAATCCTATTAAATCAATTTATTAGTGGTTAATTTGCATGAAATTAAATTCGGCCCCTATTCAAGGAGGCATCACTTCTTTAAATCATCGGCACTGAGCATTTTATATAAGCCTAATTAAAAAGTCTGCTGGAGCACTGCCCGGTTATTCCCCTTTCAATGCTCAACTCACGCTTGCCAAGTTACAGCCCTACTGCCCCAGGAGACACTTTGTCCCACTGGACCACACTCTCTCCCACTTGCCTGCTGGGTGGAAGACCTGAAAAAGACACTTTGCACCCCAAAAGATCATCGCTTTCTTATGCAGATGCCTGCGTGTGGTTGGTCACCCAACGGTGGTGAAGGCTGTTGGGACAAAAGAGGGGATGAACATCAGCAGCACATCCCCTAAGGGAGCACTCACCTCTTTAATCCGCTGCAGAAGTGGAAGCAGCCAGTCCTTATTCACCTCACAGTGACTGTCTAGGAAGGTCAGGACTCCTGCTTGTGCCACATCTGCCCCTTGGATTCGGGACCGGATCAGACCTGCTCCGGGAAACACCCCATCAGCTGCCACCCAGGTGTCTCGGTAATGTCCCCCTGCAGCTTTTCAGGGGCTCCTTGCACACCCCATGGTCTTTGACCGACCTAAATCCCATTCAGATAAAACATGGTTCAGGTTCATCACCTCCTTCCCAGCACTGCAAGCCATGCCAACTGTTTTCCAAGGTCACCAAAGCAAATAAATGGCTCTACCTAGATTAATGATTTATGGCACCTCTGACAACCCTTGATTTGTGTGGTTATTTCCTCTGTTACCTTCTGTGGCAAAAACAGGACTCAAAATGCTTACTTTGCAGGTAATACATCGAACATAGATGCAACATGTTAGATGCTAGCAGCATTCACAATGCCCCCAGAAGACAGAAGGGAACCTAAACACGTTTCACCTGCCCACCACCACATATGCCTGCATGGGGTGAAGCTAGTTCCCCAGTAAGACCATGGCTTCCAGTGCCCCCAGTCCCCAAATGGAATCCCAACAGCTCTTAGCAGAGAGTTGAAGTTGGAAGCATTTGGGGCCAGAGTTACACCTTTCTTGGCCTGCCGGCTTGGGAACTGCTGACCTGCAGCTCAACAGGAACATATTTTCTACCAAGCAAAGGCAGTCAGGTCTCCAGGTGCTAAGAGCCTGCTTGGCTCATAAGGGCCCTGGAGGTAAATGTAGGGTTCTTAGGAGCTGGGGAGGGACTGCTACAGGAGTTGGAGAGAGAAAAATGAACAAAGACTGAGGTCATAGGAAATTGATTATTGTCCCATGGACTTCAGCAAGATCACTGCTCCTAAAGATGTTCTGTGGGAAACCATCGATTTATACAAGAGTCAACTGGCTTTCCATCACTCCGGCCTGCGTCCAATTCTCAAGTGAACTGCAATGTAAGGAGGCAGTCCACTGGACACACAGGAGGATACACAGGATGCTCAAGGGAAGAAGAATGAAGAAGAAACAGAGGTAATGCAAGATAGCAGCAAATACAAAGAGATATAAGGGTGGCAAGGAGCACGCCATGCAGAAGGAGAGCCATCATGCAGAAGGAGGTCACTGACTTTCATATCAAAATTTCCTAAAGTGCTGTCTCCCCAGCCCAACACACACCCTGATGCATGACTTCGTTTTTCAGTATGGGAAAACTTTTTCTGGTTTTGTTTGCCTAATACTGCAAAGCAGGACTTGAAAATACCCATTCAGACTATAGGGCTGAATGGGAAAATGTCTTAAAAGTTTGCAAGCAGTAGCCCAATAGGGTGTGTGTATATATATATATATATATATATATATAAACCCCTCTTAATCTTTAAAATATAATTAATTGCATTAAAAAAAAAAAATCTGAGTAGCAGCAAGAGCAATTCTCATTCCTTTCATTAGAGCAAACATATTTAAAAAGAAAACCTAAGGCTTTATTTTGCCCATTCTAATTTTACGGCTTATAAACTACAGCTGAGCTGCCTTGGCTGTATTAATAGACCCAACTTTTGGGGGGAGAGAGGGTAGAATCCACTTAAGTTCCCAGTCCTCTATCACATCCCCCTTTATCTGTACTTTACCAGTGCTTTACTTATCGGTGCACTCCACCCATAGGAACCACTGGCCCCCTCCCTGCCACCCACTCCATCACTCTCACACCTCCCAAAATTCATGTTCCCCACCACCCATATGGGCCCAGGGCACCTGGCTCTTACCTTCACGCTGTCTGTTCCGCAGGCATTTCACCTTGGGCAGCTTCGCCAACAAGCGGCAGTCGTCAGCTTTGGAAGCACAGAGGAAATCCATGTCACCTGGCAGCACTCAGGCAGACACAGAAATAGTCCAGGGAAAAATTTGCAGTGGGGAGGAGACCCTGCTGTGGGGTGACCGGTTAGGTGGTGCACGGTGGTCTTAGCCCTCAGCTTATCAGGACAGACAGAGCAGCAGTTATCACAAAAGTGGTGTAAACCCAGGGCATTTACACCAGGGATAGTTGAATTGCACTATAAAGTCAGTGCTGAAGAGTTCTGTTCTTTTGCACATTAATGCAAATGACAATTTGGGGTAACTGCAGAGCATCATAAGCCTGTGGTGGGGCAGGAGGCTCCTGAGGTGACCTGCATCAACGCTCCCAGCCTGACTTTCCCTCAGCAAGCAGGAGGAGGACAGAGCACAAGCTGAGCTGGATTCATTGGTGCTGGATGCATTGGCAAGTACATCCAGCACAGCCCCTTTTCCTCCATATGCCTATCCTGCCACCTCTGCAGCCTTAAGTGCATGCTCCTCTGCCCCGATCCCCCCTTTCAGTCCCTGCCTGCACATGCTCCTCTGAACATATTCATCCTGGTTCAGCTATCTTTGCTTATAAACACATCATCATTCAGTATTTCCCCACAACTTATATGTGGAGCTGAGGTTATCTGTGTGCACCAGAGGAGTAAAGGTGGCAGAAGTTTGCTACATATACATGATGGAAAGTTGCTGGGAATAGCAGGAACCTGTGAGCTTGTGCCATCTGTGTGCAGAACAACTGCATCCCACTGAATAAAAGGTCAAAAAGTTGGGCTCGATGATCCTTGTGGGTCCCCTCCAACTCAGGATACTCTAAGGGGCTGACAGATGTGAGAAGAGACACCACTGGGACTGAGATAAAAGCACCAATTGCTTGGAGTGCGTTGCAGGGAAAAGCTGACCATATGTTTACACCATATTATGCAAATGTATGTATTTTATGTAAATGTATGCAGAATATATTCCAGGAGGCTCAGACTATCACAAGAAAGAAGAAGGGGCCAGATGTAAGACAGCTGAGAACTGCTGATTTTGAGCAGCCAAGAGTTCCCAGACTTGCCTCGCCTGGCCTCCAGTGCACTGGAGTGGCTCTGAAGCTCACTGCAATCACTGCAACTCCCTTTCCTGGTTTTGGTGACTCCCAATGCAGGCAGCAATGCCAGAGAGACATGCTGTGAAATCTGTCCCTAACATCCTCCAAGGCAGTGCCTATTTACAATATCCAAGAGCAAGGTGTATATATACTTTTTTCCTTAAAAAAAAAAAAAAAAAAAAAAAAAAATCTGGCTTGTTTTTCACATTTCCTAGTAAATATCTACATTTTGCAGCTCCTTGAAACATGAGTGCCATGGACCACTCGGTCTAGGTGTAGTTTTTTATTCTTTTTATGCCTAAGACAATTTTTGAGCACTTACTCTCTGCACCCGTGTCTTCTACTAGCTCATTGTGCCAGGTAAGATCTTTAGCTGGGGACAACCAGGGACATTCCCTGAGAGCCCTCAGGGCTTCAGCTATGGACTTCTGCTGAAGATTGGACCTATTGATTTCACTTGAGTCATCCTATCAACCAGGAGAAAGTGGCAGGAGGATGTGGGCTGTGTCACATACAGTGCTGTAGATGATGCATTTCAGAAATTGGCAACTGATGCAGGAATTCCTATTCCACTCCTGTTTACATTTGTGGAAACCAATGAGTGCTTCTGGTTAACACAGAAAGGATCACTTACGATCATCACTGAAGTCATCCACCAGTATGATTTCATGGACGAGGTGCACTGGGGTGCGGTTCAGCACACTAAAGAACAAAGAGAAAATCTGTGACAGTGCTTGACCAACTCAACAACCCAGCAAACAGGGTTAGAAAAGCCTGGGAACCAATCACTGCAAAAGCACAACCAGACTTGTATTTCCACGAGAGAAGACCAAGAAACCAGTCCCCCCACCCCATATCCAGCAGTGGCCAGGTATCAGCTCTCTGCAGCCTGACCCAAGAGCTGAGCACCTGATATTCTCGGGAAAGAGGCGAGATTCACCCTTACCACGTTTGTGAGCAAAAGCAGAGCAGCCCATAAAGCCTGGAGGAAGAGGCTTCAGCAATCTGTACGGTGCACAAAGTTTCCTTTCCATCACCCTTCCACCTCTCCTGGGGCTAATGACATGGTGTCCGCTGCCAGCGGGGCCAACACAGAGAAAATTACTCAGCTAAAACCCATCATTACAAAGCTCACAGCTGTGGCAGGACGACTGTTTTTATCAGTGAGCTGATTGTGCTTCCAGGGCTGCAGAGAGGATAAGAGCAGGTTGTAGCCTGCCTATTTGATAAAATAAAGAGGCTGGATGACGTGGTCCACAGCTCCCCCCAGGGGTACAGCCACCGGGAAATGTGGCTGAAAGCTACAGTCTCCTCTTAATTACAACACCAATGTGGTCCTCTGTATTATTGAAGCAGCTGGACCTGTTCTTTCCCTCTTTCACACAGCACAGAGGTCAGCAGAACCACATGTAGATATGGATAATCCTGCCCCACCAGAGGGTCAAGGCTGACTTCTTGAA
Source organism: Aythya marila (assembly GCF_965140915.1). Taxonomy (NCBI): domain Eukaryota; kingdom Metazoa; phylum Chordata; class Aves; order Anseriformes; family Anatidae; genus Aythya; species Aythya marila. The sequence goes on from NC_139044.1 coordinate 17,442,351, forward strand.
GCAGAACCCTCAGGGCTTGGCTCAGCTGTCCTGGTGCTGTCCCCTCACAGCTTCTCATGCACCCCCAGCCTCCTCACTGGCAGGGCATTGTGAGAAGCTGATAAGTCCTTGGCTTAGCTCAGCAAGAACTAAAACATCAGTGAGTTACCAACATTATTTTTCTCCTAAATCCAAAACACAGCACCATATCAGCCACTATCAAGAAAATTAACCCTATCTCAGATGAAACCAAGATGATATCCACCTCCTATTCCAACACATTTTCATCATGCTCTGTCGTAACAGTCCTTCAGGGCAGGAGAGATAGTGTGTGGTATTGGATTGTTGCATGCTGAAGCCAGCTCTGGTTTCGTCACTGCTTTATTTGTCCAGTCCTATCACTGCTGCATTTTGCTTGGTTTCATAAAGTTTCCTTCTTCATTAGTTTGGATGACTTTTACTGTAAGACCACTGATATAGCAGTGATGGCATACAGCACTGTATAGGTATACCGATACAGGAATTGCCACCATAAAATTCAGTTCACGGGCTATTCTCACCCCAAATCAAATCCCCTTGAGATACACATCAGATTTCCCCATCCTTCTAAATTACCCATCAAGTGCACCCAGGTCCTTGACAGCAGATTTTAGGAGGAAATTATCCCCTCAAAGGGTGATGATGAACTGGAAAGGTTGCCCAGACAGGTTGTAGATGCCCCATCCCTGGAGTTGTTCAAGGCCAGGTTGGACGAGGCCCTGGGCAGCCTGCTCTAGTGGAAGGTGTCCCTGCCCATGGCAGGGTTGGAACTGAATCTTCAAGATCCCTTCCAACCTAAGCCATTCTGTGATTCTACAACCCCTAAAATGCAGAAAATGTTTTCAGCATGTTTACAGCATTTCTGACACTCTCTGACAGAAGGTCAGCATTTTTCAGTCATCACCTGGAATACTAGTTGCATTGCAGAAGTGACTTGTGGGCATTGATCCTCAGGAACCCATTAATTCTCTCCATTGCAATGTACTGAGATTTGTTAGGGGAAAAATTAGGAGTGCAAAGAAGCAAGAGCACAAAGGGGAGAGAGCTCAAGAGAGTGCGAAGGGGGAGGTTAAGAAAGAAAAAAGGAGAGGGGGACAGAAAGAGAGAGAAGGAGAGAAAGAGAGAGATGAATCCTTTGGGAGTATAATAGAGGATTGCAGGGGCCAAGGGTCCCAATTATCAGGATCAGAATGAGAGCAAGAATTAAAAATGCTCACCAAAATCAACTGCTTCAACAACCCAGAATGCCTAATTATGTAGAAAGTGAGACATCACACCAAGAATAATCATAATGAGCTTTGATTACACTGTGGCTTTTGCATTTCATTCGTTCAAATACCCACCGTGCTTTTTGAAATTCAAGAGTTCTCTTACGTTAACATCAAAAGGTAAAAGTGCTTATGGGGCTGTATACTTAGTAACCATGAGAGATGATTAGCAAAATAAAAAAGTCCAAGGCTTAAGCAAAAAAAAAAAAAAAAAGTCAGCCCAAAGTGCTAATTATAGAGTTTCTGAGCAACACCTGGCTTGTTTTTGCTCCTTTAATCAGACTCGTTTCAGCTATGACACAGGCCCTACACAATGCCAACATGTTGCCAGGAGGTGCGTGGCTTTGTTATCTCCTTGTCTCAGGAGGGCCAGGATAGAGGCAAGGCGGCTGCACGTGGATAAGGAGCAAGGTGCTGGTGGCGCAGGACATCATTCCTTTTTCTTTCAAGTGCTGGGAAAATGAGAGGTGTGGTATTCTACCTGCTAATTAAGGATCCGAATATTTGATGCAGTGCTCACAGTCCTCGCATAAGGACTTTTGCCAAAGTATGTGCACTGGTTTACCAGTATAAGGGAAATAATTAAGCCTCCCTATTCCTGCTCTGTGGCCTCCAGTTGCAAATCGGAGCAATAAATAGATGAAGAAATAGATTTGCTCAGCAGAGGAAATGGGACTGTAACCTGTGGAGGGGTGCCACCACATTTCTCGGCAATGTTTGCAGCTGATGGGGTTCAGTTCTTCCACTGCCACTCAGTGGGAGGTCAGTGTGCTGGAGGCTCAGCATTTCCCTCAGAGGGGAACAACAGGACTGTGGAAAGATACAAGGGGGAAAGAGAGAGAAGGAGAAAAGGAAATTTCATTCATTATTCCACACAGCCCGCTAGTTTTTCTCAGTAGTTTGAATGACACACGCTACTCATCAACAAAATGCTGCAGATGTTTGCAGTGTGACTTGTGTGAGGGTTACCTCAGAGGCCACATACCAGTGTCCCTGCCTCATGAGGCAGAGCACCTGCACGCTTACCAAGAGCCAAGGACAACTGCAGAGCCTGCAGCTCCATCTAAGCACACGGTGAGCTTTCAGGCTCTCAAGCCTGGAACAGCAACATCCCTTCTGCTCAGTTTCTCTTTACACATGGTCCCGTGAGAAGTGCTCCCTTAGCAGGACTGGTGCCCCGTCTCCCTTTGGTTTAGACAAGCCCAGCAATCTCCCTTTGCACCATTTCTTGCTCCTGCAACTAAGGTTAATAGACAGTATTCATTCTGCAGCAAGGTTGGAAAATGTAACTTGCTGAGGAAATCAGATTTGTAACCCAAAATTCTTCTACTGGCCACAGACAAACCACCTCTCTGTTTCTCAGCCCATCCACCTCCTGCCCGGGTTATACTACGAATGCACCACGCTCTGCCCATGGAGACGTACCGATGAGACAGGGGTAGGTGAGGGCCTCTTTAATTGCTGCTGTGCTCAGAGTGTTTTGAGATACCTGGTCATGAGCTGCTCCAAAAGGCACAAAATAGCGTCAGGAGGACACTGTTTTTACTGGCCAATGGACAATGATCCGTGTTATTACAGCCACCGTGGGATGGAGTTATCTGGAAGACCTCATTAAACAAAGCATTTGCTTCTGGCAGATCAGTCAGAAGGCACAGCAACTTAATGCACAGAGGCTGAAGAGGCAGATGAACTCCCAACCGGGTTCAAACAGACAGGGAGATGGCACTGCAAGTACAACCATGGCCAGAGAGGAGCAGGGCAGGAGCCACATCACCAGCAAGACTTGCCACCAAGGGCTGGTGGCCCTAGGGTTGGTGGGGTCAAAGCAGACCTCTGAGTGCTGCAACCAGGAGGAAAACATCAAACCCTGCTCCTGGGAGATCCCATCCAAACCATGGGAACCAGAAGAAGTAGGATCATATCCTAGAGGCTAGATCAGGGGAGTGTAGGATGGCAGCCATGGGAGAGGCAGGGGGATCCAGGAATAAGGTCTAACATCTTCCATGTGGCAGCATCACTCCTGACCATATCTGTCAGAACAGTCAGGTGCCAAGATATAGGGAGAGACATGACTAAAGTCTGTCTGTGCTTCACACATTATAAATGCTCTAGAGGACTGTTCTTAGCTTTGCCTCACCACCCTTGTTACAGTGATTTTTGGAAGATGACAACCCCATGCAGGGCACCATAAAGGTAAAAGAGAAGGTCCAGTGTGAAGGAGCTGGTACACAGCACAAAGTGTCAGTGTTATTCCCACCCAAAATCCGCATACCCTAGGACAGAGAAAGCAGTGATAGATAATTAAGCGTGAAGTGAATGAGATGGGATTGGGCAGGGAACCATAAAGCAAAGCAGGAATTCAATTTCAGGACTGTCTAACTCGCTTGTGGCACTGGGTGTGCTCACCTGAGGAAGGATGCTGTCTCTGGAGGAGCATTGATTGAGGATGTGATGGCAAACAGGGCACAGCTGAAGCCTCCCCCTTGCCTAGGCAACCCAGTCTGACCAGTGCAGATGATGGCAGGGGCTCCCTGGGAATGTCATTGTTTAACTGACAACTGTCCTGCAGGCTGGATTGCTTTTGCATTGAACCCAGCTAACTTTCCTCCCCAAGGGGAAAGAAGAGCTGCCCCTGGGCATCTATGGAAGCTTGAATTCTATGGCCTGACTTGCTGCTAGCAAAGCCTTCACTACATGTGCACGAAACACACCTGCAAAACATTTATTACTGGCAGACAGCAGAGCACACATCAGCTTTCAATACAGGAAGCCAGCAGCCAAGACCTGGAGACAGGTCTCAAACAGGTCTCTTTGAAACCTCCCAAAGGTATGGTAAACTTCATTAAATCTTCCCACAAGAGAACTCTCATCAAAGCATACAGCAGGATTAAATGCTGATTTTAAAAATGTGTGGTGAAAGTGAAGTCTTTATTCTATCCACTACAGCAAAACCAGACAAGAACACACTGACAAATGAAAGAATGGCCACATGCCCAAAGCACTCCAAAGCCAGAAGAGCAAAGAAACTATCACTGAAAATCTCATCTGCATGCGCTCCATTACAGCTTCTCAATTAGCAAGCCTTTCTGGCATTTGATATGTCACTGGAGAAGCTCAAGCAGCAATACCAGAGCAGACATCTGCAAAATGACAGACCTCTCTAGACACCGGGGACAACACAGAGCCGAGCACGGGGACTCGGCTGAATTTAAAAGCTGTTACCCCAGGCTGTGTGTAATCTCTTGCCTTTACCCCAAGAGTGCCCACTGCTAGACCCTGCAAAGAGAGCACAGCTACTTGCTTCCTGAGCATCTCACCGTAAAACCTGCTTCTCAGAGACCAGATTGCACTCTAATTTCTCCTGATAATTGTTTCAGATCATAGCTGGTTGGTCCAGTCACTTTACTGTAGTGAGTGCAAACACATTCTGACTTTATTCACAAAAACCTCAAGTCTGCTCACCCTTTCTAAAAGCATTTACCAATATGCTCCAACAGACAGGGAGCTCACCTCCGAATGGTCCTCAGCAGGGTAGACCTGGCCTCATTGTGGAAGGTGATGATGATGCTGGTTGGCGGCAGATCCTGATGATAGCGCAGGGTCAAACACCTGGGGAGAGAAAGAGGAGAAGGACATTCAGGTGCTGAAATTCAAGGTGGGAGCAGAGGTTAACACAAGCATTAACACAAGCCATTAATACCATTTTAAAAATAATAATTCTGCATCTGCATGAATCTCTTTTGAAGGAGTCCAGACTTGCGTAAAGCAAGTCACTGAGGTTTAAAGCAGAAAAAAAAGTCATTATTAGGAAGGAATGAGAAAGGAGCCACTCAGCTTGCAACCCTTCTCTAACCATTGCTTCCCATCTGGCATGCTCTTGGGGGGCCATCAGGCTCCAACACTCACAGGCAGTGGGAACACATCCTTTGTGCAAAAGATGAGGCTTTCTTGCAGAAGTTCAGCTGCAACCAGACCCTATCTCAGTGGTTTCGTGAGCTTCACAGGGACTGGTGTTGTATCAAAAGTATTGGGTTATCATGATAAGTTTTTGCCCTCAAATTGAACCAGACATTTTGTAGATATGCACTCCATCAGGACAGAAATAAATGCTCATAATAGTTTATTGTCATATTTGATTTATGCCAAGTACAGAATTGTGAAACTACAAACAGCACAGAGATAACAACTTAGAAAAAAAAAAAAAAAAAAAAAAAAAAAAAAAAAAAACAGAGACCTCCAAAATCTTTTCTTTTTTCTTTCCTGAATGCAAGTTTGCAGCTTTAATTTCCAGCATTCCTAGACACACATGCAGACTGGTCCAAGAGCTGTCAAAACTTGACAACTGAAGCTTTCCAACCTGGAGGTTTTGGCTTGTCTTCCTAGGTCACTGTCAGCCTTAAGATGACGTACCACTGGCAGGAGTGTGCCCCACACACAGCCAAATTAGGTCTCCATCACTGCAGTTGTGCTTGTTCAACAGGTTATATAATTCCAAAAATAATAATAAAAAAGACATCTTGGGTGAGACAAAATATCTGCAAGCTCACCCTAAATCAGCTGTTGTCAGTAGCACACTTCAGCTGAATTTTGCCAACCCAACCTCATGAGACCCAAACTGCTGCCACCACACGCAGCATGTGGCTTGCTGCACACAGGCTCAACTCTCCCGTGCTTTGCAGAGCTGCGGTGACAAGACTAGGACAATTGCTCTCCCTGCACTACTTGTAGACAATTATCTGCCAGCTGTTCCAGGCTGGGTTTTTCCACCCACTTCCAACACAGCACTGGGTGGTGGGAGTCTGTGTAGCTAGTAACAGAAGGTATTTCAGGGAAAGAATGAAGGAAGGTGGAAAATACTAAGTCATTGATATGTTACTATGAGAGTTAAGCAGCTAATAATGCCACGGTGTATGCATGATGTATCAGCCACCCGGGGGAGTGCTGCAGATATTGCATGCAATGAAGGCTCCTTGTAGGTTACAATATCTTGTCTTTAAAACTCCAGATTTGTACACATTACATTATCCTAATTAGACAACATGCGTGCAGGCAACACTGAAACTTGCTATACAAACCCATCCAAAGCTCTACAACCCACTTCTAACTTCTGTTTAATAAGGCTTGTAACTTCCCAACGACGGGATGGATGGCTGAGCTGCCACTACTGAGTGCAGTAGTGCAGCAAGCACTGCTACTTAGACCCAACCAAACCCCCATCAACACCTAGACTTGGTATTTCCTCCAGTTGGCCCCCTTCCCCCCCACCCACAATTTAACAGCAGCTACACATCCTGGCTCCTGAGAAGGCAAATTTCAGTTTAAGTTGTTGACTTCGAGTGGTTTTTGGCTCTCGCTTAGGTAATAAAAACCACAGCTTGGAAAAGCATTAAATCCAGCATGTCCAGAATTATTTTGTGTGACAATTACATCTGGGGTAATTTCAATTTAATACCTCACTGCAAGTGAAAATTGCAGTATGCAGCCCTAAAATTGCTGTAATAATGAAGATAAACCTGCTACGAGCTGCCTGTGCCACCTCAGGCTGTCACTAGATAAATGTTTTGTGCTGCTTATGGTATTTCATAGGTCACCCAATTGCCAACAACAACCAAAAAAAAAAAAAGCAGAACACCCACAACATTTTCAGGATACCAATGAAAGAAAGCTTGAAGGATATATTTTTTTCAGGTTGTTTCTAAAAATACACAGAAAAATAAAATATATATTATTAGCACCAGCTCAGAACAGCTGGCACCCATGAGGCTGGGGGCTGAAGGCTCCCACTCCAACCACCCCAGAGACAGTGCCCAGCTGGAGAGACAGTCAGTATTTCCTCCTAAAAGCCAAGAAGTCAAGTTTTCACTTAACGGTAAGTTTCACTTTTCTGTTTGAAGGTTATTTCCCATTCAGATTTCCCATTCAAATTCCCAATCTTTGGCAGTGCTAGAGCTGAGGGCTCCTCAGCACGTCACAGACATTCAAAGACCTCATTTTGAAGACGTTTTTCTTATGTTGTTTTAATCCTTGTGCTCCTGGTCAGAGACCATGCTATTATGCCCCCATCTGAAATGGGATGTGTTCACACCACTGCTGAAGGACAAACCTACGAGCACTTTAGCTTCCAGGTGACTTTCCTGGACACTGGTCACCTCTCCAAGCTTGCCATGCCACCTGAGAGATGTGTGCAATAGTCACAGCAGCACAACACCCATGAGCTGAGCAGTACGGACTCAGACGCTGTGCCAGGAGCAGAGAAGAAATTGGTAGAAAAAAGGTAAACACATACAAGTTCCTTTTAGGTCACAGAAAAAGTAAACTAAATTAATTACACAGATCTCAAAGCAACCTCAAGGGAGAGTTAATATTAACATCAAAGTTCCCAACTTGTATCCGCACGGGAAAAAGAGGGCTTGGCAGCCTGGTGCATGCCTCCAGAAGGGTTCAGGCAGTCAAAAGGGTTCTGCCTGCATGACCAGCACTCAGACTGCCACCAGGGCAGGCACTGCCCATGGGAACTGGAGTCAAATCAATGGCAGGTTGACCCATAAGGAGATTTTTCTCCATAGCTTCTGGATATTCAAACACTGCTATATTTAGGTGGTGCACAATTAGTATTTCCTCTCATTTGCTGCCTCTCTTCCCTTTCCTTTTTTTCCTTCCCTTCCTCTCCTTTCTCTCTTTTTCCTGCGAGATAGGTAACTAAAAAAAAAAAAAATCATCAAAAAGCTAAATTTGAAGAAAGGGGGAAAGGCAATAAGGAAAAAAAAAGTAGCTTTCTGTGCACATGATGTACTGCTTGCCTGTGAAACGCCAGACTGACAAGATGATGCATTTATAATATATAAGAAATTACCTGGATTTTTGTATTTGGGGAAAAAGGGAGGGGAAAAAAGCTACTTAGCAACTACTGCAATGGAAGGAGAGAATAGCATGGCTGCATTTGAAACCAAGTTAAACCAGAAAACCAGACCATAGGTCTTGATTTTCAAAGCAGCTCATGAATAATTCAGACTTGTAGGGCCCTCCACAATGATTTCAGGTCTGTCTTGGTTCTTGACTCCCTCCTGCCTGTCATGGTTTAACCTGGCAGGCAGCTAAACCACACATAGCCCTTCGTGCGCACCCCCTCCCAGTGCCGTGGGATGGGGGAGAATATCGAAAAAAAGAAAGAAAAATAAACACACAAAAAAAACAACACCACAGTAACAACAAAAAGAGTAAACAAAGCAAGTGTTGCACAACACAATTATTGCTCTCCATATGCTGACTAATGGCCAGCCACTCTCCAAGCAATGGCACACTTCCCCCTCCCAGCCAACACCCCCCAGTTGTATTGTTCAGCATGACACCATAAGGGGTGGAATATCCCTTTGGCCAGTTTGGATCAGCTGTCCTGCTCCTGTCCCCTCCCAGCTTCTTGGACACCCCCAGCCTCCTCACTGGCAAGGCAGCATGAGAAGCTGAAAAGTCCTTGATTTAGCGTAAGCACTGCTCAGCAACAGCTAAAATATAGCTGTGTTATCAACATTATTCTCATCCTAAATCCAAAACAGGGCACTATATCAACTAGGAAAAAAATAATTCTATACCAGCTGAAACTAGGATACCACCCTTCCTTTCTCAGAATTGAGACAAAAAGAAAAAAAGGAACTAATATATGTGAAAAAATAAAACCAGAATAAATAAATAAATAAATAAATAAATAACTTCATTTTCAGTAGAATCTTAAACAGTGACCAAATTTCTGATGTCAGTCTACTGGGACATCAAAGGATTTCACCTGTTGAAAACAAAAGCAAGATCTGTTACCTTGCACCTTCCTGGAAAGACAGCAATCTTTTTTCTAAATTTTCTAAATTTACTAAAGAACTTTACAAGCCAGGATAACCTCAAGTTACATTTAAGACTATCTTCATTGATGTAAAGATTCCTTAGGGAGAACACTTTCCAACCACAGCTTCCTGGCACCACACAGCAAACCAAACCAGAAAAGGTCTCCATTCTCAACACACCTCCTTAGTCAGATCTGGAGAAGTCCAAACCCACCTCAATGCAGTGATAGCTCAGAAACACTTCAGTGTGCAGGTTCCTGCAGAGCTTCCTGTGATGGGGTAACTGGCTGGTTAGATGAGGGGCAAGCAGTGGATGTTGTCTGCCTTGACTTCAGCAAGGCTTTTGACACCATCTCCCGTAACATCCTCACAGGCAAGCTCAGGGAGCACGGCCTAGATGAGTGGGCAGTGAGGTGCATTGAGAATGGGCTGGGTGGCAGGACTCGGACGGTTGTGCTCAGTGGTGCAGTCTAGTTGGAGGCCTGAAGCTAGCAGTGTCCCCCAGGGGTCAGTACTGGGTCCAGTGGTGTTCAATTTACTCATCAGTGACCTGGACGATGGAGCAGAGTGCACCCTCAGCAAGTTTGCTGCAAACACAAAGCTGGGAGCAGTGGCTGATACCCCAGCAGGCTGTGCCCTCCTCTCTCCTCAGCTCTGGAGAGGCCACACCTGGAGTATTGTGTCCGGTTCTGGGCTCTCCAGTACAAGAGGGACATGGGGCTACTGGAACAAGTCCAGAGGAGGGCTACGAAGATGATTTTGGGACTGAAGCACCTGTCGTATGAGGACAGACTGAGAATATGGGGCCTGTTTAGCCTGGAAAAGAGAAGACTCAGGGGAGACCTCATCAATGTGTACAAATATCTGAAGGGAGGGTGTCAAGAGGATGGAGCCGGTCTCTTTTCAGTTGTGCCCTGTGACAGGACGGGAGGCAAGGGGCACAAACTGAGGCACAGGAGGTTCCAGCTCAATATGAGTGGGCACTTCCATGCTGTGAAGGTGACAGAGCACTGGCACAGGTTGCCCAGAGAGGCTGTGGAATCTCCTTCTCTGGAGATATCCAAGACCCACCGGGATATCATCCTGCACAATGTGCTCTGGGTGATCCTGCTCGGCAGACAGGTTGGACTGCGTGACCTTCAGAAGTCCCTACCAACCTCAGCCATTCCATGGTTCTGTAAATTACTTACAGGAAGTTACCAAAGTAATCAATGGCACATAATAGCTGTAAGACAAGCAGTCAATACCTTTTGGTGGCCAAAGGCCAAAGGATGCTCTAGCAGAGAGTGATCAATGGCACCTGAGAGCACCAAAGCACTTGGTGATGAAGCAATACCCATCTTCTGAAATCACCAGTGAGCCCTGGTGTGGTTTACAGCCTGCTTTCTCTCCCCTTTAAGAATATATGATCCTCTCTGTGCATCACAAGGAAGAAGGTACCTGGAGGTCAAAGAGGAGACTGGGCACCTCCACAGATGGTTAGCCATCAGCACACCTGGGACACCTCAAGAAAATGTGTGTGTTTTGAAACCCATCAGCTGGGACTCACCAGAGGCCACAACTGCTCCCCATGAACTGAGAGAACCACCCCCCCCCACTACCTCCTGCCCTAAAAAAGCCCCCAATCCTCCCCTTCTCTGGCGCAGCAGCCACTCCAGCTGTGCAATGCTTTCCTGCCAAAGGCTCCTACAGATGCCGGTGATCTCACAGCAGTGCTTCTGCTCCACTACGTCATTTGTTCCCTAGAAGTTCAGCACATACTTTGATATTTGAAATCACTTTTAAATACAGTCTGTCATTTTTAGATGACTAAGAGTGTCAAAAAAACATTCAAGATCTAAATGAAAGCTTTTCCTTTGCAGGATGAGAAAAACTGATCACTTAGGCCTTATACTTTCCTGTATTTTTACTTGTAGATTCACTAAGAGCTTTGCTTTTGGTTTATCCTGGAATTGCTAACTCCTGTTTTTATTTTTTATTAAAGAAAAAAAGAACCAAAATATGGTTATTCAATCAACCCTGCCAAGCTCTGTCCATCAGTATAGTCCCCAAATTCAGCCCCCACCACTTTGGCACTGCCAACACAGGCATGACCCAGGCAAGGTGAGCTGAACGATTCCACCAGCCCCCATGCTGCCTCCCTGTCAAGCCTCAGCATCTTGAGCAAAAAGCAGCAGCACCCGTGCCCAGATGCTGCTCACCTTGAAATGCAGAAATTCAAGGCACGGTGACTGGCAGGTCACGGTCTTTTATTAAATCCTCAGCTGTCTTCATCTTCCTGCCACCCACCTTCCTCCTCGCATTATGACCCACAAAGATCACTGCACGGCAGGCAGATTCCTGGGGATGAACTTTTATCTCTGGGTTAACGTGTCACAGAAGTGGAGCTAATTAACTGGGCTCTGTTGGTGAAAAAGGTTAATATTTTCTCATATCTCATGCTTGGAGAAATAATTAGCCTTGGCACTCCTGGCTCTTCTGTTTCCTGAGAGCCAAAGTGAAAGAGAAGAGGCTGAAGAGACACGTGGCACTGGTGGATAGATGGCCACCACTCCAAATTTGGGCTGACAACACTTCTAAACAGCAATTGCTTTTTAATGATAACTTGCAGCAGAACATTAATAGGGGGAAAACTCTGCTTGCACTGCAGTCCTCATCAGGGGCTCATCACTGCACAACATCCAATATCTCCCCACAAGACTGCTAACAACTGAGTTGGGATGCAGACTTTTTTTTTTTTTTTTTTTACCCCTTTCTTGCGTAAATGAAAGAACAGGAAAAAGACAAGGCAAGGATTATTTTAGATCAAAATAGAACTGCTCTGTGCATGCATTTTTCTTGGCAAAGTGCAACAGTGGTGGGGGAGGGTGCAGAACTTCCAAAGTGAAATCAAAGCTGTCTCATGGAGAAATAAAATCAAAATAACTTGGGGGAAGAAAATCTGTCATTTGGGGAAGGGACAACAGCTGTTTTCACCTTTTTTTAATCAGCAATTTTTGTCAAGTGAAGTATTACTTCAAATAAATTAAAGTGCCCTCCTGGACTCTTCTCAGGAGAATGCCTGTCCCACGCAGATATTCTCCCTACCCAGTGAAACACTGCAGGGCTGGTGCAAGGGACAACCTGGATGAACATAAGGTGCAGGAGGTAAGAAACCTCCTGCCATACCCCTGGTGTTTGCTGCATCAGTTCTGAATCACCCCTCTGCCAGGATTCAGGCTCTGTGAGCTGAGGGTCTGCAGGACACCGAGGTCTGATGGGCTCTGCTGAGCCCCCATGACCTGAAGACACCTTTTAGCCAAGAACAGAGCTCAAGAGTGCTTTCTCCTTGCTGCACAGACAGGTGCCATAACTCACTCTCACAGCACAGTTCTTTCCTGCACTTTCAGATATAACTAGCTTTCCTTACAGAAAAAAAAAGAAAAAGAAAAAAAAGAGTAACATCCACTGAACTGACATCCTCATGTATTCAAAATCTTTACCTATATATTTCCATGAGATCCTCATACAACCTAGCTCACTCCTGAACTCCTTCCCACCCTCATCCTTTTCACTCATGAAAAGAAAACAAGGGGGAAGGATAGGACTGCAAATACACAATGGCAGAATAAGCATCACCATTTGCCATTTCCCCATGACATCTGTGATCAATTCACAAACAACTCTGCTCCCGAACAAACACACCAGCCTCTAATGCCCCTGTACCAGCATCTCCTCCCAGTACCATTTCCACTTAAAGCCCCTCAGCCTGCCTCTCTCTGGGCAATCTCTCAAGACATAAAAACGTGGCAGCTCACAGCAGCTGAGATCCTGGAAGAAACCCCATCCCATGAAGGAAAGAACAGAGTCTTTGGGACAAGACAACATTGGGATGATGGTCTGGCCAGCAGCATTGACCAGGAACAATTCTCACCCTAGATTCAGACAGCTATCTCAGAGGAATTGCAACTTCTCAGTGCTCAAGCTTGCTATCTCACATTTTATATAGTCCATTCTCATAGCATATTCTCCTCCATCACTAAATGAAAAACAAAACAAAAAAAACCAAAGTCTTCAAAAGAAGATAATGAGTAGAAAAAGATGCTTGAAAAGGATCATGGAATTCATGGAGTTCTGTCCCCTGAAGCCACCAGGCCATCTCAGAAACCATCAAGTCTAGCTGGCCTGCTCCTCCACCTCCACAGGCCACCAGACAAAAAGACACAGGGCAGGAAACATCACGGATGCTGTCGCATGCTGGGGAGGCCACAGCCATTCCCAGGATGGGGGCTTGGACACACCAATTGTTGGCCAGGACTGTGTGTTTCCAGCCCAACTTACAGCCCGTGGGTCCCCAAAGAGACTTGCCACTTCACCAACTTCTTACCAAGCCTCCACATCTGGATGAGACAGCAGCAAAAGCTAGGTCTTTAAACTCCAGGTATTTCTAAGCATGTTAGTCAAGGCTTGATGCTGAGTAATTTTGCCATACCAAAGCATTTTCAAGAAGCCTGGGAGCTCAAGAGCAAGTTTTGATCTCTTTGACACCAGTGTGAAAGAGGATATTCTCGCCATGATGCCAGTGAGGCTCACCTAGATAACAACTGTCTCAAAGGCATTTAAGCCCTGGATGTCATTCAGGGATGCTGCTTACAAACTACTTCCCCTTCGTAGAGCACCTCCAGGCCAACTCCAGCAGAAACAGGAGAATCTGAAATTTAGCTCTTTGCAGTGCTAGAATGATCCAATGAATCTTTTCCCTCCTCTTTCAGGCAGCATCAACAGTGGATACAGGGAAATTTTGTCTCTGAGACAAAAGCTCTGGGTCCACTTACGATCATAGGTTAGTCAGGTTTGTCCAAAAGGCTCACAAAAGCCAGTGTTGGTCCGGGAGCAATGGGGAGCAAACTGGCCATCACAGCTGTGCCAGAACAGCTGTCCAGCAGGAACTAGAGATATAAAATAAGTAGTGTGCTGTGTCTGGAGCACACAGCGCACACCCATGCTCAAACTGCCTCACCTTTAAACATGTGGACAGATGGGATCTTCTCAGTTTGCACCCTCTAAATTTACCTTTCGGCTCCACCTTTCAGTCAATTCAAAAGCCTCAGTTCTCTAGTAATGTACAGGTCCCATCTTCAAGTGACAGCAGGTATAAACTCTATCAGAAAACTGTAGGCAGTAGGTTTTAAGATGAGGAGCTCAATACTGGGTCTTTTAGTAGCAACGAACAATTTATCCCAGCTAGCAAAGCTGACTGTCTTTGTAATCAGACTATAGCCAAGGTCTGAATTCCCAGAAGTACTTTAAAACAGGATAGCTATGATTAGAAGAGATAATAATGACAGTTCCCTAAAAAGAAAAATAAATCCTGGCATCCCATGATGATCCCATCTTACTTAAGATGCTACAGCTGATTATCAAATGGTTTATCAGTGCTTGGTGACAGCCTATGGGGAGCCCAAATCTGTCTCTCTTAATGACTTTCAGCTGCTTGGGCCATAACAGCCAGCTGATCGATGGCAGAAACAAAACCTTGGCCACTTCGGGCTCCTCCAGTTTAAGCTTGAAACACATGCCAGTTCCTTATACAAAGACTCATCGCTCCACATCACCTGGCAGAAGCACAGCTTCACTGAGCAGTGTCAACCAGCAATGGGACCAGGCTCCTTGCAAACCAGCTCTTGCCTTTGATCACAGCTCCATTTGATGAATTTTTCTCATGCTTTTATCCCTGGAGATCTCAGCCTAAGGAGGTGATGGAAAAATACACTGTCAAGCACTAACCTCTTGGGGTCTGGTGTCCAGAAGAAAAGTAATCACAGCATCCTAATGGAGATGCTTTCAGCCCAAATGTATTTTCTGCTATTCATTTGTGTAACTGCTCACCTGCAATGTCCCGTTGTGCTCCTGCCTGTAGTTAGGAATAAGAAGGAAATCAAGACCAAAGGCAAAGCAACCTCAGGTCTAATCTTGCCCAACTAATTCAGCCTCAGCATATCTGCTGGCAAGCCATCCAGCAACAGGCCTCACACATACAGTGTCTCATCCTAACATGATAAATCTTATTTCTTAATGAAATCACAAGTGTCCTGGCTTTAGACGCTCTCTGCCCGCTGTGGCAGTCAAGCTGAGGGAACATCACAGGTATCACCTGGCCACATCCCTCCCTGAAGTCTCAACAAGCACAGCCCCCAGCCCTGGGTGCTCTCCCACCTGAGGGGTGCCCTCCAACTGGCAACACATGAGAGAGGAAACAAGGGGAAGGTCCTACAGCGTGTTGTTGCCAGCAACGGGAATAGGAGAGACTGCAAGGGAAGAGATCTTTAGAGGGGGGCACAAGTTCATGTGATCGAGTTTATGCCTGCCAGAATGCTCTCGGTGTCAGCAGATGATGCAACACCTGATTTTCAAACCTGTCAGTTCCTCTGCCAGGAACTGCAGAACTGTTCCTCTGCAACTTGGCTTCAGCAACTGCTTTTCTCTCTCAGAAATGCACATACGCAGACAAATGCAGCCTCCAGTAGCTGTAAAAGTCAAGCCCGACTGGGAAGCTACAGCCTCTCGTAACACAGTTGGGACTCAGGGAGGGAGGTGCAAAAATTCGGAGGATTATCGTCTAATGTCAGGATTTGACAGGGCTCCATCCCTGAGCACCGTGCTCTGCCAGCTCTTGAGACAGCACTATAAAACTTGTATCAGAACCGTGGAGGAAAAAGCAAGGTGAACAGAGAAAATCAGGCAGTAGGGGATGCCTGAGGCTGGCTGACATCATTTACGCACTAAAAGGAGGGGAAGTGCAGACAGGTCAGCAGGAACAATGCTCTGGCCATAAAACGCAGCCCCCAGAAGCCACAGTGTTTCCTCAGCTGAAATCACCCACAAACTGAGTGCAAGTCAGGGGCAGGCAAGAGCTGCTATGTTTTCTTCAGCTCCAATTCCCTTGAGCACTGACTCCTCTCTGTCTGAAATCATTCCACTGGCTACAATTTGAAAACAAAATAAATCCAGCAAACATTGCTATGCAACTGGCTGCCGGTACCACACCCCACCCCACAGTGGGGTTTGCCTTCTCCGTGACCTTCTGGCAAAGAGCTTGCTGCTCAGACTTGGCAAGGTTTTGTACATTCAGCTCTTGTTGGCAATTCTTGATGTTTGGCTGGATTGGCAAATTAAAATCAAAACTCAAGGAAATCTCCTGCAACCATCCTGGTGCAACACCACACAGGGAAGCTGGAGGAGCATCGCTTCCATGTCCTGGACACGAGGGCTGTGAGGTGTCAGTACTCCTCGAGTACCTGCACCATGAACAAAGATTTTTTTCCACGTGGGACTTCTCAGATCCTGTGCCTTCCTCTCCCCTCTGTCCAGCATGACAGGTCCCTTCCTCCCTCCCCCATTCCTCTCCCAGCCTTTCCAGCACCACCTTTACCAAGCATCCAGCAGCCCCCTTTGCTCGATGGCTGCTCCGCTGCTTGGCTAACAGCGCATCATCTTCAGCATTGTTCAGACGTATTCAGTATATTAGAATCCAATTAGTGGGTTAAGGAAATTGGAAGCAAATGCTATTAGCACCAGCCCCTCCTACATGCTATGCCCTTGCTTCATCCTTAATGAGAACTTTTCTTTTTGCTTGCCCGGGAACAAGGTGGCAGTCACAGCAGTGGGGGTGCAGCAAAGTGGCAGCTGATCCCCCCTTCTTGTTTAGTAGGGCAGATGGTTAATAGCCCCAGCATTAATTCTCTCCAGGAATAGTACGCTCACGCTCTGATCAGCTCCAACAGGCATCCATAAGGGCTGTCAGCCCCACTCTGGAGAAAGGAGCATCTGGTCCTTGCTATGAAAAGGGGCTAGAAAAATTAATTATACAACAGCAACAACAAAAAGAGCACCACTGATTGCTACAGGGCTGAAGAGCTGGCGTTGTTTCAGCATTTCAGCCCAAGTGCTGCATTGGATCTGGAACAATGCAAATTCAGAGTCAGGTCACATTCCTGGTGCTGGCTCTCTGAGACACGCTGCCCAGGCAGCAAGGTCCTGAGGCTGAGACACACGGCTCCTCAGGAGGGTTTGCACAGGCTATATAATGTCCCCAGAGGACAAGGAGGAAAACTGTGCAACCAAATCTTGCTGCAGTTCTCCCAGTATCCATCCTTTTGGGTCCTTTTTGAGTGCCAAAGCATATTTTTGACCCTGATGGTGCTAGAGCTGCTAAAAGAAGTAACCTAGCAAGTTCTTTTCTTCCTCTCCAATTCACTCTGCAGTAGTCCCTTATGCCTCTCATAGATTCCTCTCTCTTCAACTGGTCAGCACCTATTTTGCTGTTTTATCCCCTTGCACCATCTCAGTGCCTCCTTCACAGTAGAAGAATTCCCAACACCAGTGAAGACTGTGTCCATCATGATGATGACACCCATTACCGCTGCTACACGTCACACAAACCTATTTCTGCTTTTCTGGAAGAAAAAAAAAGTATTTTTTTTTTCTCTCCCTATGATCCTAGAATAATTCCTTTATACAGGAAGTAATGATTTTAATGTATAAGTTCAGGACCACCACACTTGACAATAAGTCAACTAAAGTGAAAGATTTGATCCCCAAAATACAAGCAGAATGAAAGCCAAGTACAACCTGGGCATGGCCAAATAGCCTAGTTTTCCCACTCCAGCATCCCCAAACCAGGGAAGAGGTATAGCACTATCCACCCACATATTGAAGTTTCTTGAGGGAGATGAGGAAAATAAAGATTGAATGATACTGCCTCACCTGATTTCTCCGTGAATCCTCTGTTATTCAATATTTCTCTTAAAGCTCCTGCTTCTACTTGATGCACACAAATTTAAAAAAAAAAAAAAAAAAAAAAAAAGCAACTACAAAAAAATCATTTTGCCTTCATTTAAAAATCATGACTTGCAGTGTAACCAGCAAGAATTTGCCTTGAATTTGCACAGTCGCTGGTGAGCTGAACCCAAGCATGATACTACCAATCTGAAACTGAAAGCGAGTGTGTTCCTTCACCTTGCCATGGCCCTGACCAGTGCTCCTGCTATAACCCCTCCCCAGAACAGTGGTCCCCCCAAAACGCCCGGCCAGCTGCTGTCCCCAGGAAGGGAGGGCAGAACCTGTGGTGGCGGGTGTCACGGATGGCACGGTCACTGGGCATCCTCTCGCTCTCCCGCTGGTTAAAGGCATGGAGCCGGTACGGGTCCTCGCCGCCCTTCCATTTCCGAGCGCTCAGGTATCTCCGCTCTTCAAACTGATCCCACAGGTCGTCCCAGTCCGCCTCTGAGCCCTGTGCGCACAAAGTCAGCCCCATTAGAGACAGGAAGGAGCAGGGGGCACCGCCTAGCCCCTTGGCATCACCCAGCCCCGCTCAAGAAGTTGGGCAGCCCCGCTTTGGAAGAAGATGCTAACAAGGAGCCTAATGAGGTCTTGTCTTTTTCCCTCCCCCCCCTTACAGCCTCGAAGCAGCATTTTAAAGAGAATCTGGTCATTTGAGTTCAAAATTAATTCCAAACCAAACTCCCATCTCTGGGGGATCCTACTATCAAGCAGCACGGTCTCAGGAAATACAGAAAAATAGAAGGACCTTGCCATGCAGCCCCCTCTCAGGGTGCCAAGCACGAGGGATGGAGCTGCCCTCCATCACAGCTCACCCACTCCAGCAGCTATCAGGGGCTGAGCACCCCTCAGTATCACGCAGCTGGTGAGCGCAACGCAGAGCTAATGAGATCACATCATCACAGCAGCACAGGCTCTTTGATCCCAACGCGTAACATGGCAAAATTCAAACATTTACAGATGTCTCAGCCCCTAAGGAATTTGTGGTCTTATCCAATAATTGATCTTTTCTTTTTTCTTTCTTTCTTTTTTTTTTTCAGTTAACACCATCTCAAAGATGATTTTGCCAGCTAATAGCACAAAATGAAGCTTTTGAAACAGGTGATTTTTATCCTGTAATTGATTTTACTTGCATCTGACAGCATGTTCGCTGTGTTAATAGGATGGGGAGGAAGGAGCATCCACCAGCCTCCACTGCAGGACCAAGCTCAGGAGCATGGGGTACCCAACAGCACCCTGCTTCACAGGGACACTGTCCCCAAAAAGCTGACAGCCAGGGCTGCAAGGGTTTCCAGGTACAGCGTTGTTTTTCTCCTACTGCTTTACCCAGCAGCTTTATCAGGAGTTATTCCAGAATTTACCCCAGTGCAAGGAAGACACCAAGAAACCCTTGAACCACCAGTTGGACAGGGAGAAAATTATCAAAGACTTGAAGAGAGTTATTAAAATAATCGGGTCACCGCAGTCCAGCAGGTTTACAAGCAAAGGAACACACGGAACTTGTCTGCAGGCTTTCAGGAGGACTGATGGAGACTGGGTGATAAATATTATTTATGTTCTTTCTAAGGCATCCTGCAAAACATGACTTGCTGCCACAGTAAAATATAAGCAAAGAGTAAGCCTATTGCATTTCAGGACCACCAAAGCCCTCAGGGTTATAAAGATGATGATAAAGATGATGACCCCCAGGGAAGGGGGAATGGCTCTGTTAAAACAACTGCCACAGAGTTTCAGCCCCTAAATGTTAACACTGGGAAGAAAACCAGAAGTTGTTTTTTGGCTGGTTGGTTTTTAAATCAGACTTGATACGGGAAGTGGAATTAAAAGTGGTCACATAGCACTTGAGGCTGTTGGAGATATATACTTTTATATAGATAGCCCACCTTCTCAGCCAGAAAATACCCACGTGCACCATGACCAAAATCGAGGCAGCATCCTTTGTAGTGGAGGACCCACAGGCAGAAGACTCACCTGGTCCTCAGCACCCACTCAGGGAGGGGGAAAGCAAGTTGAAATGGAAGGAGAAAATCCCTTCACCCAGCCAGGGGTAGCACATCACTTTTGGGTCGCTGGATGAGGTCTTCATTGTAATATTTTTGCCATGGATTATCATCTCTTCCTCACAGCAGAGTCCTATCCTGGGAGTTATTTAAATGATGTGCAAAAATCTAGATTTAATTTATTATGATCAAACTCACTTTAGAAGCCCAATTACCTTGCACTAGAGAAGGATCGAGTCAATACTCCACTTGCCTTTCTGTCTTCCACATGGCTCCTCTCCCTAAGCTTCATATTCATTTTCTCTCGTGTACTGGTAATAAATTTTCATTTTTTTTCCTTCAAATTAGGTAATTTCTCTTTCAGCACTGCAACTTAATAGCTAGTATTAATTATAGGAAACACAGTCAAAGCTTAAAGAGTTTGAGACTGAACGAGTCCACGGGAAATAGTGGAAAAAGATATCAAAGCCAAACAGGTAGCTTGGGACACAAGTGCTGAGCAGCTCACCCTCTCCTCTGTGCTGCACTTTGCAATGCCTCTGCTAAAAACCCTGCCTTTTGCATTTTCTTACCCATTGCAGAGATCTCCTACTGCATCCCACCACGTGGCAGGGATGCTCCCCATGGAAAGCGCAGCTTGGAGAGAGCCCCCTCCTTTCCCAGCCTGTTGAAAACACCCCAAAACCAAGTAACAGCTCAAAAAGCAAGCCCAGAGAGAGGTATTCACTGCAACACTACAGCAAAGACCAAAAGGCAATGATGCAAAGGCGTGCTTCCTCTTCTGCTACTTAAATCACAGCTCAGAAACAAACAAAGAAAACAAAAAAAGAGGGGAAAAAATCAGGGAGTGTTGCTGTGGGGGGATAGCAGGTCATTAATGGGAAGGAATAAAATTTTCCGGCAACTGTTAGCGCCTTGTTTATGTGGATTTCCGTGAATACGACATATTAATGGCATAATGATTGTGTGATTACAGGACAGCAGGGATTACTCGAGCAAGGGAAGGAAGAATGAGCATCCCTGCTGCAGGCCTATTGCTTCCCCCAGGGAAGCTCTGCTCTCAGACACAGGCTGCAGGTTTCCATGGGCTGGCCACCGCCAGCCCACCTCAGGTAATGGGTGGCAGGAGCTAAAAGTGGTTCCTGATTCACTCGCAGGCAATGCATCAGCCTAGCAAAAGCTCCAGGAAACAAGAAAAAATTCACATCTATTTGGCACAAATGGCCTCTAGGGACCCCGATGTCCTGAGGCACGTCACTGCTGGCCACAGCAATCGAGCTGTTTGTGTGCTGTGGCTCAGGGACACCAGGGGCGGAGGGTAATCCTTCAGCAGGAACTGCAACCAAGCATTACACAAATGAGATTTAAACACTGTGCCAAAGTGCCAGGCCCCTGTGAGCAGGAGACTGTTACAGAGCTGTTACCATCCGAGGCACTAATGCTGTCTGACAGAATTATAATTATGATTCCCACAGAAGAGGGCTCAGCCCTCCTCGTACCCCGGTGCCAGAGCAGGCAGTAAGAGGAGCAATGGTCCCAGCAGGGGAAAGCAGCACATCACAATACCCCAGCCTCCTCCCCATCTCCTCAGGCAGTCACTGGGATGTGCTCAAATGAAAGTTTGACCCCTGTGTAAGCACTTCCCAGATGGAAATGTCCCCATGCAGGCTCTGGAGCTGGATCTCCAAGGGTTTTCCTGAATGCCCCGTGCTCAGCTGAACTTAGCACAGAGTGCTGGCCAGATCTACAGTACAACGAGCTGACCCTGAGCTGAGGCAGCTGGGACGCTCTCTTCACAGAGCAGCAGCCCAACAGCTCCCCTGTCACCTTGCCCACTGCATCCCCCGCTACGCAGGAGGCAGGGAGCAAAGCAGGCTCACAGATGGGATCTTGTACTCACTCGGCCTCTGCCAAAACCACACTAGCAGCTCACCTCTTCTGCCAACCTACAGCAACCTGCAGCAGAGCTGCCAGAACAGTGCTTTCAGCCCCCTGCCCGAGGGCCCTAGACCCCAGGGTCCACCCCACTGACCTCTAGGAACAAGGCTCAGCTGCAGACTCCCTGGGATTCACACTCCGAAAGCTGCTCTTCATCCAGCACCTCCCCAAATCAGACGCGCACGTGCAGCTACACAGGAGCGCCTTGCTGGACAAATTAGCTTACAGGACAGCCCGACACACGAAGACAAACCCTGGGTAATTAAAAAGAAAAGGAAGCCGATTATACGCTCCTGGAGAATATCGCTGCCTGCTTCTGTTTTATTTATATATTATGCTGTATAATGAGCTGAATATTTAGGAGGTCAGCACAAACCAAGCTGCTGACAAGAGAAGAGAATACCCAGCTCTGTCTGCGCCAGGAGGCACGCAGGAGGATGGAAAGGATTTTCCATCATCTCTCCCCGCTTGCAGTTCCCCCAGGACCCCGCGGGGCTGCTCAGCTCTATTGCCAACTCTAAACTACTTGTGCTTGGGCAGAGGTTTTCTCAAAAAGCCTTTCCCTGAGTCTGATGTCTGCCTCCCCACTTCAACCCATCCCTATCCCGGCGGGGTTTGTACTTTACAAGCCTCTATGGCTGGTGCTGCTCCCGTCACCAAGCTAAAATTGTATTTTTCTTAAATTTTAATAACACCCAAATCCCCCAGAACAGCACACTTCTGAGCTCTGCCACAATCCACCTGGAAAGGATGAGCTAGGTCAGTAGTTTTCATCCCCAGCCTGCTGGCAAGAGTGAACCCTCACTAATGGGTTTGCAAGCAGTAATTAGGAGAAATGAGTTTTGGACAGGTCTTCCCTCAGCTGAGAGAAGAGAGAAATTGCTGTGGGATGCTGGGGGAGCAGCGCTGCTGTTGGGAGGGGATGTTTGCACCCTGCCTGTTAAATCACCTGCAGCAGTGGTCTGGCTCTCACCCCTCTCTCTGCCACGGTGTCAGGGATGCTGTGCCGAGGACTCATCGCTGTCGTGTTGCAAAGAGCTGCAGCTCAGTGAGCTGCCTTAAACAGCACTGCACCTCACAACTGCATGCTGCCCAAGGATGTTTCAGTGTCTCTGCCCTGTTCTGCCATGGTGGGGGCTGCTGAAACACCCCACAGTGCCCCTGCATCATCAGCTGTGGCCAGCTGCTGAGGACATCTGCAGCTCTCACCCAAGAAACTTCTCATCCCGAACAAGTTTGGTTTCAGCAAAGAAATCTGTCCTTGACCTGAGGAGCACAGTGTGGGGGGCAGCAGGCAGGCTAGCCCTATGGTGATCCTCCAAAGGTAGGCAGCAATTAGACAGTGCATTAATTGGGAAAGAAAGAACGGTGGCACCCATTTCCCCTGCGCCAGCCAGGTTTGGCCCAGACATCATCAGGAGTCAAAGGCATTTGGGAACAGCACAGACCCACGAGCAGTAACTAGAGTGGTGAAAGGAAGCTACTGCAGCGAGACAGCATTTATTTTTTCTTGTGAGCCTTTTCAGGACATACGGGAGCTGCTTCCCAGCCATGAAGGTCACAGCAGCTTTCCCATGCTTCAGCAAGAATGGCAGCTGATTCGGTATTTAGGAGCCCGTGGCTGCACTCAGTCTCCAGCTGAGCTTTGCTCTTCCTTCTGCGTAAAAGCCAAAGGTTGGAGTGGGGAGAGGGAGGGTAAAGCAGAAAGCAGCCCTTGTCCTGCTCTGAAAAGAGCCCTCTCGAGAGGGAACAGAGGGAAGAGATCTTGCTGATGGCGCACGCAGCATCCCTGACCTGCTGTGGCCTTCTCACAGCAGCAAAGGCAGTGGTAATTTTTTCTGTGGGGACCTTCACACAGCTTTAGAAACTAATGCCATTATCTTTCCCCTTCCAAACCGTGCAGCAAAGAGGGGCAATTTGTGGCAGCTGCATGTGAAACATGATGGCCGGAGAAAGGAAAATGCCTCTGAGGGAGGGAAAGCTCAGTCTGCTTTACCTGGTTTTATTCTAGCAGGGCGAAGAAAGAAAGAAGAGATAAGAAAATAAATATTCAAGCAAAACAAAAGAATCGCAAATGCACAGGACACTTACGTGCATTGCTCTAGTTGTCCTCAGGAAGGCAAAGGAGAGACCCCCATCCCCATCAGTGGTTTGGAGGAGCAGAGCTTCACCAGGTGGGTGCTGAGGCACAGCCAGCACCAAGGAGCTACTGCTCAGCAAGAAATGCTGTCAGTCAAAGCTCCCCAGTCAGTCAAAGCTCTCCCAGTCCCCAAAGCTGCACCTTTTTTCCAGCTCTGGACAAGGCTCAGGTTATTCCCAGCCATGACCCATTTTCCCCGTCTCTATCAGTAGCTCCCAAGGCTGCTGCTTGGTGCAAGACTCCCCACAGAGCATCACCCACGCCGAGCAGCTCCCAGCCTCTCTACCCTTCCCACCTCTTACTCCCTGCCAAGTGGGAAGAGCAGAGGGAAAACATTTCTCGGAACTAACCCAAATTTGGGGTTGAGCCATCTCCTTACCTTACAAACAGTTTTATACAAAGGAAGGTGTTTCTGTCACCCACACTGAGTCCTCAATTTGCGGGCGGAGGCAGGTGAAACTCAGGTCACTGCCACCTTGAAGCAGGACACACGTGCCACCACCAGCAGCCCATCCTCCCTGAACTGTCTTCGAGGAAGCATTAGATATAAAACACCCGTGACAGCAAGAGCTGATCTAAGCCTTTGATTCCTGGGTACACGCTGCCAGAGTTTGCGAGATCCTGGGGATGGCAGCAACGTGAGTGACAGCGGCAGAGATACAGCGGCATAATTTAGAGTGTGCGTCAAGCCAGCCTGCTTGCATCTCAGCTCAGTAATAGGGGAAAAAATACCCTGACTAGTGTGGAATGCATTAGAGCAAGGTATCATGAGAAAATAAGCAGGTCTGGCTATAGGGGACTGCTGAGGGACTGCTGAGAGGGCTGAAGCTGCATGGGACCAAGGACCCTGAGCACACTGTCTCCACACAGCAGGGAGAACCTGGGGGCTGGCAGCAAGGGTCTAAGCTTGGACTGAGGTCTGAGCAATGTTTTACCTCAAAACCAGATTTGCTTCAAAGTGCAGCTTCAGGCCAGCCGGATCTATCTGCCAAAAATCGCATCTGATATAGAGAGGTTTCTGGGGGAAGAAAGGTAGAAGCCTGTCAAGCCCTGCTTTGTGACACTGACACACACAAGCCATCTTACATAGAACGGAGCACAGAGGGGAAAAAAAAAGAAAAAAAAAAAAGTGATAAAAGGTTAAATAACCCGAGAGCAAGACATTTCATGAAAAAATATATGAAGCATTTTGCCACTCCCAAGCCTCCTTCCACTCTCGCCCTGCAAGTCCAAGCCAGGACTTCAGCACCCTAAAAACATCCCCCAGCCTCCCCTGAGGAGCACCCCCAGTGCCTCCTCGCAAACACAGCTCCTGCTGAGGGAGTCACAGGGATGCCGAGGGGCCACGCTGAGCCCAGGAGTGGCAGGGGATGGCCTGAAGAGGCTTGGCCACCTTACAGACTCCCCTACAACAGGGAGATCATCCCTGAAGGAGGGAGGAGACAGTGCTGGGAAAATCACAGTCCTTCACCCAGTCCCTGGCACAAACATTAACCCCCAAGCATCTTGTCCTCCTGCAGCTCCTCTCAGACACCTGCCTGGGAAGACAAGGCCATCCAGCCCCCAAGCACAAGGACATCTCTTCGGTTTGGAGGATGACCGTGGCACCACCGAGGACGTATCGCTGGAACTCCTGCACCTAGGAGGACTCTGGTGCAAAACACGTTGCTGTGTCACAGCCCAGAGACGTGGCATCAGCCTTTCCTTCCCCCTTCCCCATGCACATTATTGGCAACATCTGAGTGTGAGCAATACTTCTGCACATATCTAGAAGCACAAAAAGAGAAAACACTCAAAATAACAACAATAATTATAAAAAAAAAAAAACTGTTGAGTCACATGGTGAAGCAAACTCAAAACACTTCACGAAAGCACAGGGATCTGGAGAGAAACCAGCAAACAGGCACTGTGCTTTGTTGCTGTTATTGAAAAAATACCCTCAGTTTGGCCTGGATTCTCTCTCACACAGGCGCATTTCTCTGCATCAAGGAAAGCAGGATTTTTGCAATTATTCATTGTGAAAACGTAGCCTGGAAATCTCGATGGGCATCTACTGCTTGGGCACATGCAAGGACCTTGGGCTGACGCAGGACAAAGTCTCCATCCTCACCAGGGCTGCCTGGGCTCAAGGCGAGGCCATCATCTTGAGCACAGCCCTGGGAAGGGCAGCACCTGATCTGGCATGGTGAGAGGCTGCGCAGATGGCTGTGGGATTTGCAGCATATTTTCCTGCCCACAGACGTCTGGGGATACGCACCAGAAATAGCTGGCTGCACAAGCCAAGACTTTTCCTCCTACGGAGGGAAAGTTTTAATCCAGAACTGCCAGGTACAGCTGAACACATGTGAACACATCCATCTTTTTGCAGTGGAAGGAAAAACATCTCAACAGAGATGAAAACTGCCACGGTGCCTTGTGCTAGCTTGGCTGGGAGCTGGCGAACAACTGTATTGCAGAGACATCCTTCTGGTCTGCCAACAACCTTCACGTCTGCTTTAAAACAACGGCAATAATGTTCCCTTCAAGTCACGCCGGATTAATCCGTGCAGAACCCTCACAGGTCCAGCAATGAGAGATAAGCAAGTGATGCATGGGATCATCTCTCATCTTCTGCCCAGCACCATCGATGCAGATGGGAGCCACAGTTCCCCAGCACAGGACGGGACGGGACGGGGCTCCACCACACGCGGGGCTCTGCCGCCAGCACCAAGTTAACACCACCGGCTCCTCATTGCCAGGGACACATGTGGTGATGGTGAACACAGGGAATTAAATTCTCCGTGCTTTGATATCATGTTCTGAAAAGCTGGCTCTCTCAGAAGCAGCAGTGAAAGCCCAAGCTACATCAGAGGTGAGCAACCACTTCAGCAGTGCCAGGAGAAGCCTGAAGAAGGCACTAACAACGTCTCTGAAGAGCTCTGCAAGGCTCTTTTAAAAGCGTTCCCTCTGCCAGCGCAAATAAATATCTGAGCAAAAAATACTACAGAAAAAGTCAGTTGACTCATGAAGAGCGAATGTGTTAAATTTAGAAAATAAAGCAATCAAAGGGTGAAAGAAAAGGGATTTTAGCCCTGCTTTGAGCACAGTTCTTGCTGCAGCCTTCCACGGGAGCCACCAAGCTGCTTTAACCCCCCCAAGCAGGGGAAGCTGATGGCAAAGCAACCTTTTGCCTTGCTCCCTGGCCATGCCTCCCCCAGAGAGGAGCAGGGCTGAGACAGGGAGCATACCACCCATACCACCATAAGCTGAGCAAAGCTTTGAGCCTTTATACCTGTCCTAGTCATTTAATGAAGGACTGATGGGAGAAAAAGGAGAGGGGAACAACTGTCCCATGCACAGCCTGACTTCTTTCTGTGTATGCAGCTTGCTAGCCTGGCAAACTGTTTGTGATACCCCATAAATTGCCCTGAATGTTTGCTGTGGTTTTTTGTTTGGACTACTCCCTTATCTCTCCCTGAAATGCAGCTTTTTGTTTTTATTTATTTTTTACGATAATTTACAATTACACAGGAATGAGGTGGGGAGGACTGATGCTGACATCCTGAGCATCTCCAGCATAAAGCACGTCGCAGCCTCAGTCAGGGCACACCTTTGCAGGAGAGGAGAAATCCCTCCTCCAGATATACTTAACGACCTCGTACAGGCTGACATTTAGCCTGTGGGTGTCACGGCCATGGCGTTACTGCCACGAGCCAAACCCTGCCATTGAAACCTGCATTCACCCACCCCAGGCACAGCTCAGGGCTCGCTGCCAGCTCCCAGGCTCCTCCAGCCTCCTAAATCACACACGGCAGAAAGGGTAAGCTCTAAGCATCTGCAGCACTTTGGAGAAATCAGAGCTTATCTGGCTAACAGAGGCTTTTAGTGGTCCCCAGGCAGAGCAGGCAAGCAGCTAATGACAGTCTAATGAGCTGGGGAAAAAGAGCTGCTCTTTTGTCCAACAGGAGCCTTGTAGCTGTTAGCTGGGCTCAGCTCACATTTTCAGCTGAAGCTTCAATGGGAAAAGCCAGGTTTATTCCAAGACCATTCTCTTCTTCATCTGTTACAGGCTCTGCTTTTCTTGAAACACTTGTTTTTCCCCCAGGGGAAATGAAATACATACATATGCATATAAAAACACAGATGGATTAAAAGATTATTAAAAAAAAAAAAAAAAAGATGGGAATTTCTAGCAGCATGGCAACAAGTCTGCTGTGTTTAGCATCCTTTCAGAGTACAACCACCTTAAGATTTTCCACTGTGGGGAATTCCTGATGGGGGAAAATATGTTTCCAAAGATTGCAAGCTTTAATATTATTTGGCCTATTCTAACAAATCTGGTAAAACACCATGGATTTGCTTTTTCCAAGCAGAGACAAACAGATCCACCAGTAAAGCCCCCAGAAGCACAGGGATGCCCCTCTGCTCCCCAAGGTACATTGGCTGCTGCAGGTGCCCCCTAAAGCATTCCCTCACCTCCCAGGGTAGCTGTGTTCATCCTCAAACACTAAATTTGCACACATACTGGCCCTTAGAAAGCCTAGCATTACCAGAAACCTTAAACTGTGCTTTTTCTTGCCTTGCTTCAGTAAGAATAGCTTTGGTTTGTTTTTAACCGCAAAGTCCTTGCGTTCTGCAATAACAAATGTAACAACATCATGTTGCAGGGGTAGGAATTGAAAACTAAAACTGTCTGTCAATGAAAATCAAGGCAGGTTCACTGCCAAAATGGAGTGAAACACAAAAGAAAGCTTAAATAGGGAGCAGAAAGAAATGGAAGTTGCATTGACAGTTTACTTCCATTTCTAATAACCTGGGAGAGAGCAGTGAAGACACTGTAGGTGAACTACCTGCTGCTCACTGAAATGGGGCTGTTGATGAAACCACCTGGCTGTCAGCTGCTGGTAATCCACACAAAGGTAAAGTTAAAGGGCCACTGCACCCCGTCACCAAGGGAGCTGGAGTCAGGCTGGGGACAGGCTTGGAGCAGTCCTGTGGGTGGGAGGAGATGCACTGTTCTCCACCACGACAGGATGGATAGGGGAAAATATCCAGAAACTGCCTGCATCAAGGGGAGAAGTATCTGGGTGCCCAACTTTGAGGTTCCCCCCTCTTCTCCAGGCAGTGGCATTGCCCCCAAGAATCATTTTCCATAAAGCTGACAATTATCCAGAACATAAATTGGGACAGAGAGGAAAAATGGACACCCAAGCCCTTTGTCCACCTGCAGCGATCTGTCCTGTCCCTGGCACCTGGAGGTCTCCAGGCAGGTTGAGCTCTGCTGCAGCAAGAACAGCTCCTGAGCGCTCTCGGTGGTGACAGACCCCAGGGCACCCAGCAGGAGCTCACAGGCACTCGCTGGGGTGTTTTGGCTGGAGGCCAGATTCATGGGACAGAATTTCATCCTACCCTTTTTCACATCCTCCTTCAGCTTCAGGTGCTTTTCTTCATCCCTCCTCCCCCCTTGTCTCGCGAAACAAGACTGCACTGCCACGGGCACAGCTCCCAGTGACACCGCTGCTCCTCCGCACCCGGCCTCAGCCAGCAAACCCTCCAGGCAGCCCACGGAGCAGACGTCTGGCTCGGTACCAGCACCAGTTGCTTCAGAAGACACCCACCATGCTGCTTAGCTGCACGTAGCTTCCTTACAAGTCAGGATTTTCCCCAACTTTTGCTGTCGAGAGACCTTTTCGAGTCACAGGACACTTTCTGCCACCTGTTGTCCTCCTCTTCTGAAAACTGAGGTTCAGAGCAGCCATGCCAACGTCAAATCCTTTTACTGGCAGCAGCTGAGCACCGAATGCCACAGACACCTGGCAGCAGCAAGTCCCAGCAATGAAATCCCACTCTGAACCCACCTCCTTCCCTCAAGGTAACTCTCCATCACCCACCTGACCTGCTGTCAACATCGGACCTACGCCAGTTCAGATGCCCAAAGCTCAGCAGCACACCCAAGGTGGAGACACGTTCATGAGCCAAGCAACAGCCTTACAGCTTTCCCAGTACTGCAAACTCTTTGCTTTCTCCTCTGACTCCTGCTTTCTTTTTCCTGTCAAGAATGACAGTTCTGCAATGATTTTAGCTCAGTTTATATGATTTGGCTAAGATTTCTCAAAAATTTAGCCAAGCAGCTGATTTTACAAAGCATCCCCTACTAATTCTTCCCGGGCCTCCAAGTCTCTCTCTATAAAAAGAGCAACACCGCTGCCACTTCATCTCCAGACGACAGAGGCTTAAAGTACTGCCACCCAACATCTACACGGCAGCCCGGGGGAGCTGCCAGGCTCTGCTTGGCTCCAGACAGACAACTGTCCACCAGCAAAGATGCCACCAGCTCAGCTCCGGTAGATGCAATCCAGGCTTGACCCCAAGCACCAAAAGAGTCATATACAGCTCCCTTTTTTCACCTTTGCTCTCTCTGACACATCCTCAGAGCCCCTCCAAGCCTCCCTGCCACCTGTAGAGATCAGGAGCTGCTGCACAGAAGCGGCACACTTGAAAGTTGGTTACTCTGACCCCTGCTTTCCTTTGCAGCAAACATGCTTTTAAGTGGTTCACAAGGAGCTCATTTCCCATCTCGTTTCATGCTCTGAACCCTTCCTCTGCATATTTTGTTTGCTAAAAGATATCCAGAAAAGAAAAAAAAAAAAAAAAAAAAAAAAAAAAAAAAAAAGGAGATGGGCAAACGGGAGAGATTTAATGCTGCCTTTGAACCTCCTGGCTGGAGGGACTTTGGCAATTTGGCCGTCGGTGTAACGCTACTGCCAACAGCAGCAGGCAACAGAGCCTGCAGGAGCAAAGGGTCTCTATATAAATATTAAGGGCACTCAACAGCCCCTGTAGCTGTGGTTCTGATGCAAGAGCACAGTCAGGTAGCACGACTAAGGCCACCAGGTGATAAAGCCTCATATGGCTCCTTACAGCAGCATTCAAATGGACTTGGGGTCCTGTAACACCAAGAAAACATTAAGGCCTTCAACAAATTCATTTCTGCACCACTGTACCTATGTGTAACACACAGAAAATGAACCTGGGGTGGATTTCTGAGCAACATATGAACCCAATTGCTCCTCAGAAATACATAGCATGTTCTTCAGGTCAAGTGTTAGCCTGTTCTCACAGGAACAAGACCCCTAACTAACTTCTTTCAAGCTCTTATTTTCTCGGTAGATGAATATCATTCTAAAAAGCTTCCCACAGTTGGAAAGTACAGCCTACAGCCCTGAAACAGTTTCTGGAAATTGGGGGGAAAAAAAAAAAGTGGGAGTTACTCTGCTTTACATTTCTGATACAGCAAAGGCTGCCAGTTCCTCCAAGACAGGAAAAAGATCCTGAGACCTAATCCTGCATTCAGGAAGACAGATGCTGGCTTGCCCAAGGCACTAAACTGCTGCTAGTACCAGGAGATCTGGGTGCTTGCTTATACCAAAAGTCACGGTTCCCAGTTCACGTTTACATAGTGCTTCGGTCAGGTTTCTCTGCTCCAGGTAACCAACCACACTGCATGCACACCGAGCTGGTCAGCAGGTGTACAAAGCCACGGAAGGAGTAAGTTGTTTTGCTCCTGTTAGGAAATCCTGGTCACCTCCTCATCAAAATATCCTTCCTTCTCCTAGGCCTGGGGCAGGGACCACACACCAGACAGGTGGGCTTGGATGTTTTACTTTTGCTCCAGGAACATCACCAAGCTTGGTAACTCAAGGAGCCTTTGGTAAAGCTGATTCACACAAAATCACAACACTTCCTACAAACAAAACAGTGAGGTCTCAGCAGATTTCAGGCTGGCTGTAGGCTTGATCTTCCCAAAGTTTTTAGAGTTGACCAAACCCCACACACAGCACCTCTGCAAAGGAGATGCATGCCCTTGAAGCTCACAAAGCTCTCAGCTGCCAGAGCACTGAGCACGACAAGAAGTCTGCATGGAAGTGAGTATGTTGTGCCCCAGTAATGGGACCTAGGGTCAGCAGGGTGAGGTAAGGAATAACATAAAAATAGTTGCTTCAAAACCGAGGAGGGGTCACCCAGCGTGCTGCAGGGATGTTCAGGGACATGATGGAGGATTCACGTGGTGATAGAGCAGTGTCACGCAGTCAGTGTCCTGCACGATAGGTCGGTGCTCCACAAAGAACCTCGAGCTGCTGGGAGGAACGTGCTGCGTGGAGCCTACACGCCGGGCGTGCTTTGGACCTGAATGCTACCCAGATAGTCATCTGTTCCAACTGGCAGCGCAGGACCAGATGGCTGGTTAATGCATTCAAGTCTCTCTCCATCCAAATGACACTGTATTATTGCTCCAGAAAAACGTGGCGGGCATTGCAAACGCAATGGCTCCTCCCCAATCCTTTCTCATCCAGCTCTGCTCCCACCACCATGCAGGAGAGTACAAAAGCAAAACCCATCTTCATTTTATCCATAGGAGAAACCGAGCCATGTTGTCTCATATTTCATAGACTCCAAAAGCATGCAGCAGCTTTCATCCCAAAGCACCCCAAATCAACCCACTGGATAGGGCTGATTGTCCTAAAATGCTTAAAAAAAAAAAAAAAAAAAACAATCAAAAGAACCCACCAGCCACAAAAACCCAATGCTTTAATAAAAAGAAGAACTGGCATGAGCCACGAGCCTGCTTCCACCTGTAACTCCAGTATTTTGTCCCTCCAACATACCCACAATTAACTAAAAGTAAAATGCAAAGAAAAGATCCATACAATCTGAGGATCCATACATCCTCAGCACAAGGGGGCTGCGGTCAGTGCCTGCACTGCTGAGTGTTTCTACTTGCCTCGTATTTGCAAGCCATGCACTGATGTGTTATGAGGTGTGTTTGTAATTGTCTGACGATGGCAGCGGTCCTTGAGGAGGAAATGGCGTGTGTCTAAATGCAGACAAAGCTATTCAGACAGCCAGGACAAAGCAGCCTTATTTTCCTTGATTGGGTCAAATTACATCCTTTGGACGTATTCCTTCAGTGGCTTCAAAAAAAAAAAATAATCTGCCTCTATTTCCTTGGCTTTGCGAACAATATTTAGAGAATAAAAGGTGGTTTATTTCAGAGCCCGTTTGTTTGGCAGTGCCTGAGCCCCCTCTCTCCTCCTATCCCTTTCAGATCAGGTTTATTGTTGGCATGGAGAAGAGAGAAAAACTAAACCCTCCGTCGCACTTGATATTGGGGGAGGAGGAGGAATACAAGTCAATCTTTCCCTTGTCTGTTAGCCTGATCAGAAAATGAACCTGCGTTTCTTCTGAATCGTCTCCTGGCACTACATTTCCTGCTCTTGCTGCTGTACTTCCCGAGATGAGATGCAATCATTAGCTCATTTGCTGCCCCAAATAATATCATACAGCTGGAGCCTGAGCCGCTTTGCAGGAAGTCCTGGAGTGCCTCAGGCACAGCACTGCCAGCTGGTTGAGGGGCAGGGACTGTCCCGCTGTGCTGCTGTGGCCTCACCTCAGGCACTGGGTGCAGGTTGGGGCACCACAATATAAGGATATGAACTACTAGAGAGTGTCCAGAGGTGGGCTACAAAAATGGTGACAGGTCTAGAGGGGAAGACACTAGAGGAGCAGCTGAATCACTTGGTTTGTTCAACTTAGAGGAGACTGAGGGGAGACCTCATCACGATCTAAAGCTTTCGCACAAAGGGGAGCAGAGGGGGACGTGCTGATGTCTTCTCTCTGGTGACCAGGCCTGAAGCAATGGCATGAAGCCGGGCCAGAGGAGATTCAATATCAGGACATCAGGAAGAGGTTCTTCACAAGAGTGTGGTCGGCCACTTGGAACAGGCTCCCCAGGGAAGTGAGAGACCCAGGGGTTGGATTCAATGACCCTCGTGGTTGCCTCCAACTGAGGATATTCTGTGATTAGGAATATGACTTATTCTTTGACTCTATGACTAAGTTCTGTCTGCGCCCCACAGGGCATCAGCCCTCTGCCCTAGCACCAAGCCCACTCTCTCCATAAGAAGTAAGGTTTAATTAAGGCTTATAAGGAGCTTTGCAATAGCAGGATGAAAGACAAACTGTTAATACTACTCTCCCAGCGGAGCAGCAAGTAGGGGGATAAACCTACCTCTCCAGCTATCCCCAGCTGTGGAAGAGGTTTTCCAAGCATCACCTGGGAAAGACCTGATGCATCTTAACTGCATGGCTCGTACGGGAACGCGTAGTGGGAGGGAAGCAGTGATGATTAAGAGCAGTGGAGGATGGGGCCTCAGGTTTCTTCCTTGGCTCGCTTTTCCTACAAAACCAACTCCTGCTGAGAGACTGGAAACAAGGAGGGGAAGGAGGGTGAGAAATCAATGTAATTGCAACTGTGCTGTGTTGCTGGCAAAAGCTGAGCACTTCACTGTGAGAGAAATAGGAGAAAATGGCTTTTTCATTGCACAAGAAAGGGGACTGGGAGCAAAGCCCCCTGATTCATTAGGTCCTCACCCCTTTCCTTCTATAAACAGGAGGAAGCCAGCAAGAAACCAACAGCCATTACCAGAGCTGCTGCAATTAACCGTCAGTCCAATGCACCCTTTGTTGTTAGGCTACACACGATTACCACTTCACACCAATGTCTTTCTTAAAGAGCTCTGACTTTTGCTTTCTCCACAGACACATCTCTGTAACTGGTTTTACTGCACCAAATGCTGCGCCGCCCTCGTGGAAGGGAATTGGTTATAATGGTGTTTCGCACAGATGCAGTAGGTTGCTTTTGCATTTCTATGGTTTCTCTGGAACTTCTTTTCCACTGGTGAATATGAGCTCATACATCAAAGATGGGAGCTCGTACACAGACATGTGGAAGCACCACTCTGGTCCCATGGGTTGTGTTTGCTGCCAGCTCCCAGATCATCCATGGAGCTCATCTGCGTAGTTAGACATATGCCTACAGGGAAGGCTGGGGTGTTTTAAAAAAGGAACTAAAATGGCAAAAAAAAAAAAAAAAAAAGAGAGGAGCCCAGTCCCTCCTGAGCTGACCACTCCAACATTACAGGCACACCAAGCCAAGTGCCAGCTTCCCTTGACAAGTGGTCCCATGAATTTTGCCATGTGAGGGGTGACTCCAGGCTGTGGGCTGGCTGTATATTTCAGAGGTTGTCCTCCAAGAGGACAAGCACGGGGATCGAAAGAACACTCAACACTATCAGCACCTTCTACAAGTCATTGCAATTCCCACTGCCTGCCCTCTCTCTGAGCAGGCATTGTCCCTTTGCTTACACACTGCACAACAGTGTGCACATCTCCAAATCCCAGAAAAAACACTCAGCTCAAAAGCCATACTCATGGATCTGAGGATTTGTCAGGACAGTAATGCTACTCTCATGTGGGCTTGTAAGACTGTGCTGTTTGTAACTCGGGTTCTCCCAGTGCTGTCCTTGCTCACGCTCCTCCTGTTGTAGGCCTACAAAAGTAGCTGAACAGACCATCCCTGATGCAGTCTGCCCTGGACTTTACGCCTAACTACTGAGATTCAGGAGGAAAAGCAAACCTCTAGAACCATGATATTCCCCCCAGACTCAGTATTGCTATCTGTAACCCTGGCACCTGGCATGCCCAGCTCCCCTCACCTGCGGGAAGGCACAGATCACACCACAGACCTGGCACCAAGAGACAGCTGGGAAGAGCAGGATAAGGAAACCCTGCCAAAACAGTCCCTGGGCCCTGACTACATTCAAGTAAGTCAGGAGAATGCTGTCTTATAATGGAAAGGAGTGAGCTGGAGAGAACTGTTGGGTTCAAAGACTGGTATGTAAAAGACCTGGTTAGAAGGCTCGTATGGACCTTTTATTCTGTTAAGCCCATCCCTAAGTGTCCCCAAGGACTTGGTGACCTCTGCTCAGGGCCTTCAGAGAGCACCAGAAGCATTTTTCACACTAACTGTCTTTCCAGAGCGGGATAAAAAGTATTTCTCGTCTTTTGATTCTCAACAGCTTTTACCAACATGACTCATGTTTGTTGACATT
Source organism: Aythya marila (assembly GCF_965140915.1). NCBI lineage: Eukaryota > Metazoa > Chordata > Aves > Anseriformes > Anatidae > Aythya > Aythya marila. The sequence continues at coordinate 17,478,297 of NC_139044.1, forward strand.
TAGCTACCATCATCCTTGCACGCTTCTCCGTGCTTCCCTCTGATTTTTATTTTTTTTTTTTGAAGCACAAAGCCAGGACAGGTGCATGGATGGATATCCCACCGATCACCACCTCACACAGCCAACAGGTCTTGTTCAAGCATCACCCATCCATGACTATACCTGCTTTGCTATCCATCCCCTAGGGAGGCAAGGGAGGCCCTCAGGGCCGCATCCCACACCTGCTGTAGGGCCGAGCATGCTGCCTTTCCACACAGACTGACCGCCCTGCCCCGTCCCTGTCCCTGTCCCTGCTTCCAGCGCTCCTGGTCAGTGGTTATGGGGGGCTGTAGGTGGCTCCCTGCCATTTTGAATTGGCCACGCAGTCAGACAGCTCCACCCAGCTCCCTCGGCGAATTGAAAAATTAACAGGGTTTTCATCACCAGTGAAAAAATTCAAAAGGCTTTTCATTTACTGCCCATTGTTTCACAGATCTCTTGGAGCGTGCTGATGCCCAGGCAGTAAATGAATTAATTGAACGAGCTGTACAGCCCCATCTGCTCGCCATTTGTTCGTGGCTGGTTTATTCACCAAGGTGGCCAGGCTGTGCCAGGCCAGCTTTGACAGGACTTCTCACCTCACGTGGGCTCTACAAGGACACGCTCATTTGCGGAAAGAGAAGGATGAGGAAACCCATTTCCCAAGCCCAGTAGAAGAAAAGCAATCATCTGTCTGTGCCACAGTCCTGCCTCACACCTCCAGCCCGACCCACAGAGAGGGGATGGACGTGTTTTGTGTTTTAATGTTTTATATTTCCACATCTATTGCTAAAAATAGAGACAGGACACTGAAAATAGATTCTGCCCTGTGCATCTCTTGCACTGTTTGTACATCAACACCTCAGGCATTCTGGAAAGTCTGTGTTTGCTCCTAGGGATTTCAAGGCAGGCTTTCACCTGCAGAGTACAGCACAAGTTTCCTCTTCTCCCCCATCCAGGACCTACCCAAGCCCTGAGCACAGAGCCTCTCTGTTCTATCTTCTTGTTCATGACAGACTTTGCACTTCAATCCTTTAATTGTTAAGATCTGAATTTTTGCTAGAAACAGTTATTTTAATCTGTTAAGTGGCTCTGCTGTTATAAAACTTACAGAGATTTAAGATCTGGAGGCTGCCAGCTGAGCTCCAGGTGCTGATTGTTTCCTCAATGATGATAATGCAGAAGGAAATGCAGGCTGCTACGAGGCATGCAAGTGCAAAGCTGGCAAGCGTCCCTTTGCACTGAGGCCCAATCCCACAAGGTGCTGAGCTTCCCTGAGCATTTAGGGCAAGCAGTGAGGATGCAGCACCCCCACCCCACTGGTCTGTGTGAGCAAATGGCTGTGTAGTGCTTAGGTTAAACCACAACAGTCTTTTTGGCACCCAACCTGGAGTTTCTTCAGCACGTGTCACCTCCTCCTCTGGTGATATTCCAAGATCTTCCTTGAAGGGATACCTTTGCTTCATGCCTGCCAGGAGTCACCTCTGGAGGACAAAGACCTGTGCCCCTTTTCCAACTGCTTTGTCAATGCATCCTTCCCTAGCGGGGGATCCCGGCTGCTTGGCTTCCCTGGCCTCTAATTCCATGCCCTCTAATTCCAAGCCACCGATGCCATTGTTCCAGCATCAGAGCAGCCAGGTGACAATGTGCTCATCTGGGAGATGGCCAAAATCTTTCTGCATATCTTGTAGCTCACCCTGGGATAGGGATCAGTTGGTTATTGATGCTTTTATGGTATCTTCTTCATCCTCCTGTGCAGGCCTTTGAATTATTTTTGTTTTATGGCAAAACCAACTTTCAGAAGTACTTGGACTATTTTCTCCCCTTTCTCAAAAACTACTTCTGCGGCGTTACCCCACATGAAGACATCACCAAATGCCCAGTACTAGTCATATCCTGGGAGCCATCCCACCGCTGCATTTGAACACCATCAGGAAGGAGTTATTGCACTGCAAACACTGGTGCAAGTCAAGTGCATCTTGTTTTAGGTCATTTGTTTAATGAAAGAAACTTCTCCATAGCCTTTCTCCAACAATCCAGCCCAAAAAGGACCCACTTCAGCTGTCAGCTGTGCTTCAGCTGTCAGACGGAGCAAGCAAGCCAGCACTCTCAGGAGAATGGAAAAGGGAAAAAAAAATCCCAAATCCAACCATAAATGCATCTTTCAACCCCTTCTGCACTCAATGCTGGCCCAAAGCCCTGGAGCTGAGATCCTTTGGAGCCCCTCACTGTGGCAGGGCTCTGCTAATGTAGCCAGCTCTCTCCTCATGTCAGCTGGGCACAGATTCAGCACAAAGAGGTGATGAGGTGACCAAGGCATTGTCACCTGCACTTTCCAGCTCTCCATCAGCATCACACAAGGCTGTGCAGCTCCAACCTTACAAAGGCACCGGCAGTAGGTGAAATACCACCTCTCCACGAAAATCACTCCTCACGTATCAGTTTGGGAAATTTCTTACAATTAATCCCATGTGTCAATTCCTCTCATTATTTCTCAAAGCAATTAAGTTATTAATTTCTATGTGTACCCCCACCCCCGTCCAAATCAAAGCAGAGCAAAAGGCCAGGGAGCAAAGGCTCCCTGAGCAGGAGGCAGGGGAGGGGGCTGGCAGTACTTCGGGCCAGGCATTTCTGCAAGTTGTACATTCCCACAGCACTCTGCCTGCCTGTAGGGTACTCTCAGGCAGCCTGATTTTGCAAGTGGGCTGAGCCACTCCAATCCCCTGGAGTCAATGAGAGCCATGAGGACACAAAAGACCAATTAACTTCTCCAAGTCCCATGTATCCAGCCAGAAAACCACCGGGGCAGGGAGACATGCTGGAACTAATGCCTGCAAAGGATTTGGAAACCCTACACTGAAAGTGACTGCGCAGGAATTACCGCTGAGTCTCAGCTAATCAGCAAAGCTGAGTGCTCTGCATTGATCACCCAGCGGATGCATGCCGTGTCCTGCTGGCTGCCCCAGCCAGTAACCAAGTACTCCACCACCATTCCTCACCCCACTGAATTTATTTGGCTTCAGAAAAGGCAAGAGGAGACTTTGCTTATTGCACAAATAGAGTTTGACCTGCCCTTCGGGGAAGAAAATGAAAGAAAAAAAGACGGCAACAATACCCACACAAATAGCAGTACAAAACGACAAATTTGTCCTGTGTACAGCTTCTCTTCAACAAGTTTCGTGGTCCTAAATGGAGTGCATTATTTTCTTCCACACCGTCTGCCCCGCATGGGGTTGCTGCACCCCACAGGTTGCAAAGCCAGCCCCAGCACATCACACTGCTGGGCAGGACTCAGAAATCGTGGTAAAAGGCTGCACGGTGAGCGGCAGACTGGAAACACAGGGAGGAAAGGATGAGCAGTGAAGGCGCTGATGGAGCTTGTGGCAGCCACGAGCAGAGCAGGCACCTCGAGGCACTACCAGCTGGAGCCTAACTACGAGGGAACCAAAGGTTAATCCATGCAAGGCATGATACACGGCGTGCAAATGAGCACAGAAATAGAGCTGTACTGAGAGAGGAGAATGCTGCCAGGAAAGTTGATGTGGATTTGCTCCGTTTCTCAGCTGTAACCACGTCACAAAGTTTGCAGTGTTGTAGCAACCTACCACCTCCACTGCTGGCTCTAGGAAGCTGGGAGGACCTCTGTAATTGCTCGTGCCTTCGTTAGTGGCAGCCAGTCCCATCAAACAGGGAGCGGGATGCACACTGCCAGGCCCATCTCTGGCTACAGCATCCCTGGCTTTAGCGCTAGCATCAGCTCAGAGGGGTTAACTGAAGCAGCATGACAACCAGCACATAATTCACACTACTCAAAAACGGTTCCCAAAGCCAAAAATGTAATGCGTTAAAAAAAATGAATCTGTACTCTGTGAATCTCAAGGGGATGCCACTGTTTTGATGGAAAATTCAAAGGAAGTGAAGGAAAGGCAATTTTAGCAGTCAGATTGCTGGAGTTATGGCAACTTGGCAGCTGCAGCTTCAAAACTTGGGGCCTGATCCTGTGAGATGGGAGGAGTTTGCTTTGCCTGCTGTGGGAGCCCAGGCAGGCCCCGAACAGTGTCAGGGAGCTGGAGGTCGGGTGTGGGGGGCAGGAAATGGGACCAGGGCCTGCTACAAGGAGCAGGTCCCAAGAAGCTGCAAAATGAAGCAGCTGGTGCTGAGCAAGAAGTAAGCTTCATGCAAAGAACACAGCAGCTGCCTGCAAGCATGGGAGGTTTTATTTTTCAAAACCTTAAGAGCACAGTTCTGACAGAAGGCCATTTACACAAAAGCATAGTTACCGTTACAAGAGCACTCTCTAGTTTTTTGTTTGTTTGTTTGTTTTTTGTTTGTGTTTTTTTTTTTTTTTTACAGTGACCTCCGCTAGGACAGAAGTTTCCAAAAGCCTGAAGAACCCATTCAATCATTTTCATTTAATAAATAAATAAAAGAAAAAACAACTGCTCCACATGAAGAAAAAAAAAAAAAGTAAGCTTTAAGAGTTCAGATTTTTTCTTTTTTCCCCCAATAAGGTTGTTAATTTAGTTTCAGAGGTGACATACATGTGAGAATCTGTGAAGACCTGGCCAGCATGCATGGCTGCTGCAAGCCATAGGACAGTACTGAGGTTGATGCTACTGGTGCAAAGCTAAGCTGAGGGGCTCTGCTACGATAACTATTAATTTCAGCAGGCCTCGGATTAGGTAACCAGACGTAACCCGATTTGTTTGTTCACTATTTACAGCAGTAACACTAAAACCAGGATCGTACTCTGTACACTCTCAGAAGTTGACCCTCTGCCTAGCTCAGGCCACTTGCACCACTACCGAAGAAACACCCTGCGACCTTGTACGAGCACAAGCTGCGTGCAACTCTCCTGCTTTGCACATCGTTCAGGCAGGGAATCTCCTGCTTTTTCCTCCTCGTGTCAGCTCAGATGCTTTCTGCCTTTCTCCCGTGCTGTCACCCCGCTGCACTCCGAGCTCACAACACACCACGGAGCCGTGCAACTGCACACACAACCTCCTGCCACCCAGATGGAGCTGGAGAGGCTCCTACCTGCACCCTGCCTCCCAGCGGGGCACAAAACCCAGGCCGAGAGCCCGGGGACACGGCGGAGATGCCGGCCGAGGCTCAGCCCAGGCACCCCCCGAAGGCTCCCGGACGGCTTCCCTGGGGCTCGCCCCAGAGCTCAGCGCAGGGGCTCTCTTCTCACCTTGGAGGGGCTGGGAAATGCCCAAATCGCGACAAGTCGTCGTGCCCTGTCCCAGCAGCAAAGCTGGGCTGGGGGCTGAGCCCTGGGCACCGGGGGGGGGGGGGCACGAACTGCTCCGCGGGGAGAAAAACCCCACACGCACCTCGCCATCGCCACCTGCCAGCACGGAGCCGGTGCCAAACTTTCGGGGGAGCCTGGCAGCGGGGGTGTCCCGCAAATGTCCGGCAACTTCTTCCCCGGGCAGCGGGGATGCCTCCGACCCCCAGCGGCAGCCCCAGCACCATGGGGGCTGCCTGCCCCGTCCCCTAACCCCGTCCCACTCCCCCCCTTACCTCCGCCGTGCGCCCCTCGGGTCCCGCCGCCGCCGCCGGCTTCCTCCTGGCCCCGAAGAAGAGGAGGAGGAGGGCGGCGATCCACAGCACCCCCAGCACGGCCAGCGTCAGCCGGCGGGGCGGCCGCCTCATAGCGGGGAGAGGGGGAGGCTGAAAAAGTCCAGAAGGGGGAGAAAAAGGCGAGGGAGGTGAGGGACGAGGGGAGGCGGGGTGCCGCCGCCTGCCTCCGAGCCAGCGGAGCGAGCCCCGCTCCCTGCACGCACTGCAGGGGAGGGACCGGCAGGGGAGGGGCGGCAGCGCCGTGGGGAGGGAGGCAGGAGCCCGGGGAAGGGGCTCCCCTCCCACAGCCCGGCCCCCTCCAGGCACCCCGAGCCGTGCCAGCCCGGCCATCGCCCCCTCCAAGCGCCGGGGAGCAGCCGGAGCCACCTGCCGGGCCCGGCCAGAGGGGAGGTGAAATGGGATCGGTGCGTTTGGAAGGGAAGATGAGAGGCTGGGGAGCTGGCCAGAGCACTTCGAAAATAAAATCCTAACCAGGGATGCGCAGCGGAGCGGCTCTTGGCGTGCCAGCCGCAGCTCGGTGCCCTGAGCCCCTCCGGCCACGGTGCTGAGTGCTCACCCCTGTCCCAGGGGATGCTCCTCGCTGGCTCTGCACGCAGCCTGGTACAGCTCCTTGCTGCTCTACACCCTGCCTGTCCGTGCGGGGCAGCCCGAAACGGGGTACACAGGCATTGCCAAGAGAAATAAAATCCTACAGGACACCAGAAAAGAGTTGCCTTACCCAGCTGTCCCCCCTCACCCACCTGACGTGCAGCTCTTGCATTCAGCTGGCAAGCACTGCAGCATCTGTGCTTCTCCATACAGAAGATGTCAGAGAATAAATCAAGTATCGGAGCAGATATGAGTCATTTGTGTTCGTATGAAAACTACAGAACAAGCCCCATAAAACCAGGAACCCGTGCATAAAGTAACATATGGAATGAATCAAAGATAAGATGTCAAATGCTGGGAAGTCCAATGCACGTGTTGTAAGCAATCTCTCCTATACATTTCCCACCCGCTGCTCGCAGTCTTGTTATTTCCTGCAGTTGTTTTGTGTCACTTGCTAATTTATCACTTGTGATCCTCACCCTCTGTCCTCCTCTGATTAATTTCTAGGGCTCACTAAGTCCTTTTCCCCTAACGTAATCCATGCCTCTCAGGCCCAATTTTCACAGATACATGCTCAGATAAAGATTTCATTAGCATCCACAAATGGGGAATTTCACTTTGTTTTCAGGCCACCTGACTCTGAAGATTCTCTACCAGAAAGATGAAATCCAGGCCCAGCAGGCAGGCTCGGGTCTCCCTATTTTCTTCCCCAAACCATTGCTTTGTACCTTGTACTGAGGGACTGCTCACCTATGCCACATACCTACAGACCACCTGAGAAGCTTCCAGCAGCTGAGGTGCATCAGTGGTAGATTTTCATCTGGTTTATGTTCTTGTTATCTTGCACGTACCCCAACTCTTAGACATGGACCCTCCGCCACCTCTCACATACCTCCCTCTGATCCCTTTGGCACAGGAATCACTTTCAAGCCCCAAATATGCTCTTTCCCCAGGTAGAAAATAGCCAGCAGTGCTTTCCTGTCCCAGACAAAGTTACCTGGGCTGCCATATATAATGCAGCATTCCCCCTGGCATTTTTGCAGAGGGTGCTGGTCCCTACCAGACCTTGCTGCTCCATGCTAGGAAGTAGAAAAGATTTTCCAGATAAAGGCGCCTAGCTGTTATCATTTAGAGGTGGATTTTAAAACCCCATCTTTTTTTGTAATTCAGATTTTCATTTGTAATATATTATAAAATATAACGGGAAATACAGAAAATATCAAGGAAATACACTACAAATTAGATTGCAGGAAAGATAGTAAATAGGCTGACCTGACAGAACTACGATCAGATAATGCTCTTATTACCTTGAGAAACAACTCCCTCTGCTGAGGGAAAGCTTTACTGGCAGGGCTCAGCGTGGTGATGAATAACCTAGCAGAGATAATGGGCAAAGGCCTCATCCTTCCCTGCTGTCACCACCGTTATGCCAGCAAGGAGCATCTGTCACCGTGCCATGGTGACAATATATAAATCCTTGCCTGACAGAGCTGCTTCGTGCAGATGTCCTGCAGGGAGACGGAGATCTGAGGAGCTCGGCTTCTAGGAAAGTATATTCCCACTGACTGCTGAAGGTACGGTGTGCACGGGTATGCTGGGACAGAAAATGCATTGAGCAGGCAATAGCAACGGCTACTTAAACAAGAATAAGGCAAGAGTACAAATCTTCAGGTTAGGTGTTAAAGTCAGACTTCCAGAGACTCATATGCAAATCTTACTACGATTCAGTAAAAAACATGGCAAGAAAAATATGTTCTGTTTTATTACCGATAGCTGTATCTTCCCTATTTTTTCCTAATTTTTCATCTGCCAATCTCAGCAACTTCACAAGTGAGATTAATAACATACTACCTATCTCCAGGAGAGCAGCAGCAGAGACAGAAAGAAATAGTCTAGGAAATGGGAGTTTAGCATGGGCAACCACAAATGTATAGAACTGCAGAGCACATAGCACCATACGTTTGTATAGAACCAGTGTCTGTATAGAACTCACCACTGTTTATGGCAGCAGAGCTTCTTCATGACGAGGTGCTGCTTGTGGCAGCAGTTATGACAGAAGGAATTTCTTTGTTGTTGTTGTTTTTAATCTTTATCTTTTAAAAAACAAAAGGCTGTGCCTTTAAGGGTGTCACTGTGGCAATACACGGCTGCACAGGGAAATGGATTTCATTCAGTGGCCAACAGTACAATTATGGTCCCTGATCCCTGCTCCAGGCTTGGAAAAAGAAGCAAATACAGAGATTTGTTTTCACTCCCCTGGAAATTCCCCCTGGAAGGGCGTGTTCTATGCTTACTGAATTATCCACAGCGAGGACAGGGCTAGGAGAAGTGTGAGCACATCAGGCTGCTCTAAAACAGAGGTTCTGGCAAGTGCTGAGTGTCTCACAAGAAGCTCATCTCTCCGTTGTCCCCCAGCAGCCAAGGTGCCAGGGACTAGCAGGGGCTGCAGGGGGAGCAAACCAACACGTGGCTGTGGCCCTGGCACCACCCTGATGGCCCCAGCCTGCTCCCAGGGGATGCTTCAGAAGCCATTCGACAGCGCTGCCTGCCTAGGTGCGGAGTTGTACTTTGAATGCGTCTTCTCCACTTGGGCAGCGATATCACTTCTGCACATCCTCGCCCACAGTTACAATCCAAAAAGAGAAGTGGAGGAATTCGTTGGCACCACTGGAATTGTAAGCAGACCTTTTTCAGTAACTGTAAAGTTGTGGGGTTTTTTAATTAAGCCATAAGCGTTTTTCTCTAGCAAACTTTCCACAATGGCATCTCCAGTTAATTAAAGGTTTAAACTGTCAGAACAGAGTATGCATAAAAAAGAGAGGTGTTACTTTAATAGCATTTGTTAATTAAAGCTCTGGTCAGTTGCAGGAACAAAAGCTGTTCTGCAAATAGATGGGAACCAGAACACCTCCAGAGCTTCATCTGCAGCTCCCACCTTCAAGCTAGCTTGTGTGACACCGATGGAGGAAACGCTGAGATCCCTCACTGCTGGGATGAATGCAAAGACATCACCATCAGGAGGCTGGAGGACCCCACCTTCCACAAGAAATTCTCAATTACTACAAGATATTTTGCTTCTTTAGCAGCTGTAATCAAGCAGCCACTATTTGCACTAAGTTTAGTTCACATTCTCCCCAGGCTTTGTCTCCACTTGCTGGAGCACTGGTTTTCTGGCTTAGCTGCAGCCTTTCCACTCACTCCCAGCACTCCCAGGGGCTGGATGGTGCCAGTAGAGGAGGTGTGGGAAGAAGGGCCAGAGCAGGGGGAGATTTGAAGCGAGACACGTTGGCTTCAGCATGTGGCTGGGGGGACGTGCTGAGAAGCACAAGACCAGATGTGGTAGCTCTTCTGCTGTGGTAGATGGTTTATGGACCAAGGTGCAGAAAGAAAGAGAAAGTGGGGGAGAACAGCAAGGGCAAACGGGTGAGGGCAATCACTGTGCAAACACAGTACAGGATAGATGAATATTTACCAGCAGTGTCTGAGCCTGCAGGGTCCTTGGCACCCTGCAGTCCTCATTGCAGCTGCACCCGTGCTCCCAGGGTACCCCGATACCACAGCAGCAGAGTGGGAAGGCAGTGGGGCAGCAGGAGGCAGCACTGCTCAGCTGGTTCCCAGGAAAACAAGCTCCAGGAGATGGTGCTCCTGCGTGCATATGGATACATCCTCCATCTCTAACAGAAAGCAAAGAACCCTTGCCAGCATTCAGAGCAAATCCTCTTGTTATTCTCAATACATTGAATCAGTCATTTTATCCAGCTGCAGGACTGTGTCCCTTAGACACATTCGAGAACATAATTGCAGTTTGGACAGGTGACATTCACAACAGAACAAGTCAATTGATCAGTGAAAAACAGTCAAAACTTTGTCCTTAAATCACCTTTAATTCCTCTTTCCACTTGTGTGCAGGTGTTAAGCACATTTCAGAGCCAAATCTCAACTTCTGTGATATGTAAGCATGGCCTGACGCCAACCAGGATTTAGGCATCGATTAACACAGCTGGCAGTATGCAATACTGCCTCAAACTTCTTGTGAGAAGGAGCATTTTCACAGCTGGATGTCAAGTTTTACCCTCCTCTTCCTCCTAGAGTTATTTTCATAGAAAATTGCCTGACTATTCAGCCCTCCCTTCTTCCAACAGATCTTAAAAACAAAAGGAATGAGCTACACATCATCTAACTTCTTAAGATTTCATCCACAATGTTTAGGTGACATGTCTCGAAATAGACATTTCTTCCATACACAAGCAAATGCTGTAAGTATAAAAACAGTGACTGATACTTGATCAGGCCATCTCCTGTTCTCAAAGCAAAAGATCCAATGTGCTAACAACAAACCCCTTATCTCCTTGAAAAATAGTTAAAAGCCAGCAGTAACTCTTTGCAGAAAGCAGACATAACCTGAAAGTCCATTTTTCTAGAGCTCACGAACTTCCCCCAGTCCAGGTGATGGCTAATTTTCCTTTGGGAGCCTGGTCTTGCCTGCCATTAATGTACCTTTATAGAAATTCAGGCTTTTAATTTTTGTTTCATATCCATGTAAACCTTAGCAGATCCATTGTGTTCTACAGGAAAACACACACACTGCTACAAATCCTGTCTACCTACAGGGGAACAATATTCTATGCTGAACATGCTCAGGTGCACTAACATCTTGTTTCCCTTCACCATATCATCGTTGCTGGTTAGAAAACAAAGCAGTGGTTTGGTTTTCCCACCAGTAGGACAAAACATCAAGGCTGCTGTTCAGAAAACAAACGTTTAATTGGACACATGATTTATCCTTCCCTACATAACAACTCATCGTTAACATATTCAAACCTGTTAGAATTTGTTAGCCCCAGAGGCTCTTGTTGGATCAGAGCAATCAATAGATGCAAACAGAGCAGGTAAAGAATCGATCTGGATGCTAAGAAGTTGAAATATTTTCCACTGGGAGCCATAACAACTCCTACCAAAAAGGCATTTCAACAGATGGTGCTATGACCAAGGGAAAGTCTAGGTAGCAGCAAGGCAGGTGAGGCACACCAAATAAGAAATACATTTTAACTGCACAGAGCAGAGCTTCCTCGGGACAACAAGACATGCTCCGAATAGTGTATGCTGTCCCATGCAGGAGGGTTATTTCACAGGGAAGTCTGTGTATGCCAGAAAATTGGAGGAAACTGTTCCAAAAGTTCAGGCTCTGATCTCTTTGCAGTAATGAGCACACAAGAAGATGATGCATATGCATGTGAACCTAATTAAGAGTGGTAAAGCCTGGAAGATTGTCAAATTTCTCGGCAATTACCAACTTAAACACACACAAAAATTAGGATGGCCTTATAAACAAAGGGAAGTTACTGTGCAAAGTGCCTTGCCTCATTATGGTTAGCTGAAGCTAGAGCAGCAGGCTAGCTAGCGGGGAGGGAGGGTTGGAGGGAGCGGGGTGGCGGGGTGGTAGCTGCCTTCCATTAGCAGCAGGTGGTCTCCCTGGGATGGAGGCAGGATGCTGACATCCTTCTGCTCTTGCTGAGGCATCTCAAATGCTCCCAAAATGCTTTATCAGAACAGAAATAGAAAGAGGAGGGCGCACGTGACTGACAGCTTGGGCTCCTCCGTTGCTTTTTGGGCCTTTCTAATGAAGAGCATTCATGGACAGAGAGCTACCCTGCGAAAATATATTCACTAAATAAATGTGGTAATTATACTGTATATTATTCACAGTAGAAACAGCAGTAGGGAAGTGATTTGCATAAGAAATGTGGATTATTCATGTAAATGAGTGTGTTATTTGCTTGTAGAAGAGATCAAGTCTTGCCTAAAGATGTAAAACTCAGCTGCAAGTAAAAACTAACATTTAGCCAGTGTCTCGTGCCCACTGTCCTCAGCCTGCCTTATCAAATCAAACTCTGCAGGTCTAGCTCTATTTTTCTCATCACTTCATTTCGTTAGAGCTCATGAGCTCCCTTCAGTCCAAGCAATGGTTAATTTTCTTGTGGGAGCCTGGTTTTGACTGTCTTTAAAATAACTTTGTAGAAACTCAGGCTTTTAATTTTTGTTTCAGCAAACAGATGCCAGTGGCAGGAGAACTGGGAGCACAGAGCCTTTTGTTTTTATCCTCCACGTGCTGGGTGCGATGAGAGGCTCAGGTCCCAGTCTGGATCTGTCCTTGCAGCCTGGAAACAGCCAGGAGGGGTAATTGTAACCCAGAATAAGCTAGCAGAGCCTGGCCGACCCCTGAGCTGGGGGAGGCACTGTATGCCCACCTCCTCCCCTCCATGCCACACCACAGCACACAAACTGGAGTTAACAGAAATTCTTTGGTGGTTCTCCAAATTCATTGCTACCGTTTTACATAATTTAATGAGTAGTATTAAAAAATGGCATCCATGTACAGCCTTTCCACTGATTTTCTCCTGCATTTTTTTTTTTAAATTTATTTCCAGGTACTCTGCACTATTTAAAAAAAAAAAAAAAAAAAAAAAAAGGAGAGAGAGAGAAGAGAAAGATCAGAGTTCCTTCTGCTGCTCTCAGCAACTTGTTCTTGCAGCACAGGAATTATTTGGTTACTTCAGCCCCTAAATTCTTTATGTGCCTAGTTATATGTTAGTTTTGTATAGTGTCATCTTCTTTTTGCATTTGATACAATTAAAGTTCTGCAAAATTCAGCAGTTTAAAAACTGTTGAAAACTTGTGCACATTTGAAAACACTGATCTAGACACTGGAGGCTGTGAAGCACCCAAGCCTTGCTTCCACGCCCTGCCCTGCAAAATCAAGAAGAGCAGCCTGAAGTAAAAATTGAGTTGTCAGCAGCGTTCATCTCAGATGTTCAAAAATCTTCAGTCCTTCAGGTCAAACTGCTTTTGAGATGCTCAGGGCTATTTCTGTGGTCTGAATTTGTCCACAGAGGCTGGGAGTCATGGTGTTCCACGGTCCCCAAGGATGAGCATCATCAGGCTAATACTCTGATAGCGTCACCAAAAGGCAGGTAGTGCAAGGTAGACGCTTTATGTCTAGTTGTGGCATATTTATGAGAAAGAAATGCTGCTTTCAGCTGAGGAAAACCAGCTACTTTAAAGCACCTATAGCTTTCATTTCATCCCACTTAATAAGCATCAGCTGCAGCCGTCATTCTCATAGCTGCATCTGCAGGAGCACAAGGATCTCCACATCTCTCTCTGCAGGGTGCTCAGCTATTCACCCTTACCTCAACATGAGACACATGTATAACTTGTTAGAAACAAGTCAGAAAAAAATGGGTCCTTTTCTAATATGGTTCTTCATACCAATCCACATGCTGGGTCTTTTGAATCCGAAAATGTAAATCCTACATTTCTGTAAGGTTTGCTGTAACTATTCCATCAAAATGGATTTGGGGAGAAAAGGGATTTTTTAATTGCATGCTTTTTTAACTGATCATTTTTTAAATGATGAGAATAATAATTGTGAGATTACAGTAGCAAATTTTCATTGAAAAACTGATTTCCTTCAAAAGCAGTAGCAAAGTCTATTTCTGTTGTCTCATAAAGGAGACAAAAATTTGTACAAAAAACAACCTCATCTTCAACCTGACTCTTACTATGAATTTGAGCTCCAAGGATGAAGTTGACCGTCCAGTTACAATTTTGTTAGTGATAAATGGGACACGCAATTCAACAAAGAATCGTTTTCTATGACTTTTCACTGCATTTTCAACAACAACAACAACAAAAGTAGGAGATTAAGTTCAGGCAAAGGGCACTTTTTCTGCTTCATATCTGCAGCCACCAAAATGACAAGTGGCTGCTTTGCAACCAGTATTGGTCTCTGGCACTGCCAGGCTAAGTAGCATTAGTCAGGATTTTGCAGTTTTCATGCCTTTATCTGTGGAGCATCAGCTTCCTACCTTAGATAATTGATCTGAGCAAAACAAAGGTCTGCCTGGACTGGAGAGGAGAGCAATGGAGACATTTGTTTCCCCAGAACAGGTAGTGTAACAAATCAGTCCTGACTGTACTGATAAATTGAACTTCAAGCTCGGTGCTACTGCTTTTCAGGCCTAATCCTGTGTAAGACACAGCAGAAAGGAAAGGCAAAGGTAACCGTTAGCATTTCTTTCTCTAAGAGGAAAAAATATATTTTTTTCCCCTTTCTCAGTGCAATATTTCAACTTTTTTTTTTTTTTTTTTTTTTTTTTTTTTTTTTTTTTTGAGGAAGATGGAAGGAGGAGGGGAGAAAGGAATGTGAGGGTATGCATACACAGATGGCAAGATAACAGAACTGCCCAGTGATCACTGGCTCCTTGCAAGCCTCCGACTTTGGGACAGGATCATAACTCAAGCTCCTGGATGCTAGTGAGGAAGAAGCATTGTTTATCAGAAAAATCTGGCTCACAACAGTACATGACTTACAGAGCAGTAGCACTCTAGTACACACGGCAGAGAGGAGCTCATTGTCCAGGTTCAAGGCTGGGCTCCAGGAGACAGAGGTTCTGATCAGGTCTTGACTGCAGAGCCCCACGCTAAACTCATGCCTATCACCCTTTCCAGGCACTGAAGAAGTATTTTCTAAGTAGATGTGCCCATCTGGACAGAAATCCTGAAAATGCAGAGCACGTGCAGTGAGGCTGACCAGTACCTCCTCTACCGCAGCTGCATACTTAATGTGTGCAATATCCATACCCAGAAAACCTCCAGCATATGCAGTAGTGTGTCCTGCTCTAGCTGATTAATTTGTTTGCCAGGAGTTCCTTTCAATTTCATGTCAGTATTGCTGTCGCAGTATACTTCATCATCCAGCTCCTCTTCACATGCCAACCATTATTTGCCATTCCTGTTATTTGCATCTGTCTTTTCAAAAAAATAAAAAATAAAATAAAATAAGACAGGCCTCTATTAGCAATACCCTGCCCAAGTCACAGCCTCACTTTTCTTTCATTCTTTCATTTCTTTCATGTTAAATGAATAGCACCCACTGCAAAGCTCAGCATCTCTATAAATGCTGTGGTTACAAACAAATGCATCCTTCAGCAGCCTTTTAAACCATTTTTCCTACAATGCACATTGTAAATGAAGAGTAATTTATCTTCAGAATTGCCCAGAAAATGTTATTCTGTTAGCAACATAAAAGCCTCACAGTGTCTGAGTAGGTGCCATGCCAAAAACATTTTGTTGTGAGCCAGATAATTCAGTTTGAATTGTACACAGTTTGGTATAATCATTCCAGTAAAGCATTCTTTACAATTCTGTAACAGCAAGTCACATGGCTCTATAAAGTTTATTGCTGCAAATGTTTAGTGATTCATGGCATGGCATGAATTCTGCTTCTTTCCTGGATCAAGTAATCAATAGCAAAATAATCTCCTTGCAATTGCATTCCTCTGCATTAAATAGGTATGAAGTAAGTAAGCACAAAATGTGATATAAAAAACAGTGTGTACAGAATTAAAATGAATGGCTATTTGAAGCTGGGTGTCCTGAAACCCCATTTTGTACATGGGCTGAGGACATTTAAACTATGTCCTGCATACTCTCAGCCTTAAATAATTCTTGCAGAGCTGATAACACCCATTGTGTAACGAATACAGTTGGGACTAACAGATTTTCACCCCATCACATCCAGCAGAGTCCTGCTGTGAACTCTGTACTTCCACAGACACTCCTAGCCACCCAGGGGCATCCCCACTGGCACCAAGGACCATCTTCAAAGCACACAGAAAGAGCAAGATCTATGTTCCCTCAGACAACCTTTTGGTTCTTCTAGTGCTGCTCCTACACATATTAAATCAGTGTTTACAACATCACCCACTGCGTTGAGTGCAAGTTAAATCAGGCTTAGTTAGTTTGCTCCACTGTGTTCAGCTGCAAATCACAAAAGGGAGCAGAGACCTGACAACTGGGAAAGGGCACATGCTTTGTGATGAGAGCTGCTAAAATAGCCTCTCCAGGAGTCTGGCAGGATGGTAGCACTGCGACACATCTGCTCAAGGGCCTTGGATGTCCCTGCTCCCTCTATCATGTCCTGCCTCACAGTCTGAACCCTAGGGCTCCAGTGACACCACAGTGGGCCACTTAATAATTGATAGCTCTATCATCTGTTATAAACAACAACAAATACGGTTACCTAGCTATCCAGTTCTAACCATTTTCTCATAAAACCTGTGAAAATAATACTGTTAGGAACAGGCTATTCAGGGGAATAAAGAGCACACCGCTGTTTATATTGTTTAATGCCTCCCGATAGGGAATACATACACTGTTGCGTTTCTCTCTAAATATTCTTGTGCAGCTTCAGTGCAGTAGTAAGCATGTACCTGAGTCCTTCTCATCCCTGAATCTCACGCACTCTCTAAAACTGTATTTATGAGATTAAGCACTTAGATTCTCTAACGCTACAGCCTACATGTGCCTGCATCACTTAAAATCTCTGTCCCCCTCTCTCCTTTATGAAAAGAACTAATATCTAAATGTCCTACAAGTCTATTTGCCAGACTGCTCCCGTGTCATGCTACAGAGAACATCTATTTCTTGCCAGTCTCCAGTGACTTAAAGACTATATGGGATTACTTCTCACTATATTGTTCTTTTCAATCTGCAGAGCCAGCCCACTGCTTCTCTGAAACAGATCTGCAAGCATCACAGGCTCCATCCCAGCAAAGAGCTGGAGGCCTAGTCCACAAATTAAGTTCACTTCAGTAGGGCTATGCCGACTTATAAAAGCAAAAGAGATGGTTTGAATGCTCATAAATGACTCTCCCAAGTCATGGCTTGGTAAGAACATTCATTCAGATAGTTCCCACAAGCACACACACTCCTGTCCTTCACCCATGGGCCTAGCAGCTACAGAACTGGGGTTTCTTTTATTAGGAGACAAGGCACTCCAGGCAGTGATAGTTTTTTAGTATCTGTTGATGGACCTGCTTTCCACCAGAGTGCTAATGCCTTTTGAGCCCGCTGATACCTTCACATCCACAGTGTCCTGTGGCAGTAAGCTCCAGTCATTTATTGCTTCTCCTGTATAGAAGTTTGTCTGCCCCAGTGTTAACATATTCCCAAGCTTTGTAGCCAAACCTGCTGCATGGAATCAGTGCTGTACATGTTGCCCAACCTCCCATGGCTGTTCTCTGTTCCCTGTGCTTCTACATCCAAACATCCCTTGCACATCCACATGCTTTTACTTTCACACTGCTGCATCATAGCTCTGGAGCAATTTCGCCTGGTGGCTCTTGCACACATTTACCTGTTCAAAACGCTTTGTTAAGAAATCCTCCCAGATCTCATCTTCGCACCTATCGACAACTGCCTTTAGGGTTTTAAATAAATACAAAAATAAAATGAAAAATAAAAATAAGGAAGAAAAATGTGGCCATCCAAGATACAGTTATTGAAGACATTTTTCCAGAGCTACATTCTCCACTTTCTGCATAAGCAGCCCCTCTGCCACTGCCAGCAGGGTCCCCTGGCAAAACTATGGTGCATTTAAAGGCGTTGTGCTTCCCCAGTCTCAAAAACAAGCACGCTGCAAGAATCACTTGTGTGGGCCTAGCTCAACACTTCCCAAAAGTGTAAGGCCAAAAGCGGTGCTTTAGCCACTAGCATCCCGAGCTAGGAAAGGCCCCCAGCCAGCCTCTCCACGAGGCAGCGTGCTGCATAGTCCTCATGCTATCCCACTGAACCATGATGACCAGATCGCCCCACCATGCCAAACAATCAGGTGCTGTCAGAGGAGCAGCAGCAGCATCTCACCTAATAACATGCCTCCTGGAGAAGACCTGCAGGATGAATTCAGATTCCTGCTGAGACTCCAAAGTGGATCGAATAGACACCGTGCTCCAGGTGGAAGTCATGGGTCACTTCCCATTCATCGAGACTTGGTGCTTGTTCACAAGGTGATGCCAAGTGAAGAACGCTGGGGACAGCTTTCTATTGACTTCCTGGTGCTGTTAAGAAGAAATGTGTTCTGCAATAGCTGAACAAACGAACAAAAGGCACACCTTTGGCTCACCTGCAGCTAAGAGCTTATTTTGTTTACAAATTTATCATTAGTCTTCTCTTGTTCCCTGTGTATGGGTTAACTGACTTCAGATCCCACCTACCCTGCTTCCAGAAGGGCTGAGTCTCTGTGGTTCCCAGTCACTTCACTTAAAGGTAAATCCTCAGGTATCTTCAGCACTTCCAAGGAGTAAATTTTAACAGAAAAGCTATTGCCCCAAAGAAGCTCAGTATTGCCAAGTGATCCAAGGACTCCTGCAGACCATTTCATGCCAGTCACTGCTCTATCTTTGCAAGCAACACAGCTCCTGCGATGAAAGAAGCTAGTCAAAGTACTTCAGCTGCTTACTTCTGATGTTCATGTGCAGGTTCAAGCAGGAAGAGCATGTTCTCTTGTCCATTTTGTGTTAAGGGGTATGATGTGCTACTAACTGAGTCAAGAGAGAAGGGTCACGCCCAAGGCACCCAGAAGGGCCCAAAGCACCCCTCACCATTGCAGAATCCCAGACTTCCTCCTGCTGTGCTCCCTTTAACCCATCTCCCACTCTTCAGGGAATACATCCACTCTTCCCCATTTCCCTGGCTCATCAAGTCTGCAGTTAATTTACAGATCGTGAGGTCTACTAAATGCATCTTAAAATTTCACAGAGACATCTTGGGGAAAGAGCGCCAAGAGACATCTTGTCAGCAGTTTAGTTTAGTCCATATGGCTTACAAAAAGAAAAGGAAAGAGATCAGAGAACTTCAGAGCTGACTCATTCTGTGTTACACATGGCAATCCTCAAATTTTATTATGTAGTAAAGAAGCAAGTGTCTGCTCTAACAGCAGCATCTATCAGTAGCAAAAGCACAACTAAAGCTTCAGAAAAGGACAGCAGCACTGAGATTAAAATATTACCATCCACGGCATTGCAGTGAAACAACACGGGTGACAACATTGCCACCTCGTGGCACAAGCTTTGGAGAAACGACAAGAAAAAGCAAAGCAGGCAAGAACTTCACAGTTACCTTAAAAATAAGACAAAAGCTCTTGAAAGTTGTCGATGCCCCCAGAAGCCCTGGGAGATGTGGTAGTGCCTTGCTTCTCCCTCACTCCTGCCATTTTAGAGCAGTACATCTCTGCCACATCAGCACAGCCTCTCGCATCATCAAGTAGAGAAGGAGAGCAAGCAAGCAACGAAGGGCTGCTCTAAAGCAGGTCACATCTTACCTTGAACTAGCTGGCACAGGCTGAAATCAAAGTGCTGTTTGTAAAAGCTAAGGGCAAAACCAAGGGGTGACTAAACCCACGTGGCTTCAGATTCATGACTGAGGACATAGCCTTCCCCTATAAAAGGATGACAAATCCCTGTCTCCATGTATCTCCACGTTTATCCCTCACTGAGCACAGGCCCACTATGCCTTCAGCCATGGCAGACTCTCCAGAAGCATACTGGGTCCCATGAGATATAGCTAAACAGCTCTGGTTTTCTCCAGCAGAAACCAGAAACGCTCCCCTTCCATCAGCCAGTTCCTCCATGTGCACACACAGCATACAAGTAGTTAAAATATGAAAATCTAGATCTGTTCTGCTGGTCATCTTTCTGTCAAAGGAAGCATAATAGGAAGAGTGTTTGGCATAATGAAGGAAGGGGTAGGACAGCAGAAGAGGCAGCTGGGAGTCATTTAAAAGGCAGGCCTACATTACCTTGTTCATGATGCTATTCAACAGGAATAGCTGGTGTGCTGTCATCACGGGACTGACACCCAGAGAAGTTACTGCTCCGCAGACAAGGTGAAAGTCAGTAATATTCTCAACACCTCCCTGTGCTTTTCCTTCTCCTCCCTACCCCTGAGCCTCCTGCACAAATGAAGAGAAGCTGGGACAGAAGGAACATGCTCTGTTTCCAAGAGGAACAGGGCAGGTCTAGAGTTGACCATGGACTGGAATACAAACCACTGTCTTTCATGGGTCCTGTCAAAAAAATCCATGCAGATGCAAATATACAGCCCATTTGTCTCAACTTATTTCCCCTGATGTCGTACCCCAAGCTGCCAGGATGGAGGACTCCTTCACAGTCACCTCGCTCTAACACTTTGCAGCATGTGGAGAACTTTGCCTGGCCCCTCCTGTGACAAAGGGCCCTGAAACGTGCTGTTTAAAGCCTCCTGGCATCCAGATTGCAGCAACACGGGCAGCATCTGAAGTTCACACTGTGTTTCCTCTGGTATTGAAAGCACTGAAAAGCAGAACCAAACCAGTTGAAGCTGCATGTGTGAAGCGAGTCCCTCTACACAAGCACTCACTGCTGGAGAAATACAAACCTATTGAGTCATTGCTTTGAAACCAGAGGGTCTGTGCAATTCATCTTTATGTTCCTCTTCACACTAATTCGATCCTGAAGATGGCAGCATCTTTCCCCCAAGAAACTTTCCCTCCCGCTTGGCATCAAGCCTTCAATTTTTTAAACCCACCTGTCACTCCAGTCCCCTTTCCATTCAATTCTCTCCCACAGATCTCACAGTCTCACCACGTTTTTTGGTCCATATTGACTTGTCACCTGCAGAACACAGTAACACTGTGCTCACCGAGGTCTCAGCAGTTCTCATCTGGTTTATATCACTGCACTGTGCCAGGCAGCAACACAGATTTTGTTTGTTCTCACAAATGCTAGCAAGGATGATAATAAAAGCTATGAACATGCAACTCTGAATGCAGGCACACAGAGATCAAGATAATTTATCTTACCTCACTGGAAGTGAAACCTGAGGCCTCACAGATTCCTAATTTGGGCGCTTGGCTGTAAATTCCTCCTCCTTTCCAACATCTGTTCGTTTTGTGCTTACATGGAAGCAGAGCTGTGCCACCGTGAAAGCGAAGCAGAGTGCAGTGGGAAAGCACACGGGGTGACCACACAGACTAGTGCCTCCTGAACTGGGATGCTACAGTGGGAAAAGAGGAAGCCAGGCTGACTAGGAATTATGTTGGCAGCATGCAGCTGAATGGCTGACTGCACAGCAGCTCCACCAGCTGAGCTGACCCCCTGACTCCTGCCTATTCCTTCACCCCATCAGAGGAGCTAGTTGGACTGACAGACATCGCTAACAAAGTCTGTAACTAAAGCACTTCTGCTGTGCTTGGGAAGCTCTTTGGGATTTATTACCGTACTGTTCTATCCCATTACAAAGATATCTTTAGGGCGTTCCTCATAACACTTCTACAGATCAGTGGGGTCCAGCTCTGCACAGGAGTACTGTTTGATTCCCTTACTCTAGACACTTTTATTTCCTTCTGCAAATTGTCATGTTTTGGCCTTTGTATTCAATTAACTTTTCCACGCTATTGGCCCTCCTCTGACTTCAGAGGAAGGCTTTTTTACCCTGAGCAGGTTTCACCCCATCCTCCTAGCATACCAAAAGGCATACCCGTCCACCCTTAACAGCTAAGACACACTTGTAGGTGATGCTCTCAGCAGAGCTCTGTGAATAATTCCCACTCTTAGAGTTATCCTGATCTTGTCAAGGTCACGGTACTCAACCAGATGCACTTGAAAGGGAGTCTTTACAAAGCACAAAGCCTTTTTTAGCCTTAGACTAAGAGAAAGATATCGGGGGAAGAGATACCACAGCTGCCCTGATTAAGGGCTTAACCTACTGTTGAAAAAAAAAATTAAATAAAATAAATAAATAAATAAATTGTTGACATGCAAACAAGCTTTGACCCAGGATGTTAGTGCTACTCTTGCCTTTCTAATACTAGTTACTGTGTTAGCACAGTCAGCAACAAGACCATTTTTCAAGGCCTTTGTTGCCTGTATACAAGCAAGAGAACCAGCAGGAAAATAAACCTTTTTTTCTATCTCTACTCACACAGCAGACTCACATCAGTCTCAGAAACATGCATCTGTGTAAGCAGTGACCCTCAAAGCAAATGTAGAATGGTTTGAATGGCAAAAGCAAAACAAAACAAACATCTGAGCTCTTAACAGACACATTTTTCCTAACAGCCATATTTTGCAGCATTTTTGGAATTGGGAGTATGATTGCAAGGGTCCTTTCATAAACTGTGGATCTTTGTCTTTTTCACTTCTAAAAAGTCTAGGTTAGATTATGATTAAGGGCTTCCCAATAGCTGAAGTATTAGCATAAGGCTTGGGAGCAAAGATTTGAATTTATGTTCTGAACCACACCCCTCTCTGGTCTTGGCTATAAGCTTATTCAATGAGTCTGTGTCTCAGTGCACCACCTGTACAATCAGAAAATTTATTTACTAAAAATGGGAAAATTATAGGTCCTATTTAATAGAGACTCTTCAATAGATAAACCAGTTCTTAAACACAATGGAGCTGAGGGCAGCAGGGAACCAATCCACGTTCAATCTTTAACCTTGAGAATGTGATTTCTTCGGGAAACCACATGTGGCAACTTTGATACTTTATAGTAGTAACACTGACTAGCCGAGCAGAGGCAAACATATCTGGAAAGGCTTTTAGCTGTGAAACCATTTGATGTCACACTAAGTCTTACCCCTAAACAAATCTGGCAGCCCATGAGAGATCTGCTGTAGGTTGCACTTCTCAGGGTATCCCTCAGATCAGGAGGAGCTGTTGCAAGCTTGATCCTTCTATTAACACCACCTGTGAAATCCACAAAGGTGTCTGAAATTTGCCCAATCTGCAGATCTTCATAGGAGCCATAGAGTCTAGACAAAAAATATATCAATATATTCTTAGGCTTATAGTCAGAAGATAGGTTCTTTAATAACTCTGCCTTGCCAAATGTTGCCTGAGGATTTCACCATACCTTGAAAGCTCAGTCTCCAAAGTGATTTTCTTCACTGTTGCAGAGGAAATTTCTCTTTTTGTTTTAATGCTACCAAGTGAAAATAACTGAAGTTTCTCTCCTTCTGTACAATCTTTCTCTCAACATTAACTAGGACTTTTCCCTGCTCTGTTAATTTTACCATGTTTAGATTATTTTAGCCTATGACTAACAAATTCCATCAGTTATGACTTGTTGCCTTATTCTTAGTCCCAATAAACCACTCTAAACAAGACAACCCAAAGAGAGAAGGCAGTATTTTCAGCATACTGTGTGAATGGTTGAATGCTTTAACAAGTTAAAGGTTTTGTAAGACCCCAGCGTAGGTACCTCTACCAAGATAAAAACTGAATTTGTCTACACATTCCCAGAATGAAACTCCTTGCTCTGAGGACAATCCCCCAGGATATATTTGCTTTCATTTATATCCTTAACCTTAGGATTTAAACTCAAGGGCCTGAATTAGCAACAGTTACTGCAGTGTGAGCTTTTACTGTTTAAAAATAGGAAGATGAGAACCATTCGCAACGCTCCAAATGTGGTAAGGCCTAGAAGATGCTTTTATAAACAAAAACGCATAGCCACAAAACAATGTGATTCAGACAGACCATTTGCATGACTTGGAACGAATCACTTAGCATTTACCTTCTCCAAAAGGGTTCCCCAAAACACATTCTTATAGACTGAAAAAAAAATAAAACTAGCTTCCTCACCCCATTCACTGGCAGGTGATCATCAACCACCTCAACCCATTCACGATGTGACAGAACTGTCGGGGGAAAGGAACAAGATCATGTTTCCCTTACGAGGAACATCCCTTTGAAGCAATGGGAAAGGAAGAGTTGCTTAGCAGTGGGCCCAGGATGAGCTGTCTTGGGAGAGGGCTGCATTAGATCAGTGGGAGGTACTGACACCCACAGATCCAACTCATCAGCCTCACCCAGATGGAGGAGAAAATGAAGCGTGTGTCAGGTGTAAAAGAATATTAAATAGCGAAATTAGGCAAAGCAGGGCTTTTGGGGAAGGAGTTCCCAACTGCAGGCTGCAAGAGCTGAGCAAGACTAAATTTGGGAAAATGTGTTCAAGCCCCATTGACTTCTGCCAGCACATAAGACTTTTGTCTGGATTAAAATATGGATAGGGCCTAGCTGGAGAGAAGGGCCAAACTAAGGCATATGCTCAGACTGGTTCAGAGTGATGACCCTTCAGGTCAGGATATTCCCTAGCCACTTGCTAAGTTGCCAAAGGAAACCTTGTGGAAATTATCTAAAGCTGTGAAACAAAGCATGACAGAGGATTTCTGAAGACCTCCTGAATCCTCAGGAAGCAAATGTACCTGGAAGTGGAAAACACCAACATGTTTCCTCTCAAAATGCTGGTTTTGTGGCACTACTGCAGCCCTGATGGAATGTCAGGGCTTCCAGGGCCACCAAGCACCAGCAGTTCTCCGTGCCAAGACAAATGGAAACGTGGTTGGCAGAAAAACAAGACCTGCCAGCTAAATTCAGAGCACCATGAAGATACCAGAAGTGCTATTGTGCTGATGTCTTTAAAATTATAATGAACCATGAATATAAAATGCGACAATTCAGATATGTGCTTTATTTAACCAAACCATGATTGTTCTATAATTCTTCTCTCATGATCTTTTCATTTGGATACTATTTGTTTAAATAACAAATTTAACAAGAACAACTTGTCAGTGGAAACATTGTTTTTTACTGGAATTACACATTTTTTATGTTGTCTATAAAATTACACTATTAAAAAAAAAAAAAAAACTTTCCCTTTTTCCTTTGAAAGCATTCACTTTTTCAGATGAGAAAAATAATTTCCAACGGATTTTCCAGGCAAAGTTGCACTTTGTATTCAAGGGCTTAAAGTAAAATTAAAACTTAATAAGAACCAATTTGGTCCTGCCCTACCTGTTTTGGAGATGCCAGTATGTTCTTCTACCTCAGGTAACATGGTATAAAAATGTTTTTTTCCAACTGTAAAGCTGAGAAGAGAATGCACTTCCACTAAGTCTCAGGTGTGAAGATTGCAAGACTCCGATTTTCCTGCCTCTGTGTAGTCTCCATTCAGTTGTCAAGCAGCAACATTATAGACCAAATGTACATGGCCACTCTTCATTGAGGCAGTAGCAGACAGAAAAGCAACAGAAAAGAGTGTTGGTTTCAGATGGTGGAGACACCTCTCAAACCTCCAATCCAACCTAGAAGCTTGTCAATATTTTTACTGAGCTTGTCCCATCTTAACAATTGCTTCATCCACACCACACAAAGTAAAACAATAAGGGTGTGTGTATCTTCTATTCTATGCCAGGATTTATACATGTACAGTCAATATTCCACCCAAAATGTTATATTGTATAAAAAATCTTACATATGTAGACAAAGGAGTTTCCTTGCCCATCAATCCTTGGCAGAAATCCAGTTGCTTTCTTTTTGCATCCTAAAATACCAGAGTTCTGCGCAAAGCCTAGGAAGCACATGACCAAAAAAAAGAGAGAAAAACAAGTCACTAATATCTCTTTGATCTTGAAGTAAATCTTTGTCTGCAGAGCTGCAATCTCATGAGATGAGAGATGCAGTAAATTTCGAGTCTGGAATGAAAAAAAAAAAAAAAAAAAAAAAAAGTAAATGATGCAAACACTCCTTCTGCGGCCTGGGCACACATTTGTGTTTGGTCTACACTGAGTTTGGTCTCAGATAAACCAGTGGAGCTCAGACACATCAGTGTGATTGTCCATGAGTATCTAAGAAGACAACCCTTCAGCGCTGCCAGCCCAGCCCCTCCATTATTGTTGACAAGTTTCAGTCAAAGAGGCTTCAAGGGCAGACTGTAACTGTTAAACTTTCTGCTAACCTGGCTAATGTCTCCCTAATTTGAACAACCATCAAGCGACAGATTAACTGATATGTGCTGAAGAAGTTTCTATTGCCCTGACAAGCGTGTCTCGTGACCAACCGTTCAGGCAGAAATTATGCTATTATTCTTCTCCCCTCACAGATGCCTCTTGGATCAAATCAACAACCTAAGCATCAAACTTTCATTTCACTCTTGTGAGACACAAATTGCTCAGGCTAATTTTCTCACTGTTGGCTTCCCCTTCAGGCGGTAGCAGAGAAATGGCAACCCCTCAAAAGGCCTTGACAGTA
Source organism: Aythya marila (assembly GCF_965140915.1). NCBI lineage: Eukaryota > Metazoa > Chordata > Aves > Anseriformes > Anatidae > Aythya > Aythya marila. The sequence continues at coordinate 17,504,402 of NC_139044.1, forward strand.
ATTAGACACCGGCTCCTATCCTTGGTGAATTTGGGTGCTCGTTTTGCAGGCCATCAGTCACAGATCCAGCAAGCTACAAGCCTGCAGGCCAAACAGCATGATCTCAACGTTTTCTTCTGCAGCAAAGGGACTGAAGGATGCGCAGCATCCGTCCTCAGAGAGTCTTTGCTGGGCTAAGTTTGGCATCAGAGCAAAAGGCAGCCTTCCTACAGCAGTTTTAGAGCAGCAGAACAGTGGGCTGAAAGAAAGAGGAGGTTTCAAGCCCATTCCAATATACCTGGCATGGAGGGACACAATGACAGACCTGAAGGCCTTTGCAGAGGCCAGGACTTGTGTTGACCTTCCCTTCCAAACACACTATGCTGTCTCAGCTCTCTCAGCCTCAGAGACCGGCATATCTCAGCTCAGGCACCTGAGGATGGCATTCATGCTCTGCCAGCAAGATCCTGACTTTAAACCATCTGCAAGACACAATTCTGTCTGAAACCCTGAGAACCAGGGCTGCTATTTCCAAGCCCTCCTGCTTATTTTGTAAACGTGCCTCTACCTTCCTATTGATTTTCATGAGTTTATGAGAAATTTGTCCCTAAGAAACTAGATAAATCTGACAGAATCTGCTAACTAGAAAATGGCTTAGCTGGGAGATGCTATCTGCTATTGCCAGCAGTATTTCCTTACAGACACAGGAATGTAAAGAGTATGTGGGCCTGAAACTCTCAAATGACTGCATACATTGCTTTCAGGATGATTGGGTTATCAATGTTTTGCTCATCAGCTCAGTAAGAACAATATCACCATTCCTACTAACAGGCTAGAGCTAACAGACCTTATCTAACCATGCTAGAAGCCTGTCCTGGCTAGCAAGACTTGCTATCCATTTGTTATGGGAACTTGCTCAGAGCTTGATACCAAGCATCTGTTGTGACATCCAGTTCAACAGTTTGATAGCAGGAAAGGCCTTAGAAAAACAGGCACAAGATGAATATAGATGCTCCAGAACTGAAAACAACTCACTGAAGGTCAGTTTTTAGTCACAGCAGAAGCTCAACCTTGGGGGCTGGGAAAACACTCCACACGTCCGAGAAAGATTAGACTAAACAGTTAAGTAAGAAAAAAGAACAGACCAGCAAGGGGATAAGGCACCTGCCGCTGCCTGTGAAAGTAACAGCTTCCAGCATCACAACAGTACGTGGGCAAAGGGGCAGGGGCCGAAGGTTAAGAACTGTCTAGAAACTCAGAAATTTTCTAAAATATCAAAATCGTGAATTCTGGGAGAGGAATTATCACCATGAGAACCGTCATCACAAAATCACCACCGGATCATCAGAACTGCTGGCACGCCGCTTGTACCAGGGACACGAGCAACCCCACTCCCTTCACCTGCTCCCCCTGCCTGCTCCAACAATTACTGGATCTAAGCTGAATGAAGTTGGTTCTATTTCTTGACAATAAATGCTTCAAACACAGTTATAAACCTGTATGTACTCCAACTTCCAAACTTACAGCTGCTACTGTAAGTGTCATCTCTGACAGCATTAAGGCCTGCCTAAATTAAAGTCTAAAAGTAAGTTCACTCAATGCTAACACTACTCACTGGCTATTGTTTGATCACCCACTTACATGAGACCTCTGAAAATCATTTACGTGTAGCCTCTTTCACTGTAAATTTCTGCAGTTTCTTTCACAGTGTTCCTGTTCTAATAGAGCTCGTGTGAGCAGGGAAATTCTCATCTGTGAGCAGGGGTTTATTCTTCAAGCACATCTCCAGCAAGGCCTGGTAGTTCTGCTGGGCAGATGGGTTGTGCTTTTGAAACGAGCACAGGTGACTTTATTTATTATTTATTTTATTTTATTTTATTTTATTTTATTTTATTTTATTTTATTTTATTTTATTTTATTTTATTTTATTTTATTTTATTTTATTTTATTTTATTTTATTCAGGGAGGGCAGCAAAGGCATGGCGCTATCTGCATAAGATATCTGGCAGGGATAAATTCTTCCTTTGAGGAGATTTCCCTTGAGGAGTCTTGCCCTGCTCAGTCCTGCTGGAAACTCCTTGTTTTTTAGGATGAGGTGTGTCTTTTCCATAAGAGTTCCTGATCATGAAGTGTAAGAAGTAAATTGTGGATTTAAAATTTTTCTCTTTAGTCAGAAGAGGGGGATGGCGCCTACAGGAGAAGTGGGGCTCTATTTAATTGTAACCTAGCACCGATCTCTGTGTGTTCAAGGCTTTACATTCCAGTGTAGAAAGTATTCTTAGTGAGAAACCCAGCAGTGAGAAATCCAACGAACACAGATTATGTTGTCCTCCCACAGAGAGCACTCATTTGTTATAAAACCACTCTACCAGTGATCCACAAGGCTTGATTCTCAAGGGCAAACAAAAGAAAAGTCTTCAAAATATAACCCTGGAAACAAAAATTTTATTTTCTGTTGTACATTAGAAATTTAAAAGCTAAAGGATTTAAGTGCCTAACACCGTGTACACTTTTTCTCCAGATGAAAAGTGTTGTCTCTCCCTCCAAACCTTGCCTTTTTTTATAGCCATTGACCTTCAGAGCTACAACAACATGAACAGTGGACAGATAGATATAGTTAATACAAAAATGAGAGGGGAAAAAAAAGGCCTGGAGACTGACAGCACTTCATAAAGACAGACAGTAAAAGCACGTGTTTATGAAGAAATCCTCATTTTGCTGCTCCCCAGGAAAAGAACCAGTGGGCAATCGACATATTTTGAGCTATACTGAAGAGCAAATACTTGAGATCTGACTTTTTTTTGCATGTGCAGGACATCCACAACGCCTGATAAAATCGTTGCAACCCTTTTACCAGTTCATACCTCAGTCTGGTATTTGTAAAACAGTTAAATCTTACAAATAAGCTTTGAAACCAAGAGATAGTATGAAAAAATTATGCCTTCAAAAATGGAGGTTTAAATTACCTGAACATGTAGCCTTATTTCTAAGAAACTGAGCCAGAATTTCTGGCTGTGTGTGTGTGAGTCAGTGATGCAGTTACTTTATATGTTTTGAACCCGCACACACATATCTTATTTTTAAGTTTCTGCTTGTTGCCTAGCCTCCGTCCTGTGTACAAGCAGGACCCAGACACAGCAGTATATGAAGAAATATACCTGGAAATCACGTTTACTCCACTCAGCAATGTTACTGAACTAGACTGTCAGCAATATATATAAACACGGTTTCCCACCATGTCCTCTGACATGGGTGGAGCAGAGTGTGTACATGTCTCTTCCAGACATTTCATAATTTCTAAGGGAAAGCAGCCAAGCATAACAGACAAAGGTTACAAGCTTTAGATGGAAGCTGTGAACTGGTGGGCTAGATGGATTTGATCCTCTATTCTTTGCACATTACCCTACTTAGTATGTTTGCCATCTAATGTAACTCCTTCCAATAAATCACTATCCTATGATCTCCCCTGATCTTGCTCATCATCTTAGGTACTATGAACTGGCTGGTTCCTCAGTCTTAAAATAAGAATCTGAAGAATTCATGGGAAATTCTTCACTTTCGGTAAAAGTACGGAACCATCAAGGAATTCTCTGACAGGCACTTACTCCCTCTGTGAGAGGATTTATCTCAGACAACACTGGTGCAGGCTGCATTTGACAGCTCAGCCCAGCTCCTCTGATTTAACAAGGCAATCTGTATCTGGGCTGAGGAGCTGCTCCTGATTGTGTGGAATAAAACAAATATTTGCGTGCAAAATAGTAAATTTTAAGGTAAGCAGAAGGAACAATGGAGTGCCACCTTTTACAGCCATTCTCACTATACAGCAGAACATGAACTGCAGAAATTACCACTGGTTGGTCAAATGAAAATGTGACTGCATTAGGCTTTGTTAATCTTTGTTAGTCTCTTAACACACATTATGAAATGTGCAGTTGCAGGTACAACCTAAAGTCTTTGCTTAAATATGGTGGCGTATTTCAGAAATAAAAGCTCACATTTCTCTCACATTCCCTGCATTCGGGAAGGGTATCAAGGTGGTCTGGGGAAATTTGCCATCAAAGGCTTCCTGGCCTGACCTATTGTCAGCTCTGAGAATATCACAAGAAAGCACTGAAGAGCAATGGCTTCTAGCAGCAGTGTACAGCTGTATATGGAGCCTCAGAACAGCCTCTGAGGAGCAAAGTTCCTTAAATGGCATAACTATCTAGAAGATGAAAGCAACTTTTTCTTACAAAACAAGGATTTTTTGCCAAACAATTTCTACAGGGTCTTTCTCAGGAATTTTCATTAGAAATAACTCATCAAATTCTTAAAGCCAAAATCTCAGTCTATTTATATTTTTAAAAAATAATAAAGTAATGAGGGAAATGAATCTTAAAGACGTTTTAAAATATTAATTCTGATTTCAGACTAGCTTTAGGCATTGGCAGTGAAGCAGAAGAGCCTGACCTTCAGAAGATACAGTCAACTTGCTATTTTCTTCCAGAAAAAGAAAACAGTCAAGCTGCATGGAAGAGCTATCTGTGCAAATGCATCCCATCACAAAATTGTGAAAATATATCTTCAATCAGATGCATAAATAAGGACCCCAAAAGCACACATAAATCCTGTCATTCCTAGGAGGGTCCCTAGCTGCCAAGAAAGGAGAAACACGTTCAGTGAAAACTATTTTATTACCCTTTCTTTGTTCTCTTCTCATTCAACAGTAAGGCCAAGTACCTGTTTGCAGGCACAAGGGACCATGTGTACCTTAGTGTTCCCCTGTGAAAATCAGCCACTTTTAGTGCAATTCTGCATCTCATCTCCTGCAAGAGCTGAATTCCTCCCAGCCTGTGCTGGACACAAATGGCTGGGAAAGGGCAGGGACCCCTGACATGGTGGAAACTCTTCCAGAACTGCCTCTTGCCACATTTCTTGGACTTGATGGAGAAACTCAAGTGAAAAGCTGCCTGGAGATATTTCAGGAAACATTCCTAACTTGCAATGCTTTATCCCAGAGGACCAGCTGTAGCTAAGAAAGCAGGGCAGTGTGGCATTACAGATGGGCAGTCCTGGGGACAAGCCCAGCCACAGGCAAGTACAGCACCATTTGTTCTTCAGCTCTCCTGTCACCCTAATTTGCGAAGGAATAAAAGAACATGGACAGTGGCTACTTTGTCTGTCTCACCTAGATAAATAGTGAGTTATCCCAGGTGCAGACTGCCTCTGTACCAGGGGAGGTTTAGGTTAGGTGTTAGGAAGAACTTCTTCACTGAAAGGGTTGTGAGGCACTGGAACAGGCTGCCCAGGGAAGTGGTGGAGCCACCATTCCTGGAAGTCTTTAAAAGACGTTTAGATGTAGAGCTGAGTGATATGGTTTAGTGAAGGACTGGTTAGCGTTAGGTCAGAGGTTGGACTCGGTGATCTTGGAGGTCTCTTCCAACCTAGATGATTCTGTGATTCAAGACCGTCCCTATCAACCTGCATTGGCTATCAGAGGGCAGCCACCCTGCTGGACACCAGCTCTGCAAGGTGCAGCTCAGCTAACAGTGACTGAACACAACGTGCTGATGGGCAGCCTGAGCAAGTGCTGTGCTTCAGGACCAAGCCACGCACTGAGGGAGCTGCTGTGGGCGGCAGGGACACATTCAGGTTCAGAAACAGCGGCTCCCCCGTCACGTTTGCCCACTCGGGCGTTTGCTTCTAGGCGAGGGAGACGAGGGCTAAAATGGCGGGCGGGCAGCAGCGCCCTGCTGCACTGGGGGGGGGGGGGGGGCGCCACCAGGGGGCGCTGCACCCGGCGGGGCTCTCCCACCCCTTAGCGCCTCAACATGGCGCCGCCCAGCGCGGCTTCACCCGCTGGGGGAGCACGGGCGGCGCTTTGCCAGGAGTGGCCGACTTCCGGCGCCGGCCCATTTCCTGGCGGGCGCCCCCCTTAACCGCCGCCCGCCGCGCGCCGCTCCCCTCACAGGGCGCCGTCCCCGCGGCATGCCCGCGCCGGCAGCCGTTGGCGCAGGGCTGAAGCGGCGCCCAACGGCGGCCCCGCCGAGCCGTTAACCGCCGCTAACGGCCGCTTGGAGCCTTGCTGAGGGAGCTATGCGAGGGTAACGCCTGCCCGCAGCCCGTTCGCACCGCCCCCTGCCCTGCGTTGCCCGGCCCCGGCCCCGGCTGTCGCTGCGGAGCTGGCTTCGGGCGGCCCCAAGATGTTCAGCTGGCTGGGCACCGACGACCGGCGCAGGAAGGACCCCGAGGTGTTCCAGACGGTGAGCGAGGGGCTGAAGAAGCTCTACAAGACCAAGCTGCTGCCCCTGGAGGAGCACTACAAGTTCCACGAGTTCCACTCGCCTGCCCTGGAGGATGCCGACTTCGACAACAAGCCCATGGTGCTGCTGGTGGGGCAGTACTCCACGGGGAAGACCACCTTCATCAGGTAACGTGTGGATAGTTTGGGGTCTGAAGGCTGCCCCTGCAGGAGCCTCAGCGGCTCTGCTTCGTGAGGACGGGGTGGGTGAGGCACCTGGTGAAACGTCAGGGTGGCAAGAAGTAGCCCAGGGCAGGGCATTGCTGTGGGGAAATGAGTCACTTCAGGCCCTCTTCATCATTCAGAGTGTGAAGCTGTGGAAAGCCCCAAAGAGGGGAACCCCTGTCATTGCTCAGGTCAAGGTATCCCCCTGTGGACCTTTTTTTTTTTCTAACTTCCCTGCTGCCCAAGCACTGTGGCAACCACCTAGGAAAACTTGAAGTGTCTTCTTGGGTTTGTACTGGCCTGCGTCTCTCCTTTCTTTCTCTTTCTGTACTGTGCCCAGAGGCAGCACGGGGATCCTAGCTGGAGAAGCACGTGTGCTAGGGCATGTGCCTGTGGAGGAAAGACCTGTGTCCTGATGTGCTGCGATAGTGGGAGCAGCAAGTTCGCTCTGAATTGCCAGCAGCAGATCTGATACAAAGCTGTAAAAGGGTTAAACTTTTCCAGCTGGACTTTGTTGCTGGGATCTCTGTTCAGACAGTTCTAGCTCAGCTTGCAGCAGCCTTTCTCTGGGGATCATAGCTGAAGCTGTGCTGTCTGCATTTCCTACGTGATTCATGGGCTTAGCGTTAAATTCCAGCGTAACTCTGGTGTGGCTGTGTTGAAATCTCCGGAATTACCCCAGTGTAAATCTGGACGGAGGCCACAAGCAGCGAGTCCCATTGTTCTGCCGGCACTTCTCGCTGAAGGAAGGAGCTCTAGAGAGAAGTGAATCAAATTGACAGTGCCCCTCCAGAAGTGACCTTGAGAAACGGCAGGGTGTTTTTGTGTAATATTCCTGTTACTTATTGCACCACTCAGGACCAAGAAAAGCATGCATTTCTGCTATGTTGTCAGACACGCAGATGACAAATGAAATTTAGCAATGACAAGGCCTTTCTCGTGTTAGCAGCTCAGGTATATGATGAAGGAATGTGAATGACCCTCAGAAGCATTTGACATGTGGTTGGAAAGGGAGTTGCTCTTCTGAAAATGAAAAAAATGTTTCGTATAGCATAGCTGTCTGGTTCCACCCTAAATCTTTGTTCTGTGACTTGTTACCAAACCCATTTGAAAGGCTCTTTCTGCCTTTCCAGTTAATGATGTTCCTGAGCAGAGATTTCCCTGAATGTGAGGAGGCTGCTGCATATCCATTCCTGAGGTTGCTGGCTGTGTAACTAGAGCATCCTTCCAAATCCTTTTCTGGATTGCCAGCATCAGCTTTTCCCTGCAGTCTCACCTGCATGCTGTTAGCAATCTCCCTGCCTTTGCCCCCTTCTGTTCATTTCTCTGTAAGCCTGGGCTCGTTTTGAAGCTTTCTTCAGAAGTCTGGCTGCTTAAACCATGTTCCAGGCAAAAGGAGAAGCTGAGCCCTCACTTCTGTGGGAAGGCAGAAAGCCCTCAGCTCTCTGCTCAGCAAGCTGTTGGGAACCTTCCTTCAGCCAGCCTCTGCCCTCGTCTCCCAGCCCCTCTGTGCACAGATAGGGATGCGTTTACCCAGGGATTACGGTCAGGCAGAAGTGACCAGGAGCTGGTGCTCTGCAGAAGTGCAAAATGGCCATGAGCAAGCCATTTGCAGGAAGGTGGAGGCTCTTTCTATTTAAAATTGTGCTTAAGAAGGTGAAAGTTGAGCTGTTGAAGAACCCGTGGGCCTCTGACAGCAGGAGGAGTGTGAGGGCCCACCACTCCAGCCTGTTCCCAGCCAAACAAAGGCAGGAGGTGCCAGAAAGCTGTGCTGCTTGTGATAGGCTTCCAGCATGAGCCTGCAGGTGCTGGTCATTAGGCAGCTGGGATAAACAGCAGATTAGCATCCAGAGTTACCATGGGATGGTGAGTAGGAGTTAAAGGCTAGGAGCAGGGAGGAGGAGGTAAAAGGGGAAACAGCCGGTATGGCTTGGTACCAGGGTGAAACACGAAATGATCTCTCAGCATCTCTTCCATAAAATGTTGTCCAGATGAGAGGCGTTTAACATCTTTCCCTATGTGTCCCTTCCTTTCTTGCATCCTGTGCATACTGCAATGCAACTTACAGGTTTTGATTAGTGCTGCTAAACACTTGTGAAGTGAACTCAATCTCAATTTGCACCTGAATCCCAGGGCACCATTTTAAAACAAAAACATTGCTTTGTTCACCTATCCTAGACATGGGTTTGTTTCATTCCTTTGTTCCTGTGGAGTCTGAGGCAAAGCAGGGAAGAAACACAAGCTTCTGAGGCAATAAATAGCCAGAACCTCTCTGGAGAGAGCACCTAGGTGCAGTTTCTTGTGGTGAGGCTGCCCTCCTGTCAGGAGGAAGTGGCAGAAGCAAAGCAGTCAAGGGCACTGAGAAACATTCCTGGAGGCTGAGGGGGTGGAGGGAGGTGAGCTGCGTGGGTCAGAGGCAGCGAAGTGAGACCAGCACACGGGCTAAACAATGCTGTGCTCTCTCCTTGTAGAGACCCGGGGAGCTGAGCCTTGTTTTGCTGTGTGAGAGATGCAGCGTGAGTGACACTGACAGTTCTCCACTCCTGCGTACTGCAATATCCCCTTTCCTTGCTCCCGTTTCTGTCAGCATCCTTTTAGCCAAGTCCTTTCTGCAGGGCTGGGCTCTGGAAGGCCTGGGTGTTGGGAGCGGGGCCACACCTCTGCCTGGGAACATCTCGCAGCTAACTTCCTTGGGACAGCAGGATGCCACTGAAGCCTGCATCTAATGTTTCTGCTCTTAAGCTTTCCTGTAAGAGGATGGGAATGCAGGACAGAACATTACTCCCCTAATTCACTTAGATTCTGTGATCTTCTCTAAAAATAATCCTGGCTTCTGTCCAGCCATCCTGTTAATAAAATAAACAAGCCAGCCCGAGCTCTACTGACTGTCAGTGTGGTTTGCTGTTGCAGTGTAGCCACTCCTTTCCCGTACAGCTAATGGCTTACATGTCCTGGCCTCTCCGGCCTGCTTGTCACTGTGTGCACTGGGCAGCTCTGTCACCTCCCTGCGTGGCCCTGAACCTTTCATCTTGGCCTCCACCGGGCAGCTCTCGCCACTTCCTCCCCCTCTCCCCTTCTTCCCTTTCCTCATCCTCTCCGGCATGCATCACCTCTGCTGCCACAGCATCCTGCAGGGCTCCTCCGTGACTCATCACTAGCAAATGGCTCCCTCCCCCACATCCTGTGAGGCATTCCTGCCTGGAGAGCCCGACTGCTCTACATTACTCCAAACCTGGTGGGAAGGATGCCCCATGCCGGGTCAGCCCTTGTGCAGCTTCTCCGCCCTTCCCCCTTGACCTTCTCAGCAGGATCGGGGACAGCTCTGAGAGGGGGGCAAGCAGAGCAATGCTCTTAATCAGATACAGGCTCCAGATGCTTCTCCAAAAAGCAGATAGGCCGTAAATAAATGCTTGCCTCCTGCCTGGTGCTTTCCACAACCTTCCTAACCTGGTTAGAGGTTGCTCCCCAGATCTCTGATGGCGTACCCAGCGCAGAGTGAAGCACGCTGCTCTGCCTGGGGAAACTGCTCTGGAGCTGCTGCTTGTTCTCACTTGGTGTCTCCCACAGTCATTGTTTGCTGTCCTCTCCCAGGAACCCCACAAATGGAACAATCACGTGTTCTTCAGCTCTTCTGTTAGCAGAGGCAGCCTCTGTCACTGCCTAGCAGCAGCTTGCCTCCCCCTCCCCAGACAAGTGTCAATAATTCCCTTGTGTTTGACTGCTGTACAATGAGGCTGAGTGCCGCAGACGCCCTCCTGCACAATGTACCCAAACCCCCAGAGAAGCTTGACTTCAAACAGAGGCTGTGATACCAGACAGTGCCAATCTTTATCTCTGATTTCATGTTGCTTGCTGCACATTTAGTCAATTAACATTTTCTCATAGTTTGAGATGTTTGCTGAGATTTGTTTTGTTGTATACAAGAAATAAATGCTTTGAAACATGAGCTCAGTGGAGCTGTGATAAAATTCTTTCAGTCAGCCTGGCTGGATAAGGACTGTTATATACGGCACTTTTGCTTGGGTTTTCTCAGAAGCCTTGTCTGTAAGTGACAAACAAAAACCCCAGGCTTTTTTTTTTTTTTTCCCTGTTGCTCAAAAGCTGTGTCATTGCACGTGCATCTCAAACCCCTATAAAATAAGTGGGTTACTGTCTCAGCAAGGCTGAGACCTGTCACATGGAGTAAGGTGTTTTTCAAATGCACCTTACTTGTTGCACTTGATGCTTGTTATTACTACCTGCTTCTTTTATTTCTAATATTTGCAAGGAGAGAACTCAAAAGATTCATTGTTATAGGTAAGGTGAATGCTCACCTGTATATCACTCTTAAGATTAGACCAAAAGCAAAGTACAAAGCCAGAGCAGAGGTCCTGTAGTCCCTCACGTAGGAACTTTGATAAGACTCAGGTGAGTGAACCAGTGCTGACTGTTGCATATGCTGATCTCAGTTGTCAAGAATCACCACTCCTTCCCTTCCTCTCCTTTTTCCCCTCCCCCAGAACCGCTTTTAACATCACTTTCAGTTTTGTGTTTACCTTTCTGGCTCATCATAAAAATGAGGTTAAAGTAACAGAAGAGGAAGAGGCTAACAGAGAGAAGAGGCTATCTGATGTCAACAAGCAACACTAACTCTTACAGCCTGGTAGTCACACATTCCACAGGTAACAATCCAGAGCTTGTCAGCAGGCCAGGTGATCCAACACCATCCCAGGGCTGGTCTTATCACTAAAGACTGCAGAAAAAAGGCATTCAGCAACTCTGCCTTCTCTTATCCTGTATCACCAGCACGCCTGCCCCATCCAGCAGCAGGCTGTACATTTTCCCCAGACTTCCTTTTTCTGTATAGCAAATCTGAGCTGTGCTACAGGAGTGTGCAGGAAGGAGTGGAGACTTCAACAGCCAAGTAGAGGAGAAGCTGGCCTTTGAGTGACTGATTTGGACTGGGGGCTAAGCACATCAGTTGGATGAGTTTTCTGCTGAAATGAGCAGCAGTGAAGTAATATCGGCACCAAAGGCCAGTAAGGTTTCAGGATTAACTCTCTGATAGCAGTGAACTGCTGTTTTTACCTCACTAAGCTAAGTTTGTTCTAAATGTCTTGAAGATTAAACTACACAAAACGATTAAACATGATGAGAATCCCTTGCCAGCAGCTGTAATCTTCTCATAAGTTTTAATCCTCCTGAAATGTAAAAGCTTTAAAAGTGGAGATTCCAAGTAGAAAAGCTACTGTGACACCTATCAAAAAAATCAGTGACAGTGCTAAAAATATTCTTGAAAGGATCTATACTCTTTAGCTACGTAATCTCACTGGGATCTTCAGGACAACTCAATTAGGACTTAGGCAGATCTCGTGTCATGCTCACACCTTGTTTTTTTTTCACCTACAGGTACCTGCTGGAGCAGGATTTCCCAGGAATGAGGATTGGACCAGAGCCTACAACTGACTCCTTTATAGCGGTTATGCAAGGAGATGTGGAAGGAATTGTTCCTGGAAATGCACTGGTGGTGGATCCTAAAAAACCATTCAGGAAACTCAATGCCTTTGGCAATGCCTTTTTGAACAGGTCAGTAATCAAAAACTTGCTCTGGAGTATATGGCTAAAACTTAACGAGCAGCATAGCTAGCAATTTAAACGGGTAAGGCATTACACTCTTCTTCTGCCTCTTCTTTTTCCCCATCCACGTGGCAATTACAAAGCCATCCCAGTCCTACCAGGCATGCATCAGTCACTCACTGAAGGGCAGATTAAAAAAGTGGGCCAAAACTTCATTTTAGCTGAACAAACAAAACAAAGAATAAAGCCCAGCCTGTCACGTTCATGCTGTAGGAGTCCAGAGGTAAATACTCTCCATTACATTTCACTGTCCCTTGTTCTTATATTCCTAGCTGCTTCTGTTCTGCAGTCAGTTCAGTTCCTTGAAGCTAAAGAGTCCAACCAGACCCAGCCAGTGAAGTCGGTAGAGTGGAACTGGTACAACACGCACATCTTTGCTTTCTTGCATTTCTTTCATAATTACTTGAATGTCTCTGCATTCTGAGGCCATATACATGTAACCTACGTATATTTTGGTAACAGCTCTGAAGGTGCTTCTTTCCTACAGGAAACTGTCCAGGGGCTTTGACCAGTAGCTCCACAACATCAGGAATCTAACCTTTCCCTTCCCTAGACCTCACCCAACCATCCAATTTTGGATCTAGGCCTTGCAGGAAGTCAGCAGCACACACCCATGTCCTAGGGGAGCACAGCCTGTGCTACAGCAGGGAAATGGGAACAGACTGACTACACCTGTCACTGGCGCCTTCCCTGCTAGCACAGGGTGGGAGACACGGCCAACTGTTCAGCCAAATGACCAAGAAAGCTGGGCTTGGACTCCTTTTCTGACTTCCAGGCTTTGGGAGTGTCTGTCCAGAGAGTGCCTCGTCCCCTACCAACTCTAACCACAGGAATGCCAGCGTAGGCTGCAGAGAGGCAGGCAAGGGCATGGGCCTGCAGAGAGACCTGGGGAGAAGCTTGATGAGAGAAGAGGGACCTAGCTGGAGTTACTGCCATGCAGAGAGCCTCACTGCCCGTAGAAGCAATATCTGATCACAACACAGGCTCAAATACTACAACATGGTCCTTCACTAGACAGATTTTCAGCAGTTTTCAACATCTTGCAAGGCCTGGAACACGTGTACCTGGCCGACAGTTCACTGCAGAAGAGAAGCAACCTCAGGAGTAATGAGGTCAGGCATGGAGTGCAAAAAGCAAGCACACCTGGATTGATGGACACATCCTGAATGCAGTTTGCTCCTAATACAACAAGGGATCTCTGGTGTTGCTATGTATCTGTTAGCCTAGTTCGCTGCATCATGCTGTGCTATCGCTCTCTCCTCCTGCTCCTCCTTCTCCACGTGAGGACGGCAGGGCAGAGGGGCGCAGCAGGGATTCAGCAGCAGCTGAAGTGCAGTCCTGCTAGCAATGTGGAGAGTAGCCATGACAGCTAATTAACCCCTTTTCTGCAGACAGAAAAAGAATGGTGTAATGATTTCTGTGCAGAGATGGGGCTGACAAGCTGTCTTGAGATGAAAAGAGACAGCTCTGCAGTACCATGCTCTGACCCTGTTTCCTTTCCCCCCTCTTCTTGCCCCAGGTGCTTCCTAGGCATTGAGAGAAGGGCTTGTTCTCCTCACTCCAGCTGTGCTGGCAGTATCCCAGCTTTGGAGGGGTCCCATCAGAGAAAATCAGGGATACCAGCCATTGCTTTGGTATCATGTTGGCTTGGTTGATGGTTGCAAAATTATTCCCAACCCTCGTTGTCTGTCTTAGGGAGCTAAGGTAGAGTTGTTTCTGCTTTTTTGTTGTCTGCAACAGGAGACATCATGGATAACAATTCCTCCTCACTCCCATACTCTGCCTGTAGGGGTAATGAAAGGACAGTTTGGCACCACATGCATCCCTTAGTGCGGTCCAGGACAGAATTGGGTCATGCTCCCTGAGGTATCTGCAGTTCTGTGGGGACAGCTGGAAGACAGCATCCTTAAGAACATTGCCAACAGAGCCAGAATGCACTTCTTAAGCTAGCTTCTGACCTTCTATCTGCAGTTTCCTGTGGAGAACTTTCCCTAGAGAAACCTATGGAAGATCCCCTTGCCTGTGACCTCTGGAGCCTTTGTTCTCTGCTAAGGCTGGCACCTATCAGGAGAACTAAGCCAGCCCCCTTTTCTACACAAGGTGCAAAGATGCTCCCTGTTGCCACCTGTCAAGCTGTGGATGGTGGAAAGAGGCTGAAATATTTGCACTGAAATATCCGATAGTGTAGGAATGAAGGCACTTCTCTGACCCACAAGGATTCATTCTTGTCAAAATGATCTTAGAGTCCTACAAGTGGAAAAAATTGGGGTGAGGTTGTGGAGGAGTTCACTGCTGCAGGGATTTCATCAGAAACCAGCAGAGGCTCTGGCTGCCTTGACTCATCTAGTGGCCATTATGTCAACTCCGGTCCTTCTGTGGTTCTGCTTCCTCCCACAGCACCATTTTTTATGCCTCAGTGTTACACCAGCCTATTAATATACATACATACATAGACACACGTATATTTATAGCTGCTCGGAATGCTGTCACAAAAAGGCTGTCCACAAAATGCAACCAGGAGCCATGCGAGCAGGTATGTTTTTGCTGTTAGCAATGACTGAAAGAGATGAGCTGCAGCCCTCTAAGAATAAGCACAAAGTGCTCTTCTCAGCTAGGGATTTGTGTAGGCATAAGATGGTGAACAACTAGGTGAAGAGGAATTGCACAGAAATGGAGCTGTGGAGGGGAGACGAGTGAGTGAATTACAAACCTAGTGTGAGTCAACAGTGTCATACTTCTGTGAGAGAAGTAAATACCTTCCTGAGACATACAAACAGAAATGTCTTATGTAAGAGAGAAGGAGCAATTCATCCAATCTGGTCACTACTGGCCAGGCCACAGCTGGAGTACCACATCGTGCCAGAAGATGTATGTGGAACAACTTGAGAAGAATCTGAAGGAAAGCTGCAAAGGCCTTCTGTGACTTGGAAAATGAACTAGAAGGGCAGCTACAGGGAACTGAAAGAGATGGAAAAGAGTCTGGTTTTCTTTAGAGGAAAGGCTGAGGGGAGATGCAATAACAATAGGTATATGTTGCTGCAAGAGGGGAAAAATAAACCTTGTCTACTGTGTTTGAGACTAAAATGCATTGCAGCATGGGAGATTTAGATTAGACATTAAGAAAAAGATTTTGCTGTAATGATAATTAAGAAATGGAGTAGAGTCCCAGCAAAGGCTGTTGAATCTGCATCATGGGTTTGACAAACACTTCAGACAAACATCTGCTTTGAAGCAGGAAGACAGACTAAGGTTTCTGAGATCTCATGTTGCTCAGACTTTAGGGCTTCCATGGTGCAAGAATAGCACGCATTCTAAGACCAGATTTAAAAGTAGATTAAAAAAACCCTACAACTTTGATTTATTTAAATGAGTTATTTCAATTCATTTGAGTTCACGTCCCTGCAGCAGAATGAAGAAAATGAAATACCACTTCTTGCTAAAATATGAACAGAAAAAAAACAAAAGTGGATTTCTGAATTATTTTTCTCACAATTTTGGGGACATAGAAAAAATGACTCATATCATAGGTCATGACAGAGACTCATGTTCCAGAAAAGCCAAAATAATCAGAGAAAGTGCTCAGTTCTGGCAGCTCTTTCATTTATTTAAATCAAGACTAATTCTAACTGAAGACTTGTGAGATCAGAGCCTGGATTGTCCCATGTTGCCTGTAATGTTCAATGCATCACGAGTACTTTTTTGGTTTTATTTTAAACCGAATTATTTTTGCACAGGTTTGTATGTGCCCAGCTACCTAACCCTGTGTTAGAGAGCATCAGTGTCATTGATACACCGGGAATCCTTTCTGGAGAAAAGCAGAGGATTAGCAGAGGTAAGTCCCAAGTTCAGTTCTTTTCCAAATCACGGTAGTTAAAATTGAATGGACTATGTGGGTTTCCTCTGAAGCTGTACAAATTCTAGGCAGAAACAACAGTCGGGGCCTCTCAGAGAGATGCCATGACTACTGATGTTCCTTCGAACTTAATTTGCTATCTGCCACAGAGAATTTAAATGCTATTAGGTAAGGTTGCTGACAGTGTCAGCAATACTTATATCTCTTTGGTATTCCCTAGTAGAACAGATTTCCATCAGAAAGTGTCAAATAATACCTGTCTACTTCGCAGAAGCAATTGCTTTCAGCGACCTATTGATGAGCCCTAGGCAAGGCTTGCATGGCAATCAACCTGATTTCTTTCCAATCGGCCTCGCAGGTTTCTTACAGTGCCCACGCTTCCTGAATGTAGTGCTGGACTGGATAAGGGCTAAGCTGGCACTCACATTCCTTGTTGCAGTTGCAAATCTGGAAATAGTGGGGATACTAAATTATATTTTTATACTAATACTAATGACTAGCTCCAAGTTCCTAAATGGCTCAGGGTGACCCTCTGAAGTGGGCAACATCTCCATACTTTGAACCTACTGTTCGCAGTCATTTCCTTACTCTGTAGGATGATGGTGGCATAGCTCACATTTCTCACAGGTTCCTGAGATAAACCTGATAACTGTACAGCATTTTAGTGGAAGGAAGCCAAAAGTAGTGAAAACATGATGACGACACACACGTTTGAGTTTGAGGAGATCAGTTCTCACTCACACTGCCTATTAGCAATGCACAATTAAGTTTCAGCAGCACAGGCGCTACTCAAAAGTACTGAAGCCTTTCCCGTATCTCAGTGTTCTGTCCCATAAGATTTCTGTTGATTCAGTTTTATAACTCACTTGTGCATTGAAATTGCTCTTGGAAACTTCCTTTTCTCTTTAATCAAGGAACTACCTTGTACAGAGCCAGCCCTTGTTCATTTTACTGGGATCTTCCACCGTAGGGAGCTCAACTAAAGAAGCATCAATAAAGCTATAAAAGATAGTTAGAGTTAGTTAAGACTCACATTAAGCTTTTCCAACATGGGTCTTAGCACTGCTAGGAGATCATGAATTCCTTCCAGACAGTCAGAAGGTAGCAAGATGCGCACACCTTCATCAGAGGTATGTAAGCATTCTTCCCTTCAACAGAAAATGTTTCAAAGCAGAGATAATCAAAGTTTATATGGTATAAACATTTTTCAGTCAAAAAAAAAAAAAAAGCTACAGAAAGCGCACAGTTCTCTCTGGAACTATTATTGTGATGAAAACTTGCTTAGGAAAAACCACTTTTGTTCATTTTCTTTAAGAAAAACAAAACACAACTGCTGCCTTGGTGTCCCATTCCTGTGGCTACACCAGTAAATACCAGCAGTGCCAGAACACAGCTGGTACGCAGTTGTGTGCTGTTAGGAAAGTTACGGGTGGTGCACTTTGACCCAGGGCAACAAACACCTCCCTGAGCATCTGGGAGCAGCCCAAAGTACAGGTTAGGTGGGATCTCACTGCACCCTCACACATAGCCAGGACAGCCCGAAGCTGGTTCCGTGGGCCACATCGGGTGGCTTTCCAATAGCTAGAGGACAAGCTCCTCATCCGGTTTAGATCAACATAACGTTGTTGAAGCTGGGAGAGCTCCACTGATTTCTGTCTGCAGGGGATCCAGCCCAGGGAGCAGAAAGTCAGAAGAGGGCTGAGGTGCTTAAATTTAGGAAGGGCTGTTGCCAGGGATTAGCTTAAGCTTTTCTCAAGGAAGCCAGTGTTTGAAAGGGAGTGCTCGCCTTCTGCCTGTCATGGCAGAGAAACAGAAAGTGGTGAGGCTGGTGCATTTGCCACTAGGCTTGCAAGCCAGCTGCCCTGATCAGCAGATTGGTTTCGGAGGCAGACAGAGCAATAATGCATTTTCTAGACAGAAAACAAGACGGTGCCAAAAACTGCTGATGCAACAAAATGCTTCTGCCCTTCTCTACCTTCCAGCCTGCTCAGATTTCATTTGGGAATGTCGCAAAACCTGGGAGAGATTTCCCAAGAGACCTCCCAGTTCCTTAACTGTTGGGAGGAGGGTAGCTCTGCTCCCCCCATTATTTGCCAGTAGGATGTATGTTTTAAGACCCTCAGATCAGAGTGCCAGTGAGAATCAGGGAAGGGAAGGGGTAGCAAAGCAGCTTTCTGTCATAAATTTGAGAGGGAAAGTACAAATACAGAAGATATGGCAGGCATTCCTGCCCTGCCCATCCCATGTGAACCAGCAGCATGTCTAAAAATAGGAAATTCCTCTCGATGGGAACGTCAGAAGTCTGTCTCTTTTCCTATTAAGAACATTAATTAATCTATACAGTGCCAGCTTAGCAATCCATCAGGGCTCATCATGTGCCCTGTTGCGTCCATGCTTCAGGGACCAGGAGCAAGGAAACTGTCTTTCCAGGAATGACTCAGAGGCCAAGGCCAGGTTCTGAAGCTCCTCGTCAGTTTGGACTACGCTGACTTAACTTCACTGCCTGTTTGCTGTAGTAAAAATTACCGTGACAGATAAATGCAGTGCCTTCCCCAGTGGGCAGGCAGCACTGAGCGCCAGTGTTGGAGCTAGCAGCAGGCAGCTTCGTCCAGCCAGCTGCTGGGCTTTGCAAACGGATGGCAAACTTTCCTCCAAGGAAAGCCACGTAAGGCAGAAGCAGAACTCTGCCCTGGCTCTCTTCCAGGACAGCACTACGTGATCATATGTGCCATCTTCCCCACACGGAGCAGCCCGTGTTGTTTCCTGCGAGCAGACTTGCAGGTCTGGGCCTGTCAAGCAGTGAAGGGGGATGCAAGCTGTCATCTGAAATCCACATCTCCAGCACACGCAATGAGATCACCAGCATCGACGCAGCTTTTGCTGCACTCAGATTCTGGTAAAAAGGTGTAGCCAAGGAGCTGCCTGCACTGCTCCTGTGACTTGTACAATCCTTTGTGAGAGGCACCCATGGTACCGTGGGTACAATAGCTAGATCCTAGGATACACAGATTTACATTTACAAGCCTGGTGAGAAGTATTCCCAGGATGTCATTGCTCAAAGCATCCTCCCCATCACTGCTTCTGTACTCACCTTGCCTAGAGAGCAACCATTTCTCCTCTAGTCTTTATCACGTACTTCGTTCACATACAGAATGTCATCAGATTGCCCTGTCCCTCACTCCAGGTCCCTTTTTAGTTGGTTGTTTCATTTATGGTCTGCAGCAGAGCATAAGGCAACAGCAGGCTGTGGAATTTCTCATAGGAGAGAGAGTTGTAGGTACCAATGCAACAGAGCCTGGGTTACTTGGACGATTTTGGTAACAGCACAGATGCTATCCGTTTGCAAAGCACTGTTCAGGTGTCACATGATGAGCCCTCACCATCCTGCTGGGATGGAAGATGAGAAAGGGAGGAACGGTACTGAAATAAGTGAGGACAAAGGGGAGGACCTCAGGTCATTCAGTACAGCAGAGCCAAGACAGGAGCTAGGACTTACTCATAATTCATCATCTCGTGCAGTTTGCTGTGCTAACTGAGCCACCTGGTAACAGCAGCTCAGGCACTTCAGTAGCAGTGCATCCCTGGGCAAGGAGCTTCACAAACTCTGCTAACCATCAGTCCTGACCTACACATGCCCTGAGCTAAGCAGGTCCAAGTCCGCCAAGTTAAACAATGCCATTGCCAAATAGTATTTGATCCCTGTTTGAGGGTCATACTTCCTGAATACATGCTGAACACTTCATCTTCACCCGCTGTTTGTCACCTCCTCCCTTTCCTGCGTTATTAGCAGTGAGCACAAGGTCACAGTCAAGCGATGAGGACTGTCAGTGGCATTCCCCAGCAGCTTTCTTTCATAGAATCAAGGAATGATTTGGGTTGGAAGGGACCTTAAAAATCATCTAACTCCAATCCCCCTGCCGTGGACAGGGAAACCTACTACTAGACCAGGTTGGTCAGAGCCCCATCCAGCCTGGCCTTGAGCACTTCCAGGGATCCAAGCCATCCACAGTTTCTCTGGGCAACCCGTTCCAGAACCTCACCACCCTTACATTAAAGAACTTCTTCCTAATGTCTAATCTGAAATCTACCCTTTTTTAGTTTAACGCCATTCCCCTTTGTCTTATCACTAGGACCCGCTGACAAATATTCCCTTTTTAGTTATTGAAAAGTTCCTGGTCTCCCTGGAGCTTTTTCTTCTCCAGGCTGAACAATCCCAACTCCTTCAGGCTGTCTTCACAGGAGAGGTGCTCCAGTCCCTTGATCATCTTTCTGGCCCTCTTCTTGATTTGTTCTAATACTTCAATGTCTTTCTTGTGCTGGGGGCCCCAGAGCTAAATGCAGTACTCCAGGCTGGGTGTTATGAGGGCAGAGCAGAGGGGGAGAATCGCCTCCCTCAACCTGCTGGCCACTCCTTTTTGATGCAGCCCAGGATATGGTTGGCTTTGTGGGCTGCAAGCGCACATTGCTGGCTCACGTTGAGCTTCTCATCCACCAACACCCTCAAGTCTTTCTCATTAGGGCATGTTTTTTCCAGCCTATTCCAGCCTTTTTCCAGCCCTCCACCCAGTTCCATCTGCTGACTGTGATGCAGCCCAGGCTTCCCATAGCCAAGGGAAAACATACTAGCCTCGTTCTCCCTCTTGGGAAGGAAGAATTCCCGATTACCAGTAGCTTCACTCTGGGATATTCAGTTACCAGCCTGACAGTGAAAGGAAAAATGTAAACGAATAACAAACAGTCTTGGGCAATCGCAGAGCTCTCAGACTGTGTTTTGAACAGCCATAGTTGGAAGAGAAAGCAAGCACCAAGAGAACTGATGTTATCATAGAATGATGTTCTCCCACTTCATTAAACGTTTAGGGTCCGATAGACCCATAGAACCTCCAAGTTGGAAGGGACCCACAAGGATCATCAAGTCTGACTCCTGGGTACCCAAAGGACCACAAAAAAAAAAAAAAATCAGATCATGTGTGTGAGAGCGTTGTCCAAATGCTTCTTGAACTCTGTCAGGCTTGGTGCCGTAACCACTTCCCTGGGGAACCTGTCCCAGCGCCTGCCCACCCTCTTGGTTAAGAACCTTTTCCTGATACACAGCCTGAACTTCCCCTGTTGTGGCTTCAAGCCATTCCCTCGGTCCTGTTGCTGGTCATCAGGGAGCAGAGCTCAGCACCTGCCCCTCCGCTCCCCCCGTGAGGAAGCTGTAGACCACCATGAGGCCTCCCCTCAGTCTCCTTTCCTCCAGGCTGAACGATCCAAGTGACTTCAGCCACTCCTCACGTGTCTTGCTCTCTAGACCCTTCACTATATTTGTAGCCCTCCTCTGGATGCTCTCCAATGGTTTTATATCTTTCTTATCCTGTGGTGCCCAGAACTGCACACAGTACTTGAGGTGAGGCCGCATCAGCACAGAGCAGAGTGGGACAATCCCATCCCTCTACTGACAGCAGTGCCGTGCTTGATGCACCCCAGGGTACAGCTGGCCATCCTGGCTGCCAGGGCACACTGCTGGCTCGTGTTCAGCTTGCTGCCGACCAAAACCTCCAGATCCTTTTCTGTGGGGCTGCTCTCCAGCATCACATCCCCCAGTCTGTACGTATAACCAGGGTTGCCCCTTCCCAGGTGCAGAATCCAGCACTTGCTCTTCATAAACTTCATATTGTTGGTGATTGCCCAGCTCAGCTCTCTTAATTTGTCCAGATCTCTCTGCAAGGCCTCCCCACCCTTGACAGTCAGTAACTCCACCCAGTTTGGTATCCACAAACTTGCTCAAAAAACCCTCAAGTCCTTCATCCAAATCGGTTATGAAAACACTGAAGAGGGCTGGTCCTGAAATGGAGCCCTGGGGAGCCCCACTAGTGACAAGTCACCAGCCTGATGTAACCCCATTTACAAGAACCCTCTGGGCCCGACCCGTCAGCCAACTGTTCACCCATCTTATTATGCTTTTATCTAATTATAGTCTGGTCATTTTGTCCAGAAGGATACTGTGAGAGACAGTATCAAATACTTCACTGAAATCCAGTAAGATCACAT
Organism: Aythya marila; assembly: GCF_965140915.1. Classification (NCBI taxonomy): domain Eukaryota; kingdom Metazoa; phylum Chordata; class Aves; order Anseriformes; family Anatidae; genus Aythya; species Aythya marila. The sequence continues at coordinate 17,526,328 of NC_139044.1, forward strand.
CAACTGGCTTTGGTCAACCAGCTGGGTAGAAGGAAATTAAGTTTGTTAGATAAGACCTTAGAGTTTTGTCACGTGTTCTGGGAACAGCATGATATACCCTGAAAGCATCTAAAAAGGAGGCATTTCAAGCATTTGCTATAACAGTCCCCTGTGATTATTTGTGTTTCACTCCACCCAGGAGGGTGAAAGTGCAGCGTGATCAGTTGTGGCCTCGCAGTCCACTTCCATGACTACAGCACAGCAGCCACGCTGCCAACTTCCCAGACTTTAGCATAGTCTCACACACACGCTGTCCCACTGAAAGGCAGTCACATAGTTGTACAGTGACATAGCTCTGGGCTTCCTGTAAAGACAAAAATGTAAGGAAAACCTGCACGCATCTGTCCCTTTTTATTTGTAGAAATATCTGAAGCCACGAGCATGACTAACTCATCTAACCTGAAAGCAGGATGCAAACAAAAACTCAAGACTATATATATGTGTTTTTTTTGAGGAGACCGAGTTCATTTTGTCTGAGGGAGATGTGGAGAGAGAGGAGCTGTCCTCATGATTTAGGGTGGAAATACTGCTTTGTTTTGCATTTCCAGAACTGGAAGAAAAAAATAATGCAAAAGAAATGAGATTAAGTATTTAGTCGTGGAAATAGAAAGGTCTATGTTATTTATTTATTGTTTCTTTTAACTCCTGTTAATATCTGGCAAGTCCTCTTTTTTTATTTTTAAACCAAAAAAGTTTGATTTTTTTAGAACTGTTGAATTTGTACATTTTATTGTCTGCCCCTTGTGCACTCCAGACATTCCCTAAGGATCTCCTTTATTAAGGAAGGAGGGTCATGCCCATCAGTATCTCAGTTTGCATCATTTCTGCACATCACGTACACTTGCAGTGTCCTGAGAACTCACTTTGTGTTTGGACACAGACAGAATTCCATGAGGTTTTTCATTATAGTCTGTGCATCAGCACTGCTCTGGACAATTGGTATCTCTGGAAAACCTAGCCTGGATTCAGATACCTCCTGAGGTGTCAAAATCTGGCTGTGGGCTGTTTTGAGGATTGGCCTAGATGCCATGAGATGCTCAGTCCATCTGTCACAAATTGTGTTCCTGCTCCAGCAGGGGGATTGGACTAGATGATCTCTCAGGGTCCCTTCCAATCCCTAGCATTCCATGAAATAACAAAGATACAAACGAGTAATGGATAAAGGGGAAGAGTTCTGTTGTGTGTACACAGAAGCTTACAGTTGTAAGAAGTCTTGGCTCTGGACAATGTTTTCATCAGTTTTAGTCCACCTGAATTGAACTTGTCTAGTGAGATAGATTTCATGTAGCTTGCACTGACATAAAGCAGGAGCCTCGTCAGTCTCCTCGTCTCTTCTCAACCTTGAAACCATTGCTCTAAACAACATGAAAGCCAAAGTCCCTGGTATGCCACTCCACTTATTAATGTAAATGTTAGCATTAGAAATTTGACACCAGCCCACATTTCCTAGCTGAGAACATTATGCAGATTTGCTGTGGAGAGCTGAGTCCCTTTACTTTTGCTTTGGAAACCTTTAAGCCTCCGAAATGGATGTAACATTTCCACTAATTCTTGGTACTGAGGGAGAGGACGTGCAGAGCCCTGACAGGAGGATGCAGCTCCTATTGCTGTGAGTCACCAGCTCTAAGACAGATGATTTCTTCAGGTATAGGCAAAGGCAGAATTAATCAGCAAGCTCTAGAAACCTGCTCTAGAAATTATGACATATCGCTCATAGAAGTATTCTCATCCTGTGGAATTTCTACTTCCCAACACACCCACAGACACGCGTTACACAAATCTCTTTATATCCCGTTGGAAGGCAGCCACTCCCAGAAAGGAAGCAGCTTTTTCACAAAGATGCTTTAGGATGAGCTGCAGTGAGATAAATGCAACATTCATCCCTTGCTTTTCATCGTCCTTTCTAATCCATTCCTTGCTGGTTTCACCAGCTCCTCACCTTGACAGAAACCAAATCCCTATTCTCTACTCTCCCCTGCTTCGGTTTCTGTCACCCACACCTGTACCATCCCTCCCTGAGCCTCACAACAGCCACCCCTGCCTTGCTTCCCACTCACTTTGTGTGTCCTACTCACTTCGTGTAGCCCTTCCTCCTCCTTTCCTCCCTTTATTTCCTCCACCTGACCATCACATTGTCTTGAGGGCTGTGATCTAGTGGGCTTTCAGTCTCTGGAACACCCCAGATTTAGGTGGATAGTACGAAGGGAGCTCCCAGGGACTAAACTCACCAGGAATGAGGTAAGTTGCTAACAGCAGTGGCACAGTTTAAAAAAGCAGCTTTGTGTTTTTCAGCATTTCTTCATCTTACTTTCCTCCTTCCATCCCACCTGACCTCCACCACAGGGTCTGTGCCCATAGTTCCACGAGACAGGCAATTCAGTGGTGTGCTTACCATCAGCCAAAAGCAATGCTGAGCTACTACATGAGCACTCATTGCTGGTTTAAATGGCTTTAAAATGTTACAGGCAGGCAGGTTTGATGCTGGGTCTGGTATCATTTGTCTGCACAGAGTCAACGTAAAGACTGTGTCATTCTTTGTCTGACTTGACAGAAAAGTAATTGCATAATCCTGCCGTATCTTAGTTAAATACTTGCTGCCAGGTATTCCAGCAGCACACAGACAAGTATTCATAAAGCCACAGTCTGCCTTGCAGCGTCTAGGTGTCAGGGTGTCTGCAAGAAAATCGCTTCCTCTACAGGATGAATCTACTGGCAGTCATCTGACTTGTCAGCTTTGTGTTAAATCTGTTGAATCCTTCTCATGCTGCCAGAATGAAATCTACCCCCGTGAAAGAATATCTGATGGAAGGAAATGGTACGGTCATCTTGCCCATTTCTTCTAGCACTGCATAGATGGGATTCATTTTCTGTTCATGTCCTTATGTGTTCTTCCTTCACAGCCTTCTCTGGAGGTTGTGAAACAATCCACATCAGCGATATTAAGGCACGTTTAAATAGGTCTGGTTTTCAACAGCAGAAGTGTAACCACAAACAACCAGGAATTACTGAAGAGAAAATTTTCCCCTTCACATTTTGTGTGAACATCCCTGTAATAATTCTTCTGCATTTATGCAACTTAGGCAAGCAGTTGGCTTCCCAAATGCCATTTAACTTCACTATAAACTGCTGTGGTATGTGGATAGCTTCGCCCATCAGTGACACACTGCCAAATCTGGCTGCCTTTGTGAGAGGCCTTAGCAACGCTCTACAACAACGAGATAGGGCACAAAAAAACATAACGCATCCGCAGAGTTATTAACTCAACTTTGCGAATCAAGAGGGACACTCCGGGCAGAAAACTCCTAATTTGACGGTAGGTCAAGACGAGTTCTTGGTCTAACCTCACACTGAAATAAACTGCCAGAAGAATGTAGAGTCAGGTCCTGCAAATCTGCAACATAAAAAATGGACAAAATAATACGAAGTGAGGCTATAATGCTTAAATTTAGTTACAGGATGAGCCTTGCATTTTCAGGTGTTCCAGCTCTGGTTTCAGCCAGGCAAAACATCCTGAGTTCTCTATGCTATAGAAAAGTCCTCTGAACTAAACATTAAAATATTAGTTTAACTTTACTTTTAAATATCTTCACTAAAAGCTTGCTTCCCCTTAGAGTTTTATACCCAGTCTCCCTGCTATCCAAATGCTTCTCTGCTCCAAATCTGTTCTTTTATATGCTAAAAGCAAAACAAGAAAGTCAGCCCTACAAATTTCCCATGTGGGAATTCCCTAGGCAGCTGTCTGTGTGGGAAAATACCATCACAGAGCTCTGAGAGTTGACTCCAAGTAGATGGTTGTAAACACAGGTCCGTCCCGCCTGCCCTTCCCTCTTGTCAGACTACATGTAAGTAGAGTTGCACACAGAGAGAAGTTTCTTGCTTAGCACCAAGAGGAAAGGCCTCACACATTCCCATAAGTGCCAAAAGTGGGACACATGCAAGGAGTGTCTGGGGATTAGGTTTCTTTCCCAGCACAGGATGTAAGCCAGCCCATGCTGTTGTGACTGCTCTGAAACATCAATATTTGCTACTTCTTAGGGCTTTGTTCTGTTGTAATAGAGATGTGCAGGACAGCTGTCAGCAGATTATCTCTAAACACACAAAGAAGCTGGGAAAGAAAGGTGCTCTGCCTATCCATCTAGACATTTGATGAAGTCTACAAGGACATTCTACACACATTGTATGTTACTGTAGCAGCTAGGAACATACCAAGATCCCAGCAGATATTAATTTCCTTTTCCTCTTGGGTAGAGCAACATTTTTGTCTGTGGATAGGAAATAGAGACTCAGAGAGCGGATGCCTGAAGTGCTGCTGCAGATCTTGGCTTGACACATCTTAATGTCAGCAGATCACTGGAGCTAAGCACCTAAAGATCCTTTTAGACAAATCCCAAGAACCAGGCAGATCAACGGGCAGACCTCAGCTAATACCAAAACTACAATGCCACTTCTTTTTCTTTCCTCTTTTCAGAGGGCTCCCTACCTTTACTGAATCACTGAAAGCTGTGCTGAGAGTCAGGTGCAGACACCTTCCCCACCTCATCCCAGCCCCTGGTAAACACCCTGAAGAGCAGCAGTTGTTACTCTTGGTGGAGGGAAGCCATCCATGTTGACCTGAGACAGGACATCACTGTAACATCACTAGGTGCCCAAGAGAGTATGACTCAGTTTCTCCTTTGATCTTCCAAGGAAAGGCTAGGAGAAGCAGTCATGGTGCAATTCAAACACATGCCAGCTTGACAAAAAGCATCCCAGTCAAGGAGACTTCATCAGATTAAATGCACCAACTTCTCTGAACAAAGTCACACTAATTGTTTCTGTGGTGAAAGAGCAAGCTAGATGGCTGCATATGCAGAATAAGCTATCCTGCCACTGATTTCCAGCACAGCCCAAGCCAAACTGACCATTAGGTACAGATGTGCATCCAACATTTAGCAAAGTTAGTGTTTTTTTCCCCCCTTGCAAATCCATTGATCTCCTCAGAGGGAGAACTTAGAGCCTGAACCAAGTCCAAGTGAGATAAGGTGTTGGTATTGATGCTGTTCTGCTGCCAACATGGCCTAGTGCAATTTAGAAAAGAAATAAGGATAGCTTTAAAACAGCTATGCAGTTAGACCCACGGAGATGAGCTCCTTACAGGCAAAATATCTAAGGTTAGAAGACTGCTGACATCTGAAAGCAAGCAGAACCACCTTTATTTCAACTATAAAGTCTGATTCATGAGAACGTGTGAGATCAGACACATGGACTGGACAGGATGTAAAAACATAATTTATTGAGTGTTGAGTGGGTCTCCCATAAAGGTAACATTAGCTGAATTATCTGAAGCTCTCAGCATCAAGTGTGAGGTGAGTGAAGAGCTGGGGACCAGTATCACTTGTGGCTGCTGGAGAAGACACCACCGCATGGTAATGGAGTGACAGGCCAGGGGCTTCCTGCTCTCTGATTTCTGTGGATCCCATGGAAGAAAGCAGGGCAAGCTGTTTAAATTCCAGAGCACATTTGTCTTCTTTCACCCCTTTGTTTGTTTGTTATGAGCGAACTATGACCGAGATAAAACACAGCCCAGTAATAGTACCTAGCACGTAAAGAAGTTCTTAGTAGCAAACAGCTAACATGAATTTATGTATCTGAAGAGAAAGGTTCACATGGGCTTTGCTCCTGACTTCAGAGCCAGGGTTTCACCCTGATTTGCTTAAAGTCACAAGATGGAAAAGGCAAAAATCAGGATCAGAGCTCTGCAGTCCTCCCTTCCATAGCCCTCACCTAAAGAGCGGGATGCATCACTTGTGCTTTAGGAAGGATGAGAGGGTAAAGGGAGAAAAACAGGGAGGGGGAAGGCAGTGAATTAATTCTTACACATTAATTCATGAAAGCTAAGAAGAAAAAAGTATGTTCAAGGATTTGAATGCAAATAGCACGTGATCTGTCCTGATGATTCCTGCCCACCAGGAAAAAAGCTGTGTTGCAAAGCAGAACCAGTACGGGTGTTTTAATGAGGACAGCACTCTGGCAACACAGATAACCCCAAGTCTTGCACAGTATAGGAGAGACTTAAAAGAGTGGAGAGGGAGCACCAATCTCATGATGAGGCTTTAAAAAAGATGAAGAAACACCACAGAGCTAGGAAAAAAGGGTTATTTTGTTGCTGTCATTTTTAAAACATACGCACATTATTTATCATGCCTTTATCCTTAGTTCTGAAGTAATGAAATTTGAAACTAGTGTGTTTAGTTGGAGTCCACCTCTGCTGTTCATGGCAATGCTGCCTAAGTAGCAAGTACTTAGCAAAGCAAACAATTCATTTTGCTTCGTGCACATGCAGCAGATGTGAGAGGATGATTACTCAGCTATGGCAGGTGATTTGCATCCTGGGCTTTGAATTGCATGGGACAGTCTCACACAACTAGACTAGACCTGAGCGTTATTAAGCAGTAGAGATACAAATCTCAAACCAGTCTGGATGCAAATACTAATTATCTAGCTTTCTGCTGCATTTGTAGGCTTTGCTGATGGCCAGTAATTCAGAAATGAGACGTCCCTGTCTTGTTATGTGCAAGACTTCTGCAGTAGCTGTTTGAACATAGGCAAACTGCTAAGATGTACGTTTGAACGAAGCATTTGTAGCATGAGTTCAGGACTTCCTGGGTGATCTCTTAATCTGGAGAAGATGAGAACCTTCCTTAAATGTGCAAGTCTTAGATGTTTCATAATGAAGAGCACTTCCCTCTCTACCCTCTTTGTGGCAAAGAATCAGGTTTCTTGTTCACTTTATCAAGCTACTTGAGCTGCCGGGGGAAAGCTTTCTCTCTGCGAGCTTACCCTCAGACAGCATGATGCAGGTATGACCACCAGCCTTCGCTACACCTGTGCGTGTGTCTCTCTGCTCTTCCTCCACCCCTTGTAGGTTACGACTTTGCTGCTGTCCTGGAGTGGTTTGCAGAGCGGGTCGACCGCATCATTCTTCTTTTTGATGCGCACAAGCTGGACATCTCAGATGAATTCTCTGAGGTCATCAAGGCCCTGAAGAACCACGAGGACAAGATGAGAGTTGTTCTCAACAAAGCTGACCAAATAGAGACCCAGCAGTTGATGAGGGTGTACGGTGCCCTTATGTGGTCCCTGGGAAAGATTGTCAACACTCCTGAGGTCATCAGGGTCTACATTGGCTCCTTCTGGTCCCACCCGTTGCTCATCCCTGACAACCGAAAGCTGTTTGAGGCAGAGGAGCAGGACCTGTTCAGGGATATCCAGAGCCTTCCCCGCAACGCAGCCCTAAGGAAGCTGAACGACCTCATCAAGCGGGCACGGCTGGCCAAGGTGGGTACTGGCACGGGAGAGCCCGGACACTCAGTTTGGGCCATCCGCAGTATACAGGGTATGGGAAAGTGGTTTTGGCTGGTCTAGCTTGCACAGCTGGTGGATCCTACTTCTCCTCTTCCCCTTCTTATTTCACTCAGAGGCCTAGTGTGTGTTTGTCCTATGCACTTCAAGGAAGATTGTACCTCCTTTGCTTGGTGCAGCAGTCACAACAGGCCTGAGTGAAGAGTTGCTCACAGATCAAAGAAGGTAGCACTTGAGGGGATGCAGAAAGCAGCTGCACTGTGCTAGCAACTTCAGAATTAAAACCAATTCCATGTGTCAGAATCACACACCAAGGGAAGTAAGAGTCTGGAGGTCTTTTGCCTTAAAGAGAGAAACCTAGATGGATGCAGAGAGTGACAAGAATGGCAGATAAGCCTGCCATGAACATGAAATATACACACACAGGTATATATCAAGGGCACTGCCAGAAATTGCATTTCTGATTATTTAGAATGAGCTGAGTTAAGCTCTCCAGAGCACTGGGAACAGACCCCTAATAACTGAGAAAGAGAGACTGAAAGATGCCCAAAAGCTTTCTATGAAAGAGAAAAAGTTTCCCCCACCCCCTCATCCACAAAATAAAGATGTGTCACAATATTGCATACAAAATTCACTGCCATCAGTCACTTCTGCTGGGGATACTAGAATAGATTCTGCCTTCCAGCATCACCAGTGCTAACAGGAAGTATAATATAAACTGATTTTTATGAAAATGGTTGTTCTGGCTCTGTACAGTCCTTGTACAGAGTACTCAATAGCATAGTGTCTTGTAAGTCAAAGGCTCATTCCCACGTTAAACAAAATCTGGAGTTCCAGAGTCTGTATGTTTGGACACAGCTGAGCAGCACTTAGCACTAGAGTGATAATCAGCAGATAGAGGCGAGCTGAGGAGCTAAGCTTGCTCCTCGGGATGGGACAAGATGGGTTGACTCCTACACACAGGTACTGTCTGTTGGGAAGACCATGATGTGTTCTTTAGCACTTGTCTTTTTCATTCCATATCATGTAATGCCCTTCAGGTCCATGCCTACATCATCAGCTCTCTAAAGAAGGAAATGCCCTCCGTGTTTGGGAAAGACAATAAAAAGAAAGAGCTTGTTAACAACTTGGGAGATATTTATGCCCGCATTGAACGGGAGCATCAGATCTCACCAGGAGACTTCCCTAACCTGAGAAAGATGCAGGTAAGTGGTGGCGTCTTGTCCAGAGCACAAACATACAAAGAAAGAATAACTGCAGGGAATATGACAGAAGCCACAGTACAGACCTTTATTATCATTGCCTGTGCAAAAGGCCTGTTGTAATCTTGGGGTGAGCCTTGAACTGTGTGCAGGCCATGTTTAGGCACACATGTAAACATTTTTTTTGCACATAGAGCTCATGCGAAACTACAGCTGCCTTCATTTCTCAAGTCTTTGCCTAAACAGCATTTGACAACAAATGATTTCCTCTTTTTCTTTAAGTCCAGGCTTCATTTTCAGATTTTCTAGACCTAAGGATACTGCTAATCTATATTAAATAAAAAAATACATTTTCCAGAAGCCTATATACATGCATCCCCTCAGGAGCTGTATCTTTTTGTCCTCTACTTCACTCTGTTTCTAGAAAGACTTGGGGATGAAGGAAGCAGTGAAAACTTAAAGCTCCCTATCTATTTTAGGCAGAGAATCAGTTTTTCTGAGCTGCAAAGCTGAGGCCTGATTCAGTGTTCATACAAGTCAAAGACTTCAGAGGACCTTGGATCAGGGCCTTATATTGTATACTCGAACAATGCTGGGCAAGGCTACATTGCTCTGTGGCTTCAGTCCAAGCAGAAACCTCGTTGCAGTTACTAGCTGTTGAAGTCGTTATAAGCTCCTATGGAAATACAGCAGTTGCTCATCTTTCTTAAGAAAAATGTATTTCACCTAAGTTCTTTGGAATGAGATCTGCAGAGTGTATCCAACAGAAAATGCCATTCACTGCTTGTTAAAATGTGTTTAAATATTTAAAAAATAATTACACCACTCCATAAGGAGTGAATAGACTGGATTTAATCGGTAGGGTGAAGGATAAAGTGGTAGGTTGTTTTACAGCTCTTAAAAGAGAATTTTTTGCAGTCCCTGCTCAAACCACTTTTGCTTAGCTGTGAAAAACCACAAAAAATGAGTTATTCTGTGAAGTTCTACTGTCTTTATGGCATCTGAAAGATGTACTGCATGATAGCAAGGGATTTACCTGTAAAACAGTGTATTGCCAAAGTGGCACTTCTTTACCAGAGCGCAGAGCACCAGTTAGAAGGTGCAGCAAGAGCTGCACAACCAGCTTGCTTTGAACAATTTGGTCCTCACGAACACTTGTACATGGCCTAGAAAGGAAGTCTTACTCGCATATGGCCATCATCCAGGTCTTGGAGTAAATCGGAGTAAATCACTTCCCTTCTCTGTGCCATGCCAGCCCCACTTTGTGAGCAGGGGAGATTGTTCTCTGCAGGACTTAAAGAGTATGTGAGAGCATGGCCAGCCAGGGAAACCCTATTGCATGCTGAGGAACAGGGCTGTCGGAGGAGAGTGCTGTGCTCCCCACTCCTCCTCTGCAGTAGATTTTTTGAGCCAAACAGAGCCCACGCTGTGCTGTTACTGCCCTGTGCACAACCGTGTCACTCACCTCTTGCTCCCCTGTCCCACTTCAAGGATCAGTTGCAGGCCCAAGACTTCAGCAAGTTCCAGCCTCTGAAGAGCAAGCTGCTGGAGACCGTGGAGGACATGCTGGCCAACGACATCGCGCAGCTCATGGTGCTCGTACGCCAGGAGGAGTCCCAGCGACCCACCCAGATGGTGAAGGGAGGAGCCTTCGAGGGCACGCTACATGGCCCCTTCGGCCATGGCTACGGCGAAGGCGCTGGCGAAGGGATCGATGATGCTGAGTGGGTGGTGGCCAGGGACAAGCCCATGTATGATGAGATCTTCTATACGCTCTCACCCGTTGATGGCAAAATAACTGGTGCCAATGCAAAGAAGGAGATGGTAAGGTCTAAGCTGCCCAACACAGTGCTGGGAAAGATCTGGAAACTGGCTGACATTGACAAAGATGGCATGCTGGATGATGAGGAGTTTGCCTTGGCAAATCATCTCATTAAAGTCAAGTTGGAGGGTCATGAGCTGCCAAACGAGCTACCTTCCCATCTCCTCCCTCCATCCAAAAGGAAAATAACAGAATGAAAGCAGGGTTGCAAGGGAGAGGGAAAGGGAGGGGAGAAAGATCTAGAAAAACATGTTTACTTAAATTATACCTTTAGATGTGAGGTCACCTTTCAATTTATACCTATTTTGCTGTATGAAGAAAAAACTAAAGCAGAACAAAAAAAGTCCAATCATTCTTCATGATGATATGCAATTCACTCTTCCAGTGTAATGTCCCTGCTTTCTAATGTGTAGTCTGTAAACATGAAGGTGAAGAAAGGACACTGAGACTAGGATAACCTGGTAAGCAGGACAGAAAGAAAACCTCAAGTGGGCTGCATCTTTTGAGAGTGGAATTGGCACTAATAGAAATCTGCTAACCACCAGTGTCACTCCTGAGCTTTGACTGCACATTGTGCTGTTTATTGGTCTTGCAAACCTAATGAGACAGATCCTTGATAGCAAAGAAGAAACCACAAAAAGGTCTCCAAGCTGTTGGCCAGACTAAGGAGTACCTCCTAATTAATAAGAAATTCCAAATTTCGAATCCCTGGGTTAAGAATTTTAGGAATCCAGTTCACTGTCAGATACAAGTTCTACAAGCATTTCCCTGTCCTTAAAAAAAATAAAGCAATCTGAAATGGCTCTCAATTGGACATCTTGAGTTCTTCGTTATTTACTGTGGGACAGGCACTAGGAATTCCCGAGCACCTGCACCTCTCATCCATTCCCTGGTGGTGATTTATTGTCAAAGTATAGCCGAGAGAACAACCACCCTGAGTGAAACAGAAGGAGAATATACTAGAGTCAGGCATCAGGTGGGCTGGAAGGGGAGAAACCCAGGACTCTACCCCCTGGCTCACTGATTGTTTCACAAGTGGATAGTGTTTTCTCCTTCAAAAGCCTTTGAACAAGGGTGTTGTTCATCATTCCTGTGAAGTGATGGTTACTCATTGTGTGCAGTGAAAGCTACTGGGTCCCATTCCTACTGTAAAGACGAGAACACAGAACACAGCACTGTCGGGTAGATGGTTCATCATGAGAGCAGACAACACAGTGGGCAGAGCATGCTTTGCTACCTGTGCCCCCACAAATTTAACCTAGACATCAACAGCCTTCATCTACCTTCCTCCTCACCACACAGTAACACTTCATCCCCTTCAGAACCTCTACCCTGAGCCAAGAGACCTTCCCCGTCTCTTGAATGCTCTATAAAATTTCTCTTTTCAAGACCCCATTTTGGCAGAAATACCTAGATTTCCTACTTTGTTTCACACACCCCTGCACGGACACTTCTGTTTTTTGTTGCTTTAAAGCAGCATTTTGTTCCAATTCCTGTTGTCACTTTATATAAGCTGAGCTCCTACTGTGATGAAAAAAACAATACAAGTATAACTTATTTTATATCTGTGTTCATATTATATAGAGAAATATATTGTGTATGTAGGATGTGCTTACTGCATTACATTTATCACTTGTCTTAAAAATTAATACATTAACCGTTTTTGTACCCTGATCCTAAAACATTATTAAAAAGAAAGGCCAGATCTGTCTATTTCTTTACAGAACAAAATTAAATACAGCTGAAAAGACAAAATTGATTTCTGCGTGCAACAAAGTGAGTTTAGCACATTCCCAAACGTGTGTACAGATTTGCCCTGCTGGCCTGGTGTGCAGTGCTGAACGGTTGGCTAGCATCTGCAGACATCTCCTTTTCTGGCAGTCTGCTCACAAGCGTGGGTTGTACTTGCTGTAGCTGGTCGAACTGTACCCAAGGTTCACCTTGTTCAACAGAAGTGGAGAGGTAACATCTAAACAAGTACCTCGGTAGGAAAAGGAATGTACTGAGTTTCCTCCTGCCAGTCGCAGATGAAAATACTACAGATTCATCAAGATCTAGAATGAACACCTCCCCCCAAAAAAAAAAAAAAAGTTTGGTCTTAAATCTTGCTAGTTTTAATTTTACTTCTGTCTTCATCACTCTTTCTTTACATATGGTGGTCATTATTCCCAGAAAAGGACAGGGAGATGCACTGGGTGAGTGAGAGCAGTTGGAATAGTCCTGGGAAAGCACTTGGAAAAAGAGGGTGTGAGCAGAGTTTCCATTCAGCATTTGTACAGGATGAGAGGGAGGAAATCGTAGGGTGGAGAGCACAAGGCAACAAACAAAGGTTTAGAGAGAAATCAGCAGACTGTCTTCTCAATCCAGTTTGCCCCAGTTTTAGCACTGTGTGCACATCAGCGAACGCTGGAACTCCGACAGCTCAGGTCAAGTGCACGAAGTGAGACCGCAGCACTGTGCAGGGGGGTTTCCTCCAGCACGTGTTCAAAACCCACTTAGCACTGTCAGAGTGGAACTTCCCTGGTCATCTCAGAGGACAAAACCAGAAGCATTTCAGTGACAGTTACTCAATATGACTGCTTTGTGGGTCAGCAGCAACACATGAGATCTCAAAGCAGAGGGAGCAGGACAGCAACTGGAGATGCTGTTTCCAGAGGTGCCATTTACATACAGTCCGCCATACTCAGACAAGTTCATACAGAAGATTTCAATCCTATTAAGTGCTTTAGGAAGTAAAAGGTAACTCGAGTATCATGAGATTCTCTATGCAAAAAATAATAATAATAAAAAAAAAATAGGAGCCTATAGTATGCCCATTAATAGGTGCACATTTTTCTGTGCCCATCTCCACAGCCAGCAGCTGCAGCCGCCATCACTCCCCACCCCCTTTCTCGTATTTGGAGTTAAGACTATTAGGGTAACCTCGCACTGCTCACCACACACGTGGGAAAGATGATGACTTCCTAAGCACACCAGGACTCCGGGCTGTTTGTGCAGCCTTGTGCGGGGTTCTTGCCAGGTCACAGAACCACGCTCTCGAAAGTGTTTGCGTGTGCCCAGCGGTGCTTCCTTTTTCTAGGTGCATTTCTCAGCCACTGAACGAGGTTTCCCCAGGAAGTTGTACAGAGGAACCTATGCGTTTGCTTACGGCTGTGGGTAGGGGGTTGTAGCACGTGAACACACCGGGATCACTCTGATCCTCTCACACCCCCCTCCGCCCGTCCTCAGGCAGAACTTTCACAAGGTCAGAACAAACCCATTCTTCCAGTCGGAAGCAGAGCTGCTCTTCCCTCTTTCTGTTCCTTTCTGGGAACGATTTAGAGAAAAAAATCTGAACACGCATGCTCTATGGACTTCATTAAAATGAAGATCTCCACTGTGGACAGACAGTTTGGCTGAACAGCACTACGCAACCATATATATGAGGGGAAGGGCAGTAATTACACTACATTCACTGAATAAAGCCTCAGGAGGGGTGTAGTCTAACAAGAACCATTACCTCTGTGAGCTGGAAGTTGGCCAGCACGTTGGCGTTCAGAGGGATTTGCAATCAAACATAAAAGGTCAGAATCAGTTTTTCCATCATCTTAAGTTCTGAGGTAAACTTTCGTACAACAATGAAATTCAGATTTAAATCTGGAAACTGTTCTTTAACTTGCTCTCGCTGCTCCCTAATGTTTTGTCCATATGATAACAGCCTCTGGCTGGGGAACACAGTTACAGACGATTTGGTCTTACGTAGATTGACATCGTTCCAACAACGCCCAGGGGAAACTGGGGAAAAACTTCTCCAAAACTCATCTAAGAGTACCTCATTGATAACTTTCTCCTCTGCTATTATTTCAGTGTTTCTCTTACTATAGGGACAGCTGTAGGAGGAGGGTTTTGGTGACTCCATCTTTACACAGATCAAGGGACACAATTAACTATTTAACCTCTTCTTAGGCTTTTAAGACCTCACATCCTTCAGAGCTTGAGAGGTGTGTGCTTGGAGACACTTGTGGAGAACTGCGCTGAGGAGAGGAACAGCTCGATTACAACATCCACGTTACTATTGTGGATTTTTCACAGCGCAGCATCTTTTTTCCCTTTCCTCCATTGCGCTCAGGGACCTTTCTGTTTTTGTTCTCCTTACACAGGCTGAGAACAAGGCTCGGTTTAGAAACTTGACCTACTAATGAGTTCAAAGCTAGCGCAGGCAAGTCAATCACTGGGTAGCTTCCCAAATCCCTCAGGCAGCGCAGACAAAGTATCAAAGCCACTATTTAAGGTGGGATGAACGTAATTTGAAACAATTCATCTCTGCCCATGTGGAAGAAAGCCCCAGCAGGCATGGCTCGCATTCAGCACGGCACACCCATTCCACTGCTCCCTGCGCTGCTCAGGAGCACAAACACTGTAAGCATTGAGAGAGTTTTAAATGGAACAAGCAGCCCATTGCATCAGGTAAATAAGCACCAGCATTCACATCCAACTATCTTTAAAGTTCCCCTGGATTTTTTTGCCAAATGGGAAGAGGAGGGTGATGGCCATCGTGCCTTCCAAGAAACCACGGCTCAAATTATACCCTAAAAATGGCTGCATCCTTCCCAGGGACCAAACACTGCTGTACACGAGGACCTATTTTTTTTTCCCCTGGTTCCCACATGCCTCAGCCGAGGCCTGTGGCAGGGGGCACGTGCCTTTAAGCGTCCAGGACCACAGTCCTTGGGCCTCTGACAGTCTCAATAACCATCAAAGCAGGCCTGCAGCTGTCTGTGCAACCCTGCGACATTCATGGTGCCTCTCTCTGAAAACACCTCGCAGGAACAGCAGCTGCTGAGGCAGTGAGGCCTGCCTTCAGGCCCTGCTGGTTCAATCGCCCCAGCCCTTCAGCTCCAGCACTTTCTCAGTCCTACAAGTCCCGTGTCCGTGAGGGAGGACGCTCGGGAGGATGCTCGTTCAGGCCTCGGACAGCACAGAGCAGAGCGCAGCCCCCCCGCGGCCTATGGATTGGCAAAGCCGAGGCTTTTCCCTCCCCCTTCATCATTTACACACCTCGCTCCAAGCAGCGTATCATCGCAGTCTTGGCAGCGCTTCCCTGCCCCGGGTCAGAATTTGAAAGCTCCTGGGAGAACCTGAGAGGAGCCGTTCCAGGCTTTGTTTGTGGTTGCTCGTAGCAATTCCTCTTCGCAGGCCGCTCTGCCCTCCTCCTCCCGCAAGGGAAGTGGGGAAGTACAGCCCCCTATCCACCCTGTGCTGGGGGGAAAAAACAACAGCGAGACCCTCCGAGACAGGCAGAATTGATGGAGCATTGTCCTCTTGGCCCTCAGAGAAAGCCAGCCCCTGGCAGGACCCCAAAAACAACACAGCAGGAGCTGTTCCTAACCCCAACCTTTGGGAACTGCCGCCAAAGGCACGAGGGGAGCTGCAGCAACCTGGAGGTGGGATGAGGTGGTAGGAGGAAAGAAAGATGCTGGAAGTCAGCCAGGGTGCAGTGTGTGAGCAGGCTGCTGGAAGCAGAGCTCCCTGAAGGCTGCTCGTGCTTCCAGGAGGGGTTGGTATAACACAGGAGGCACAGGCATCTCCTCCACGGGAGGGAGAAACAAGCCACGCGGAGCAGGAGATCGTAAACTGCGAACGTGACAAACGGGGACACGTCGTCCTTTCTGGCAAACTCCACCCCAGCCCTGTTCGGGATAATCTAAGGCAACAAATATTTCCAGCAGTCCCCTTCGGAGAGCCTGCCTCGCTATTTTCACAGCGAGGGGCAGACCCCACGGCCTCTCACCGCTTCCTTCCAGGAGGGCTGCTGGGGACAGAAGCCGAGGCGATGCTCCCCACACACCACTGGCCACGGCCCAGGGCGCGTGCAGGCAGCCCCGCTCCCATCCCCAGGTCGCCAGCGCCTCGCTGCAGGCAGGTAGCAGAGCCCTGGTTTGGCTGCCAGGGTCAGGGCAGCACGGGGCACACGGGGGGGGGTTTCTTCAGGTGCTTTGTTAGAGATCAGCGCACACACAGAGGGAATAATGGGTTCACACACGAGTGCAGCTGTTACACCCTGCCTCGTGTCAGTGCTCCAGCTAGGCCTGACCAGAGGCTCGAACAGGGAATCACCCCATTTTCCACAAGCACTGACCGCTGGTATCCTCACCTCCTTACGCAGAGCTCTGGTTTTACGGCTACCATTTTAAAAGCGAGAGGAATAAAATCGATATTTGTATTTAAAGATATTTTTCAGAAGGGGATTTGAAGAAGCCCGTAAGCATATCTGTATTTCCAAGCGTGCCACCACTGCCTGCAATGAGACTGAGCCAGCCCTGCTGCTGAAATGCCCACAGCAGCGCTCACTTCCCTGGCCTGCTGCAGGGAGGGCAGGCAGTGACTGGGGCGAGGAGATTCAGATTCCATCTGCAATCATTTTCTTCCACCCCACTTTTATTTTATTTTATTTTTTAATCAAGAGACGCTGCAGAGGAACATGGTTTTAAATTAAGCGCTCTTTGGACATTACCAAGCCCTCTGTCAGAGAGGGGCACACCAGAAGCAGGGGATGAGAGCAGCAGCTGAGCCCCTCCGACAGGTTGTAAGAGCTGGGTGGCTTCACACACCGAGACACGCACACACTGGGGATAAAAGCACACGGCGTTTTATAGGGTAACGACTCAGAAATCACACATCATCCCGAATCCCTTGGTTACTGCTGCTGACTGACCGCGTCACTGAAGATTAGGCTTTATTTTTATTTTTATTATTTTTAAGACATCGGTTTGTTGTTTCCTGATCTGAACAGGGAACAAAAACAGGATCATAACTTACAACAGAATACAATGAAATTCTTATCGTTGTAAAAATATGTAGGGAGATAATCCAAATCCTGTCCCATGGTATTTCCCCTCAGCCCTCTTCTCCTACAGCCACCCTCCGCAGCTTTAGGGCCTCTTCCCTGCTTTGCATGGAAGATTTGACACCCATCTGAAAACAATAAATTATTTTGCAAACAAGCGATGAAGGCAGCAATGCCTGCCCAGTAACACTTCCACAAAGCAGCAGGCCTTCCTGGCAGGCTGATAAGAGCTTCCTGGTTTGTTTCAGGATGGCAGGAGCTTTTTCTGTTCTGTTGGTTTTTAATAAAAATCAACTCTCTCAACCTTCTGGTAAAAGGAAGGGCAAGCAGATAGAGTTTACTTGGCCTCCCCCGAACATGCTGTGTTGCATAATGGCTGAACACGAAGCAGAAACCAACTCCAAAAGCAAAAATCAAAACCCAAGCACATCCACTTGGGAAGCAGGTGAGATGCACAGCTCACGTCCACCACTGCTTAGGGGTGACTGGGTGACTTCTGCACACACCGCCAGTCCTTTCCTGACCCCTCTCCTCTCTCATGCTGTATTTTTACACTACTACAAGTCCCACAGCAGGTCTGTGCCTAACAGGCTGCATCACAGACAGGAGCACGTTGCTGTCGGACCCTTCCTCCTAAATGCTGGCCTACCTGAGGGATTTCTGCTGGAGAACTCAGCCCCTGCCCCTACCCCAGCCCAAAGGTTTTATCAGAGAAGGGACCTTGAAGGTCATCCAGCTCCAACACGCTCACAAGCACCTCTGGATAAATGTTCTCACAAATATCTCTTCTTCAAAGAAAAGAAAAAAATCATTATATGCATTTTATTCAACATTAAGCACTGATGAGTGGTACCTCTCCCTACAATTAGCAGATTCACGCATTAGGTTTTAACACTTAATCCCCTGAAGTCACCTCTCATTAAAATAATCAATTTGCAATTCAGTCCACTCCAGAAAGGGAAGTAAAAGTGCCTTTTTTCCTCTTTTTTTCAAAATGCTGTTTTTCATCCAGCCCATAACTTGTCGCTCAGAAAAGCGGAGGCAGAAACCAGCCACACGCACAACCAGCAAATTCTCTAGAGCCAGGAGCAGCCCGCACAGCCGTGAAACTGATTTCAAGCAGGCAAAACATCCAAGAAACGTTTTGCAAATCAAAAATTTTAAACGCACAAACAAGCTAATTTTGAAGTGTGAAAACTGAAATAGATTACACCCCCCTGGAGGAACAGCAGCCTTCTGATCAGGGCTTTTTTTTAAGAGACACTGTTTTGCATCACTTCTTCACATCAAGTTTCCCCACCCCATCTTACAGCAAGGAACCGAAGCAAGTACTCGCAGAGCGCTTGCACAGTGCAGCACGGATCTCACACCTGCATTTCTCATGCTTTCAGACAATCACTTTCACCTGTGTGCGAACCACACAGTTATTCACACATGGGTTTGCCCAGCACAGTTTAATTTCTTGCCCACAGAGGCTAGCAAAGGCAGCAGTAGCTCTTGCTGCATACCTGCTTCAGTGTGTAAGAAGACAGGTGAAGAAAATGATGTTGTGGCATTAAAATTCAAAAGTGGTACTAAAAAGGCCAAGGAAGTGAAAAGGCAGCCACACCACCTGCTAGTGATAAAGGGCTAACTTCTAGAAACAACAGCACGGCAAGCACCACAACCAACAAACCGAGCAGCCCACTCCAGCCTGGGACTGTGAAGTACTTCCAAAAAAACCAGCACCAAACACCTTCTCCTCCTCATTCCTCCCGCCAGTTAATCATCTTACCTTAGCACTCATACCTCCACACAACCTGGCTCTCTACAGAGGGAAGGAAAAAAAAAAATGCACCCTCCTCCCTTTTCAAACCTTCCTGTGATCGTGCTAAGTAGGGGCAGGGCAGCACAGGTGAAACAGTTCTGTTCCCAAACCCTCGCTCACCTGGCAAGCCGGGCCTCTGTCTGGTGGCCATTTGGCCACCTCAGGCTGCCCTGAGCTGCTTTGTTAGTTCTGGGCTTCCCTGCCTTGAAGGAGGCTGTGAGCCAAAGGCTCGGAGCAAAGTTTTACTGCAGGAGAGCACTTCTGGGTCCTCACGCTCAGACCAGCTTTGGCTTTTTCCCTCTCAGAAGGAAGAAATCGGAGCTGGTGTTGTGCAGGGGCACTGCGTGGCCAGAGCTGGCTGGTGGCACCGGGGGAGCACAGGAGCTGCTGCTGGGCTTACAGACACCCAGGCTGCCCGTGCTATCCTAGCCGAACACCTCCTGCATCCCTCTCTCTGCCATTTGGTGACTCCTTGCTTTTCGGGGCTGTGTCAATGTAACCTGCTGTGCTCCAAGCCCCAAAATGCACGCTCCTGGCTGATGAAGCAAGCAGGGGATATCAGCGAGAACCCTTTTCTGCTGTTTAGGGCCCCCAGCAGGGTCACAGCATCTCTCACAGAAACTCCGGTAGCGTGAAAAGCCCCCAGCTGAGCTCAGAAACCTGCCTGCTTCCCATTTGCATCTGCAAGGGGCTTTCCCTGGCAGGCGGCAGATGACCCACGTGCATAAACCGCACACGGATAAAAAAAACATCGGCGTGATCAGCGAGGAGATGCCACCCCGTGCAGGGTGACTTCGCTGGGTATGGTCTAATTGTTTTTTGCAAGCCGAGCAAAAAGGCCTTCGGGACACGGTGCAGCTCTGCAGAGCCAGGGCAGGGAAGCCTGGAAGGAGCTGGCGGCTCCCCAGCAGAATGAGCAAGGTGCCACCAGCAGAGATTCAGGGTGCTTTAATTAATGCACGCTCATAAAGCTGTTCAGCTGTGCTAACTGCAGCAGGGCAAAGCCCACCACGCGCAGCCAGCGCCAGCAGCCTCCTTTTGGCATGCATCGCTGCCGGCTCCACACGGAGAGCAGCAGGGGAGAGGAGAATATAAAGGTTTAATTTTAGCCCGCGAGCCCTGTGCAGATCTTCCCTTTTTATTTTTAATCTGAACTCCCGTGTAAAAATAGAATTTCCTGCCCTCCGATAAGGGATTCCTGTTTTTCTGTGGGGCCATCTCCCTGCAAAGCTGCTGCCCGTAGGATTATTGATGGGCTCTTCAAAGTGCAGCAGCAGAAAGGATAAGGACGAGCAGCGGTCGGTACTGACACTGCTTCTGCTTTGCCTTAGGGGAAAAAATAATAAAGCAGATGTGACCCCCCCCCCCCCAGATAAACAACAACCAAATTTAGCATTTCCAGAACTGTTTCAGAAAATCTGTTTTGTCCGAATATTTTTAGAAGTGGCGTTAAGCTTTGCATCCTTCTCAGGTAGGTGTTTGCAAAAGAAAACAAGGAATTTCTCGGGCTTGGAGTTGCGTCCTGCCCTTTGAGCTGGCTCACTAAGGAGGAGATAAATGAGAGTGCTGGAGAAGTCATCCCTCCCAGCCCCCACACTCCTGTATGCTGCTGCCACCACAGCCCCACAGATGCATTCCTGGCCCCTGCTCCCCACGTTTTTGCCTCCCTTTTTTTGCCTGCAGCTCACTTTGGGGGCAGGAGGAGCCACTCCAGGGTGCTGCAGAAGCAGAGGACAGGGCGTGCAGCCCAAAACAGCCCCCACCTGATGGTGAGCATCAGTGCTTGGCTGAGCATGGGCCCTCCTCCTGTGCATGCTTCAGGGCTTCTGCCCGAGGAGGTGCAGTGAATAAAGCCTGCTGCAGGGCGGATCCCCTTCTGGGGCTTTGGGAAGCACTCTGGAAAAAAAATAAGAATAAAAAATAAAAGCCCTGCAGTGTGCAGGGAACCTCGGCACAACAGCAGGCACTGAGCTTTCCTGCAGCACAGTAAAATGGGACCATCGTGGGTTTTGCTCTCCCACACACTGACAACACGTGCTATGTAGGGAGGACACGTCTGCCCACTCCCCACACCCTACTGCCACTGTTTCCATCAGACACACAAAGCTTTTGGTTCGCTCAATTCCCAGCAAGCCTTTCCTAATGGCACATAAAGATTTTGACAGTTTTCCCTGAGAAGTGTACAACTTTTTATTTTTTTTTTCTCCTTTAAAAAATCAATCCTGTTTCTCTCATGTGAAATCAACCACCTCAGAAAAACCTTGGCCCCTCAGAGGATGGGGAAGTGTCCTGTAACCGTGGGAAGTCTCACGCTGATAGAAACCAGTCCCTGCTCCGCAAAATGGTGAAACGGAGACTTTCGGGTCTGCCCCAGAATGCTGATGTATCAAAGAGCTGCGATTGCATTGCTTTTATGAATCAGATGAAAATCAAAACGGAAGGTTTGTCACAGCTGCTTCTCTCTCGTGGCAGTGCCCACAGCCGGCAGTGCCTGTACAGTGCTCACCTTACCCAAGGCAGAGCTGAGCTGCTGGGACCCAACTCTCCCCTTCAGAGCAGGAGTATTTTCGGGTGCAGCCAGCACTGGCAGCTTTCACGGGGCACCCACATCGCTCTGCACAAAGGGGCTGCCCCAGAGGGAAAACAGGAGTGGGAATGTACTGCAGCAATCAGCCTGTGGGGCCAAACTATCCTGTGGACAGGTTTTCAGAGGCATTGCAGTGCTCCAGTTAAACCTGAAGGTCCAAGGCTGGGGCAGCACTCCCGAATCAGTCCCAGCAGTGAGAGGAGCTCATACTGCCCAGCTGCTAAAAATCCTGTTTTGGCACTGAGGCTCCACTACCACCTCCCGTTCCTTCCTGGCTTGCCCACCCTTAACAAAAAGAAGCGACGTGTGCCGTTCCCCCAGGGGCCAGTTTGTGTGGGGCAGAGCCCAACACCACGGCTCCACCACCAGGCCTCTCCAGAGCCTTCATCGTCTTTGCTCCCAGCGGCAAAGCCGGCTGCAAGGCTTTAGGTAAGAGCAATGGTCAATGGGAAATGAAGAAGCAGAATTAGAAGAAGCAGAAGAAGAAGAGGAAGAGGAAGAAGAAGAAGAATTAGAAGCTTTTCCTTGCCTCATAACCAATCCCTTGTTAAGCAAAAGGCTCTGCAATTACTCTATGAGCAATAAAAAAAAAAAAAAAAAAAAAAAAAAAAAAAAAAACAACAACAGAACAGTGGGGTTGTTTTTATAATTTCTCTGCTCGTACCTAGCAACACCGGGCTGCTCCCACAAAGACATTTGAAGTATGCACTTGGTCTCCAGGAGTGTGGCAGCACACAGGGGAGGGTGTATCCAGAGATCTCATCCCACTGCACAGACGGGAGGGAGCTCCACCCCACAGACCTGGCCCTGGACGGGTGGGTGTCCCCACACAGGGCCTCTGTGTTTGAGGCACCCTCCTGCATCCGGGGCACCAATTTCTTGTCCCCGTGCCTCGCTTCAGTCAGGTCTGTTTGTCCCACGCTGCCTTGCCCCCAGAGCAGCAGATGTGTCACTTTCCTTTCACAGGACACTGCACAGCCTTATCTAAATATAAACGACCTGGGAATATTTGGTGGGTTATTGTCTGGGAAAAAAAAAAAAAAAAAAAAGTAAACCAAACAGATCTTAAACCTGTTTTCCCCTGCCACTTCTGACAAATTGACACAGTTGGGACCAGACTCTCCCAAGTTCCTAGAAATGTTACCCACCCATAAGCAATAAGATCCCACAATGCCAGGTGTGGAGATAGCCCGAGCCTGCCTCTCCCTAAAAATCACCCCAACAGCAGAGATCTTCGAGTATTGGAGAAGATGCTGAACGAGCAACCAAGAAAACTCAGCAAGCAACCCGGCATTATTCCCGTGGGAAAGGCCAGGAGCAATGGGCAGACATCTCAGGGCTAAGATGACACCGATTCCCCAGGGTTTGCTGCAGCCCCCTGCCCCTGCACCAGTTTTGGGAGGTTCAAACACCCCTCATGTGTTTCAGCCTCAGCCTTCTGGCTCCCCACATAAATCCCGGTGTCCCTTAGGATGGGTCCAGAGCAGTCACAGACAGCTGAACCCAGTATTTGGGCTAAGGTCAGTGTCGGGGCAACAGGAGCTGCCCAAGTGTTGAATGGGGAGCAGCTGTAACCCCAGCTGTGAGTCCCAAAAAAGGGAAAGGACTTCTGACACGAGGAGAGAGATGCCAGGCTGACAGCAATGCCCAGCCGAGGGTCCCACCCTCAGCAACATGATATTAAGGAACACAACAGACAGGGTGACATACATACATATGTGTTTCATACATAAACGAGAAAGAAATTGTGAGGGAAAATCCAGGATTTTCCAGCCCCTCACAATTTCTGTGACCCCAGTCCCATCTCAGTCCCCTCCCTACTACGGTGTGGTGCTTGTGTGGCCGCAGACAATGACCAGTTTAACAGCTGATGTAGTAATTAAGCCAAGCTTCTTAACTGAACGTCACTAACCATGTGAACCCTCAGTAAATTACAATGCTTCACGGCACCTTGGACAATTCTCAGGTAGTGGCTTTAGAAAGAAGGCACTCGGTGCTGGCAGCTAGCTGTGCGGCCTGCATGGCAGCTGCAAAGCACTGTGGATGTTTATGACTCCTTTTTTTAAAAAAAAGAAGAAAAAAAAAAAAAACAAATATAATCTAAAATGTACATTTCCCCCAATGACTCTGCTCCAGAGAGTATTAAAAGCAGTACCTTGACTCAGTCTGTCACATAAACATCCTGCTGCCCCGGCGCAGCCTGATACTGTCTTCCTCCCAGGATGAGAAGCTGAATAATGTGACAATCACAGCTCCTGCCCACAGGAAAACAGGAAGCGCTGGAGTCCTACAACCCCTCTGAACATTGTCCTACCTGCTCCACTCCTTGGACGCGATGTGAACTTTTTCCTTTCCTTCCCTTCCCTTCCCTTTCTGATCCAGCACTGACCAGTCCCAGGATGCTGCTGCTGCATAGGATGGTGGCTGTCTCCTGCTTGCTTTACCTGCCCAAACCCAGTGTGCTGCTTCCAACCCAACCCTCCACCTCCCTAACCCACCACCAACCAACCTAGCACTGCTGTCTCAGTAGCAGCACTGGCTACGAGTGCTGGAAAAGATGGATGTGAGCCTGGGGCACTGGGAAGATCTGCTCACCCCACAACTGTCTGCTCTAGGAGCAGGGCAGCTCGTTCCTCCCCTGGCTGCCCCCAAATTTCTGCAGTGACTGGTCCAGCTTGGATGTCCTCTGTAAGTTTCCAAACAGTAGCCTTCCAAAAAAAAAAAAAAAAAAAAAAAAAAACAGGAGAAAAGAAAGCTTCCTATTTTGCTTTTCCTTTGCTTCCAATGTAAAAATATCTCTTGCTGAATTAGGCGGTGTTTACCCTCACTTAAAAAAGAACACTTTCCCACAAGCAGGCAGCAGGATCTGCCTTCCTCTGCTCACACACGTGCACCACAGAGGCTGGCACATGGAGGAACAATGGAGGTGGATCGGCACAGTGCTTTGGTCAGGTCATGGTCACGCAAAACAATGCGCTGCAAAATTCTGAAGTGTAGGAGGAATGT
Organism: Aythya marila; assembly: GCF_965140915.1. NCBI lineage: Eukaryota > Metazoa > Chordata > Aves > Anseriformes > Anatidae > Aythya > Aythya marila. Next base: position 17,550,958 of record NC_139044.1, read on the forward strand.
GAGAACGCTCAAAACAAGAATGTTTATTGACATAGAAGAGTATCTCCAAAGCATTTGCATCCTATGAGAAAAAAAAAAATTAAAAAAAATCCTAAGCCCAAGGCAACCCAGCTTGAGCCATCAGTGGGGCTAATTAATCTGGACATAATTAAGCGATCCTTTTACTGGTTTAAAGAATCAGGGAATAACTTTTTATCAAACTCTTAGCAGTAAGAGTTTTCCTAAATAAGGACTTAGAGCTGAAACTTCAAATAAATTCCTTAATTCCTTTGTACAGTTGTGTTAAATAGTGAGATGCAAGTGCATTTTCCTGTCTGGCTCAAACTCTAGCCTTAAAACGGTGCTGCCCCCCTACAAGATGGAGCAGGACGCCTTTCAGACTGCAATCTGTTGGCCATTTCTAAGAGGCCCATAGTAGAAGAGTGAGGAAAGCCTAGCAAGCCTACAGGTAACGCTTGAAAGCTTCAGTGTGGGGAGATGGGGGGACCAGGGAGCTGGAGGGGGCCAGGGCTGAGTAAACCAGTCCATCTGCTGCCTGAAAAATGCCTGCTCCCTCCAGTCCCTGACAATACAGGGCAAAGCCTACCTGTATGCTGCAAATGTTGTTGGTCTGAGATTGGGTGTATTCAAGGTGACCTTGGGATAGCTTCAGTCACTCCTGCATTCCCACTGCCCCTTCTTCCTAATTTTGAAAAGAGCTTATCTCCCTGTGTGGAAGCATCCCTGAATCAGTGAAAAATACTTAACTTCCCAAGGACCCACAAGAAACTATCAAACTAGGGATCCCCCCCAAGGCTGTCAAATGCCCACACCAGGCAGATGAGCCAGACACGTGCTACTACCAAAAGTATATAGCGAGGGAGGCATTCAGCTCTGCCTTCACGTGAGCAGTGGTTTCTTCACTCACTATGGTTTCTTCACACTAGCAGTAAGAAGATAAAAAGTAAGGAGCAAAGCAAAGCTGAAATTTGACAAAATAAAAGCAACTGCCATTGATTCCTTTTATGTGCTTTTACCTATTTGTTGTTGTTGTTGTTCTCTGGCCTTTGTTTGCTTTTTGATTTTTTTCCTTCAGAACAAACAAACAAACAAACAAACTTCATATGCCAAATTGATGCAAGAAGCTAATGTCATTTGGGTTCCTAAATCAACCCTACCTGTGGAGAGTAATTCCTTTGCTTGGCATAGTTTAATATCTGATGTTAAACAATTAACAGATCTGAAGGCCGTTGCTTGCAGGGAGTTGTGCATTTGTATGTACAAACCAATTTGCCACTGCTTGGTCTCGAAATATTTCTGGCTGTGTTTCCCCCTTGCAAGTTCACCTCAGCTGAGCTGAGCAGCAGCTGAGGAGTTCACACCAGAAGCGCTGCCTTAGCAGAGACCTGCAGCACAGCACGAAGCTACAGTCAGGATCTGTGTTTGAACACCACAACCGGGGAAAGCAGGGTCTGGGCATCTGTCAGCTCTAGCAGTCTAGCGAGCTCAGTGACACAAAAAACACTTCTTTATAACCCCATGAAATGGGAATAAGTGGAGAAGAGCCTGCCCTGTGCTGGGCTGCTGGCTTGTGGCAGCGCTCCACTACAGGCTTCCCTCACCATGTTCAGTGTTCTCTGGGTGACCTGGCCGCCAAGGCTAATAAGATTTATTTCACTTTGATGCCGGACACCTTCCTTCACATGCAGCACCTCAGGAAAGCACCTCAGTGAGCGCTTTCTGCAGCGAGTCGAGCAAAGCTGCCGTGCCTCCAACAGGTGGAAGGCGCAAGCCCTCCTACTCTCAGGGGTGAGGGATGGCAGCAGCTTCTGGAGGAGAAATAAAATGGGAAGCTCCCGGTAGCTCAGAGTGAAGAATTTCTTCCTCAGCCGAGGCGCTGAGCTCCGGGACCGAGCCGCCCTGACGGGGCCGTCAGTCATGGCGCCGGGCCCGGCCCGTCCCTCTGCTGGGAGCAGGGCACCACGAAGCGGCTGCACAGGGAAGCAAAAATCGCCTCAGCACGATGCACCTGCCGGGCTGCGACTGAAACACCGACGGAGGGGCCACGACAACCCCCCTTGGAGATGGCGACCGCAAAATTGTAGACCAGCAAAGCACTTGTTTAAGAACCAGTTCCACAAAAAAAAAAAAAAACAAGGAGCTGCCATTTTAAAGGCACTCACTGAGGTGACCAATTCGGGTGCAGACACGTTCTGCAGCGTAGGGGAGGATCATGGTGTGCAGAGGGTTTCCTGCATCCAGGCCGCTCAAGGTAGCTGACCAGGACCTGGCAGCCCTGGTGAAGGTAGCTGATGAGGCTTGGTAGAGCCAGAAGCAGCCCCAGCAGGTTATTCACATGGGGCATAGCCACCATCTTACAGTCACTGGCTGAGCCCATTGGCAGCGGGGCTGATGCATTCAGTGGAAGCACCCCCACACCCCCAGTTGTTCAAAGGCACCCCCTAGGGTACACGAGTGAGGAGAAGGGCAGTGAACTGAGCAGGCAAATAGGGCATGGTGTAGCTGTTAGTGCTGGCAGGGTGAGCAGGAAGGGTGCTGAAGTGTGGCCAGGTTGCCCCAGGAGTGACGGTGACCACCCGGCAAGAAGGCTCAAAGGCTTCAGCACCCACCAGAGCTGACGTAGCCTACCAGAGGTTCAGGGGGAACTTGCTGCCACCCGGGTGTCAGGCTGCTGGGTGTGCCCTACCCTTATGCCAGTACCATAATGACAGCAGAGAGCACAGCTGTGGGAGGTGGGAAGCCTACTGACTCGCACCTTTCCCTTAGGAGGAAAAGGATTTTTGCCCATGAGTTAGCAGGGCTGATTGTCAGGGCTTTAAACTAGATTTCCAGGGGGAAAGGGACAAAACCAGGCCCACCAGTGATAAGTTATGGAACTGCACACCTATTTTTGAGGAACTGCATGGTGGGGAGGCCCATCTACTCTACAAACGTAGGTGAGATGATACAAGGTGGCAGAAGACCCTACTGGGGAACCACTGGTGATGTTCCCAAACCTTTCATGCTCTGGGAAGTCCAGGCCTCGCCTGTCATTTGCTCATAACTGTTCTGTGTGGACTGTTTCCTATTTTATGACCCCACATCTCCAGCATGTCCAGACTTAAAAGATCGCCGGGAATGTAACATGATGCTTGCTCCACTAACAAGTTTTGAGTGACAACAGGTTCCCCTTTACAAGGCTGTTTTAAATGGGCCAAGCTTAGTTTTTGCCAGCACTCACTAGCTGCACTTTAAGAACACAGCCATCTAGACCAGGTACCTGTCACACCATGCAGACAGCCTGTGGTGCAGGCAGGCTCTCCACTGCCTACGTTGTGCAGTGCCTGCCACCTTTTCAAAAGCTGATGGGCCCGGCAGAGGTGGCTAGAAGCATCAGGATGCATCACTATCCTCCTGTAAAAACGGGACGTGGCTACTGTAAGATTTTCCTGGTGGAGAAGCACCATGGACCCTACTTTCTTTTGGACTTGACTGCCAGCATGGCCCAGAGAGAGGCAGTCCAGCAGCGTACTGCCTGGCAACCTGATGGTGAGCAACACCCTCACCATCTGTCAGCCATGGAGCTGACCTGCCTTGCAGCCTCTGAGAAGGGTCCATCCTTGTTAAAAACAAAGGATGATCTGAAGTTGTCCTGTTTTCAAATTGTGACGGACTTTTACTGTAGCATACTGATTTCCAGGATATTTTTTAGTTTTATTTTGTAATGTTGTGACATTCACAGAAAATTCCACGCACATTCATGTGACAGAGATACCAATTTGACTATGTTCATTGAAGAATGATAGCGAAAGCTGCCAATTATAATTGAACTTAAACAATTACTGAAGATCAGCTTTCATCTCTCTTAGTGGGATGTGCAATTAATGTTATTTAAGACATCAGATCAGATGACCTCCTTTAGCCCTCCCACAAACTATCAAGCTACTGCAATGATTACTTAAATGTTGTTATTGCACATTACAATTTACAGTCTAACAAGATGGTTCATCTCCCAAGGATACAGTTCTGGAAGGAGAGAAGCAGGGCAGATTTCCAATTATACATAACATTAGCCATGCATCCGTACTATTTTTCACCGAAAAGTACTAGGAAAGAAATATTTTATCTTTAGAAGTAGATTTCCCATCAGCAACTGCAAGCTGAAATCCTATGCAGAGAGATGTGCATCAAGAAATCTGACAGAGCATCTATCAGAGGACAATAATGTGCACTAAAAATAGTAGAGTTGTTCTCAGTTTAGTAGCACAGACCACATTTTAAGTTGGACTATTCTTTGTCAGTATTATCTCTTCCTTGCAGCCCTACACAAAGGGATCCAGTCCTTCCCTGGGGTTATCTGACACTTGGAAAAGCAATGTATGAAATGTTAAGACACTCAGAAAAATTAAATGAAAATCTCAGCTTCATATTCTTCAGGGTCCTCAGTGCTCACATAGCCCACCCAGGTGTTACATTGATCTCTGTAAATTCCCACTGGTTTCCAACCTTACCCTCAAAACCAGTTTCTGTAGATTATTTTGTAACCTTGATTTTATACCACTCCCCAACACTGGTGTCTGATACCATCTCCTTTCAATTCCAGTGTCTTCAAAAAGGAAGACGTTTCTTCCTCCTGACAGCCAGTGGCTGTGGAAGGGTAAAATAAGTGGGCCCTAAGCTCAGGTGGGCCTGAGAGCAAAGACTGGTACCTGAAACTGTGGATCACAGATATTGCAGCAGAACTGGCTCCACAGGCTAAGGCCTGCACTGAACTAGCTTGCTTTGACCACTGCATAAATACATAACTTGGCAAATATACATCAGATTAATGCATGAAATGAGCAAGAAAAGTGAAACTACATAAATCCTTAAAGAATTTCAGCTGACTAGGCAGTCAGCATGGCTATGTGAGATACCACAAACCCGTTCTGAAATCATGAAAAAGGTGCTGCCAGAACCACAGCAGATAAACAGCACATTCATCCTGCTGGGTGACATCCCGTCACAGGGGATGTGCTCCCTGTCAGCGACACTTTGTGAACACTTAAATGATGCTGGAAGCTCACTGGTGTCACACTCTTTGCCTCTAACACATTTTACAGTCCCTTTTTGTTTCTTTTTGGCCTGGGTAGAATGAGCGCATCCAACAATCTCGTGAGGTGGAACAATGCAGGGAGTGCTGATGCCTATCTACCTCACAGACTTGGTATTTTGCATCCCTTCCTGGACAAAGACAATGAATACACAGACTCCAATAGCTAGCTGTTCCGGCACACAAGTGATTACTTTTTTTTTTTTTTTTCCTTTTCTAAGAGTTCTTGCCTTTTTTTTTTTTTTTTTTTTAACGTATTGCCAGCTTTCAGAATAAAACAAGAATGTGTTCTCACCCACTACCTGATCAGTAGAGAAACACCCATAATCTATTTTAATTAATAAAACAATTAGATACCAAGTTCAGCAGGCACAAAATACTTCCTGTAACTTGGAATATAAAAATGCTCTTTTTCCAGATGGTAGAACTAGATATAATTCTCAGCTTGAAATATTATACATATTTCCAAACTGTATGCCCTGGAGTGCTTCAAAAAATATTTCAAACTCTGTATACATTGTTAAGTCCTAAGATGGCAGCCAATATTAAGCAGGATGTATGTAAGCAAAATTTCCTTTAAGACAATTAAGTTATATCCTATTGCCTCATATTTTTGTTGTCCCTAGGAGTGTTAGAATAAAAAAAAATATATAACATTTTCATAGAGTTGTGGGCCAGAGAAATAGAAAAAGTTTGCATGTGATGAGCAGTTGCAGTACATGGCTGGCATCATCTAGAGAAAACGTGATGTCACCGTGGTACTGACAGTAACAAAACCTGTGAAGAGGGATGCCCAGACTTCAATCCAACATTAAAAACACATTGAACTCAAAAGACAAGAGGTCATCACATCATTAGCACATTTTTGGACAAGCAATCCATGTAGCAATACACCCAATTCCAGTACATTCAGCAAAACTAAGAGTTTTCTTGAAAATGCAGCAAGACCACAGCATGAAAGCAAGGAATTTATTCCTAGAGGACACACAGAGCCAACTAATCCCACAGCTTTGTCCATTCTTGTCCTGTTCCCTCACCCAGGGTGGTATAAATTGCCTTGGGAACAACGATCAGTAACTTCTTGTTACTCCAAGGTCCTTTCCTCTGCTATTTAAAAAAATGAAGGAAAGATGAAGAGGAAAAATGCTGAACATGTGAATGAATCAGCATCTTGCTGGAAGTCTTGGTATCTCTCGTTTTTGTCTTCAACTGGAGAAGATAAGGCAGCACATGAACTAAAAAATCATTACAGATCTGCTGTAGACAAAGCAATCCTCATATAACAGGATAAATCGGCTATCAGTCACATTTCAGGGTTGCCCTCTGAACGATGGCTGCTACACATGTAAGACCTTCTCCACAGTTAGCTAATGTCAAAATTCCTCATCTTCCTCTAATATATAGCTAGCTGTGTGTGCTGAGGCAACATGATAGGGTCCAGCCCTCAGTGCCCCTAATGCCTTTCCCCATGTCCGCAAGAGGACTTTTTTTTGGGGGGTTTGATGCATTTAAGTCCTTCCTGGCATTACAGCAGAAGGTGTATTCTTTTCCCCACAGTAAAAAAAAAAAAAAAATCACAGCTATAATCTGGCAGCAATCCTCTCTCCTAGAGGAACCAATGATTGAACAATTAAACGTGAAAGCTCTATGAATCAAAATAGAGGAGCCACATGAGCACCGATTCTTTTTTTCTCATTATAGTCCTACTGGGTTTACAATGGAGGGACCACAGGGCAGTTTCACGAGAAGAGTTTGAGGAGCAAACTCTCCATTTACACACGCACAGACCATGGCTTAAAGGTCCCTGGCTCAGCAGAAGGACACTGTAAAGAGAAGAAAAAAAAATACAGTAAGCAACAGCAACAACAAATGAAGGTTCTGATCTAGTTCAGTGTGCCCCACCATGCTTCCTCTGGGTTAAGTGCCTCTGTACCACTCAGATCTGAGCTCAGATATTGGTCTTTCAAAACACAGAGATGTCTGTCTCGTGGCACTTCTGCTAAAGGCTGTTCCTGGCTCTAGATGGAGGCCTCGTTCTCACAGTTATTTCTGAGTCCTCCTACTCAGACAGCGATGTAGGTGTTTGGTGAGGAGAACCAAGGTATCCAGGCTTTGCTGTTAACAACAGCAGGGTTCAAGCTGACAAAAGCCTGGTGGATGCCCATGTGAACAGACAGTGAAGTTTTTGGAGTCACAAAGGAATCAGAAGGACTTTGTGCAGGACATAATCCTATGCAGCCCTGTCGCAGCACTATGACAGAGAATAAACCCATGAGGAGATGGTGACAGTGTTAAATCTTGCATTCCTTCGGGTGAAGCCCACACCCTCTAAGGAGACTCCCAAGGTCATAACATCCAGCAGAAGTGAGCATTTCCAGTAACACTTCTTTGCTCTCCCTATTGGAGGGAGGCCAATAAATCACACAGTAGACCTGCTGTATGCGTTAACAGTTGTGATCCCCTAAAAGATGAGGGTCAGGAGCAGCAGGACAGGTCAGTACTTTCTATAGACTGCACTTAAGAGGATGAACCACAATTTCAGAAATATTATGTGACAGCCCTTCCTGCAATGGCAGCCCAAATGGTGCTGGTCAGTGGATTTGTCTTTCATTTGGTGGCATGTTAAGTGAAGGATAATACTCATGAAATAAAAACCAGATGCTTAAGTAGGGCCATAGCTCCCCCACACTGCCCTAATCCCAGACCTGAGCCACAGTGACTAGCACACACAGAACAAGCTGGTCAGGGAGCAGACTATGAAACCAGAAGCTTTTACCATTTTCGTGAAGATGTCCACACAAGCATTGCGGATCCTCTCTGGGGTGGCAGGGCTGTCCAGCCGGAATGGTTCAGTCAGGCCGGACTCCTTCCTTGCTGAGTAGATGGCATCTTTAATGGCATAAAACACTGAGGCAGACAGGAACAGAGGCGGCTCTCCCACAGCCTAGACAGAGCATAAGCAAGATTGAGGCTGCAGCCCCAAACAGTCCTGATTCTAGAGAGACTAACGGGGCTAACAGAAAGATGAGCAGGCCCTAGACACAAGATCTTGGTGCATCAGACCTGGGGAAATGGTACTACTAGAAATGTCGTTCACAGTGGTGGTTCTGCTGCCAGGGAAAGGTAATCAGGGCTTTGGGAGATGACAGCAAGGGTGTTGGCATGCAGGGGAAGGCTTGCAGCCTCTGTTAGAGGAGAGCTTCTAGCACAGCAATGTTGCTTCAGTTCTTTCTACTGGCCAATCAGGGATGCAATGTGCAGACTACTTCTGGTCCTCTGTACAATGAACAGCAGTGTACATGTTTCTGGTAAGGAATAGAAAAGCATCCTGACCCACGAGTAAAGCCAGCATAACAAAATCAACTCTTCTGACACATGCATCATTACTTTACCACACATTTAGAGAAGTCTAGAGCAGTAAGAGGCCTGCAAGATCTTGCAAGCATACCTTGGATGAATAAACTGCTTTGCTGTTTGGACAGTCACGGAGGAGCGACACATAGAATTCTGTTGGGATGTCTCCAAACGCAGGGATTTTGTACGCTCCAGGCCCTCGTGTGTACAAGTTCCCTTCTGGGGAATAGCGTAACTCCTCCATGGTGAAGAGCCCAAGTCCTTGGACAAACGCTCCTTCTATCTACAAAAACATCCAAACAAGGTTACACTCTTTTTTCATTGTTGTTGTTGAACAAGCAGTGACAATTTCAGCCAGAGTTTCCAACCCTCCATTCCTAGCTAAATACCTATTTTTTGTCTCTAAACCCTTGTCCCTTCTGCTGAGTGGTTTGGCACCTTTATGCAACTTCTGTGTTCCCAATATAGATATGACTGCATCTTCCTGGCAGATGAAGCAATCTGTCTATACAGCAAGCACATATACTGTAAATGCAGGACAGGATATTTTTGATGAAACAAGGGGAAAAAAATCAATACCAAAATATTGATTCCTTCACAGGCAGATAAGCACCGAATGAATTGTACTTGCTGATAATTCAAAGAAGATCAAAAGGACTGAAGTAAACTTATCTGAAAACAAACTATTTTATGTTTGCTATTTCAGTACGAATGCTTTCCTGAGTACTGCATATTCTCTAGTTACCAGTACAGACCCATGCAATAACACTCCCATATCCATTCAACTCTTAAAGGCTTCTTTGCATAACTTTTCTACTCTAAATTTTAGGAGAAAAAGAAAAAAAAAAAAAAAAAAAAAAAAAAGAAGGAAAGCAGCTACGAGAGGAGGATGCGCTCAAACAGCCCTATATGAGGAAGCTCTGCTCTCTGTGCCCACTGAGAGATCTGACAAACAGACTACTCTAAAGATTCAGCACAAACATTCCTTAACCCAGCTCCATGTGCTCGCAATCCTGCAGCCATACAACTTTTGTCCCCAAGGTTCTCTGCAGTGATACATGGAAGGACACAGGAAACCGCCATCTCTCTGACAGGTTCCACATAGCCCGTATCTTTATTCCCAGCCCCAATCTAATATGCTGAGAAGACAGAAAAGCCCCATTTCCCCTTGGCCACTTCCAAAAAAAAAAAAAAGTCTCTTTCCGAAAACATGCTGCTTTCAATGCACCTTGAGTTCTGGAAATAACTCCTGCAGCAGCATCACTGAGTTGCACTGTACTGACACCTAGAGTTAGCAAGGCAGCATTGCCTGGGTAAACAGGTGCAAATGTCTAGATAGACCTCTCGGTATATCAGACAACCTTGTTTTTATTACCTTTACTTGCTGGGTAGTTTCATTGTGATTATTACTGTACAAAATACAAAAGTACATTTGTACCTGCCTGAAAATTTGCAAGCTAAGTAATTCGTCCAACTTCTTATTGAGATCCCTGCACAGCACTAGCTGGAGAACAGAAACAACTGCCCCAACTCTTTATTCACAAAAGAACTTTCACTTAATTAAATGGGAATTGACATTGACAAATCGGAGTATAGAAACAGGGTGTGGGATTTATCCTAGACATGCCACATAGCAGAAGATGGCCCTAGGACGAGGTTATTCCATTGTATTAATATTCTCTGGATTAATTTCTTAGGTGAGGTATACATTGAAAAGCATTGGTGTAGTGGTAAGTGGTGAATACGCTGTAGTCTTTATATCCAATACTACTACTACTAAAAAGGTATTTCCCTACAAAATTATGTGCCTATTGCATAGTTAACTGTGGGTCAAACTTTCATAACCATCGTAAAATGCATCTCTGGATATCCAGTTTAAGTTTAAAACATTCTGTTTGTAAATGTACAAGCTGGAGTGGGATAATACTTCATCTAGAAAAGCCTGAGGGTAATGTGATCACTTTAACACAGTGAAATTAGTGACACTCTTTCACTTACCTGTCCTATATCTATGGCTGGGTTGAGACTGGTGCCAACATCCATGACAATGTCTGTGCGAACGTTCTAAAAGACAGAAATAAAGAATAAATTGGCACAGACATTGAAACTGGCACACCATGGTTTTATACGAGGAGGCGTAATGCATCCACCAGTATCCACACTTGGCCACTGTTCAACAATCTATGTCAAGCTCAATTCTTCATACTATCTTTTGAAGGGAGTTCATCTCTGAAGTAAAACCAAGGAATTCACTGCAGTTTTCCCTAAAGATCCATCAGACCCAATCTGCATTAATTAAAACTGCCAGTGTCAGTGCTCTTTACCTAAGCATAGCCAATTAGGCCAAATGCTAATGAATCGTGTTCTCTCCTTCTCTCTCCCACCCAACCCCCTCTTCTCCCTCCCTCTTTCACCCTTAAAAGATCCCAGTGTTAGTTTTAATGATTAACTCAATTCTCTTACGTTGCTGTTCCTTTGTGCTAACACAGCGCTGATATCTCTTACATAAGCAAATCCAATAACTTTTGCAATCATTCATTAAGCCTCCTAGTATCCCTGCAGGTCAGATAATTCTCAATTTATTATACTTTATGGACTGTTGCACTGTGGACCACAGGAGTTAAGAAATCCAGTGAAGGTCACGCTGGACCAATGACTGAGCTAGGAACAGGCTGACACCCACTATTTGTTCTAATTCCCTCTGAACGTTTCTTATACGTAAACAAAAAAAGGCTATTTCACTGATGATCCCCTCACCTTGTGGTCACCTGTCAGGCAATCTATCTCAACCTCAGAGCAAGCAACACCGTAACTGAAGTAGCAGAATGGCTTCCCTTCATTCTTCTCAAAATCGTAGCCAAGGTCAGGAATTCTTGACACAAAAGAAAAACAAAAGCACATTTCATTCCACAAATTAAAATCTTTATTCACTCGTGTTTTACCTCCTCCATCGAACCCATGCAGAAGTGAAAAGCATAAACAACTATAAATAGAAATCTCCTAAAGCTGCCCTGTATTCGCAAACCTTATTGAAACTATTTTAGCTATTTTCCAACGAATCTCAGATCTTAGGGTGAGTATTATGGACTCATTGCCATAAATCCAGTAGCAAATCCTTTGCTTTTTGAATGCAGTTGAACATTTCTTGGAGGTCATTTGCAATGATTCTAGGCAGCAAAGGGCATACAGCCCTGGGTTAGAACGGTGACAGGGGGATTAGGGCTGTAAATCCTCCCAGAATCTCCCTGGATGCAACTAAGAACTGTGTCTCTGTAGTGTGAATATTCACTCACCTATAAAACCCCGTGGCTGACAGGCTAACACAGTCCTGATAGGCGGTTTTAATCTGCCAAAGAGAATAAGAAATTGAAAACAATAATAGTCCAACTAGTGCCTGGAAAAACAGCTACCCCAAATACATCATTCCCAAATACACTTCAAGGAGAGCACGAACAGAAGGTGTCCAATGACAGACAGCTGTGACACTACGCAGCACCAACATTGCCAAGGGAAACATCATCTTGCTTCCCCAGATAGCCTCGTCAGCAGCTACCAAGGTATAGCAGCAGAGGTGTAAGACTTATTTATTTGTCTCTCAGCAACAGATTAGTCTTTGAAGCTCAGAGACAAAGGTTAAACACTATCAGTCTCCTTGACTTCACTGAGGCCAGGAGAAATCCTGTCCTGACATCCAAATCACAAAATCGAAGCTCCTCCTCTGAAGAGGAGCTTCTATTGAAATAAAATCTTTAAAGCTTGCTATTGAAAATAGTTTTAGAGTGTTACAGCACACCAATCTCTTGTTATTGAGATTATAGAGTTATTCAGGTTATAAGTTATTTATAGGTTTTATAGGTATATTTTATAGGTTATTTATAATTATCTAAATCACAGCCAAGAAGCACTACAGAAGGTGGCTGGTAACTCAAAGTCATCTTTGTCACAGAATCCCATCATTACAAATTAGGTTTCTTCCTGTCAGGGACTGGAGCCTGACTACATAGATATATGTAACCACTCAAAACTTATTTGATAAAGTTTGTCATAGGCAGGCCCCAGGATCTGGGGAAATCTCCGTATTAAAGTCACAGGTGATGTTGTGGGAATGAACCCTTGCCAGCTTTAATTACTTCCCTTGCCAGGTTTCTGCTTTGCTGTTCTTCCTCAAATCTTTTCTAGTGGGATGCAGACCTGGAGGATAACTTGTATACAGGGTTTGTCAGTGCAAACAACCTGTGACAATGCCCACCTGTCCCATGACATATACAGACAGCTTACCCAGTCTTCCCAGGATCCTTTGGGATTAGACTGTTTGATTGGATCAAGTCGTTTTAAGATGGTCTGACATGCATTCTAAAAACAAATAACGAAAAGCAGTATTAGAAGACTTGAAAAGTCAGCCTATAGTATTAAGAGTGTAATACCAGTCTCAAAGAACCTTCTGTTTAAATCAATATTGCCTCCAGGACTTTGGCATATCATAAAACGGATCAAAGTTCACTAACAGAAGGCTTGCTGCATAGGAGAAATGTTGACTGAATAGGATTTTAAAACAGATCGTCTCTGCTGATAGCAGAGGAGAATCCCAAATACAGCACAGAACTTGCCGGACCATGACGCATAACATCACAAGTCCATTTGTTTGTGCAGCAACTTTACCTGCACCAAGTCATAGTGGGACACATTGCCATATGCAGCAAGATGATGCAATAACACTGAAAAAATATTCTTGCCAAAATTCAGCTTATTGAATCAAGCTGTGCAGAGCCCAATCTACTGAATCAAGCCACGAGTATTTAATTTAATTTTTTTACTTTTGAGATTATCTATCCTCTTTTCTTCAAGCAAGAGACTGAACAAGACTAAATTCCTCTTTTCAATGGAAGTGTCACACACCCTGCAAATAGATGCACTGGTAGCTCCACACCATGTCAGGGACAATCATAACCATGCCATTGCCACAGAAGGCTATTTGCTCCAAGTGTTTAACACTTAGAGGTATTTGGTTCTGGAGCACAGCCCACAAACAAGCTGCAAGTAGTATCTGTAGCGTAATACATTGTTATAGATAAGGTCTCATTAATTACTAAGAAGCTAGCCATTTAAACAGATGCTTTGTTCTGTTTTTGAGTAATCACAGAAACAGTATTTTATGACTACAAAAAGTCTGAAAGAGAGAGTTAAATAAAAATAGGAAAAAATTATGGTCATTCATTATCTAACACCCCCAGTAGCTATAGCAGTAATTAGGAGGTATCCTTTGCCTGCAAGTCCCTTTTGAATGTTTTATTTTCCTTAAGCTATAGATAAACATGTATCAACTTTCATCTTCTGGAGTCCCAGCTCATGACCCAACTGTTTAAATAACTTGGTTTCAGTACATGGACAGCCATTCCGTTGATGTCTGCGCTGACAGATGCAGCTGTTGGGGAGGTATTTGGGACAGTATTTGTGCTGGTCTCACTGATGTAAATTTTGGAGGTGGGGATTCCCAGTGACCTGCTAGCAACCTGCAGAACAAAGGAAAACAATTGGTAAGTGGCTTTTAGGAGGGCATGATCATTCACTGCCTACACTGCTAGGGTCCACATTGCAGCCTTCACCCTCTTCCAGTACTAAATCTCATCTTTCTTGGGGTATCAGTTGACCCGGTGCTTGAGAGCTAGCCAGAAAATCAAGTTTGCCCTTCACAGACACTGTCCAAGTAGATACATATACACTTTTGCCAATCCATAAGCTGTATTATCTACAATAAGAAGAGCTAAAATTATGAGGATTCTAGTTCTCCTGCTCAGCTGTAATAATACTCTGGAAACCTAGCACTGCTGCTGAAGGAATTAGTCATGATTTATTACCCTACACATGCCTACAAAAGAGGTGTCAGGATGTCTGAGGCAATGCTATAAAATGAGTATAATTTAGCTGAAAATATTTCTCATGCGGTTAAGTCCAAATTCATTATTACCTGGATCATTTTGGTGTGAAGTCCTTGACCCATCTCAGTCCCACCATGTGTAACTAACACAGAGCCATCTGTATATACATGGACCAGAGCTCCAGCCTATAAAAGGGAATATCATTCCAAGTTTATTCCAAGTGTCATCATAAATGAAGTAGTGAAGTGCTTGGCAGAGTCCAGTTAAAAACTACAGAGAGAATGAATTTGGAACTAGACCAGCGTTGATCTTTCGAGTAACTAAAGCCACTAGTTTACACCTGGGGTGAATTTGGTTTAGTGTCACCAGCTCAACAGAAATTCCAGTGACATGGCAAACCTCAGCCAGTATTTTCACCTGAGAAAACAGGTGAAGTAACCCAAACCTCTCCTGTAAAACAGAGATGCACTGTGCACTTGAATTTGCCAACACCACTGACAGTCCATCAAATCAGGTTAAACATATGAATGACAGTGACCATATTTCAATGTCACAGTATTTCCACCACTGAGGAAGAGAGAACAGGAAGGGAAATTAATACAGTAACAACATAGCTGCATTGTGGTGTTTTTTTTTGGATTGTATAAATTGTAACTGTTGCGTTGCTCGTTTTGGTTCAAAAATTTTGTGCTTTTTCTTAACTGATTTAACCACTTCTCTGAAAAGCTCTGGTTAAGTACAAAGGGAGTAGGGTCTGGGAAAGACATCATAAATCTATCTCCTCTACTTGAAAAGATGAATGACACGGACCTGGTTCAGAAATGGGATAGTGAAGCTGATGCCAAATTTGGTAGGAATAATGCACATTCCTCTTTTCTTCCAGCGATTCTGCCTGCAAGGAAAGAGTATTTTTTGTATAGTCATGAAGCTTTCATTTAAATTTAGTGCCATATCACTCTGACAGATTGGGTATCAAAGCAGAATTTAAATACATGAATGTAACACAGTTGGAGTTAATCAGTAATTTTTAAGAGAGAATGGCTTTGTTTATGGGTACAGGAAGAAATCTGAATTGAAGATGGCCTCCTAGGCATTAGAGAAGCACTTGTATTGACTATTAGCTACCTAGTTATAAATACAAGCCAATTAAGAAAGACAGTCATATGAAAAGACAAACAAAGCCTAGATTCTACAGACATCTCTCCTCTGCTACATTTCCCTTACAAAACCATGTCATGTTAGGCCTCATCTAAGCCACCACACCACTGATAAAGTTTTTTTCACACAATGGGCCTGTAGGAATTTCAAAAAGAGGAATTTTTAGAAGTCAGTCTGCAAATACATGGACTAACTTCACATCGCTCAAGTTGCTAAGAGAATACCAGAAGTTAGAAGGCAACAGGTACACCCAGTAACACCACAGCTGCAGAACACTTACTTGTTGAATTCTTCAATAAGTTTCTTCCTGGCATGAAAGCTAGAGCTTGATAAACACTCATCCCAGCATCTCCGTAGAGTAAATCCCTCCAGCTTTTGGTTAAAATGAGTGAGGTCTCCTTCGTTATAAAGATTGAGCTTCCGTACCTTCCCAAAGAAAAAGACATGTAAAGGATGTGCCAAGTTTAATGTTTCAAACTAGGTCCTTTTAATGGATGTCATCAAAAGAACATTGGTTCCTAGTTTTTCCTCCTCTGCTCACTCTACAGAGCAGTAGAATTAACAGACACAAATCTGTTTACAGGAAAATGGAAGACATTAAGGCTGGGAACTTTCAAGAGAAAGTGTTAGCATATTGTTAGTAAGATTAAGGTGCTTAGTACCTTTAGGGTTTTTCTGAATACCTACTGTTAAAACAGGTATTACACAATTGAGGCTACTTAGGGAATATAAGGAAGCAGAAGATGCTAGAAGGAAGAACCAAGCTATAATGTGACTATCAAAGAGAAAACCTGAGATTCTGCTAAGGACTCAGCAGAAAATGAAGCAAAAAATTCTTATGCTTCATAATTTTCTGTGGTTTTATCCAGTTCTCAGAGCTTGTTCAAAGGCAGCACTGCCCTGAAACGTGTCAGGGGATCTGTACCTCCTCAGGTGGTAGGCCACACTTCTGAGCAATATCACTCATCCAGCACTCAGCAATCATCATTCCTTGGGGGCCTCCAAAGCCACGGAAAGCTGTGTTGGAAGACAAGTTGGTCTTGCAGACAGTGCCCACGCTGCTAACATTGGGGATGTTGTAGGAGTTATCCAGATGAAACAGGGCTCTATCCATAACCTGGTGAAGAGAAGGGACGGGGATATATACATTTTACATGAATTACATGTCAGACTTTTGATCACCTGCCAAAGACAGCCTGGAAAGGTGCAAAGCAATACAAGAATCATTTTCTCTTGCATCCCACAGGTCTGCAGTTAACATGAATGAGCACTGAGGTGCAGCCAGTACTCCTTCCTGTTTGTATTGGAGTGTCAAGCAGTATCCTCATTCTCCTGACAGAAAGGAAGATAAGCACACTTCTCTCTTAACATTTAGGGTCCTGGAACAGATTGAGCTTCAAAGTTATTTGTTGGCCTTGGGCTCTTGCTGGGACAAACTGTTACTAAATGCCATTACCCGCCTGGAAGCTCAAGAATCTTCTTTTAAATATACAGAGTAATTTGTTCCTGGAAAAGACGTATTGCTGATGTCAAGTGACTCAGCAGCTGGGCTACGGGAGTAGTAAGGGCAAATAAATATTTTCAATAACTACATCTAACCCACAAGATTTCAGATCTTTGTCCACTAATTGTCCAAACTGAGAAAGGGCCAGATCTTCTTTCTGGCTTTTGTTCCCAGCAGCAGGGAGGAGATTATGCGCATCTCAAATCTATTTCAACTTGGAGCACTTCCCAGTTTCCTAATTCAAACAGTCAGACAACGCATGTGTATGTACTCCCAGCCACGCCCACAGTTTATGCAAAGACAAATGCCTGACATTCCTCTCTGTACAGCACCAAGCATATTGCTAGTGTCAAACGTGACTCTAGTACTTGCAGTCCTCTCTCGCTGAAATGGATTCATTTTTGCAGAAAATTTTCAAAGACTCAGCAGACTGGGGAAGGAGAACTAAAGTGAGCATGATTGACACTAGGCTAATGGATTGGACACACACAACAGAAAAATAAAATTTTCTACTGAACAGTGCAAAAATTCTTGAAAACGAACTCTGAAATCAGGCCCAACCTTGTCCTTATTGCTTCTGAACTCCAATGCTGAGCTTCTGTTAGCTTTGTTCACTCCTTAACAAACTTGTTGATTTAGGCAGCCTGCCCTGATCAGGCTATTGACTTTGGCATTTCTTACTCCAGTAAACTAGCTTTCCCCAAAGCTGGGGGAGTATTAGCCATCTTGTATTGTGCAGTAAGTTTTCCATAACAGTCTTCTGTAAGGCAAAGCAAACCCCCTTGACCCTTTTGCCCTATGCAAGTTACTATGGCATCAATAAAAACTGTGTGGCACGTGTCAAGACAAGTAGGTTGGCTCAGACAGAAGTTGTAGAAGCTACAACACTCATCAGAATCTGCTTACAATCATGTCAGCGTGGAGGATGTGTAAGCATTGCTGTAGGTAAGTTCTCTTAAATCAGAGAAAAAGGTTACGCAGGGAAACGTATCTTCTACATAGTTAACTATCAGAAAACTTCTTGTACTTACACCATAAGAGAGGTCTGCAGAGTTGCCCCCGTTGCTGTAGTATGACACCTCCAGACTCTTCACTTTCCCGTTTTTCATGAAACCAACCTGTCAAGAGAATATTGTCAGTAACGTCTTCTCTATAGAATGTGGTTTTGTACTTCCTTCCAAAAACTGAATGGACCTTATGCAGACAAAAAAGTAATTACTGAGGAAGCTTCCCAGTAAAGAGTGTTTGTATGCATCTTAATCTTGCTCCAGAAAACTCTTCTGAAAATAAAGGCGAATTGTCACAGCCACACATTAACACACAATAACCTTAACAGATCTTTTGCCTTGAAAAATAAAAGCACTTGGACTGAAGAAGGAATGGAAGGAGAAAGTTAAGACAATTAGGAGTACAATACTCTAAACCAATTGGGAGCCATCTAAGATCAATGTGATTGTCCACAAGGGGAAGATTCTTTGTTGGAAGAAGAGGGAAGTACTCACACAGAGGTCATGAGAGGGGAACCATCCAAACCAAAAGTACTGCTACAGGAAGCAGAATTTTTCAGGAAGCAAAAGGACGTTAACAGAAAGAATGCCGTGACTGGGCTGATAGATCCATTTGCTGCAGGGGACATCAGCAGTGAAACAATCAGAGCAGTAAGTTTATTGCTATATCTTACTGCTCTCTGATGTTTCAAATGACACCAAGAAGACATGCATTCATTTCATGTGTATGCATACCTTGTATCTTCCGAGGAAGGGATGCCTCCCACCACTTATAAGCATGTCCTCATCTCGATCCAGCATGCATCTTACTGGGCGTCCAGTTCTGTTAAAGGATACATTTATCAGGCAAACCCTGAATTGCAGGGTACAGTTCCTACAGAGACATACTCAAATCTTTTCAGAGTCTTTTCAGGGTGGCAATGGCTATCTGCATTAGGGATAAATTGCCTAGATTGTATATCTTGCTGTGTGTACGCATAAAAAGTACATATATATATGTAACACAAGAACAGAAAAGTCCCCCCCCCTTTTCTGTTAAAAGCTGACATTGTTGAATAAGCTTAGTCCTTTTGAACAGGTTCATTTTCTTCCAGCTCAGAGACCATTATACGCCTCCTTTAGGAAATCTTGGGTTTGCTACAAGCTATACAGTAAAAAGCCATGAAGTGTCTGCTCCAGTGCAGATTGTGCTCCAAAAAGAGGCAGCCTAGACCAGGTGAAGTGAAAGGAAAAAGTCCTATTCCCCACATAGAAACTTACTTGAAGGCTGCCACAGACGCTGCAGTTGTCAAAATGGTATTTCTAGTCTCTTTTCCTCCAAATCCTCCTCCCATTCTTTTCACTCGAACCACAATCCTATTTGATGGGACTCCCAGTGCACTAGCAACAAACTCCTGAAGAAAAACAGGACAGCAGAGCATGTATGGAACTGTCCTGGTGTTAAGAACCAGACACAAACACGTTGCCTTTTGCAGCCATTGTAATAGTGGAAATACTCTGTTACTGCTCCAGGTCCTATCAGTCCTGCAATTAACTTAGTTGCAATTGGAACCCATAAGCCCATCATTTCATCTCTGAGGTGGGATAGCATATAGTCCTTCAGTAAACAGCACAAGATTTAGAAAGACTTGCAGCAGATGAGGTTACCAAGATACGGGTCTCATTTAGCACAACATTTAACATCTGTACCACTCTATCCATCCTCCTCACTAAGTTAGGGGGCTTTTGGATAGTCTTGGTGAGTCAGTCTGTAAACAGGACAAAGATACCCCATAGTGCCTGTAGCCTATCCCACAAAATGGCAGAGTTGGTCTGTATTGGCAGGGTTTGCACCCCCTCCCTTTCTGACACGTCATCCAACAACCAGGCTTCACCATCAAGGGTTAAGGACGTAATCCCTGGGAAGAGAGAGGTGCTGCCAAGAGAAATCTCTTACCTGGAAGTGGATTCAGGACACCAATACGACGGATGTGGACTTTGATCCTACACCCACCTCTAAGCCTAAGTGCCCCCCCACACACAAACAAGGCAAGCTAGGACTAACTGCAAAGCAACTGTTTATCTACTCTAACACTGAGACTCAAAAGTGTTTTGGGTATCAGGTCAATGAGGTAGTACCTGTGTCTTCATTAAGTTTTGGGTTGACACGAAGAGTTCCATCTCACCACCTTCTCCCTTTGGCACAGCCACAGTACAGTGTGTTTCCAGGTAGAAGTGCTCCTGTCCACCAAGGTACATCTCTCCTAGAAAATGGAAAGAAATGCCCCATAGGTAAGGTGCCTCTGGTGTTGTAAGAAGTTGCCCACCACTTGTTGTAAGCAAAACACTGCTCTTTTGATGTGTTAAACAAGAATCCTTCATGCTGCCCAGCACTGGATATCTTAAGCTCTAAAACTGGCACTTCCCGTTTCATCTCAAAAAAACAAACCAAAACAAAAAACACAAATAAGCAACAGCCACTTTCTAGAAATCTTCAGTCTGAAGCACTTGTGGCTGGCGTTTCAAAAATAAGCCTGCACCCCCACACCATTGACCTAGCATCCTTTAAAATTTAGACTTCGGTGCATTTCAGACTGCCTTGATAACACCACTGACATAAAGGATAAAAATAAATCAAGCATAGTCTAGCTGAGCAGATCAAATGCAGGATTACAGACTTTAAAATAGGGGAACAAAAATAGAAACCCCAAATGCCTTAAGATGATCTAACTCATGATCAGTTCTCTGCTGCTGCACATGACTCTGTACCAGGACATCTTATCTGGCATTGCTGATGGTGCAATTTTAAGTCATGCTACATATTGTTATGTCTCAGAATCAACCTTTTTTCTCAGTTACAGCCCTGACCTATTCAGCTGCCACAAAAAATAATTTTCAGAGCAGTTCTCAAGATGCTGTTCCTCTCCTGTTCAACTTAGTGACAACAAAATAGCTGCCTTCTTTAGGCACCTCAGTGAGAAATGCACACTTGTGTGAGACTATGCTTACTCTGGGATGTAGACTCTGGTACATAGAAGGGTTTTTCCCTTGTTTGCTCAAAGGGGTAGGCTTGGCATTTGCACAGTATTGTGGGTTTTTTTTTTTAATAATCTCATATTCTAGCTCAGAACAATTTCTGCCTTGCCTGGCCCAATGATTTCATTTTATATAATATAGCACTCCTTAAGGAACAGTAAACGAGAGTTTATGACACCCTTGAAATGCCAGGGCCAATGGCTGACTGCAGAGAAAAGTCTCAGCAATGCACAGCAAAATGCAGCAAGCAACAGAACTAGAAAGGTGTCTTTCAGTTAAACAGCTCTTTCCTTCTCCCACAAGGAGGTAAGGGTGACAATACTTCTGTTTTCTTTAGGAATAACCTCTTCATACCAGGCCTCATCTGTGTGCCTTACTTAACTTTGTTTTCAGATCTGGAAGAGGGATGTAACACCCTCTTTTTTTTTTTTTTTTTTTTATAAATACATAGTTTCCAGAAGGTCTGATGTATGTGACTCTTCCTTACGGAAGCTGCTGATCAGTGCTATATACCAAGCAAGTTACCCTTTGTTTCTCATGGGCACACAACATGGATCTGACAGAGTATTCTAGTTCACATCTCTGGCACTATTTCCTCCTAATCCTTACAGGGTTAAACAGTTGTTGAGAATTGCGGTGTTTATCCATGCTTCTGTAACCTCCCCAGCAGACTCCAGATGCATGAGACAAGAGCATACGAAAAAACAGGCCAACAAACAACATTCAAAAAGTGTTATAAGGAGTTCCCATGTTCTTCATGATACCTACAGCCACCAAAGTTGGTGAATCAGGTTTTCAGAAGCATGCATGTCCTGTTTTAATAAGACACAGTTATATATCAGGACTAAGGAAACTGATAGTCTCCAAGATTCAGACTAGACTATGATTGGACAGGGCAAAGCTTCTACATGATACATTTCAGGAAAAAGAATCACATTGTAGAATAACTGCTCAAGAAAAATGTGTCCTTACGTTAGAAGACGGGGTTTACAGGGGCATAGCTGAAAGCATCCAAGTCCTTTTGAAACTGAAATTAAATTTTTCACGAGCTATTTGTATGTAAACAGTTAGTTGAAATTTAATGTGAAATTCAGCCCAGCAAGCCTTACCTGAGTGAGCTTGGTATCATATGCATAGAAACGGGGCTGACAGCTTCACTTCTTTTGTCACAGACTATCCTATTGTAAAAGTATTAACACTTATTCTCACCTTCCAAAATGTGATCAGATTCTTCAAACCCTTTCTTCACATCTCCCTTAATAATCTTCTTTATAGACTTAAAAAAGGATTGGTTCTCAATAGCTTCCTAGGAAACAATGACACAATGACATTTTTGTGGAAGCACACTGAAAGCAAAGCTTCTTTTGACTGGAGTAGAAATATTTAAGATAAAAAGCACAAGTTTAAGACAGTAACTATGGCAACAGGCAAATGACTTCACTTAGACAGTAATTTTTTTTTTTGGCATAACAGCAGTTTCACAATAATCCACAATAAACTATTGAATAATCTTAGATTGTTTCTTCTGATCCATTTTACCTTATGGATCCAGAGCATAGCCACCAGAGTTATGACTTGCAACATGTGTTAACTACAGTTCATGGTCTGAAGAGGGGGGAAGAGAGAAAGAAAAGAAAGAGGAGGAAACTAAATCTCCCAAATGGAGTGAGAAGTTCTGCACGAATAGTTCACTTTTGAGCCAAATCACAAGCTTCCTTATAGAAATTCTGTAAATGCATTTTGCTTTTGCCAAACAAAAACTTTCCATAATTAAAACAGAACAAAACAGCGATCAAAGAACAACAAAAATCAACACATTTTTAGCTCTAGTCTCATCTTCCCAGGTTGAATAAGCAGATAGAAGCCTCAGAATAGGAAAAGTTCTCGCACAATGTTTGTAAATCTTGTCATGTAAACAAATCAAAGCTTCTGCTCACAGATGACAGCACTGCTGTCTGTACGAGACAAGGCACGGACTCTTTGTACTTGCATGAATGCAATGCACGTTACAAACTACATGGTATGAAATATTGACCTGTATAAAAACTGATTAGAATTCCACGGTTCTAATTTCTCTCTGGTTTCATACTTTTTCTTTCTTCCCAATTTCTGCATGTGAATCCTGTATTAGATATTACCACTTGCTTTCACTCTCACAAAGAAACTTTGTCAACAAATAATATGCTTTAAAAAAAAAAAAAAAGGCACAAAATAATTACAAATTGTTGACATGCATTTCTTCAGCTTTGAGAGGACCAACTTAAGGATCCACACAGCCAGTAGAAATATTCACAACAGAGGTAACTCCTCAAACTTAATTCCATCAGCTTTAGAAACTTTACAAACGGTCTGCACAAATCTCCAAGAAACAGTGCTGTGGCTGAGCTAGAGGGGACTTCTTTGCACTCTCTTATTGAGTGTTGTAAATGAGAAAAGAATGAATAAATACCAGTGAAGCCAGCAAGGTTATACCAGACAATATTGAAAGCAAGCACCTGTGGATAAAAACGTAACTGGCACTAACCTTGTTAATTTAAACAAATTTGTGAAGGGTGCAATGTATCTCCCAGAGTTTATTTGTTTTAGCATTAAGTAATACAGAGCCAATATACTCCTAATCAGTACCATATCAAAGGAGGTGTGTCCTCTTTAAATATATAAATTATTCCTTCTATCCATATCCTGCTGCACCTGCATCATAAAGACTAACACAACATGCGGCTAAATAATTATCTGAGAAAAGAGAAGTTAATTAGATATCAGAGGGCTCTGAGGTAACTGCAGAAGCAGATATGAGCCATCTTACCTGAATTGTGACAATAGGTTTGAGCTCTTCATACTTAATCTTCACAGCTTTAGCTGCTCTTCTGGAATGTTCTTGTGTGTCTGCAAGAACTGCACCGATGATATGACCAACACAAGTGACCTGCAAGCCAGATTTAGACCCACCATCATTTACTGTGTATATGTGCAGTAGCTGAACAACTCATAATAATTCTCTTGCAATCATCCTTTTCTGCAACTTTTTCTCTGTTTGATTGGACCAGTCTATGTAAAATGAACTCTGAATGGAGCAAGGAATAGTACAATTTTATCTGAGTAGCCAGACTGGAGTTTTTTGGTGTCTCTGAGGAGCATGTTTGTCTTCACTGTGTAAGAGATGTCTGCACAGAATACAGACATAATTATTCACAACTGGTCAAGGTAAACTCTGATCACAAATAACTTTGGAAATTAACTGAACAAGTGTAAGCCTGCACAGCAGTCTGCAGCTTAGAGGAGAATAATGCAGCTAGAGAAGAGGGGCATGAGGCAAGCCTTACTGAATTTGGCACCAAGATTTCTATTGACTCCAGTGCAGTCAGAATTTGTCTCTGTACACAGCAGAGGACTTCACTGGACCATATACGAAGTCTTATCTCCTGGACAGCGTAAGTGAAAACAGTTATTTTTTTAACCACATACCACATCCTCAGCAAAGACAGTCTCATCATTAGCGATGCCTGTGATGTTACTGCCAGGAACATCTTTAGCAGAGACAAAACACACAAACCCAGGAACGCTCTGGGCTTCAGATGCATCTATAGAACTAAAGGAAGAAAGAGGAAGGAGAGACAGTTATTCTTCCTCATTTTTCTTTCTGTAAGTGCATATGAGATACCAATAAATCTTCAGGCTTGACTCCATAAAGTCTGACTATGCAAAAGAGGAGTTTGTCATATCAATATAATGTAAGACCAAGGCAGAAAGGCAACTACAATCATTTGGGAACTATATTATAACCTGAATCTTGACTGTCAGGCTGATCACCAACCTGCTGCTTTGGACTATACTGCATCATACACCTTTTCCCCGAGACATACCTGAATTTAATCCAATTGTCACGTATACTAAAAATCTCTTGACACCCTTTACCAAAGAGAAATTTGTGTTAGTGATGGTATGTCTCCACTGCCATCTTAGCTAACATGATTTCATGAAGGCAAGATTCCTCCTTGTATATTGACAAACCTAAGATTTGACTGCAGATTTATCTATGGTTTGTTCACCTCTGCAGAAAAATGTGGCTGTGAGTCTGGGAGAAGTTGAGTATTAATCACAATGAAGCTGCAGGGTATTTAAAAGGGTGCAAGAGCAATGAAGCTCTGAGAGAAAAAAAAAAAACAACTTAATGTAAGGTTTCTTTAGGTAATCAGAAAGAGGTATCTAATGAAAATGTTTGTCTGCTATAATCATGTAAAGATTTAGAAGTGACAAGCAAGACGGGAAAAAAAGTGCATTATATTTTTATATGGAGCTCTTCATAATTACAATACAAACAACTTGCCAGCTTTATGCAATATTGTGAACATTAGCTATGCAATTGGCTGGCTTTACAAGAGATCTGTTGCAGAAAGAACTGTGGCTTCGTGTCTGCTGAATGATTTACTGTCTTCTGTTAAATTGCGGCAATTTTTTCCAGCATGCTTGGATTTATCTGAAATTCTGATACAAACTATGCCTGAAAGTAGTTGTTTATGTACCCCAGTGTTCTACAAACTTATTTAAAAAAAAAAAAAAGACATTAAATGTGCGGATGAACTCCCTCATATGGACAGACAACAGGAGCTGAAGAAAATGGTGTTTTTCTTTGGAAAATTCACTTTTGTGCACTTTTGCAGCAATGTCTCAGAAAGAATCCCCTGATCCATTTCCTTCATAATATAGAGGCAGATAATTTATAACTTACATTTGGTAGTCAAAACCTGACTCATTTGAAGTGAAGTTTTCAAAGTCAATATTTTAGCCAACGTAATCATAGGCTGAGATACTTCTGTCACCTGATGAAATATACTGCCACTTCCTCTACAGAATGACACTGACTTAGCTTGAAACGTGAATGTGCAATGCAGGTGCAAGAGAATGCGCATAGCAACCTCTAGAAAATAATTCACATTGTGGTCATAGGCATAGATGTGATGCTTTCTCTATTGCCCCACCTGCACTGGTAATAGTAACAGTGCTTATATGTTTTTGGCACTCATCAATGCCAAAATTGCAACACCTAAGATTTAACCATGATGACAGAATAATTTTTTCATAATCTGGGAGTCAACTACTACACCTGTGCATAAATGACCACTGTATGCTGCCTGTCCTGTGTTAGACCACTGTGGGAAACCTCTGGGCAGGAAGCCTAAACAGGCAGGAAGTATTGCTTAGGGAACAAATGACACAACACAAGGCTATTGAGGCTCTCATGAGGCAACGCACTGCAGAGTGTACCACATCAAAGCAGGTGGGAGCCTGAAGAACCACCACAGTGCACGTGCAATTAGGGATTGCGTGGGGGTAAGTCAGTACTGCAGTGTAACAGCATTAAAATGTATACAAAGAACGTAGAAGACATTACCTGCCAAGACAGACTTTTTAGAGGTTGTTAGTCACCTTAGTTATAAATTCTCCATCAGTCATTCTCTCTATGGACGAGATGTTTTTAGACATCTAAACTTCCAAATGTTGACCTAACCACCTTGTTACAGCCAAGCACAAATAGCTCTCTATCTAACAACTGGATCTCTCTCACACAGCACGGTTTTGCAGAGGGCTTGAGCACGGCCATGGCAAGCAAGCATAGTGCAAGGCAAAACGCAGAAGACAGTACACAGATCGGACTAGACACTACCAGGAGTGCTGTGGCAGAACTGCACATTTCAAGCTAAACTTTTAGACGCATAGAAAAGGTGCATGCTCTGGTGAGGGATTAAAACATCTCCTAAGACAGTGTGGTGCTCTCCCACCCATCTCTTTTTTAATTTTGTGTTTGAGTATAAGAAAGTGATAGGACATGTAAGAAGGCTGCCTAGGGCCAAGACCTTTGTGCTCCAACAAAGCTCTGAGTTTGTTGTTAATCCCCACTAATACAGACTTGCAAGGCAGCTGTAACACACACCTCACCTCCATGTAACAATGTGCAATGAACTGGAGGTCTCGCTAACGCAAGAACCTTTCCCTTATCCACAACTCCACAGGTTTTCTAACCCAGCAGGCACTAGACACATGCAACATCTGAAACTCAGGAGCAACACTTACATGATTTTAGCGTGGGCTTTGGTGCTAGTCACCAGCGTTAGGTACAGCTCATTCTCATAGTGAGGGATATCATCGCAGTACACAGCCTCTCCACACGCTTGTTTGTCTGCTGAGACGTGCATCAAAGGCCGGCCCACCATATCCTCAGCTGCCTGCCCCTTTGGCACTTCCTGAAGTAAAACACATCACTGATTACTGCTGCTCATAGTGCAGGGGACAGAAGCATTGATGGGAGAACAACAGGCAAGGTGAGACATCCTAGTGAGATGTATAAGGGAACAGGCACTCAGTCCTCTGGGAAAGGAAGATAAATGAGATGGACTGGCTACACGTACTGGGCTGCAGAGAATGAAGTGAAAGGGACACAGTTCTTTGAAATTGCTAGGGAGGAGAAAGCTTTGATATGGCAGCTCATAAAAAAACATTCAAGTTCTGCAGCTAGCTTCTAATCCCAAAGCTAAAGAGAACAGGTCATTAGCACAGAAATAAGGAAGGAGATGCGTATCCCAAATCTGAAGCCTGAGAGATGCAAAGAGACTAACTGTGGAAAGCAGGAGGGCAGATTCAGTTTGTGTATCGAGCTGGTTGCAGGAGGAAAATGCTACCTACAGCAAATTTTATGAAGATATACAAGTCAGGAGCAGTCGTGGACAGTGACAGGAAAGAACATTTTATCCTAAAGCAATGAAGGGACTGAGACCCAAATACAAGCCTCAGGAATGGCATTATGTAAGTTCATGTATTGTTTATACTCAGAGAGACAACAAGATAGCAATCGTTTGAGCTAAAGAAAAGGTCATGCAGGTACTGCTACTTACTTGGAAGAGCTGGGCATTTGCAATGGGATCTTTGTGAAACAGCTCTGTAGCACTGATGTAGTTTGGGGGGACAGGCTCACACAGATTGTTCTGCCAAAAATATTAAAGACAATTATCTTTCCTGCCAGTCCCTTTCTCACGTTCCCCAGTAATCCAGGATATTCTCTTTCCCTTAGTAAGACACAGAAGCCCCTCCTAGATGGTGGCCCACAAAGGAGAATAAGGTTGTTGGTACAAAGTGGCAGAAGCCCACACCAACCGTACAGCAGAACCCAAAGCTCAACCTGCAGAGAAAATAATCCATCTCTTACCAGGTGAAAAGCAAGTAGTGTTCAGGCTCTGTGCAAACAATAGTCATAGACCTACTAGAGCTGTTACAGCACCCTCAAGGAGAACTCCAGGAATCCTCCTGTGAGCCCACAGATCAGCATCTTCCTACAGCAAGGTGAAGATGCCAAGGGGAAGCAAGTAGGAAGACACACTAGTCCCTGTCACACAGGGAAATCAGCAGAGTAGCTTTGGCAGCTATTGCATCATGGAGTTTGTTATCGGAAAAAAATCCTTTCATGGCCACTTTCTGCTCTGAGTCTTCCTGAATGTGAACTCTCCCTATGCTTTCCCCACAAAGACTGCACATGCAGTTCGTCCTTCCCCAGCAACACTCACAGGGCCATTGTGGTGCTTGCTCAGTTTCAGAAGGACAGTCAGGTAGAATTTGAAGAAGAAACTGAGTGTGAGTGTGCGTCGGAAGTCCACCATCCCACCAGGTGCAGAGGGTGACAGGTCCATCTCACCTGCCAGCAAGCGGCAGGCATCCTGCAGCAGCTTCTCATTCCAGTCTCTGCAAGAGAACACAGGTGACACAGCCTCTTCTCAGGCCTATTAACAGGGCAGATTAACTCTTCTGACACGGCTGCCCCACAATCTATCTTGTGATGCCTACCTGCTCTATCTCTGTTTATAGGGTACATGTCAGCTTTGCTCTCATCTTGGACTAGCATACATTTCTAACAATACGACAAAGCTATTAAAGGTGCAGATTTCTCAGTTCATTTCAAAAAAAAATAAATCAGTTCCTTAGGCCATATCCACATCTACCATCTGCACACTTCATTAGGTAAGTGCATTTAGCAAGAGAATCTCTGTGAATAAGAGACCAATATGGATCTTTGAGGGTAAAGGGTATGGATAGAAGAAAGGTATCACACAAAACAGACTGCTACAGAAGTGCACCTACAATTCTCCCCCTTTCTCATTCTGGGTACTGTAAGAGAGAATGATTCAGGGTATTTTAACTGTTCCTGTAAAAATCAGCACTGTTCCACTAGCCAGCCTTTCTACTGCAGAAAAATTCCTACCTGCCAATGAGCTCTTTGCAAGTTTTTAGTGCCAGGACTGTTGTAGGAGCCATTCCTCCATAGCTTAGTTTAACGTCCTCCACTCGGCTAGTGCCAGCTTGGAACAGGACTCTCATCCCACAGGTCACAATGGCAATGTCATCCTCTCGACGGTAAGCCTGCTTGAAAGCTGAGAAGTATTCACCCTAGGAGACAAAAATATATTTCTTTACTCCCCATCTTGGCATGGTTTGGAGTACGGATATAGACAAGCTTTTAGCATATCCCTATGTGGATGAGCTATTCCAGGGAACTGTATCAGGTAGATTCACCTTGCAGTGCCAAGCAGGGCATGTGTTTTAAGGCACTGTTGTACATTTTAGAATCGTATAGGTTGGAAAAGACCTTCAAGATCATTGAGTCCAAATTTAATATGATTCAAAAATTAAGTCTAATGTATTAGACCAGTGATTATTACCCAAGATAGGACTGTTCAGAAAAATGGGTTTTGACAGAGATCTGCAGACTTTTTTCCATGCTATGAGGAGACAAACAAAGACAGATTTTTAGTACCTATACAAGCTTATTATTCCTCAGCAACTGTTCCTGTCTTCAAAGCTGCTAAGCCTCATCAGTAAAACTCAGATCGCTAAACCCCTTCTCTTCTTGCTCTTTCAGAAGTCTTCAAACTCTATAGGAACTGAAATCAATAATCACAAATCGTTCACAGTTCCAGAATGTACCTTACTTATTATCAGTCTGTTACTAAAAATACAACTCTCAGTAACTATTCTGAATCCTCTGCTGGTCTCCACAGAGAGAGAAAATTCTTCAAAATGCACCAGCAAATACAACTCACAAAAAAAATCAACAGCTCTCCTATCAAAAGTGTAGTAAACTTGAGATTAACACTCCACCAGTTCACATCAAGTGATGGTGTCAATCTGGAGTCATAGTAACGTCAGTTTTTCCCCTTGCCTGTGCTGCAGACTATCACAAAATTCCTGTTCAGGCATCCTGCAGACTAGGAGAGAAATCAGATCTGATGTCTTGGCATGGCCATTGTGGACAGTTTGCTGCCAAGTTCTTTCCTGAATAGCTTAGCCAAGTGACTCTGCAGAGCAGAGTGGTCTGTTCCATTAATTAACTCTCATCTGAAGTAGATAACACTTCTCTCATTCCTGTAAAGAATAATTCCTCTATCATTGGCAATGAGAACAGCTTCACAAGAGGGAAGTTTTGTGCACTGAGATTCGTTACTGAAAATATAACTAGTCTGTATATAATTCCTTAAATTCAACTAATGAGCGAACAGCCAGCAGATAATAGCAGAATAACATCAATAACATCCTCTCAATGAGGACATTCTGCCACTACGTTTGTTAAAGTAATTAGTTTTCAAAGAGGAGAAAATGCAGCGTGTTCTTACTACACACCTCAGCTTTTGCAACATGAGGGCAAAATTTGCCTCCATGCCTCATAAGATATCTTAGTTTTCCTGGTAAAGAGTCCTGTGGGAGAAAAGGCACTCACTACTCCTCCTCACTAGGAGGTTATGTAGCCATCATATCAGCTGCCCATGTCTGCCCCATTTCTTGCTAAAACAACAGAGCATGTCCCTTCTAAATGTTCACCGTGAACGCTTCTGGTATTAGCTATCTCAAAGGAAAGACAAGTGACTCAGATTCTTGATGCCTCCAAATGAATCCCTGCCTGGCCAAGAGGCAACACCAAGTAGGAGCATATTAAGAAATGCTCAGGCTCTGAAAGACTCACGGGCAATACTCATAATTGCAAAAACATTTCCATGTGAATTTTTTTCAATCCAGCACCACAGAATAGAGGTCAATAATGGATGAAGGTTGGAGGATACTAATTTAAAGGATGAAGTAAACTACACAACCTCTTTCTGTCTGCGGGGGAGCAAGAATGTGATACTATGAACCTGATGGCAATACTGAGTAAACAATAGGTTAAATTTAAGACTTCTTTTAAAGAGAGACATATGCAGTCACTGTGTTAATGCTGCTTCTGTTTGAAAACTGCTCAAGTGTGTTCATGACACAAAATACTATTACCGTAGAAGTTACATAACAGTGAAAAACGTGCTAGAGAAATATGCATGCAAGGTAAAGGATAATAAAAAATGATAGTCACTAAGTGAATAACAATGCAAATCGTGTCTAACATTTGTGAACCTTACCTGGAACACAGGCAATGCTTTAGCAGCCCAGAAGAGAAAAAAAGAATGTTAAAAACTTCCCTGTTCTAGGAATGCCCTGTTATATACTAAAAGATAAGCAGTTTTCTGGAACCTGTTTATACTTTAACTCATTGAGCTGTTTCCTTTTCCAAATGCTGTTCTCATTCAGTTGCAATCTTGTAAGTACTCAACAATCTTTCTTCTCTGAAGATCTTAAATATCTGACAGACAGACTAGCAGGAGAAAAATGTGTAGCCTCTTCTTCTTTAACAGTCTCACTATGATAAAGCTTACCATAAACTCAGTTACTCTACAGTAACACTAAATATTGTTATCTGCTAAATTGGTTTGGTCTAATTCTGGTTTTTGGCCAGTCTTACACCTTGTGTGATGTCACATCAATGCAAGAGGTAACATTAGTTTCAAACAAACAAACCAAAAAATCATCTCTAGCTATGTGCTGACACATCAGTTGTGAGAAAATCACGGTTCCAGAACACTGTCTGCCACATGTCAACAACTTCAGACATCCCTTGAAGAACTTCAGTCTCCCTAGTTTCATGCTTGATGAGCACGATCAGCCAGGAAGTAGAGAGTTCAAAAGTTGTTCTAGTTTTTCACATGAATGAGCTGCACATAACCTACAGATCATGCCACTGCTCTGCTGGCAAACATTTATTGTTTCTTGTGAAACTGCCATATGACTGTTATATAAATGGAAGGACGCGTGGTGTTTTACACTGACTCGTTCAAATGTGGTTCTCATTTTGGAAAAAAAAGAGATGCTTGCAGTTACCACAAGATCAAAGAAGAATCACTCAGAAATAGATGTAAAAACACCATCAATAAAATACCTTTGTTCTCTTAATGCTTAGATACCAAATATAGAGGATAGACAAAGGATTTATTAGTTCTATCCCATAACAGGATAACATTTCAGGTAAATGGATTTTTCCATTTATAAAGGAAATGTGTTACTACGTTGTGAATCCTTGCATCTTATAAATTGTAGTCACAAGCTCTAAAAAGGTAAATACCTTCACAGGCATCAAACTAAAGTCTGATGTTATTTGCCTTAAAGACTGAATTAGTTATGGTTCATACTGCTAAAAAAGAGGAATGTTCATTGTTCTACTTGACAGAAGTTTTGCAGGCTCATTTGAAGCTGCAAGTCTCCACTGGCAAAATGCCATAATAATCAGTCCTAGTGCTTTCAGGCTTGCAAGACAAGGATGCAGAAGAGAAGTTGTCTTTTATCCCCACACTTTTCTCTCTTTCCTTCCCCCCCCCCCCCCCATTTCATTTCACAGAAATGAAACAGGAACTTCAGGAACCTTAAAGTTATTTTACTTCACAAACTGCTAGCATCTTTGCTGTACTATTTTGTAAACAGAACTTAGACTTCTGAGAACATCACATTGGCATCTTTAGTCACTACTGAATGTGCTCAAAAAGCCATAGACAATAAGGTGAAGTTTATATTTCTTGCATGAAAAAAGTTGGGCTTACTGTATTTACCAGAGAGCCCAGTTCCCGTTGCTTGCTTTTCACCAGATAATTTATTTGCTCGCTGATCCACTTGGGTCTACATTGGCATTTCATGATCGGTGTTCAAGGAAAAGTGCCTAACACTGAAACTAACATTCAGGTAATAACATTTTAATTCCATGGACAATGAAATCTTCTCCTACAAGCTTACCTCCCTGCTGTAGGGTATTTCAACAGAGAGAAGTATTTCCTCGGGCTTCACTATTGTCTTTCTGTATCCAGTGAAAAAATTCTCATCCATCGTGATAGTCCTTTTGCCTTCTGCAGAGCAAGAAGAGATCAATGGCAGATGAATAACTAACTTGGATGAAGAATGACAACAGTACACATGAAAGAGCCTTCGGCCTACACAAATGATTCTTCATATATCTTTTTTTTTTTTTCTCTCCACACAATTACACCAAATTAGGAAGGATTTTCTCAGCTTTACTTTGGTCCTGATGTAATTTATGACAGTTTTGGTGCACATATGAAGTTTTATCTGCACAGGAACTGATGAAAAGTGATCTCTCAAAGTTCTCCCTCCATTATCTAATGAAAGCTGAGTCTCCAAGAGAATCAGTTTCCAGCATTTCAATGAAAGTCCCTCTTTCTTTAGCCTGCATATACATGCATCACAGGAGACTGTCACTGAGCAGTCAGTCTGCTCCTCAAATGGATCCTTTATGAAAAAAAAATCTTCCTAAGAGCAACTACAAATTGAGACATTTGGTTTTCTTCAAAGAAAAACAAACAAAAAACAATACAGGTTTTAACCTTTATCTCAAAAAATCCACAAGTATCAAAGTATGATAGTGACAGAAACAATTATATGCCTTTTTTTCATGAATAGACACCTTCAACCAGCTCTTCACAAGGATGTTTCTGTAAGTGCATGCACAGTACTAGAGATTCATTCTAGTTCAAAATTCTCTGGGAAACCAGCCTTAAGTCTATAGACTTGAATGTAAAAAGGGCAAAACCCTATAAAGTCAAACAGAATATTTTATGTATTAGTAACATGCATTTTAAAGTTCTGACCTGACCTAATGCATAGGAAAGGACAGTTGACTATTTCATCTACCTCAGCGTCATAAAAAAATGTAAGTTACCATTTGATACCAGGGTCAGTTTGCTTCCACTTGCCATTAACACAGGATTTAAGTCAGAGATTGGGCTTGCTGTCATTATGTTCCCTCCAAGAGCCTAGAGTGACCAAAAATGCATTAAATAAATATTAAAAGAAACTCGAGATACAACAATAACTTCTTGTAATCCTACATTACTTCATACACTTCATACATACACTTCAGGCACTAGTGGTTAGCTAGGCTTGAGTTTGCCTTTATATTCTTTTTGCTCACTCAACAATTTTAGGCCTTTAATGAAGTAAGAAAGTAGAAAACCCCTGAAACCAGTTGCTGTCCCATCAAAACTAACATTTCTCTGAAACAATTTTAGGAACAGTCTTTGGGTAATGCATTGGAGTTACTTTATGCTCAAACCACATATGCTCAACAATGTCGATTTATTTTTTTTTCCAGCTCTGTAAACATATTTTTGGTTAAGTCACAGCCAAACCTCTCTACAGTTTCCCCCACTTATCCCATTAACAGTAATGGAAGACCTGCACATCCACCATGTTGCCGTTGCTTGCTGAATCTGTGATATCACTGCAGCACAGACACCATCTGAGACCCCATGTTGCTGTCAATTCCCAGGGTTGTTTTATGTGTAATCTTTTTTTTTTTTTTTTTTTTTTTTTTTTTTGCCAGAGTTCTTATATGTGGAGCACCAGGCACAGCAATGCTGGATGAGGGAGGCCAGCTCCTCAGACCGAGCTTTCACTTCCAGTCCTTGATACTCCTACATCACTTACTGCAACATTCCTGATCTGTGGCCCTGCAAACCACCGTAGCTGTTCAAGGGCAGCCTTGAAGACCTCTGTTTTGTAAGAAGGAAGCTCTGCAACTGCTTTTCTCAGCACCTCTTCTACTGAGCTTAGAGTACAGGCAGCGCCAAAGGTGACCCCTGTAAACACACAAATGAAAAGTGTTGTTTTTCTTCTCCCAAAAGTCTAGATATGGGAGGACAGTTATAACCGTGTCTACAAAGCTTAGATGCCACTAATTTAATTAGGCAGTAAGGGTTTGGAGAAGACACTCGAAGCACTTTTTATGCACTGCATGTAAACATCACATCCTCAGAAGAAATTCGCTTTTAAATTACAGCTCATGTTGGTATTGCCTCTCATATGACAGTCACCCACCACCCTTTTGCCTCACTGTAGGATGGCTCCATGTACTACAGCAGCTCAATTACTTCTATTTCTAAGTTTGACCTGCTTCCACCACAAATATAAATACAACACATAACTTAGTCACACAGACTGTGAAATCCAGTTTCTTTTCCCCAGTTACTCATTTTAAAATATTTCTAAATAAGAAGATTGCTCATTGAAACCCAATACTAACCCAATCAATACAAATAAAACACCATACAAACTGAGATAAAAATGTTTAAAATACCTTCCATTGAAAATTCTATTCGATTCTCAAATTATTTATACATAGGACTCACTTGACTCACTTGCAGGGGCGTGGGAGAAATATTAACGGAGATAGAAAGTAGTCTTTAATCTGGGGGTTTTCCTTCATACCCTCTTTATTATTCTGTGGGAATCCCCACCCATTTAACAGGCATTCTGCCTCTTTTTTGCTCACCTGTTTCAGTATGTTGAACAGCGTTCATTTCAGCGATCCATGTTGGTGCTATTATCACCGGATACAACATGTTCTTTAACCTTATCTCAACACCTTAATGAAAAGTAAGACTCCTTCAGTTACATATTGGTGACACAGAGCCTAAATTGTTTCCCAGTGAAATGGCAGCAGGCCTATAAATGAGTCGATTCACTGACCATCTAACACATTGATCATGTACGGTCTTAGAGAAACTAAGAGTTGTTTCCTATCAATATCAGGAAGTTCTAGAGAAGTTTTTCTTGGCTCTCAATAACCTTAAATACACTATTTAGCACTTGTGTTATCTGCCTATTGTTGTACATAATCCTTCAGGAAAGAAGAATGTATGAAATGAAGCAGAAAACTATGGGAGACTGTCTTTGGATTAATTGTTCAGAATAACAGAATTACTCAGTATGTCTTAACTCTCTCACCCCTCATGTTTGCAGAAGTATATGTTATGGGAGAAAATATTCAAGATTTCAAGTCTAAGAGTTTATTCCTTGAACATCTTGCAAAACACAGGTTTCACAGGCAAGTTCTTTTGAATACAAGGAAATTTTATACTGTGCCACTCCCCCCTTCTCAGAAGTCCACAGAACTAGTACAAAGGCTCAGAGGTCGAGGTAAACTTTTTAAAGTTTTCCAACTGCTGATAAAGAGCATTAGCTCTTCCTCTTACCCACTTCTGTGTTTCCTACAACAAGCTTGGCATCGGGGTATTGGGATTTGAGGGCCACCAGTTCCTGGAGAGTCGTAGGCTGGATCCACATTACACGTTCACCTTTGAAACACAGCTGCTTCTGCTGTTTGTTTTTCTGACTCTGCAAAAATGAGTTCAGATGGTATTCAAACCCTACATCAAGCCAAGAATCTCTCATGTGCTGCCCATGCCTATACCAGGCCAGGCTCCCTCTCAGTCAAGTTACTGACAGGCACCTGTGATATCCACACTGTTGATCAGTTAGCCATTCTCCATTCTTCCACTATCACTGACAAGAGTCTCTGTCATGCTGACAAAAGTTTTTCCTTCCTGATTCTGCCAGGTGCATCCTGCTGCCACTTCTCCCTACCAACCTCTCTGCCAGCACGCTCCATCATCCCCGAGTTGTGGCAGATACTGGTAGCTTCACCCATCTCAGAAGTAATAAGGCCAGATTCTGGTTCCCTTTTTCATTCCTTTATTTTGTGACCAAAGAAAACAGACTAACATAGCTGTCTCCCAACAACAACTCTTAGACAGGGGAACTTTTTAGGGAAGAAACAGTAGGGACCCTACTTCAGGCTAAATATATATTGGGCTACAGTGTCATGAGAGCTTGCTAGTGCTGTAGCTCAGGACCCATTTGGCTGGATTGAGTTGGGTGCAACAGCAGAATTAATAACTGAGATTTCACTTCTTAAATATGAAGGAAGCTGTAAACAAACCATGCACTGGAAATGATTGTTGGTTGGAACAATTCTGTCGTTACATAACAGTTTCTTTGGGGAATACTACCCTAAAAAAGACAGAAATTAAACATGGAAAGAAGCTGTCTTTTACCTAACTTTTGATGTAAGCCACTCAGCTTTTCCTCTTGCTATACTTAGCGGAGGGAAGTTGGGGCTTTCAAGAAGTTACCTTGTTCAAATATATTCAGTTATATCCCATAGCTCCTACTTCTCTCCCTACACTGAAAGTGGATTACCGGGTCATTAGCTCAGATGTGATTGTATTCACTATAAAGGTTTACAGATGACCTAGTAAACTGAAATCCAGATGTCAGCAACAGTTCCATCCCCAGATAGGCAGTGACTGGAAAGGAAGGCAACCCAAGAGCACTCAAGGGCAGCCAAACAGCTGGGGAAGACATTTAAGACTCAGGATCTTTTAAGCCATTCTGGCTGACAAGGTCTTTTTATAAAGAGGGAAGTGTTTATGCCCATGCTGCTTCTTTTATTGGCAGCCATTTTTTGCACTACTGTTTCCTCAGGACAGAGACCCTGGGGACATTCAAACTCCGCATGGAAAAATGAAGCCAGTGAACAACATACTTGGTCTTTTGGAATTAACTTACCATTAACTCTGGTGGGAAGATTGGTTCCTGTGTAGGATCCAATGGCTGGAACTCAGAAGAATTGAATAGGCTGGAAGACATCATTGTCTATGAAAGAGAAAATTCAAACTAATAGTAGGTAGAGGAGAAATCTATCTACATGTAACACTAACTCACTCCTTTTTCCAATCAAACACCTCTTAATATTTCATGCAGCAAATAATGGCAAACAGTGAAAAGATGCGACCTGGACCAGCATTCTAAGTTCTCCCTGTTGTATTTTTCTGCTAAGAGTATGTGTGATCAGAAACCTGAACACACTCAGGTTTTTTTTCTAATCAAGCGTCATCACTTCCACATTGGCATGTTAGATGACAAAGGAACGTTTTCTGAGTTAATACCAGCATAAAAGCTAAATAAGCTAAATTACAACCAGTAGACTTTGACACAGAGCAAAGCAGAGTTAGGTTCCAAAACATGAGAAAGAGGCAAAAAGTACTTTAAGGAACACCTTACCACATTGTCCTCTTTTTCATTCATGCAGCA
Source organism: Aythya marila (assembly GCF_965140915.1). Classification (NCBI taxonomy): domain Eukaryota; kingdom Metazoa; phylum Chordata; class Aves; order Anseriformes; family Anatidae; genus Aythya; species Aythya marila. Next base: position 17,589,226 of record NC_139044.1, read on the forward strand.
GCCTGGACCATTGGCTTTTCCTCCACAACAACTCCCATTCTGAAGAAGAAACAAGTATACCTCAGCTATTCTGCACAAAGTCAGAAAATTCCAGCTTTTACAGTTACATTCCTTCCTTTTATCAATCCCTGGGTAAGAGAAATTTTCGGTAATATTTTTTCACTAATAAACCATTTTGATGCAAGAACTCAAAGTAATCTTAATTGCTAAAGTATTTCACACAACCATAATCCATAAGAATTCCTTGGAGTTTTCCAAGAAATAATTTCTTTTTATTCTCTCCTTCTTAAATTCATTTTACATTCCTACTACCTTATGTCAGGATTCCTTCTTTTGATCCCTTCAACATTTGTACCTCAACTAGTACATAAAATTAGCCCTTTTACTCCAGATATGCTAAGAAGATCCAATGGAACAATTTATTGGAATGGTCATTAAATCATTCATCATTAGACTATGAAGTTTGAGAAAGATCATACCAGAGAGTTAACTGTTTTTTTGGAAGTGTTTTCTTACACATTTCTTACAGTTGTCACCATGGTGTTTCACCTCACAGATCCAGAACATGGCTCACTCTTTTAAAAGCTATGTCATGATGGCCAGTCATGCCACTCAGGAGTACAGCAGTATTTTTCCAAGACAAACATGCAAAATAGTTCAGACATCTCTGAATACCTGTACTACAGCAGGGCTAGAAGAATGGCTATTACATAAAAAGTCTACTAATATTAAAAATTGAGCTTATGGCTTCTTTAATTCAGCTTACCATGCTGTTTTCCCTCTTACTACGACAGCATCCTGTGCCATGGGTTGCTCTGCCACAGCAACTCGAGTTCTGTGGGGACAAAAGCAGTTCTGAGAAAAATGCACAGATTCTAAGGAAATTAAGCAGATTTTATTCCCTTTTGAGATAAATTAATCTCATATTTTCTACTTCCAAACCAGAAATGGGAGATGGGATGTCCCAAGCAAGTAGTTGTTTCCCCTTGCTTGTGGAAGGCAGTGTGATGGCAAGGGCATTTCTAGTGTACTGACCTCTTGTTCTTGCAGATAGACCCTAACAACTGAGTCAGCAACTCTGGTCCAGCTGCAGCTGTGAAGGCACGTGCAGAGAGCAGAGTAAAAGGGGTGAGTATATACAACACCCAATACTCTGCTCTCTTCAAGCCTGGAGTCCCAGTCTACTCAGTGTTAGTATGGAAGCCAGGTTACTGTAGCTGTGATCCTCATTCCACTTCTCTGAATCTTTTCCATTTCTGCTATACCTTGTTAGAGATGAGAGGATCAGAACTGCACAGAGCACTCTAGTGTAAGAGAGCTATGATGCAGTGGTGTAACAGTGTTTTCTCTTTTGTTTGCTATATATATATTTATTTATTTATTTATTTATTTATTTTGGACTGCCAGTGAGTACTCGTGCTTCCACGGAATAATCTACTACACCTCCAAGATCATTTTTCTGCATGGTAACAGTCTGCTGCTCACAGCCTACCATTTTATACATGAAATGAGCCCCACATTTTCCTCTGTGGATCACTTTGCCCTGAATTTTGTATCCCATTCTCTTCACCACTCTAGGTTCATAAAGTCTTGCTGAAATTCCTCAACATCCCTTCCTATCTTCTCTATCCAAACCCACTTGATATCATCAGTGAACTTGTTTCCTTACACCACTGCACTTTTTTTCCCAGCACATTCAGAAATACCTCAAACAGCTTTGCTTACGCAACAGGCTGGGATTTTACAACAGCCAAACTCCATCAGTGACCTTCCGCCATTCAAAAACACACCACTTTCCCCTACCTGCCATTTCCTGCCTTTTTTTTCATGGATACAGAGATCTTGCCTCTTACCCCATGGCTGCTTATGCTCTTTAAAAGGCTTTGATAAGACACTGTTAAAAGACTTTTGGGAATCCAAGTAGACTATATCAACTGGGTTTATCAACCATTTGTAACGTATCTCACTCCTGCTTGTATTCTCTTATGTTGAGCTTAATTCTGGATAATGAGCTGAAATTAATGGGCAGTACTCTAATTTCTGTTTTACTTTTGATATATAATACCCACGTAGCCCCATGAGTAGCTAGTGATCACAGAAGTACCTAGTGAATAATTTTCTTCACAGCCTCCAGAAGTCTTTTAGGAACAAAGGGACTAGAGAAAACTTTTGGCAAAGCTTCACTTGTCACCTATACAGTAGAATAATTTAGGGTAAGAGCTATATAGTTGTGACTTCAACTTCTTTCCAGAGTTACTTCACCTCTGCTGGTGATCTTTCAAGAAAGCAACTGTCTGATCAAATTTCCCCTCAGTCTGTTCCTATTCATGCACCACCCTTTTATACCTTCTCCACATCAGGGATCACCAGCAACTATTCAGCAATTATGAGGTTTTCAGACTTACAGAAAAGAATTACAGCATCTGATTACTTGCGATCCAAAAAGGGACCATCAGGTGGATCTTACTAAAGCACTGAACTTTGAGAAACTGTAGTGAGTGAATCATCCCTACTTTTTCAATGTACAAACCACATATAGTGTGTCCAAAGTTGGAGCTGGGGTACAGCACGTATATTTTCCTCCCCTTTTCAGGTCATGCTGTATTTTACTAACAAAGAGAAAGACAGCCAAAATTCCAGAATATTTTGAACGCTATCTGAAGCCACTTACTTTAGCAAATGTCCTGTATCCCTCCAGAATGGGTCTGTATCCTGTACACCGACACAAGTTTCCTGCATAGCCAGAGCAAAAGGAAAAGTCCTTAGCGTTATTAAGCTGAATGTTTATCCTCTTGTAGAACGTTCTGTTGTTTCTCACCATAGCTTCTCAAATATAGATAAAGCTAATGAAAAAGCCAGGAGGAGGAATATTTCATAAATAATTTTTGCAGCAATCTTACCACCCATTGTCACTGAAATTTTAAATTGAAATTAATTTAATGAAAAAACATTCTGCCCTATTCAGTATTCATTTACCTCAATTGTGCAAGTCTAATCAGCATACCAACCACCCAGTCTCCTGAACTGCAAACAGATTGATTCTTTTGCATCTGATTTCCTTTTAGGCTACTGTCAGAAACCTGGTAATAGCTCTCTAATTTCAGTATTAACAGGATCCTCTGAGGTAATTTTGACAGTCAGATTCTGCCCTACTCCATCATGTATATTGCTGTCACGGTCCTTTTTCTGAGGCTGGCTGGCCCAAATGCTCTCTGTCACTTTGCAAGCTCTTGTCCTAGTGATGAATTTACCTCCACAAGATGTGGAGGGCTCTTATAAACCTCTAAGGCACTGATCACATACTTGTTGCATTAAGCTCAGTGAAGTCCTGAGACCACTTGCCACTGCTTAAGGACACAAAATGAGCTTCTGTGGGACTTTCCATAGGACATTTTTGTTTACTTCATAGCACCTGATCGGTCTTCTAGGGGAATATGAGGTTATTTCTTAACCTCATAACAATTGTCTATCTTTCATGAAATACATTAAATGAAGGTGCACCTCCAACCCGTTTGGTGAAACAGCTGTTATGAAAGCAGCACTGGTTGCACCTCTGCATGACCGTGGGTTTTACCTTGGAAAGCATCTTCTATGTCTTCCATGTTGGGTTCAGGTTTGTTCCGAAGCAATGTGTACATGGACATGACAATGCCTGGAGTGCAAAAGCCACACTGGGACCCATGACTTTTTGCTATTCTCTCCTGGGAAAAGTAACAGCAGCTATCAGCTTGTAATATCAAAATGAGTTCATAGTTGTACTTCTTTTTTTTTTTTTCTTTTTTTTTTTTTTTTTTAATTAAACAGAGATGTTGCAGAAATCTTACAGGAAGAGCTAAGGTGTTCTTCAACTAGATGTTCATTTAGTCTGTGAAGCAGACTTCAAAGAGGAGAGCACACTGAAAAGCTTGCATCTAGGCTTCAAATTCCCAGAGTAATTGAAAATAACTGTAAGCCTCCAACGAGACTGGGAGTTTTTCAGCTTTGCCATGATAGAAAACTAACTCTATTTCAAAGCTCAGTTGTTAAGAGCCTTCAGGGGAGGTATGAAAACAGAAGGTTTTGACTCTCTCTCATTCGTTTATGCATGTCTGACATTTTCTCTTTGTTGTTTGCTTTCTCAGACAGTACTGGTACAAGTCCTACCCGCTGTACAAACTGAGGTGAATCATAGTTTCCCTTAAAGGAGCAATATCTCTGTTAATGCTGAAGTGTGCTTCCCTAAGAGGTGCACTAGAACACCTTGCTGGAAGAGCAAGACTTCATGTTCCTTTCATTCCTTCTTACTACTGCAGGTTCCTAACTATGCAGGACGAGAAACCAAGGTCATTCATGGAAAACTGCAGCAGGGCCAAAACCTAATGCAGATTTCCTGGCTCACAGTCATTACATAGGCTTTCAGCACAACATCAGTTGTCCCAGTTTCTGATAAAAGATGTGAACTAAGTAAAGCCCCAGAACAAAAGCATTAGCAATTTGGCCAGGATAGCAACAGTTAACTTGCTAGGGCGTAACAGCTCTAGAACTGACAAGGGAGTTTGATTCCGTCCCTTAGCTGTTCCTGCAAGTAAAGACTGATCATGAGGACAGTCTCTTTGCTTTAACATTATGATAAAGGTCCCAATACACTGCAACATGACTGAGTAGAATAAAAAGAAAGTGAGTATACAGGGTTCTAAGGTTAACAATTAAAATCAACATTAATAGCTTACCTGGACTGGATGCAATCTGGATTTTGTGTTTCCTATGCCTTCAACAGTAGTTACAGCTACATGATGCAGGGCACAGATGGGGAAGAGGCAAGCATTGGCAGTATGGTGGCTAAAATGATAAATTAAGGTCATTTTCATTCAACGGTGCTGCTCAGCAAAGGAAAAGGGCAACCAGGAGGGCTGAAGAGTAATCAGAAACTGTGACACTAGACTGGAGAACTTAAATAGATGTACTGAATGTATTAGAAGCAAAATCCTATGGTACCTACTCGACCAAAGTTCTTATCAACTTCATCTAAAATTTAAACTGAGTATGTACCACAGGATTTGACCTAGAAATTTAAACATCATCATCTCATGTTAAGCTACAGAACTAATGTAAGTAATTTATGAGGACAGACTACAAATACCAAGATGTTATACACCTGGCATACACTCACTTGCACAAAAACATACATAAAGCACAGATCACTTAATCTTTTACGTAAAAATAATAATTAAAAAAAAAAAAAAAACATTTCTAGATGACACATTAGGAAAAACTCCAGTCTACCAGCAAAATTCTTACAGGAGCTAGCTGCTGTATTTCTTTTCTGTCAAGACAGAAATAATGACCCTAAAGATCAAAGCTCCTATCAAAGGTCATATTGCTTGTATCCATTAAGTTAGATAATCCCAAGTTAAAGTATCTCCAAGCAGCATTATTACAAGTATATCCAACATTTCAGGGCCTTCTATTCCCCGCAGGAAAAATAAACTAAGTAAACTAAATAAACTAAAACAAACCCGTACCTCTGCTCCATCCTGTCTACATTCTCTTTTTGGTTTGATTTCACTGCTTCACTCTTACATGATTTAAACAGAGGAGAAAATTTATTTCTCAGGAAATAGACATTCTGAAGGCTGCCACACAATAATGAATACATAGAGAAACCAGATTATTGTAGTAATACAGTCACAGTAAAGATTTTGTCATTATTTGGGTCAGCATAGCAAAAAAGCTATACTGCATTGCAAGAATGGAACATAAACATTTTCTGAGTTGGGAAAAGGCAGATAGACTGCACTGGAGTAAGTTTAGATAATTCAGGGCAAGAAGAAATGCTCTTCATCAGCACTGTACAATGCTGTTGGAAAAAAATACCTTCTGGTCTCAGCCTTCTGAGTCTATATTCTGAAAATGAAAAATGATGTTTTGGCAGAAGCATACATTATATAACACCTTTTAAAACAGTGATATGTCAAGAGCCTGGAACTATCCCCATTTCATTTCACACTCTGTCGGAGTCCAGATTGCAAAGGATACATGATTTTCTTCTGAAACGGATCATACTTGGATATCATAACAGTGCAAGCACCACATCCGCCTTCTCCACAGCCTAGTTTGGTTCCACATAGGCCCACTGAGAATACAGGAATCAAGGAAAACAAGAAGAGTGTTGGCAGAAGCCTGCTCACACAGTTGTCAATCAAGTCTCAGCAACAATTTCTTGCTGGAAACAAAGCACTCATATTTTTCCTGCTTAATAAGTTAACTTGACATAAGAAGACTCAAAATGCTGGCAACATGAGCTTTGAGATCAATATTGTAAAGCCCTGATAAGGAAGCAGCCCGTGATCAAATAAACTCAGAATAAACAATGATTTCTGAACTTCAACACCTCTCACTTTCCATTTGACTCAGAAAAGGCAATGACATGGGAGACAAAGCTCTTAGCTGAGCAGGAGTTGCTCGGGCATGTAGCCACATTCCTGAGACACACGGTGACATCTTCAGCACCCCTTACCAGTGGGGGCTGACTTCTTCCTATACCTGGTGATTCCTGCCACATGGAAGGAGCCCAAGCAGGGCAATCACACAGTGCTGTAGGCCAGAGTTTACAACTGACAAGGGCACTGCTCCTGAACTGCTCTCAAACTACCTGCATCTCAAGAGCCTGGCCACTGCAGCATGTCTCTTGGTCCCATTTACAGTGGCTTCTCAAGCAATGGCCTCTAAGAACACAATCAGCAGCCCGGTTTCCATAAGACTGCAGGAGAGAGAAACTGGGAGCCAGAGCTATTATGTTCATGAATCTACATGCCTACTTCAGCAGAAATATAGTTTTCTTGTGTGACCCAAAGTTTTGTGGTAATAGTGCTTATCTGCCTCAATAAAACATGTTTTTCAAAGTACTTCTTCTCTGTCACTAGCAAGACATCTACAAAATAAGTTCATCAGAATGCTCGTGCACAAGATCAGAACATTTAAACAGAGTCCTGATTATTTCCTTTGAAGCTATTTACATCCAATATTAACAAGCTTAGGCACAAAAGGTCTAGCAGTGAAAAAGACACATAGGTACAGGAGACAGGTGGCTTGTTTTTCCCTATTTATCTATCCAAGAAACAGATAAAACAGGGCTGCTGATAGTTCTGCTGGAAACTACAGAGCATGAGTTATATCCCAGAAAACTAGAGCATAGCAGCAAAGCTGGAGTAAGAATGCATGCTTCTTTTTAAAGAATACACCAACACAGACATGAGCAGTCTAGAGCACGTCCACTCCCAGTTGGGCAAACAAAAACTCAGAAAATATGGAATGACTCTACCGACAGAACTAGATCTAGTGTAGCCAGCCTCGTCATCGTAGTAATAGCTACCCAGCTCCTGAAGCAAATCTGAGTCATGTGTGAGCAGCATCTCAGAGGAGTGAAACATGATTGATTGCATCTCTTCACGTAAACATGCCTGTAGCATGTGGTTGAAACTTTTAACTCCAAGTGCAGACCTCTGGATCACCTCAGCCTTCCCTATGATACACATTCCATGGGATAATCAAATTATTGGATATAATAGATCCAGCAATATCCAAATTACTGGATGATGCTGCAACCAACTCAAGTGGCTGTAATGTTTTGGCCAGAAAATTCTTTACAGTTTTTGTGAAACACATAAAAATTTCCTTCAATATTGTAGTCATTTCTATCTTCCAATTGCTAGCAATTCTGAGAGATTGCCCTTTAAAGTATTAACAAATTATTTAAGGTTTATTTAAAGTATTACATAAAGTATTTTTCTGTTCTACAAGCTTGGAATACCTTCTATAATCTTTTCTAGAATGAAATAGTACCAGGCTATGCAGAACACTCCCTCCTATGGTCTGTGCACAGTTAAACAACAAACAGTTATGAAATGTTATAGGCTTTTAACGCCTTCTGCAGTTTCTTCTGACATTGGATACATTTTCTTCTTAGATAGGTTAGCAGAGTTGTTTCTGGGTTCACATCTTTTTCCACGACCTGCAAGAAGGGAGAGACTTTTTACACAGGGAAGACTTTACAACACAGCTGGATACATTACTTGCAAGGAGAAAGCTTAGTGTTTCTTCAACTTCTTTTCCAAAGCAGGGAGTAGAATCACAGATAAACTCCCCTTTCTTTGGTTCAGCAATGTTGGTTACATGTGTCCAGACACAATGATGCCTCGAATTTATTGAGACAGGGGAAAAAAGTAAACATATCATGTAGGTCTGAGTGTTTCAGCCATGGCCCACTAAGGCAACCCCTAATAAACCCTTCACCAAAAATAGCAAGCAGAATTATTTGTGAGCAGAGAAAGAAAGAGCAGTGTTTTGGACTTGAGTTTTGAATTCTTGGTATCTCCACAAACTGCGTATCAGCCTTATTGATCAGGCTTAGCTGACCTCTGACCCTTCCACTTATTACTATTAGAAGAGATGGAGAAAATGAGAATATATGCAGAAAACAGACAGAAGCACAACTGGTAACAGACTGTACAGGAAAAGAAAGTAAAAAGCAGAGTAGAAACCCTATTATAGGTACCAAAGGTCAGACAGCACGTACCAAATGCCTTTAGTTTCTTTTTCATCCCTGACAGCGTTAAATGTACTCGTGTTACATACATTAGTTGACATCCAAAAGGAAGTAATATGAAATCCTAACCAAGAACAAATCTCCTTTGCAGGTTTTGAGTCGGCTTCATCCATTCGTGAACAACACTACCAGCAGTTAACTATCAGATATAAAATGAGATTTTACTTTGACCTTTGCTCCATGGCCAGAAACCGAAGGTCTGCTCTTGCCCGCGAGTTGCAGAGCCTGGCTTCCTGCGCCACTGTTATTAACAGAAGGTAAGAATCATTTCCAAATTCACCGAGTGCCAGAACAGGAGCACGTGTTCTCAGCTCTCACACACTGCAAGTCCTCCTACTGCTTTTAACCCAAATCCCACCCTGGCACATGTTGTTTCTATAAATTAATTGCTCCCAGTTTTGAATGGCAAAATGAAAGAGAAGGCATTTGTGTAAGCCTTTTTTCTTGCTTAAAGCCCTCTGCACTGCTTCATTTTTTGTCCCTGACACGTGACAGGACTAGTCCCAAGAGACAAGGTTCATATTTTCTACTTGAATCTGCATTTTTATAGCCATCTAATACAGTTGCTGCTACAAGGCACAATACGGGGGGGCTGTTTTGTTTCTGTACATTTAATTTCTGCACTGGGGATAATCCACAAGGAAACAATTCTTCCTTCTGTCTCGGGGATGCCTTCCAGTAAATCACGCAGCACTTGTGCTGCTGCTAGTCAAAGCAGTACGGTCTCATACCTTTGCCTCCTGTATACATACCAGCTAGTAAGAGCATGTATTGGTCTTCTCGTGACCATTCAGTTCGGAGCAAGCACATAAGTCCCCCTGCATCAGTTCAGTAAATAGACACGAGCGGGTAATTCCAACAGAAATACCTGTGACTGACTCCTAGGCTCCCATGAACTGCTGGCCTTTCACAGACATTTCCCAAGCTAAAAGCCTTCCCCAAAAATCTGTACCCTCACTGTGAGTTGAGTTCCTTCCCGAGGTCTGCAGCAATGGCCATTGCAAACCGTTTCAAACCAGTTCCCAAGATAGCCAGGCATAGAGAAAAACCTTCAGAACAGTTTTCCAGATGAATATTTAAAGAATATTCACGTCAATGCTATCCTTAGATCAAAGAAAGCCTCTCAAGAATTCTTCTTGAAAGTTTTCAAAGAACATTCCACTACGTACTCCAACTGAGCAACTGAAGTTTTGGCAAATTGTTCCTTTTACAGAGTTTTTTTTTTGTTTTAACACACAGTAAAACACAAGCCTAAGTCTTTGTTCAGCAAAGCATGCAGCCACTCAGCTCCATGGGCTTTTAGTGAAGTACTCAAGCATGTGCTGAGTCCCATCATAGCCAAACCTTGGATCAACCTTACCAGCAAGTGGCTCCTACTGTGCAGGACAACATTATGAACACCCCACACTCATAGCTCACACTCACAGCCCAGTTTCCTACTGCACTAACTTCAGACAACTCCACTGTAGCTCTGAATCTGCAATGCTGACAGAGACGTGGGGTCAGAGGTAAGGGTTATGAGCTTGGAGGACATTCATTAGACACACAGGAGGGAAGGGATGCCATCCAGAGGGACCTTGACGGACTGGAGAGGTGGGCCTGTGCAAACCTCATGAGGTTCAACGAGGCCAGCTGCAAGGTGCTGCATCTGGGCTGGGGCAATCCCAAGCACAAATACAGGCTGGGCAGAGAATGGATTGAGAGAAATACCTGTATTTTGTACACTTCCATCTGAAATCAAAATTCCACAGTCTTTGGAAGACATTTAATGTGGTTTCCAACACAGACATTCCCCTCACCCCCCTTAATATTCAGGATAGAAATACAAATATTGAGCATGTTTGAACTAAAATTACATGCTACATGTGTGACACACCTTCCAGTTGATGAAACCAGAATTGCCATTATTTCCTGTAAACTGTATGTGCTGTTTTCCATCATATTGCAGACAGGCAATATAACCAAGTTAACTTTGTGATAGTTGTGTGTCAACTTTCACTCCCAGCGAAGAGGTGCTTAAAATAAACAACCCAGACTATGAGGTATTCGGCTCTTCTGAGACTTTTTCCTGACAACATGACAGACCGGGCTAATGCAAAAGAGTAGTATTGGCTACCAGGAAAGTCCCTGTCTTATCAACCTCCTCTTACTGTGCAGTTTTGTACTACGGCAGTAATATAAATGCATACGAATATCAGCAACCCATTAGCAATGCAGAGCTGCCACAAATACACACAGCAGTAACCTTTCCCACTGGTCATGCTTTCAGTCTCTCCAGCAAATTGACTGGAATACTTGGTCAGGACTCCAGACGTGGATCCATACCCTGATTTGCTACCTGGCGTTTCAGCAGCATTGCCTAGGAGCTCCTGATCACCTCCTTTCATCACAATCTCTCACAGGCAGAAGTGTGCCAGCAAACTCCATGTTTGTTGCCACAGACTGTATTGCCAAATGAGTCCAATCATCTGTTATCTTTCTTGGACGTTCATCTGCTGGGGGCATAGCTCAAATGATTTTGGCAGCACAACCAAAAAAGGAACCATAAAACAAAGTCACTGGAGGCTCTGGGCCTCCTCCTCCTCTCTGATCAGGTGGAACTGCGGTCCCATGAGCGAGCAGGGAATGATGCTGAGAGAGTCTCGACATGTGGAACGAGCTGGTACTGCTGGTAGTATTAATGGCTTATGGTTTCCTGCCTTTTTTTTTAATCTTTTTTTTTTTTTTTTTCCAACCAAGGACTGCCAAGGTAACGTGATAAAACCTTTTCACTCTTCACAAGGCCAGCTCCAATGCGGTTTTGTAAACAGGGACCTGTGGTTCCATGAAAACTGCTACAAAGCACCAAGGAAGACGACATTCACAACATGTTCTTTAACTTCAGGACATAGCCAGAGCAGATAGAAAGGAAAGGTTTGTTTTCAGCTGACAGCCTTCAGGACCCACACCTGCTCTTTCTCCCCTTCTCTGCCTCACCCCACATCTGTAAGCGTTCCACAAAACCAGCGTGGTGCAGCTACGTCTCTCTTCTGCTTTACTGATTGCAACACATTTTCCAGGAGTTAGCCAAGAGTCTTTTCCAGGAAGACAGACTTTTCTACTGATAGACACAGAGCAATGCTCCTGTAATACTTAAGCAATCACTGATGCTGAAGCACCAGCTATCTCTGGATATGAAGAGTTAGCAAACATTCCCGTAGCTGCCATGAGCAGCGTATTGGTTATGAACTAAAGCTCGTCTAGCACCAGAAGAACAGTTCTCTTCCATCTGAGTATACTTAAAATACAAAAACCACCACCAAACATGACAGTATAGCCTTTGATAGGGCCTGGATTGCCATAGATGATTGTGGCAATCCCCTGTTGTAAGACTGAAAAAAGCTCTCAATTCACTCTGAAAATTTGGGCTCACAGGGAGGGATCTGAAGTGACTAAAACCTTCACGGAAAGAGAAGGAGACAAATTAATGGTAAATCTATCACCTGTCATAGCAGAAAATTCATACATCATCCTATGCAACTGTTTCATGATCTCATTTACAAGACACAATTAGCTGGTCATAATTAAAACAAAGCTTCAACTTTTTAACATCCTTTTGGCAACAATTAACAGCTGAAGAGTCAGTTAACACTGACATGAACCATTACTGAAATGTGCAACCAAAGCTTCAGGAGTTGTCTCCTTTATAAAAGCTCAGAACCAGGGCTGACTTCTACATCAGTATTACAATAAAGAGACCTTGGATTAATTTTTAATCTATACTATGCAAACTTCATTATTCAGCTAGCAATTGATAATTAGACAAAACAAGGCTTTGACATCAAATGTCCCAGGTTTTTTCCAGTGCTTCCAAGTTGTGTTTTGTTTTGTTTTTTTAACAAAACCTTGGAAAGTTCAAATTCCAGTCTAGCTTGGGATCCAAATTCAGAACTAAAACACCCTGATCGTAGCAACAATCTAATCCACATTTACACACGATTAAATTAGAAGGCAAGATCAACAAAAGCAAAATTGATAGGAATCCTGTCCCAGTCTTCACGGCAGCGCACAGAGCTTTTTAACCAAATAAAAATAGCGTGTGATCCCTCAAGGGATTAAAAAGGCTAATTCTCTAGCCCAAAATTAGTTCTGCATCTTATTTACCCCTGAAGAAGGCACAAGGAACGTCCACGAACTTGGCCTCAAACTATACTGCAGATATGCAACCTTCTCCCCTCCCCAGGTTCTCTGCTACCAGCTGCTCTGCACAAGTTTCTCCACCCAGGTATCAGGAAAGAAGAAAGAGGCAGGGCAAGATTAACACTGGGCTAAACTCAGAACTTGTATTCATACTTCAAAAGAGGTAGTCTTGACTTGTTAAAAGCTGCAGAGAAATGAGATTTGGAGAGAAAAAGCTGAAAGGTGTGCAGTGTGTGCAGGCACCACCTCCCACCCTCCTGTCAGGCACCACGACTCCTGGGGGAATTGTCTGCAGCTGACCTGGGTGATACTTGAGTTTTCGATATATGCAAAACAGGATCAGGTAATGGGTTTTAGAGTGTAAAGATTTCTAGCTTCTAAAATGGAAATGGGATAAATATTTTCCTAAGGTCACTTCTTAAAGGCAAATGCCAAATTACTTACTGAACATATGAATTATAGAGACGCTTATATGTGAGTTGCATTTTCCAGATCTATTGTAATTACTGAAAATATTTCTAGTAAAAGTAGTTGCCCCAGAACTGCAGCAAATTATTGCCAACAAATCTCAACTGTAAAAGGAACATTATATTGCTCTCTGAATAATTTAAAAACTAAAGATAAGGAAGGGAAAAAGCCAATAAGCAAAGCAGTAAGTGTAAGTAGCCTTGACAGTTTAATATTCAGAAGTGATCATAGCAATTTTGCTGGTATTAGAGAACTTCAGAGGAAGAAAAGAAGACTAGAAAAATAAGTAATCAGCAAGCCATCAAGGAGCAAGCTAAGAATGCTGGAATCTTCCTTACCTTTTTACCATTCACAAAGAAAACAAGTTCATCCCCTGTCTCGTCTGGCGCCATCCTGCACACCTTCCAAAATTGACTCAAATAGGGCCACGGACACCACCAACCCCTCTCCCCCCTAAGAGCAACCCTACACCTAACAGGGAAGTGAGCACCAGCGACACGACAAGTAATATGAGTCTGTCTGAAGACCGTCTGACTTTATTTCTCCGTAAGTAACCTGTGAAGCCCCACGTTATATAAGGGCCAACAAAGAGGCGTGCCAGCTGCTTTTGGTTGGTGCTTCTGCAGCAGCAATAACAGAAAAGGAATTGGAACAAGCAAAGTGACCCGCCCCCTTTTATATAGCAACAGATCAACTTGACTCACGATCCAGCTGCATTCCCTTTGGGCTATGCTGCCAAGCTTGGGATACTCAGGGTGCCACCGCAGCAGCTGCCAGGAAGTCCCAGCATTTTGCAACGCAATGCAAAGTCTGGGTGGGGGGCATTGTCCGGAGAGAATGCTTGCAGAGGTGGAGGAGAAGGGTGTCCCAACTCTCCGCTGAGTATTGACGACAAAAACCCTCTCTTGCCTTCTCTCCGTGCATAGCCATCCACCTGGCATTCAGTACGGTGAGGTCTTCCTCGTAAGAGCACTTCCTTATCAACTTAGTAGAGTGCCTGAAAGGCTCTTTGACCATTTTATCTTAGACTTTTAAAGCTACAGTGCTACCCACCTTCAAGGATGTAATTCCCACAGGTATGTACTTATTCAGATTAAAAACAATTCTAGAGAGCTGAACCTCTGGTTCAGCACGTTAAAAGGAAGCACTGAGCTGAAATCATAATATTTTCACTGGGCTCTAAAGGCCTTTGTGCTTACCTTTTGTGGTTTAATCATCACATCCTGGATTCAGGTGCATGTCTCCAGTGAGACAGAAAAGCCAATGAAGAATTTGTGTCCTCTCTTTTCCTTTTTTTATGGTTTCTTCTGGCTTCATATGGGTTATACAACCACATTTTTTTTTCCTTGCTTAAATCTTCCTGATTTTTCTCCCCCAAAACTGTTGCAGAATCGTCCACAGACCCGTAGACAGGACATACATCATTTTCATGAATAAGATTTCTAATTACTTAGTTCCAGTTTAAAACCACACCACGAAATTGCACAATTCCAAAATGCAACAGAAGTTTCCTAGCACAGTAGTTAATCCTATCTGCTGCAGTCCGAGTTCTGGGTCTTTGTTTTCCTTCTTCAGCATACTAGGTCTCATTAGTTGTTATTGATTTTCTACTTTTCTTAATATTCCTTGGAAATTAAGTCTCCCTCTGAGAAACCTCTCTAGTCAATTCGCTAGATAACAAAACCTAATTCAATTACAATTTTCAGAAAGTCTTTCCTTCAGTATATTGGAAATATGTCAGAGTGAGAACAGATTATTTATACCAGCTTTTATCTTCCAACTCATGTGGTCTACTGTCCAGCTCTTCCTCCAGAAAGCTCGTTTGTAACAAGTGTCAGGCACTGTCTCAGCACTTCTTTACAGGTACTCATTTTGCTGAAAGTCTAGCACACAGCAAACTTGTGCTTAACTCTGGTTGCCTTACTCTTCATTTGCAGGGAGCTTGTGCCTAACTGAAGCAGTGCTGACACCTACTGTTTGGCATCTCCCACTCCGGAGTAGCGTTAGATAAATAACACTTCTCTTCAAGAAATCTTCAATTCTTCTGCTTTCTATCTGTATGCAGATTTACAAGAACAACCCTCACATAGCAAGCGCCCATCTCAAAATTAGTCTACACAGCCTTAATACTTTTAAATAGTTTTGTAATATTTTAAATATCAATTATTACTCATAACCACAGGTACCACGTTACAGCAATCCTGGAGCAACTAGACATTACAGCATTAACATCAAAATCAAATGGAAGTGGTTTCGTAATCTGTATCTTCCATAATGCAAGATGTTGTTCGTAGACTTAGAAACACTTGCAATCATACGCCATCACTTGTTTAAGGAATCCCACACCTGGCCATGGTGAGAGCCTAATAGAGCTAAACTATCCCATGCTGCTTAAGCCACTAACAGAATCTCTGGATTTACCATTGTCAGGTTTTATTTTTGACCCCATCAACCAACTATACAGGTAATACAAAGCGAAATGTAAAGACAAACATGTGTGACAGTGACATCTACATGCAGAGAATATAAAGCTTCAGACCTCATCTCTGAGGTCTGATCACAGAAAACCAAATCAATTCATTCTCTCTAGCTAATGCTATACTCCTTTTAGAGGAATTTTCCAGGTTCTCTAAATAACTCTAGAACGTATAGGCATCTCCTATTGAAGTCTCTTAGCCCATTTGGAGAATTCTGCTCTAAACAACACAGAGGATTACCAGAAATTTAAAAAAAAAAAAAAAATCACACCTCAGCAAACTTCTGTATCATAAGAAAATTTCCATTAGCATAGATATCCCTTAAGTTAGATAAAAATAAAAACTTTTGTCAAAAACAAAGACTGCTTACAAGACAAAGTATTCTGACCTGGCAGCCAGTGAAAGCGTAGCAGGTTTCCCATTTTAGAAATCACCCCTTTGCCCATTCATACCTGAGAGCTACTTATGTTGCAGAGGTTCAGAATTCCCCACGCTCTCATTAACTCAGTAAAAAGTTCAGAGAGTAGCTGATATATTATTACATCATCAAGAAAAAAAGCAGCTAGCTTTTCTCATTCTGACTCATTCTGCAATTCTGCAGATCTGGCTGTTGCAATCCTAATGATAATCTCTTCTGCAGATGATCGTATGCATAGCTCAATAAAGACACTGAAATTTATAGAAACACCATTACTACCTAAGGAGTTCACCACCAGAATTAAGTAAACACATAAAAGCACAATGACAAACAGATGTCATGGTAATGAGGAAGAGGATTACCCAGAAGTGATGAGGTTTATTATTTTGTTCACACATTACTCTTTTGGGAAACAGGATGGAAGACAGGCTCAGCTCTGAAGAAGATGCAAGAAGAATCAAGATGATTTTGTGGAGGCCTTTATGAGGAACAGTTTGGAAAAGTAGATAGTAAAGAAAAGAAGAAATTCCCAGGTCTATAATGCAATGCCCAATGTATCGAAAGCTGGAAAGCTTTAGATCTGGAAATCTCTCTTCAGCTGGTACAGATATCCCTCATGGCAGCGTGCACTGGTATCCTGTTCTCAGGGATCTCAGGACCTCTGCAGTCTAACCACCTGCTGAAATCTAGCGTCAGCTGTAAGATTACTTAGGGGCTTTACATACGATATATTCTACTTGATGAAGATTAATTTTGTTGCTTTGTCATGAGTATTCTCTGTATAATTAAAAAAAATAAAAAACCAAAAAACAAAAAATGATGTATTAATTACAGACTGTGAATGTTAAGGTAAAGAATGCTGTCCAAGGAAGTCTCTTCTTCTCTTATGAGATCTGTTGGCCCCTGTTAGAGACAGGCTCTTAAAAGAAATGGACTTTTGATCTGACTCTATAGGGACATTTGCACTTCATTAGCCAAGTCTCCCAAAGGATCTCAAAGAACTGCAATCTTCCCAGGATCTTCATACAGGCAGTAGACTTTAAAAAAAAAAAAAAAAAAAATCCATAAAATTACCATACAAGTATGAAAGTAGTGTATTGGTTACTCTTTCAAGAGGACTTCTAGAGGTTAAAAAAAATGGCAATGTTGATGTGTTTTGAAGTGACATTTTAAAATTCCTTTCTGGTTACAGATACAGGTCTGAAAAAAAAGATCATAGTCACAAATCAAACTAGAGAACTTCACCGATGTTTCTGAGAGGATACTAGCTCATTACTTGTGAATCACTAATTGTCCTGTGTTCAGGTTGTAATTGTATGGATACTTTATAATAGCATGTATGCATTTCATGAACTACGACCTCTTCACCTGCATTTGATGATGGGTGGAGTTTAATTATAGTTATTTTCCTAGTCTGACTTCCTCTGACAGCACTAAGAGGAGAACAAACTTAGCTAATTCTGCCTCCTGTGGAAATGTACCGGTTGTCACCAGTCTTCAGAACAATTAGCAAAGCAAGCTCTTTTGTTTCAATCCATTTGCAGTTTTTCTTTCATAACCCAGGTCTAATGTGTCGGTCAAAAGATGTTTCAGATGGGTAACCTGAGAAGCAACTCCTCAGGCAGGTTTTTGTAATCCTGATTCCTTGCCTTCATCAACATCGTCTTCATCAGTAGTTCACACAATACCGATCAGTTTTCTTGCTTCCAGGGTACAATGAGATAAATTTCAGATACCTGTTCTGAAAACCTAAGCAAATATACTAATATACTATAAAACTATTTGCTATCTCTACAAGTCTTCTGGCTGGCATGTGTATATTGCTGCTAATTACCTTCTCATTTGAGAATGCACCATTTTGATGGACAGTTTGTTCAAAAGACAAGAAACCTTTCACAGCTTTTGCTAACAAAAAAAAAAAAAGGCTGCCTGGATCAACCTGACATTCGACTGTCTTGTCTAGAAAGGATTTGTATGCCAAAAGTTCACAAGCAGTCTCCAACTGCACAAGTCGGCGTGTGCCTCTTCAAAGACCGTGGCTAAACAGAGACACAGACTCCGTGTAGTGCCCTACGCTCTGACTGCTTTCTAGCTCCCAAATGCTTTCTACCCTTAAGATGACTGACAGTTTTCAACAGTAGACCTGTCTAGACCAGACAAGTCTAGATGACTTGTTGTCAGTCAAATATGAGAAGACAGTTGCCAAGAAAATTTCAGAAGGGCTTTGTTATCAGTATAATACAAGATGACAGACACAGGTATATTGCAAAATAGATGATTACTGAAATAGGCTAGTTGTCTGAAACTAGCCACTGTGGCCGGCTTTTACCTCCCAGGCTGTGTTGACTCCTCTTAAATCATGGATGATTTGAAGTGAAAATTTCCAAGGCCCTAAAATCAGCAATAAGATTGAAGAATTACCTTCCAAAAGAAATAGTCCATGAAAGAAACATTAACTGCTTTCAAAATGAAACTTGAACAGTCTACAAACTGGATAATATGATGTTATGCATATAATTGCAAGAGCTGAAAGTTGTTGCTTCAAGTCCAAGAACGTAAACTACCTCCAATTTTCATTAATTTGTTTAGAAGGCAGTTAAAAAATGATTAATTATTCCCTTTATTACAGTTCTTCCTCTTTTTTGCATGCTGAAATAGAGATCTCAAATATTTCTGATCACTTACTGTGACTACCATTTTACCTTCTAATGATAAATCCGAACCAATTTTCTTTTGGTTTGGAGTGGTTTTCCATTTTAAAATGAATATTGTTTCCCTCTTTTTATTTTATTTTATTTTATTTATTTATTTTTTTATTTTTGTATTCTCCATTATCTTATATCCAAAAACACATGATGAAGAGCTAACAGTTTTTATGGCAGGAAGGTATTTCACAAAGTTCAAGGAGGGAAAATAAGGTTATGAGTGATTTGCCAATAACAAATGAATCTTCAGAGCTGTTGCAATAAAACATCCAGCATGACTAAAGCAGACACCTATCGCTAGTGTAGATTTCTTCTTTCAGCAGAACACTGCTGAAGTATTTTGGATGCAAACATGATTAACAGCCTTGCTAACTTAGACATTAAGATGGTTTTTAACCAAACACAGCTCAGAAAATACTTGAGGAAATGACAACAAAACTAAGATAAACTATAAAGAGGTATGTAAGAGACTTCTCAAAGCGACTTTCCCCAAAACAAGGGAAAGGTGTTCTAATGGTTACTGAGGTTGGGATTATCCACCCTGATAATGGACTGCTAGGTGTTTGCTGCTAGTTGTGTTACTAACAACGTAGGAAAGTTCAATCACAAATCTATCTGGTTTCTGCTGAGTAAACCTGAGGCCTCTGCAGTCATTTCTCAAAGATCCTACAGATCTGGCCAAAGCATCTAAAGTTTAAGTGGTCAGACAGCCAATATTACTCACTTTGATTTAATAGATACAAAAGGCTTTTATTCCCCATGGGAAACAAAGTTGTGTTTCTGCAATAGGTGTTTTTGCAGTGGAGAATTCCCCTAACCTTGCATATTCATAAGTGATGGTGCGGCACAGCAGTGGGGAGTAGGTCCCACTGTCCCAAAATAAGGAGGATAGCTAAGAAAAGCAGGATGAGCAGTACGTCAAAGCAGGCTCTGCTCCACCACTTCCACCCTGTGGAAGACAAAGCAGCTACAAAGATGGAGAGAAGAACCCCAGTCCAGTAGAACACCCGTAAGATCAAGGAATGGAAACCAGTCTCATACACGATGACGACGATTTCACAAACAGCAGAAATTGATGGCAGACAGGCTTTCACTGGACTCCCTTTGGAAGCTACATTTTATCCTTTAAAGGCAGGATTCATTTACCCTATTTGTCTCTTCCTATGAGATGCAGCCCTAAACAAACAGACCTTCAAAGCCCCATTTTGATCTATGGAGTGGAGTCATGTATTGAGTAATCTCCATTTTTCCACGAATACATCCATTATTTGGTATAAAAGGACATTTCCAGTTTTGTTAATTGTTTATATAGTCTATACCTAGCTTTTAGAATATTTTAAGTGTATAAAAGTATCATTTTCAAAGGCAGATTCGTAGAAAACCCGTCTTTTTACACACTCCACTTTCATGTGGGTAACAAAGGGCTAGATTTAGACTTTTCTCTCATCTTCTGGAGGAAATTGTTGTGGTACAGAAAAGTTAAATGACCTGGCCAAACAGCTGGACAAACAGTGATGACACCAAGGGTGAAATTTTCAAATGCTTTCTCACCGGACTCAGTGGGAGAGAAGTTAAATAAACACTGAATGATATCTGAAAAATTCCACTTAGTGGGAAACCACCCCTGGTTTCACTGAGATCAGAATCTGAATGCAAATTGTCTGCAATGTTGACTGAAATTTAACATGTATACAGCTTGTTTACACTTATTGGTGTTGATGTCCCAGCAAAAAGGATGCAATAAAAGAGCAATAAAAAGTGAGTAAATAAAAAGTAAGTAAAGTAAATAAAATAAATGTTTGAATGTTTTCCCACACTGATCTGGAAGGCATGAAAATTACATAAATATGAAAAGACAATGTAATAGTAATAATTTTCCTGGAAATGTTTTGTTTTCTTGACTAAGAAACAGCTATAGAGTAGTTTATTCCACAATACATAATCTGGTGAGTAGGGAGAGTTTACCAAGAGCAGAATGTTCAAAGACTATTCTGTTGTAACAATTCAGTGATGTGTTAATGAATTACTGAATGACTAGTGCTGAATAGCTGTATTCACTAATACAGATAATGTTGCAATCTGCTAAGACAAACTGAGCTGTTTAATTTATATTTACATATCTTACCTGTATTTCATGGTGATGCTATTATGCTAAAACAACTAAAAAATATATTACATATAAAATTGATTCCTTTCCAGTTTGGAGGCATGGAGTGTACCATTATTAATGCTGCCTTTGAATTTATAAGACCTGTTCCTAAATTTCAACGTGCAGCATAAACAACGTTTGTGTCAGCATTGCCTGTGAGAAAAAACATTATTGCCCTTGATCTCTTAACCGCACTGATGTCAGAAGACGTTTCGATGCAGGAGGATGACATGCTGCTCAGGATAAACTAATGGGGGAAAAAAAGATTCCATGTTCAGGGTCTGCTAATCAGTGAACGCCTGACGCAGCAGCAACTTCACAGAAAACACGTCCCTATTGGGTGAGGAAAGGGAGCGGGTCCTGAACTCAGTTTGCTGGGGGGATCGGCAGCAGTACTGGTAGGGTCAAGGGCCCAGCAGTCAGTGCCTGGGCCCCGTGCCCAGTGAGGGGCAGGCGGGGATGGTCAGCAAGGCACCCAGTAGGGCTGTCTCCTCACCTGCCCTGCTCTGTCCAGCCTACAACCAAGAGAGAGACTGCCAGCCATGAGATATCATTGACTGCCCACTGATGGCAGCTCTACCACCCAAAGCCTTGGTGGAGACAAGTTGAAATGCAGCAAATCCTCTCATAAGTATAAATTATCAAAGATGAAGGAACTGGAAAAAAAACACATTCCACTGTTTATGTAAATAGTAATGTAAAGCGAGTATATACACTATACTGAGCATAATGTGATCTCGCCCTCCTTTCAGTCCAAGGCACTCAATCTAGTGACTAAGCATTAAAATTGTTGAGATGGTCTCTTCACTCTGTTAGTGCTTGCTATTTCAAGACAGCCCATAACAGGCTTGTAGACAGTGCTAGGCATCTAAAGCTAGGGAAAAGAAAGAGCTTGACAAGGGCAACACAAACATTTAAACAATGAAAAATTCATGATCATGAGAAAAATTATTTCAGGGGACAAATGGGAAAGTAATTTTGTTCTTTTGGGAAAAAAAAATATTTTTTATATATATATATATATATATATATATATATATATATATATATATATATATATATATATCTCTAAATGATTCCACCTCTATCACTTAAACTCTTCTAGCCCCTACCCTGACTGACCAGTCGGGGCAGGATGGCTTCCTGTCGTACTCAACTTCTGCGTTACACAGGACTCTTAAACTGCTGCCCTGACAAGCTATAAATAATTAACTTAATCCACACTGTGCAAGGAACAGGGCAACAGATTACAAAATCCATTTATGCAATTGACAAGTGTTACATTGGGACATTCAGAACATACCTCAGCTGCCTTTGTCCTTTCTGTTTCCAGTTCCTAAACTGATGATGGAAAGCACTGAGAAAAATAAATGTCTCATAAGCAAGATTTTATTCAAATATGGACAGCCTACAGAGGACTAATAGAAAAAAAATACAGAAGTCACTTATTGACAGTCTTTCATTATAGACTTACTAATGCTTAACTAAAAGAAAAACAGTTCTTTGCTCTATTTATTCCACTGAGAAAAGTGAAAGCAATCTGAAACATGGTAACAGAGATAAACAGGGTAAATAATCCACATAACTTGTTTTCTCTTTTGTCCTTTCAGTTTGTGATCTGAGAAGTAGCAGTTACATTGTATGCTTTTTATTTTAAAGTCTTCAGAAATCTTTGCAGCACTTCATATATTCACTTGATATATTGATATGTAAAATCTCTGCAATCATATACCACAATGCAAAAAGCTTCCATGCTACTGTAACTGACTAATCATAATTTTGAGTACTATTAAATCATTTAAACATCATTATCCAAATGACAATATTAATTTCCTCGACTGCAGAAGAACCTCTTGTCAGATTGTTTGGTGAGACCTTGTAAACCTCCTCACTTGCTCCAAGTTGAAAAATCCAACCAAATTTTTGTTGTTCCCTTTCCATATACAGGATGTATCAAAATCATTAAACTTTAAAGACCATTAAACTGCTGATCAGTTTAATATTGCATCTCACACGTTATTTTAAATAACCATCTTTGATTGTGAGGATCATCTGAATGAAGAGCTGACAATTGGTTAGTAGTTACAGCAGGACAGCAAAACACTCTTTCCTCAAGTGAAAGAAGAAATTATTCCAGATGACATCATGGGTAAATAGGGTAAAAATCACACTTCAAAAAAGCCAGGCAGGCAACACTTATCACAGATGGTCTCTGAGAAGGTGCAACAAATGATTTACACCGTAAACAGGTCTAGAGCTTTCTTCTACTAAGTCAGAAGACAATTATTTAATGACCTATTTTGTATTTCAAGAGTTCTGCAGCCAGTCGCACAGCCCAGCATTCAGCCTGGGCTGAACAATGCCCCAGGAGGGAATGTGACCTTACAGGGCTTTCTGTCTGGCAGCCTTGCACTCAGATGTGTTGATATACCCGAGCTGCAAAACATATATCCGCAGTAAGTTCAGCAGAGGTCAGTGTTTGTACAGTCAGACATCTCACCTATGGTTATGGTTAGTCACCTGGAGATTTCTATCTGGCTCCATAGCTTCTTTTTACGAGAAAGGAAAGGCTGGAGCAGATGGCTCCTAAGGCTTCCTTTGTGTATCTTTTCATTTCCTTCAGTTTTACGTTTTACACTGCTACCTAACTATCTTAAGAGTGTAAGTCTTACTCCTCTCAGCAATCTTCTGGTTTCTCTCTCTTTGAGTAATCTAGGTCTTTCAAAGAACCACTCATTTTCCAGAGAAGCGATAACAGGTGCTTGCCTCAAAGACATTTCTTGAATAGATCCCGTTGCTGTTTCATAAGAACCATGCTAAAAGAACAGAATGTATTCTATTTGGCTTTCTCTTATCTAGCACTCATTCAGGCATCTTTTGCTGCTGCAAAAATTAGTGTTCACACTAAATCAAAAGAAGTTTCCCTTTCTGTTTAAGGCAAGTTAACAGACCCCAACACCTGTCCAGCTAGGCTTAAAAGCACATTGTGAGGAGGCATTCAGGTTTGTTGTGCATGGAAAAATCATAAATAGTATACTTAAAAAAAAATAAAAACAATAATAAATAAAATAAAATAAACAGTACTGGCTTCTGAAGCAGCTCATTTAAACTACTTAGAAATGAGAGAGCTTTATGTGATTTATGGGATATATACATTTAGTATCTTACCTAGACTTCTGATTCTGCTTTTTTCCCCTCCCTCCTGTTTATAGGACAGTGAGTTTTCATCATGGAATGGCTCATAACTATATTCACTAAATATAACTTCTTTTATTGTCAGCTTCTCAAACAAAGTGCTCCTAATACATCCAGTACTTTGAAAGGCTCTGTGGTGTTTTCCCCTCCCAAGCAATTACAGTCAGTCCCAGTAAATTATGAGAAATATCTCAATGATTTTCTTGACAGTGTCTTCTGTGAAGCTAATTTATTCGCAACTGCAATGGCAGATGTCCTGTGAAGAGAAGCACACAGTAAAAGTAAATCATAATCTCATATTCCCTATTACCCAATGCTTAATTCCTCCTATTTCCTCACTGGTGAGTACTACAGATTCACAAACTACTCGACGCTTTTCTATACCATGTATGTACAATTTAATTTGACCAAACTTTAATTTCTCCTCTTCCCCTTATTTTTTTCCCTTCTTCTCTCATGATATCTGTCCTGATAATAAAAAGATCATCCACATATTTGTAACAGTAAAAGCCCTTCCAGAGGTCAGAATTGCTCTAAAATGTGCTCTAAAACTTGCCCAAATAAATTTGGTGATTCTGGGAACCCCTGAGGTAAAACTGTCCATCTATATTGTTGTTCCTATCCTATTTCAGGGTCTTAACTCTCAAAGGCAAATATGCTTCTGCTCACAGGGTCCACTGGACAGGCCCAAAAGGCATCTTTTCAATCTGTCACAGTGAACCACTTATGCTCATGTGGGATCTTGCTCATCATGGATTTGGATCCACAGGGTGGCGCTTCCACACTACCCCATTAATTTTTCATAGATCCTGTACCAGTTGGCAAGAACCAGCAGCCTTCCTTACACCAGAAGGGCAGGAGTGTTAAAGGGAGACTTGCATGGCTCCAATAATTTATCTTAAATCAGAGATAAAAGGACTGATTAAAGACTAATTCGTCCCTCAGTTAAGATAGGGTATTGCTTAAGCTTTATTGCCTCATGTCCCTCCTGCAAATCTATCCTCAGGGGAGCGATATTAATTCCTCCTCTATTTCCTTCCTTGACCCACACTATGGGGTCTATTTCTTTTTCATCATCTTCTGTCAATAACTTCATTGAAACTGTTACTCCAGTCTGACAACTTACTATCTGAATACCCAATTTCAGCATCAAATCCCTTCCCAACAAATTAGTCCCTGCCTCGAGTGTGTACAAGAATTGCCCAGTGATTGTTTTATCCTCTAGTCTCAGTTTAGAGTCTCCAAAAAGGTGGCAGTGTTATTCCAGTCCCTTCTGTCCCAGTTACCTTTAGGCTTTCATTAGTCAATTTAAGCCCTGATACTTTATGGACCACTGATGATCTAGCTGCCCATTATCTTCACCACTTTCTCAATTTCCCATCCTCTGGCAAAGTTACTGGTCTCCTTCTATAGTTTTTTTGTTTTGTTTTGTTTTAGTACACTACTTATTTCCATAATACAACCTAGATGTCCCAGAAAGAGTTTCTGGCACAGCTAAGCTTCCCCACGTAAACCTTTATGCTTAGGTTAGATTTACCTTATCACTTCTATTCTCAATTTCTTAGCCCTGTAGCATTTCCTAAGAAGCCTAGGTACACAGTAAGGAGGCTGAGATCACAACTGTAAGGATAAAGAACCCACAGTAAATCCTTCTGGTGGGACAACCAGACCCAGTCAGAAAATTTCTTGAATCATTTACCACCACTGACTTCCCTGAGGTTGAGGTCAGTAAACCTCCATAGAGTGGGAATATATGATAAATAATTATCCCATAGATGGGGAATCCCCATCCTCAGAGATAAGTATTCCCATTTTTACAGCATCTGGGCTAGGGGACTTTCTTGGTTTACTTTTTTTTTCTTAATTGACAAAACCATCCACTATTTCTACTACTTTAAAATACATCTTCCAATTAATTTTTTGAAATTTGTATTACAGCTTTACAGCCAAAACTGGTATCTTGGAATTTCATTTATTCCAGTGTCATAAGAAAAATAAAGAGTTCTCCATTGTTTACCAGAAAACAGACTCTGAGCTTTGCAATGTTGCAGAGCTAAATTAAGCAAATTCCCATGACTTTATCTCCAACTCTCAGACTCCCATCTGTGGTGGAACACAGATGAAAGACACCTTTTCTTATGTTCACTGCTTTCCATACATAGAAATTCCATGAGTCAACTAGCTGATCTAGCAACAGGCAGAAGGAAAGAGCCCTGAGAGCAGCGAGAGCTCATCATTCCACTGTCCTGCAAACTTTTCAGTTGACTATATTTTCCAGACATTACCCACAATCATCTAGCACTTCTGTTGCAGTCCTATATTCCCATTTATCAGTAAATCATTTGGTCCAGTGTTGTTATTACAGAATATCATCTGCCAGCTTCGGAGTGCTCCTTATAGTTACAGCTGACATACATAAATTCAGGGAAAAGGGAGTCAGCCCCCAGCCCTGTCGTCTCATAATTCTTCCTAGACAATGAGAACTACATTGAAATAAGCAGGGCAGTCCAGCAGGAATTGTCCTGCAAAGAAATTCTACTCCAGAGCTTAACACTTGGAACACTCCCATCACAAAGAGTGTTACTTCCATAAATGTTCCCATCTCCTTTGAAGGTTTGACTTTGGACCTTATTAAAAGACCACTCGTAGAAATTGCAAAACCTTGGTAGCCTTCACAAAAGGCTGTGGAACTGGGCAGTTACACACAGTACTCCAGGCATTAGCAATTGTGCAACCTTTGTAAACCCTTATTTGTAATTTTAACCTCCAAATTTGTTTGCCTAATAGTTGGAAAGTGATGATGATGAAATATCTCTTTGCAGCATGATAAGCCATAGTTAAATTGCTGCTGGTTCAAAGCCAAATTAGAGGAAAAAAAAAAAAGTAAAGGAAAGCCCTTTCAGAAACAGTATCTTGTGGTTAAGCTGCATTGATTCGAATACAGGTACATATTTCCTAGTTGGTATTTTGCATATTCCTATAAGGTAGCTGGAGCTCTTCCTAACTGCTACATTGGCTCTTCTGTACCTAAATCTTACCTTTTTTTCTCCAGTCTTCAGAAATTCTGCCTAAAGGTCTGTTCCTTTTATAATATTCACAACCTAACAGTCATCGGTATGGACTTCACAGGTCTGGTTAACATCAATGATTTATTTCAGCTTAGGTTCCAGAAATATGTGCTGCTACCTGAAAGATGCATACTGGTTCTTCCTTGTCATACTAGATTAACCTTTGGTTAACAATGATGGGCTTTTCATGTATATTTACTTTAGAGCCAACTATGGCATGGTCAAGATGACATCTGAATGTTAAAGTTTAAGATCAAAGATTAAAAGTTGATCTCAAACATTTTACATAAAATTTTAAGCCATTGAATTGCACTAACAAAATCTTTGGTCATAGACATCAAGCTCAAAATATAAGGCTTTTCCTTATAGTTGTAACAACTTACACACCCTGAAGAACTCTAATCCTGTTCAAGGTATAATAAATAAAGCCCTACTGACATTAACACTGAGATTGTGTGCCTGCAAGTGCAGTTTACGCATACTTGATTCCCTGATTTATTTAATATAAACAACTACAGTCAGAATGATTTTACAGGTAACAGTGCTGTGTTGAAATAACAGACCCGGGACTACCCTACAAATCTATGTTTACAAACAGGTGCAGAGTCAACTGTAATCTGAAACAATTTAAGACAGTTTTGAGTTTATTTCCTTCCTCCATTAATGAAGTGTCATGACAGTGTCAACAAATCACATCCATGAAAAACTTCTGTTACAATAACTGTTGTGGACAGGTAACAGGATTGCTGCAGCAGGTGAATCAAAGGAGAAGAGCGAGTGTGCCATACTGGCCAGAGTTACTCTCTCTCAGCATCTTGTTGTGGCTCATCTACGAACGTCTCCACCACTGCTCTCCCAAACTGTTCAGCAGCCCAACTTCAAAGCCAGTTAACAGAAGGACCTCTCAGCCTAGCTTAGCTTGCACTTGGATTGAAAGAAATATTTCTACTGAGATTTTTATACAGATTCAGCTGCTAGTCATAGAGCATGCTCTCTAAAATATTACTTTTAATGTTTTTGTTTTTTTGTTTGTTTGTTTTTTGGGGGGTTACTTTTATTAGAGGAAATTTAGAAGAGCATTTTCTACAAAGAAAGTCAAAGTTTGCCTTGGACCCAGATTTGCTTAGGAAAATCTTCCATCTTTCACAACTATAAATCACTTCCTACAAAAACAGCTTGCAAACAAACCTGATTTTGCCAGTAAGGCAACATGTATAGCAGAGCTGGTTTAAATCACTTACCCTTGGGCAAACTCATGTTGCAGAGGACAGCGTACAGCTAGACTCAGTGTTTCCTTTGCTCAGCAGTTAGTGGGACCACAAAAAAAACACTATCTTAGATATCAATAAGCACAGTGAATGTTCTCCGAAATCCCACAAGATGGCAGGAGAGGCAAAGAAATTTAGTGTTGGAAAAGCTTCCAGTCTTTCATAGTTCTCCTCTGTGAAACTATTTGTACCTGAAGAATTAAATAGAAGATTATTTTAAAATAAGATGAGAGCAACTTTGAAAGGTGTATCAGGAAGTCCTCATGGATCTCCTGGAAACAGTGGTATGGTAATTTGGTGACAAGGCAGCACTAAGAGATTTAAGTAGGTAATCATTCATCTGGGAACAATCTCCAGAATTCGTTTCTGGTAGAAAAAAAAAAAAAGACAAACAAGAAGTGGACCAAGGAAACTTTAACAATTGATTACAAATAGTGTTTAATTTTAAATATCACAGCACGCAGGAATTTTGTCTGCAGCATTATTTTCTCAAGTTAGATAAAACATGAAGAGATTAAAAGCATTGAAAAACACAGTTTCCGAAGAAAGGTAAATTTTTAGTCCCTTCAATTTACCAGATGAATTCTCTCCCTGATAAGCAGCTTATAACTAAAAATCACTGCCCAGACCTCATGCACGACTTCCTGATTACTAGTAATAAGTCTTCATTCATTCCAAAGACTGACCACTTGAGAATTTGACTAGTAAATTAACCAAAACCATCTCTCTGTACAAACAGAAAACCATATTTCTCTACGCAAAAATTTCAGTCATCCCAGTGAAACTTTCCTATTACCCTACTGCAAAAGGGACGGTTAGAATCTATCACGCTGTATTCACAAAGTGCAGAACTACATATTTAAGAAAGAAACAAACAAGCAAACACCTTACCAGCAAGTTTAACAGCAACCCTCCTATGTTGCAAGAAATATTTTTGCTATTCCTACATACTTTGTGAAGACATTGCAAAATATAAACATAATGTTGGGAAACAACATAAAGTTATATTAGTTTCCTGAAATAAAAAGTATATTCAGCCAACTAAATTGTTCACTAGAACAAAAATCAGAAGATAAGTAGACACAGACACAATAAAAAAAAATTCCCATTGCAGAAAATGAGCCCTCTCTGACAAGCAGCGTGAGCTCTTGAACAGGTTACGTAAATGACAAGATTTCTTCTTGAAATCTTCTGATACAGCTGCCAGCATAACCATTGAGTTTCTTGAATGAGACAAGAACGTTCCTCTCTATTTTGGAAAACCAAAGAGTTAAAAACACCACAGAAACAAGGCGGCTGTTATTTCAGCAATAACATTAGGTGACTGTTATTGACACGATTGGCCTGATTTCCTCACAAAGCAAATAAGAAAGCCATCTAAAAGGAGGTACAGGTTTTTCTATCCTTTTCTTTCCCCTTCTCTTCCAGTGAGTGACTTCTGCTATTCTTTCAAAGTCACCCTTTTTAATTTAAAAGCAAAAAACGTAGCTAACAGCTAAGATAACTACATTGGATTTCAAACAGGGTGGCAAAACTACTGCACTGTTCTTTCACAGCACTGCCTTTAGGAACCTTTTTGCCCAAACCAGCCTCAATGACAGAGAGATCATCCTTAAGAGAACACTACAGAAAAAGTAAACTGGTTTTTCCCAGTCCTGCTTATAAGCAAAACTGTGGAGTGCCCTGAGACTAGAAAAAACCCTCCAACAAGGACTTCACTGTTACGGTAAGAGAGTGGGAGGCACTGGGGAAGAAGGGCTTTATCTTGTCTATTTACATTCTGCTACTCCATCCTAGAGATAAGTTTTAGTAATACAAATAAAACATTTTCCTTGCTCTGGAGGCAGCAAAAAGACAAAAGACTTCTCTGCCCACTGTCATTCTTAACTAGAGATGGCAGAATTTCCACACAGCTTCAAAAGAGCTGCACGTCCCAGTTAGTTTTTCAAGACATTTTATCCATTTCATCCACAATTCAATATTGATGAAGCTCATACTAATTGTTTGTTTGGTTTTTTTTCTCCTGTTTATATACGAATGAGTCATCATCAAATAGAAGGTTTTTTGCAAGAACAGCCCCAAACAGCACAATTCTCTGGAAAAATCTTTTGGGCCCCCAGAGAAAGCGAGGAGATATAAACAACAAACCAACACTTAATGGAGTTGCAACACTCGTGCCAAGTAACCACTTGTGAACACAGTAGGTAGTACGAGAGAAAAATTATAGAACACCCCTTAGCCAACAAGTCCTTAGCAGTCTGATCTAGCTAACAACTCAGGCCTGCAGGAAAGCAACTACTTCACGGAGAGCATCTATCAGCATGCTACACATTCAGGCATCAAATGATTGTCTGATCACCGATAGACCTGGAAAGACTGTTAGCTTGGAGACATGAACAAAGTTGCTAACTATTTCAAAGAGTCAGCAGATCGTAATGCTTTTTATTAGACTGAGTTACAGGGATCAAACAGAACAAATGCATACACATACTTCTGCCTCATGCAAAATGAGAGGAGGACACCTGCCACAGGAATCACCAGCAGGGGAAAACCACGACGCCCCTATAGCTGGGTTTACTCCCTACCACTGCAATACTGCATCAGACAAACCCCAGCCAGGGAGGTTATGCCATTGTGCAAGAATAACCAGGGGTGACGAGGAATTCATCCGGATGGTCTGCACTCAGCTCTCAGCATGTCCCAGCCATTCCCAAGTAAGCAGAAAAATAAGAGAGGATTCAGCTTTCCTTGCTGATGGGTCTAAACTGTGAGTTTGTCTACACTGCTGGCAACGATGTGGGAAAACACTACTAGGAGTGCTCGAGCCACGAGGACACAGAGCTGTCCCCCTCTAACTCTAGCAAGGATGGAGGGCTAGGATGAAGCTGGGAGCACAGGATCCCATCGTTCATACTGGAGCACAGACAGGCTATTTCTCCTTGTACGATCACCTCTGCCTTTGGAGATTTTCTCCTGACTTTTAAATCCAGGCATCCCTTCCACCATCCTTGTTTACTTCTCACTCAGTTGATCACTGTGCAAACACAGTTTCACTTTGCTTCACTCCTACCCTGATACTATTTGCAGTTGGCTGTCATAGTAGGTGACTTGGAACAAGAGAATACACACACATTTGTTAAAGTAGCCTGATTCAGTTAGTAAAAAGAGCTATTTACTCGTGTAAAGGACAGACTGGCCTGAGGCAAACACAAAGTTGAACCAAACAGTTATTTACATTTGTGTTAACCTGCAAAAATGCAACACAGGGCACACTTGTGAAAGCAGCAACTCCTCCAGTGATGTTAAGGGCACGTTCAAAACTGAGCATCACTTCAAAGAACGAAAGGAAAGGTCCTGTTATGCATCAAGACCAGATTAAAATACAGATACATCAAGGATTTTAACTACTCAAACTTTACTCAGGTTTCTAGTCATAATGCTTTCAACTGATTGTGTTTTCTTCCAGTTTTCGTTTTTAATTGTAATGTGACTGACCCCATGAAGGAACTCTTCCAGCAGCACGTTATTCCTTGGGCACTGGAAGGACCTCTCGTCTTCCTTCCTGCCCTCAACAAGATCTCACAATTTAAGCTGGGTGGCTGACCTGGGAAAATTCTGCCTCACATGGTAACGCATGAAATTTCAAAAAAGACACAAGAGCTAAGCACACCAGCCTTCTTTAAAAACAAAACCAACCAACAGAACCCATAAAGAATACAGAACTCTTGGAACAGGATTTGTTGTTCTAACAGGAGTTAAAATGCACAGAGTTGTGGGAGCAAGCCTTTTTCCTCATCTCAACTCACTCAGCTGGCACAGGATCCCTTTCCCTCTTTCCCAGTACCTTGGGCCCCTACAAACCCAGACCAAAACAGGACCCACCTGTCTCAGGCTCCTTGGTGAAGCCCAGTCAATTACAGCTGCAAGGCAGAACATTTCCTGGCAAAACTTGCCTCTGGGATACTTCCTCACAGGAACAAAACGTACAGACTGATGGGGTACATTCACCCACAGCACAGCTGTGGTACGCTTATTAAACACATCAGTATATTTAAGCTGCGTGGTACCTACATAAGAAAGTGCTCCATAGTTACAACTTTAATTAAGCACCAGAAATGAACTAAGAGAGGAAACATTAACAGCAAAGAAATCGTGAAGATGGAGCTGTCCTGGCCACCAAAGAGCATGAGAAGATCCTCCTGCTACTCAAAGGCCTGAAAGCCAGATAATATAATCCAGATATTGATTAGAGATACCTGCATATCCCACTTGGCCATGCTGAGCTTGTGATTGCATGTTCAGGGTGAGTGAACGTGGGCATAAACACATAAAACAGTTGGGTTAAGTTGGGGGATCTCACTGGGGAATGCTTCTTTGGACTTCAAAAATGTTGCCTATTTCGTCTTTGTAGCAGTTTTTTTCCACTGGATAAAGGAATATCCACAATGGTCCAGAGCTCCAGAGTAAAACTCTCAGAACGTACCTGTTTGTCTGGGACCGTACAAGAGAACACTGTCCAAAATCCAAGCAACAGCAATACGTGATAAAGCGTTTCCAACTACAGAGTATCTCCAGTTATTTGAGTCAAAACAAAGAGAAAAAAAAACTTCAGCCCTTTACTACTGCACTCCTGTCTGCAGACCGCTTTGAGCACTGTCAGAGTTGGAGACTGTTCCTACAAACCTTCTTTAGTTTAGCTCCATAATAGCCACGAACAAAACACGAACCGACAAGATGGGCCACCTCTCTTTCCCCCCTTCCTTCCCCCAGCAGGTCAGATGAGTCTGCCAGCTCACCAGTCTTTAACCTCTGGCTTGGAAGCTCTCTGGAGCCTCCAAGAGGTCACGAGTAACTAGAAAAAAACGTCTGTATTTCTAACTTCAATGTTCTGCACAGAAGTCCCTAATTTCCATGGAATACATTTTGAGTCAAGAAGGCAGAAAGCTGTTACTGAGGCACTCGAATGCTGCTTGTATGACCACGATAACTGGAACTTGTTCAAGACCTGTAATCAGACAGATCTGATTTACTGTCCTTCATACCTATGTAATTAAAGCCCCTGGTAAAAGACTGGCTTTGTAAAATTTTACATGTTTCCACCATGCTCATTCAATACGTTAACCTCCTAAGAGTTTGTTAACGCAATTTCAATGGCCAGAAGAGATGTGGTGCAGACGAATGACAGAAGTGTAAGAGCAATGCCAGCAGTCCAGTCCGGGACCATACCAGCAGTACCACCAAAAAATTTCAGTTTTGATAGAGATGAAACAAGAGCAGTGAAATTCATATACCAGAGGAGGAGAAAACGCAAAGAAATAAACGTGCTAAAGGACTGCTGACATTTTACCTACAAGAAAACAGACGCAACCAAGTCACTGATCTCCCACTACTCACAGTGGCCTCCACCTTCCCTACTCCATCTCTTCACATATGGTGAAGAGTTCTCTCAACTTCTCCATTGATGGAAAACTGAGCAATATTGTTCTTGATTCTTTTTAAAATCTTTTCAAATCAGTGCCACTGTAAAGGGAGTTTGGGAGTTTTCTTAGATCAAAAATATTTCTGCAGCTCCTTTCCATCACAATGTTCTTCTTTCAGGCTGAGTTCAGCACCATGCATTTACCCCCTCACACACCTGAGTAACGGAGGCAAACCCCACACACAGGAAAGGAAAAGCAAAACGCCTGGAACACAGAATAGCTTCTTGCAGTAAGCTCCAGTCACTAAAATTAGCCAGTCCCATTTCCAAATCACAAACACAACTGTCAATAGAGATAAAAGTGAGAACTACCATCAAACATGTACAAGCCAGGATTAGGGGTTTGGTTCCTTTCACAACGTCTCAAGACACAGTCTCCCTGACTAACTCTCAGAGCTCAAACACATGGGCAATCTTTGCAGGCATCTTCACATCTAACATGCATAGAACCACAGAACAGCACTGGGAGGAACCTTAAAGATCAGCTAATTCCAACCCCCTGTCATGGGCAGGGACTCCGAAAGAAAATCCTACACATGATAAACAATATCAAATCAGCAGTATGTCAGAGAACAAATCAGGAATAAAGACAGCTAAAGTAAATATGACTTTACATCAAAAAAGGATTTCTAAAATCAATGCGGACTATAACCCACAAAGGAATCAAGCTGATACTCCACACTCATTTCAAGCATTTCAAGAAGACTGAAAACCTCCAAAAAGTCAAGCGCAGTCACGTGGCAGAAACTTCACTTTCGCCACTTGCTGAGTTTGGCTTGCAACAGCAACCCAAAAACAAAATACCTAAAACCAGTGCAGACGCCCACCTGTTTTACCCTGCTTATTCTTTTTAATACGTTATAGGACTACTTCTAGAACTAGTCATAAAACAGTCTTAAAAAGATGCAAGGCCTACAGCACAAAACATCTTCATTCCCCTCAATCCAGCAGCAGTCAGGTGGCTACTGCACTAACCCCACATCAGCTTTTCCATGCTAGGGGAGCTCCTAATCCCCTGCGCCCAAAAATTCACCTTGTGCTATGAACATCCAGTCTCACAAGAAATGAGGCATGTAATATCTAAGACCCAGAAGAGCTGAAACAAAAACATACATCCACTAACAAAAAAAAAGAAATCGAAAAACTCTGCAAAACCAAAACAGCCCTACCTCTACACTGCACCAGTGACAAGTACCAATACACCATTTGTCACTGCATTCAACAGTGTATGGTCGCCAAAGAGCTACAAATTACACATTAAAAAAAAAAAAAAAGAATAAAATCACTCTTTTAAAAAAGCAGTTTAAGCTTAAGAAGATTAACAGTTCTTAGGGGTAAATTTCTATTCTGTCATCTATAAAACCACAAACATCCAAGTTCCTATCATTTCAAGATCAATTCCAATACACTCAAAGACAACTCCTCATAGCAGTAACACAGATGTGTGTTTGGCATAAACTCGCATCGGTCCAGAACGGCGAGTGACACCCACCAGAATATTCCAAGTTTTAGTTCACTGATAAGAGAAATAAACTAATACAGCACATTCAAAACTTAAGAGGTTTCAGAACTCCCTGGGGGTAAAACTGGCATTATTTTCCCTACTGCTCAAGTAGGGAAGTTGGAAAAAATAAACAAACAAATATGAGCTGAAAGCACTGAGACTGATGGAGGTGAGGACAGAAACTACAACTTCTGGCTGCCTGCCTCCCGCTTGCACCAGTGCTCGGTGTGATTCTGACTTGAAAACCACATCTCGCCTCTTTGTCATCAACCACTTCCACCAGTTCCCCTCTGGGGAAAAAGACACGTGGTGAGGTTACAGTTACACCAGGGAACAGGCTAGTCAGATGGCCAACTCCTCTACAGACTACACTCTCACGTTCAAATAATCCTGTCAGCCAACGTATTTTCCAAGCCTTTCATACCTTCCGTATAACACAACAGTTTGTGTATGGAGATTCTGCAGAAGTACCTTTATTACTACTTCTTCCTTAGCTAGAATGTATTAATTACAGACCATTCCCTTAAATAAGAAGAAAACAAAAAGCAATGCACTACAAACAGTGTAAGAAACGTAATTACAGAGTCAGATGTCCTTTAGATGTCACTGTGACTCCATTAAGGAGCAGGCACACAACACACACACGCCTCGTGTTGTCAGATCAGTTATCAAAACAACGTCTTTCCTCGGTGACTTCATTACACACGACTCAAACAGCCCATTCATCAAATGCCTGCTATGGTGGGAAAATGGGCTTTTTAAGAAAACGTCGCCTTCCAGATGCATTTATTACAAACCAGACGTGAGAAATACTTCTGAAAGGAAACGCAGAAGTACAGCAAGACTTGAAGTTTGAAGGTCACATACAGTAAGGGTTAGCATCAAGGCTCTTATGGCAGACTGCTACTTCTCTTTGCCAGCTATACGTAGAAGGAGGAAAAAGAATCAAAAGGAAAAAATGAAGCCAGCCAGTTCTGTGACAACTTCAGAAGAACTGGACTGCTGTCATTCAACCATTCTTCTTTA
Source organism: Aythya marila (assembly GCF_965140915.1). Classification (NCBI taxonomy): domain Eukaryota; kingdom Metazoa; phylum Chordata; class Aves; order Anseriformes; family Anatidae; genus Aythya; species Aythya marila. Next base: position 17,625,746 of record NC_139044.1, read on the forward strand.
GAACTTGTAAATACCGTGATGTTGCACTAAAACTAAGGAAGAGAATGGAATGGAGGATGGGGAGGACACCATTTCATTCTGATTTACAATTTCACCTCCTTAAGTCAGCAATGCTACTATGTTAAAGAAAACTAAGTATTTATCCCCATTTTCACTCCAGACAACAGACCGAGGATTGCCTACTGAGCTGTTGGTCTCCAAATATCACAGAATTGGTCCCTCATCCTTTTCTATTCCCACCACCTTCAGGACACAAACCCCAACACCTGGGTATATACACTTCACGTACCAGAATCTGAGCCATGCCAAAAACATAAAGTCCATTTTACACACACACCTCAGAAACAAATAACCAATAGGGACCTCTTGTCAGCACCACCAGCACCATGTTCAAGTGCAGTTCAGCTGACAACATTTCACAGGAACACACCGTTAGACTCAATCCCCTCTCACCCATCAATGCCAAACACAAAGCAGACACCAACACGGGCACACGCACCCAAACCAAACGCACCTATTCCAACTTACCCCATTCCAGATACTCGAGGATGTTCTTCTCTCTTCTCAGCGGGGAGTTATTGCACTCATCATACAGGCAGATGAGGATATCCAGCAAGGTCTCCACGCTGAAGCACTGCCCGTTGCTTTGGGTCGGCCCATCCAGAATGAACTGCTCCAGCTGCTTCAGGCGCACTTCTCCAGACACGGCTGTTTCGCTTTGCATTGGGGGGGCTTTTTTAAGCATTACTTCGTTCAAAAATTACTTCGTGCCGTCGTGGGGAGCTTTGCCTTTCCTCCTCCTGCTCCTGATGCTCATCGGGTCTCCTCCCGAGGCTTGTCAGCGCTTCAGGGAAGGCGAAGGTTTAATCTCCACACGCTCCTGCGATGCTGCGCCAAGGGGCGGCGGGCACCATCCCTCCCTCCCTCATCGCCGCCACCCTCAGCCCGGCGCCCTGCGGCCCGGCCCGGCCTCGCTCAGACGCGGGAGCCGCCGCCGAGCTCGCGGCAGCCCAACATGGCGGCGCGGCTGGGGAGGGGGGAGCCGCCGCCGAGCGCCGCCGCAGCGCGGGGAGCCGAGCCCGGGAGCCGCCGCTACTGCTGGGATTGAGGGGAGGAGGCTGCCGGGGGCGGGGGGGCTGCAGCAGGGAATGCAGGGAGACGGGCGGGACCGGCACCGGGACCGGCCCCGGGGAGGGGAGGCTGAGGGCAGCGCGGCCCCGCCTCGGCCCCGGCTCCACACGGGGCTCGCCCCTCGCCTCGGGACGGCGGGGCGCGGGCAGGCGCTGGGGCGCTGAGGCGTGTGCCCTCAGCTCGGTAACCGGCACAAGACTCTCAGCGTTTGGTGTTTTTTGTTTGTTTTCGCTATAACAAGCACCCTTATATATTTTTTTCACTTTTCTTCACTGAGGTATATAATATGCAAGCACTCTGAAGTACCCATCTAGATGAAGATGAAACGCGGCATCAGGAGTAAACACAAGTCCCACGCAGTTTGCTTAGATTTATAGAAAAGTGATGTTCAGGATCTCTGAACTGCGTGTAAACTCACTGGGGTGAAGTTAGGCACAAGGCAGCGACTCTCATCTTGTGCTGTTGAGAAGGAAAAATGGATGGAGTGTTCTTCAGGGAGGAGGAGTGCACTGACTGGTAAGCATGGGAATGACATCCAAGGGTTTGGACAACATCTTGTGGAAGGAAGAGACTCTCCTACCAACTCATGATGGATGAAAAAATGTGTGGAGAATTTGACTCCAAAAACTTTCTACACAGAAACCCTCCACGAAATGTCTTTGGAACTGCTGAAAATATAGGTGAGCTTGTCATAGGTAGGAGAATTGACATTAAGCTATGACGCTGGGGACAAGGCAAGGGTTTCCCTCCTATTCTGAGGTACACTGTCAGTATGACAGGGGAGCTCTCACTACAGCTTTTGTACTGGCACCCACGCAGATCCAGACATGCAGTTAGTGTTTCTTTTCCTCTCCAACAATTCCCAGCTGCTGCATTTATGCTCTTTCCTATAGAGCTTTTCTCATCCCCTGGAAAGTGCCGCCAATTTGTGTCCAGAGATAAGGAGAGGATAAGGATACAACTCTGGGGTTAGGAGCACCGTGTATGATGCTTGGGAAGAGGCAACTGAGCATGCTGAATGCAGCAGGATTGTGGAGCATCCTCTCTGCTCTGCCATCTGCAACACCTGAAGCAGGTCCACCAAGTCCAACTCCACCTGTAGAGTGCAGGAGGAAACTTTGCTCTGTGCTGTGGTGACAAGACCCAAGATGTGCAGTGGGAGAGGGCTGATCATTCCCTGCTCTCTCCCTGAAAGGGCTGTGCTGAAGCTTTAAAATATGTTTGAATTAAGACTTTTCCTAATTATGGCAATACGAGTATCGTCATTGTCTTCAATGCGGCTGCCAATAGGAAGAAAACCCTTGCCTTGTCCCCAATGTCATAGCTTAACATTAATTCTTCTACCTCTGACAAGATCACCTACATTTTCAGCAGTTCCAAAGACATTTCATGGAGGGTTTCTGTGTAGAAAGTTTTGGGAGTCAAATTCTCCGCACATTTTGTCATCCATCATGAGTTGGTAGGAGAGTTTCTATCTTCCAGAAGACGTTGTCCAAACCCTCGGCTGTCATTCCCGTGCTTACCAAACAGGCAGCGCGCTGCTCCTCCCCGAAGCACAGCCCATCCATTTTCCTTCTCCACAGCACACGAGGCGGGCGAGGGCACACGCCTCAGCGCCTCAGCGCCTGCCCGCGCCCCGCCGTCCCGAGGCGAGGGGCGAGCCCCGTGTGGAGCCGGAGCCGGAGCCGGAGCCGGGGCCGAGGCGGGGCCGCGCTGCCCTCAGCCTCCCCTCCCCGGGGCCGGTCCCGGTGCCGGTCCCGCCCGTCTCCCTGCATTCCCTGCTGCAGCCCCCCCGCCCCCGGCAGCCTCCTCCCCTCAATCCCAGCAGTAGCGGCGGCTCCCGGGCTCGGCTCCCCGCGCTGCGGCGGCGCTCGGCGGCGGCTCCCCCCTCCCCAGCCGCGCCGCCATGTTGGGCTGCCGCGAGCTCGGCGGCGGCTCCCGCGTCTGAGCGAGGCCGGGCCGGGCCGCAGGGCGCCGGGCTGAGGGGGGGACGCCCGCCCCGGGGAGCGATGCCCTTGGCCTGGGGGAGCGAGGCCGGGGCAGCGCCGCCCCGCCGGGAGTGAAGCCGCTGCCGGGGCCTCGCGGGACGCGCAGCAGCAGCAGCAGCAGCCGCGGAGAGCAGGGAGAGGGAGGGAGGAGGGTGGCGGCGGCGCCGCGGCCATGGGGAGGCTCTGACAGGGCGCCCAGCGCTCCCCTGCGCCGTGCCGGGGCCGCCCCTTGGCGCTGCATCGGAGGAGCGGGGGGCGATGAAGCCGTCGGCTGCCCTGGAGCGCTGAGAGGCCTCGGGAGGACAGCCGGTAAGCAGCGGGGGCAGGCGGAGGAAGGGCGAGGCTCCGCGGGACGGGGCTGTGCCTTCAGCAGGCCTGGTGAGGGCTGCACGGGGACCCGAGGCCCTAGGGATGCGGTGGGACCCCGCTGGGGCTCGTCCTGCGTGACCCGAATGGTGGATGGAGGGGGAGAGCCGCCTCAGTGTGCAAACGGCTCAGTCTGAGGTGGCCGGGGTGGTGAGATCGGCTCCACGCAGCCGTGGTTGAATTTCAGGGTAGCTGTTACCATTGACGTGTCAGAAACAGACAGATATTTTTCATCGCTAACCACACGTTAAGTGATTTTTCTCTTCTTAAAAACGATGCACGCAGACACGCGCTCTATGCATCCGTGTCTGAAACTTCCTGGGCTTCACTTTCAAGCTGGAAATGCTGAAGGCACCTAAAAATGAAGCACAACCACAATTTTATTAAAAATCCGGTTGACATTTCCTTTTTTTTTTTCTTTTTTTTTTGGATGAAGTATACTTAAAAAAGCCCCCCCAATGCAAAGCGAAACAGCCATGTCTGGAGAAGTGCGCCTGAGGCAGCTGGAGCAGTTCATTCTGGATGGGCCGACCCAAAGCAACGGGCAGTGCTTCAGCGTGGAGACCTTGCTGGATATCCTCATCTGCCTGTACGATGAGTGCAATAACTCCCCGCTGAGAAGAGAGAAGAACATCCTCGAGTATCTGGAATGGGGTAAGTTGGGATAGGTGCGTTTGGTTTGGGTGCGTGTGCCCGTGTTGGTGTCTGCTTTGTGTTTGGCATTGATGGGTGAGAGGGGATTGAGTCTAACGGTGTGTTCCTGTGAAATGTTGTCAGCTGAACTGCACTTGAACATGGTGCTGGTGGTACTGACAAGAGGTCCCTATTGGTTATTTGTTTTTGAGGTGTGTGTGTAAAATGGACTTTATGTTTTTGGCATGGCTCAGATTCTGGTACGTGAAGTGTATATACCCAGGTGTTGGGGTTTGTGTCCTGAAGGTAGTGGGAATAGAGAAGGATGAGGGACCAATTCTGTGATATTTGGAGACCAGCAGCTCAGTAGGCAATCCTCGGTCTGTTGTCTGGAGTGAAAATGGGGATAAATACTTAGTTTTCTTTAACGTAGTAGCATTGCTGACTTAAGGAGGTGAAGTTGAAAATCAGAATGAAATGGTGTCCTCTCCATCCTCCATTCCATTCTCTTCCTTAGTTTTAGTGCAACATCACGGTATTTACAAGTTCTAAAGAAGAATGGTTGAATGACGGCAGTCCAGTTCTTCTGAAGTTATCACAGAACTGGCTGGCTTCATTTTTTCTTTTTGATTCTTTTTCCTCCTTCTACGTATAGCTGGCAAAGAGAAGTAGCAGTCTGCCATAAGAGCCTTGATGCTAACCCTTACTGTATGTGACCTTCAAACTTCAAGTCTTGCTGTACTTCTGCGTTTCCTTTCAGAAGTATTTCTCACGTCTGGTTTGTAATAAATGCATCTGGAAGGCGACGTTTTCTTAAAAAGCCCATTTTCCCACCATAGCAGGCATTTGATGAATGGGCTGTTTGAGTCGTGTGTAATGAAGTCACCGAGGAAAGACGTTGTTTTGATAACTGATCTGACAACACGAGGCGTGTGTTGTGTGCCTGCTCCTTAATGGAGTCACAGTGACATCTAAAGGACATCTGACTCTGTAATTACGTTTCTTACACTGTTTGTAGTGCATTGCTTTTTGTTTTCTTCTTATTTAAGGGAATGGTCTGTAATTAATACATTCTAGCTAAGGAAGAAATAGTAATTAAAGGTAATTCTGAAGGATCTTCACCCTAAAACTGTTGTGTTATACGGAAGGTATGAAAGGCTTGGAAAATACGTTGGCTGACAGGATTATTTGAACGTGAGAGTGTAGTCTGTAGAGGAGTTGGCCATCTGATACCCTGATAATAATTATTAAAAAAAAATCAAGTAAAATCATACCGTTAGAATACATGTGTTTGGAGCACATCGTGTTGAGTGCTGGTAAATTCTAACGTCTGATGGAAAGAATGGATCCTTCCAAGGTTCTGCCAGTGCCTAAAGCTGTCTGTAACAAGTCTTACAGAGCACTAATGGAAATAATACCTTATTTTGGCCTTTCCAAAATAGTGTTTCTTGCTGGCCTCTTTCTGTAACTTTTTGCTCTCCCGCTTGCAGCTGTTCCTTAGCAGGACTCCAGCTTCAAGTCAGAGCAGTTCCTCCTGCTTTCACGGAAGCACTGTCAGAGCCCTCTGTCTGTTGCCAGTTTTACTCTTCAGATTTTTAACTTGAGATGTTGGAGAGGGGTTGTGAGGTGAAATGTAGGAGCAACGGTTTCTAGTGGCTGCCTTTGGAAGTGTCACATGAACGGTGTTGTTATCTTGCAAATGCTCCCGAGCTGTCTCTGCTGCCTGCCAGCGCTCCTGGTGAAACCAGCACCCTTGGCGTTCCTGTTGAGATGCGGGTCTTGGCAAAGCGAGGTTCCTACAGGAGTTGTTATGCTTCAGCTCGTGGGTGCAGTGAACCTACGAAGGGCATCCTGTTCCCTGGTGTAACCGTAACCTCACCACGCGTTTCTTTTCCCCAAAGGGGAACTGGTGGAAGTGGTTGATGACAAAGAGGCGAGATGTGGTTTTCAAGTCAGAATCACAGCGAGCAGCGGTGGAAGCGGGAGGCTGGCAGCCAGAAGTTGTAGTTTCTGTCCTCACCTCCATCAGTCTCAGTGCTTTCAGCTCGTATTTGTTTATTTTTTTCCAACTTCCCTACTTGAGCAGTAGGGAAAATAATGCCAGTTTTACCCCCAGGGAGTTCTGAAACCTCTTAACTTTTAAATGTGCTGTATTAGTTTATTTCTCTTATCAGTGAACTAAAACTTGGAATATTCTGGTGGGTGTCACTCGCTGTTCTGGACCGATGCGAGTTTATGCCAAACACACATCTGTGTTATTGCTATGAGGAGTTGTCTTTGAGTGTATTGGAATTGATCTTGAAATGATAGGAACTTGGATGTTTGTGGTTTTATAGATGACAGAATAGAAATTTACCCCTAAGAACTGTTAATCTTCTTAAGCTTAAACTGCTTTTTTAAAATAGTGATTTTATTCTTTTTTTTTTTTTTTTTAATGTGTAATACGTAGCTCTTTGGCGACCATACACTGTTGAATGCAGTGACAAATGGTGTATTGGTACTTGTCACTGGTGCAGTGTAGAGGTAGGGCTGTTTTGGTTTTGCGGAGCTTTTGGATGTATTCTTTTTGTTAGTGGATGTATGTTTTTGTTCTAGTGGCTGTATGTTTTTCAGCTCTTCTGGGTCTTAGATATTACATGCCTCATTTCTTGTGAGACTGGATGTTCATAGCACAAGGTGAATTTTTGGGTGCAGGGGATTAGGAGCTCCCCTAGCATGGAAAAGCTGATGTGGGGTTAGTGCAGTAGCCACCTGACTGCTGCTGGATTGAGGGGAATGAAGATGTTTTGTGCTGTAGGCCTTGCATCTTTTTAAGACTGTTTTATGACTAGTTCTAGAAGTAGTCCTATAACGTATTAAAAAGAATAAGCAGAGTAAAACAGGTGGGCGTCTGCACTGGTTTTAGGTATTTTGTTTTGGGTTGCTGTTGCAAGCCAAACTCAGCAAGTGGCGAAAGTGAAGTTTCTGCCACGTGACTGCGCTTGACTTTTTGGAGGTTTTCAGTCTTCTTGAAATGCTTGAAATGAATGTGGAGTATCAGCTTGATTCCTTTGTGGTTTATAATCTGCATTAATTTTAGACATTCTTTTTTTCACGTGAAGTCAGTATGTTTTTAGTTTAACTGTTTTTATACCTGACTTGTTCTCTGACATGCTAATGATTTGATGTTGTTTATCGTGTGTAGGATGTTCTTCTGGTGTGCGTGCCCATGGCAGGGGACTGGGATTGGAGGATCTTTAAGGTCCCTCCCAGTGCTGTTCTCTGATTCTGTGAGTTCTCGGTGGAGAGATGCCTGCAGAGACAGACGGTGTATTTGAGCTCTGAGTGTTAGTCAGGGCATGTCTTGAGATGATGGGAAAGAAACCAAACAGCTGGACTAGGTGTGTTGTATGTGTTTGACGGTAGTTTTAATTTTTATCTCTATTGACAGTTGCATTCATGATTTGGAAATGGGACCAGCTAATTTTAGCGACTGGAGCTTAGCACAAGGAATCTGTGCTGTATTCCAGGCATTTTGCTTTTCCTTTCCTATGTGTGTGGGATTTGCCCCTGTTACTCAGGTGTGTGAGGGGATAAATGCATGGTGCTGAACTCAGCCTAGAAGAAGAACATAGTGATGGAAAGAAGCTTCAGAAAAAAATTGATATATGAAAACTCCCTTTACAATGGCACCAATTTGAAATGACTTTGAGAGGAAACTGGAACAATATTACTTTAGTTCTCCATTAATGGAGAAGTAGAGAGAACTCTTCACCATATGCAAAGAGACGGAGGAGGGAACTGTGAGTAGCAGGAGGTCAGTGACCCAATCGTGTCTGTTCTCTTGCAGGTAAAATGTCAGCAGTCCTTTAGCATGTTTATTTCTTGGTGTCTTCTCTTCCTCTGTTATATGAATTTCTCTGTTTTCATTTCATCTCTAGCAGAACTGAAGTGTTGTGATGTGTAGGCACTGCTGGTACGGTCCCAGACTGGACTGCTGGCATCGCTCTTATACTTGTCATTTGTCTGTACCACATCTCTTCTGGTCATTGATAATGGCTCTATCACCATAAACTATTTTTTCAAGAAGGAGGTGTAGAGAGTTTGCTTGTGTTTTCTTTGGGGAGCTCTCTCTCTCCTTCTTTCCCTCCCACTGACTTAAAAATGGTGCGTCCATTTTCTGGTTAGGTTTGTTTTTAAATATTATTAACAAAAGAAAATAAGTTCTTGCCTGTGGACTTCTGCATCTCTTCTGTGTTATTCACCTGTTTGTAAATCGTGAAAGAAATCACAGGTGTTTTCAGATACAATTTGTTTCCATGTTGTTTTTAGAACAGGCTGGTTAGAAAAATCCTTCATCTAGATCCTGTTCTTCACAGAGACAGCAGCATAAGACATAAGCTTCAACTTCTTTACTTCTTTACCTGTTCCTTTTTTTTTTTTTTTTTTTTTTTTTAAAGTAGTGCTTAGTACTGTCTTACCAATTTAAAAGATATTTTGCCAGGAAATTGCATTTTAGGAGTTGACATTGTTGCTTTCTTATTATATTCATAAAACTGGGAATGTCTCTTGCTCTCAGTGATGTAAGTTATTAAATTCTATTCATGAAAGAACGAGCATCTTGCTTGTCAAGGCCACTTAATGCGCATACGTACATCCCTACCTTTAAAAGTGAGTCATTCCATTGCTTATGCTCAAGGTATATGGACGTATGGGGTCTTCAGTGCTGTCAAATAGAAATGACCTTCAAATCTGTGTTTCAGAACATTGTCTGAGCAGCATGTATGGGGATACAGTTTTATACCAAATTACTTTATAGAAAAAGACATTAGAGGACAGTAAGTAGAACAGTTCTCCGTGCACGCCTCACTGTTAGGTATGTTAGGTAGCTCTGTGTTTACCCTTTGGACCTTTATAATTGTGACCACATGCACATTTCAGTTCTGATTTTTGTTTTGTACAGGGGAAACTAATTACTATAAGTCAGTCAACAGTTGTGATGTGATCAAATGGTCCGTGAGAGCATCCAGTTAATTCTGCTTGTTTTACACTACGGTCAAAGCCAGTTTCCAGAGAAGTAAGCCATTAACCCATTGTGACAAATTTGTTTTCTAAACTTGTTTACAGTACACTGAATGATTTTACACCTCTTTCTACTTAAAAATAAGTTTTTGACAGTTGTTCTTTTTGGCGGGTTTTGTTCATTTGGAATGAGGAAGTTTGGATGTATTCAGAGGCTGCCTCATGGCTTTTGGGATTGATGTCCTTAGGTTGACTGTATTCTGTCAGTGACGTTCTTTTTATTGCAGAGGAGTGCCGCTTGCTGAGGTAGAAAGCCATCTAATGCTACATTTTCAGGAATTTTAGGAATGCCTTTATTCTGTACAGAAATTCCTAGCATGCTGTGGTCTAACATAGACAAACGGAGAAATACAATAATTTGAGCTGGTCTGCTCAGTGCGCGTTATAAACCTTACGACAAACCATAAACTAGCTGTTACTAAGCTATTTTATCTTAGTGTTAATCCAATGGCTTATTTGTGGGATGATCATAATTGTAAAATGTACTGCTGGAATAGACTGAAGGTGTGTTTGGATTCGTAACCTTTGTGCGGCGTGGGACGCTGTGCTTGTACGTGTTTGAAGTCCTTCCTCATCTCTCGCCTTTCTCTTGAATTTTACTGACATACTCTTTTTATAACCTCTAGCGTATTACTGGTTCACAGTTGACTGAAAGAAGGATATTGTGCTGTAAGAACAGTGAGCCTATTTGTTTCGATACAGTTTCATACTTCAGGATATATACATGCAAATATATATATATATAAATATATACAAAGACGGAGAGAAAATGCCTTCATTTCTGCAACTTTATCTTATGTCCATAGATTAGTGCTTGAATTCTGAATTGCAGCATTAAATAGCAGAATTTTTTATTTGATTCATACCTGCAGCTGAATAGTCAAGTGCTGGTTTCTTGATATTCTGTTGCAATTAAATTGCAAATACAAAATTTCCAGCAACAAAGTGGATGCAGGTAACTACCCCAGCAGTTTTTTCCCATGTTATTTTCTGAAGATGGACAGTGCAAGTTACACTAGATGTATCTTTGCAATATATTCATCCATTCATAGCAACCCTTTACTTTTCCTATCTCTATTGCCCATTGGCACAGTAAACTTCTAAACCAATTAGCTACCATCGCCAAGCTGTAAAACCTGACTAAAAAAGGTACAAAGAATGGTTGGGACAGAATTAAAAAAATTGACCAGCTAGACTCTTATCTTTTGGGAAATCAGTGATATCTTCCATGAGTGTTTGTACTTGTTTAATTTGATTTTCTCTTTTTCTGGCTGAACAACTCTGGTCTAACTCACCTCCACGTACTATTTTTCTGAAATCCTCGTTAAGCTTAGGAATGCTGCTAATGTGGGTGAAAATCTTTTAAAAACAGTGAGTGAATTAGGTCAATCGTGTGCAAACTTCTTCTGTTAAGCACAAGGTTTGACATAAACTTAATAATAACAGATAATTTATTTTGCTCAGAAATGTAGTAGAAATAGATGGTAATTATTTTACTGGAAAGACATTGGCGAGTTTTTAGTGGCCTTCTGAATGGAAGGGAAAAAGTATGTCAGGTGCTAATGACTATATACTCTCATTTTGTTCAAACTTTGTTGGCTACACCTCCAATGCTTTATTGCTGTTTTGGTAGCTTTCTCTCTGGTCTCAGCAGTCCTGTTTTGACTTAGCTTGGGAGCTTGGAAGCTCTTAATTGTCAGGGTGGAGGAAACGTGAGCATTTTTTCTGTATGAAGTGAGATTTTAAAAAAAGTATTTCCTCTCACTGTTGTCGTTGCGTTCATCCTTTTAATCTTAAAATCCTTCTTTATTTGGGGATTTTGTGATAGTTCCCTTTGTTGTCCTCTTATCCCTCTGACTGTTGCTGTGGATCGTAATTCTGTTCCACATGTGGTGCAGGACCCTTGGGGTATCCATTTTTGAGTTCTTCCTTCTTTCCTTTCTATGCATTTTTAATGGGTAATGTTATTCCAAAACAGAGCTCTAGGTTGTCCTCGCTAAGCTGAGGCTGCCATCTCTTCTTCCCGGCGTCTATTCTGTTGCGTTTTATCTGAGCAAAATGTCAGTTTGTCTTTCCAATGTGATGCAGATACCCATGTCTCTGTCTGAAACGTCCTTGGCCAGAATCACAGGTTCTGGATTTTCTTTTTCTTTTTCCTTTCCTTTCTTTCATCTCTGAACTTGCTCTGTTTTGTTGGTCAGGCTCATAACGCAGAGATTGTGTGTAGAGAACTGTTGCAAAAAAATGTTCCTATTTCTTATGTAATTCTTTGTTATAGGTGCACCCACAAAGCATTTTCAGTGAACACGCTGTGTATTTTCCATTTGATCTGGTACTTGTCAATTAATTTACAAACATGAGTGATCCGCAGTATTAAACTCTTGTAGAGCAGGGGACTTGGGCTGTTTGTTCTGGTGGTTATTAAGAAGCTGTTTGTTTTTTTTTTTTTACTTCTGTGGTCTAAATGCTAAGAGACTTAAGTGAGAGAGTGTATCATTTTAATACCCTAAACAAATATGAAGAAATAATATGAAGGGTAGGAAAGTTGAGGAGATTATACCAGTGTTTGTACCAAAGAGGTGGACAGGACTGTGACAGCACAGCCTCCCAGTGGCTTTACGTACTGTGGTTTCTGCAGTCCACGTTCTGAGGCTGCTCCTAAGATTCCCAGGAGCATGCAAGGAGCCTACAATTTGGACCTGAATATTGATGTTACCATCTAACAGGTGTTTGATGTAGAAGTTCTGTGAGCTTTTCTGTTTCCAATAACAGTTTCCAAGACTCCTCTCGCAATGCATGAATTCCCAGTTGTGAAGAGGAGTCGTTAAAATGGTTCTCTGATTTTGACGAGGGCAACTCCTTAGGTGAAAAAAAATAATTTCCTCTGTGTTCTTTGGTATTTGGCACAGTATTGCCGTTCAGTGTGTTTTCCTTCTGTATTTTGTATCTGAAAGACCAAGAGTTTTGTTTTAACAACTGTGGAATAGTTGTGTTCTGTTTCCCCTAACTTTTAGAAAACACTTGTTGAGCACAGTGTTGTGCTGTTTTGTGATAATGTAAAAGGGTACTTTTATAATTTTCATAAGGACTGACAATAAAGACTTGGTTTTGATGTGATAAGACAGAAGGAAATTACAGAAGCAGCCAACAGAAATTTGCTGAGAAAGTTCGTATCATTTAGCTGTAGCTTGTGTTGTGGGACACTTTATTTTGATGCCTGTGGCCCCCTCACTCAGCATATTGACTATTTTTACCTTCATAGCTAGAAATCACCTTTGGCTAACAAAAAAAATACATTTCTAAACTTCTGTATCTTTGCAAAAGTCATTAACAGGAACAGATTGAGGCAAATATTATCTTCTGGATGTAAATATTTGGAAGGTTATCTTTTTTGTTTTCTCAATGCTTATCTTCTCTGAAATGTTATCTTCTCTGAAAACAAGGAATGACCAAACTCTACTGATGGTAACACAGACTCTCAAAAAGCAAAGTCTGAATCGAGTTACAGTTACTAAGAGAAAACTGTTATGATGTATATTACCCTGGTTGGTGTCTGTTAGTTCATTAATCTGGTAATTCTTGGTTAACTTGTTCCGCTAGTAATCCTTTGTTTTAAGATATGATGATCTAGGAGCTAGTGGCTTGCTTCTAGTGCCATTGTTTCTTAGCTCCTTGAGTGAGTACTTGTACAGGTATGTGACTGTATATATGCTGCTTGAACTCATGTTTCAGCTGTTAACCTGAAAAGTCTCTTCTTTGTCAGAGCTGTCATCTGATCTTATCGGTCGTAGCCTCGTGCGTTACTGTTGGGCAGTGGAAAGAAAGGGAGCAGAGGGGCAAGAAGTTGCTGATGTGCTGGGTAGCTGCACTCTTCTCGCACTTGTACGTGGCTTTTGTAGATGACTTTTTATCCACAACTGAGATTATTTAATGGAATTACTCTACTGATGGTAATACATTCTCCTTGTAATGCGTGGCACTGCCAGAAGAATGGGGTCTCATCTAAAAATTCTCCATGTAATCAGTAGTTAACGTAATGGCAAAATAAAAGCACATTGTTTTCTTCATAATAGAGCAGTTTGGTCTAGAGGTGTTTTGCTTTCTCTTGGTTGTGTAGGTTACGCTGTCAGTAAATGTATTCAGCCATGTATGTGATAACAGTAAGCATCTGCAAGCCAAATTCTCCTCATTTAATGGATGTGAATGTGAAGTTAATTCCCATACAGTGTTAAAGCAGTTCCCGTTTGTTGCCGAGCTTTTAAAGAAAGTTAAGTCACTTACTTGAGAGGGTTAACTGGTTAATTATGTATGAGCTCTAGTTTTCGAGCTCAAATACCGTAGCTTTTTCTAGATACCCAGAGAGAGAACATTTATTTCGGTGTAGTTCTTACATGTTTTGCAAGTATGCTATTATTTCTTTCCAAGCTGGGAGGGTTGTAAATGTTCTTTTTCCTTTCAGTAGTATGATTCCTGGAGAGAAAGTCACTCACAGTGATACTGGGCACTAGTGTAGATTGTAAAAGTCTGAGAAAGGGGAGGGGAAGGGACAGTTATTAGCATCTTAAACATCTCTGCAAAGAAATAGAGGCATGGCTGTGATCCATTGAAGGCCGTTTAAAAACTTACCGGAAAAGTAGTTTCTAGTAGGTTGATAAGTAAGTTCCTTCCAAAATTTTGTCCAAAGTTTTTGTAACATTTACTGTAGAAATTCCTGGAAGTGTGGGTGGTTTGTAACTTCTGTGTGTTTAAGTGCTTTATTCATTTTATTTATTTATTTATTTATTTTAAGTTTTCAGTGTACTGTTTGGATGCTGTTGTTGTAGGTGTAGTTTCTTCAGAAAGCGTGGAATTTTCTTCTTGTGATCCTGTTTCTGTCACCTCTGCTTTTCTTTCTCTCCTCTGACTTTAGCGTGGTGCGCCTGAGAACAGTGGCAATTGGTTTATTTCTCATAAGGGAAGTGCTCAGGTGAATGTGTGCCAGAAATTGTGTTCTGAAGGACTGTTCATGTAGTACGAATTCAGGGCTCCGTAAAAAGCTAGGTTTCTTTTAACTAGTAGAGCAGTTTGTACCTTGCTTTTTCAGAATTTCTTCTGCAGCCCCACAAAATGTGTGCATGCCTCTGGTATTTCAGTCAAATTTTTCCAAAGCGTCTTAGTATCTCATATGGAATGCAAGTGTATGTTGAAATCTAGCATCATACTTATTAAATATTTATTACATTATTAATTTAATATTTACTAAATAGCCCTGTGCTAATCCCTCCTCTGCATAAGCGTTACTTAGCCTGAGGGGACTTCGGGGAAAACTATTGGTGGTGTAGGAGCAAGTAACTGTTAGACTTAATTAAGCTCAAAGAGGAGAAAATGAACATTGGTATACTAGAAGCTTTTCCCTTAAAACTTGATGTGCTGTCAGGAGGTCAAGTTGCATGGCATGAGTGATAAGCAGAAACTCTTATAATCATATTATAATGCAGCTAACGCTTGGAGGTACCACCTGAAAAGCATTATGTGCACGGGTATTTCTCAAAAAAGTTGTAGCTGAAGGATGAAACAAGTCTTCTAATGACCTTGTCGGGTAGTTGTCAGTTCAAGTGAAAAAGCATAGGTAGGTAATTTCACTGTTCTGTTACTTCAGTGGATCAGGAAATCACTCCCTAGTCATTACTTCATTCTGGACCTCCTTGCAAGGAGTTGATCTTTAAAGCAACTGTGCAAAATGACTCCATTTCTTGGCTCTAGAGGACTTTCCACTAAGAACGGATGGTCTACGTTTTTTGTTAATTTTGTTCTGGTGCTTAAGGACTGCTGGACATGTTCTGTATGGTTCCCAGAGGCTGGTTGGTCTGTTTTTTTTACAGCAACAGAGTCATAACATGCCAGAACATAAATGCTGAAATTTTCTCATCTTAAACAGTACTGTAAAAGAACAATCGAAGAGCTGTTGTTGAGCTATTACTTCACATTCAGCAGCTACCTTCCAGGCACAATGTAATTTCTGTAATATGTAATGCTTTACGTAGTGACTAAGCACGTTTTATATATGGGGAAACTTTGATCAATAAGGGTATTCTTGAGTGATTTTACTGTTTCATTACTAGCTGTTTGTTTCTGGCACAAACAAAACATGAAGTAAACTAAATAATACAAATCACTATCATTTATCTTTTTGCTCTGCCAGTTTCAAATGACAAAAGTTCTCAAACTGTCCCAACGTAGTTACTTATGTACCTAGACTAGAAGAATCAAGGAGCAGACGTTCAAATCCTTTGAGTTCTTTGTAAGCATGGTAAGGGTTGGATTTGCATGGCCTATAGCAGCCCTTGCAAACACTTTCTGAATATGAAGAAGGAATAGCTTTTTCTCTACTTTCCTGTTGCATATGTAATATTTACAAAAGGACTGTGACTGAGGGTTCTGACTCGTGATTTCATATACCAGGACTTGAAAAATGTTCCTCCTATTCCTTCTTCTGCAGTCAGATGTGGAAGGTCATGAATGCAAGTGTAATGTGAAGTCACAGGCTGTACTGAACTGAATTTTCATGTTGGTCTGTTAAAAGTAGGATTTGGGATTTTAGTCCAGTTTTGGCTTTGTTAGCAGATGGACAGAAAAGAGTAACTTCTAATAACTTTGATGGTTTTAAGTGAACTTTCTTGGAAGAAGTGTCAATTCAATATTAGACTTCATCGTAGCCACCTGACATCTGAAATGATGGATTGTCCTGCACACCTGTGTAAAATCAAAGGCAGTCAGAAAAGTAGGGAGGGCTTGCTTATTTCTTGGTACGGAACAATAACATCTGCATCAAGTGCAAACTAGTGCAAAACCAGAGCCTCCATCACTATTTGTTTTGGAGAGCTTCAGTAGTTCATTTGTGGTTTTGCCGCTTGTAAATAACGCAGCTATCCCGTCTTCCCAGCTTCTGCTGAAGGATTTCATTCTCTGTCTTTGCTGCTGCTGTCTCGCCGTCTCTCTGAACTGGTGAGGAAGGGTGCGGGGACAGTTGCTCGTGGATTGCTTGAGCTAAGTCTCAACTTGCACGGGGGAATCTTTCCTTCTCCTGAAGGCTCTTGGTTTCTTCCGGCTTCTCTTTGCCATCCCATGTAGCACAGGCAGCCTTCTTTTATCTACTCGTATAACATTCTTCTGCTCCCTTCCGTTTTGTGGGGTCAGTACCGGAGTAGGTGAGCTGTGGATTAAATGGAGAGTATTTCCTTCACTTATCCCTTTGGATGCCTTTTCCTTTTGCTTTCTGTGCTTTAACTTGTAGCTAAGACTCTGAATTATGTGTTCAAGAAAATTCTAGGCTTTATTATCACAGCCAAAATAAGCTCTATTCTAAAGTACTGCTTGGCTACAAGAATGATAATACTTTTACTGTGGGTTGATTTAATTCCTCAAAAACACTACTGCAGGCGGTTGCATTGGAAAACAAGAGGAGTGTTTGTCCCCTGTGACTTCATTAACTGTATACTGTGCATCATTTGGGGGATTATTAGCTGAGAAGAGTAGGTAGGATTGAAAACTTAAGTACTTGAAGTAATCCACTAATAGTTTTCCTCTTTGATGTTGCTAAGAGAAAGAAAAATACAAGAGAAGTTAACATGCTATTTTTCCTTTCTTTTGCTTTCAAGGCTGATAGTTCAGGAAGGAAACCTTACAATAAGAGAATTTCATCTGTACCGTTTCAGTGGTATGGGAGAGCACCGGCATTCTGCTTGCTTTCAGGGCACTGCCCTCTACTTAGCTTCTACAGAACAAATAGATCGCATTTCAGACCTGTTCCATGGTGGCTAAGATTTATGACTCCTTCCAAAACCTTAGCAGGTTGGTGTGAGCTACACGTGAAGCCCAAAGTGCCTCTTCCCCCAATGCCTGCACCTTGACTTTGGACGGTTTCAGATCAATGATCGGGTGTGTGGGACCAAGTCTTGCTTACCTAATTCTTAGAATTATCCCAAGGGTAGGAGTAAAATGTCTTTTGCATTGAGTATGACTAGAAAGTTATGCAAGGATTGTCTTTAGGATTTGTCTTGGGATGCCATTTCTCCTGTATTTAGGACGTTTGTATTATATGTGGAAGAGCTTGCCCTCTGCCTGGCAAATCTCTCAATGTGAAGCAGTCTCCAGTAAGAGCAAGCAGCAGTTCTACCTGTCATTTGGAAATGCAGAGCCCGTTTCATGAATGTTTCTGCCTTTTTCGTTTATATCAGCTGATATTTTAAAGGCACTTTTAGAAGTAGGTTCTCCTCACACTTACTGAATGTCAAGCATTTTTTACCTATGTTACTGGTTACAGTTTCAATGATAGAGATTTACAGCTCAGCTTCGCAGTCTGACATCTTCATACCTCAGGGCAAGGAACTTATTGAAGGGTAAAATCTGTCAATGATTGCAGCAAAACTAGCTTAAGAAGTTGAAGAAGATATATTCTGTGGCTGTCCAGAGTGCTCAGTAAGACACGTTTTGATTTCTCTCTCCCAGAAATATGGCACTGAACCCTAAGGGATCCTAAGAAGGGAGTAAGGCATGACAGTGTTGGTGCTACAAAGAAATGTACATGTTCTCTGTGCATCTGTGAAGTATTTGGCTGCATAAAGGCTTGAGCTAATCCTGGCTCTGCTAATTCCTGGATTTGAGCTAATCCTGGTTAGGGAATTCCTCCTTCTAGTCTGAAGGAAAGGAAGTGTGAGTACTATTTATAGATATAGCCAAAATAGCTCAGGTTGTACTTTACTCTCAAATGGGAAAGTAAGATATGTTCCTCACTGCAATGGGAGTCTTTCTGGGATGTGCTTCTCATGTTAATGGTGTTCATTTCTATATTTTTCTCTACTTGTGGGCACTTGAGTGTAGAATTTGAAGCATCAGGAAGAAGGAGCTGTAGGCAGGCAGTCTCTCCAGAGGCTCTGACATGGGGTAAGTTTAAAACCTGCTGCAGAGCAGAGAGGAATAAGGATGCTCACCACACCTTCCAGGGTTTCTGCCTGGTGCTAGGCCTGGGAGTTCAAAGGGCTGGTAGGAATTGGGTTTAGGAGCAACTTGAAGGCCGCTTTCATGTAAACCTATTGAGAACGTTAGGGATTTGGGGTGAAAATTTGAAGTTTAAGTGATTATTAGCTGATTCAGGAATACAGTAAACATTTCTGAGAATTTTTTTTTCTTTAGTGTTTGGAATATTCTCCTAGTACACATTTATGGTGGAAATAAAAAGTCATTCAAACAAAAATGTAAACTGACAGAACTAACAATATGACTGTGTCCGTGCGTCTTAGTCTGTGGTGTTTTCCCTGCCTGCCTCCTTCCCCCCACCCTGCCTCACACCTTTTTTCCCTACTGCATGGGACAATGGGGACGTGGAAATTCATTATGAGTATGTTGTAAACTATGGAAGTCAGCATTTAAGTAGTGAATGAAGCTGTGGTTTCCGAAAAAGGAAAATGTGCTTTTTTTTTTCCTTTTTTTTTTTTTTTTTTTTGTGGGAATTTGAATGGTATGGTAGAGAATATGATTATTCTCTTGCTGACAGCTACAGAGTTTATGTGATGCTGGCTAGGTTACTTACCCAGATACTTTGTATGCATCCACTCCTTGCGCATGCATCACCATCTGGCTCAGTTAGTTGGCTTCCTGTGGTTTGATGTACGGAGATGCAGAGAACTCTCAGCTGTCACGAAATCAGTTGGAGCTCAGCTTTCAGCTCTAAAGCACCCTAAAGTGCTGCGTACTCTAAAAAGTTTGTATGGGGAATTGTAAAATTACCGATTAATATTGGACGACCACTTTCCCCCTTCATTTATTGTGTCTCAATCCTCTTTGTCTTCATGATTAAGGATACTGCCATGAAGAGGACGTTTAACAAATTTTGTGAGAAATCACAAATCTCACAGCAAAATACGCTGAACCATCCACGAACCACCTGAATATTTCTTATCAGAGTACTGAGAAGGTCATACACAGGCTGTCATCATTCTTATGCCGATGCCCCCTGATTTGTCACCTCTAAACTTTTATCTTCTTCAGCACTGACTTCTCAGCCAAGTCCTATTTTGTTTCTTTGACTCATCTTTGTCCAGACATCATCACATTGCAATGAGTAGTCCTCTTGCTTTTTTTTTTTTAACTAACTGTTTAATTTATAAATGTTACGTTACAAGGCATGTATGGAAATCATGTATTTACTCTACCTCCTTTATTGTTGCAGCTGTTGTTGATCAGAACAGGCAGTTTCTCTGGACATAGCTTATACCATTTTTGGAAACTTCTGTTTTGGAAGAGATTGATAGAATTTTTCTGAATTAAAATGAAGTGTGCTGGAGCTACTGGTAGATGAGGAAAGGGAAAAATCTATTTTAAAAAGTGGTAAAAAGTTTAGTTTGGCTTAGTCTCACTGTCACTGTTTTTCAGATAGTTCAGGGAGGAGGCGTACTGTGTAACAGCAGAAAGTGCATTTCAGAGCACATGTTTAAAATTCCTGAAGATTCAGTGAGGGTACATAAATGTATTTAAAGGCTTCCAGAGAGGGATCCTGGCTGCCTAAATTAGAGGCTTCCCTTTCGGTGTTTAGGAGAATACAGTTCAACTTTTACATATTGCATCTCCCTGTTTTCTTGATGTATGCTTTGGTGGTGGTGCTGTATCTTTGAATGACCAAAGGTAACTCTGTAGTCATAGTCCAAAATATTTTTTTCTTACTCGTTTGAGGGAGGGAGGGGTGATCCTCGAGAAGCTACAGCTGCAAGATGCTTTATTGTTTAAAGCAAAATACCTCAGTCGGTAGGGAAGGAAGCCAGTATTTCACTTCCAGCTCTAGTCACTTGTAGCTAGATGATAGTATCCAGGTCCAAAGAGAAAGGACATCCTGCATCTCTTCTGCTTAACCATTTTTGGGAAGAGAGCACTGTGTTTTCCTTCTCAAGTGGTAGATTTAAGAGTGGAAACATACTTTTACAAGTCTTAAATTAAGAGGAGGTGTAACACTGGCTGTGTTTCCAAAATCCATAGTGTTGCTTTTAGTACAGAACAGAAATAAAAAATGAAAATTAAAAAAAAAAAAAAAAAAAAAAAAAAAAACAAAAAAAAAAAACAAAAAAAAAAAAACAAAGAAGGCTGCTTCTTAGTTAATGACAAAAATGTATAAAGCTGTGCTGCTGCCCTTGTGCTGCCTATCTGGTTTAGGAAAAAACTTTGTATGGACAGGGATGTGGGCACTGAGCCCCTCTTCTCTCTCTGTGTCACTACTGCTTCATCAGTCTCTCTTACTTTAAGTTCTCTTTGCCTAAACTTGGGAACTTACCCACCACACACTGCATACTATATTTGAGGTCTCTTTGCATAAAATTTGTCTTATCAGCATACTTGAAGTTAATGAATGCAAGTGTTGGATACTCAGTCCGTAGAATTCCTGGCAGCCTGCCTGTGCTCAGCGCAGAGGTAGTGCTGTACCTGGAACTGTGATGGGAATGGTGCGGTTATAGAGGAGGCAAAATGGTTGCTGAACCTTGCTAATTTGTACAGAATGATGTAAATCACTAGGTAAAAAAGACGTTTTATTGGTGAACGAGTATGATTTTTCTGATGGAGCCATAGAAGTCGTCTGAAATGTGCAAAAGTGATACTTCCCTGCAGCCTCACAGAAGATTTGCAGAGTATGGAGGAATTATGTCCAGGACCCCTTATCACGGTGTCTTGGGAAGGGTGAATTTTCATGGCATAAGCATATCAATTTACCAGAAGGAGAAAAGAAGTGGCACAGGTTTGTATTTGATTTTCTGCAGTGCTCTGTAACAGAACCAGTCCTCACGTTTGATTCTAATCACATTCCTGGTATTACTTTCTCTGTTCCTTTATTGCAAAACGTAGGCAACAGTGGACATGTGCCTCTCAGCAGTCCCGAGACTTTCTGAAGCGTAGTATGTGGTGGGCTGTGGAGAAGTTACATGGCAATATAATGTTTGGTATCGAAGGCAATAAACTAATAATGTAATTGGAATCTTTGTTGTACCTTTCTCCATCGCCAGTCTCAGGGGAACAAAGCGTCCTTAGAACTAACAAAGCTGTGAGTTTGCCCGTATACTGTGTGTTTGTGGGGAACTAAACTGTGTGCATATGGAAGAGCTAATCCATTTAGAGCTGTCCAGACCCATTTCACCTATTTTTACTTATGCACTACTCATCTTTTACCCAGAAGTTTATATTGTTTATATTATTGTGCAGTGTTGCTGCCAGCTTAGTTCTGTGAGAAGGATCTAACATAAAAATGCACCCATGCTGACCAGCTCCAGAGAAGGAAGGTGCCTGTCAGAGATCGAGAGACATTTGGATAACGTCCTCAATCGTATGGTTTAACGTTTTGGTTATCCCTGAAGAGGTCAGGTGGTTGGACTGGATGATCTTTGAAGGCTCCTTCCAACTGAACTATTCTATTCTAAAAAAAAATATTATCTAATTAATTCAAACAAATGAAAGATGTGTTTCTGATTTTCATTTTTATGACATTTTCCAATTATAGTTGAAAATTTTATTTATCTTTTACTACAAACCAACAGGTTTTCAGTAATTATCGATAAAGGTTAAAGTTTGTCAGTATTGCTTTCAACTTGTCAAGTTGTGTAGGAGTTGCAAACTAAGTTTTAGGGTCATAGTGGCTTCAACAGCCCACACTGGGCTGAAATTGGCATGGTACAAATAATTTTTGTGTTGTATCCAGGCCATTGTGTAATTCTGTCGGTTCTGCCATTGTCTCGTTAGAAGATAAAACCAACAGTTCTTTGGGTGCAAATTAACCAGCAGTGGTAATCACCAACCATTGCCTGTAGAGCACTATCCTGCTCATAACCAGCAGCAGCTCATAAAATGTTAAGTAACAATATTAATTATAAGAACATTCCCATGTTTGTCAACCTTTTTCTCTAACTCTGTTACTGATAAGAGACTACTCAGGATATTATGTGAGAATATTAATAGTCCATAAGTAATCTGTTGGATTTAGAACAGTGTGTGGATTTCTCACTGGCTTTTCTATTTTTCAGATCCGTAAGGGAGCTTTTAATTTGATCATTTGAGACCAGGGAATATTTCTGATAGGAAGTGGTCTACTAGTTACACAACACTTGGTTTTGTTCTGTGAAGTGCGTGTTGCATTAAAATCCCTTTAGGGACAGTGCTGGCGTGTAAACTCTGTTCCTGACTTGCCCACAAATTGAGCAAAATTAGGTTGTAGTGGCCATGGTCTTTTTTGACTGTAAGCAATGTACAAAAAAAACAAACCCTCTTTCTCCTCAATAATTGTATTTTCAATTTTTTTCTAGTTTAAATAAGGAAATACAGAAAATACTCATGAAATGCTCGTGGTCTTATACATTATTCTATTCTGGTTAATGATCAGTCTCAAGTTTACCACAGGCTTGAAATTTATGTGCTCAGAAAGCTGGAATTACCTTTCCAACATGGGTGATAGTAGATAAATGCAGTATTCTGAAATCCCAGATGTTAGAAGTTTGCTGTAGTTACTGGACTCACTGTTTTGAAATGCAAATTAGCGCTTGCTCTGACAACTGCTGTATTCCTGAAAACGCTGCTGAGGAGTAGCCTGCGGAACAATTTCTTCTGGTGTGGTTGTTTATAAGTAAACCCTGTCAACACCAGGCATTGAAGATGTGCTAGCTATTCTGTTCTCTGAAACAGCTGTCAAGGGTAGTTTCTTGCACAGCACCATCTTTAGGTACTGTTGCAATGTGTTAATGTAGAAAAGGAAGAAATCAGTTTCATCTGGATTGGTTAGATTGCGGTCAGCAAGAAGAGGAAGAAAATGTCCCAAGTTACAAGTTAAAAATACTTGTTCTTTTCAAGAAAGGCAAAAATGAGGCGTAATCAGGGGATGCTGTTATGCACATCATGAAGTGCTTTCCTGAGTATAAGGATGTACTTACCACATGCTTTCCTGAGTCTGGTTCAAAGCTCATGCTGCTCTTTGACTTGGGACTGAGATAAGGAGATAAGCTGTGCACTTGTAATTATAATTACATTTTTAGATACTAGAAAGTATATTACAAAATAAGTAGTTTCCAGATGCTTATTCCTGTTGATCAACCAAAAAAACAATGCAAACAACAACAGATCTGAAGCTTGAGATAAATAAGAAAACAACTCTAGCAGAGAATTCAGCAGGAGGAAATTTTGGAGGGGACAGAAAGAGGAGCCACTGTAAGGCACTTGTGTGTCTATCTACGTACAGCTTTCATTGTGGATAGGACCGTGTGTATTCCAGTAGGCAGAATTAAATTTACAAAACTGATTTTTTCTGGTAATTAAATGATACTTCACAGAGTCCTGAGCTGATCAAAGAACTGGACATTTTGGTGAGTTCTTCTCAGAGCACTTCAGTCTGGCAGGGTAGTTATAATACATTCCAGTAGAGGACGTGACAACTTACACGTGTTCTTTCATTAATTTATGTAAAAGAACCTATACTAGTAGATAATTTATATTTAATTTTTTCTTCCTTCTTGGTCACTCTGATGATTTTGTTCATCTCTGACAAAACGTTTTCATTTACCTTGGATTGTAGGAATCAGAAGTGGGGAAAAAAACCTGTTAGGATTAAACTGTCCAGTAGATGTGCTTGACACTGAGGGATTTTCACCAGTTCCTTTCTACCTTTTGCTTCTTTCTTCTGAAGTTCCTTGTGGGTACCCACCAACATTTTGCCAGAGAAGAACTGGATAGAAACTTCTTTTGGGGCCTGTTAATGAAATTTAGTGGATCAAAGCACTATAACATGGTATCAACAGTGTTTTGTGTTGGTTTAGACAAAATATCTTGCTTTAGAAGTTTCATGTCCCTTCAAAAGAATGGATGGTAAGGATAATGCTACAGGCTATGTTTAAATATTGTTAATATATAGCTAATGTAATGTAAATGATTTGCTGTCCAGAAATCAGGATTACATGATTTTGAAATACAGTTTGGTGAAGCATTGTTAGTAGAAAATCTGGCTGATACTAGTTTTAATCATCTATTTCAGGTAATGAGTTGTGGAATTGAATGGAACTCTATTACTGATGATACTTTGTGGTTTGCAGATCTGTAACTCTTCATTTATTGTAACCAAAACAGTTTGACATGTGTATGGTAATAAACAGCTTGTTTGCTGTTTATTTTAAGGTGTTTTTTTTTTTTTTTTTGAAAGACACGAAGTGCCATGTGTCTAGTATTAATAATCATTTTTTAAATAACAGGCTAACGTTCCTTTGGGTGAGTAATGGTAGGTGTTTCATAGAGAATGTTTACTGACACTCCTACTAGATGCTTGTATATTGACTGATTTTTGTTAAAATCATATTCAAGTAATACAGCAATTGTATTGCAGTGCCTGAAGGCCACTCTTTTACACCTTGCTTAAGATACTTGTAGCTATTTACACTGTCTTTAACTTCTGTTTTTTCCAAATACCTATTTGCATCTAAATGCAGGTTATATACTAATATCTTGTGACATACTTATTGGAAAACATTTCCATAGCCTTTGCTTTCTCCTCTTCTCCTTCGTACCTCGTGTTTTGCATTATACCTTATACAGCAACCGAGAACAAGTTACAACTACCTGTAAGGTATCTGTGTTGATTTTTCTTTAGGTTGAAATCTTGGCTTTCATGATTACTTGGTGAACCTACAAAGCGTGTAACTTTATGCATGCTGCCAACTTGGTGCTTACTAGGGTCATTTTTCTATTTGTTGAGATCATATCAGAGCTTCAAGTTCAAAGTATACAGATTATGCAACTTCAGTTTATTTTATGTGTATTGATTAAATCATCTAAATGGAAAGAAGCCTCGTGTTAGACCTTATCTCTCACAATATAGTAGGAACAAATCACATCTGCTTTATTACTGCATAGACGTTCATCAGTAATTAATCTTCTAATCTCTAATTTTCTACTTGCACTAGCTCTAAGCATTCTTTTTGGAAATATGTGGGTTATTTATGATCTCTGACAGCACTGCGACTTAGTGTACTTTCTTCGCATAATACCGTTTGACAAATGGGTAAGTTGCTTGTGGTTTCCTCCTGTGTTGTCGTAGGAAGCCGCAGTTAATTGATTGTGTGAGTGAAGAACAATGATACAACCACAGGAAGCCCTGTGGCTGAAACCAGTTTAGTTCTCTACTTACTTTTGATAATAACTTTCTATTTACAAGATGCTGTGTTTCAGTTAGGACAACATTGTATTTTGACTTCTAAAAGGTGGTGCTTATTGCAACATACAAACAGAATGTGGCACACTTCTTGAGATGGCAGATATTTTACCAAGTATCTAAAAGAAATAGAAATACTGCTGATGAGAATTTGTGGGTGGAAATTTGTCAACGGTGGGAAGTTACCATTCAAACTTAACTTTGAAACCTCCAAGCTTACCTTTCAAACCACCTAAAGTTGGAGGTTTGAGAGGTAAGAGGTGCATGGAGGTATGGAGGACCTCCTGCTTGTTGTTTCTAGATCTGGAGCAGGCAGATGGTTCGGCTGTATAAGCCCTAACGCTTGTAGAAAAGAAAGGCTATGCCAGGAGAGCAATGCCATCTTTTCGGGGAACACCACACACCTACACTGCTTTAAATTGGTGATAAAACTGCATCCTCTTCTTAAGCAAGAATAGTTCATGCCCTGTCTTGAGGCCCATACTTTAAGGATATAACAACGTGCAAAATTCTAATTATTTCAAATTTTGGTTACAACCAGCTTTTCTGTGGCTTCGAGACACACTAATAGCATTGTTGGGAATCAGGGCTTTTATGTATATAATTTTTCTGAAGAAACAGGAAGATGAACTTTTCAATACAACTGCATGTTTTTTTCTTCCATCTTTAGGTATTTTAAAAGAATTTGTTGTCATGCTAAGTAAAACTACTGAAAGATACAAAATTTGTCATATATCTGCTTTCTTCCCTGCATGTGCTGTTAGCGTTACAACTTTTTATTTATAAATTGAGGAAGTAAATGTATCCTTCCCTTGCCTTTTTATCTTAGGGATAAAACATTTCCAGAATAAAAGCAGATGGCTTGCAAACCAAGTGGATTTTGAAAGAAGGGTCAGGAAATGCTGAGATGCAGAGCCCCAAGTTCTTGGCGTCTTTGAAATGCGTAGTCCTTAGCTCCTAGACTGGGCAACAACCACCTGATATTGCTTCTGGCTGTTTACTTTTGGATGTTTACAGCCTTGGGGCTATGTGATGCCATTGTTGCTGAACCTGGGCAGGAAACCATGCTTTTCTGTTACTGTCCTGTGTCATGAAGTAGTGCAGCAGTGGGTATTGATCCCTGGCAGCTGGGTGAGATGTGGATAACTGTGGCACTACTGATCTGCTTGGCTGCTTAGCATGTACCTCTGAAGCCTCCTGAGGACAGTGCTTTCTCTGGGAAGCAGGAGTGAAGACTGGAGGAGGCAGTAACAGCAGAGATAAATTGGGATAGCAATACTAAGCACAGTAGTTTGGGAAATGCTGATATAATCTAAATTTCATTTTTTTCCCTTTAAATTCTGTTCCAGTCACTCTGTTATATTCTCTTAGAGACCAGTACGTAGAGTTTTCAATAGATCCAACAGAAATATTACAGATGGAGCTCAGAAACATGTGTACATATATATATATATGTATGTCTTGAATTCACTGCTTTTCAGATCTTAAATTAAATTTAAAGGCCATAAATCATGGAAATGACAGAGGTTGATAATATCTAAAAAAACTATCTGGAATAACTTGTGGAAAGTGGTGTTTTGGAAGCAGTAGCAGTAACATTTAAAAATTAGTAGTCAGAAGACGATTGACTGCAGAATCTGGGCTCAGTTCATTTAATTTCTTTCACTGCTTGAAGCATCAAGGACACTCGGTAACATAACAGTAATTTGTTGTCATCATTAACAAATATGGGGAAGAAGCTTGCTGTCTGCTAGCAGATTTAGTGCGACTGATTGTCTAATTCAGAAGTCAGTGCTGAGGGGTGGGGTTGGTCTGCCAGACTGCTTGGGTCAGTGGAGTGCACCTGTGAAATTTACCTAGAGAAGTAGTCTAGAAAGTTTTTTTGTGGTTGTTGTTTGTTTGTTTTCTTTCTTTGAACTTGCTTAACAACTTGTTTACAGAAACAATGTTTCTGTAAAATCTCAATTGAGCCATGTTTTCATGTTGCGTTGTGCCCAAGATCTGAAGATTGGGGAGGGAGAAAATGCAAGAAATGGCATTTGATTACATGCAGTTCAAAGTGACAGAAAAGCTAAAGGAATTCTGGCATCCAGTGTAGTTTAAAGCTTTGAAGAGCTGGCCCTCTGCTGTATTTGTCTCTCATATGTATATCTTCTGAGAAATGTTAAGGCTTTCCTAATTTAATCACAGTATATACTCTGTGGTCGTACGAAGACATCACCCAACAACAGCAATAACAAGTAAACAAAATCAAATAATAATAATAAAACAACAACAAAAAAAAAAAAAACAGTTTGACCACAGTGACCTTTAATGAATATTGCCAAGTTTGAGATGTGTGAGAGTTGAAAACTGATGAAACTTGGTTTATGTCAGCTGGAGATCTGGCTCAGTATTTGACTAGAAACGATTTGCTGGTTGTGTTTTTATTTCATTCCATAAGGAGATACTAATGCAGCACACGTAGAAGCAATATTACCGCACAAATACTAGCATGAA
The DNA here is from genome assembly GCF_965140915.1 of Aythya marila. NCBI lineage: Eukaryota > Metazoa > Chordata > Aves > Anseriformes > Anatidae > Aythya > Aythya marila. The sequence goes on from NC_139044.1 coordinate 17,653,622, forward strand.
ACAAAGACCCAAACCCCCAAACACTATTCCCATCTCTTTCAAGGTTATATAGGTAGCTAGGGAGGAATAAGTTAGGTAAGAGCACATTCTTCCAATGCATACTTTCATCTTGAGTTGGCTTTTTGGACAGTTTGATTTTTTCTTCTGGTGGAGGAGGGAGAAATCATTCCTTGGAAAGATAAAGTTCCTATTTGCAGCAACGTTGCAGAAGATGTTAATGAACAATAGATGAGGGAGCGGAGACCAGGCAGAGCAAAGAGTGAGGAGTTCTTGACTATACGTGAGATGAGACTTATGCTAAATTCCTAGAACATTTGTTGGTCTATTCCAATGTACTAAATTGGAGTGATCATATCCAAACAGTCTGAAAATAAACATTCATACTTGTCTATACTCAAAATAGCTGAGTTGAGAGAGAAAAAAAAACAAAAACAAAACCCAACACGTATGCATGAGATACCTAAAATCAAGATAAATTTATACAGCTCTTCCTAAAATAAAGTGTTTTGTGAGTATTTAGTGGAGCAAAATGTTTCTGATCAATGAACTGAAAGCGTATTGACTTTGTATGTTAATAAAGCTGTTAGCGTGCACCTCTTCATATATTAAGTTGATCGTGTGATCTTTATACTACTTCAAATGGGCTGAAGATCCATAATCCCTCTGTAGCTTTAAAGCAAGCATTACTCTTTCTTACTGAGCTAAATGTTTCCCTAAATGTGAATGCATTGAGTATTTCATTTGTGCAGCAGTGAAGGATGAGAGAATTATTATTATTATTATTTTTTCCCAAACAAGATTTGAGAAATTGCCTTTGGCTTTGGTTATTCATGCATGCGTTATAGAACCTTAACTCTCCTGATGAAATTAAAGTAGTCCAAATCTCAGCATGAAAATAATGCTAGTTTAAAAATACTTCTGTGTGGTGCATGCCCATGGAAAATGTGGAACTATACCAGTGTGAGCACTTCTCACAACGTTGGCACAATCGCAGTTTACAAAATTGTGAGGTTTTCAGTAAAAGTGAATTCCAGACAGCTATGAATCTTAGCTGTAGCCTAACATTCCGTTCAAAGAAGCTTATTTTACTATATAATAATTTGGAGGTGGCATTGATTTTCTGTTATGCTACATCTTTGTCAACATGCGTTAGCAAACTCTTAGGAGGTTAACGTATTGAATGAGCATGGTGGAAACATGTAAAATTTTACAAAGCCAGTCTTTTACCAGGGGCTTTAATTACATAGGTATGAAGGACAGTAAATCAGATCTGTCTGATTACAGGTCTTGAACAAGTTCCAGTTATCGTGGTCATACAAGCAGCATTCGAGTGCCTCAGTAACAGCTTTCTGCCTTCTTGACTCAAAATGTATTCCATGGAAATTAGGGACTTCTGTGCAGAACATTGAAGTTAGAAATACAGACGTTTTTTTCTAGTTACTCGTGACCTCTTGGAGGCTCCAGAGAGCTTCCAAGCCAGAGGTTAAAGACTGGTGAGCTGGCAGACTCATCTGACCTGCTGGTGGAAGGAAGGGGGGAAAGAGAGGTGGCGCATCTTGTCGTTTCGTGTTTTGTTCGTGGCTATTATGGAGCTGAACTAAAGAAGGTTTGTAGGAACAGTCTCCAACTCTGACAGTGCTCGAAGCGGTCTGCAGACAGCGCAGTACTAAAGGGCTGAAGTTTTTTTTCTCTTTGTTTTGACTCAAATAACTGGAGATACTCTGTAGTTGGAAACATTTTATCACATGCTACTGTTGCTTGGATTTTGGACAGCATTCTCTTGTACGGTCCCAGACAAACAGATACGTTCTGAGAGTTTTACTCCGGAGCTCTGGACCATTGTGGATATTCCTTTATCCAGTGGAAAAAAACTGCTACAAAGACGAAATAGGCAACATTTTTGAAGTCCAAAGAAGCATTCCCCAGTGAGATCCCCCAACTTAACCCAACTGTTTTATGTGTTTATGCCCACGTTCACTCACCCTGAACATGCAATCACAAGCTCAGCATGGCCAAGTGGGATATGCAGGTATCTCTAATCAATATCTGGATTATATTATCTGGCTTTCAGGCCTTTGAGTAGCAGAAGGATCTTCTCGTGCTCTTTGGTGGCCAGGACAGCTCCATCTTCGCGATTTCTTTGCTGTTAATGTTTCCTCTCTTAGTTCATTTCTGGTGCTTAATTAAAGTTGTAACTATGGAGCACTTTCTTATGTAGGTACCACGCAGCTTAAATATACTGATGTGTTTAATAAGCGTACCACAGCTGTGCTGTGGGTGAATGTACCCCATCAGTCTGTACGTTTTGTTCCTGTGAGGAAGTATCCCAGAGGCAAGTTTTGCCAGGAAATGTTCTGCCTTGCAGCTGTAATTGACTGGGCTTCACCAAGGAGCCCGAGACAGGTGGGTCCTGTTTTGGTCTGGGTTTGTAGGGACCCAAGGTACTGGGAAAGAGGGAAAGGGATCCTGTGCCAGCTGAGTGAGTTGAGATGAGGAAAAAGGCTTGCTCCCACAACTCTGTGCATTTTAACTCCTGTTAGAACAACAAATCCTGTTCCAAGAGTTCTGTATTCTTTATGGGTTCTGTTGGTTGGTTTTGTTTTTAAAGAAGGCTGGTGTGCTTAGCTCTTGTGTCTTTTTTGAAATTTCATGCGTTACCATGTGAGGCAGAATTTTCCCAGGTCAGCCACCCAGCTTAAATTGTGAGATCTTGTTGAGGGCAGGAAGGAAGACGAGAGGTCCTTCCAGTGCGCAAGGAATAACGTGCTGCTGGAAGAGTTCCTTCATGGGGTCAGTCACATTACAATTAAAAAACACAAAACCGAGAAAAATAAACAAAACACAAGTAGTCGAAAGCATTAGAATCATAGAATATCCCGAGTTGGAAGGGACCCATAAGGATCATCACAGGCAACTCCTAGGCATTAAGCCTATAATCTTGAGGAAACTTGGAGTAGTTTAAATCCTTGATGTATCCGTATTTTTATCTGGTCTTGATGCATAACAGGACCTTTCCTTCAGTTCTTTCAAGTGATGCTCAGTTCTGAACATGCACTGAAGATCACTGGAGGAGTTGCTGCTTTCACAAGTGTGCCCTGTGTTGCATTTTTGCAGGTGAACACAAATGTAAATAACTGTTTGGTTCAACTTTGTGTTTGCCTCAGGCCAGTCTGTCCTTTACACGAGTAAATAGCTCTTTTTACTAACTGAATCAGGCTACTTTAACAAATGTGTGTGTATTCTCTTGTTCCAAGTCACCTACTATGACAGCCAACTGCAAATAGCATCAGGGTAGGAGTGAGGCAAAGTGAAACTGTGTTTGCACAGTGATCAACTGAGTGAGAAGTAAACAAGGATGGTGGAAGGGATGTCTGGATTTAAAAGTCAGGAGAAAATCTCCAAAGGCAGAGGTGATTGTGTAAGGAGAAATAGCCTTATAGAAATACAGGATCCTGTGCTCCCAGCTTCATCCTAGCCCTCCATCCTTGCTAGAGTTAGAGGGGGACAGCTCTGTGTCCTCATGGCTCGAGCACTCCTAGTAGTGTTTTCCCACATCTTTGCCTTCGGTGTAGACAAACTCACAGTTTAGACCCATCAGCAAGGAAATCTGAATCCTCCCTTATTTATCTGCGTACTTGGGAATGGCTGGGACATGCTGAGAGCTGAGTGCAGACCATCCGGATGAATTCCTCGTCACCCCTGGTTATTCTTGCGTGATGGCATAACCTCCCTGGCTGGGGTTTGTCTGATGCAGTACTGCAGTGGTAGGGAGTAAACCCAGCTATAGGGGCGTCTTGGTTTTCCCCTGCTGGTGATTCCTGTGGCAGGTGTCCTCTCATTTTGCATGAGGCAGAAGTATGTGTATGCATTTGTTCTGTATGATCTGTGTAACTCAGTCTAAGGGTCAGCAGATTTTAATGCTTTTTATTACAAATAGTTAGCAACTTTGTTCATGTCTCCAAGCTAACAGTCTTCCCAGGTCTGTCAGTGATCAGACACTCATTCGATGCCTGGATGTGTAGCATGCTGATAGATGCTCTCCGTGAAGTAGTTGCTTTCCTGCAGGCCTGAGTTGTTAGCTAGATCAGACTGCTAAGGACTTGTTGGCTAAGGGGTGTTCTATAATTTTTCTCTCGTACTACCTACTGTGTTCACAAGTGGTTACTTGGCACGAGTGTTGCACCTCTATAAAGTGTTGGTTTGTTTTTTGTATCTCCTCGCATTCTCTGGGGGCCCAAAAGATTATTCCAGAGAATTGTGCTGTATGACACTGTGGACTTGAAAAACTAACTGGGACGTGCAGCTCTTTTGAAGCTGTGTGGAAATTCTGCCATCTCTAGTTAAGAATGACAGTGGGCAGAGAAGTCTTTTGTCTTTTTGCTGCCTCCAGAGCAAGGAAAATGTTTTATTTGTATTACTAAAACTTATCTCTAGGATGGAGTAGCAGAATGTAAATAGACAAGATAAAGCCCTTCTTCCCCAGTGCCTCCCACTCTCATACCGTAACAGTGAAGTCCTTGTTGGAGGGTTTTTTCTAGTCTCAGGGCACTCCACAGTTTTGCTTATAAGCAGGACTGGGAAAAACCAGTTTACTTTTTCTGTAGTGTTCTCTTAAGGATGATCTCTCTGTCATTGAGGCTGGTTTGGGCAAAAAGGTTCCTAAAGGCAGTGCTGTGAAAGAACAGTGCAGTAGTTTTGCCACCCTGCTTGCAGTCTGACATAGTTATATTAGCAAGTAGGTACTTTTTTTGCTTTTAAATTAAAAAGGGTGACTTTGAAAGAATAGCAGAAGTCACTCACTGGAAGAGAAGGGGAAAGAAAAGGATAGAAAAACCTGAACCTCCTTTTAGATGGCTTTCTTATTTGCTTTGTGAGGAAATCAGGCCAATCGTGTCGATAACAGTCACCTAATGTTATTGCTGAAATAACAGCCGCCTTGTTTCTGTGGTGTTTTTAACTCTTTGGTTTTCCAAAATAGAGAGGAACGTTCTTGTCTCATTCAAGAAACTCAATGGTTATGCTGGCAGCTGTATCAGAAGATTTCAAGAAGAAATCTTGTCATTTACGTAACCTGTTCAAGAGCTCACGCTGCTTGTCAGAGAGGGCTCATTTTCTGCAATGGGAATTTTTTTTTATTGTGTCTGTGTCTACTTATCTTCTGATTTTTGTTCTAGTGAACAATTTAGTTGGCTGAATATACTTTTTATTTCAGGAAACTAATATAACTTTATGTTGTTTCCCAACATTATGTTTATATTTTGAAATCTCTTCCCCAAAGTAGGTAAGAATAGCAAAAATGTTTCTTGCAACATAGGAGGGTTGTTGTTAAGCTTAAGGTGTTTGTTTGTTTCTTTCTTAAATATGTAGTTCTGCCCTTTGTGAATACAGCGTGATAGATTCTAACCGTCCCTTTTGCAGTAGGGTGATAGGAAAGTTTCACTGGGATGACTGAAATTTTTGCGTAGAGAAATATGGTTTTCTGTTTGTACAGAGAGATGGTTTTGGTTAATTTACTAGTCAAATTCTCAAGTGGTCAGTCTTTGGAATGAATGGAAACTTATTACTAGTAATCAGGAAGTCGTGCATGAGGTCTGGGCAGTGATAATTTACTTTTTTAAAAAAAATCACTTGGTGCACTCTGATATTTCAGTGGATTGTATTTTCAAGGATAGTTGTGAAGCTTTCAGGAAAAAAAAACTGACTTACGGACTTTTCTTTAAATCTAGAAAAAGTGGTAAGAGTATGTAGCAGAAGTCTTTCTTTCAGATGTAGCAAGATAGTCTTAGGAAAGTCTGTCTGTTGTTCTGCTGCAGCAAAAAGATGGAGCCCAACCGAATTAATATTTTCCTTATAGTTGTATATTTTTTTCCAGAACTTAGATGTAGCACAGTGGCCTAGACTGTTCTTTTTTTTTTCATTGGGCCTTATTACATTCATTATTACCCAAGGCCCATATTCATTGGGCCTTATTACACCTCTAATACACATCGGAGTTTTGTTTTTCCTTTTTAAGCATAATGGCATTATAGTACTCTTTTGTTTCTAATTGCACAGTCTTCTAAGGTCCTGTACTGATGCTGTATTTTCTGAAAGCTGCGTGTCTCTTCGTTTATATGTATAGTTTTTCTTTCCTACTACAAGATGTGGCAGAATTTCAAGTGCTAGTTCCTCTGATAACAGATGTAAGTCATGAGTGTTGACACTGAAATGTATTTATGGTGTCCAGAAAAAAAAAAAAAAAAGAAGTTGCATATTTAAATAGAAGAAAAATGCTTTGGTGAACCTCTGGTTCCTGCTTTCTTCAGGATTAAGAAGCAAATTCAGGTGCTCAGTTGTAAGCTTGTTGTTCTGGTTTAGTATTTCCTCAACTTTTTGCTCACTATTCCAAACTTACCGACAGAAACAGATACATGCAAGAATCTCAGATCATAATTTCATTTAGTCTTTTCCCGTAGCTGTGCAGCAGAGGAGACCTGATTCCCATCTTGTGTGGAGGTACAGTGACATTGTCTGCCAAACAGGGCATGCAGTTTTAACACTGTGCACAAAAGGATTTTTTTTTCTTGTTTTACCAATATCTCAGGACTGTCCCTGTCTGCGGAGTTTGGGGCCAGAAGGTGTTCAACCATGTTTGCTTGGTGTTGGCTTCGTTTGATTTGGTCTGATGGTGCTGCCCGATCTCCACATGGGGCCTGGGCCACGAGACTTGGCATGGGTCCGAGATAAATGTTATACCTCCTGTGCTCCCCACTCTGGGTTAGGAAGCCTGAAAGGGAGATGGCTCCTTCTGAGTGCTTCAAAATCGACTGATTCTGGTGCTCGGTTTCAGAAAATCTGCCAGGGCCTTACAAAGTCATGAGCTCTATGTACAGAGCAGAGCACTTCCTTGGAAGTTGCCCTCACCCTTAGGTCTGCTCAGACATCTATTTTCTCTCTCTTTTTTTTTTTTTTTTTTGTTTTGGTTTTTGTTTTTGTTTTGTTTTGTTTGCATGTTTGTTTTCAGCCTCCAGAGAGGATTCTGTAACTCATGTCCAAGTATCTCCATCTGGTTGTGTGCTTGTACTAAGATGTGTAGGAATTTTCTTCTGTGTCAGATAAGAACCTTTTACAAGAAGTTCAAATTTGTTTTGTGGAGCAGTTCAGAAGTTGAAAGCTGTATGTGCACCCTTGCCAAAGACAGCAAGCATACATGCAGAGTAGTGAAGATGATGAGCTTTTTTCATGTTCATAGTGATGGTGTTACCATTTCTTAAAAGCCTTAAGAGATCTGAATCGTACAGCTTACTGTGTGTATCTTGTTCCACTATTCAGTTGTCCATAAAGCTAGATTTCCTCCCCCCCACCCTCCACCCGCCAATATTTTTGTGAATCTTCCTGGCTTTCATTTCACCTATTGAATTTATAGTTCAATATAGAGGCTGACCTCCTTTCAGGTAGTTGCAGAGAGCAATGAGGTGTCCCCTGAGCCTCCTCTTCTCCAGACCAAACACCCCCAGCTCCCTCAGCCGCTCCTCACAGGACTTGTGCTCCAGGCCCTTCACCACCTTCATAGCCCTGCTCTGGACACGCTCCAGGGCCTTGATGTCCTTCTTGTAGTGAGGGGCCCAAAGCTGAACACAGTACTCGAGGTGCGGCCTCGCCACTGCCCAGTACAGAGGACAGTCACTTCCCTAGCCCTGACGAGCACACTGCTGCTGGTACAGGTCAGGATGCCATTGGCCTTCTTGGCCACCTGGGCCCGCTGCCAGCTCATATTCACCTGTCTCTAGACCAGCCCTCTCAGGTCCTTCTCCATGTGACAGCTGTCAGGCACTCATCATCAAACACATACCAATGCATGGGGTTATTATAACTCAAGTGCAGCACCTGACATTTAGCCTTGCTGGATGTCATGCAGTGTGACTGGGCCCATCAATCCAGCCTATCCAGATCCCCCTGCAAAGCCTTTCTACCCTCAAGCAGGTCAATGTTCCCACCCAACTTCCATTTGCTCTTTTTTAATGAATCCTTGTGTATGCAAACAAATACATGTATTACTATGCTGTAGTTTTGTCTTCTCTGAAGCTGGCAGTTTACATCAGGTTTGGCAGAGTTGAGTTTTCACACACATGTTCTGTTGGTATCAGTGGAAGTTAAATGTCTGCATTCCTCTCATGATCTGGGCTCAAGACATCATTGCAGTAGACAACAGACCTCCAAAGGTAATTTCATGAGCAGAAAAGACTTTAAAAAAAACAAACAACACCTTGAGTTCCTGTTAGTTGTGCCTTGTGGCTGATTTGGAGTCCCCAATTTAAAGGTTTAGTTGTACTTATAACACCTGTACAGGAGGGCGTTTACTCCCATGCCTCTGTCTGGATCCAGAGAGTCTTTCCTCCATCTAAGAAGCAAAAGGGAGGAGTTGGAGGCTGCATGGGCTTAGTCTCTTCTGCCAGCAATCTGATTTTGCAGAGCATGCAACAAATAAATTGCTTTTGAAACATCTGCGTAGAGTCACGCTCGGTTCAGGTCAGGTGATAGGTTGCAGGTATGAGGAGACACGGATTAAGGCATGCCATGGAAATGTGGCGGCTCCGCTTCTGTCACTTGCTTGTGTCACTCTCCTGACAGCGATTCACGTGTTCTTATGTGTAAAGATAAGATTTTTATCTTTTGTGTGTAAACAAAATGATTCTTCTGACTAAGCATAATCACCAACAAAATTATTAATTTAAAAACAAATCTAGTCTGAGAGCAATTATAAATCTAGGGGATGAAAACAAGTATTTCTGAATACTACCTCATGTCTGAAGATCTGAGTTCTGTCCTGGTCTCTTTCTTACAGACTAGCTGTAAAAAAACAAATAAATGTCCGTGATGGCTATTGCAAATACCACCCATCCTTTTTTTTGCTTCTGTATGATTTTTTTTTTTTTTTTTATGTGCTATCATTACTTGAAAATATAACAAAAAGTAATCCCAAAATACTTAATTGTACTGAAGAGTCCTTTCCACTTAAGCAGTTAGATAAGCAGCCCATTTCCTCAGAATGAATATTGCTGAAGTTGTTTACAGCAAGTAGTACTTCTGGACTGAATTCTGACTCTCCAGAAATGGAAAAGTATTTAAATATGTTTAGTTTATCTCAAAGAAATTAAAAAAAAAAAAAATCATCTATAAATAAGGAACACAGTCAGTTGAATACTACCTTTTTATGGGAAGTACAGAAAGTTTAGGTGGAAAGGAGTTTCTGTATTGTAGAGTAAAGGAAAGTTGGCAAGGCATGGATAAGTATGAGCTGTTGAATAGATTTGTTTTCTGAATAGATAATGGGAAAATACATTTTGAATTTTCATGTATGTGTCATGTCTGCATGTTGCATTTTTTTCTCCTTATGTTTGTAGTCCTCAGAATATTGCGCTTAGTTTCAGTAATCAGTTTCATTTCCTAGGTGATAACTAGGGAATCTGAGAAAGAGGAACAAATTGTGTTTTTGTGGTGGTGGTTTGTTTTTTTCTGTGAAGCCAAGCTAAAACTAATGGTGTTATTTCTTTTTTTTTCCCATTCCTTCTGTAGGTTCTCAGTAAATGCATACTAACAACCTCTAACAATCTTAAAACTCCTGGCCATTATTAATAGGTATTGCTATTTTTTTCTAAGGATTTGAGATCAGAAAAAAAGTTGTGTTTGGAGGGTAGAATAAAAATGATGAAGTTGTAAAGTTTTCCTTAATTGTTAGGGACTGCAGTGCGTTGTTATGGAAGTAATCTGTGTTTGACCCTAGGACTTGACTGTTTGTCAAGAATGGTTTAAAAATAACAAACTCTGTTTGAGAATTATGTGGAAGGGTACTCTTTCTTCAGATATAACTAATTCCAAATATATGTTTGGTCCTTCTTTTTTAATAATCTTCATTTTTACTAATAACATAGTTGTACTGCTTTCCTATGCATTCCTATATTTCTTATTTTTACAGAAGGAAAAGCCCATAGGACAGTGTAAAACTAATGCAGGCATTGTTCAAAACTCAGTATCTCTAATGACAACAAGCGGTAAATTCTGAAGAAATAATAAAAACCTAGCTGTAATGTGTGTATTATTTTAATCTTGGCAAAATTCCTTCTCATGATATTAAGTTCCTATTGCGTGCACTCTGTAATATTTCCATTTCACATGAGATACATCAGAGGAATTCTTGCTTTTATATGTTTTAAACTTTTAATGTCTGAACTTCCATTTGTTGTGAGGCACAGATCAGAAAGGTTGTCCATGAAGGCAGAATTAGGATTGTAGCTGTGTGCATTTGTATGGTATTCACCTCCAGGAGTTCCCCAGTTGTGAGTGGGACTTTCAAGAACAATGCGTATTCGATGCAAATATGAATAAGAGTATCAGTGAAATACCCTGTATAGGATTGAGGAGGAAGCAAGGTATTTTGTTAGGTGATCCATCAGTTCAGATGGTTGGTGCTTGCCTGTGACCTCCTGGAGAAGAGTTTGCCTGCTGCCCCAGCTGTTCTGAGGCTCTCACAGTTTGCTAGGAAAAGTCAGCGATAACATGCAGTGAGTGCTTTGGGGTAACAGCACTACGAGGGAGGAGTGAGAGACAGGATTCAAGTGATTCATGGCAAAAGACACACCTGCCAAATCGCACACACTGAGCACACGTTGGAAGTGGGAAGTACACGCTAAAAATATGTAGCTACACAACTTGAGTCATTTTAGAGGAGGAGGGTTTGTGGAGGATCTGCTTGACCCTACTCCTCACAAGCTTTAGAGCGTAACCTATAGAAGAGATTAAAATGGTTTGCATTTTGAGTTTTTACAGCTTTTTTGCTTTGTATAGATAACTGCAAAAACAGTCTTTTAATTAAAATTGTAAAGTAAAAGGAAGGCAGATTGTTGTGTAGCTCAAGTACCTGATGTCAGTCACCTGCAATTTAATGAAAGATAAGTTGGAGCAAAGCCTCAAGGCTACTTGTGGTGGTAAAAGGAGAAAGGAAATAGCTCAGGGAATTTGTGAAAGGGCGCTGGCAAGTGTTCATTGCCAAAACTAAATGGGACTTTGGTGATGGGGACTTCAGATAGACACACCAGAGTTTGGAAGGAAAAGCAGGAGACAGAATTAGCAGTAAGGGATGGTTAGAGAAAGAATTAGGTTCAGATGGAGGCTTCTGTGGCTGGCAGGACAAGGCTATAAGGATGTGGTCGTAAATAGACAGCCATGAGCAGATGGATTTAGGAAGTGGGTGAGGTACAGATGTGGACAAAGCTGTGAGGTGGCTGTGGGAGAAACCATCAGGTAATGTGGCAAAAGAACGTGGGGACAAAACTGGACAATGGTTTTTATGGTAGAAGCTAGAACTGAACATCTGAGAAGGAAAGCACTGGGATGAAGAGTCACAGGAGGGAAGAGCTGGAGTTGGATCACCTATCTGTGAGAGGCAAGAGAAGGTAGTCCAACCAAAGTTGCAATATTAGATCTGTTTGAGTAAAATCCTTCAAATTTTTCATTTTCTAGCTTCGGAAATGGAACAGGAGACTCCTAAAGTGCTGTGAAATACCTTGGCCACTGAGCAGGGGGCTTCTTCAGTGCTGATCCATGGTGTGAATGGTAGCTGGCAGCACCGGTCCTTTACTTGGTGAGGAGTAAGTGTTAGATGCCTGCGTTTGGAGGAGCGAAGTCACTGGCTTTATTGTGGTGAAACACTCATATTCTTATGGTATGCAGCAGAACTTCTAGAGGTCATTATTATTTTCAGATGAGGAGAATATTTAAATCATGTATTAAGGATGAAAAACCATGCATACAGAGCAAAGGAAATAGCAGAATTAACGATGCCTCCACAGCTCCCCTGAGAGGATGTCTTACAGTCTGCGGTTACCAAATATGTGTTCTGTAGAAGGCAGAGCTGTTACTTGACAGGTGGTCATTCTTTCCTTTGTTTTTTCCCCCTTCTAAAAATTTGCTCTGTGGTTGCATGCTTTGTTTCTTGCATAATATCCACATTTGTCTCTGGTAGTCATCAGCCCATAATCTTTCACAAACAGTAAGATAGTTTTTTTTTTTTGTTTTTTTTTTGTTTTTTTAAGAGTGCAATCAGATCAAATGGCAACATCTTAATTTTACGTGATAAAATTAAGGCCCTGAGAGACTGAATTTTACTTAAACAGGAATCAAAAAAGAATATATTTTGATTCTTCAGAACATTTAGTAATTCTAAACACAGGCCTGATAAATTTTAGTTAATTCTAAACATGGTGCAAGCATCCAATGTTTTTTGGCAGTCAAGTAACAGCATTTTGAGTTGTATGTGAAATAGTAAGGAATGCAAAGTTTGATCTTGTCTGTCAGAAATGTGATTTCTGTTGTCTTGGTTCCAGCTCTGTGGCAGCATGAAGGATGGACACTAAGCAGCATTCAGCTTTATAAGCATATGACCACCTTTTTTCTCCTTTGTTAGCCTTTCAGGTTTTCTAAATACCTGATTTTTTTTTTTTTTTTTTTTTTGTCTACTCTTGTTTTGCTCCTAGAGCATTTCCACCCCCTTTACTAGGTGAAGCAGGAGTCCTATGGTAAAGATTTTACTGCCAGTGCTACAAGAATTGCATCAGAATTACATAGCAGGATGAAGTGAAGTTCAACATTTCATTTTTTCTGATAGTATTAAAACATGGGGTGGTTCACTGAGACTCTTGTGATGAGAAAGAACGGTGACATGAAAAATAATAGCCATATTTTGATGTAGTGTGGAAGCGTTGCCCAGATCTGCAGTGAGGGTTTAACGAATGCAGGTATTACTTTTCATCTGAGTCTTGGGGGAGGAACAGAACTGTCGTGTATGTTTGGGAAAGATATTTTATTTCTCTCTCTGATTTTACAATTCCTGTTGAATCTTCTGCGGTAGCTATAGCCAAAAATGGCTGGATGGTCTCCAGTTGACCTAGAAGAGAACTGCTTATTATTATTATTATTATTATTATTTATTAATAAGGATGAATAGGATTCAAAATATTGTGTCTGCATGTACAACTGTAAGGGAATTTGTGGACGTACTTCTGATTTTTGGAAAACAACAGATTCTTAAACTGTACAGACAGATGTTGGCAATTAATTGTTCATCAGGAAAACATGTTAAAAATGTTCTGAATGAAAACTGAATCTTAACTGCTAAAACTGAAAAGGGTATTTGTGGCTTAAATTTTTTACTTTGCCTTAAATAACGTTCAGCTGTTATCGCTGTCAACTATTGTGTGTTGTCCCTGGTTTCCTCTAAAGAGACAAGAAACTTCAAGGAAGCTTTCTTGTGCTGTTTTGCCAATCTTAGGTGGGTAGAGATAAAAGGAGACTTTTGTCTCCTTTCAATTAAATAAGTCTTTAAACAGCTCTGTCTTGATGACTGCCAATTATTTCTCCTTTCTTTTCAGTAGTAACGTTTATTTTGGGAGGAACTTTCTCTCACACCTCCTTTCTGGAGATTTTTGAAACATCCACTTGTGGTCTGTCTTAACTCAGAAATGCTATGTACACATTTCATAATCACAGTGGATAAAAGCCAATTGAAAATAGTTTGGATTTGGACTGAACCTGTAAAATAAAAACACTTGTTCAATTACTTTCAGGAATTCAGCAGAAATTTCAAAACTGCGGAATGCCTTTAAAAACATGTCCATCAGTGCATTGTATTTTGCTTTCTTCTTTTTTGTTTTGTTTTTGTGTTTGTGAGGACGGTGTTAGTAGGAATTGCAGAAACTTTCGGTAGTATGAGTGACAGTTTCTTAGGTCAAGTGTTTTTTCTCCTTTGCAAGGGAAAGCTCTGTGTGTATTTTTATATTATTTTTTTCAAGTGGGCCCACGTGAACCCGATGAGGTTCTACAAAGCCAAGTGCAAGGTGATGCACCTCTCCTGTGAAGAAAGGCTGATAGAGAAGAAAAGGCTCTGGGGAGACCCCATTGCAGCCTTTCAATACTGAAGAGGGGGCTTATAAAAAAAGATGGAGAGTGGCATTTTTTCAGGCAGATAACGACAGGACAAGGGGAATGGTTTTAAACTAGAAGACGGGAGATTTAGATTAGAGGTTAGGAGGAAATTCTTCACTCAGAGGGTGGTGAGGCCCTGGCACAGGCTGCCCAGAGAAGCTGTGGATGCCCCATCCCTGGAGCTGTTGAAGGCCAGGCTGGATGGGGCTTTGGGCAACCTGGTCCGGTGGGAGCTGTCAGAGATGTTGGAACTAGGTGATCTTTAAAGTCCCTTCCAACCCAAGCCATTCTATGAATCTTTCATATGATTTATAATTATTTTTAACTGATGAAGGAAAGGGGTTTTCTCTTGAGATAGAAAGCTAGCAGATGGACATAGGCTGTTTTCCTTTTCGATTCCCTGTTTCTGTTACAATGAACTTTCACCATTGGTTTTAACAGTTGTGGTGGATTCAGCTTTTAGTTTCTAAATCTTTTTTAAAATTTTAGAATTTTAGAATTCCTTAATATTGTCCTGTTCTGTTTTGTTTTATTTTTAAATCAACTGTGAGTGCACATTTTAAATTGCTGCTCCAAGCCTGCAAATGCTTTCTCTAAGCAGTTTGTGATCCTCGTCTCACCTTGATTGAATTTAACCCCGTGCATACAGCAGCTCTGGTTCTCTGCAGTGAGGAAGGGAGAAGGAGAGATGGACTTTTATCCTCATGAGTTTAAAAATTAAATCCCTTGGTATTAAATATACTGTAAGTAATGCTAATAAGTGTCCTCAAAGTGCTGCAGACAGGCGCTATCACCAGTCACGGAAACTGCAGCTCTTTTGGAAAAAGAGCATTATTTTCTAACTGTTACCTTCATTATGAATCTGTTAACAGAAAGGGGGAGTTACCTGGGGTTGGGGTGTTGTGTACCCGTATAATTTAATAGAGCGGTGTTGCAGGGGCCCCTTTGAGCATATTGCATTTGGAAAACCCTTCTCTGACCAAGAGGTTTGCTGTCTTCGTGTGGCGTTGCCAAATCAGTTGCCTGTGAACCTCATAGTCTGGAAAGCCTGGAGTATGAAATTGCTGTCTGAAGAGCTGCCTTCCAAGACCCTCGCCTAGGCCAAACTTTCCGTGCGAGAGATGGCTGTTGCCACAAGAACAGCAGATGTTTGTACAGCAGACAAACAACATAGATGATAAAGCAAATTGACCTTTCTTTTTTGTTTTGGAACGAGCTATTTAGAGTACATTCCCAGAGCAGATCTTTTTTTTCCTCTTTCTTTTCTTTTCTTGGACTGTATCTTCCATCATAGAACTGCTTGACTATACATCGACATTTCTAATGCTACAGATGATTAAAATATATATATATGCTAGGGTTTACTAACATTTCCACTAACACCGATGCTACAAATCATTAAACTGTACCCAAACGTATTCTTGCCTGTTGTATTTTACTGAAGTAGTTTTAATGATGTTTATTTTTCCAGTGTCCCTATGGGAACCCTGGAAGAATCCAAAATGTAATAATTAAAGAATGACAGGCCTTTCCTTACAATATAAAGTGAGGAAGAGTTTTGTGGTTTAAATAGCTATGCTGTTGCTTGTTAACAAGATATTTTGCCTTGTATGCTATCCAGGCCTACAATGGTCCAAAAAACAAGTCGAAGTCAAGAACTACACGTTTGTTTTCAATCAGTTGTTTTTCAAGTTAAAAGACTTGAATAGGATGTTCTAATTTGTTCAGTTATATACATCAGTAGTGTTAATATTTGTATTAAATTACTTGGAACGGCACAGCTTTTGCTGTCCCAGTAAGGCAGTACATTTTGCTGTCACTTATTTTGCTTATTGCAAGAATTTTTATTTTTTATTTTTTTTTTTTTAATAAAAAAAAAGTCCTGCTTTTTTTTTTTTTTTTTTTTAAGTTTTAAAAAATTGGTTGAAAGTTTGGGATCTCAGTGAGTTTGAGAAAAATACTTTAGTTGAATGACATTTAAAAAGAATACCCTGCACTTTAATTGTACCATTAAATACATGGAATAAAACAACTATAAATTGAAGGTAAAAATATCACTAAAATAAGTGCAAATCTCAGTGTCTTATGGCTACATCATTACTACATGTATTTGGACCTAAAACCTACTTGTCTGTTCATTTATTTAGGCAAAAACTGATGTTCCTAGAGTTAAAACAAATGTAACTCATGTTAGATTTCTGGCATCTGAAGAATCTTAGAAAAATTGAACGGGTTAAGGCTGATAAGAAAAATAAAAATTAAAAATAAATGTTACTTCTTCAGGGCAAAAATATCAATTGTTGTTATCAGTGGGTTGTACGGTCAAATCATATGATAATCAAGAAAAAACTTGTTTCCAAATTCATTAGCTGCCTATGGAGAGGGTTTATCTGTAAATAGTTCAGCCTGCCATTTCTCCTTGTCAAGTCATTTCAAACCTACAATGACAAACTGGGTGCTTGGTCTTTCAGTTCATGGACTCTGGCAAGGTAATGCGTTTTTTGAGTTAAATTTTGTTTTCAACTTGTATTTGAATACAAACAGTGCTAAATTTATATATATATACACACACACACATATACATATACATATATACACACACATATATGTATATACATATATATATACATATATATATACAGTATGTGTGTGTATATATATACACACGTATATACACACACACAAGTATGTGTGTGTATATATATATACATATATACACATATACATATATATACACACACATACTGTCTTTTGCTTTATTTTAAAATAGTCTAAATCTCTCAATTTAAGAATATAAATTTAGTAAGTCAGCCTCATAAAGTTGTGTATTTACTGTAGTGGAATTGTTTGCAAGAGTTAAGAGGGAAGTACTGAACCCTTTGTGCTTCAGAGAAACAAAGCGTAGGGGAAAAGAATGCTATTATTTATAGGCACAATAACTGTAAAGAACTTCTTTTGCCTGAAACATAGTAAGTATTAAAACTTTGACTTTACAATGTATCATTCCATTTGGATGAGAGCATCCAACCTGGTGTTAAGTAATTCCTATATCATCTCTTAGCATGAGAATTAAGTTGAATGTTGTGTGTTTAATTCTCTTCCCACCCAAACCTTGGAAATGTGAACTTGAAATGTGGTGGTTTGAATTTCTTAATTTTTTTAATGCTATTCTTGTAATGGAGCATAAAATAAAAGTAAATTCTGGTTGTTGTTGTTCCCCTCTCACCCTCTGTGTTTTTTGTTTGTTTGTTTTGTTTTGTTTTTTCTTTTTATGGGGGGTGGGAGTTTGGATTTAGGAAGGGGATGTAGGGGGAACAGGTTCTTCTTTTTTATTTTGGGTTCTTTTATTCTTTTGATGAACCCACTTTATACAGGTAGGGTATTTTCCATTGAATGTGTTAATAATGTCCTCTGAGTACAACTGTTCTTGCTTCCAGTAGCAAAGAATTAACTCATAAGTGTCCTCTCTCTTGAAGAAGTGGTCTATAAAAAATAGTGCATGATTCATTAATGAGGCCAGTATTATCCTTCTGGTCATCTTGCATCAGCATTTTGATTTTATATCAAATACAATACTGTTTTGCTGTTTGTCAGAGAAAATCATATTGTCCAAAGTGAACTTCTCATTATATTATCCCTTCCTTTTGTGATCACAGATCACATAAAACACAAATGGCAGTAGATGTCTATGATCTCAAAAGACTGTATCATTGGACTTTTTTTTTTTTCCTTTTCTTTAAAGGTAAAATCAATTTTTTTTCTTACAGCAGTTTCATCTTAGTTCTACTGCCTGTTATTTCCATCTTTAAACTTTGTTACATTACATTAGAGAATATAGGTATATAAGCAAAATAGTCTGTTGTTTTCAGGACTCTGATTACATCTATTTTATGTTTCATTGTGTTTTTTTTTTTGTTTGTTTCTTAATGGTTGGTATTTTCCTTGTTTCAGCAAAACCGTTTACATCTAAAGTGAAACAGATGCGACTACATAAAGAAGACTTTGAGATCCTGAAGGTGATTGGGCGAGGAGCCTTTGGTGAGGTATGTATGTGAAAAATGAAGGATTTGAATATACTTGCTGATCTGCCTCACTGAGGAGAGACAGTTCGTAGCCACATAACAATGCACAAGTTTTACATTATTCAGGCATAAGGGATATTTTAGGCCAACCTAATGCTTGATGCAAGTTTATTTTGTTTTATACCTTCTCCGGCAGCCCTTTACAGCTCTTTTTAATCTCTTAACTTTTGAGAGAAGGCAAGTTCACATGGGCTAAAAGACCATATTTCAGCCATCTGATAAGTCATTTACTTGACTATAGTTCTTTGAGTCAGCAGATAGAGACCACTGAGTTACTGATGGTGTGAAGATCTAGTCTTTTCCAATCATCCCAATAACCGAATTGCCTGAAAGTAGTTTTCAAGAATTTGAATTGCCAGATACTGATACTGACATACTAGGAACACAGAGAAATATCTCTATTCTTGTTGCTTTGTTTCCTAAAATTAATGTTTGATTTTTTTCCTATATTTCTTGTAAGGATCTTACCAAATGTTAGGTTCTGTTTTAGTTGTCGCCTACTACTGTCAAACTATAAAAAAAAATAAATTGCTGCTTCTGATTAAACCATCTTTTATTTCAAGTTTCAAGCAAGGCTGTTCACCACTAAGTTTTATGGCCACCAGGGATGTCAGAATACACAGGCTGAGGAAACTGGAATGAATAAACCCTAGCTTTCTGCCCCCCTTCTTAAGTTATATTAAGAATGTGCTTTGTTCGTCACTTAAGTCACTATTTATACAGAAGGAGCAACGTAATGTGTAACAATGCCTAGAATTTTTTGATGGCCAAATGTGCTGCAAATGGGAATAATACGCAAAGCTTCTTCAGAAGTTATTCCTTATTGCCTCAAAAATTAAAAAAAAAAATCTGAGTGCTGAAATCCAAAGTACAAGGAAAAGTACAAGGAAAAGATTTATCAGTGCCTGGTAAAATCATGGAGAAGTTGGTTCTCGGACTCATTGAGGCGCACCTGGGGGACAAAGCAGTCATTGGTCCCAGCCAGCATGGGTTTGTGAAGGGTAGGTCCTGCCTAACTAACCTGATTTCCTTTTATGATAAGATCACCCGTATGGTGGACCAAGGGAAACCAGCTGATGTGATTTTTTTGGACTTCAGCAAGGCTTTTGACACGGTTTCCCATAGGATCCTACTGGACAAAATGTCCACCATACAGCTAAATAAAAACATCATACGATGGGTGAGCAATTGGCTAACGGGCAGGGCCCAAAGGGTTATGGTAAATGGAGCTGCGTCAGGCTGGCGGGCGGCCACCAGTGGGGTCCCTCAAGGCTCCATTTTAGGGCCGGTACTTTTCAATATTTTTATAAATGATCTGGATGTAGGAATAGAGGGTATTTTGAGCAAGTTTGCTGATGACACCAAACTTGGAGGAGTTGTGGACTCAAATGAGGGCGTAAAGGCCTTGCAGAGGGATCTGGACAGGTTGGAGAGCTGGGCGATCACCAACCGCATGAAGTTCAATAAGAGCAAGTGCCGGGTCCTGCACCTGGGACGGGGAAACCCTGGCTGCATGTACAGACTGGGCGATGAGACGCTGGAGAGCAGCCTAGAAGAGAGGGATCTGGGGGTCGTGGTAGACAGCAAGTTGAATATGAGCCAGCAGTGTGCCCTGGCAGCCAGGAGGGCCAATCGTATCCTGGGGTGCATCAAGAACGGCATCGCTAGTAGGTCAAGGGAGGTGATTGTCCCGCTCTACTCTGCGCTGGTGCGGCCTCACCTCGAGTACTGTGTGCAGTTCTGGGCACCACAGTATAAAAAGGACATGAAACTGTTGGAAAGTGTCCAGAGGAGGGCTACGAAGATGGTGAAAGGCCTTGAGGGGAAGACGTACGAGGAACGGCTGAGGTCACTGGGCCTGTTCAGCCTGGAGAAGAGGAGGCTGAGGGGAGACCTCATCGCAGTCTACAACTTCCTCGTAAGGGGTTGTCAAGAGGCAGGAGACCTTTTCTCCATTAACACTAGTGACAGGACCCGCGGGAACGGGGTTAAGCTGAGGCAGGGGAAATTTAGGCTGGACGTCAGGAGGGGGTTCTTCACAGAGAGGGTGGTTGCACACTGGAACAGGCTCCCCAGGGAAGTGGTCACTGCACCGAGCCTGTCTGAATTTAAGAAGAGATTGGACTGTGAACTTAGGCACATGGTCTGAACTTTTGGGTAGACCCGTGCGGTGTCGAGAGTTGGACTTGATGATCCTTAAGGGTCCCTTCCAACTCAGGATATTCTATGATTCTATGATTCTATGATTCTATGATTCTGAGCAATGTCTTAATTTCTTCTGGAATGGGAAATGTTTTTCAGACTGTTACATTTTCATTGATATAAAAGCATCTCTGGGGGCATTGATGGCAGATCAGGATGAGTTTTCAGGTTTGCTTATGTATTTGCTTAATGTGAAAGATTAGGCTTTACTAGACTGATTATGGAAGAACAAAATTCTGTAGGTAGTACTTAAGGAACAGGAATTTTTACTGTAATGTAGTATCCACTCATGGATAATCCATCTTCAGTCTTGACCTTTGCCACAGAGGAAATGCTGCATTCACTGTCTTGATGCAAATGTTTCTGCACAGATCAGTGACTTTCTCAGTGTTGCCATAGTAGTTGCAGCTCAGTTCATGCACAAATCATACAGGATGTAAGAAAAATCACTGTGTGAGTACTTTCTTGTCAGAAGAATCATGCATGAAACCTGCCTTATATTACACTTTCAAAAAGAGGTCCTTTTAGTCTGCTGAATCAGCATCAAACTCCAGAGCAGCTAATTCCCACACCCACCCACCCCTGTAGTACTTTCGAAGGAAGCTTCTTTGCGATGAATCATACCATCGATAGTGAGAGCGTAACTTGCCCCATCCTCTTCTGGGAACAGTCCACACAACGTGGTAGTTGGCTTTTAGGAACAGTGTTTCTTTGTAATGCCCTACCTGAGAAAGACAGCATGACCACTTAATCATCAAAATCTTCAGTAAGGGGAAAACTGAAATTCTTTCAATGAAAATATTTGACTTTATACGTTCTTAAAGTGGGATTTCTAAAATATTTGCAAGCATATATGTTAAGTCTACTGACTAGTTTAAATACAAGTTTAAAGTCCTACTTAGACATTTGTCTAGGAAAATAAATTCTGTATGAAATTAAGAGTTTTCTTTCCAAATAACTAGTAAGTATATAAGCAATGTTAAAAAAAGGACTGCCAAATGTTGCTGCTACTTTAGCCACCAAGCACCATAATGATATTAAGCTGCAAAATACTTATTATTCAGTAGATAATAGTAGTTTGCAGAGACAGATTAAGCAGAAGATGGTTTCTTTCCAACAAACTGTAAATGAGACCAAAGTTTATCTAGGTTTTTGGGAAGATTAATTTTCATCTCCTGAAGCAGCATAATTCTGAAATTCCATAACTATGAAGTTTTAGTGCAAGCTTTCATTGGCATAGTCTCAGACTTGTTTTGATTTTGATTTTATACTCCTCAGTATTTTTTAATTTGCATAGTTAATAAATATTTCCCTTTTTGTTTATGAAAGTCTGATGTAGACAAAAAAAACAGTTCAAGTATTGCTTATAACTGTAAGAGGTTCTTGGTTTTCCTTTTCCCTTGAAGTCCTTACCCTGCTTGCTGTCACTCTGAGAATGCTTCCTTTTCCCTTCCCTCTCCACGCATACACGTACCTATTTAAAATGTAGAGTAAAAGAGTGCTGCCTTTACATAACACAAATGTTTTCCTTGGGAGGAGGATTATCCCAGTGAAATTGATGATGTGGACATCAAGGGTTTTCATTTTGCTGGCTTCAGGCACATGGTTGGAAAAACTTTAACAGACAACCCTAAACAAGAAGACTTTAAACTTGGAAGTTGAAGGAGGCTGCTAGGAAAAATGAGGGACCACTGTTGATTCCAGTAGGCAACAGTTCTCATTGGTATGTCACTGCAGGATAAAAATGTGGCAGATTTAAGACTCTAAATAATATTGAATTTTTCAGTTCCTTCTATTTCTGCTTTAAAAAAAAATGTTCACTGCGTGGTTGTGCAAGCAAATATGAGTGTTTATGTTATTGATATTTTGAAGATGATGTTTGTAGCTTTGAGAACTAAGCATTCCTGAATTTTGGCATCTAGGTATGAACAGTAACACCTCCCCACCCCTTTCAATCCAGAGGTTGGTCATAAGAGCTAAGACTTTATAAGAAAAGCCAAAGGAGTGTTGTGCTCAGATTGCGTTAGTTATTCAACAGATAAGAGGCTGTTAGTTCACTGTATGTTACTTTGAAACTCAGAGCTTGTTTCTGGTGGGCTGGCTACTTTTGAAAAAGCAGTATTGCCCTTTCCCCCCCCACCCCTTTTCTTAACTGTCTTTCCCATCTTTTTCATCTTTCCCCCTGTGAGAAACACAGAGAACTGTTGGAAGAATGAGGAAAAAGCATCTGACTCAACCAAAATGTTTACATCAACACATACCAGTAATTTTTGTTGAGCTGCTCACAGGAAAATATAATTAAAAAAAGCAACAAACAAACAAAAAACACCACAACAAAGAAAAAACTAAGTCCAATTTTAATAAAATCCAGTAGCAAGGCACTTCAGGATAACTACATAGGAACGATCATCCTTTCTTCTGTCTTGACAACTTCACTGGGGAAGGGGAAAACAGCACTCGGTGTACTTGAGCATTCATACTCATAGCATAGAGACGTGTGTGTGTGCATGCATATGTAAACACTGCCTGGCTCTGTCATCATGTTTCAGAATTTTTTGCTGCAATTAGAAACCGCCTCAGATCGTTCACTGCTGAAGTGTCAGGTTTTTGTTTCACAGTCAAATCCTGAAATAAGCACTGTAAAATTTACTTCCACGAAGCCCTGAGACATGCAAAAAGATGCTGTGATTGCAGGAAAACGAGGCTGTTTTCATTGTGGTCTTGTGTGTGTGGGGTGGGGTAGGGGTGATGTGGGCTAGGGATGGATATGGAATAACACGAATGCCTCTGACAGACTAAAAGGCTGTTCCTGATTGTAAATGCAGCTGGTAAACACGAGTCTATTTTTGTCCTTTAGTCACTCTTCAGTTCTGGTAGACATTCACAGAAAGCACCAAGCCCTCAATTATTACAAAGCCTACTCTCCAGCTGTTAAGCAAAGGCAGCGCTGTGTCTCTTTCAGCTGTGTCCAATAAATGCTGTATAGGAGACTGCAAAATTAGGCAGCTGTGCAATTAGCGCATGTCATTAAGAAATCTGGGTGGGGGTCCAAAAAAAACACACCCCAACAACAACCAAAGAAACAGAGACCAAACAAAAGCGAAATGGCCTTTTACTGAGCATGTGAAGAGCAACAAATGAAGCCCTGAAGTTGGAGTAGAAATATTGTGTTCTGCTCACACGTCTGGCTGCCTGTCCTACAGTGGTAATGGTGGGGTTGGTAAAACTACACTCAGCAACAGCAATCTAGTCAACTCTTTGTCCAGTTTTTTTATTTATGTCCACAACAATGGCAAAATCCTTACAAGTGTTGAAGGCAGAATTACCCAGTAGCTTCATGTCCCAGACTGCATTATGCAGAAGCTGTCCCTGTCATCCAAGCGATGATACAATTCCAGTGCTGACTAGGTTCAATGGTAAGGTTTTCTCTTCCCGCTGTTTCTCATTTAAAAACACCAATACAGATACAGCTTGTTAGAGTTTTAGCTAGAAGAATAAAAGGAAACTCAAGTTTCAGATGGGCATTGTGGGTTATGTATTACCACGGAGGATTTCCTTCTATGGGAAATTGTGTTGCTTGGTCTTGGGATACCACGCGCAGAATAGTGGATGTTATTTATGAAAGAAAATGGCAGTCTAAGCAATCTCTTTTTGTGTTTCAAATTTTAAAGTACCTTCAAGGTCTGGACTTTAGCCTCAGTTTTTATGCATGAAGCAACCTCTAAAAATTTGGGTTCATAAACAGGGTTAAACACGTAGATCTCCTACCTTTCTGTCTTCTCCCCTTTTTTTATTCCTCCCCCTCACCCCACAGGCAGCAGTATCACCAGCAGGGCCGGTAATGTATTGCTGCACAAATGGGAAGCGACAGCTGCTTTGTCTGGGAATCTGTAGCTAAGTAAGAGCTACGCTTTTAGATACGCTGAAGTTTAGACATCTCAGTATTGCAATCCTTCAACGTGTACTTTTGCCATATGTGTGAAGCTGCTGCAGCTGATGACACATTTGAAGATGGTTGAAAGATGTTTGCATTACGCGTTCTTCAAACTGTCTGATCTTGTATTTTCTCTTATAGTTGTCTTCACACATGGCTAGTTTACTGATTGTGAAAGAGGCAGAAGGAACGTAGGAACCAACCTTAGTATTTTTTTTTTTTTTGTCACTGGCGTGCAGGATGAAGATGGTGATAATCTGGGTGACAGCATCCTGGTTTGTAACCGAGTGCACACAGAAATAAATGCATCTCCTTAAGCCTTAGGGATTATTTGAAAGGGAGGAGGCAGAATGGGTTAGTTGGTGAATGGTCATTAAAATGTAGTGTTTGGATAGTTGAACTTTTCCATCACTGGTATGGTAATACAATGGTCTGGTCTCATTTTGATCTGAGTGTGTGTCAGATTGATGGCCAATTTGTTTAAGACACTTAGCGTTCTGTACCCAGGGAATCCTGAACTGTGAAAACACATTTATGTAAAATTCTTCCCTTCCCCTTTTGTAAAAATATTCCATTTTAGCTTTTAAAATAAATTCACAAAACTATAATATTCTCAGAAAAAGACTATATCAGTACGCTTTGCTAATGCATTATTAGATGGGCCTACGGTATCTCATGTTTAACAAACAGTGAAGGGGAGTAAAGCTTGTGTTTCCTTACGTTTACTTTTCTAGAAATTGTGAATTTCAGCATTTCCCTGCCCCTGACAAGAGGCATGGTAAAAGGGTTCATTGCACTTCAAGTGGAAAAATATGAAGTAATACTTTACCATATATTTTAGTGCATTTTTTTTGAAAGAGTAGAAATTACCTCATAGCAAATCTACAGTAATAATTTGTGTCTAGAACCTAGAATAAATTGTTTCTTGGTTTTAGAAACTGACTACTAAGTTGTTGTCTTTTCTTGGTGGGTCTGTAAATTAAATTACTGTGTAATACTGGAAGGGTGAGTCCAAGAATATCAAGTATACAGCCAGTGACAGCTTCATACAGATGATAGAGCAAGAAATGTGATAGTAAGAAAATACCATTCATCTAGTCACCTAGAAAAATGATGCGTAGTGAAAGTGTGATACATAATGAAAGCTTAAAATAGACTTGGTGCTTTTGCAGAATAAATATCTCATACTGTTGTGATGTTACTCTGTCTGGATAGTGATGGTATGGTCACATGCATGGATAGTAAAGTTGTTTCCAAAACACTGAAGAAAAAAATAATTGCAAGGCTTCATTAAAAGAAAACAAAATGTCTTTTAATGTTTAGGCTTACCTTTTGTTCATCTTTTCCAGGTTGCAGTAGTAAAACTGAAAAATGCAGATAAGGTTTTTGCCATGAAGATACTTAACAAGTGGGAGATGCTGAAGAGAGCTGAAGTAAGATAACATTTTTTTCTATAATCACATCCCCTCTTACTCTAAGGAATTGTTACTTCTTTTTCCATGAGAAGACTCTGGGTATATTCGAATTGAGGAGGTGCTTCAGTACTTATTGACAATATGAAGATTAATATCAAAATAAGCTTAAAGCAGTTCATGGGAAGGGTTAAGTGGCATGGTGACTGGGTTTAGGTGGGGCTGAATGTTTTATACAGTACCCTGTTTCTGTAACTGGCCAAGAATTATGCACTATACAAGCAACCTTATAGTGTATTTATTTCAGTAGTCTTTAGCAAGTATATTTTCTGTGGTATAAGGAAATTAGTAAGCTTTAACTCACCATGTGTATTAGTTTGTCAGTATTTAGAATTTAGTCAAGGTCCAATTTTTTGATAGAAAAATTAGAGAGATAAAAGTTTCAAATTTGAGAGCATGCTTCATTAAAAAGTCCCATTTGCAAAAATCTGTGACAGAAAGTTCATTGCTAAAGCATAAATCTATTCTGTGTTCTGAAAAAACTCTTTGGCTGGTGCTGCTTTACTTTGGGTTCCTACTTGTATTGTGTGATTTCACCTTTCATTGAATTCACAGTACCTTTCCATGGATTCCTGTGGAAAGAAAAAAAAATGCAGTCTCACATGAGGATTGGTATATTTGTTTTAAATGGAACATGTATCTAACTCTTTAATTTATTTGAACTTCTTAATCTTTGCATGCTAAAAACAAACTACCTAAAGTAGACTCCTAAAACTAAAACTCAGTAAAATCAACAAAGTTGTTTGACCATGGTCTCTTCTTTAGTTTGGACAGTGCAAGCAGTATGTTGGCTGCCTCAGGGCTGCCTTCAATCCATTCTCTGCACAGCTTGTATTTGTGTTGGGGATTGCTCTGACCCAGGTGCAGGACCTCACACTTGGTCTTGTTGAACTTCACGAGGTTTGCATGGGCCCACCTCTCAAGCCTGTGAAGGTCTGTCTGGATGGCATCCTTTCCTTCCAGTGTGTGGACTGCACCACGCAGCTTGGAGTTGTAAGCAAACTTGCTGAAGCTGCGCTTGATCACACTGTCCATGTCACCAACAAAGATGGTAAATAGTGCCAGTCCTAATACCAACTCCTGAGGAGCTCCACTTGGACACTGAGCCGTTGACCCACAACTCTTAGAAGTGACCATCTAGCCTTACCCACTGAGTGGTCCATCCATTAAATCCATATTTCTCCAATTTAGAGAAAAGGGTATAATGTGGGTCAGTGTCAAGTGCTTTGCACAAGTCCAGGTAGATGATGTCTGTTGTCCTTCCCCTATAGTTCCCCTGGAACTCTTCTGATACCTAATTTTTCATAGATTTTAGCATGTTTGGAGATTGTAGGAAATGACTTTTTAACTGAGAGAGAGATTTGAATTTGTTTTCTAAACGTGATGTTAAAAATTAAATAGCCAGATTGCAAAACGTTTGCTTTTGTTTATTTTATTTAAAGCCTATAATAATTATTTTTCTCCCCTTCAGACAGCATGTTTTCGAGAAGAGAGAGATGTATTAGTGAATGGAGATAACCAGTGGATCACAACGTTACATTATGCATTCCAGGATGAAAACTATTTAGTGAGTGTTGCTCTTAAGTATATATGAATAGAAATTCAGATTCTTAGTTGTGGTATGAGAGACAAACATAGCTCATTAATTGTGTATTCTGAACCTTGTGAGCGCCTATAAGTTTGTGCATAAGATAATGAAGGATGGAGGGTGGTCACACACTTAAACTTTAGCAATTACTATCTCAGGAATGCAATTTTGTTTTCTAAACTGTTTTGCATTTATTGATAAGTTTCTGAATTTATTGATAAACTTGGATCTATCTGCACTTCCTTTTATAATTTGCACCTCTAGCTTAATTGGATTAATAAAAGCATGTTTACTGACATAAGCTTTCTATTTATGTGATTAACATTGCTGATTGGAGCTTTACAGTTAAAATATGGAATTGTCTGATTTTTGAAATAACAATTCATTTTGATTGGTCTTTGCTTTTTTGAAGATTTAAAACCACTAAGATGTAATAAAACAAGTGTTCTTCCAACAAGGAAGAATGCCACTAAGTCTTAAAAAGTAAGATTGGAAGCTGTAGCTGTAGATGAAAGTATCTCTTTAATATTCGATGTTGCTTATTTTTCAAGTATTTTGACAGACTTGCAAAAAGAAGATAATAAGAGAAAACATGTTGTTTTTCTGTGAAATCTTTCTCAACCAAAATATTTTCACTGTGTTATTAAAGTTCTGGTAATACTTATGCCCCTAAAGGTAAACAACTATACATTGATAGATTTTGTTTATTTGGTTTTTATTGCTTTGTGCTTTTGAATCTGTACTGTTAGTAAGTTCTAATGTTTTCTTAAAAATCTAACGTGTAGTCATATTTTTTTTTATTTATTACAATAAAAACGTGCTATCAGAATCACGGAGAATTGTAAATATTTTGGCCACTATATTGCTTTCTTTTCTGTCAGTTCCCATGCTTTTGGATATTCATGGATTTTGCTGGAGTTCATATAGAAACAGGGCTCTGCATTTATGAGCCTAGCTGTTGTCCTAAAAACCTCCCAACCTGTTTCATTCTTCATTAATTTGAACAGTAAATAAGATCTCATGTTTTACGTAATCTTGGTCTTAACTGTCAATAGTATTACAAAGAAAATATGATATATTCAGCAGCAGCCTGCTAGAATTTGTTGTAATCTTGCAGGTTTTCCTATTTTTGCTGAGCACTGAGCGGCTTCTGTTCTTTATCTTCTAATGAATCTCCTGTCTGCTAATAGGACATAGTCTTGCAACTTCTCTATATGCTTGCAACTTCTATATATGCTTTTTACTAAAAGAAAATTAAAATAAAATTAAAAAAAATAGTCTTACAAGTCCACACTTGTGGCCCTGGTCCCTGGCACTCCCCAGGGATAGGTTATATGCGGCTTCCTGCCATTTTATACCATCAGTTGTCTTTGCCCGGCTATCGCTGGGCCCTCTGGTGAGACTGTTTGCCTGCTGGCCAGCACCTACACAAATAAAACACATGAGGCACAGCCTGAGAGTGTTGGGGCTCAGAAATCCCCTCAGACTCTTCCTGGGACCTCACAAGCCTCGTGCTCTTCTCAGCACAGGAGCTGACTGCCGCTCGCGCTGCCATCACGCAGTTATTAGTGATGGCTTCCTGTGGCTGGCTGCCGTTCTGAACTGGCTGTGCAGTCAGCTCACTCCACTCGACTCTCACCAGGCCCTCTTGAGAGAACGATCTTATTTTAGTTTGTTATATTTTTTTTTCTCATTTACTTTTCCAGCTGCTGTTCCACAATTAAAATAAAAAAGATACTCATTGTGAGCTCCTACTTTTCTTTCCAGTCATTTTGACCATGTCTGTAAAGGACGTGGGGGTTCATTCTGTCATAATACAGTAAAACGGAGCAGATTGTGAGCTCTTTTAAGTCTTTGCATCTGATCCAATGGCAGACATGCTTCATTATATGCTTCATTAATAAAGCAGAAATCAAAAGTGTTTACTTCCATGATATCAGTTAGAGAAGGTGACGTCTTCCATCATATGTTGGCAGATCCTGTATTGTGTGCAGTGCCGATAGTATCTGAATTATGCTATAAGCCACTGGAATTCTCTCCCTTTTTGCTTTAATCTATGAGTAGTCTAAAAAAATTTTTACTTTCCAAAATCATTTATATAATAGGAAAAGAAGATGGTAAGTAGAAGGGAAGGGGAAACCTGGAATATTGTATTTCCTAAATGAGATCCCTAATTAACAGAGGTTATCATAGGTGTGTGCTTTAATCCTTTATGCCTTTTGCATTTAGTTGAAGGATACTGTTTTTAAAAGGGCATTTTGAGTATCTAAATATAACTGTTTGATGATGGGACAGTGAATGAAGCTGCTAATGTTTTGTCATGAGGCTGATTGTTTGGATACGTATAAATAAGAAAAAATACTCAAGTAGGTTAAATATTTAAATGAGGTTAAAACCGCTACTCTTCTTGGAACATCTGAGCATCTCAGCATTTGTAATGTCCATGATAATTTTTGCAATAAGTTATCTTTTATGTTTCAATTAGTTTTTAAGTCCTAAAATCACTCAATATGTTTTTCTTCCCATTTGTTTTCTCATCATTTCCACTCCGTAGTACCTGGTTATGGATTACTATGTTGGAGGAGACCTGCTTACATTGCTCAGCAAGTTTGAAGACAGACTACCTGAAGATATGGCTCGTTTCTATTTGGCTGAAATGGTGATAGCTATTGATTCTGTTCATCAGCTGCATTATGTCCACAGGTAAGCAATTTGAGCTCCAGATTCCTGTTAGAATTAGGGAGAGTTACTTGGAATGGTAATTCCTATTAAAAAGTTAATGCTAGTAACAAGTATTTGCCATGATAGTAAGCATGGTGGAACATATCTGCCTCCATCTTGTGGTTGTTGAGTATTGTTGATAACCTTGTACCATCTGATCAAAGACATGAATGAGGACATTTATGAATATCCAAATGTGTTTGCTAAATCTTATGCATTGGCACGTGTTAGAGTAAATGATCCATCATTTATAACAGCAAGACTAGAAACCTCTTCCTGAAACGTGACCATTTTTGAACAGGTTTATTTAAGGGTCAGGTTCTATTTCTTAGTTAAATTGGTTCAATCTATAAAAAAGTTGAAAACACACCAACACACCATTGTGTGTTCTGCTGTGGATTCTCCCCTCTCTTCTCCCCCCTCCCTCCCCCCACCATTTTCTTTTGGACTTGATCAAATTATCTTTAAAACAAAGTGATAACATTTTTCTAAATAGGTACTTAAATTGTGGTACTTTATATTTACATTGGTATATCAGAAAATAATATATTGTGTTCAAAGGAAAATGTTATGTTATTTGTGTCTAGCATATTTGGAGGCCATAATTGCTTTTTCCATAAGGCTCGCATCATCTTTTCTTTAGTGTGTCATCTCTGCAGAATTCTGTGGTGATTCTTGTGTGCAGAGCAAAGATTACCTTATAAGAGGCTAAAATTTTAAATATACTCTGAATAAATTTATTTTGTTCTGGCAGAAACCAGGAGAATAACTCACAATTGTTTAAGCTGGTTCATTAACCAGGCAGAATGAACTCTTCTGATATGTCCATTTATTCTCCTTAATCAGAGTCTGTACTGGCCATTCCTTCTTTTCCTGTTCTCATTTGTCTGATTGGTGTTACTTTGTGTTGTTTTTTTTTTGGTGTGTGTGTTTTGTTAGTTTGTTTTTGTCCAAAAGATGTATTGTAGTTGACTTTGGTTTGTTACTGAGTTGTGTTTTCTCTCCTTTGAGATTGTGGCTTTTCATGAAAGAGCTATAATTAGAATGCTTTAATATGGGATGGTGCTAAACTGCAAATTGCTCTGCTGGAATATTTTGAAGTCTGCTAGTTCTGTTGAAGAACTGGTGACCTGATAAAGAGTTCTTTGTGATAATGCCTTGTGGAAAAGCCTAAGCAGAATATTTTCCCTCAAGTTTTTCTTGAATCTTGAACATTTCAAATGTATATTTCTGATAAACCGTTTCTTCAGTTAGAACCTAATGTGAAAGGCTTTTGTATTCAATTTTATTTTGCATCTAGCTTTTAAAATGTGTCTGTGGGTGAACTGTTGAGATACTGTCTCTTCTGTTACCAGGTGAAGTGTACCCCGTGTACTACGTACATAGACTGCTATATTTTGTACCTGTGGTAGATATGATACTTCCATCCTCAAATAGTTAATGTCCTCAAGGTGAAATAGGTGTTGGTGTAAAGTTCTGATAGAGTGTTAAGAAGCATTGTGGTTCAAAACAACATACTATTATGCCTGCATATTTATTACTATTGAATGTTTCACAAAAAAAAAGTCCCTATGAATTCTCAGTCCTTTGTTGCTTGATTTGCAGCTTTGCCAGTGAGGTTCCCATATTTATAAACCAAAAAAATGCCCCTTCAGCACTTGGCACAGGCAGTTGGCATGTTTCATCACTAATACCGTTGTAACACAATGCCTGTTTAAAAGGGAATGTTTTGCAAAAATAAAAAATGTAAAGGGGATTTGAGTATATGTTAGATGATCAGCCTTTGAAATGTGACACATTGCGCTATTAGTAGGATGTTTGCAACTGTTAAAGCAAATGAAAAGAAAAGAAAAGAAAACATCTAAATTTCACAAATGCTATTGTAGTGAAAGTTTAGGTGTGGTGGCCACAGCCTTCTTGGGAGCCTGTTGCACACAGAGAAGGACATAGGAGAAGTAGAAGGAAAACACTATTAAAAACAAGGGATAATGGTAGTAGTGGTAATTGTAATGAGTAGTCAATATACATCAGGATTTGAGCTGAATTGGAGGTAATGAACTTTTCTTTCAAGTGATTTTTTTTTCCTTTCATACAGTGAGAGAGGCTGTTTTGTTTTCTGTAGTGTTCCAGTTCTTTCAGGATAGATTTTTCACGTTAGCCATACGCTGTTGTACTTCGATTATAGTTTTCCTTTACTCTGAATACTTTAATAGCTTTAAAAAATGTATTTCTGCTTATGCAGTGTGCAACCTTTTGCTCTGTTCAGTTGTTAAACGCTTCTTTGTTTCAGGTTGTTTTGTCAGGGAGCAGTACTGAATGCAGTGGTAGTTGGTGTGCAGACTGCTCTGATGTCACATGCTGCAAGATACTTTTCTTTCCTAAAACACACTGACCAAACCTCAAATGCAAGCAACCTCAGCATTATGAAACAAAATTGCTTCAATTGTGTTTCAGGTTTTGGAGTTGTAAATTTGAATGCCATTTCTGCACTAGCTCTGTGGGATTACGCGATGAATTGACAATGGAAAGGAGATGAAAATCTACGTATTAGTGGAATTGCACAGAAAAATTGCTTTTGAAGCTGTCTCCTGATACCTAATGAACCAAGGGGAAAAGTAGCTAGCTGAAAATAACATCAGCACTGGGATGTTCTTTTTTTTTTTTTTTTTTTTTTACTCTGGTTTTTAAATAAATAGTTTAAATAAATCATAATGTTTTTGAGATAAAGTCAATCGTAACATGAAACATTGATAATTATTAATTTCTGATCAATTAATTTCTGCGAGCAGATCATGTAGTAATTTACTTGATAGTTAAACGATGGCTTAGGATGTTAAAACAACGTTTTCTTTAATGTATTTCTTAGCTTTTCCTGTTGTGATAAATTCACCAGTATTGACATTGCCATAGGACATTGACAGCTCCAAGACTAGTTGTAGAAAGTAACCGCATCCAAGTATATGTGCAGGTGTTCACAACAAGATTGAAAGAACTTCAGTGTAGCTCTCACAAGTGCAGGACTTCCTTGGGAGTTTCTTTGATAGGTTTCTAACTATCCCTGATACCTTAAATAACTAAGCTGAAATAATGAAATCATGCCTGCTTGTAGGCCAAGGTTAAATATTATCTTGTGCTAGTTTTCTGCAAATTGTAGTGTTGTACAAGGTAATAAGTTACTTTTATTTGGAATCAACATCAATTTGTCTTTTATTTTTACAGATTTGTAGCACCATATTTTGATTTTCATCTGGAAAAAAAAAACAAAAACAAAAACAAACACACCTCAAACTCTACATGCATTAACACTAATTTCAGCTTCAAGGTTTTGTTGTTACTAGGAATGCTTAATTCCTTATGGTATATGTTAAAAGTTTTTATATTTGCATGCACTATCAAATATCCAGATGAATGTTGAAGTAAAACTCTCTCAGCTAGGTAGTTACTCTTACTTTAGGCATATGGACTTACTTCAAATGGAATATTTTTTTCCTACAATGGAGATTTTTTTTTTAAACTCAATTCTTATTTGAATGGCAAGGCAGGTTTTCTCTCTGTTTATTTAAAAGTGGAAATCAAGATGGTAAATGCTTATTCTTTCCTAAATCTTTTTAAGTATAAAAGACTTTAGAAGGCTTGGCTGCTACTGGAAGTAATTTTCTAGTTTTCTAGTTGTTACTGTCTTTTAGTGGGAAGTATTTTAGCATCCTAAGTCACCAGAAATTTATTTTTCTTTTCTTTCCATTTTTTTTGTATCAATATCTGAAATATGTCAGGCTTCACTGGAACATTTGAGCTCTTAAAATGTAGAGCAACTGAATTCTCCGTGGAAGTGACATCCTTTCTGGAAAACACTGAACATAAGGGGATAAATGCAGTAGGGGGGTAAAAGTACTGTCTATTCCCTATCAAGCCAGCCTTTGTTTTACTTCTAACAAGTTACTGTGTGTCGTCGCTAAAATTCATCTTAGGGACATTCTTGAAATATTTACTATAGTTAGCTGAAATCCAGGATTTTGGGGGGGATGCATTTCACATTCAACTATAAGTTTCAGTGCCAGCATATCCATTTTTGAGCTGCTGAATGAGTGGTTTTCTGTGTTTTGGGTGTATCCCATCTTTCCCGATCAGTCATTTGCTGAAGTGGAAAATGTGGAGATGGAAAGCACGTCTATGGAGTTAGCTGCATTGCGCATTTGGTCGGAGTTGAGTTGGCACAGCGATGTGCCAAGCGTTCTGGCCTTGGTAAAGTGAGCACTAATTGTGGGTTTGAAAGAGAGCACCAACGTATTTTAAGTGTTTACCAAACTTTGCAGCAGACATAATGTCAAACACACCCATGAAGATGTCCTTACAAAGTGCTGAGAAAGCTAGGAAAATAAGGAAAAGCTAGAAAAATAAGGAAAAAATAACATCAGAGTATTTTGATAGTCTACTTAGAATGCATTGCTTTGAATTTTTGCAGTTCAGTTTTGGATGGAAAACTGCAGGACAGAAAGTTATTTTAGTAAGTATTTGGTAAGCTCATGCTCCTTTGTAAGGTATTTGCTTACAGAGGTAGGAGAGCTCCACGAGTCTGGGCTGTTTCCTCTCCATTTCTTCACCAAGGAGGGGCTGGAAACAAAGGCCATCTCCACAGACTATTGGGCTTTCATTTTGTCCCATGACACTCCAAAAATCCCGTAGTACCCCTTCAGGGTAGCACCCAGTCTGTGGTGAGGACTGTGAGGCTAATGTTATTTGACTGGAATGTATTGGTAGGACTTCCTGAGGAGACTGTGATGAACGAGAAGTATTTGAAGTAAAAGACCTGTGTATGTGCAAAGGGCTAGTGGGTCAGGCTGCATGTGCTATCACGTAGAAGTTAAACAGTTTCTTAGTTTTGTGTCTAATGGGATTAATTGAAGTGAAATCTGTGTAATGGACGCATGTGCTAGTGTAGGCCTGCATTCTGTGTTACTCGAGTGGAAGGAATTTAGAAACCAGGCCTTAAGTGGTAGTAGTCCTGAGTGATCCTTTCAGCAGAGGCACTTCTACAAACCTTCAGCTTTTTTTCTCCTGTTGTTCCATTCTCCCCAAGCCCCAAGTTCCTGCTCTGCTGAAACAAAGGGCTGTGGGGCTGTGCAGTGTGCTGAATGAGGACATCAGTCCAAGCTGTAAGTAACATTGCATTGTAATCTGGGTCAATCCTCCGCTCTCTCTGATAGAGAAAGAGAATAGGAGAGAATCATTTTAAGCTGGACTTGCCAGTAAAACCTGTGATAACACAACAACTCTTTTTTTCTGCGCAATCAATGAGTGCTACTTGAGATATCTGAAGATTTGTTGAATTTTAAGATTTAAAAAATAAAAATAAAAAAGGACACATAAAGATCCTGGAGCTAGAGTATCTTAAAGGTAGTTATTTTAAATGTACATAGCCACAGAACCCCCAGAAATAAACCCTTCCCCTTCCATGTGTGATATTTACCTGCTAAGGAAGGACATTTGTGGTTATTACCACTTGAGGAAGGCCAGTAATGCAAGGAGCTTATCCCTCTGTTGTTGTTGTTTTTTATTTCTGTTTTGTTTTGTTTTTCTGATGAGTGCCCATAGGTCTTTTAGCTTGACAATTATGCCTTTATTAGAGGAAAAGACTCATGCAAAAATAAGAAATGTTTAGATGAAGATTTTTTCTTTTTTTTTTTAACGTAGATTAGTATATCTTCTGGTTGCAGTTGCTTCAAAGTCAAAGTGTATAAAACCCTGCTAAAAGTGAAAATGAGAGAGATGGACAGAAAAAGTTGGATTGAAAACGGTCCTTTTTAACTTTGTGTCTTAGTGGGAAAATTCTTAAAGCCAAATTTCTTCCACTGAATTACTCCATATTAAAAAGCAAACAAACAAAACCTGAAAACCTTGCCTTCCAAGTAGTAATGTTTATAGCAAGGCTCAGTGATTACCAAGTGGTGGAACTTCCCAAGAGATACTGCTTACTACCTTCAGCATAAAAATTTATTTGACCTTTGTGGTATTTGCAGAAGAAAACTGTCTCCAATAGAATTAACGTAGCTCTAATTTGAGGTCTGTTCCAGTGTCTTACAAAGTTGGAGGTGTTTTCAGAATTTGATAAACTTCTTTTGAAGGCAAAGATTCCTGTTGGTAAGCTGTACATGTAGAGAGAGAGAAAAAAGCTGTAATTTTACACTCATTCTTTTCTGAGTATTTCTGACCTAGAAATATTTTCTACACCTACATGCTGTGATATCCAGAATCAACAGCAGGAAAGTAGGACAAAAACATTTTTCTTGATTCTGAATTTTTAGTCCTGGTGACTGTGGTTTGGAGGGTGTAATTAATTCATTGCTTGGTGACTTAGGATATAGATTTAGTGACTAATGCTGTCAGTTACTTTGTCCTTGCTTAGAAAACTAAGAATGATGCAGGCAGAAATGACGATGGCAGTTGTGTGATGAAGGGAGTCTTCCTTATTCTCAAGTCTTTTGTTTTATTAGAAGTAGACTAACTGCCTCATCTTTTGTATTCTACAAACTTTCTATTTTGTTTTTGTCTCTTTTTGTGAGCACGGTATTTATTTCATACTATCTCCTTTCACAGTGCCTTGAATTTTCATTTACTAATACTCTATGCGGTATCCTTCTTTACCTTTTCTTCTTAGTAAATGAAAATATCCTTGCGTGAAGTCTGATTCCTGAAATGGCATTTAAGGAAGAATTGGTCCAAATAACCTTATGTACATTGATGCTGTTCTACAGTAAGCGTTTCCCTGATGGTACATTTTCAGAAGAGCTGTTCTTTTGTTAGAAGATTCTACCCCAAGCTCCTTCGCAATAATGACAAACTGTTACTAGCTTTTAACTTCTTACTTGAGGAAAAAATAGGTCACTTAAGATCCTGCAAATTAGAACACTGTTTACGAAGCAAATGCTTGAGTGTGGTCATGCTTCGTTCAGTTGTGGACGGCTTCATGGCTGGGGTTAGGGAAGCAGGAACGTGTGGAGTTTTATCTGAAAAGTTGTATAAAAACCTTTATTGATTCAGGTGCTGTGATGTTCATGCTGTTCAGGATTTCTTTATTAGCTCTTGGGGGATATCCTTAACATTTCCACATGCAGTAGGAAATAGTGGTATTACTGCCATTGTAACTCACTGATTTTCAATAAATTCAATTCAATTTCAGTAAATCAGCATGACCTGCTGAGTTCCAGCACTAAACCGTCTCCCTTAGTGCCATGTCCACACCTCTCTTCAATACCTCCAGGGGTGGGGACTTCTTCGCTTCCTTGGGCAGCCCATTCCAATACCTGGCTACCCTCTCTGTGAAGAAATTCTTCCTAATGTGCGATCTAACCCTCCCTGCCACAATTTGAGACTGTTTCCCTGTGTTTCCATTCAAATATCAATGTGTTTGTTTGTTGTTGTTGTTTTTTTTAAATTATTATTATATAGAAGAAATTAAATGTCAGGCATTTACTACTACACTATAGCAGGACTACTACACGTCCTAGTACTATGTAGGCTGTATACTCTTCAGCTCCAGACACATGAGAAGAAAGAAGATAATTTAGGTAGACATTTTAGGCAGCTTTTTCATATATTGAAGGAATCAAATATCCAGTTTATATTTTTTGTAACAGATCATCTGAAGTTGAGTACTAAAATTTCAATATTTAAACAGCATCCTTTGCTTTCCAATATTTTTCTTTAAATCTGTGAAAACAACAAAAAAAATAGCATTAGGCATGGATGTAACTCTGCGAACTTTTGCAGGAAGTATTGTTTTCTCAGAATGTTTTGGTAATGATGTTGATAATGTTGAGAACTGTGGAAAAACTTTTCTGTTGTTAAAATAGACACCCTGCTGGAAGCTGTGTGGCTGGTGACATGAGAAAACCCCTTTCTGCTTAGAGCTGAGGCACAGGCACCAATTAGGAATGATCTTTGACTCCATGCTTTTGAAAGTAAGAAAAGTCTTCCAGGATGTTTGGTTTGTAATTATTAAGATGTGTTGTTTTATACTCAGACTTGTACCTGAAGCAGTTCAGATACATCACATATGTCCGAGGAAGGCTTTTGATTAGCTCTGCTTATGTGCAGTTTTAATAAGTTTAAGTCCTGAACTGCTGTTCCCTGTTCTAAAGAATTTGTGCTTCAATTTGTTTTCCAGAGAGAGGAAAGCAGTGCCTGAGTCTCAGCCAGAGAAGAATGATTAATACAGACATTAATCAAGTCCCATAAGTTAAAATATCAATCCACTCTATAAAAAACAAATGTCAAAACTAGCTAAACCTACTTGTGTATTTCAGAACTGGCATGAACTTTCTGTAACGTTACATATAAACAAGGACTTACTGCCATTCTCCTTGCTAGCCCATAGGTGCACAGTAGACATCTAACTCCACTTAAAAGACAAGCAACAGTGAGATTAACTGCAGGTTAAGTGTCTGAAAATAGCAACTTTGATCCTCAAGTGACTAGCTATTTAAGTGGAGGAGGATATGAGAAGGTAAACAAGCATTAGAGTGAGGGAAGCAAAAAAGGGTTGAAAATACAAGTGACTTCTGAGAGTTGTGGTGGTGTGTTTTTTTTCTTTTTAGTAGTTTTGAGTATTCCTGAATAGCTGTCAGTTTGAAGTCGATATTCTCTGACTTCCTTTTAAAAATATGAATTCAACCACAGCTTTCATTTAGTAGCAGCAGTTATTTATTTGAATATCTTTAATATGACACGTGTAATTTAGGTGTATCAAATCAATAATGTTTTAATCTAATAATGAAAAGAAAATCAGCTGTGCTATGAAGTGCATCGTCTCCTACTATATTTTCTCACTGTAACTTCTGAATACATACTCTGTTGATCTACAGATGACGGACAGTGAGTCAGTTTCCATAGTTATCACTGAGCTGCAGGCTTCTGATTTTCCTTTGTGCTCCAGCAAATTTGGTTCAATCTTTTATCACTTCACCATTCAGCTGGCTGCACAGGATGCTTCTTTTCAGCATTTTAAAGTCTTCAGATTTTTTCTGTCAAACTTCTGACTTAAGCAGTTAGTGGCTTTTATGGCACTGAATATGAAAAAACACGGTAGAAAAAATATTAATCAAATTGTTATTAAAATAATTTTGTCGACAGTCTGGGTAGGAATTTAAAACACATCTCTCCAGTGGGTCACAGCCTCTCATTTACTGTTTTATGCCCTCTATTCATTCTGCTTCCATATGTGTTTGTTCTGTAGAGCAAAGAAAAATTAGGGAATTGGTCTTTCTAAGGGAAAAAATAAACACAACAATTTATTTAGTCGTGAAACTTGGGGTGCAGGTGCATTATGCCACTACCACTCAGTGCAAGGAACATTCTGAAGGGAAAACAACTGACCCAGCATGGGAGTTGCTTGAGATAACAGAAAGGCAATCCCATTTTGCTTGATCTACCCTAGTCAGATGAATCTTTGCCTCAGTCTCATACAAAAGAGATTGAGAAGAAGTGTGAGAAGCAGACAGGGTGGAACAGACCATGAGTGTGAGGAGATAAAGTGAAATCTAAATCATAAAGATCTGTTACTTTGGATGCAGTTTTATTGTCAAAATGAAAGCACCCACACTGTCTCAAATTAGCAAAATAAGAGAAAAAAAATCAAGAAGTGGTAAAATTGTTTTTCAGACTGGCACAGGAGACTTCTAGGGAGTGAGTCTTCTGTTCCTACTTCAGGATCCCCCTGGGAAAAAAATAAAACTGCACACTTTTCTCATTTAATTAGCTCTGCAGAGCTGGAAGACTCGTGTCAAATAATGTAAAAAATACTCTGTATCACCTGTCAGGGTAGGACTTTTGAGTGAGAAGATTCCTTACCAGTCTCTCTTTTCTTCTTTCCACACACAACGTTTAAGATTGCATTCACATGTGCTCTTCACTCTCTTTATCTGTACTTAAAAACAAGTCACTTCACATTTCTTGTATTTAACTGCAGCATGTTTTGTTGTTTTTAACAACTTGTAAGTAGAATTCCTCAAACAGTTTATTTTTTACAGATAACTAGAAGGTAATAAATATAGTGCCATACTTGCAATACAGTAAAGAACATAAGGAAGTTGTGGGGGAGCAATAGGAATTATTATTTCAGCAGTAGTAGCTTCGTTGCTCCACACTGTTCTACTTTTTACTTGCTCACTCAGAAGGAATCTTCTTTCCTGTTAGCACTTAACCTATATACTGTTAATTTAGGGCACGGTTAAGTAGAAGACGTGTTTGGAAAAGCCATGTTTTGTCTTTTATTTTTTTATGGCTTTTCCTCTCACCCCCCTTTTTTTCTAGGTAGCTATTTTGAACACCACTGGCTTGTGTTGAGAAAGAGGAATCGTGGGTATGTCTTTAACTACTGAGCAAATCCTTATTGGATGAAGAAAGAGGAAAACAAAAGGTCTGTGCAGCACATTCAAATAGTTGCATAGTGGTGGTGTTTTCTGAAACATCCTTCTTTTTGCTAGGCAGTCCTTCAAAAATTTGTGAAATATGTGAAATCTAAAGCCATAGTGGCCTGGGGTAAGAGCAGTAAAATGTATAGCATATAACTGCTTCTTCACATACTTCTAACAGCAATGGCAAATGTTTGATTTATATATGTATTCTTTCAGGATGGAATTGGTTTTCTTCTCATTGTAAAACAAAGTGTTTTTTTTAGCATCCAGGGTTTACGTTGCATAATTCAAGGCTAAGAAACAGTTACTCCCCTTTAATATGTTTTTATAGCTTCGTTGCAATTTTTATTGCTGATCAAGTAAATGGAGAGGAGAGGGATCAGATCAACCTTATATTAAGGCTGTATATTCTTCCTTTGGGAAAATGAAAGGCATTTGGTGATCTCAAAACTCATTTCTGTACAGACCTCCCTTTACCCCATTTTCCATAATTCTTGATGTATTTATACCTGTGTGTTTATTCCTGGAGGAAGATAGAAAAACTTTTGGTTTGCTGTGGGATGCAGTATGGACCCAGCAGGTATTTTGTTTCTTATCAGTTCCAGAAATTTTCTAGTGATTTGCAGCTAGCAGCTTGCTTCAGCTCCGGGTACTTACAGGTATCTGTGATAATTAAAAATAAAAACAAAGCCACCACATATTTCTCGATACAGATACGTATTTATAAAGATCTATATTAAAAATTGTTATATTGTCCTAACAGCTTTCGAGTGAGATTTCTTCAGTTAATTACTTTCTTAGTATCATCAGTGCATTTTTAAAAATACATGAAAAATGTTTTTGGAGTGTCATTGTGAAAAACAATAACGTCCTGAGTTTTGGTTGTCTGGTTTATTCTTAGAATTATTTAATATGATCAGATGATTCAGAGATGATGTGTGCTCGTACTAAAATGCAGAGAGCAGAGATCATGAATCCAAAATGAGCATCAAAAGGAAAGAAAGCATTTATCTGCCTAGAAATATGTATCAACATATTCTAGCATAGGTAGTAATTTGCAGTATAACAGCTGGGGATATTCTGGATTCCTCTGCAGCCTCCCCTTTCAGGATGTCTTTGACAGATGGCACTCACAGATGGACATAACATTCTTAAGGAGCTTACTTCTTCTACTCCTTTACCCTCCAGTAACTCATGATACTATTAGAAATCTAAAAGCTTTGACATGAATTAGCCTTACTTAGCAGACTTTAATTTTTTAATCTTTAGAATATGCTGCTTGGCTGTGGTTGCGGAGTTCTTAATCTGTTTACTTACGTTCTTAGGAGCCAAAATGGAATTCAATAAAGTGGAGATGGCAAAATGTGGAAAAATTACAGTCTTTTCCAGATATTTTTAAATTGTAGTTTTATTTTTATTCCTACATTTTGGAAGAAAAGTGTAGAATGATACAAAAGGATATGGTTCAGCAACTCAGAAATAGCTCTGTCAACTGAAGCTCACAGAATCCAAGCAAGCTGCTTAGTATTCCATTGCAATTACATTGAAATCTTAAGGGAATAAACCTTAATATTTTAAGTTTGGTGGTCAATGAAAATTCTTTCTATCCATTCATGCAAAGCAGCTTGTATTTACTAAGTATGTTTAAGTATCCACCTAATAGACTGTCACCAAAAGAGCAAGCTGTGTTAAATATTATTGAATATGCTTGGTGTGATAGTTATTTCTCTATTAAATGACCAGTGTTACACCTCCATATCCATGCAGCTTTGGATTCAAAGGTGAAGGGCATCATTCTCTCAAGTGTTGACTCAAATGGTCCTCCTCTCTGATGAATGTCACTGGTGTGCAGTTTCTGTTGAGGAATGTGAAACTATTAGCAGAATGACTAGATCCAAAAAAAGCATTGTGACAGCTGGGCAGATTAGAGATGCAAAAATCCTGAGTGCCCTCAGCTAGGTACTCCACTGCGTGTAGTAGTAGTTGATTAGAAAACTGGAAGAACAACAGTTAGAGATGGAGAAATCAAACCTTTGTTTGTTTTGTTTTCTAAATGCTGTGTAAATTCAAGGTTTCCAGCTTCTCCTTCGCAAATAGTATGTAGCCCACTGTGGCAAAACTTGTGGTTCACAGCCCATTTTAAACAGCTTTTTTCTTCAGGGCCCTACACCTGTAGGCAGCATGCTAGATGCCAGTCTGCTCCCTCCCATCACTTTTTCCTCCCAGAGGTTCCTCGATTTCAAGTTGTTGTTGCATTTTCAGCATAGGCGAAGTTGTTTAGTTGCACAAAGGTATGATTTAAACTCCCACTTTGCAACCTCCTGCTGGGAAGTGGGTTCTGCAAAACCATCAATAAGCGAACAAACCTGACTTAAATCCTTTTCTTACTGGATGTATTTATGTACGCGGTTCTGTTGCCTGGCTATTCCTAAGCTTGTTTATAATAATAATAAATAGGACACATATAGTTACAGTTTAGGACACATATAGGGCAGTTTAACTAAGGAGTGTGTTATTTTGGGTGAGAAATGTAGGCCATGCACTTGAATACACGGTTCAGATAAGTAGTCCAGGCCAGAATAGTGCCTAGTTCGCATTTTCCACAAACTCCACCTCTTTTATTACCTCACTCTAAGTTTTACATTGCTACTGTTTTTTTGTTTGTTTTGTTTGTTTTTGTTTTTAAATAAACAAAAACCAAAGAGCTTTTCTTGTTTTCCTTTGCTCATTAAGTTGACTCAGTGAGTCTCAATAGGACTAACTGTTTAGCCAGGTTAAAGGACAGAGTCCTCCGTTAAGAAAAATAAGAGAGATCGGGGGAGGCTGTGGCTGTAGCTGATGCCATAGACTAACAATATGATGATGCTATGTTTCAACAGAATAAAGCAGCTAGCTGATCCCTTAATGTGGTCTGGTACCAAGTGTCGAGTCTTCCTGAAATGCCTGTGTTAAATAAAGACCCTTGTTTTGGGGTAACAGAGCAATAGTGCTGGTGCTTACTTCTGAGATGCAAAAGGGAGACCTGGGAGCTCTGCCCTGCTGCAGCTGCAGACTCCTGAGCTGAAGTATGAGGAGATGAGTCCCCTGTGGTACAATTCTTCCGCAGAGAAAGTATGTGCAAAAGAGCAGTGGTATGGAAGGCAACTCCTTTGGTATTATCTGATGGCTTGAGGCCAGTCTTGCCAGCATTTATCTTCACAGCGTCATCAGTGTCAAAGACTGACCTTGGTTGCTGAGCATTCTGCGATAAGAAGGGGCTGTGTGTTTGTTAGGCTTTGGAGCAGCAAAAGGAAGTTTTTCATTTGAACTACTTCTATAAGCTTGTCTACTATTAAATGTTAAGGCATGATCAAAACAATTTTGTCTTTTTACCTGTCATATCCTTGCAGAATTTAGAGAGAGAGAAATGCTTTGCCAATATTTGTTTTATGAATTGGAATTTCCAGTGCAAAAATGCTCAAGTTACTAAAACTGAGGCTAAAGATGCTAAAACTGAGGATAAAGTATCTTGAGCCACTAGAACTGGGAAGTACATGTCTTGCTATGGTTGAATATTTAGCATCTTGGTGATTTAAAAAAAATGAAAGTCTTGTTTTTTCTTCCATGTTTTGTTTGCACATCTTTCAGAACTCCTGTGCTTGTGCCTGGAATTTTCTGCATCCTG
This sequence comes from Aythya marila, assembly GCF_965140915.1. Taxonomy (NCBI): domain Eukaryota; kingdom Metazoa; phylum Chordata; class Aves; order Anseriformes; family Anatidae; genus Aythya; species Aythya marila. The sequence continues at coordinate 17,697,656 of NC_139044.1, forward strand.
AAAGATCCTCAGAAAAAGCTATTTTAAACTATTAAAATTCCCTGAAAATTACAGTGCAAAGCTCTCGTGTTTTTATGCATGAGTTACTACTTAACAACACTATTATTTACAAGATCAATGAATTAAACATTAAATTCTATATGTGTTTTAACCCCAACAAGTTTTTTGATCAACCACACAACTTTTAGGAAGTTTCTTGGCTTCTGTGTTCTTTTGTATGAAGTTTGGTCGGTTTCAGGATGCATTGGATATCAGTTCCTGTTGGGCCCTTGCTTGTCTGCCATAAGGAATTGGCATTCTGCTAATGCCTATGACTCTTACAGTTTTGTTTCATAGACGTTTAAAACAACATCTGTAAATCAGCATTGTAAGGTACTAAATTGAAAATGTTTCTAAAATGACCTACCGTCTTTCTTGCTTTAGTTTATAAAGCTGACAAGAAATAGAAATAATAGACATGCAGGTGACTTTACCCTGACACCTCTTCAAAATACTTGACTAGGGTGCCTAACTGGATGTGAGTTTTCTCCCTGGGTATCTGGTTCCGATAGCTGCTTAGCATTTTGGATGATAGTACTACGGGAAGTATGTAGCTGCCAAGTACTAATCAAAAAGAATATTTCAAATGACTTTTTCTTTCTGAGAAGAAGAAAAACAGTTTGATAGAGGCAGCTTTTCAAAACAATTATCTATATTTTAGAGCTGTTATCATTTTTGAGATTTGCATTATTTTAAAGGAAATGCATATATATAAAGGTCACAGGGAGATATTTTTTTCTAGGTTAAAAATGTTAGGACATTGTAATGCTATGTGGTGGAGCATATATTTATATGCCAGTAACTCCACTCAGTTCAAGCATTTAGGAATGAGTATCAGTGCCTGAACAAACTCAAGATCTATATTTGTTGGCTGATGTACTCATTCCCTGTTGTTTGTTATTATTTCCTTTATTAGCATTTGAAATTCATAAAGGGTAATGGATACAATGAGGTATATACTGAATAAACACAGTAAAGTAAATACTGCATCCAGAAGACTTGTCAGAGTGGCAGAACTTGGAGCAATGTCATCTGTAGAGAAAAGGCCTGGGAGGTTACTTTGAGAGGTCAGTCTGATACTTTTCCTCTGCTGCAAGGCAAGATGAAGCTATAGCAAAACCACTCTTGGTAGATATTTGTCTAACCAGTTCTTAAAAAAAATACTGTGATGGATATGGTGAAACTTCCCTAATCAATTTGTTACAGTGTGGTATTGTCATTATTATGAAAGTGTTTCCTAATGTCTAATCTAAGGATCTTTCATTGAAATACTACTTGTGCTGCCCACGCTCAGTGTGGATAGCAATCTGCCTTCTTTTTGTTTGTTATACTTCAAGTCTGGGGTGCAAATTCTTTGCAGTAAAAGAGGAAAGCAGCAACCTCTGTGCTCACCAAAAGTAAGGTAATTTCTCTCAAGGTGGTTTAAAGATTTGAAAAATATTCTTTGTCACAAAACATACTCTGAAACTAAGTAAGTTTGGGTTCAGTACCTGATTCTGTCTGTGATGGTTGATGAAACCATGAGTTGCTGAAGTAGGCATGCTTGTACAATTTCTTCACGTGTTGTCAATTAAGTTTTTTTGCTAGTGCACGTTCTGCATCTAGTACGTGTAACTTTAATTTCTACATTGTCTATCATTTAGTTTTGTAATATTACTAAGAATAAATGTTGGTTAGGGTGTGCAGCAGTATAAATGTAAAACTGCACACACTGACCGGTAAGTATGGCTGTATGTCAGATATAAATTTCTATGATACGGTTTAGTTCAGCTGTCCTAGTAATTGATGGGAGTCTGTCCACTGACTTTAATGAGATTGGGCTGAATCATCTCCCGCTGAGAGTAGTGAGATTCCTTTAGCAGAGGTAAATTACTGGATGTTCCTGGAACAATGCATACATAATTACTTATTATCAAAACTTAATGAGAAAACAAAGGCATTTTACAGTATTAAGATACTGCTTAAGAAAAAAAAACAAACCCTGAACCACATCATTGCAAGTTCAAAATAAGATTGTTTATAGCATTTCTTCTTCTTTTTTCATGTACTTTCTTTGCTTATTAAGACTTAAATCTTAAAGCGTTTAATCTGACTATTCCTATAGTTTTCAAGGCGATGTGCATGGCTACTACATCTTTTTAAATTCCCAGGTTTAGTTTGTCAGCTTTACAGGAAGCAGGTTTAGTTTACTATAAAAAACATGATACAGCTGTTTGAGTGCTATGTAAACAATAAGGTTGTGATCAAAATTACTTACGTTATTTTGAATTCAATAGAAATAATAACATTCAGGATTCCACCCAAAGCTGGAGGGGTATCTGTTTAGGAGAAGGCACACAGCGGAGTCTTGATAAGAGGAATGGTTAATGAGGTACAACATATTCCAGTTTTCTTAGGCTGTTCTCTTGTGCAATCTTACTGAGATTACTAAAGAATAACTGCCAGCAGTTCAATCTAATTTGTCTCAGTTCACATTGCCAGGTGGAACATATTTCTAGTTTTGCTCACTAGAATTTGGATAAAATTTCGTTGGTAGAATATGGCAACTTTGATATAATCTGGCAGAGAGTAATAGATGAAAGAAAGAAGCTCCTGGACATTACTGCCTGTAGATTTGACTGAAAAAAATAAAAATAAAAATGAAGCAATTAATTGACTAGGGTTCTTGATGGCAGGTCACCAGCTGTTTCACTCTGCATATCTAAAGCAGGCTGTCAGTATGGCATTGCTGAATACCTTCACAAAAACTTTACAGACGCCAAATTTTCTCATTTCATTGAGATGCTGCCAAAACCAAATGTTTTCCTTTTTTGTTATCGTGGTTGCAGTATTTCTGTGTGAGAAGAGGAGGTGTGTGGAACTTCCTGAAACTACAGAAGGGAGTGAAATAAACTGCAGAACTTATGTTCTGACTAGGGGTAGCCCTGTGTTTTCAAGGAGTTTTGGATAAAAAGTCCAGGCATTCTGACAAGATCTTGGTTATATTCCTTTTTTTTTTTTTTTTTTTTTTGAGGAGGTAACTTGGCAAACAATGATGTTTCTATTTGTAAGAGTGGATAATTATAACCATTGATGTCTGCTTTTAACTTTTTTTGCTTATGCCTTTGGGGAATCCTCTTGTACGTTTAATGAGTAAATAATATACTGTGATATCCTCAATTAGTATTAAGTTGTCTGCATCAGTCTTTCTCTGCCAGCAGTTAGTCCAGGAACTAATTTATTTTTTTCATCTGATGGTATTTTAATTGGCACTGGTGATAGCATTAACAAAATGCTGTTCATATGAAAAATAATTCAATATAACTTATTCACTTTGTTTCCCAAGGTCAGCATGTTTTGGGGTGTGTGACCTGTCTGAAAGAGTGATGTTCTCCAAATTATCACTTTCTTATCCATGGGACTAAAACAAACTGGTAGCTCTGCTATTAAATTGCTCCTTTGATTTCAGACAGGTGCATTTCTTTCTTCAGGCTCAGCTGACATTGCAGTTGTTGAATCTAGAACCCTATGAACCTCTACTGTCGTTTCAGTTCTGCCGCTTTTTGAAAATCTCAGCTGTGTTTGTGAGGACAGTCTATTAATACCTGAAACGTGTAGTCCAATGGTGACATATCACAGAGCCACAGGTTGGCAGGGACCTCTGAAGATCACCCAGTCCAACCCCCCTGCCAAGGAGGGTCGCCTGCAGGACATCGCACAGGATGGCATCCAGGCAGGTTTGGAATATCTCCAGAGAAGGAGACTCCACAGCCTCTCTGGGCAACCTGTCCCAGTGCTCTGTCACCCTCACAGGGAAGAAAGAAGTGTCTTCCTTTCTATTTATCTCTTCCCCTGCCTCCATGAGATTGCCCAAGAAAAAAATATCAGAGTAGAATAGTTCAGTTGGAAGGGACATTCAAAGATTGTCTAAGACAACTGCCTGACCTCTTCAGGGCTAACTGAGAGCTAAAGCACCTTACTGAGGTCATTATCCACTTTGCTAGGATGCCTGTTTCAGTGTTGACCACCTTCATGGTAAAGAAATTTTTCCTGGTGTCTAGTTTGAATTAAGTCACGATTCTTCTGGAATCACTGCTTCCTGTGCTGTAGACCTGCAGAACTGCTTGTTGTCTTGCAAATAACTGAATAACATCGATTCAGTGATGCAAAGAATGATGTAGATGAACCTCAGGAACAGGTACACTTTGAAATCATAAAATCATCAGATAGTTCATGTTTTGTAATTCAAGGAACTTCAGGAGATCAGCTAGCCCAAATTTCAATATGCAAGACCTCACAATTTGTAAAGTTTCATTCAGTATCAGAAATTAATCCATGAAAAAAAAATGATTCACAAGTATTTGTTTTGCAACTGGAATGTGCTATGCATGGGTTTAGGATGTCTCAGAGGGAATACTTTTTCTCGAGTCTTACCGAACAAATGAAATTCTACTCTGGCTCATTAACAGAGAAATCAAAATATATGGCAATAATCCAAATGTCTGCTGTACTCTCTTTGCAGAATTTTGTTTATATTAACACAGTTTGTATGTAAAATGTTTGGGTTTTAACTATGGCTTAAGAAGGTAAACTTATTTTAAAGAGAGTTGAGTGAAGTGATCTGGATAAACAAGCCAATCTGAAGCATGAACAGCTCCCCACATTAAACTAAGAAGTATTCTGAATTTTGAAAAATGATTCTTTAAATATTTTTTCAGTTTTTGTTAGAAGCCTTCACGCTTCTGTTTTCTGCACAAGTGAAGTTGCCAGCGTCACACAAACTGGTTGTTCTTGTGGCATTCCTCAGCTGAACAGGAGCAAATAATAAAGTCTGCAAAATACAAATACAAATTGCATCACTTTGTCCAATCTGCTGTTGAGTACTGATTTTCCCCTATAATCAAGGCTAAAGCAACTGAAAGAAATAGAAGTCATTCCCATGGCTGTCCTCTGACATGGTTTAAATGGCCAAATGTGTGTTTTAAGAAGTTTCTTTGCTTGAGACTTCTGGGTCCTGTGAGGCTGGTATGTCACTCATACAAACAAACAAAAAAACAGAACAGCAGTCTGTGCTTAGATCACCACCTCTGGTGACAGTACTGAGTAGAAGTCAATATAAGGAAGGTTTGTACTTCTTTGGGTATGGTGGGTACCCATGCCCCGTTAATACACTGTGGTGTACTTTGCAAAGAACTTGTTCAGTTCAAAACAGATTTGCTTTGTGCTGGGTCTGTCTCTAACAGCCTGTACCCATTGCCTCCTATGTTCCTTGCAGTTTTCTTCTGCAGGTTTGCTCTGTTTCAGAGCTCTGAGAACGAAGGGACTTTCACTGCAGTTTCAGGAGATGATGGTAAATAGTACTCTAGAGACAGCGTGGATACTCTGATAATAGTGCTCTACCTTGCAGTACCAGAGAATATTTATGTGTAGCAGAACAAAAGGTTAATGAAGCAAGAGGACAGAGGAAGTATGGACTGGAGGAATAAGAAACCAGTGGGAGTGGGAGTGGAATCTGGGAAGTGACCACAGGGAAATACTGGCTGCTGAGAACTTAGGAGAAAAAAGTTTACATATGTACAGGCAGGGAAACTAGGATTAAAGAGAAGAAGCTGATAGTGAAAGAATGAAATCAGAATGGAGGTGATACAGGTTTGATGGGCTGTGGAAGATTGGACATCTCAATTTCTGAGGTGAGCTTTCGAGGTGATAGGAATAGAATTACAGCTGAGATGGAAGCAGGGGTCCAGTGCATACACCAAGGGAACTGGGATGAGCCAAGGAATATGGGGAAGACCATGCTGTGTTTAGAAGAGAAGAAAAATCAGTTCTGATCACCAAAGGAGTAAACTTCTTCAAAACATCTTCAAAACAAAAACCTGGAGTAAAGCTCTTAATTTTAATGGAATCTAAAAAGTGCTCAGCAGAGATGCGAGGTTTATGACATTATTTTTCCCCATAACATACATGAAGTTGGCTTCTTTTTCCTTAACTGTAAAAATTCCTCATGTAAAGTTATTTCTGAGCCTCACAAGCTTCACTGTGCAAGAAGTACTTGTTCCTCTGAGTGCTTTCAAGGTTTGCAGGTCTGTTTTAGCATAGTGCAGAAAACAGAGTGAGCTTTTTCATGTTTTCCGCTATTTTGTGAGACGGGGTGGAGGAGGTCAGTTTGGTTTTATTATACTAATTATTCTTATTATTTCTCTTAGGAACATACTAAAAGATAAAACATGGAAAAATGGAGTCTCGAGGTGACTCATGTTTTTGTTTAGCTTGAATGAGGGCCAGCTTCTAAGAAGAACTTGCATGCTTTTGCAAAGTGTTTTATACTGAAGTTACATTTCCAGAGGCCTCCATAGCATGTGTTTGTTTTCAGTTAGGAACATGGTTTTGGTGGGTCACTGTAAAATAAATAAAACTATTGCTGCAGTCTGCAGGTTGCAATTCTTTGGCGTATTCCGAGTCAGCAAAATTCAAGAGGGAGAATGTTATTCAGAGAATGGGATTGGTGAATTTTTATGATTTGCTTTGTAATGAAATGTCTTCATTATGCCATGTCAAGTGATGCAAAAAGTTTAATTTCACATAGAGTTTCGTTGTTATTTTATAAACATTTCTACATTTTTGTAAGGCAGCTAAAATTTATTTTCAACATGGGCCACTTTGAGTTTTGAAATTGAGCTTTTACCTTGTGTTTTTATGCTGTAAGGCCTTCTAAGGTTTGTGTGCCAATCTGTTTGGTTCCCAAGATACAGTAGAACAGAAACTGATTTCTGAGTGTCATTCAAGTTAATGGTGTGGCTTTGCTTGCATGAGAGTCGGTCTGGTTACACGGGGAATCTGAGATACCAGCAATATTATCTATACTTAAAATGAAGAGATTGAGTGCCCTGGAGGCAATACCAGCACTGCTCTTCGTGCTCTGTAATATCTGTTGTTCAAGTCACAAGATACAAGCTGTTAGGCATTAAATCAGTAGCCGTGCTGTCACTGCTGTGACCCCAGGGACCCCGGAGAGCTGCAGAATTGCACATTGGTTGGTACCTGGGATCTGCTGGCAGGTTCTAGCTCTGCTTCTCACTTCTCTTTGGCTTTTGCTGCTGTCACTTCTGGTGACTGGGTCAGCAGCGGGCCTGAAGAATGGGAGGATTGCAGCTTCGGGAGTAAACAGGGTTTTGTGGTAAGCCAGCTGCATTTAAACCATGGGTGGTCAGGTGCCTGTGCCAATTTTAGTTAAAATACAAATACTGCTTTGAAAAGACCTGGGGGAAAAAAAAAAAAAAAGTAAATTGTAATAATGTTTCTGCTTTTGTGAATTAATTTTTTAAAGTTGTGAGTGAATCAGGATTGAAGTTAGTTGCAGTAAATGGATGTTTATAAAAGGTTGTTTATAAAGCCAGATGCAACACGTGAATTATTGCATATATATATCCATGTGAAAATATTTATTGGAGTAAAAGCCTGATACAAAACCGATGGCTTTACTGATACATGATAACCCTAATTCACAAAATACTCTTGTGTCAAAACGACGTGATGGTACTCTATTAATTATCAGTGACTGCGTATAACAGTGTATAACTGGGTGTAACAGAGTGAGAGCTTTGCACAGTTGCTTCCGTAATGCCACTCAAGGTGGCTTTCTAATTTTGCCATTATAAATTCACAATAAGCAATGTTTAGAACAACAACATGAGCTGGCAGGGTGCACTTGCAGCCCAGAAAGCCAATTGTATCCTGTGTGGCATCAAAAGAAGCTTGGCCAGCAGGTCAAGGGAGGTGATTCTCCCCCTCTACTCTGCTATACTTTATCTATATTTCAGTATACTTGGGTATCTGTAAAACAGGAGACAAAAAAAACAAACAAACACAACATCAATTTTGCAAAATAAGGAGTGTTTGTTATGATGCCTGTTTAGAAGGGATTTTTCCATTTGTATCATGACCTGAGTGGGACAGATGCAGATTTTGGCCAAGCAGAGCTGCAGCAGTTTGTACAATGGCTTTGTTGGTCTATTTCAGCAGCATGACAGACGTACGTAGTGGGCTGAGATTTGAGAGAAAAATGCTGACGAAAGACATTAATTTTAATAATCTGTTAGTTATTTTAGTGTTTCATTAACACTCTAGTAAAACTTACAGTTCTACAGTAAAACTTAGAGATCATTTTATGTCTTCAGTGTTTGTGTTCATCTTTCACTTCAGAGCACTTCGCTAAAATTCTTCAGATGATTTAAAGTTTTGTATGCTTGTAGTTCAGAGCTAATAAAGTTGCCTTTCCTACCTACCTGTGAGAAGAGTTTGACTGCACAATTCTTACTAAAATCAATATGCATTGTATGATTTGATGTACAGCCCGTCATGAAATGTCCCTTGGTGTACATTTTGTTATGTGATTTGTGATAGTGTCCCATCTACTGATCTTTAATGTTTTCCAATGATAAAGAGTGTTGCAGAGTTAATGATTGGACTATATGTTATGCAATACATTTGGGGACTAATTCTGAAATGTTTTTTTTTTTTTTTCATTTGCAGGGATATTAAACCAGACAACATTTTGATGGATATGAATGGACATATTCGATTAGCAGATTTTGGTTCTTGTCTGAAACTGATGGAAGATGGAACGGTAAATTAGAAAGAATGATATATTCATAAACACATTTTCCTCAGTCCCTTGCTAGCCACTAAAATATATGTTAATAAAGAGAAAAGGTGCCTTATGTCAAATGAAATGGAATTGCAATGGTATTGGTATGTAACTAGCCTGAGTTCAAAATACTACTGCATGCTGTCTGGACTTACTGTTCATAAAATGCTTTGGTTAATATATGTAATCATATATATTCTCTCAAATATAACACTCCAGGGCGTGATATGTGCCCTAAAACCTAATTAATCAATAACAACTCTAGACTAACCTTTGGCAGTTTTTCTTTCTCTTTTATTAAATATTCATAAGAGTTTATCAAAAAATGTCATTGGAATGCCTATTAATGAAGTAACTTGGATGCTTAAGTGTTCTTTTATAAATTTAGAAGCTTTTTTTTGTGTTTAGGTTAAACTAGGCTAAGTTTATATACATGCACAGTGCCACAAGCTGCAGTGTCTGTAATGATGGAAGTTGATTTTAGTCCTGCAAATGTAACTTCTACAGGTCCAATCTTCAGTGGCCGTTGGAACGCCAGACTACATCTCTCCAGAAATCTTACAGGCCATGGAAGATGGAAAAGGGAAGTATGGGCCTGAGTGTGACTGGTGGTCCCTGGGCGTTTGCATGTATGAAATGCTTTATGGAGAAACACCCTTTTATGCTGAGTCCTTGGTGGAGACCTATGGGAAAATAATGAACCACAAAGTTAGTGCATTTTCTCTTTCTGTCTCTCTCTCAGCTAATTTTAATAAGCAATGGAGTAACTTGGAGGTGTATTTAAAAATGAGGTTTTATGTAATGATTATGTCAATGTTTATAAATGTAGAACATAAAGTATGTTTCCGTATAGAGTTTATGGTTATGGATTGCAGATGGCTTTGCTTTGGGATAAAGCAGTTCAAAGCTAAAATGTGGATTTGGAAACATGGCTGCTAGTTCGCTCTGTGGAACAAGTCTTGGATACGTCGTATTGCTCCTTTTGTGTTACTTTCTTCTGTTGGTTCTACTGGTTGGCCTATACAGCAGATTCTTAAGTGTTCTTCCACTTGTGCAGAATCCTACAGTTTAAGATAAATTCAAATAAGAAAATCTAGGAGATACATTTTTAATAGGTTCTATCTTTTGTCAGAAGTCTTTTTCCTAGAAACCTAACTATGTAAATTTAAGAACATGCGTATTTGCACATTTGTTTTTCTACATAATAGTTTTCACTCAGAAGAGTGATTTCTCCAACTTTTTGGTGGTAACAAACTGTTTGCTCTTATCTTAATTTTTAAGGAGAGGTTTCAGTTTCCTGCTCAAGTGACAGATGTCTCTGAAAGTGCAAAGGACCTCATCCGAAGGCTCATTTGTAGCAGAGAACATCGACTTGGGCAAAATGGGATAGAAGACTTTAAGAACCATCCATTTTTTGCTGGAATTGATTGGGATAACATTAAAAACTGTGACGCACCTTACATCCCAGAAGTCAGCAGCCCCACTGATACCTCAAACTTTGATGTGGATGATGATTGCTTAAAAAATTCTGTAAGTATATAATTAACATTTTGACAAATCTGTTTTTGTTTTATACTTTACAACAAGACAAAATGGCAGTTCATTTCTGTGTGTTCATGATGTTCTGCACAAATAATAAATAAATGAAGCTTTGAAGAACCTGCAGGGGGGTATAAATTCGTAGCTTGTAGTCTGATCTTCCAAGTATATATCTGTAGGGATAATTTCTGTTAAATATTGTACAGTCATTGTAACTTCACATGCTTTACTCACACTATGACTTATTTGTAGTGACAACTTCTTAATGTCCAGGTTTTATAAATAATAATATATTGATATGTAGATAGTTTGCAAGCCACGATTTCTAATAGAACATTGTTGGTTTTTGTATTAAGTTTGCATAATGCATTTAGTTGTAGTGCTGTATTAGTAATTGCTTGTATCTCTGCCAAATCTCAGTTCATTCTGACTAAAATTTTTCAAGCTTCTTTTCTGACTTAAGTTGAGCTTTAGAAAATTTAGGAAAAATGTTACAGCTGTTTTTTTCAGGAGCAATCTTAGTGAGAAATAAATAATTTTGCCTTTGCTAAAAAGCTTGCAGCTGATGATTTTTAACAATCTTAGTGTTTCTATGCTATTAAACAGGACCTTTGACAGATGATAGGGATCCTAGCATCAGAGAAATGCCTTGTGTCATCTCTTTGGAAATGCATTTTTATTTATTGAAAGGTGCAGAAATCTGTTGTTTGCATGTGAGGTGAAGCATTTGCACTGCTTTTGCTTTTGTTTTCTGAACTGCTTATGCTTCTCAGTTCCATTGAGCTTCCTGGACCCACAAATAAGCTTTAGTCAACATGACTTGATATAGGCAGGATGTGACTGTTGTTTGCATTCCCCTTCCTCCAACAGCACAGTAAAACCAGATGAAATCCAGTGGTAGAGGTATGTGGTATGGAACACCTTTCAAGCAGACAGATCAGGCGAATCAGTCTAGCTACATAAGAACAACATGCATTTTTTACGTTTTTTTCATCAGTTCTTATACTGAATGTCAAAATGTCTGGAAGAGGTGGAAAAACTCTCAACTTGAACTATATGAAAAGTAATAAATTCTGTGGCTACAGTGTGTAAAGCAGTCCTAATTCTCAGTTGTTTTCCACTTGAATCTGGTATTGCCCATTTCCCTTCACAACTATTTTTATCTTACAACTTTTTTATACCAGCTTCCAATACATTTGCATATTATTTTGTCCAGGGACAACTGTCAGGATTGGGTGGTAAAAATGGATTCTGTCTGTAGCAGGTGTTTGTAAAACTTGATTACTTTTTGTACCTTATTCACACTGTCTAAGCTTCTCCTGTCTAGGGGCCTTTTTTGATACGAAGATCATTTTTCTGCTAGGTTTTAAGGTCAAATTTGTGAAGTAATATAGTTGATGTCACCACCAAAGAAGTAATTTTGGATTTCTTCTTCTTTTTCTGTTTGATTTCAGGGAAAAAAAAAAAAAAAGCGTTAAATTTTCTTTTATTTCAAATGCTTTATCACTTTCAGGGTCACAAGCTTCTTCACAGGGGGTTGCCTTTGATGACCGTTATGTAAGCAGGCATTATGCAAGACAGACTGGGCGGCAACCTGTAGTGTAACAACATAAACCTTGCATCTTGGGATTAAACAGGAAACTTTTAACAATATACTTAAGAATATTAGAACTCATAAGAGTTCCAGAAATGTAGCAACAGGGTTGTTTTAGCCTGAAGAGAAACTCAGAGATTTGTCTTGATTTGTAGTTGTCTGTAGTTTGTTGATTTGTCTGGCAGAGAAAAGGAACAACGATGATAAAAATGTTCAAAATACTAATGAGGTTAGAAAACCCTCTTATAATACTTTTTTCTAGAAAATGTCTAACTATTGTTCCCTCAAAATAGAGAGAGCCTACTCAGAAAAGGGGTAAACCTATGGGCAAAAGCGCTGCTGACTGAAGAGCAGAGAGGAGTAAAAGAGGGAATGAAAAATACTGTGTGTGCTAACAGCTTCTTGAAAAATGGAAGGAATCAATTGTCTTTTAATCTTTAGTATATTCCGCTTTCCTCCAGTGATAGCCTGTTTAATCAGAAAAACATTTTTATGCCAGCGTGTTATATTTTTATATATTGCCAGCTATTATAGGTAGATTTAGGTGATGCCATTTCATATTTGAGCTGTACATAAGGATGACTGAGAATCTAGTTAATATGATATTGTCGCTAACATTTCACACATGATTAAACTCTTTTTTTATTATTTTTCTAATCCAGTGGGATATTACTTGCTCAACTGTCGTGTTATTTTTCTAGGAGACAATGCCTCCACCATCACACACTGCATTTTCTGGCCATCATTTACCATTTGTGGGTTTCACATATACGAGTAGCTGGTAAGTAAGATTTCTGAAATTGTCAGTAGGATAGTTCCATAATATCCTGTTTCTCTCTGAAACCCACAGTAGACAGATTAGAAAGGAATGTGGTATACTGAGGAGATTACCAGGGAATAAGCTAAAATGCTGTATGTCCAAAACAGTGAACCTTCTGCAGGTAAAATTTACATCAATCTAAAGGTCACCAACTGTGTTCAGGGGTGTTATGTTGAAAATGGTGTTTTTCAGACAGTGTAAGAAGTTGACCACTTATGGCAAAGATAAGATTAGATATGTGGACCCAGAGAGAACTTGGCCTATAAGTCTTTAAAAACTGTTTTATTTCTAGTCCTTTGAAACTCTTGTAAGTTTGAATGGAAACAACAAAAAAATATTCTTAATTGATATTTTGTATTAACATGGTATTTGTCATGGTCATCTCTACTGCTAAGTAAAACAGTAACAACAAAATCTACGTACTCTTCCTTAATCATTATTTACTTATTTTTATAAATGATTACAACTATTGAAAAGGCAGGCATGTTTCTGCAAACGTGCTTAGTACTGGTTATGTGAGATGACCTGTAGATTTCAAAAGGATTATTTGCATAAGTAGCAGTATGTGTAAATGAGTATACACAAAACCAAGGCCTCACAGTATTTCTGATATATAGATGCTCTGATTTTCATGTGATAATTTCACACCATTTGTTGTAGTTGTTATAAGTAAAGTATTTGGCAAACTTGATGAATAATTTTAAAATAAACTGTTACTCTAATCTTACTCTTTAGAAAATCACTTTTTGCTATCTGGAAGCTAACTTAAACTGTCTGTAATGGTCATTTTTAATCAGGAGTTTATTCACTTTTATATTATTAAAAATGTACTGGGGATATCAGTCATGCTAGGTAGAAATGAATTCAAGTTTTCTTAAGCACATATTGACAAAGTATTATTTTATTGTGTAATGATTTATGTAGTTATTCACAATTTAAACAACTTTACTGTTTGTTTTTTAAATTTTAAACACATCCTGTTGTAAAATCAAATACTGTTTTATTTTCTTTCCCAGTGTGCTTTCAGACCGCAGCTGTCTCAGACTGACAGCTGGACCACCCTCCATGGATCTTGATGCGAGTATCCAAAGAACTTTGGAGGACAGTTTAGCAACAGAAGCTTATGAGAGGAGAATAAGACGTCTAGAACAGGAAAAGCTTGAACTTAGTAGAAAACTGCAAGGTAGAAAAATCTTTCAGTCATGATTTTGACTTAATTAGCTTTCTGTTATGTGAAGCACAGTTTATTCAGTGGAGAAAAAAAATATAACTCATGGAATGCTTTCTAGAAGAAAAAAAAATCTCTTATTTCTGTTGACATATTAAACTTCTAATAGTCTTTATGCTTGAAATATCTTATGTATGCAACTTCTTAAAACATGCTAACACTGCTTGCACTATGTCTTATATAACCATTCTGGCGTAAAGATTTAATTGTAAAAATCTCTAAGAACTTAATTTGTCCAGTTGACAGTTGCCAAAAGTAATCGGCCCCTAGTCGTTAGAAATTATATATCGTAGCATCCTGAAAATAATTGGCATCATAGCATCCTGAAAAAATTGACCATTAGCCATTAGAAATTATAAATCATAGCATCCTAATCTGTAGACATGTATAGTTTTTTTTACAGGAGTAAGACTTGGTCTTGCTGGAGACTGGAAAAGATTTTTGACACATAAATGACTGTGTAACCTAATGCAGTGCTTGAATTCTCAATGGTGTATGTTGCTTTCTATTGTTCTGGGGGAAAAAAGAAACATGTTTTTTCATTAGATCTGTAGAGGCATTTAATAATAATTACAACTGTAGTTTTCTGAAATATTCATCGTAATTTAAATTTCTACCTCAGTGCTGTTTTTGCTTTAAGGTTTTGAGTCTGCGTGTTAGGTGTTAATGTCTGGGATATGGCCTTAAGTGCATACATGTAAAATGCCTCAGTAGAGGGCCTTTTTGGCATGTCTTAATTAACCAGTAATATCCTTCTGACCACCTAAATGTCAGGCATTGTGATTGGTTCTTCTCTCTTACATCTGTTTTTAGAGTCCACCCAGACAGTCCAGGCTCTGCAGTATTCAACAGTGGATGGCCCAATTACAGCAAGCAAAGATTTAGAAATTAAAAGCTTAAAAGAAGAAATTGAAAAGTTGAAGAAACAGGTAACAGGTAAGTTATAAATATTAATGTAACAACTGTAACAGTAAAGAATAATTTGACAAGATCTTTTTCCCCCAGTGCTTTCCTTTTAAAGAATTTTCTAATCTATTTTTACTTCTCATTTTATTGTTTGCTTCTCAGTTGTGGTGCAACATTTTTTTCAAATGCAGCTTAGTACTTGGTACTTGAGTAATTCCAGTTGCAAGGGAAAGGAAATTTCAGTGACTTCTGCTATTACCATTAGTGGTGAAGTTCCACTGGTTTTAAATTGTGGTATTGCTAATTTACATGGATGCAAATCAGGCTCTACCTAAGAATCTGAAACCATGACAAATTTCCTCTGTGATTCCTTGTGTCTTTTTGTTTTTTTTTTTTTTTTTTCCTTCCAAGAATGTAGTGCAGGTGTAGATAGAGCAATTGCTTGGTTATTTTTTGCTCTATCAAAACTCATGGCTGTCATTTTACAAGTCAAAGTCACTTTGCTGTCGTTTACAAGCCACTGTAACATACCTTAGTATTTCTCGTTTTATGTGCAGTTACATAGATAGTAAACTGGAAAGAAGGAAGGTATTGATTCTTGCTTACATGGCTAAACAAACTTGAGGGATGAAGACTTCAGTCTAGCAGTTTTAACAGTCTGAAAAATATTTAGTTTGTGGTTTAACCCAGTAGACAGCTAAATGCCACACATCTGTTTACTCACTCCTCCTGCCCACAGTGGGATGGGGAAGAAAATGGGCAAGTGCAAGAACTCAAGGTTGACTTAAGGACAATTCAATAAGAAAGAAAAACAACCCCTGCCAACACTCACACACAAAAAAAAGTACTTTAAGCTTGAAAGAACTTTAAGCTTGAAAAGCATTTTTGAAATTTGTGCAGGTAAAGAGCTGAATTTCTTAAATTAATGTCATGTTATGATTTTTTAGAACTCTCAAACTGGTTAAAAGCAAAGATCTACCTAGTGCAGTATCCTGTGTTCTGAAAGAGGCTACTGGAAACATTAATGGAGAGTCAAGGAAATTCAATATACCCAATTTATCTTTGCTATACTTACTCTCCCAGATTCACCATATTTTAAGAATTTCTAGAGTAAGGATGAATTTTATTTAGGAAAATTAACAAGACTGATGGAGATTGTTACGTATTGAGACTAGGAATGTAGAAAGGAGGAGGACAAATCCTATTTTTCTTGTCAACCCAAACAGGAGAAAGTGTGCATTTTATGAGAGAAAAACCAGATACGGTAGATTGAAATCTACTTGTATAACTGTAGGTTACCTGTGGCGAGGGAAAATACAGTGAGAAAAGGGTCAAAGAAACGAAAAAAAAAAAAGTTGTTCTGGTTTGTATTTGTGAAAAAGCGTCATTCACTTCCTTCAGGAATGCCAGCAGGGGTACCCATAGAAAGAATAACTGGAAATTAACTTCCAGACATTTTAGTTGCTGTGTTTAGACTCTGCCGCTATGTTACAGGGCGGAAGCACACTATATATGAATTGCAGATTGTAGCACATAGATTATATTATGCTAAAATTGTGTGGTCTGAAAAAGTCTGTGTTACAGATGTACAGTTGGACAGCTTCTCTGGCGTGATGTAGCAGTTTTGCATTGTATCATAAGCATTATTTTTTGGATGTGAATGTGGCTTAAGTAGCTCAGGGAGGATCTCACTAGTCTGAGTAATGTCCTGTTGGTGCTGTGTCAGAACAAAGGATTTTGTGAAGCTGTTCTCCAGCCAGATGTCCTTCCAATTGTTGCTGTAACGAGGAAAGGCAAGACATGATCAGAAATCTCTGTTCTGCAACAACACTCAGCTCCGGTTTTGGTTCCTTGGGACCAGTGAAAAGCAACAATCATTAGAACAGTTTTTTCATAAGAACATGCATATATAGAAAAGCAACAAAGTCAGTTTTAACTCATATTTTCCTCTTGACTTACTGAGCTGCAGCTCAGATTTTAGTGCATTCTTGCAAATATTACTCTCTTTCTTCGGTATTGAGAAAAAAAAAAAAAAAACAAAAAACAGTGTGGAACATTCTCCAACACAACTGATATCCATTTCTATTTATAAAAGAATTCAGTGTCTGGTAAAGGCAGCTAATATTGAGAATATTAATTAATATTATTTTCCCTTAAGTACCAGTAAGAATTTTCTGTTTCGTGCCACATACATATTTATATATTTATTCCTATAAACATGCACTTTTGGTTTTTGGGTTGGAAGTGAAAAATGTGATCAAATAAGGAAGACGTACAGTCATCTAATTCATGCCTAGTCACCACATAGCTTTCCCAGTATATATTTGAACACCTTGCCAGGTCCAGACATTACAGTCACTAAATAGAAGGCACTCATATGTGCCTTGAGTTGTAGCTAATCCAAGTTAATTTCATAAAATTGGGAAGAGAGAATGTTGTATTTTACTTGATCTTATGGTTGATGTGTGTGGGGTTTTTTTTGTTTGTTTGTTTGTTTTTTTAAGAAATAGATTTTAAAACTAAGTTATTGACATAAGACAGGCACAAACCAGATGATGGTCATGTCTGAGTGCACGCAGATTTAGGGGAGCTAGTTTCCAGCTTACTGGATGACCTTTAAAATATCTATATTTCCAAGTCTAGAACTGATGAACTTTTAAGAAGGTTCAGTTCAGGTGCAGAGCTGAACGTTATGCTTTTGGCTTATCTCTTGGGCAATTAAATGTAATGCAGTAACTTCCTACGGTGAGTGTTTGCATATATTAGCTAAAATGTGAGCAACAGCTAGAGTGCTCAGAAGGAAAATTACCATTTACTACTCACATGTTACAACCAGCTTTTATATTCTTTAACCTGTTTTGCTGCCTCTTCTGGAACTCTAAGTGTAAACACACATTTAAAAAGGTAATAAAAATGAATGTCAAATTGTGTCAAATTAAAGAGTGTAACCAGGGGAACCTTAGAAAAATATGATTTTTTTTTTTTTTGTCTGCCTATTTTTTCGGGTAATGACAAGCTAGCATATGCTTTCACTAGTTGAGGTCAAAGTTGTAATTTTTGTTCTGTAAGTTACATAGGAGAAATCTTTGAGGAATCTTTAACGTTGCCAAATATGTAAAAGGCAGGAACAGAAGAAAAAAACAGAGCTATGGAACAAAGTAGTTCATGCACAGAGGAAAGATTTATCTTGGATCAGCAGAGCCATATATAAACTTTCTTTTTGCTGGTGACTTCAGAGTAGCCTATGTAAGGCAGCCAGTTAATAATTTATGTCTTTGAGCTACATCTCTTATTTAAATGCATTCCTTTAAATTTTTAAACAAGAGTTAATGAATTAAAATGGTACTGAATATTTGTATGAGTACAAGGTAATGGTATTCTTTTACTTATAAAATTCTTGTGTTTCAGAAATTACAGTTCCTCAAAATGTATTTTTTTATTTGATTTCCCTAAGAGTCAGTCTCTTAGGGTTGCATTTATGAAAAGGCTGTAAACGGCTCTATCAAGAGTATGGATGGGTCCTTGTTCTGTGGATAAATACATACAATCCGAAGTCCTGCCACAACTATGAAATATCAAGGCATTTTGCCTTTGGTTTTAGAAATCAGAATTAACCCACCTTCACATATATCTTGCTTTAAATATGTGTTTTTAAGTGACAAGCTAGAAAGAAAACACTATCCAGAAATTTTCAGTTTTCTGTTATATTTTATGGTTGCCAGCTTTTTATATTAAAGCATTTGAGAGTATTAATATGACATTATTTAGCTGTGTCATAGAAATGTACTTTCATTGTATAAATTACAGTAAGAAAATGGTGTAGTAGTTTTTCTGTACTTAGAGTAGTAAAGTAGGTCACATAAACACAAATGGTTTTTATACTAGAAGTAAGTAAAATCTTCTGGAGTTAATTTTAAGTGTATGAACAGAGAATGTTTACCAGCTCTCTCTTGCATTGGTTACTTTTGCTGATTCTTTCTGAGGGAATTCATGGGGAGAAGGAAACTCTTTATAGTTATGATACGCTGTAAGGAAAGATATATTAGGTATCATGATATCATTAAGTATCATTGGCCCAGCCAGCACGTGTTCACGAAAGGCAGGTTGTGCTTGTCCAACCCCGTCTCCTTTTATGACTGTGTGACCAGACTAGGTGAGGGAAGGGCTGTTGATGTAGTCTACTTAGACTTCAGCAAAGCCTTTGACACGGTCTCCCACAGTATTTTCCTGGGGAAACTGGCTGCCCGTGGCCTGGACAGGTATGCTCTTCTCTGGGCAAATAACTGGCTAGAGGGCCGTGCCCAGCGGGTTGTGGTTAATAGAGCTAAGTCCAGCTGACATCCCGTTACAAGTGATGTCCCCCAGGGGTCGGTACTGGGGTCTATCTTCTTCAATATCTTTATTGATGACCTGGATGAGGGGATTGAGCGCACCCGCAGTAAGTTTGAAGATGACACCAAACTGGGAGGTAGAGTCGGTCTGCCTGAGGGCAGGGTGGCCGTTCAGAGGGATCTGGATAGGCTGGACTGCTGGGCTGAGGCGAATGGGATGAGGTTTAACAAGGCCAAGCACCTGGTCCTGCACTTTGGTCACAACAACCTCATGCAGTGCTATAGGCTTGGGGCAGAGTGGTTAGAAGACTGTGAAGAGGACAGGGACCTGGGAGTGTTGATCAGTGCTCAGCTGCACATGAGCCGGCAGTGTGCCCAGGTGGTCAAGAAGGCCAAGGACATCCTGGCCTGTATTAGAAATAGCGTAGCCAGCAGGAGCAGGGAGCTGATCGTCCCATTGTATTCTGCTCTGGTGAGGCCGCACCTCTAGTACTGTGCTCAGCTTTGGGCCCCTCACCACAAGAAGGACATTGAAGCCCTGGAGGGGCAATGAAGCTGGTGAAGGGCCTGGAGCACAAGTCCTGTGAGGAGCGGCTGAGGGAGCTGGGAAGTGCCTGAAAGGAGACTGTGATGAGGAAGAGGTTGGCCTCTGCTCTCAGATAACTAATGATAGGACTCAAGGAAATGGCCACAAGTTGCACCTGGGGAGATTTAGATTAGATAGCAGGAAAAACTTTTTCTCTCAAAGAGTGGTCAGGCGCTGGAGCGGCCTGCCCAGGGAGCTGGTGGAGTCACCATTCCTCACGGTATTCAAGAAGCGCCTGGAAAAGGTGCTACGAGATAAGATTTAGTAGCTTAGTGGATAGTATTGGTGATAGGAGGATGGTTGGACTAGATGATCTTGTAGGTCCTTTCCAGCCTTGTGTTTCTATGATTCTGTGGTGTGCACAAGTCAAATGTATAGGTCATGTTACAGCATGCAGAACAGAATTATGTGTAGGGTGTGATTATTACAATCTGAAAAGGCAAGCTGTCATTTTCTACGTTGTGTTGCATCAAGCTGTGACCTATTTTATTCTGTTAAGAGCAGATATGGCAGTTGAAACCACCTAATTCCTGTTATAAAGCCAGGTAAGAACTGCATTGGTTTGTGTTAATTTGAAACCAAAATACTGAAGAGGCTACTGAACAGCTAGAGTATGTTATTCTAGAATAACTTTTTCCTTTATATATTTAGAAATATGCTGCTTTTTCTAGATTCTGATCAACTAGAACAGCAACTTGAAGAAGCCAGCACTGCAAGGCGGGAGTTGGATGATGCTTCCAGACAAATAAAGGCTTTTGAGAAACAAGTCAGAACACTGAAGCAAGAGAGGGAAGATCTTAATAAGGTAAAAGTGTTTTGTCAATGACTATTCTAAATCCTAAAGACTATTTTTACTTTTTAATTTTGCTTAAAATAACTTTTTAGTGTAAAATTAATGAGTAGGTAACAAATGTTTAATGTGACCTACTTTGCTTTCTGACTTTTTTTTTTAAGACAAGGACAGTATTTAAAGCATTATATGTAGGATTGCTGGGTGGTCCTAAGTGACTAATTCCAGATAATAAACTGCCCTATGATCCAAATTGCAGAATGGTTGCAAAGAAAGTTTTGTAATCTCAGATTAAGATGATAATTAGAGTGATTAGAAGATGGAGAAGAGAAGAACTATTTCAGACAACTATATTAATCTGAAATAAGGGTGAGACTGTAAAGGGAAAAAATGTTCAGAATTTACTATTAGGAGTGTGGCATGGAAATGTCCCAAGAAGGGAGATGTGAAAAGTAGAAAAATACCCCAAATATGAAGACTGAAAAATTATTTTTCTGATTTTAGTTTTCTCTATCTCCCTAATTCCTCATTTTCTTATTTAATAAAATACTGATTTCTGTGGCTACTTTGCCTTCATGATTAAATGAATTTGAAAATACAGTTTTGTGCAAAATACGTTAGTTTGCTTCTCATCATTATTTGTATTAGCACAGTATTGTAGAGTCCATGTTCAATGTTTATCTGCCGTCTGTATTTAACACTTTTTCTTTTGACTCATAAAGTTTTAAAAACCTTGAGAACTGCCCGTTTGTCTAAGAAGGACTATCTGTACTCTGAAACAACCTGTAGTGATTTGGACATCTTTTTTTTTTTTTTTTTTTTTTTTTTTTTTTTTTTTTTAAATCAGAAAATGCTTTTAAATTTGTATAATGTCAACAGTGCTAAATACTAATTCTTCCAGCCACTTTTCATCTTTAGACTTACTTTTCTTTGCTTCTTTGTTCTTCTCCAATTTGGCTGAACATCATTAAACCATACTAACTATTGTGATCCTTCATTCATAGTGTAATAAAACAGATCTAAGACAACAGCAAGCTTTGTGAAGGTTTTTCACTCTAGGGGTATCACAGCACTGGCTGTGTTTTTCATGTGGGTTCTTGTAAAAGAATGATTATCGTATATTATTGTTAAACACAGTGTTTTGTTGCCTGAAACATTCTGTAAAATTTATATTGTGGTGTAGTGTGTGGAAATGATTGCCAATGTGTAGGTCAGTTTTTAAAAGCTTTTAAAGTAGAAATTTTCATAGACCAGAGTTCTCCATTCACTTCATGCAGAAGCCTTTTTTAAAAAATGGGATGAATGCTATTATTTTTATTAATTTACATAGATCATGAAAAACTATGTCAATGATATTTTTTAAGATAGCAAGGTATTTTTATGTTTAATGTGAGTGCTTGAAAGCCTTTGTATTGAAGAGCAAATTCACACTTCGATTAAGTTTGTGCAGTTTAACTGACTTATGTAGTAAAACCTGGCCTCTTACCTTATTTATAGAAGCATACAATCTGTATTGTAGATGCATTTATCAAAAGAAATGAGTATGTAGTTTCTGTTCACTCTGGAGGTTTTAGATGCACATCCAGAGAATTGGCCTTGCAGCTTTCTAGGTTTATTACTTAATTCTTTTTTTAAACTGTAGGAACTGGCAGAGTCTAGTGACAGATTAAAATCCCAAGCCAAAGAGTTGAAAGATGCACACAGCCAGCGGAAATTGGCAATGCAGGAGTTCTCAGAGATGAACGAGCGGCTGACAGACTTGCACTCTCAAAAACAAAAACTTGCCCGCCAGCTCCGAGATAAGGAGGAAGAAATGGAAGTGGTGATGCAAAAAGTAGAAAGTTTAAGGCAAGAGTTACGCAGAACAGAGAGACTTAAAAAAGAAGTAAGTAGTGAGAAGACTGTTTAGAATCTATGAAATTGTAGTTTTATGTAAGGTTTTCCAAAAAATGTATTTTTTGAATGTTATCTGTGAATCTTTATGTCTTTGTTATTTCAAACAGTACCAATTTTTATTTTCTAAAAATTTGAAGTGTCCAGGTTAGTGCTGAAGATTTGTCTTTCTTATTGAAAATCATCAATAGATTTTGATAAAATATAAGAATTCTGCCTATTAAAAATTGTGTATTTTTGTAGCTGGAAGTCCAAGCTGAAGCTGCAGCTGCTGAAGCATCCAAAGACAGGAAATTGCGAGAGAAGAGCGAGCAGTACTCTAAAGAGTTGGAAAGTGAAGTAGAAGGGCTAAAGGTTAGTGTGTTCAGATATTGGCACCTGCAGACTTGCTAGTCAACTAGGACTGGATCTGATTGAATTGCTTTCAGATGTAAGACAAAAGGATATTGTTAGTTTGACACTCCAGTTGATGCTGAATATTAATGCAAGCATGAATCGCATTATTGTCCAGAAAAGTGAATATTTGCCTGTTGCAGCTTTCAGACCTGTGTGTTACAGCCAACTGAAATATTTCTCAATACTCAATTTTTTGAAACAAATTGCTTCCGTTATTACTTTGTTTACCTGGTAAAAGCATTTTTAATGGAGGGTAGCTGACTATTTAAGATGCACTTGCAGCCTGTGTGGGTTTCTGTGTAGTTTTTTTATGTATTGTATTGTAAGTGAAGAAACCCATCTTTCTTTTCAAAGTAGGAGTCAACTGATGTAGCCATGAAGGAAAAGTTTTAGTGTATTTAGTGTTGAATTAATTTTGATTAGATTGTTCACACATGCTTGTGTTTTCAGAAACAGAAATTTAAGTCAAGAATATTAACTGTTATTTTATTCTATGCCTTAGCATTGTATATGGTGCTCTGAAGAACACAGACTTTCTCAAAAACGGGATGAGTTTTTTTGGTTTCTCCTTACGGACTTTTTTTCATTTACAGCAAAATGCTGTTCCCAGGGTTTTGTCCAGTAGGATAAGTCTAAACATTTTGTGCAAAATGTCAGGTTAGGTCTATTCTGGTCTTAATTCACATGAACAACAGTTTTGTCATTTTTCCCAATTTTCTGGGACGTTTGTCAACATTAAGTCACTAACAGAAGGTTTTTTTTTTTGTTGTTTTGGTTTGTTTTTTCTTTAACATGCATTCTTTTATTTTGCCTTCCTTCCTTAAATGAAAATAAAGAAATTCATTCCTCATGAAATTTGGATTTATAAAGCTTCTGATGCTCTGAATTCAGATTCTTATCTGAAAATTAAGGCGATTGTTCTGCTTTCATGAATCTTCACCATCAACAAAGAGTTTGTATAACAGTTTAGGAGGCGTGAGGAATGTATTGGAGATTTACTGAGATTAAATGGTAAGCTGATTAGTAACAACAGGGTAGCATTATCAGAATAGGCAAGTGGAATTGTAGCTTTCTTACCAACATTTCACAATACAGTGTGTATGCTTTGGGTCATGGAAAGTTGTGATGTTATGTACAAGGGTGTCAGAGGAGCTTCATTGTAGCTAAAACGTATGGTTATTAGTGGAAGAATAATCTAACCTCGTGCTACGTACTACCGATTTGGGACTGACAAATACAACTCAAGAAGGAGCTCTTGGAAACATTCCTGGTGGCTGAGGGAGCTGGGCTTGTTCAGCCTGGAGAAAAGGAGGCTCAGGGGCGACCTTATTGCTCTCTACAGGTACCTTAAAGGAGGCTGGAGCGAGGTGGGGGTTGGCCTGTTCTCCCACGTGCCTGGTGACAGGACGAGGGGGAATGGGCTTAAGTTGCGCCAGGGGAGTTTTAAGTTAGATGTTAGGAAGAACTTCTTCACTGAAAGGGTTGTGAGGCATTGGAATGGGCTGCCCAGGGAAGTGGTGGAGTCACCATCCCTGGAGGTCTTTAAAAGACGTTTAGATGTAGAGCTTAGGGATATGGTTTAGTGGAGGACTGTTAGTGTTAGGTCAGAGGTTGGACTCGGTGATCTTGAGGTCTCTTCCAGCCTAGATCGTTCTGTGATTCTCTGTGATTCTGCGATTTTTAGTTATGAAACAAAATATGAAAAAAAAACCAACACATTAAAATCATGGCGTTGCAAAGAAGCTTTTCACATGCTCCACTGCAGTGTATGTGTAGGCAATTCATCATGTTGGGCAGTAATGAACAAGTTAAGTAATTAACTACCTGTGCACAAAGGGAAATTCTTACTTTCCCCCTTCCCTCCCAAACCAATCTCTACTTAGTATGGCGCTTTTTTCCCTCTGATCTACAATTCTTAAGCCTAACAGCAGGATTTTATTCCTTTTTTTTTTTTTTTTTTTTTTTTTTTTTTTTTTTTTTTTTTTGGTGTGTGTGAGATGGAGTTACAGAAAACGATGAGATAGCAGCATGTATCTGGCTTGTACATTTAGGGGTTTTACACTGTAATGCTGACATGAACAGCAAGGCTCGTTTTTCTTGCAGAATACATCGTGGTAGTAACTCAAATCATCAGAATGTTCTACAATGACATTTAGCTCTTAAAGCCTGTTCATACATAAGCAAAAGAAACTATGCAAGGCCTTGGTTATCTATGGTAAAAATAGAAGTATTAACGAAATATCTTAGATCTGTGAGATCCTCCTAAAGGTGCATTGCCCTAAGGAAGTAGGTTTTTCAGTTATCTGTACTTCTTGAAGCACAGTCTTTTTATTAAGGTATTTTATTTACTTATTTAGACTACATTTAATTCCATATTAAAAATAGGAAGAAAAATCTAACCAGGTTATTCATGTATTTACATTAAAACGTATTTCCATACTTGGCTTTTGGCAGGACATTGTCTTTAGTGAGTGCAGCATTTGATGCAGCTATGCAGCTGTAGCTGTGAAAAGTAAAGTAATTACTCTTACTGTTTAAAGCTTGTTTTCCTGTTAATCCAGTATGATGATGTAAGTGGTCAGTTTAAGTAAAATAGGTCAGTTTTTCCTCACTGATGGTATCCATATAATCTTTTTGTAACTAGAATTTAGCCTTAAATTTAGCTTCTGCTTGCCTAGATATATAGTTTTTCCACAAATTATTTGGGCTTTGAAGTATATTGACTATATATCATAGTCCAAAGTCAAGCTGTCAACTGTATGAGTGGGAGCATGAAAGTCTTTTAATTCTCTGGTCATTTTCTGACTGCATGTAAGGGGAGTCAGAATGCAGCATGAGGTGTTTAAAATTAAGATCAATTTTTCAATATTGTGAAAACTATTACTGCATTTAAATCACAAAATGATAAAAGAGTACAATTCAGATTTGTGATTAACACATTTTCAGAAAAAATTAGATTTATGTTTTTACCTGAAGTCTGTAATATGATGTTTTCTAAACATAGACTTAAGAATATTGAGTTGCTGCTGACCATCGCTTTCAGCATTCTTGAATGCTAACTTGGAGCTGTTTGTTTTAGCAAAAACAGGTTGGTCGCTCACCTGCTGTAAGCTATATAGAATACCAGCAAGAGATCACTAAATTAAAGGCAGACCTGGAAAAGAAAAGTGTTTTCTATGAAGAAGAACTATCTAAACGTGAAATAATGCATGCTAATGAGATAAAAAGTCTGAAGAAAGAATTACGGGATGCAGAGAGCCAGCAGCTGGCCCTCAAGAAGGAGATCATGATTTTGAAAGACAAGTTAGAGAAAACCAGAAGAGAAAGGTGAGTATTTTATGGAATTTACCTTTAAGCTGAATATGTATTTTTAAGACTCACGGTATGTTTCCAGACCCACTGTGAATTCTTAATTGTAGTGCAGACAGGTGGATTTTGGCTGAGCAAATGCCATGGTTGAAAGTAAAGTCACCTTTGCAAACAAAAATAATAATGAAAAAAAAAATCCACAACCCTGTATTGAAACAGTTATTTTTGCACCAGAATTCTGGCACTGTTTGATGGTTCCAAGGTCTGTAGCTGCAGAATAGCAGTGCAGTGTAAATTGACCTCTGATATTTATGTTGCAATTTAAAATATTTTCTTGATGTTTTTTTTCTGTTTCCTCTTTTCATCCTTTGATGCAAAGCGAATATGTTAGAAATCAACTATTGCTTACATTTCTGCCAGCACAGGAACAGTCAGTTACTGTGGACTGTGGCTAATACACGCTGGGTTCTATCCAGTGTTAACATCAGTCATCAGACTCCTGTAGGCATAAGTTGCTTCATCTCTTTTGACACAGTAATTTTGTCAGTGAATTGCTTTTTCGTCTCCCATGTGGTGAAACTTAAAACTGGCCTTGACAATGTTTCTTGAGGCATTCATCAATAAAAATGAGTTTTTCCATTGGATAGTGTAGTATTGAAGATAGTAATAGTCATAGCTTGAATGTGTTCATCAATTTCATTCATAACAACTGAGAGTGCTTTATAGATTTAAAAAAAAAAAAAAAAAAAAAAAAAAAAAAGTGGATGCTTCTTTTTCCTGCTGCAGTAAGATGGGATATTAGAAACATCACGAAGGAGAGGTTCCTACCGGAAGCTTAGCCCATATATATCGCCATATATACATATAAATGTAACTATATATATATATATATATAGCCAAGCCTTGGATGTAAGTACTAAATAGAAGAGGTTTTCAAAAAAGCTTATGCAAATAGAGTTGGAAAACACTGTTTTTCTGGTAAACTGTTACCATTGGAAAGTAGATAATATATCCTAGAATGCAGTGCATGGACTGTTTCTTCATGGAGTATAGCTGTTACTTGTAGACTGGAGATATTAATAGAGCAGTTTCCTGCTTTGTTTTAGATTGAGATGTAAAACTTGCATCAGCAGCATGTTTTCTTTTTATCACAACTTAACCGTTTTGCTGATCTATGAGTTATAAATAGACAAAAGGCTACGCTGTCTTATAATAAATAAAGGTGATAGGATGATACTCTTTAATTATATGCCAGTTCATTAGTGTCTCAAAAGGAGGAATAATCAAGAAAGAATCGTTAGTACTTCTTTCTTCAGGCTAAACTGTTCTTAAAGATCAAGCTTCCAAACTCCAACTGGTTCAAAAACTTGTTTCATCAGAACCATTCTTACGTACAGCTGCAGAGGTTAGAACTAGATGTCCATCTAGTGAAATGACAGATGGCCTAACAATGCCAATCTGCTTCATACTAGCTATTCATAAACCTTCTTTCATCTAGCTTCTCTTTGTAAATAAAAAATGGAACTGAATCAAAATCTGAAATGAATGCTGATGTAACCATGTATTTCAGATGTTGGTATAAGGAAAAACTGTAAAACATGAGCAGAGCACATAACCAGAATCTGACATTTGACCCTCAGTGGGAAGGGCTTAAGCATCATACCAAGTTGGTTGTCCAAGTATATGACGAGTGATTAATGAAGGCTTGAAGAATTTGTCTTTGAAGTTGAAGAACTGTGTTTTGTGACACAGATAGGCAGAATCTCATTGCAAATATTAGGACTCCGCGGAAATGCAGAAGTTCACTGTTCAAGGTATGCTACAGATTGACATCTGTAGTAGTTCTGGAATTTAGAAGGGAAGCTTGAACACTGAATGGAAGACTTGCTATTTGATTCATGTTTGGATTTTTTTTCTAAGAGGACACTGATGTTTTTTGATTCCCCATGCACGTATTGGTTTTAGCTCTTCTAAGGAGAAAAACAAAGCTTTTTGTGAGTTTACCAATACAGAGGTGTTCAGTGGAAGTGTTGAAAAGGAAGCACCTGGAGGCTTTATGGTGAAATAAGTAGAATTATTTAAACCATAAGCTTGGAGTGGCCATGGGGTTGAAGTGTATTTAGTAGTCTAAAAATAACCTTTAGTGCAGATTAAAAGGATACGGTTGTATTGCTTTACAAGGGATATAGCATAGAGTAAATTACGTATGTTATTCTAAGCAAGGGTCAATAAGGGCTTGGTCAAAATCAATTCTCTATGTGAACCTTTTTTAACTTCCATGCTGGTGGTTTCATTTAAAAAATTGAATTTTTGTTTGTTTCCTTCAAATTTAAGCTTCCTTATTTGTTATTGCAACAACACGAGTGTTCAAGTGAGAGTAACTACCCCTTCGTATCCTTTGCTAAAATTCCGATAAACTGCATGCTACTAAAATTGGAGAGGTAGGGACACAGCATCAGGCCAGTGATCTGTTGTACAACATTTATTTATTTTTTTTTTTAGAATTGCCATTATGAAATATTTCGGAAGAAGTTGCAGGAAACCTAAATTCTGCACATTTGCAGAATTTCTTTTTAGCCTGTCAATTAATGATACATTTCTAAAGAAGCGAGTTTTATAAAACAATCTTTTCTTTTAAAAATCTGTTATATGAAGAAGCCTGAGGGCTGCTGTTTGTTTCAAGTCTGGTTTACTTGGTTTCAAAGCAGTAAGGTAAAATATTTCTCCACTTTGTACAACTTGTTCTCCTGTAAAGAGCTGGAGTGACAAAGTGATACCATAATACAGCTGTATTTCACATTGCTTGCATGTGGTTTGTGATTATATTTTTTTAACCAATAAAAAGAAATCTGGATCACGTATGATTTCTTAAACTTCAGGAGTGGATACATAGCTAAATTTTAGATGAGAGAAAAAGCTTGATGGGAGAGGAGGATGCCCAGCTTCAAAGCAAATGTGTTTTTTTGATGTTCTTGGCTGTTCGAGGTATGCATATGTAGTCTGGCATAGTTCAGTGGTTTGCTTAGTTGGCATTTTGGTATGAAAGATTATATCCACATTCTCATCTGTTTAAAATTTGTCATCTCTGTGTATTATACTGGAGCAATCTGACTTTCTGGATTAGTGACAATCAGCTGAATTACGAATTCAAAATGCAGAAAATTCCAAATACGTTGGGCTCCTTTCTGTAATCGACCATCATTTTTGACTGCTTTGAGCCTTAGAGCCTTAAAAGAACAAGTTTTATACAAATACAGAAGAAAAAATGCTGAACAAAAACATAAATATAAAAAAGCTAAATAAAAGAACTAAAATTAATTAAAAATTAGTTTGATCTGCTGTCTGAGAAATTAGTTTTGAATCTCTGCCTTGCAAAAAGAAGCAAGACTTGTTAATTCCCCTGACAGCCAATGCTTTAATCTTTTCCTGCCTTTTTCCTAGACTGCTCATCATATGCAGGGAATCTATTGATACAGAAAAGAAGTGGTGGTGAATTTCAAACTTAGTGTTTAAACAGTAATGATAGTATTTTACTTTGCTAGGATGTGGTTATGTTTCAAAGGATGCCTAGCAACATAGGATTTCACCATGAGTCTAACATGTTGTACTGGATTTCAAAGAGTGGTTGAAGCACTAAATGAATTTCAAATTAGAAATAGGAAATTCAAACCAGCATTTCTCTTAACTGGGTTCACTGTAACCACTGATGCCTCTCTGCTTTTAAGGGTGTTCTTGCAATTTGCCAGACTTGTACTAGTTCTACATCTCAGGAAAATTGGTGAGGTTGTAATTTTTTTATTCCACAGCATAAAATTCTGATTGCTATCAAGAAAAGCAATTGCAATATTCAAGGCACAGTTTCCACTGGACTTTATTTTTACAGTGTTAACCTTTTTCTACTGAGCACTTTTTCAAACCTTTTAATGTTGGAAAGGGATGTTTATTGAATGGATATTTTCTCTACCCGTGGCATTTATAGTACAGTTCCATTAACCTACTGATGAACTTTGTACTCATTATCGGTCACAGTGATTATGAGATGCTACAACATTGTCTTTCTGAAACCTCACAAATGTAGCAAGTCTCAAAAGCGTAGATTTGAGATGGGACTTACATGTCTACAACGTTGCAGTACACCTCTTTAAGGAACCTACAGTGTTGATTTGCCAAGCAGTTTTACTTAATTGTAGGTTCTCATGTTCGTTGTGCAAAATCGAAGTTGAAAAAATTCAATCAGGGGTTCTTCTCTACTGAATGACACCACAAGAGAAAGGAAGGGCTGGGGGCAACAGCTATTTGGAAATGTTTTTCCAAAAGAATGGTCCTAATCTAGACGAGAATCTTGTTATATTAGGAATGTAAAAGTTATCTGTTCACTTCTTGTTGGTAGTAAATACATAATACCTGAATTAACTCTTCATATGTGACATCAGGCTGTGCTACATTGTTTGAAGTTTACTGCCCATGTAAGTTTTCCTCATCAGTGACTCAGACCCAACTCCCCTAATTTAAGTTCTGCATGTTCTGTTTTCATATGCAGTTGTTTTTGCATATGTGAAACCTGGAACTGTGGAGATCTGTAAATTAAAATAACGTTTCTGTGAGTTTTCGGAGAATTTACCCTGAATGTCTCAGAATATTGACACAGACTTCAATCTGCTGAATTACAGCTGCTCAGTGTTTGAGAGATTCATTAAATATTAAAATATGTGCAAGAGGATTGATAAATGATAGCTCAGTGAAGCTCTGTTAATACTGTACTGAAGGAAAGATAACTCTGATGATAAAATCAAAGACTGTCTTATAGTCCTAAAATGGTAGTGTAACACGTTATGGTCTTAGTTTTAATAGGATCAGGTATTATCATTGTAATATTCTACTTTCAGCTACTGTGTGTTGATCTGCGTGTATGTTTGTAAGTAGAGTATGGTGAATTTAAGAAAGGAAACTTTCTAATTCTACTTTGTTTTACTTCTTAGCCAAAGTGAAAGAGAAGAATTTGAAACAGAGTTCAAACAGAAGTATGAAAGAGAAAAGATTCTTCTAACAGAGGAAAACAAAAAACTTTCAAATGAACTTGATAAAGTAAGTGCGGATTAGTTGTGTCCTGAGTTTACAACTCATGTATGCTGTGTACAAATCTGTCAATGTAAAACTGTATTGATTATTAGTATCTCTTAGCAGAAATTAATATTACACCAAAAGTTGTGATTAACGCTTGATTTGAATAGAGAGTATCTACATGCATCTGAATTTCAGAATGTGTGGATAGATACTTTTATATAGGTGGATATATATTTTTATATATATTATATATGGATATATCGGTGTATTTGGGTATGAATTTAGTTACATGGTTTTACAGTTAGCTAAGATTTAATATTAAACAATATCTTAATCCCCCCCCCAAACAAAGTTATTACTTGCTTGTGTAACCCAAATATAAAAATATATAGTTAATGATGTGATTACATAGAGTATATTTGCATGTCAATTAGTGTGAAATAACAGGGCCCCTCCTGCTTGCTGAGATTGTTACTCTGAGATATTTTTAAAAAAATACAAAGGATAAGACAATTTAATTGAAGACTATTGAGCAAGGAATATTTATGTTTCATATATAAATATTTATGTTTCATACATTTTGGTTACCTCTTGTTCATTTTGAGAGGTTTTTCAAGTTCATTTTAGATGAGTCAAGTCTTGCTAAACTTGCCTGTTCTTTCTTTAATGCAAAAAAAAATCTAAAAATATGATGAAAGTACAGTGTTCTTCAAAGCAAGGATGTTTGCATGTCAGTGTTCAAATTAAAGTGTATTTTAATACCAGTGTAAGCAGTGTAACACATATGCCTATATGTAGGTCTAGTCGAAGAACAGCAAGAGACTAGTCATTTTGATAGTCTTTTTGCATGTTCTTTTTTTCTTTAAATTTGGTTAGCTTTGTATTTGTCTTGTAAAGTGACATTTAAACAACTGGCATATTTAAATCATAAATCCACTGAATGGTAAATATGCAGCAGAGTAATATTAGGAGCATAAAAGAGCAGCATAGATTAAAAAATGTTATTTTTTCATGATTTTTGTTAATGTATTTCAATGCTAAAAGAAACCTTTTATGTGAGATTCATTCTCCTCAGCAGGCCTTTCTATAAAGTCAATCTGATGTCTGGTTCCAGTTTGATTTTGTGAATAATTATTTAGCATAATGAAGGTTTAGTTCCCCGTACCCAATCAGATTAGCTGTGGCTTTTGTCTTGCAGAAGGTGCATGTATGAGTGACAGCTGTGTAAATGTGAGTAAGGTTAATAGCTAGGTATTCCATTTTGTACGTAGAGATTTGCATTTCATTTCAATTTCCATGTCTACATGTGAGTGAAATGAAAAATAAAGGAATGTAAAATACCTCAAGAACCTCAGGACTGACTTGTGGTTGTATCTGTTAAGCCTCTCATTCTCCATGGTTACTAAACAAGAGAGAGAGCAGCTTTATCTCAGCTGTAACTATTTTTGTGCCCTTGTTTGGCTTTTTCATATAGAGAGTATTCCCCATCTATATGGTGCAAAACAGAAACCGTCTAAGAGTTGTATGGGTTTTTGGAGAGTAATTCTCTAGAAACTAATGTGTTTGTTAGAGCAAAAATGAAGTTTCAGTTCTTAAACAGACCTTTCAGTACAGTTGAGGTCATACCAGAGAAATGATTCTGGCTTTTATTGTTGTATGGTGTTCATTGTAATGGACATTAAATATTTTTAAAGCAGATGTATGAAATGGGAGAGGGAACGCATGGCTCCGAGTTCATAATGTGATGGAGTCACAGTAGCTTATACATTTAACAAGTTCCTAAATTTCTCATTCAGCTCACCACCATGTTTGAGAGGCTGAGTATGAATAACCGGCAGCTGGAAGAAGAGATGAGAGACCTAGCTGATAAAAAGGAGTCTGTGGCCCACTGGGAGGCCCAAATCACTGAGATCATCCAGTGGTGAGTACTCAGTATGTGGTAGGGCTATTGCTGAGTTTTTGGATTTGCAAGTGCTTAAGTGAAATTTGCACACCATCCAGGCAGGATTCTGCTGTATTTTTGCATGAGATTTTAATAATATCCATATCTGGAAAATTGGTTCCTCCTTAAGAGCGAAAGTGTCTCTGCAAACACAACTATTTAAGTGCAAAAGAATCATAGCCATTGGGTGTGGCTTGTGGCTTTGGAAGAATGCTGAAAGGAATCATGTGCTGCTGAGCTCACGCCTCCAAGGAGGAACAAGCCTGGGAAAAGCAGTGACTTGAGAGTATTTGTGTCTCGGCATTAATTTCCTTCATCTGCTTGGCATGTGGCAGAGTGAAACAAATATAGTACTTTTATGTGATTTTTTATAAGGCAGCAAGGCAGAAGGTTTGAGACTATCCCAATGCCAGTCAAGTGGTGGGTTTTTTAATATTTCTGTTAAATAATGATTTTATGTTTATAAAGTCTTCTGTCTTCAGTTCTAATAAATGAAGGGAAAAAGAACAAGTTGAAACTATCAAAAGGATAAGATTGCTTTTTATAGACGGCTTTCATTTTTCCCCTCCATTCATGTTTTCCTTCCCCCTCCTTTTTATGGCTCCGTCTAGTGTTTAGCACCTACGAGAACAGTTTGTATCCAGATATTTTTTGTAAAGATCAGTCTCCTCTCTGAAGACTTCATCACCATATAATCATCTTTTTTTTGATTTACTAATGTTCTTTCTCGTTTTATCTGTCTCAACTAAATAACTACCTTGACATGTCAAAGCAAAAATGGGAAATACTTGTTTTAATGAAAACTAGATTGTTAGTTGTTATATGGTCAATATAATTTTGTTGTCTAAATAGAAAGTTTGGTTTCTGAATACAACCGTGTGATACATAACCAGAAAGAAGGCTGTTCTCTGGGTTTCTGGAAGTGTGTAAAACTTCCTGTTACATAAAATTAAGTACCTCCAATCTGTGTCATCTCAAGACAGTGAATTCATTGCAGAGGTTAAAAAAAAAAATTAAGGGTCCAATTGTGCATATTCCTTTTAAACCACATCTCATACAACTCTCAGTAGACTGCCTGCATCAGAGCAGTAAAAATACATATATTTACTGAAGCTGTTTTTAATGGGTGGTGTATTTGTAGCTGATCAGAAATATTTTCTTTAGAAAAAAATCAAGGTTAGAAGAGACATAAGTTTGTTATATTGCATTGCATACTGCTTTTAAAAAAATGCTTGTCTGTAAATCTTGTTTCAGATTTACATGTGAAAGCATTCATAAAAATTTAGAGTTATGGAAGAAGACAAGCCAGCATTAAATGTGGATTATTTTACTTGACATGATGTAAAAATGTACCAACTGCCTACTCAGAAAGTCCCTTCTCCAATTTATGAGAGAGTTTAATATTTGAAGATGTACTGCTGAATTGGTTTAGATAAATGATAAGGCATCTTGCATGTATCAGACATCATTTGGGGGGAGGGGAAAGAGGTTTAAAAAGGAAAAAAAGAAATACTACGGGCAAACATTAAGGAGATTAAAAATTCTGATTTGGTTTCAGTTTTTAATTACTGTACATATCTCAATTTTCCCTTCATATTTCTCTCTGCATATATTATTTTTTTTCAGCATTGTGAGGCCATATAGTTGCTCACATTTCTTTCTGTGTTTAGATCTCCCATGTGTTACCCAGATAATCTGTTAATGTCCATCTGCTAGCCTTAGAATTCACCACTGTGTACCAAAATGGGTCCTTATCTGGGGATTTTGTGCTGTGGAACTTGGGGTGCTATGTGAATAATTTTAAACACCCATTATAATTGGAAACATTTTAAAAGAAAGAAGTCTAAAAAAAAAAAAAAAAGATCATATTTAATCAGCCACAGGTCTGTTTTCCTTGGAAGAACATGCAATTTAAATCCATACCTGTCTGCATCTTTCGTATGAAAACAGAATGTTTTCACTGAACCACAGAATGGTTGAGGTTGGACGGGACCTCTGGAGCTCATCTGGGGGACCCAGGCAGGGTCACCTACACCATGTTGCACGGGATGGCATCCAGGCGGGTTTGGATCATCTCCAGAGCAGGAGACAACCTCTCTGGGCAGCTTGTGCCAGAGCTCTGTCACCCTCCCAGTAAAGAAGTGCCCTCTCATATTCAGCTGCAACTTCTTGTGCTTTGGTTTGTGCCCGGTGCCTCTTGACCCAACAACAAGCTGGGTCCCACTGATGATCCTGGCCCCATTGTCTTGACACCATCCCTGCAGATATTTAGACATGTTGATAAGGTCCCCTCTGTCTTCTCTTCCCCCAGCTAAACAGGCCTAGTTCTCGCAGCCTCTCCGTGTATGACCTGTTCCAGTCCCCTGGCTGTGCTGCCATCTCAGTAGCCCTCCTCTCGCCTCACTCCAGTAGCCCCATGTCCCTCTTGTACTGGGGAGCCCAGAACTGGACACAGTACTCCAGGAGTGACCTCACCAGCACTGAGTAGAGGGGGAGGATCCCGCTCTTTCCCTCATCTCCCTTAAGTTTTCCCGCTGCTTTCCAGTTAGCTTTGGACATAAAAAAGCACGGTAGAACTTCCAGGCTCCATCTCCAAAACTAGCAGGTTTTCATTTAGGATTAAATTAAAATATGTGTTTTGGGTGCATACTTTCCACCTCTCAAAATATTTTTTGCCTACTGTTTTGGTAAAAAGTTTGCTCATCTCCCAGTGATAATTCAAAGGATTTGTTCTAGCCCTGTTTTAAGTAACACAAGCCCTAGGAGTTATTCACTTCCGTTGAGTGCCTTGCCATCTAATAAATCCCTCAGGAAATGTGCCACACTTTTGAGTCCACATTTTTTGTGGTTAGGATTGTTGCTGTCTTCATAACTTCTTTGGCCTTTCTAATTTTTTTTTTCTTCAGATTTTATAGCATGCAAGTAACTTCAGTGGCCTGTAATGTTCCCCTTAGCCTTTCCATGCATTCTTACTGTCCTCTTTTGCATCTTCGTAATGGCAAATGTACAAACCCCTTTTTGTGTTTGCTGTTATCCCAAGACACCATAAATACAGCCAATTTCTTAACAGAAAAGCTTTAGTTTTGCTTGCATTGCAAATTTGAATGTGGTAGCAATAAGACTCACACAGATCATTCAGCCTTAAGGGGAGGTGTCGTATCGGCATACTTACATTACCCAAATCATTCATCGTTCTTTGACAAGAATAAGAAATATTGAAGATTTTTTAGTCAGCTCTATATTTTCCTACGGGAGTTGGGAAAGAAATTCATTGCATCTGAGATTAACACGGTCACTTTAAAAAGGAATCTTTTAAATAGCCATGGCACTGTATTTCTGATCTGTTACCAAAAGGAGGTCGACAAAAATCTTGCTCTTGATTCCCAGAGTTCTTGGCAAGAATCTTAACTTACTACCCTCTCTGGGAGGGATTTATGTAACCCGGTTTTAGAAGTCATAAGGTAGGTAATCCCATGACTAGTGCTATAGAAGGTAATTTTTCTCTCCACCAATTGAAAAGGAATCTTAGATGGCTAGCTTAAATTAATAATTCTATATATTGAGCATGTACGTGAGAATTTGCAAAATCATAGCTGGATTACCCAATCATTAGAGTGGTCATTATTATTATAATGAACATTAGTAGACATTAGAATCAGCTTAGTGCAGAAACTGTGACTAATGTTACCCAGAATATTCAGTTAATGAATAAAATAATGAATGAAAACCCTTGTTGACTAGGTCTCATTCCACCAAATGCAGTGTGGTTGACTTTATCTGAATTACTGATTTCATTTAAAAAATAAAAAGGTAAGAATAAATAAATGCATAAAATCAAACATTAAAAAGCCCCAAAGTGTAGTTATTTGGCTTTTGAAACCTGCTTGCTTTCAGAAGAAAGCATATACAAATTGTGAAAGTGATCTGGAGTATGATGATACATTGAACAACTAGCAGAAGTTCTCGGGAAGTTCAACTGAAGGAAACCTGAATATTTGTTACACGCATTGTGTTTGAAGTAGGAATAATCAGAGGTTAATTAGCTATTAAACAAAAATTCAGAAGGGCAGGGGGAAACTTCAGGGTTTGAGAGCAGAGTGAAGTGTTGAGAATGTTTGGAGAAGCAGGGGGTTCTTTGGTTTGTTTGTTTTAATTGATTCTGGGGGTGGAAATTAAGTTGGAGTCTTTAAGCATAGTGTTATGATGGCAGATATTTAAAAGCTTTGAAAACCAACGGGGGAAAAAAAAAAAAAAAAAGGAAAAAAAAAACACACACACAACTATTTAAAAGCTAGAAAACCAACAGCAAAACAGTAACAAATCAGAAGACTCCAAGAACTCCGGGGTTCATATTTGATCAATCTCCGTAGTGGGAGAATGTTGCCACCTAGTGGACAACAAAATGGTATCTCAGCTTTAAATTGTACCATTTATACTTACTGTTTTTAATAATCTGAGGAGTATTCTTGAACTTGGCATACATTTTTGTAAAAATTACTTCCTTTCTCACCTTGAAAGCCTTGCAGTCTTTCTGTTCCTATTTAAACTCCATTTTCTTTTTCCCGTCCATTTCACTATGCATTCCCCTTGGTTGCCAAAGCATCTTATGCTGTTTCTTGCACCTTTTCCCACTTTTAAACTTTTAGTGGTTCGTATAGACATGGTCATCTTACCTGGTTGTCAAAATGTGTTACATAAAGAATTGAAAATATAGTACATCCAAAATGAACAAAAGCTGATATGCTGCTTCCATTGAGTTTTTGTATAGCTTGGGAAGAATACTAACATTCATATTAAAACTCTTACTAACTTTATTAAAGTCAGAACCTTTTGGTCTTGTTTTGTTCTGTTTTTCCCTAGGCCTCCTCCCTACCCTTACCTTCTTACTTGAACTAAATTGTAAGCAGGCGACAAAGAAAATAAAGCCCAAAGCATACCTAATTGTTTACTTTTTCATGTTGGTTGAGAGTTGTGTGTCAAGTGGTCATTATCTTTGCCTCCTCTGTATTAAAGCAATCATCCCTAAATAAATCTTAAACACACACCGAGAAGTAACTGCAACCTGTAGATGTTTAGCCCATAGCTTTTGCTATGGTGAAGATCTTCTCTTTCTTCCAAGCCCATGGCAGTTGCGAGTGGATGTTTTCTGTCTTGCCTTCTGGCTACTATCTGTAAATCTTTGCTGAAACATTGTGTTATTCATATTAATTAATGGTAGACTTTATTTTATGGTGTATTGTTTTTTTTCCCCCGTTTCCTTATATTTTATGATTTTTGCTTTCTATTCTTTTTTCTGTTTCTGGTTGTTATGTCATTGAAGTTTGTTTGTTTGTTTGTTTGTTTTTAGATTGTTTGGTTAAACCATTTTTTTCTTCTAATGTAATTGTCTAGGGTAAGTGATGAAAAAGATGCTCGAGGTTATCTTCAAGCCTTGGCCTCTAAAATGACAGAAGAACTAGAGGCCCTGAGGAACTCCAGCTTGGGTGCAAGAGCTACAGTAAGAGTCTAATTTCATATGTTAGATTTTGTTGTTTTTTCTTTAAAAAAGTAAAATTAAAAAAAAATAATAGTTTCAGCTGCAATGATAATTTGTCTATAGAGGCAGTATTAGTCAGAATTTAAACTTTCTTAGAGCTTCCCTTCTGAATAACTGAATGCCAAATTTATTTTTTTATCATTTATTAAAGCAGTAGTATCTTTTTATCTCTGATATTATTGAAGTAGCTACTTTATAATCTTATATTAGTCTGTTGAAGGAAATGTGTACTTGACGTCATGGAAACCTTGAAGTCTTTCCCTTCTGAATGTCCTTTGAATGTTCTTTGTCCTTTGATTGTCATTTGAATTGAGGCACATCAAAAGTAGAATTCACAAAGTCTCTATGATTTTGAGACTGACAGTGTAAGACATTCTCCTTGCCTATTTGTTACTTGAGGGTAAAAATCATAAGAGTACTCTCTAGTATTTAGAGACTAAATAGACAGAGATATAATAGACTGAGAAACATAATTGTTGAAGTTAGTTACATTCCTTGTTTTCTGCCTTCTCTCCTCTTACTCTTCCTTCTCCCCTTTTTTTTTTATTGCTTTTTTTTAACTAGGATATGCCCTGGAAGATGCGCCGCTTTGCAAAGTTAGATATGTCTGCAAGGTTGGAACTACAGTCGGCTCTTGATGCTGAAATCCGAGCCAAACAGGCTATTCAGGATGAGTTGAATAAAGTTAAAGCTTCCTGTATCTCTACAGAGTGGTAAGACTGAATTGTTGTAATGAAAATTTACTTTGATACCTTCCAGAGAGTGTCATCAAATCATGACTTTAATTATCTTGTCTATCAAAATTTGATAATGAATGATATGCCAGTTTCTTTTATCCAAATGTGAACAAAAGACTTTATCTGTATTTATTGTGTGAGCAGTTGAATACTTCCTTTGAAGATTTGGAATCCTGAAGACTTTGAGGGGATACCTTCTCTTTAATAATGGAATCTCTCCTAGTCGTGATGAAAAATTCAAAT
This sequence comes from Aythya marila, assembly GCF_965140915.1. Classification (NCBI taxonomy): domain Eukaryota; kingdom Metazoa; phylum Chordata; class Aves; order Anseriformes; family Anatidae; genus Aythya; species Aythya marila. The sequence goes on from NC_139044.1 coordinate 17,737,235, forward strand.
GCAAACAGAATTTGTTTTTCTATCTTAGAATATATTCTTTACCATGGTATTAGTAGCTGTAGTGGTTTATCTGACAAAATGCAATTATTGCATATTGGTTTGCACGGCAACAAGATGTGCTTGTGGGAAGTCATGAATGCTTTTGTTCATTCCTCGGATCTTTTTTTTTTTCTTTTTTTTTTTAACTTAAATTACAAAATCTGTTTTGAGGAGGGTGAATAGCTGAAGAAGCTATTTAGAAGCTGTATTTGTCTAGCCGTAGCAGGACATTCCATTTCTAAGTCTCTACTTTCAAATCTACTTCAGGAGTGCCTAAGAACTAGTACTAAGGAAATCTCTTGGAATCCTGTGAACACAGATTTAGTGGCACAAGCCTTCTTCATAGGCATTCACTATTGAAGCTGGCACCTGTTGTTTCTTTGCTTGTTCGGACAGAAATCAAAGACAGAACATGAGATTTTCTGTGCCTTCAAGAGAATCCCATGTTTAAAGAGTGTTTAAGAATAAGCTTGCACTGCTGCTAACAGTTGCAGCTAAGTTCTGCTAAAAAGAAGGCTTGAATTTCTTTAGCAGTGGTTCTGATCCCTACTACAAGGTATTAATTATATTAAGTAAAGACGTTTTATAGATAAAATGCAAAAATATGAAGTAAAAAATAACATACTAATTGCATAGTTTCTGTGATATGTTGTAATTTGATTTAAACTAAAGTATATGTGACTTTGCCATGAGAAGAACTGCACTGTGATGTGATGGTAGTTACATTTACAAATTATGAATCTCACCGGGCTAGAGATGTAGTGCATGCAAGTCGTCTGAGTTGCTGTAGGTTGAATTAGGTACTCAAGCTAAAGCAGGAATTCTGAGCCTTCTCTTAGATTCATACCCATTCTGTTCCTCTCACTGTTTTCTCTACAAGAATGATTTTTGTAGTAGCAATTCTGTCAGCCTTGCAGTGTCTGAGCTTGTAGAAGGACAATAGAAGGTATGGAAACTGCCCCAAGCAGAGAAGGGATAGCATGCGATGTAAGAATTTCAAATACAAGCAAAATGAAGGATTTCTCTGTCATATTTGAGGGGCACTCACATGTTTTAGAGCTTTGGGAAATCAGTTGGACAGAGTTGAGATTCAAGTATGTTATCTGTGAAGGGGGAATGAATGCCCTGTCCACCTCAAATGGGAAATGTTACCTTCACACCAGGTAACATGATGATAGGCAGTAGTGTAGTTCCTCTAAGAACAGAGAACCGGTGTTTTTTTGATAGGCAAGGATGAGAAGTGCTGTAGAAATGCATAGTAGTGTTACCTATCTGCTGCGAATCAAAAAACACTGAAACAACTAACTGTAAAATAACTGAGAGGAAAACCAGTTCTACAAAATCTGCCAGTATCACAGGCACTATGAATTAACCAATTAAAAAAATCAATTTGTAATTTAAAAATACACGTGGTCTTTTTTTTCTTGAGCATAAGATGCAGGCTCAAAAAGTTACTCATAAATTAGAGACATGAGCCTACCTAGTGGGTAAACAAGGGTAGTTAATGCTTGTTCTTTTTTAAGATACCATACTGAACAGGTCCAAACAGGTTTCTGAATTTATTTTTGCATTTGATGACATCATGCAGCTTTCTGGGCATTGATTTTTAACTGGGCAGTAGTCCAAATTGCATGAAAAGCTGGACAAAAAAAGAGTGACTTGTATCATGGGTTCTCAATATTTACATAGTTTTTTTGTTTGTATTCTTTTGAAGTAAATTGCAAGAATCTGAGAAGAAGAACTTGGAACTGCTGACAGATATTGAAAGGCTGAAAAAGGAGACAGAAGAGCTTAGATCAGAAAAGGGTATGGCAAATGATATCCAAATAAATAAGAACATATTTCACATTGGCGGGTATATCTTATCAATTAAGTGTCAACTTGCAAGTAAAATACGATACCAAGTGGTTTTGGTATATAATATGTGAGCACACCTGTTGCACGATGAGATGTATCCACAGCAGTTGCATTTGCACTTCTCATATGTATCCATTTTGTTGATATACTTGAAAAAGTAAGGTATTATCTGGGTTGGAACTGTATTATTTTTATTTTGCTTGTGCATGGTAACTTACTGCCAGAAAACTGCTGGAAGTATGATTTTTTTTTCTCCTTCATTTATGGATGAAGGTATTTAAACTTCAGTGTTGTGTTCTTCAGTGTTCTCCATTTATGAACATTTATGAATCTTTTGGACCCGTAAGAGGGGATACAACTGCAGAGGCACTCTGCAGTTCATTCATTGGTTTCTGGTCATTGATTGGCTTTTTAACCATGTCGTGAACAGTGTGGTCATGTTTGTTTTGCTGTGGTTGTAAGAGAGTTGTCTGCGATTTCTGCCTAACGTTACCTCTCTAATAACATCTGCCTTAACAGTATTTTGCATAGTTGCTGGGAGAAGAAATATTATAGTAAATCTGAAATGAAAAAAAAAAAAATGAGGAAAGATTAATGATTTGGCTGATTCTTTACGTGTTACATAGTATCTCTCATACTTGTATCTTGTGAGTCACATGGGAGTAAGGAACTTTTCAGGCCAAATGGAATTATCTAATTTTTTATAGGGAATTGCTTGAACTTCAGAAAAAAATTCAAAGCCCTGACAACAATTGTTGCGTAGAGATTTAAAATATTGTTCAGCCTTTGCAACCTAATGGCATGTCAGTCAATAATGTATTGCAGATAACATTCATCTTATATAGTTAGGCATGCAAGTGCTGGTTGACTGGTAAAAATAATACAAGCCTATACAAAATACTCAAAAATCACTGGTGCTGATTAGCAAATAAACCTTAGGGAATTGTTACTTGTTCATCTTAATGCTTAGCACTGATAACAGATTATACTTCTGAGTGCTTGGAGATGAACTTTTGATAGCATCTTTCTGGAAACAATAGTGCTTTGTCATGGTTAGCTTTTATTTTTAGACTCTTGAGCTGTCTTAAATAATTTTGCATGGTTCCTCGGCTTCTGAAATCTACCTTCCTGTTAAACAATCTATTAAGAATTCGTAATTAATATTTTACCTTGTATTTTTTCTAGTATTAATACATTATTATTTTTGTGGAAATAGAGATAAACATTTATTTATTTATTTATTTATTTATTTTAAAGTATTACTCAAAAAAAAGTTAATAATTAAGCTTTTTCAGAAGTAAATGACTTCTGTAATTATTCAAATATTTTGCTATAAATATACCTTAGTCCTTATTATCTTTGGACTTGATTCTCCCTTTTAAGAAGACACACAATTCGTGATTCAGACATCAGTATGTAAGGTCTTCAGCTGCCCTCAGTGTACTGTGATAGAGTAATTTCCCGTGTGTGCAAATCCATGTATATAAGATAATTTAGATCATCACATGCATCCCTTCTTCTGATAAGTATATTTTTAAACCTGGGAGGGGTGGGGAAAAAGATCAACAAAAATGAAAATAGCAGGTAATTTGAGATTTTTTTTTAGTCTTTTTGTAGGATTTCAGTGTATTTATGTAGGTATAGAGTATACATGTATGTCAAGAAACCCGTATTATCTGCAAATTCAGTATGTTCTCCAAATAGTATGTTTAGTATGTTTTTTATGGAAATTTACTATTTGCTGTTGTCTACCATCTTGTCACGGTTGACTGTAGAGTGTGGGTAGAGTAGGGATGACACCTGCTGCATTAGTATTTAAGCCTGTGTGTCATTCAGTGCATGTTGCAAATAGACATAAGCACATTAGAAACTTGTTCCTTCTGCGTAATACACACATGCACTACGTTTTCTTGTTCGATTCACTCCACACACATCCTAGCTTAGAAATGGTTCATTAAACATTTGCTTCTTGCTTTAGTGGGTGTATATCTATTTTTAAAAAATCTTACTCTGGAAAACAGACCAAAAGTGACAGCTCATTGAAAAGAAATGGAGGTGGATTGGGTGGATACCCAAAGCCCGAATTCAGCAAGGCAAAGGTCCTCCACGAAGAGGTCATTTTTCTGTAGCTTAAAAACCTGCTGCTGTTTTCTAGGTGTAAAGCACCAAGACTCACAGAATTCTTTCTTGGCATTTTTGAATGCGCCTACCTCTGCTCTGGATCAATTTGAAGTAAGTGTGCATCTATTTTCTTTCTCAGTTAGTCAATAAAACTTTTTACTGTTGCTATTTTATGCAGATTGTATGCATATTTGCTGATAGTTTGTTATTGTTTGTAATCATATTGCCCCATAGAGATCTGTGTATAACAATATGTGAATATTGCTTGTCATCTGAGGTGCTGGCTTTCTTCTTTGAACACTTGTAATCAAAGTGAATTCTCTCTATAATCTTGAATGCAGAAATTTTCCCAATTTTGTAGCAAACATATAAAGCAGAGGTGTTCAAATGGCCTTAGTTTGTGTTCAGAGGACTGCTAAGAAATATGAAGACTAGTTTGGTAAAAATGCGAGAAAATAGGTAAATAATCCATGAAAATGTTGGTGCTGTATATTTATTAGGTTGTGTTCATCTCTTGTTCATTTTCATTCACAGGTTTGTAGAATTCAGATAATTGCTGTTTGTCTCATCTCCACAGATCCTATATACTTAAAAAATAAATCTGTTTAATTCCTTTGTTACTTTTAGATAAAAGAGAAGTTTAGGTAGAAAACTTAGAGGAGAAAAATTGAAACAGTACTGTACATTTCATATCTTCTATTTTAATCAACAGTAAGCAATGCATCACTTTTCTTTCAAAAGAACAGCTGGGGTGAAATATTGGTCAAACTAAATTCATGAGGACAAGGTACTACCTCAGTAGTTATACGTTGGTCTAAAATTTGCACTAGTTTTTTTCTGATGCATGTACAAGGTCATCACATTTAGCTATCAAAGACATCCCACATGTTACTGATCTTCCAAAATGTACTTACTTTTCATTTTGTATTCATTTGTCCGTTGTTGTCTCATGAAGTCCTCACAATTAATACCATTTTTGATTTCCTTTTTTAACTATTTCTCTTACAAGTTACTTTTAATATAAAAATCCTGTTGGAGTATAGGAATATGGTTTTATTGTGTCATTGTGTTTTAATGCTGGAAAAAAATTCATTTTATATGGGTAGTTTATGGATTAATTGTCTATGATAGGCAATTAATGAAAATTACTTAGGTAACTGTTATTGGCACTATTTATTTCAGTTCTTTATTTTTGCACTTTTATTTGCGCTGAACAGCTTTCTTCATCTTGCTCTTTTTTCTGTCTCTCTCCTTTTTTTTTTTTTCTGCTGTTTTCATTAAAATAGGATTCCTTTTCCTCCTCTTCATCCTCATTGATTGATTTTATGGATGACGTAAGTCTTTGACTTTCAAACCAGTAAATCCCTCAGTAAGAAAGATCAGTTGATTTGATTTGATTTGGAATATTCGAAATGGTAATGCAGTCGAAATAAAAGTGCTGCAAGTGTAGCAGAGAACTATTTCTATAATACTTACACCATCTATATAGATAGACACACAGTTTTGAAGTCAGTGTTTTTCTTTATGTGCAGGTAAAGAAATCTTAATTTCAGAAGGGTATTTCTAATGGGGAGAAGATGTTTTGGGGCCTTGTCTACTGATATGACCTGTGGAAAATGGTTCTAAAAGCACTGGCATATTTATTTTATTTAGTTCTATTGCTTCATGTTATTATTTTATCATTAGTTGTTTCCAAAACTTTTCTGGTCACTTCAGTGAAAGTAGTGGGTTTTTTTCCATACAGTTAATTTCTGTCAGTTCAAATAAAATACTATTATATGCTATTAGTATTATATACTAATACTATTAATATACTTTTTAGTCTATATTTTAAGAAGTAATCTTCATTATATCTGAAGTGACCTTCTTGATTTTTTTTATTGGTATTTGAGATGCTAATTTTTGATCTCAACAGTGTTTAAATATTTGTGCTGGTTAGTTGCATGCTAAGGAAATTAAATTAGAAGCTGAAAATTGACTGTATATATTTCTTCCAGACCGGAGTAATAAGCCCATATGTGTAAACACTAACAAACTTTTAAAATAAAAGTAAATACTGTGCATCATTTGCAGTATACCACCCATTGCAATTCTGTGTATATTGTGCGTACATATGCGTGTACTTTTATGTGTATATGTTACATACACATACACGCGTATTTATACGTAGATATTTAAAATACTAGAATCATATTTGCATTAAAATGCAATGTTATTAATTTTATTCTAGAAATGTCTGCAGTGAATGATGTAACAGACGGTATAGCAGATCGGCCTATACTACTGACTGAGTTTCCTTTCAGCAATTCTGAAAGAATGCTTTTCATCTAGATGTTTTTATCTGCAATTCAATACATACCTTAGACAAAATGAGAATGTACATTTATGGTACCATAGTAGCATGCATTTGTCTGCATTTTTGTGTAGCATAGAAACCCTTGTCTTGCTGATACTGTAATTTTCTTACACCAAAAATAGTAATATAGTAAAATAGAGTTTCCTGTCTTGTTAAATGTATAATAAATTAATATTTCAATTCTTCACTGAATTAAGGAAGTGTTCGGTATGTTGCCAGAGCATTAGGAACACTTAGTTTCTATCAGCAGGCTGTTTCATAAAAAGGTACCTTTAAAATATCTATTACTCTCCTAAAACAATGGTGAAGGGACTGGAGCAGATCTCCTATCAGGAAAAGCTGGGAGTGCTCAGACTTTTTAGCCTAGAGAAGGAGAAAGCTTGGGGGGGATCTCAGCAATTTTCATAAATACCTGAAGAGAGGATGCAAGCAAGACAGAAACATGCTCTTTTCAGTGGTGTCTAGTGTGAGGACAAGATGCAGTGGGCAAACACTGGAACCCAAGAGGTTCCATCTAAACATCAGGAAGCACTTCACTGTGCGTGTGACAAAGCACAGGAACATGTTGCCCAGAGAGTTTGTGGAATCTCCCTCCTTGGACACCTGGACGTGGTCCTAGGCAATCTGCTCTAGGTGTTCCTCTTTGAGCAGAGGTTTGTCCCAGATAGCATCCAGAGGTTCCTTCCAACCTCAACCATCCTGTCATTCTGCAAAAACTTGTTAAAAGAGAAATAAAGTACATATGTAACAGGGTAATGGATAATTTTCCGTTTTGCAAGGTGAAACAGAGGACAACAAAGTTTTCCTCTTTGCTCTCTAGTTAGTTTTGAAGGACACCAATAAATACAGGATAAAGCACTGTTGTTTTTTGTTGTTTCTTTTGTTTTAAAGAAGGCAGCTTTTTTTTTTTTTCATGAGCTTTTACCTTTTTTTCTTTGCAAGTGAATAATTTTCAACTGTTGCCATACATCCTTTAGATCATTCTTCTCAGTTGATCCACCCAGATCAAATCTTTTTAACTAATACCCCAAGTTATTAGCGTGTATATCATTGCATATGGATGGCTTGGCACATACAGAATCAAACCTCCTTTGGTATATTTTCAAGTCGAGTCCAACAGCTTTGTTTTCTCAGTACCTTTCTGAATTGGAGTAACTATCTGCTATCTAGGGCCTCTCTAACACTGAGGCAGAATGCTTTCTGGCAAACCTGCTAGCAAAACAAGAGAGTTGGCTGTTCAAAGACAGGAAAAGTACCTTACAGACAAGTAGAACACTTGTTGAGTTATATTTCTTTATTGAAAGAGAAATGTCTGATGTCATTTTTAGTAGGTGGAAGGTAGTATAATTAAATTGTGTTTTAAAGTCAGTTCTGCACCCTTCTATAGCTGGGCAATTACTTGATTAATTCACAAAGAGATTCATAATACCTAGCCTTTCAGTTACCAAGATGAATGTTTATTTATGTTTCAACTAATGCAGCAGGTTCGATATCCACATATTTGACTTAAAAGATAGTAAGGGCCTCAAAAAAAAAAGCAAATAAAAAAGGGGGAGGGGGGGGAGAAGAACAAAACCCACCCTCCCCTCTGGATGTGACCTCTGCTCTCTTATCAACATGTCTTTTTGACAGTAGTTGCTTTGTAGGGCAATGTTTATTGTAGCACCTCAAAGAGAATTAACCTGTGCTCAATCAAACCTGAGAAGTGTGGGGGTTCTTTAAATTCAGACCAGTGAAGAATTAGAAACCTGTAGGTTAGACTCAGGCAGTGCTGCAAGATAGCATGGTTTTCAGGAAAGCCTGTCCTGTAATCAAGAACCCAAAGTAAATATTACTGATGGCCCATTATGTTTCTACAGCCTCTGTGCTTCATTATGAAATGACAGAGTGTGTAAAATAATATGCTGTTGTAGTTACATATTGCACTCTTTGCAAAGTCTCTGCAGACTGTTTAATGTATACATGTGTAAGCAGCACCGAGTTTGACCCACTGGATACATGTGAAGTTTGTTAGGGTGGATAACGTCTCCTGTCTGCCATCCAAATAATGTGATCATTTATCACGCTCAGTGAATGATTGTAGTTAATTCTAATTGTATCAGTTAAGGAAAATGATAGCTTTGCATTTCTTCTGGAGAGCAGTAAAATCATTTGTCTTGCTGTCTCTGTAGCCTGCAGGTGTGTTGAGCAAGAGAAGTAGTAGCTCAGTATTGAGATGAGTAGCAGTCACTGCTGGCTCACGCTGTTCCTCCTCGAATCCTCAAAAAGATACCTGGTCAAATCGGTGGAACTGGTGCCAAAATCCTCATAGTTGTGAAAGTCCAAATGTCCAGAAATGATCCTTTCATCTCCTGTGTGCACCAGAGGTGTGAAAAGGAGTAGAACTGGGTTTTGCTGCCTGTGGTTTCTGATTGTGGTGTGGAGGGCAGCCATCCCCAATGACTCCACTATACTCATTTCTAAATCTTTTCCCTTATTTCTCCTGTGTGTTGCAGATTGTCTCTCAGTAGTATCATCTAGGTCTTAAGTCTGCTGTGTTCCCGGGAATTGTCTGATAATAGCAGTGTTGGGTGGTGGTTTTTGTTTTGGTTTGATATTGTTTTTTATTTCTTTTCAAGATTGATCTTTGTGTATCTCTCTAGCTCACAGAAGCAATCAACTTGTTTTATTCAAAGTTGAATTTGTGATTATTTAGTAACACTAAAACAATAACAAGCCATTTTCCCTTGACAATTATTTTCCTACTTGGTAGAAAATATTTTTTTTCTCTTGTTAGTAGCACATTATGAATTAAAAATAGCTTTCTTAAATCTTCCTGCAGTCTGCCCCCCATGCAGTCCCTGTGGGCCTTGGTTAAACTAAACAAACCTCAGGTTTGTAAATAACCACAGAGTAAATCATGTTCTGAATTCTCGTTTTTAAATACTCCACATTAGCGTGTGCTGAGAGCCCTGACTGTTCCTGCACATTCATAATTAAGTTTAGAATTCCTCTGGTTCTTAATGATTCTTTAAATTGGATGTAGTGAACCTCCAAAAGATTGCTTTATTTGTGTTATTGAGAATACAGGGATACTAACTACAAATCATACTTCTGTAGTGTAACATAGTCTGTAGTTTCACTGTTATTGTCTGTTGTAAAGCTACAAACTCTAAAATAACTGTTCCTTTTTTTGACGTTTCTTTCCTCTTGTTACCCCAGAATAGTGTTTTGAAAATTGTTTTAAAAATGAACGTGTTTGTGTGTGTCTAAACAGTACATCTGGAAATATACAGCAATGAATTTAGAGCTGAAGTATATGTCACTGTTTGGTTTTGTAACATATTCTCCTCCTTTCTTTGTTAAAGCGCTCTCCTTCCTGTATTCCAGCTAACAGAGGCAGATGTGTAAGAGGCTGTCTTACTCTATGTGGCCCTTTATTTTTGCCTGTTGTGTACATGCCTTTGTTTAATGTATGGATTACGTATATATCTCTCTGCATGTCTTGTGCTGCTGCTACTGCTTGCTGCTGCCGCTGCTGCTGTGCTTTTTGTTGTTTTACAGCTGTGGGCTAAAAGCTTCTGGAGTATTTGGTTTGGTAATACTTCCATGAGCAGAATATCGCAGTAACTAAAGAAGATGCTTTGGCTACTTCTTCATTTCACTATGAACATTCATTACGAAAGCTGATCTGGTTGATAACAGGATGGGAAGATGAGCAGATGTCAAATGAGGGCCTGTTTGTTTCCTTGACCTTTGGAGAGGACACGTAGGGTTACAAGAATTTCCTGTACAAGGTAGAAGTTTGGCATTCAGGAGGCATGTCAGAGCAAATGACAGAAAATATCACAGCACAAAGATAAATAAATGAGAAGTAGGAGACTGAGTAAACGGAAACATTGAAGAAGGTGGGAAAAATTCATACAAGGAAGACATAGTTGTATGTGTTATAGTCTGTCGAGCTGGAAAGCTTTGTGGTGTTTCAGAAATTGAGGTGGATTTTAAAACATGGTTTTACCAAAACTTTGTACCTGAATTGGTGCCAGGTATGCCATGTCCACTTTAAACTCACTCCACTTTGAGCTACTTCTTTTGATTCTTTCATATATATGTGATAGTAAGACTAGGAAAGCATACAAAGCGTTTCTATTGAACAATCAATACATAAACAACAATACCCACAGCTCAAATAATGACCTAATGTAGTTCAAAGCACGCATCTCAGCATCTCAGTGTTTTAGGCAAGCTTACAGTGACTATTTTTGCCTGTTGTGGCTCCAATTCAGATGTATTTATACAGGGGCCAGCTTTGGCTCAGACCTTCATAGAATCACAGAATGGCTTGGGTTGGAAGGGACCTCAAAGACCGTCTAGTTCCAACCCCCCTGCCATGGGCAGGGATGCCACCCAGTAGATCAGGTTGCTCAGGGTCTCATCTACCCTGGTGTTGGCACCTTCACAGACGACATTGTGTGTGCCGATAAACACAGTCTGGTGGAAGCCAACAAGGCTGTTGCAATTTGATCTCAAATGTTGTTTTCATAATCCGGTGGCTTAGTTTAAGGCTAGTTTTAATGGTGCTAATATTATGGTCCACTTAAGCTTCTGGCCATAGCTGAGTTAGGCTTCTTTTGTACTTATTTCATCTCATTACAGTAAGGAACCTGAAGATTACAGCAGCCATATAGCTTAACACCCTGTTTCTGCAGTGAAGTTGGTGGTTAAATTCCCTTCAAATTCAGTAATGGTAGATCAGGTTCTGTGTGTTTTGGGGCAAAGTGAAAATACATTAGTAAATAGTTCAGCAGTTGTCTTCTAACCACAAAGGCTTTGTAACACATTCCCAAAAAGTTCCATTATTTATATTATCCTTGTACTAAATTTTTTAAGAGACACCATGAAAATTCTTTGGTATGCAGATACTACTTTGAAAGGGAAAGCCTTCTGAGTATGTGGAAATGTTTATGAAATAATAGATTAGATCTCTGAATTTAACTGAAAGAAGAGAAGGAACGTCCGCTTCTTACTATGAAAAAAAAAAAAGTCCTGTGGTTACTCCTTGGGCTTGCTTTTTTAATAGCACTGTTAGAAAGCAGCAAGATTTTTTGAGGTTAAATAGTCTTTGACTGGATTCTAAGTTAGCACATGTTCAGACTTGCTTTAAAAAAAAAAAAAAAAAAGTTTAATTGAAACAATACTATGTGTCTTGTCTACTTAAAGGCATCAGTGTTTCTAATACTGGATGAAGCTTCCAGTTATAATTTGCTTCTGATAAATCTGAGCACAAAATGTTTACTGCTACTTTTTGCCTCAGTACTTAAAGTACATGACTTATGTGCAGAAAATAGGTGTATCTCATTATCCCATGACGCAAATTATTTTTTGTTGTTGTTGCAGGCATCTTAATTTGCCTAAGTTGATTAAGCTGATGAGCATTCTCTATGACATTTTTTTTTTTATGACTATGGTAAAGAAGTCTTCAAACTTAGCTCACTACAATCTAAAATAAGAAAAAAAAAATAGAGCAAGAGAACTTCAGCTGCACCTGTTCATTGCCATGATTTTCTGGGGAAGAGAACTCTATATGCATGTATAAGATTGGCATGGCGATATATTTTGTTCTCAAAAAAGTAGCAAAGGTTATTGAATTCCTAGTATGCTGTCAATGGCAAATTAAGAAAAAAAAAAACACACTGGAATATTCAGATGCGTTCTGTAAAGGTTGCTGCATATTTTATTTTGTGTGCAAGTTACACAAATCCTTAGCAATGGGGAAGTGTTGATAACATTGCTCTAGAAAAGCCAGACATGCCGTGGAGCCTTCTGTAGGCCTTCAGCCTTTAATTTTATTATTAGTGGAGAAAAGCATCCTTATCTCACTTTAATTTAAATAAAAAATAAATCCAAAACTTTGATGTGGGGATGTCATGTTTACGATGAAGAATCTTGCATTCTCTGATTTTCATTCGATTTTTATTTGATTTTCAGTCTCGATTTTCATTTGTCTGATGAAGATCAGACAAAAGATGACTTGTTATCAGGACACCTGATCATACTCAGTGTCCTCTTGTTCAATATAATCTTGTTCTTGGCTTAGTTTTGTTGTGTATCAAAGACTAGGAAAATAGTCCCCTGAAGAAAATGTAGAAAATAAAGATGTTTCCCTTCTTGTAGTTTTGGTGGAGTACAAACCCCTTCAATTCTCTGTGAATATTGTTAATGCTAATTTAAGGAAATATAGTATTTGCTCTGCCTTTTCTGCTAAATACATTTGCACTGATTTATGTGGTTTATATGGGAATTCACTACTAACAAATTTCTAATACTGGTGGACAAAATAAGAGTAATGTTTAGAAAATAGTCACCCTTTAAAAATGCTCAATTACAAGTCTCCTTGAGTGTTTATCAGGCGCCTGAACTAGCAGTTCTTATGCATGTGCTCACCTCTCGGCAGAAGCCTTGGCGTCTTCATATTTAATAATTTAAATTGTGTTTTTGTAGCTTGATTAAAGAGTTACTTAAAACTGATTCTTTCTTTCTCAGTTTTCTCTTAGGAATTCTGCTGCTTCCTTATCTTATTTTGGTAAGAGTCAAGAAATCCATTTTAACGATGACTTTGATTTCTTTTAATTTTTTCCCCCTCTGGAATTGTTCTCCTAGATTGATTCAGTTGAGAATTTTACATTGTCTAATACACCATCACGGGATGAAGATACCAAGTCTCACCTCCATTCAAGATCGAGGTCTCCTTCTACAGCAAGCGAAACTGAACCCATAGAGGTATTTTTTTTTTTTTAGGAGTACCAGTTTTACTTTGCTGTTACAAATCTTTTTGTTTAGAAACTAAACTCGCTATACTGTAGGGACTATTTAGAACCCTGTAAATAACCTTCTGCACTGGTGGTGAGCTGTACTTTGGGGAATATTGAGTCCTTTTATGTATGGTTAGTTAGTTAGGGATGGGGACTATGGTAAATCAATTATTGGATGTCTCTGCATAATGTGTCCTTAGTTGCGAAAATTTAAGAATTATCTGCACAAAGATGATGTTACAATATAGTTTGAGAGCATGTTTTGGAGTCTTGCTTTGGAGTCTTGTCCATACAAAATATTAGCAAGGTTCTGCAACCGTAATAATGTATCATCCCCTTCCCCTGTTTAAAAAAATCAATTCTCTGATTATTTTATGGTAGAAAATAGTTGGTTAAGTGGAGCTAATGCAAAACTATTCTTGCCGTTTAAGATGTCAAATATTTAAGAGCTGAATCTAGCACATCATTTTTATGACAAGTAAGATTTGTATTCCCGAGTCCTTCCTTTGTTATTTTTTTTTGGTTTTGTATGCTTGGGAATGGAGTGGGCGGCAGGTTGTAGTATTTTTGCTTTATTCAAGCTGTCTTTGATAGTGCATATTTGATGTCTTACTGATCTTTTGGGGACTACATTCAGGTTATGGATCATCCTCCTCGTTCAATTCACACGCCAACCATGAAGACAGCATATATTGGATCGGGACTTCCTGCACTAAAGGTATTCAATCATGTGTTCACATTTTTTGTACAATAAGGGGAAAAGTATTGCTCCTGGGCCACAGCATCAGGAATCTTACCAGAACTCTCCAGAAGAGTTCTTTGTGTGCAGGCTGGTTGCTTTCTAAAATTTAACAGCCCCTCAATAGCTCAGGAGTCTTCTGTATATATTAAAAAACAAACAAACAAAAACAACAACAAAAGCTTTTTTTGCAATTAATCAATGAAGTGTGTAAGTCTTTCTAATACATCTGTTCCACTATTTTGATAAATTGCAAAATAACAAAAGACTTTATATAAAAGAATGCTAGAGATGTTTGAGCAGGCAGTTCTGTTGGCAACGTCTTAATAGATCAATGAAAAATACTAAGTGTGAAACAGATTGTACTGCACCCGTTGTTTCATTTTTACAACTGTTTTGCCTTAACAGTAAATAATGATTATTTTTCTAAGCTTATAGACCTCAGTTACAGTGTTGCAGTTGTGTGATTCATCCCACCATGTTTCTGTGATAGCAATCATGTCATATTTGTCTAACTGCGACAATGGTTTCCAACTCCTTCTGCTTGTTTCCCATGCTGTGTGTGGAGGCTTCAGCTGATCTATCTGTTGCAGTCAACCAATTTAAAAATCAACTTTATCTGCATTCTTGCTTTAAATTGGGTATTCTGAAATAGCCTGTGCCTGACACCATAAAACTGAACTCTGTCATAAAAATCAGAGTTTTGAAAAAGAAGTTTGATGTTTTACTCTGAACTAATGCAACACTCCTTACAGTGAAGCACTGAATGTTTCTTGAAAGATAGGTACATGCATATGTTCAACTTGTAATGAGTGTAATTGGGTAATTTTGTCAACTTTCCTGTCTATGGTGGAAGCAAACTAATGTTCTGAGGCAAAGTTCAGTTTCTGTGGTTGTGTTTGCATGGGATGGTTTAAGTTATCAATAACAAGCACTGATAAGGAATGTCTTCAGCCTGTGTGTTAGGAACTCAGGTCTCATTTCAGCAAAAATTCTTGTGTCTGTGTAAGATAACTATTCTTCAGAAGTGTTACAGATACTAACATCCTTGTCTGCTTGTTTCACAGCCTAAAGCACATCAGTTTGTAGTGAAATCATTTAATACCCCAACAAAATGCAATCAATGCACGTCTCTGATGGTTGGTTTAATAAGACAGGGCTGCACTTGTGAAGGTAAGTATAAAAGCAGGAAATGGGAACTGAAGTTCTTACAGATGCAGATTGCATAGTAAACAATAATGCAGGTGTCTTCTGTATACATTTTGAATAACAGAATATATTCTCATTCTGCTGTCTTTTTAACAGTGGAAGCCAAACACTTTGAGTATCTCATGTAAAAAATTACATAGTTATCTGGGGAAGTACTTATTCTGGTTGGTGGCAGAAGAGCTTAGCAGAGTTTATGTAAATTAGCAATAAGGGGCAGCAGTCATTGGTCAAGTAGGCTGACAGCAACCTTGCTTTATGACCTGGAGCAGTATGTAAGAAAGTTTTGCCATTTAGTAACAATATTGCTTCTTTCCAGGACTGATTTATCCTAGATTTTTGTATACACAGAATAACACGCATCATTTAGGGAAGTTTGCAGCTTTTTGTTTATAAGACAGATGGACCTAGAAAAACAATCATATAGATTTTTCAATTTGAACTTCTAATGAGTTCCATAGAACTCTGAAGCTGAACAACTCTGAATTTAGATCCAATCAAATTCTGCACTGCTGTTGTGCAAAAAAAAAAAATAAATTACTTTTCTATTTTAGTGTAGCAAAGTTCAGTGCAACAATTCAATTGTTAGTAAAAAATAAATAAATAAATAGAAAAAGCGTCATCATCATTATCATAGTTTTTGCATTGCATAAGAAATAACCATCAAATACTTTTGTTTCGTTTCCTCCTCACCAGTATGTGGATTCTCCTGCCACGTGACCTGTGCAGACAAGGCCCCTGCAGTATGTCCAATCCCTCCTGAACAGACTAAGGGCCCTTTGGGAATAGATCCGCAGAAAGGTATAGGAACAGCTTATGAAGGACATGTCCGAGTAAGTATCAAATAGCAGCATTTGGGGCACTTGTGTCAGATTTGTTGCTGTCTGGAGGTGAAATTAAACTCTAATTTTAGGGGTGGATGATTTAGTAATTTCTTAAGGTAACAGTTTGGAAACTAAGACATCAGTTTTCACAGAGCAACTCTTGGCATTTTCAACAGTATTTCTTTCTTTATCTGTTGGCCATAGTGCTTTGAGTTGGTCTTGAATAGTCCATCTCTAGAGATCAGATCATCTTCCCAGGCCAGTGAGTTTTTGAGTCTTCCTGTTGATTAGTATTGTTTGCTGGTAATTGCTTGTAAAGAATCAATTAAAAAATTACTAGGCAGATTTCTCTTGACCATCTAGAGATATGTTGACAAAAGATATAAACATCTATCTTTGAATAAGCTTGTTTACTATGGAGAAACAATCTGTGGTGCTAATTTATTTTTTTTTTTTAAACAACATGTTGTGGTATCTGTTTGATTGTGTTTGATGCTCTTACTGTATCTATGCTATTTCTTATCTTGCTTAATGTTATCACTGAACAAAAGTTTGTCAGCCTAGATGAGAGAATTGATTTTTGTACTGCCTGTTTGATTTTTGACTGCACAGAGATTTAAAGAATTGATCAGAATTTATTTTGCTAAAGGTACCAAAACCAGCTGGAGTAAAGAAAGGTTGGCAGAGAGCGCTGGCAGTGATCTGTGATTTTAAACTCTTCCTGTATGATATAGCAGAAGGAAAAGCATCCCAGCCCAGTGTGATAGTGAGTCAAGTCATAGACATGAGGTAAGCTTTCTGTTGTTCAGTGGGAGCTTTTAGTAAAAGTAAGGGGGGTGACAATGCAATTAAAATTTTATTACTACTTCCTATGCCAAAATGCATCTGTCATCTGTGTGTAAGTTGTGGAATTAGTAAAGAATAAAAATACATTCTTTTTGGGGTTGGATAGAGTTTTGAAGACAGATTGACCTTTGTCATTGGATAAAATTAATAGAATTTTGTATTCAGGAGGGCTGAATATTTTGTTCTCACTGTCTTCAGTATTATTGAAATACTGACTTTGATGAAGGTTGAGGACATCTAACGTACCCAATTAAGATTACAACTTCTAGACAGTTTGGATTTTTATGAAAGAGTTGAAAGGGTCTTCTTGCCCCAGTCTGTTCTTTCTAGTTTGATTTTTGTTTTAAGTTTTTAATTCAAACAGATGCAAAAATAAATACTCTGAATAGGTATATTTCCATCAGCATTTACCAGGAGTAATTACATAACGTTGTGTTATGAGTTTCATTTGCAGATAGAGAGAAAAGTCAGGATAATTTTAAAAATTAGATCTCAGTACTGTCCTGTTGTGTACATAACAAAACAAAGAAATTGATACTGTGGAAATATAAGTAAAAAAAAAAACAAACATACAGATTTTGCTTTCCTTAACTCTTTTCCAATAATGTTTATGGTCTCCATAAGGGATGAAGAATTCTCAGTGAGTTCTGTCCTGGCTTCAGATGTCATCCATGCAAATCGAAAAGATATCCCCTGTATCTTTCGAGTAAGTATGTCTGTCTTGAGCCTAGTAACCCAGAAGTACTGGGTTTTACAGTGTGATGTACAGCATGCATTCACTGACGACTTGGCTAGTATTTAACTTCTGTCACAAGTTCTAGCATTGTGTTGTTCATGACTGCAGCAGTACATAAAGCTCTGTACATAAATCCATATATTTTTCGTCATAAAAATAGCACAAGTTCTCATCAAAAAAGATGATAGGTTTTATTTTTTTCTAACCTTCACAATAAGACTTATGTTTCTCAACTTCCTATTAGGCATTTGAAGTTCTGTTCTTCATGACTTTCTACATTTTCATTTCCCAAAGTTGTCTTCTGCTTTTCAGTTTGATTTGCTGCATTATTCCTGAAGCATTTTTTTGTATGTAATTTCTTCATATAAAGGCATGGATTTTTGAAAACTCCCATTCATCAGGTAGTTAGTATACAGTGTAATACACTCGTCAAAATTTATCTGTTACCTGGCATCAGGATTTTGCCATCACTGTCGTTTTCTAATATTCTTCTTATTTTTACTGGATATTCCATTGAAGCTTTGACCTCAATGAAAAATCTTTGGTGTCTAATTAATTCATGTATCATTTCTTTACCTACACTATTCTGTTTCACTCCTTGTTTTTCCTGCTTTCAGACTGTTCAGCGCTCTGCATGCTGAGAGGAGATAAACCTACAAAAGGGGCTTTTGCTTTTATCTGTAGCAGCTGTACCAAATACATGATGTTGATAGGTCATTCTTCTGTATATAGCATTCCTATTATGTTAAATTAACGATGGAAACTATTGACTTTTAAAAAATACAGAATACTTTGTAAGAAATTCTTTACATTATAAAATTGCTGTGAGATGTCTAGCTGATTTAGGTGGATGTTTCCAAATTACAGAATAAATAAAATATGTTACAAAAAAAAAACTTTCAGATTTTGCTGCATTATTCACATCTATAGGTCTTTCTGCCGTGAGCTCTTGATTGTGATAATTTTTTTCTATTAACTAAAGCTAAATTTTTGCATTCTTAGATCAGATAGCTGATTAAAAGAGCACTTTACATGCATCTGATATCATGTATAAATTATCAAGATGAAATCTTTTATTGCTTATGACTTAAAATACGTATTTAAATATTTTCCAGGTCACAGCTTCCCAGCTGTCTGCATCCAGTAATAAGTGTTCAATCCTGATTCTAGCAGACGGTGAGAATGAAAAAAGCAAATGGGTAGGAGTGCTGAATGAATTGCATAGGATCTTGAAGAAGAACAAACTCAAAGACCGCTCAGTCTATGTTCCCAAAGAAGCTTATGATAGCACCTTACCCCTCATCAAAACAACACAGTCAGCAGCAATCATAGGTACGAAATGAATAAGAAGAAATCTCAGAAAAATTTCTTCTCTTAGATTCTAATGTTGCCAGAAAAAAGCAGAGTAATGTAGATGATTCATGATGGCCTCTATGATGGGTATGCATACGTTTTAAAGCATACTTTTTAAAGAAAAATATGTTAAATTACATTGTTTACTGAAAAGAGAATAATATGTAGTGTGTTTATCCCGTACGGAAGTATGTATGGGAATACGAGAGAAGTGCAAAGTATGACCCAGAACTTTTGTCACATATTTAAAAATATGCGAACACATCGTTATAAGCCATTTTGGCTAAGCATTAAACATTACTCTTGTGTTATTCTGCAAATATAATTCCTAACTGATTCCTACAGATTTAGAACTACAGAATAGGTGTAAATCACTGATTTTACAAAAATCTGCCTGTTAAAAAAGAGAGAAAAAAACAGAGCTGAGAATAAAGTCTTTTAAAATGCTACTGCGCAAAGTATGTTGAGCTCAGATTATTTAAATGTGTTTTTTTATTTATTGCAAAGTAAGTGGTATACCTAACTACTCTGAATGATTTCTTAAAAATAATATTTCCTGTGTTATTTCTACTAACAGGAGAAATGGAAAAAGACTTATTTTTTCAGAAACTTGAAAGACCATTTTTTTCTTCTTTTTTTTTTTTTTTAGATGAATGCATTTATTTTGGCTTTATATTTGTTTATTTCAAGATATTAAAAGAAATCTCTGTTAATCAGAATTAACACATTTGTTGGAAAAAAAAAAAAACATTTTAAAAGAAAACTAACCTTTTTTTTCCCCTTTGTTAACATCATAGACCATGAAAGAATAGCACTGGGGAATGAAGAAGGGTTATTTGTTGTGCATGTCACCAAGGACGGTAAGAGATTCGGAACTGGTAATAATTTCCCTTATATTAAATAACCAGAAAATGACTTTGTAAGCCTTGTTCTCTTAAGATATCCTCTAGTTTCATTTTTCTCCATTTACTGTATTACAAGTTGGAGAGCCCCATGTGAGAGCAGATAATCAAGAAGCTGTTCTCTGTGCTTTCTGTTTTGGGTATCAGTTCCAGTAACAAAGATCCATCATCTGGAATGCAGCTGAAGGTTTTATTTCCTTGTTTGAAGCAGACTCAAAATTGAATTCAGGCCAGGTCGGGTCTTTGTCCAGTCAGGTCTTGAAAAATACCTAAGGTCAGAGATTTCACAACCTCTCTGGGCAGCTTGTTGCAATGTGTATTTCACAATGAAACATCTCATATCTAGCTGGAACATTCCCAGTTCCAAGCTGTGACTTTTTACCTCTTCTTCTGCTGTGCATCTCAGTAAGGTGCTTGGGTTGGACTTCTGTGTAACCTCCTCCTTGGTATTGGAAATGAAACCTTATGTTCAGTTATGTAGAGACATAACATCAGATGCCACAGCTAATTCAACAAGCAACATGTTTAATTGTACAGTTTAGTTCTTTGAGGGTTTTCCTTTATTCAGTTGTTTAGTGGCTATAAATTGTTTCTTAAATTAATTCTAAAATGATATTGCAGTTGTTATTACATAGGATCTATTCCTCCCTTTTTCTGATGAGAAGTCAAAGGATTATCCAGCACTGGCATATCTGGTATAATTAAAATACAAATTACAATTCAGTATTTTTAAATATATATTAAGGGAGCAATAAAGGGGATTTCTTGTATTTTCCTCATAGTTTATCCACTACAAATACATACTTTTAAATCAATTCACGCTTCACTGTTATCATTTTTGTCGTGTTTTTTTTTAGAGATTATCCGTGTTGGTGACAATAAGAAGGTTCATCAGATTGAGCTTATCCCAAGTGAACAGCTCATTGCAGTAATCTCAGGACGAAACCGTCATGTGCGGCTTTTCCCCATGGCAGCGCTGGATGGAAGAGAGACTGAGTTTTATAAGTTGGCAGAAACAAAAGGCTGCCAGTCAATAGTTTCTGGACACGTACGCCATGGAGCCTTTACATGCTTGTGTGTAGCTATGAAAAGGCAGGTCCTCTGTTATGAACTAAATCAGAGTAAGACACGCCACAAAAAGATCAAGGAGATCCAAGTTCAGGGGAATGTCCAGTGGATGTCAGTCTTCAGTGACCGTCTTTGTGTAGGCTACCAGTCAGGTTTCTTAAAATATCCCCTTCATGGAGAAGGCAGCCCATACAGTCTGCTCCATCCAGATGACCACACACTATCATTTATCTCACAGCAGCCAACTGA
Source organism: Aythya marila (assembly GCF_965140915.1). Lineage (NCBI taxonomy): Eukaryota > Metazoa > Chordata > Aves > Anseriformes > Anatidae > Aythya > Aythya marila. The sequence continues at coordinate 17,758,322 of NC_139044.1, forward strand.
TGCCATCTGTGCAGTCGAAATCTCAAATAAAGAATACCTGCTGTGTTTTAGCAGCGTAGGGGTTTATGTTGATTGCCAGGGCCGAAGGTCTAGACAACAAGAATTGATGTGGCCTGCGACTCCATCATCTTGCTGTAAGTTGCTCTGTGTGTCTGTCTACTTGTTATTATACATAGAAGTGATCACTGCTTGTATTAATGTCACCAGGATGTGAAATTCAAGGAAAATTACTCAACAGGTAAATGAATGCTCAGCTTCTGTGTCAGCGGTTTTAAATCTAGTCAAGAGGATTTAATCCTGATTTAATTTATACTAGTTTTGACAGCTCTTTAACAGACTTGTGCTGCTGTAGCTATCACAAAGAGAAACCAAGGGCCAGGATTTCTAGGTCAGTTGCCCGATGTCCTATTTCTAAACACCCAGCCTGATCTCTAAAACAGCCTTAGGCCCTAGAGAGGCTAGTGGGATCTTTTTGCATTTGCTACAGCTGAAACTAGACTGTTGCTGTTTAAAGCCTAAAAATTTGATTATATTTTGGCTCAGCATTGTGATTTGAATTGCTCAAAGGTAACAAGATCTGGTAGTTAGACTTGTCTTTCTCTTAATGGTACTTATTCTTGCTTACTGTTTTTTTTTTTTTTTTTTTTTTCCATATGCTTTTGTTGCTCCGTCATTCTCTCAATTCTTTTCTCATTCATCTTCTCTCTTTCTTTTTAATTTTATTTTATTATTTTTTTCCCATATTTTCCAAACTACAGCATAGTAGTAGAGAATGTATTTCAACAGTGTAGAAAATGTATTTCCTAACCTCATTGGGGAAAAAACAGAAAATTTTCAAGATTTCCTTTTCTAGTAAGAACTGTGTTAATCATTTATTGCATGTTTTTTCAAAGCTGGGACTTCATAATTGTGACAGAGGAAGAAGAAGGCTGCAGTGCTTGTCTTCCTCTTTTTAATATCTTTCTGAATGCAGATAAAGATTGGCCAAATTTGTCCTCAGATTATATGAGCACAAATCCTATGCTGATTTTTAAGATAGTCTGCCTTTTTACTTCACTGTGATGGCACTAGTCACATTGCAGAGGAGAGTAATGTTTCCTCTGGTCTGAATGAAGCCCCATCTCAATGTAGAAGAATAAGTTTTTACAGCCTGTATGTCACTTCTGTTTTTCAAGCAGGAGCATGATTATTACGATGTTAGAACTCACAAAATGACTGAGTCAGAATAAGAGATCAAGTAAATGAATAAAAAACAGTTATTTTTCACATTTTATACTGGCCATTGACATTTGTGCAAGTTTTTTCATTGCCTTAAATGGAGTGACTTGATGGCATTCCAATTCAGAACAGAGGTATAGTTTATAGCAAATAGTGTTACAGATAAACACAAGTTTGATGCTCTTGTTAGTCTTGGCAGACTATGGCAGCTTTCTTGCCAATGTGGAAGTACTGAATTCTCCTTTAGATGTCCCAGTGGAACAAGTTTAATGCTTGGAAAATGTGCCAGATGAGTAGCACAGAATTCCCTTTACAATGTGGAAAATTAGAAAAGAGAATTAAAACTAGCAGGAAATATGAAGACTCTCCTGACTGTATCATGGTGCTTAATTTTAACTGATGTTCATTTAGTACATGGTCCAAACACTAAGTACATTCATTCAAAGGACGGATATTAAATAACAAGAATACCTACCACATCATGTACCAAATACAAACTCTTAAAAATTGGGGTTTTAGAGGAGAAAAATATTTAACAACATCAGTGCTTGGCAGAGTAAGTTGTAATTCCTTGTAGTCTATGAAGTAGTTTGGTTCTGCAAAGTTAAAAGAAAAATCTTGCAAAGGTTTTAGAATTTTTTTTTGGTGGTGGCTTGCCTTTGCAATAAATTTAATGGCCATTTTTTAAGTTAAAAATTATTTTGCAAACGAAGGTTGTTTTTAGATCGTGTTTTTTTTTTTTTATTGTTGGTGGTGCTGGTGGTGGTATAGTTTTACTTTTTCTTATAAATACTGTTAAACAATAGGAAATTGTATATTGTGAACCCTGTGTAAAAGCACATGACTATATACCCAATCATTCCATCTCAGGTTACAATGCACCATACCTCTCTGTGTATAGTGAAAATGCAATTGATATCTTTGACGTGAATTCCATGGAGTGGATTCAGACTATTCCTCTCAAAAAGGTAACTTGCTCTTTCAATATCAGTTAAAGACTACGACTAGACTTCAGTATTGCTTTGCTACATTCATACTTTTTTTCTTTTTAAGGACATTAGAGTTCATCATTAAAACTGCTTGTTTAAACATAATTGAACTAAAAGAAAACAAACAAACAAACAAAAACCATTGTAAGTAGAATTTTGTTAGGTTTGGTTCACTTACCAAAAGGAAGAAGTGTTTGAAAACTGACACTACCTTGGTATTCAGGAGGTATTTGCTCAGCTGGAATAGGCTTCCTAGCAAGGTGTTTGATGACCCATGCCTGTCTGTGTTCAAGAGGCATTTGGATAATGCCTTTAATAATATGCTTTAACTTTTTGTTAGCCCTGAAGTGGGCAGGCAGCTGGAGTTGATGATCTTTGTAGGTCCCTTCCAACTGAAGTATTCTAATTCCAACTCTAAAGCTGTATTGGGAAAGGGAAGGGGAAAGGAAAGGGAAACAGCTTATCCTGGATGGAAGACACAAGCAAAGGAACAGCTCATCCTGGATGTCATCACTAAGCATGTGAAAGAAAAGAGGGTGATCAGGAGTAGTCAGCATGGCTTCACCAAGGGGAAATCATGCTTAATCAATCTGATAGCCTTCTACGATGGAATGACTGGATGGGTAAAGGAGGGGGAGAGCAGTGGATGTTGTCTACCCTGATGTCAAGAAAGCTTTTAACACTGAAGGGGGAAAAGGATTTGTTTCCAACAACTTATAGACTATTTGGAGAAAGATTTTTTTTTTTTTCCTTCGTGTTACATCACAAATATCGTTAGGTTTTAGCAATCAGTATACACCCTTATGTCACAAAGTGTAATTGTGTCATGTTGCTAACACAAAATAAAATCATAGTGCTTTGTGCATCTGATAGACTGAAACTGTATTATTACATGAAGTATCTTATGGAACAATTTATTTAAATGCTGGTAGGAATGTTGTTATGCCTATGGCTTTAAGTGGAATTTTAGGCAACTCCTTGTGTACCGGATCTCCAAACAGAAGTTGAAGATCTAAGGTTGTCCTTTCCTCCATTTTGTGGCTATACCAACCCTCACTTGTCACTTCTGAGAGCAGGCATGTGTCATTGGATACATGATTCCTCCAGATTGTTGTTCTTCTGTGGAGTAGGCTTTGCTCTGGCCAGTTACACTGTTCTGCTCCCTGGCTGGCTTTATAACAGTGCTCCTTTCATAAAGGTTAGAATGCTCCTTGGAACTTTCAGAATAAGATGAACTATTTAAATATGAGTTGTTATTAAAAGATTGGTTTTCCTTGTTTCAGGTACGACCCTTGAATACAGAAGGATCGCTCAACCTTTTAGGATTGGAAACAATTAGGTTAATATATTTCAAAAACAAAATGGCAGGTAAGTAAAAAGGAGCCAGTTTTCATCATGCAAATTATTGTGTAGAAAAAGCATTTTTATCTTGGCCTGAATCTGTGCATTGTAAAAAGTTACTTACATACATACATCTCTCAAATGTAAGTATACTTGTTAGTCTGGGAGAAAGCCGTGCTTATCACACAGTGATTGCAATGATACAGATATGTGGTAGGCGGGTAGCCTGATTTTTTTTTCCTTTTGAATATTCAATAAAAAATATAAAAAAGACTTAGAAAACAGAATGACTAGTTGCTCCCCCACATCTGAGATAGCCTGCCAAAACACCATCTAAAAACACCTGCACAATTTAGGGCTTTAATAATGATCTTGGCAGTGCTGAATTGAAACTAATCTTATACTTGACCTAAAGAAACCATTCCCAAAGGTCAGAAAACCAATGTTTTATACTGTGGTTTTTGTTTTTTTTTTTAAAGTATGTTCTCCTTGAAAAGGGAAAATAAAGGTTTTGTTTGAAAGAATTAATCAACGTTTATTTTGAGAAATACAGTTGTGGCAGAAGGGTGAAGAGAAGGGTTAGGTGTGCTTTTGTTTAACAGAGTAGACGATGACCAAAAAGACCCCTAAATGAAGGAGCGTTTTTTCAAACTTGATGGAAAATGGGTGGTGAGCTGCACTAGCAAAAGTAGAAAGAGGAAATGTCTTTGAATTCAAATTCCATGAATGCCTAATGAAGCTTCTGGATCATTTTCGTATTGATTCCAGAGGGCGATGAGCTGGTAGTTCCTGAGACATCAGATAACAGCCGGAAGCAAATGGTTCGAAATATCAACAACAAGCGCCGCTATTCATTCAGAGTACCAGAGGAGGAGAGGATGCAGCAGAGAAGGTCAGTGTGCAACCTGTACTTGTCTTCCACACGTGCCTGTGGGTCCTGAAGGACAGTGGATGATGCCAATGCAGCAGTACTTCACTTGCTGCTTTCTGGAATGCGCATTCAGATGTTTCTGTGTCTTCACTAGCGTGTTAATCCTCTGTATAATTTCTGTTAACACCAGTTTGGAAATGGATATATGCTGGATACACGAGTAATTTCATTAATACAAACTGTCTGAAACACCTCTAATTTGGAATACAAGTTTCCACATACTGTATATAGGGACAGAGGTGTGCACATACATTGTATATGTAAAGATCTGTAATAAACACTTTGCAAAAGGAGATTGCATTGATAATTATGCATATATATTTTCAGACTTCTGTTCTGCTTTTCCTTCTAGAAAGGCAGTTCTACTCTCAGCAGTATTCCAAAGCAAGCACATGCTTTCCAGATTTATTTAACTACATTAACTGTAAATTTCAGTAAACTCATCTTCAGGGGACATGGGGCTGCATGACATATTTCTAAATAGAAGTCTTTAACAGGTCACAAATACTTTCCTAAATGGCAGTAGAAATAGGTTTGCACTATTCATTCACAGTGTTCACAAAGCACGTTACTGTCTGTTTACTATCACCCAATAAGGATGGCTTACTGCTGTGCTAAACTACTCTCCAAATACTTCAGGTTTCTTACTTTCAACTTTTGTGAATGGCTGGCTCTCAGCTTTCTTTTCTTTTTGGCTCTGAGAAAAGTAATATGTGTGTGATGTGGAGATAAAATTCCAATTCTTGTTCTTGACTTTTTTGAGCTGATTGTGGTTTGGTCTTTTAAAATTATATTTATCCTGAGCTCTGAAATGCATACTTTTGGAGAACTTGTAATGCCATTCTGACCACAGACTGAGAAAGGTACCACAGTATTACTTTAATTCTGTTCTCTTATTTTCTACTTCATTTTCATCTGTGCTTTGTAATACAGCATCATGAGTGAGTTCTGCTTTTGCTCATCTCACAGAGCTTTTTATCAGCTCATAGTGGTTGTATATTTTCTGACTTTTAGTAACTATTGGGTGTGGGCTGTTAGCCTGCAAAATATCATTCATTTCTTCTGGCCCTTAGCTCTCTCTTCAAGCTGGAAGTTTCCCAGCTTGCTTGTCCATGCCAGTGCTGATAGCAAGAGTTTATTATTGCTAACGTGGTTAAATAGTTAATTTCCCCTTTAAAATAGCTGATAATCCAAGCTATAATTATTTTTTTAAATGGCTGTCTTCACCTTGAACAAAATATCTAACCAGTATTTTTTCTTCCAGGGAGATGCTACGTGACCCAGAAATGAGAAATAAATTAATTTCTAACCCAACTAATTTTAACCACATAGCACATATGGGTCCAGGTGATGGTATACAAATTCTCAAAGACCTTCCAATGGTAAGTGCAAAAGTACATGTGAGAATGACTGACTGCAACAGAGGCTGCAAATAAGAGAAAGATAGACAACTACAATTTTAAATATACGTTCAGAGTGTTTGATTAATTTCATATCGGGAACAGTGTAACTAGGGAATGGATGCTGTTTGATAAAATTTACATGAAGAGGATGACACTCAAGCGTTGATGGCTGGGGAAGGATTAACTAATGCCTCTTGGGTTTTAAGGCAGGTTGGCTTCTCAGTGTTGGTTTTAGCTTTTATAGCATTTATAAAAGTAAAAAGAGGATTTGAGCCTGGATACTTTGTGGAAATGGAAAGAGAAATTCTTTTCTCCATGAACTACGTTACTGTAAGTTCAATTCCTTTCTTTTCTTCCCATCCCTAACTGCAACTTAGCCTCTCTCTCTACAGCCTCTTCTCCTCAGATAGTGAAACCGTGGCAGTTTAAAAGCATGTAGTGTCCAAATTTCTTTCCATGAGTAAGATGCGATTTTTCATTTTCTCTCCAAATTAAGTAGATTCAGTGAAACAGAATTTCTTAAATGAAAACTGCCCTTTAAGTAAAAATGAAGAAAACAAAACTTGTAATAGCACACACATTTGTCTCCACAAAGCCCTTTTGAGGAAATACTCAGCAGGAAGTTAGTGAAGTTTTTGCTGAGCTACAAATTAATATTTAGTTCAAAGGAGATAATCATACTGCTTACTTCAGGCTATGTTGAACATCTATCTTATTTATGTGTTCTGTATTGCTTTCTAAACAATGGTTTTTCGTCCACAATAGATGTGATTCAGGATATGATAATCAACTCTGTAAGAAAGATTCTATGATATTATTAAACAGACGATACAAGTACCTCCGTAAGACATAGGCATATATAATTAGTACAGCAGCGCTGTCTAAAATCATCATCAATATTACTTGGAGTTTATGCAGAAAGCAGAAAGTTAGGAGGACTTCTCAGTATCTGAAAAACTAAAAGGAAACCACAATAAGACTGGAAAAGAAAATGTGCCGTGTAGTTGCACTGGCTTTGGAGCTTAAGAGCTTAACTTGTGGTCTCCAGATACTCATTTCTGCAAAAAATGGTACTTCTATGTTATATTTTACATACCAATCTTTACATCTTTGAAGTCTGCATCTTGAACAGGAGCCCTTTGACACTGTCTTTTACTTGTATGAGGATAGGCAAGGAAAGGATGTTTCCTTTAATCTCATACCAGAGACACTTAGAAAAGGGTCTCTATAACAAGTTGGTGCAGCTGAGCAACAAACAGTAGTGTGTGTATATTTATAACAAACTAAAAATGAAAAGAAGCAGGCTGGTTCTAAAAAATGCAAGACAAATCCAAGGGAAGTTGGCCAAAGGCCAACTCACATCTCACCTGGATGTTTATGTTTATATATATATAGATGTGTGTGTGTGTGCCTGCTGTTTAATGATAATTTGCTTCAGGGCAGGATGCAGATCAGAACTTCTTTTCAACTCTTCCCTTACTACTGTGTTCTTTCAAATATTTCTGGTTCTAGTCAAGCAGAGAAAATAATTACTAATGATAAAGGTAGGGCAAAAGATGTCTTATTTCATGAGTGTTGAAAGTTCTTGAGAATGAAAAGCTGAGAGGATTCTTAATCAAGCCCCAAATCTGGAAAGTGTAAAATGAGGAGATACTTCACCTATAGATGGGGATTTTCGAGACTCTTACCTGGATTAATATTTCTTGAGCTATATCAGCCTTGTATTAGCTAAAAGGTCACATTTGGAAATAGCATTGGTAATTTGCTTCTTACCAATCAGTACAATGTTTTGAAAGAAATTTAGAAATCACTTTCTGTGCTTAATATTGACGAGAAGACATTAGAAAATGTTTACTCCGTAAAACTGATTTCTGCACTTGTTCCACTGCTGCATCTTTTTTTTTTTTTTTTTTTTTTTTAAAAAGTTCCTCTTAAAATCTCTTTTTTTGCAAGTAGTCTTAATGCTGGGAGAAGTCATTGCAGATAAAGCAAATTTGTTATTTAATTTTATATTTTCAGTAACAAGGTAAAGAATACTCTTCCAGTCCTTTGTATGGCTTAGCTTAGTATGCTTCAGAAGAAAATGTATTTAATTTTAAAGAAATACGGGAAAGATTGCTGCCTTTTACTTTGCAAATGCTCGTTTCTGTTTACCAAAAGGGCTAATAAAATACATTTTTGCATGTAGAGTGCTACCACTAGGGGGAACACGTCGTATGCAGCTAATAGTTTTCTCAAATTGTCTTCATCCAACTACTTTATGAGATGTTGCTTATGAAATATTGGAATACAGAAAGTGAATGAAAATAATGGACTGAGCCTTTTTACTTGCTGTTTCTTCTGACTTCCTTGGGCAATTTCAAATGTGGCCGGATCTAGTGATAAGAAGTTGTTCTTCCAGCATGGGTTTTCGCTGAAGTCAGTATGGTGTTATGTAGGCAGAAGGGTCCTTATTGATAGGGTTTAGTAGAGAACAGATATTTTAATCTCTGCATTGGATGAGATTGTCACATTTTAATAGCCAGCTTGGCCTAGATTTATCTTACATCCATGGATGAACTTTATAAAGCGAATGACAATTTTTATTTACATGTATGTGTTTATATATGTGTATTTATTATATACACCATATATACATATATATGTATGTATACATTAAGTGAATCCAATCAAAACCCATCTCTGCAGTCCCATTAACCTCCCTCTGCTGCCCTTTTCAGGTGAAGTGCCTCTAATTGAGCAAAGCACAGAATTAGAAGTAGGAGCAGTGTCCATTGCATGGCCAGGTTGCAATATGCTGGGAGGACAGGTGGGGACACACACGTGGCCTGCCCTCACCCATGGCATAACTGCCTACTGGATGCAGTGCCCAAGGGAGCTTCCTTGCTCCCAGGCTGCTGCTTTCCTTAATGATGTCTTTTGGAAGACCAACTTCAGGGCATTTAATTTGTATTGTAAAAGTCCAAAATGAAAATCAGACAAATGGAGAGTTCAAAATTATTCCTGGCTATTTGATATGTTGTGTACAAAACAGATGCCTACATATGCACAGCATGGTTGTCTGCATGTGAGAATGTGCATGTATGTGCTGACACTGCCACACAAGGGAAAAAGACACTTTATGTGCATTCTTTCCAAAGTCTTGGTATGCAACAGGCACGTGGTATGAACAGTGAGACAAACGTATGTCATATAGCAGTCTTTTCGCCTAGTCCCGTGTTCTCACCACAGTGAACACCCTTGACTTCAGAATAGCCCTGTGTTTGCACAGAAGTGAATATGCCCAAGACTGAGTGAGGTCAGATTTAAAAGAGAATACATTAGATGTAATCAGACAACTATGAGCTTGCATCCTTCTTTCCTTCATCGCCATCAGGTACTTAAGGGTCTGGCTTTGACAAACAAGTTTGTGGGCTAAGCCGTAACAGAAACCAGAACTTCTTATGTGCTGTTAGCAGAGTTGTAATCAGTACGTGTTTGTATTTAATTGATGTGGATACTAGATTGGGGTCACTGTACTGCTCTGTACAATTTAGAATTGTTCCTGTTAGTATATCCCCAAACTCATTTATGTACGTGTTTTTCTTCCCTAGCAGCCTGTCACCAATTAACTGGCCGTACAGTCTGGCCTCCCTTCTGCCCTCTTGTCCCTTGAAGCCACTTTATCGTGGATGCTCCTTAGTAGTGAAGATCTGAAATCTGGAACTGCACTTACTGCAGCACAGACTACCGCTCTGTGTCCATCAGATTTACAGGATTGATTTTGCTTTCATATTCTGCATGCCGGAGTATTTTACACACAAAAGCTAGTCTCAACTGCCATGGTATTTGATCGTTAATGCTTCAGTTTGACCTCATTACACATGAGCCATTATACTTCCATTACAGATTATGTGTGAAGCTTTGCTTGTTTGAAGTGAGAACCTATCAGAGGAAATGAATACTTAAACATATTTGATATTCTTTAAAGACAGTGGGAACCGCATGCATGTATCTAATGGCAGAGTCCATGGAGAGAGTTCCATGAAGGATTGCTTTTAAAATGTTGCCATATCGTGGCTTTTTCATGCTCATGAATGGCTAAATATTTTTATTGCCTGCAGTTGGCCTGCCCTTGGCTTTTTAGCTTTTTAGACACTCCCTTTTCTCCCTCATTGGCTTTTAAGAATGTAGCTGGTTTGCTGCCAGTTCTAGTGGTAGCAGGTATCTCAGTGAAGTCTACGTTCGTGGACCATTACTGGAATGGTGGCTTCTCGTACTCATATTCAGATGCTGCTAAACTTATTAGAAACAATTTAATATATATTATATATTACATGCCACAACGTGTTCATTGATGTTTCAGTTAACATGCAAAGCCTCATAATACCTATGCATTTAAAAAATAATAATAATTTGGATTTTAGCAGCTGAGAGAAATGAAGAGAACAGTTCCAACAATGTTTGATGATATGTATTGGGATGTGATTTAATGTTCATCCAAACTTTACTATATTCCACATACAAAAAGTAGTGCCTTAGGTTTAGTAGAGGGGTAAGCTGAATTTTTACCATATTTTATTTCAGTAAGTCCTAACATTTCTAATGCTATCCGGACCTGTTTCTTTTAAGGTGATGAAATCAGTTGGATAAGGGGAAGAGAAAAATTAGGAATGGTGTTCTGATTTGCTGGTGGCCTTTGGTTAAACCATCCATTCAGCAGGCTGAGCTGCTGAAAACGTACAGATGGCACAGGGAGTGAGATCGAGCCTTAAAATGCTTTTCTGTTAAATTTGGATTTAGATGAATTTGAATAATGAGCACTTGTGTCAGCATGTTCTGAAGAGATCAATTCGAATTTTTTCCTGCTTAATTTGCAGGATTACTTTTCTCTCCTTTTTCTTTATGTCACACTTTGGGGGCACATTGCTCGGTTGACCTGTTAAAAATGTTTGAATTTCCCAATATTTCTGCTCCTTATCTGATAAGGGCCCACTCTTCTGGAATGTAGAGACATCAGTGCAAAGTCTGAGCACCACGAAGGTGCTGTCAGGCTTAGTGAGCAGACAGGAGGAAATAGGCCTTGTGTTCTCTGTACGACAGGGTGAATTGTCCCAGTTGTCTGACACTAACCAGCTCACCTTCCCACCCCATCTGTGTCCCTATCCCGTTGAAACACTGTTCACACCTGTTAGGAATACTCTGTGTTTGTTGTATGGGTGATACTTAATTTTAATGGAATCGCTAAAATGCATGACTAATCGAAGGAAATCTCTTACGATCTCTAACTGTTGTGTATTCTCATCTTTTTTTCTTCCCACACCATCTCACCTGTGTTCACCTTCCTTTGTGTTATGTCTATTTTAGATTGTAAGCTCCTCAAGGCAGGGAACTGATGCTTCTTCACTGTCTGTAAAGCACCTTTTATAACTGTGGTGCTCTTTGAAATATCAAATTCTAATAAATATTAGAATTTATCGCCAATGAGTTAAAAGTTTTATTTTTTAATATTTTAGCAACAGCAAGGGCAACAGGCCCGTGTGACACCATCTAGGGAGGGTACTCGGAGGACTGGGGGTAACTGTAAGAACCTGTGCATTGACAAGCGAGCAGGGCTGCTGTTTGGCTGTCCTTTGGTGTTTGACTGCTTTTGCAAACTGCTGTTGCTGGTGTAACCTGCGCAACCATCCTTCATCGCTTTCTCTTCCCGTTGTCTTTGATAGCAGCACTCCCCTTGTCGGTCCCCTCATCATCAGTCCCGTATGATGTCCTCTCTGAGCAGCTTTGAGCACCTCTGCAACGTGACTGTTAATTCAGCTGAAAAATTCCTCTCCTACGATTCCATAAGCACTGCATTTCCCCCACCTCCTCACTCTGTCCTGGGTACTCCAAACTTATGGCTCTGTGGGTATGGACAGCTGAGTTCACTGTACTAACACTCTGTGATTTTCCTTTCACCTGGCTATTAACATGGGAGAAAAACCCTTGTAAATACACTGGTTTCCTTCACCCCCTAACTTTCTGCTGTCCCAGCTCATTTGTTTTCTGCTGTCAACTTTGAGCTTTCCCCAGCTCTGACATGCCAAGAAACAGATAACTAATGGCTTTAAAAAGAAAAGAAGTGTGTAACAACTGGGCTGAACGTTTTGCTGTGAAAATTGCTTTTCAATCACCAGAAGGATCTGGAAATTTATTATATATATATATATTTTTTTGCTTTATGGTGTACATCCTCCAGCAGTCAGTGGCAGGGATGAGATGCTGTGTATCAGGTTGCATTAGGAAAAGGCTCTGGGTCTGTCTCTGTTGCACCAAGCTTCCAAATGGTTTGTTTGTGATGAAATTGTGTGGAGTGCAAGAATTTACACAGTTGGAGAGACACAGATTGTGCCTAGACACAATCTCGGTTCAATTACATGAATGAAGTTGAAAAGTGTACAAGCAGGAAGATCAAAAATTAAAGATAACACCATCTCGTTTACACAGGTCCTCTTAATCCTAGTGGTTTTAATCAGTGACCAAGGTAAAATACTGTGCTGTAGATCTCCTTCCAGCTGGAATGTAAAATCTGGGGGATGGAATCGATACTTTATTTTTTTCATGCATTGTGCATCCTGGTCTGAATACGTGAGGTTGGTATGTCCTATGGTGCTTCAAGCCATACTAAAACAATTACACAAGTACTTGCTAGCGTATTGTAATTACGTACCGTGCTCTGGCCTTTAGTTCTGCTTAGGACAGATCTGCAGGTAAATCAGAAATCGCCTGTGAGGTAGATTGGTGGTGGGTGGTTGCTCAGGGCTTGTGTGTGTCTGAGCTGGGCCCCCCTGTAATGGGAACACCACTGATGGGTTCTGCGACCTCCGGACACTCTTCAGACACGTGCAGCAAACCTTCACTGCCAGGCTGCCTCGCTCTTCTAGACCCCTACTGCTTGAAAGGGTTTCAGATACTCACCTACAAACCACGCTGGAGAGAATTTAAAAATGCAGATGGAATAATAATGTATTTTCCATAAAGTCTCCATAAGGTTTTCCAGCATGTATTTAGTTCATTTTTAGATCAAAGAACAATAAATTTGCTCTGTGGAGAAACTTTCTACAAGGAATTACATGGACATTGCAAACTGAGGTCATGAAAAATAATCGTCACTAGCAACACTAACAAAATAAATTAGTCTTTTTAACATACTCATTCCTCCCTTCCCCTGCTGCCTGTAGGTTATCTATTCAGTCCCTGTTGGGGAGGTAGATTGCCTTGTCATTAAATGTAATTGCTCTCCTTGCAAAATGAAATGTAGGTTTATACAAGTATGAAGCGCCTTCCATGCAACTTCAGTGTGCTAATTGCAGTGCACACGTTTCCTGGTGCTGCTCTTGGGTTTCCTCTTTATTTCTCAAAACACAGCAATAACCTCTTCCCTTGACTATTTGTTCCTTTATGTAGCATCAGAGGAGTCCCTGTTCGTTATGCACAGCCAGGTTGCTCATGCTCTACGCTGTAACTCAGGTTGTTCATTGCATGGTGAAGGACAGGTACAGAAATTTAGTATTTGGTGCTACAAAGTAGGTTGTTCGTTCTCATTTGGAGAAAAAAAAAAAAAAAAAAAAAGGTAAGCAAGAGGCAGCAACGTGATCCCGCAGGTGATTTAAAATAGATCCTTATAAGCCTCTGGGTATAAATCCTCAGTGACAACTCTGCAGAAGCGGTTATGGGGAGAATTAAACAAGGCTTTTCCCTTAGTAAGGTCTCTGATACTCTTTTTGGTGTTTGAGAGAGATTTTAAATTCTTCTTTGTTTTTCGAGTGTTAAAAATGAGTCGTTTCTAGTCCACTGAGACGAAAAGCAAAGATTTGAGTGTAGTAGCAAAGAGGTCTGTAATAGCAGTGACTCTTCAAGTCTCTGTAAAATTGGACTGACAGCAGATTGGCAACAATTGTCTGATAAAGGCTGCACTATATAATACCTATTCGTTGCAAAGCCTTTATCTAAATATCCACTTTAAAATATATCCGGAGAAATAGTTGGTAGCTGAAAGTCGCTGAGAATACCTGAGGGGTGGTGGGTGGGGGAATCTTTGTTCTGGTCTGAAATTTGCATGACTTTGCTGCAAATAGCTGTAAATAGGCATTGCAATAGAAAATGTTGTTTTATTGTGTTTTATTTACCTTATCTGAGAGAGTGGATGGGAAAATAACTAAATATGGCTAGGAAGAAATTAACAGTTACTGCTGGAAGTGTTTTGTGACATGGAAATAAACTGATGCTCAGAGCTACCTGCAGTTCTTTCCACATTCTGCATCTGTAAAGGTTCCCTAAACTTAACTCTAGTTAATGCTCATGACTTAATAGTGGAAATCATGTTAGCCTCGTGTTTAGGCAGAGATAAAATGATAAGAAAGGATATCAGAAACCCTGGGTTAAAAAGCCAGCTCATCTTTAGGCTAACTAAGCTGAGAATCCTTTTTCCCCACAGTTAGCTATAAGTTAACAGAAGCAGAAATAACATCTCCAATTAGTTAAAAGTATTGTTTTCCCTTCACGTAATGACAAAACCTATTTTTAAGGAACTGCCATATCCAAGCAGAGGCATTGTGTTTTATCTCTCCCCTCAGTAAAGGACCACTTCAGCCCAGTAATAATTTAGAAAATCTCGCTGGAACTCAGGTAGTGACAATGGAAATACATAGAAAAACTGATGGCGGGTGCCCTGGTCATCCTGTTTGAGCAGGCTGGAAACACGAGGCGGATTGTTACTTTGGTTCAATTGATGGAGGTCTGGAGAAATGCTGTTAGTCCCTTCAGAATCACCCAAGTAATGGAAGACTGATCCAGCAGGTGGTGTTAAAACTCTGCAGGCGTTAGGGATTAATGTGGTTACCATAGGAAGTTATGTAGAGCTGCAGAGTTGGTTTGCAAACTTTGCTGACATGCTGCTCAGACAATTCATACCTGGTAAGGTTGGGTTGTTAATGGGTATTGGGGCCTTCCTTCCTAACATCCAAGGTTGAACCAGCAGTCGATAAAAAAAACTCGTTGTTGTGTGTCTGCATTGCAGAATCTTCGGCCTCAGGAAAGTCGGACTGTGTTCAGTGGCTCCGTCAGCATCCCATCGATCACGAAGTCCCGCACAGAACCAGGACGATCAATGAGCGCAAGCAGCGGGTTAGCAGCAAGTAAGCAAACAGACCTGTTGGGCTGGGGCTATGCACAAGTGTTTTAGGGAAGTTAGAATTAAAACAGCATTCTTACCTTTGGGACTACTTTGCTGCTGCTTAAGTGTTTTAAATCATTGCCAAGTTGTTCTCAAGTTCCATGGTTACTCTTTGGTGCTGACCTGCACAGAGCTGTTGCTGCCTCTCTTGCTGCTGGTGCAGAGAGGAAGCAGTAGGAAACTGACTGCTGGTATGGAAGTGTTGTGCTGCACTGAATTGGAAACCCTTTTCCTAGTGCTGCCATGCTACCTCATGTGCCAGTCAGCACAGGTCACTGCCACCAGGCAAGTGATTAAATAATAGAGCATGTGAAAACAGCCAGCAGCTTGCAGAAAGCACATATGTCTGCTGTAATCTGTGTGTGCTGGCGTGACCCTACGCACTCCCTGGGGAGATGCAACTGTAACGAGGCTGCCAGCACAGCAGTTTCTTCAACTGCTGTCTCTTTAGGGACACAGTGACTCTGTCCGTGCTGTGTAAAGCGTGCTAGCCCTGACACACCATGGGAAGAACCAGAGAATCCCTAGGAAAAACTGTGTCTGGCATCAGACCAGATAAAAGCCCACACCAGCTGCAAGCCATGAGCTGAGCGTCTTGGAGCATGCTGAAGGAAAGCAGAAACAGCTAGAGGAACAGCTAACAAAATTTCTGGTACCTTGACCGGGCATCTGTAACACAGCTTAATTCCTCTGCGTGTTTTAGGATCGTCTGCACAGAACGGCAGCGCGTTGCGGAGGGAATTCTCAGGAGGTAGCTATGGAGCAAAGCGACAGCCGATGGCATCGCCCTCAGACGGCTCCTTGTCCTCTGGTGGCCTGGACCAGGGCAGTGACGCACCGACAAGGGACTACGAGCGAGAGGTGAGTGACGGGATAAAGAGGAGAAAATCAAAGCGTGTTGGTAAGGATGAGGAAGTCAAATTATGTCAGGGGTTTGGGTGGTGTAAGAACTTCTTTACAGAGAAGGCCGATCAAGCATCAGAATAGGCTTCCCAGTGACGTGAGAGAGCCCCTATCCCTGGAGGTATATAAAGGGCATGTGGACATGGCACTAGGGTACGTGGTTTAGTGATGGGACTGGGTAGGTCAGGCTGACAGTTGGACTTGATAACCTTGAAGGTCTTTTCCAAGCTAGATGATTATACAATTGTGTTCTAACTCTGTTCCTAGTATATAATGTGTAGAAAATTCTCTTTGCACTCCTCACCTGTAGATACAGGGACAGTAAGGTTCCCAAAAATACTGGCCCAGTAGACCAGCAGCTTGGTAGCAACATCTCACAGCTTGAAGTGGTGATACTACTTCTGCCCTTTATTTGCAGACTCGTAAGCTATATTAGCAAGTATTTCACAGCAGGCATTTTGTCATAGTCATCAGAGTGCCTGAAGTTAATGAGGTAATTTAAGAATTATCATATAATAATTTCCTCTAGAGCAGAAACTGGATTTGATCATTTACATTTTGTGCAAAACAAGACTGTAATTATGACTGGATGACAATCCTGCCCAGTGCTAAACTCAGTCCCTCCAGCCAGGAGTGTTTTACATAGGAGGGTTCAAGCTGAAGCTGGCCAGCCAAACTCCACCAGCCTATTTTCAAACCAAGGAATGAGAAAACCAGAGCTCACACAGGCTTTTCGTGGTACAGAAAGGCAAGTGTCAACCCAAACTCAGGTCAGACATACTTGCATTCTGCTGTACTCAGGAAGATCTAATTAGAGTATCCTGACCAGAATCATTTGAATTAATATTCTGGGAGCGTCATAGAAGAAACTGTGATAAAGCGTGCACCATGAAGATTCCACCAGTTAGTGAAGAGCATCCTGGGTTCTAAGTTGCAAAAAGGCAGGAGCTGTTGTAGCTCACAAGCAACTTGGAGTTGCACACTCAGGCTTGTGAAGAGGCCCTCAGTAATGTGCAGACTGCAAGAATCCCACAGGTGTTGTACCCTTATTTCAGCATCAGTTATGCCTACTGTAAGCAGCAGATTTGACAGCTTACTCTTAATTCCCACCCCCTTGCCAAAAAATTCTGAGCAAAGAAAATTCCTCCATATTTTTGGACACAAGCAAAATACGTGCAGGCCTCTGAATCCAGTCACCTGTTGCTCAGACACCCAGAGTCACGCAGACTTTGTGTTGTTACTTACTGGTGTTTTTCCTGTCTCTTGGCTGCAGGACTCTGACTCTCCAAGACACTCTACTGCGTCGAACAGCTCCAACCTCAGCAGCCCTCCCAGTCCAGTTTCTCCTCACAAGACCAAGAGCCTCTCCCTGGAGAGCTCTGACCATGTGAGTTGGGACTCATGAACTGCTTCAGCTTTCAGATTCGACATCACAGCAGCTTGCTGTCCCCTTCACCTCTTCCAGTTCCCACCTTCATCATCTTAACCCTCCCCGTTGCCCATCTCAGTGATCTGGGAGTGGGCTAGAGAGGCTGGTCGTCTTCAGCACTGTTCAGCACTGCCTCACCCTCTCTTCCCCAGATTTGACAGCAGCAAATGAGCAAAGCTAGGGTGTTGGTAAATACCAGATGCTGTTAGATTTGTATTATTCTTGGTTTCATTTTTGTGGTTACAGCTGCTTTAAAGACATATTTATCCCACCCCCCAATTCCCTCAAAAGTAGCTTAAATAGACCAGACCAGTGTCAACAGGAGAAAATTTAGAGGGATTTTTTTTTCATGCAATAGCTTGTTGTACTGTACAAAAGTAGCACAGAGACCCCTTCCCCTGCATGGGGAACGATCAGTATGTCAGAGGCACATAAAAGCTTTCAGCCACCACATTTGAATGTCAATCTGATTGTTGCCAGCAAATCCTTATTGATTAAGATGATGCATATTTTACTACCGTACAGAGTTTAAATAAATACACAGATGTTAGAGTAAAATATGTATGTATATATTTAAAAAAAGGAAAAAAAAATCAAAAAAAAAAATTGTGTATGCAGCAGAAGATGGATGCTTATTTAAGAGAGCCTTTAATTTAAGATTTGTGTTGTCCCTGTTTTCATGCTTGGTGATATACAGACTTGCAGGCCTGGCCTAAAACCTTTTGCAGGACAGACAGTCATTTACTCACGTTGCGCACCATTTGCTGCACTGCCAGGAGTCCCCGCAGTACTTTCACGTTTCTTTACTTCTGGCAGTGGTGTAGCTGAGGCTGTAATTCCCGCTTTCATGTTACTCCTCCTCCTTTGCAAAAATGACAATGATTGGAAAGCAACCCCTGCCCTGAGAACCAAGGGCCCCGGTCAGCCAGGCGGCTGCCCTGGGTTATTCTGTGCTAGCTGTGCAGCTGAGATACCTTACGGCATGCTATGGTAGAGGTCCTTACAGCAGCAAGGGAGCTCAGTGCCGCAGGATTCAGCAGGAAAACTGCTTCCCTGGGACAGCCTTTGGCCAGGTTTAAGGAAGGGAGCAGCCTTCCACGTCCCTTTCATCATCCCCGAACAGCAAACTGTTACCGTTGTTACCAAATACTAGTTTGTAATACACCAACCAAACGAGTGCTCTTATCCTGAAGCCAGCCGTCGCTGGCTGTGCTGTCACTGTAGCAATGAAGAACCTTGAAGACTGACCTCATACTGTTCACACTGTGGTCATCGAAGATGCCTAGCCACCCACAACTGCCGTGCTGGCAAGGTTGTTTTTCCTCTCCCATGCTGTGGGTTTGTGCAATTTGCAGTTGTTTCTGTGTGCTCACCTGCTGTTTGGTTCCAGTAGCAGTTCAGGAGGCCAGAAAGTATTGCAGTGAATGACAGAGCCTGCTGCAGCTGCAGAAATAAGTAAAAAGCTGGAGCTGGTCATGCAGTCAACAGAATAACGTGAGAGGCCGATGTACAGATGTGTGGTAAGAGCAGATGTCTCATCTCTTCATTTAGCAAGGCAGATGTGTTTTTTATTTGGGAGTGTTCAAACAAGCCTCTTTTCTCAGTAGTATTGTTGCTGGTGTTTATACTATTACCATAGCCAAACATGTGAGGGTTTTCTGCATTTAGAATACTGTTTATTGGTGGGTTTCAGAAACTTGCTATGGCTCTTAAACCATTACATATTCTTGCGGTCAGCAGTGATAGAGTGTTTCGCCCACATAGAGATGTTTGGAGTTTTCCAGTTTGTGTCTTCTGTAATGGAAGTTATAGATAAGTTCAAACTGTGTACAGTAATTTCCAGGTATGATCCCAATGTGAAACAGGGAATGAGACACAGATCGTTGCCTGTACCATTTTATCATGCTGGGTCTCCTAAGTAAGATTTCTCTTTCACTCTGAATCAAAAGGCTTGTCAAAGTTTAAGCTCATTAAATACTATTTTGGGACAGGAATTCAGTATTATTTTTGAAACCATCATATCAAAAACCTGTCTCTTTCCCTGATTTGGGTTTTTCAGAGTAGCAAGACAGTAGTGTGTGGTTTTTCTTTTTTTGTTTTGTTTTCACTTCAAAGCTACTATTTTTGCAAGCCTGGCATTTAATATTAAAAGCTTTAGCAAACAGTTAAGCACTTGAAATTAATTCCTTCCAGAAGAGGTTTTCATTGTTCTGAGGGACAGATAGGCAGGGCATTATTGGCATTACTGAACTCCACATCGGCTTCTTTTTAAAGGCTGCATATTGCTTCAAGTATAGCCACTCCTTTTTTCCCCCAATTTCGTCCTGTTGGTGAAGCATGGCCACACACTCTTCAAAGACTTTGCAGACTAGTTTTGTATTTACTGTATGTTGTATTTAAATATTAATGTTATTTTGCTATTCAGAGAAGGCATTTAAACGGCGGTCATTTAAGACAGAGCAGCCTGTGTGACAGGTCCCCAGGAGAGGGTCACAGCATCTTTTTTATGCATTTATTTTTTTCAGTTGAGCTGATGTTCTACATGAAAATGGAACCCAAAGAGCCACTACACAGAACACAATGAGAATAGCTAAATGTGCATGTTTACTATGTTACAGCACCTGAAAGGTATTGCTAGCCCAAACTGACATTTTCAGGCAGAGCAGAGGTCAGCTGTGTTAGAACACTAAGATCCACAGGACAAGAGCTCCACAGGCCTATGCTGTTTGCACACCACAATTTTTAAGCTTTGGCAGTCTCCTTTAGGATCACTATATTTAATCATTTGTTTGGTACTGTGTATTTTTATATGCATCTGTTAAAAAGAGAAACAGAAACTGTTCTCTCAGTTGAAACACAAATGACCACATCACTTACCTGAAAGGAGAAAGGGTGTCCTAGGACTTGAATAGTTTTTATATATTTAGGGGCCATTTGGTTATACACAATTTTAAACCACACTCATCTTTTTTTGTTGTTATCAACACTGAAAACAAACGCATACTGTAGCTGAGCTTTTTGAATACTTATTGGCTAGGAAAAGTAACTTGGTCATTTGAACTGTAAAAGACTTTTGCCTGGTATCTTAAAGACAGTTGTCTCTTAAGGCTTGATGTCTCTTAAGGCTACTTTGCACTGTAGCATTGTTTCAACTCCACAAGTAGAGGGCTGCAATTTGTCCAGGGAGCTTAAAAATCTCCACCCCTTTTTTTTTTTTTTTTTTAAACTGTAGCATATGTTCTGTGTACACAATATGTATCTAGCTGTTTATTTCTTTTTGGCTGAGACTGAAGGTAGCTTGCATTTATGACACTACTTAAACATATGGGTTGTTGGTTTTTTGTTGTTGTTTTTTCCTCTTTTATTTTGTTGGCAACAGAAGATCTGAAGAGTCAGGCAGCTACTAAGGACTCCAGGTTACAGAATGAAAAAGGTTTGGTCAGTAGCTTTCCCCTGCACGTGCATGGCCAGAGGCGTGTGACTTTCCACATTTCATGAACCCCAAAACAGGGTTATAGTGCTTTCTTCTATATTGTACCTGACCTGCAGAAAACAGCTGATGGTGTCACAAAACATTCCTGTTTCTGGTGAAGTAGCTTCTTTTCCTCTTGGTTAGTTGCTGCAACTTGTTATGATGTGCATTTTTGTCCATTTTAACAGGTTTCAAAACTAAGTCAAAAATTTTGTCTTTAACACTTACAAAATTAACGGCCAAGCATGTTTTCCTCATATATGCAGCAGAGGGGAGTAAAGGGGTTTCTCATACCAAAAAACAAAGTCCACAAAGCATAGTATTCCTATAGAAATAGAGGCTAACCACACCAACTGGCTCACAGAATATTAGCCTTCCAAAACACTTTAACAGGAAAAGATACTAGCCTCAGCCAGACCCTAAATGACAGGACAAACATGCTCTGGGGTAGTAGTTTCTTGTTCAATTTTGTGTATGCTGTTTGGCTTAAATGAATACATGAAGGGCAAAGCCTGCTGTGGTGCAATGACCCTGTACCTCCTTAGCCTGAGAACCAGCGGCACATTCAGCTTCTGTGGTGTTTTTTTTTTGTTTGTTTCCACATAGGCGTCAGTTCCTTGGAGGAAATGAGACATTTTTTCTGTACTAACACAAACTGCACCCATCTGCATGTTCTGTGTTCATGCTGTATTTGATCGATGCCCTCAGAAGCACGTCTGCTACAGACTTTCCATTCTAAATTCAAACTCTACCTTGTCTTTCTTAAATGCAGAGGAAAAAATAGGTTATACTAAGCTATGGCTGGAGAGTCTCATCCACAAGGAAGAAATCCACAAGCAAATCAGTGTTGGTATTTCAGAGCAATTATATCTGCCTTTTTATGTATGACAGTTTCATTTATTTAAAAAAAAAGGTTTAGTTTTTTTTTCATTGTAATATCATTGTACAGTTTTGCATGGCCTAGATGTAATCACTTTTGTGTTTTAGAGTATAAAAGCTGACAAGTGTGCGTGCAGGGGAAAGATTCTGCTTTTTTTTTTTTTTTTTTTGCCTCTTCTCACTATTTTGTTTAATGCCCTCAGTGTTGTAGGGGACATTGTAAGAGATTCTTTGCTACAGAACAATGATGTAGATTCTTTTGCACAGAAATATTTAAGGTGGAGAAGTCAACAATGTAAAAATGACTTACCACCACTATTTTATGTCGGTAACACACTTAATATTAACCTACTTTGATGTACCGCAATAAAACAGGGAACTGTTAGAAATGCAGATGGTTTGTCTTTTTTTCCCCCCCCATACCTCTCCCTGTTAAGGTTTGAGGAGGAAATGGAAAGGGGAATAATCACCTTCTAGAAGATAAGACCAGCACAAGCACACACGTGGAAGAAAAGCAGTGGGTACGTAGTGCTATATAGCTTTAGCAGCTTTCAGACAAATTTAACAGAGCCTTTTGTAAAAATTAAGCCAAGCCACTTTATACTTTGGTATATACTACAGTATTTGTGACCACCTTCTCAGGTCATTTGTTCTGTGTTGGTATTTGTAGTTGTTGTTTCTGAGGTTCCTCCTTGATTTAGTTCTGTATCAAGTGTTTCAGCTGCCTTAACGTTGGAGGCTGGATTCTTACTTAGGTATGGCTGAGCTGCCTCCTCCAAACTGAGTCTCACGCATCTTGAAATGCATCTCAGAATACCTGCAAAGTTATTTGGAGTGTGTCCTGACCTGGTCTCACCTTCCACCAGTTCCTCCACAAGCCATGATATTTCCTCCACAGCAGAGACTGTTTGTTGGGACATCTTCCTCCTCGTTTGTTGTTGTGCTGGCAATAAGCTTGGCTTTGATAACAAACATCAATCCAGCAATCCCTCCCTCCCCTCCCTTGTGCAGCAGGAGCACTGCTGCTGTTGGTCCTGTGTTGCGAGCAGTGCCCCCCAGCATCTTATACAAAAGATCTGTGGTCATGCAAGCAAGGGCGTAATGAATCTCCTCCGCCTGTGCTTACTGGCACTGTAATGCTCTTCAGTTATTTTGTTTTCCTTACAACTATTCCGGACATACTGGCTGTCCATCAGCAGAAACTTTGCTAGTTTCCTTGGCAGCTTTTTGTCCCTTGCTTTTGAACATAAACATTTACCATCTCAACCCATTCCACCATTTTTACAGCTGTGACATCTAGAGCCAAAGGAAAAGTAAACAATATCTATCAGAACGCAAAGCACTAAGAGAAGTTCGTTCATTAGTGAATAAAATTAAGCAGCTTTATGCAAAACTATTACTCTGTTACTATTACTGAATAGCAGTGTTCACACGTCTCAAAGTATCAGAACTAACCTGACGAGTGGTTTTAGTTGAATCAAGTACTACTGGATCGTCCTAAAACAAGCCTGAAATCAAGCAGGTTATATGTTTATGATCCTGGAGGAAAGGCAATACAAGAACCTGTTCTCCTATTTCTGATAGATCCCTACTGAGAGAAACCATTTATTCACCTGCTCTTTATCTCTGGCAGTGCCAGCAATCAGGCTTTCTTACCTAATGAAGTTTAATCTCATACAGCCCTCTGCATGGCTGGGCTGTGCTAACCAAGTAGGCTCAGCTGCTGCTAAATGTCTTGCCCTTGACAGACACGGATGCCTGCCTCAGTGGCACCAGATAAGCATCAACTCCAACAGCCACTCTTTCTTCACAGGTGGAGGAAGGGCAAAAAGAGCAGTGTCCAGGAACTCTTAATAGAGCAAGTAAAAAGGGAAAACAAGCAAAAGAAAAAGTTAATTACCAGGGATTTTAGCGGCCAGACCGATCGATGTTCAAGCTGACATCCCTCTGGCTCCAGGTAAACTTGCCATCACTGTCACCATGTGACACAGCTGCAATGGAAAAGTGAAGGAATGAACAGGCCACAGTTGGCTTTGCGAGGGTAGCAGCAATTCTTTGAGCAAACAACTACAAAAGGGACGTGGAAGGGTCCCCTTTCCTGTGCTGCTGTTTATCTCAGAGAATAGGACACGGTTTACCTTTGTAGTCACTACGCCACCAGAAGATGGAAAGACTGCAGGCCCACAGCACAAGCACTTTTTTTTATTGAAATCAGAACTCATACAGGTACAGGCTTTGTACAAAAAAACTAAGAAAGTATATTTGCTAGCTTGACTCCAATAGTTTAAAATTGTGCGTCTGGTTTTAAACATGTGACAGTTGAAGCTTGAAATGCTCATGAGAGACACGACGTCTTTGTCTGCCTTGCCATAAGTTCTACATTACTGGAAAACAGCCAAAACCCCAGACTAGCTTTCAAGTTAGGAGTCCAGCAAACAATTGGTGTCAGAGATGTAGCTTATCTAACTCACCAAAGTCAATACCTACCCAGCAGTGAAGAATCCCACTCTTTGTGCTCAGATGTAGTTCTGCTGAACATTTGCCTCCCAGAACCGAGAAGAGTTGTGTGAGTATGTGTGTATTTAAAAGATATTGGCACTCAATTCACAGGTTTATAAAATGTTTCCTATGTTTGCCTTGCAAGCCAAAGAGAAGCAGAAAACATAAAACTTCATGTTATGTGTACACGCATCCTTTGCATTACATCAGCATCACTAAAATCCAGGAAGGTTCTTGGACTGCTGCCACTGGACTTACAAAAACAGGAGAAAGGGGGGCTGAGTGTGTCTGTGGTAGGGTACACCTCTGTATTTCATTCTGTAAGTCACAGTATGAAAACTACTTGAATTCCACCTTAGCATGAAGGTTTTAAAAAAAAAAAAAAAAAAACAGACAAGAATTCCAAACATTTCAATACTAAATTCCACTCTTGTCCTCCTTCCCCTACCCACTATATGTTTAAAAAAAAAAAACAAAAAACAATATGCAGCTATCATCACAATGTTAAAAATGTATTCAAGGTAGTTGGCTGGTATCCTGAAACAGTATACAAGCACTCACGACAGTTTCCAGCAAGCTGCAGACAGTCCTGGCAGTCGTGTCAGACAGACAGAGCAAAGAACAGCTTTGTCTCCGTGAAACTCACGCTTGGCTTCCAGGGCACAGGCTGCTGCTTCTCAAGAGGATGGAGAGTTAGGGTGCAACACATGGGAGGCGAGAACATTCCTGGCAAGGCTCAGACAAACCGTGCCCTCAGAACAAGGTACGTTAGTTCATTATTACTCCTCTGGCTTCTTGCCCCGAGTGCTCCAGTATTTGCTGTACGCCTCCTGGAACATGTTTTTGCAGGGAATTTTGGCCTTCAGTTTGGTGCAGATAAGGAACGATCCCCCCATCTTCCGATGAAGAGAGTAGGTCTCTTCTGGTGGAGGGACAAGCCGATGCTTCAGCATGACTGGAATTAAACCGTGGATCTTTTCCGTGGTGCTTTGGTTGCCGAAATCAAAAGGTTCCTCAGACGCAAAAGCCTCTCCCAGGATGAGGACAGCATTTAAGTGTGCATCTTCCATTTCCTGCCCAAAAGGAAAGGGGCCCAAATTGTATCACTAACCATTTGGAACACCAGGGAGAAAAAGGAGAAATACTACTCCTAACAGCAGCCAACTAGGAGAAATACCTACCTCTACCCACAACGAATGTGACCCCCAGACCCTGACAGACTGATAACCAGTTAATTCCAAGCACCTAAGCCTCCCAGAAGACTGTCTGCCCAGTCATGAAGGTTCAGCAGCGTCACTACCTGTCTTGCTGAGGGAGTGAAGGGAGATGGAGGGCGTATAAAAGAAAAAGTAGTTTGGGGGTTAGCAGATGATTATTTTAAATAACTACATTATCATTTTGTTCTTGCTCCTGCTGCCAGAACAGAAGGAGAGAACAAAATCATGAACATTTTTCCCCTTCTCCCTCAGCTTGGCAACTGGGCTTTCAGACTGCCGTCAAGAAATCTCTAAGTTAAGACCCACGTTCTTCCGCAAACCTTTCACTGGCCACTACTAGAAGTAAATGCTTCTGCTCCGTACCTTGACTTCATAACCAGTGAGGAATTTCATTTCAATGGACTTCTTCAGTACTCTGTCTCTGTCCATGTCAGCAGCTGCCTTGATTACCTGAATAGGAAGAACACTTTCAGGAGAGCTAGGTGATGACTGAAAAAAGCTTTCACACAAAAAAGCGCGCGCACACGCACACACATATACACGAGTGCATAAATTTGCGAGTCTGTAAGCAGGCCACAGGAGAAGCCAGGCAATGAACAGTAGAAGCAATTCCCCCACACCCTCATATAAAAATCACTGAATTGTGAGTGGGTGAGAAGAGGGGATCCCCTTTGAGATAAGCTCTGCCTGAGTCTCCCAGTGAGCAACGTTACAGTTCTCCACAGCTGTCACGTAATTTAACCATCAGGACACAAGCACCAAAGGCTAGCAGCAGCCACGCACAGAGCTATCGTCAGGGATAAAACCGGAACCAAGATCTCATCTCCACTCCTGCTTCCCTCTACAGCCAGAAGCGGATTCAATACAGACACAAAACAACACAGCTACGAGAAGAATTGTGCAAGTACTCTTAAGAACCCCAGCGCAGCACGCTAGAACACACTGCAAGTCCTCACCTCAATGTAAACGTCTGTGAACTTCTCATCAAACCCTCGTGTTGCTCCGAAGTCCAGCAGGGCCACCTGGAAATGAACAAACCCTTCAGCACTGCAGTACCAACCTCTTCAGGTTGGAGGCCCGACCTGAGAAGACTCCCAGTGCCTTCAGGAAGCTCAGCTTGCTGGAGCACTTTTCCACTGTCTCAGCTTCCCCTTAATTCCTGAATTCCCTAGCAATAGGGCAAGCATTTGTTCTGGTACATGACACAGGAGGTGTGGCCTGTGCTGACACTGTCACACCTGCCCTGTAACCCCACCCAGGCTTGCTGCTTGGGGACAGAGCAATGCAGAACCTTTTCCCAACAATTCTCAACACGTCTCAGGGCTGAACAAGCAATTCCATCCAGCCTGCAGGGTACAAGCAGGCAGCCAAGCCAACCAGCAGGACATCTGCAAGTGCTTCCCCAAGCACCGGTATCTTCAGCATAGCACAAGACCAGAGCATTCAACTAAAACCCATTTGTTCAGATGTGCCCTGGTAGGACACTGCCAAATACAACTTCCCAGTGACACATTTCAAAGAAAGAAAAAAAGACCCCGAGGCTCAGGAGTTATCTGTGACTGGATCCTGGGCCAAAGACGGGCAGCCCAACAGTTCCACGAGCCCTGTTCTCCCTCCCACCCAGACCAAGCAAGTAGAAGCAGTGAAGGGCCAGGTTTCACTGTCCTGCCTGCTCAAGGAATCCATGAGAGAACCTCAGTCAGAGCTCAATGAACTCTGAGAATGGGGAATAATCAAAAGCTGGTGAAAAACAGCGCTAGCGCAGGCAGAATGGGTGCTGCTTGCACCTACCTTGTGTAACTGTGGGTCATAGAAGAAGTTTGACCAGTTCGGGTCAGTCTGCATGTACCTGAACTCAAACAGCTCCCGCAGACACAGTACGAGGATGTGGTGACAGATCTTGAAAACCAGAGAGAAAACAAAAAATCAGTAGGGTGGCAAGCCCCATGCATGCATGTAATTACAGTGGGCATGAGCACACGCCAGGAACACAGGTACCATCTGAAATGAAGGCAACGTAGCTCCCAGGAGGCAAGATGCTGCTCCAGGGCACTCAGAGTTAAAGGCCCAAAAGAAGCTAAGAGTTTCTTCCTGCAAAGCCTCCTTCCCAACAGCATACAGAGCTAGCTTCAAACCTTTACCTAAAGGGGCTTCACTACGTGCACACAACCACCAAGCACCCCTCAGCAAAGCCTGCTGGGCTCAGCACCCGCCCAGGCTGAGGGAGCAGCAGCAGGCACACGAGCTTGGGACTTGAAGGCATGGAGGAGGCAAGAGCACAGCCTCTAGAAAGCCTGCTACCATATTACATGCAGCAAAGCCTCTCTGTGAGGACACAAACGGGAGCCTGTTCAGTGCAGCTGCCAGCCTCATCCTGCCCATCCTCAGCTGCTCAAAGGCCCGGTGACACCGCCTTCAGGAGGAAGATCAGTAAAGGCAAGCCAGACCCTGCTGCAGGACACTGCCACTTGGGGCAGAAGGCTGTGGGCCTGCCTGGCCAACTGCTTTGCTTGCAGGGCAGCACTGCACCACCCCAGAGCCTCTGAAAAGCAGCCCAGGTGATGCAGCAGCCCATCCGAGAGAACAAGCCACAAGGGCAGGCAGCTCAGGGGGCTCAGGCAGCCAGCTCTGGCCTGTCTCCATGTCCAACGTGGCACTGGAACCTGTCTAGGGGAACATACACCCTGCACTTTTCCCCAGTGACCTGCTAACAGCTGACAGCTCACAACAAGACCAAAAAAAAACCGCCACCCAACCACAAAACATATCCAAATTCCAGGACAGTTATTTCTGCTACTAAAACAGATGCTTCTCCCACCACAGCACTCCAATCCCTTGCTATATTGGGCACCGATACGCACCCACCACCACATCCCCCCTCCTGTTTACTGGGGTAGTTTTCCAGCAGCTCTGTGCAGCACGGGCCAGGCTCACAGAGGGCGATGACACCCAATCACTTTGGCAAGGGCATGAAATTCTCCTGCAGTCCCGTCCAAGAGAACAGCTGCAGAACAAAACTGTTCTTCCCCCAGAGCTGGCAATTCCTCCCAAGCTTAGGGTCATCTGAGAGAAGCAGGGCACCCAGGAGTTCCTCAGCTAGACCTCCCCTTTAGCCACCCCTGTGACCACAGTACCTCATTTCGGATCTCCTGGCTCAACCCCTCGGCTTGATCCAGTGGGAAGCCAGACACAAGCTCTGTGGTCAGGACGTGTTTGCTGCACAGCTCATCCACTACCCGCGGGACGTAAAAGAAGGGGTGGTCTTTCAGCAGCTCCCTAGGGCACGGAAGGAAGAGAGGAGAAGGTCAGGAGCCCCGCAAGCAGGTGGGTCCCTCTGCAACATCTTGAACAGCGCACGGCTCCTTCACGTAACCTGGTTCACAGCCGCTGCCCCTTCCCCACACCCTGGCTGCAGCTGCCAGGGAATATTTTCCTCAGTAGCTCTAGCAGGGATCAAGTCACCAGAAGCCATGCCAGTGAGTTACAGCTGCTGGTGACTCCTGAGGTCACATCTCCTGCTGAAGGAGCAGCTTTAGGAGGGCCTCCAGGCGGTCACATTGAGGGACACCGGGCTCCTTTGGTCATCCCACCTCAGGGCCAGACTACACGTACAGAAACTGGCCTTTTGCAAGGAGAGCAGGGCCAACGTTCTGCAGGGTGGGCAAAGAGGGGGCATCCAGCCTCCAGCAGCACTCCCAGGTCCAGCCTTAACGTAAAAGCCATCAGGACCCAGTGCTACAGTGAGAAAAGGGAGCAGTCACTGCTGGTGGCGTTAGGTGCTGTAAGAGAGCTGAGCTGGGTCCCCAGGGCATGGAATTCACCTCCCCGCTGCCCCTGCAGTTGAGGAGCCTCCCTACATTTCACACCCATGTGCAGAGACAGGTTGGGGCACTGGTGTGAACATACTGGAATTTCTTCGCGCAGGCAGCTTCTCTCTGGTAGTCACACTCCAGGGCCAGCTCTCTGCTCAGGACTTCAATCAAATGCTCAGGGAACAAACCTTAAAAGCCAAACAGCAGAGAACAGAGTAGTCTTAGGAAAAAAGCCCCTCAGGCTAAGCTTGCCAGCACTGCAGCTGAGGAGCAACCTGCTGTCCAGCCAACTCAAGGCTGAAGAATACGAGAGGTCCCCAGGAGCCACCTCCTCTTTGCAACTGGAAGCAGTTTGTACGGGTAACCCCAGGCAGTGGCCACGCAGCTGCTCCTTCAGCAAGGCACATCCACAACGTGCTCACACAGCTGGGCCCGTCCTCCCCATCTCCCACCCACGGTGCCTGCTCCTGCTCTCTCCCTCGGGGCAGCTCTGGTGCTGACAGGGCTCTGCAGCAAGACGCGTCAAGGCAGCAAGACTCATCCTGCAGGGCCCTGAGCCACCACAGAGCAGTAGCCAGTTTTTGTCACTATGCAGCCTGATCTGAGGGCAACATCTGCACAGTGCCACTACGATTTACAGCTGCTGCATGCAGGTGCTTGGAATGAGGAGCAGTTAATCCTGCATTCACTGTGGAAAAATGGGTGTTCTCCTCTACTATAGGAAAGCACTGAGAGAGCCCAGGATCTAATGGGTCTCCAGCTCTCCACAGCTCTACCCATCGCTCTCTGCTCACCCCAGTCAAAGGGATGCAGGAAATGCAGGGAAGAATGAATTCTGCCAGCATTGGCAGAAAATAGCAGGGACAGAGCAAGGATACGTTATATGAACGCTGCCCACGTTTCATGGCTAGGAGGCCATCAGGCACTTCAGACTGCCAGGAGTCCCTGTGAGTCCTTCGCTGGAGAAGTGCACAGGTACAAGCGTATGTTACTCTGGCAGGTGCACACACACGACCAGGGAAAATAAACACAAGTGCACTTCCCACCCCACCGAGTGAACACTGGAGCAGGCACATGCTCAAGGGCATGCTCTCCAGTCTGTGGAGAGAAGTAAGCAAGGTACAGGCCTCCATGTGCTAGATGACACATGGATCTTGGTCTTTTTACCTTCAGGGAGAATGTTGCTCATGCTCAGGACAGTCATCAGGTTATTAACATCGCTGTTGATGCTCTGGGCAACTCCAGGGTACTGCAGGACAGAACGGGAAAGGGCAGTGTTACGGCTGGATGAACCCAAGGCAGCCAGTTGTACAGGGCAAGATAAAAACACCTTCCAGCTATAAAAACACCTTCCAGCTCAACAGGAACCGACCCTCAACACAGCCACCTGCAGCGTGGCAAACAGAACGGCCTTTTCAGTTCTTCTGGCATGGACTCTTCTAACATGAAAGAAATCCTAAGGCGGAAATCCCAGCAACACACGAAACCCCTCAGACACACAAATCCCAGTGACAGCAGCCAGCCACTTTCCTACCCACAGCTGAAAGCACACGCCACTGACAGCCCCAGAGTGTTTCATTCATCCAGAGCAGCAGGGCAAGCAGCAAGACCACACACCAGTCCTAGAAAAGGTACCTCCTCCTGTTTTTCACCTAGTCTGTAAAGAAATGAACCAGCTATGCTGTTGTGGGGCAGGACGTATGGTGCCACAGAGTTACTTTCCATTGCTACTGCCTTGGGCTAACTTCAGAGGTCACTTTGGACACAACTAGCTTGAGAAGGAGCCAATACCCATCCATATAATCTCTAAAGCCTCCCAGTTTACAAAATAAACCAACAACCAGATAACCAACTTTGCCTGAGGTCCCTTCCTGACTAAGCAAGTTCCGTCACTTCTTTTGCATTATAAAGCATGCCGTACAAATAGTTCCAGCTCCGGAACTTAGTTGCTAGAAATACTTGGTTGAAGTTGCTGACAGCCCTGAATAACCCTCAGCACTGTCAGACTGCCATTTCTTAGCAGCCAGTGCTTGTTTGTCACTTCAAACTTCTATAACCTTTGGGCTGCGGCCAGAAAAGGCATGAAAAGGCACATTCCAGAAAGAGGACTGACCCATGGAGTAGGTAGGACCCCTGCACGCAGCACTAGCGGGTACGAGCAGTCCCTTACCACCATTATCCCCACACTTCAGTGATACAACCACAAGAAAGGTCTCCCACTCATCTGGGGTCAGAGACTGGCCCAAGTTGCACAACCTCTTCTGTCCTTCCCCTCTGCTTCTGTTAGGGTAAGAGATTGCTGGACCCAAATTTCACTTCCATGAAAGCGTTTCCTTATGCATCCTAGCAGTAAATATATCTGTGCAGCTCCGCTGCCTCTCTGTGCAGCACAGACCAGAGAGGATGCTGGTCTCTAAAGCCCACCTGGATTTTCATGGCAACTTCCTTCCCGTTTTTCAAGCGTGCCAGGTGAACCTGACCAATTGAAGCAGCAGCAAAGGGGCGTTCTTCGAAGGACTCCAGTTTATCCCGCCAGTTGGGGCCAAGGTCATTGTTCAGAGTTTTCTACAAATGAAAGGAAAACATCAGGGACAGCAAATATTTAAGATCTGCATTATTTGCCACCATGCTCCTCTAAGGTGACTCGCTCTGAGTACCTACACCCTGCTTCCTAGATCGTTTCCCCTTCCTCCCAATGAGCACAGAACCATGAGCAATGGTCCAGCCAGCAGTGGCTCCCCAGAACTAAACAGATTCTGGTAGGAGCTGTGTGAGGCTGTGTTACTGGGGCCTGAAGAGCAGTGATCCTGAACACAACCAGCACTGCTTTAGGAATATAAAAGTTCCCCTTTTTGGGCCACTTATCTTCCAGAATATGGGCAAGGATTTAGACATGTCTCCTCTTTCATCACGCTACCAAGCTGATCAGAAGCAATCCAGGCTGAGAGTGACTCTCTTTGAGGCAATAGTGACAATTAAACATGACAACGTGCGTTAACAGCTTTTTTGTTACACTGCCAGGCTGCCATACTTAAGCGCTGGCTCTTATCTTTCAGAAGATGGATGTAGTGCCGACAGTTCCTTTTACATTACCCTTCACATCTTAATTATCAAAGGGAGGAAAAGACAAAAAGAGAACATGTTCCAACTCTACTTGAAGGTAGGCTACATACAGTCAAAAAGACAGAATTCCTGTTTATTTTCCATCAGACTAAAATTTTTGTGTTTTTAAAATGGGATTTAGGCACTTGTAAACACTAGGTTGACATCCATGAGGAAGATCAGAGAGAGGAAACGGAAGAGGAGACTACACTAAACTAGTCCCATGTGATCATATTTGTATGGACTTCCTGTTCCACCAGCATAACCTCTGGACGTTAAAAAATACAGCATTTTTTTCTCTGTTCAGAGCTGAATGCATACTTGTGGGTAAGAATTGACAGCACATAGCTGAGATAAGGAATCAGATGTCATCCACAACTGAAAATACACAACTTTTGTTGAAGGAAAACTCTTAGAAATGCTGTCTGCCTCCCCCAGCAGTGTATGTCACAGGTGACTTTTATTCTGCTACAGACCCTCTTCCCCAGTGAGCAGGAAGGAACGTTCCTCACCATCATCTGCTTTATGGGCATGAAGTCGGCACTCTGACGCACACGCTCAAAAATCCTCTGGAGATGGGGGTTGATGAAGGCGTCATCTGCCAGAGGAAGAGAACACGGCAGTCAGCACAGGCACTGCGTTCTCCAGTTCTTCTTCAGTGCACGAAGAAACACACCTGTGCTCAAACAAGTCAGGTTGTCCTGCCCGAACACACACCGATGAAGGTTATGGGATTAATTTTAGCTCAGAAATACCATACCCTGTAGTGAACCCTTAGGCAGACCTCCTGAAGCATCACACCTTTGGAAATGAGCCAGGCGTCCTGGGCACAAGTAACAGAACAGAAGAAAAAGCTACTCCTTCGTTTTTGTCCTCACAAAAAAATCTGTGTATTACCTGACCATCTCCTAAGCTCACCTGCTGCAGACAGAGTAAATTTCTGTGCACCTTCTCCCAATGAACAATGTCAGGACAAGGTATGAATACACTAGAAAACACGCTGGATTCCTAAGTGTAAGAAGGTTCCTCAGCATCACTTGTCATCACGGTTCCTGGCTCAATTCAGTGAAATAAAGAACACTGCTACAGGCCCCACAGACCCGGCAGCAGTGCTGGGAGCAGCGTGCAGCACTGCGCGGCACGGAGACTTCTGGTAGGACGGCAGGCTGCACAAACACCAAGCACAAGGTGCTCTGCACAAGCCTCTGCCATCTCCCAGCCCCTGCTGGCAGCAGAGCAGCACCCAGGCCTACCAGAGGGCACTGTCACAGACACAGGCAACAAAAGGAACCCCTGGGGCATCATCCCAGAGCTCCCAGGTTCCTGGCGGGGTTTAACCCAGCCCATCCTAAGGGGCAGCAGTTTCTCTAGAAAGCTGTGCAGCAGTAAAACCCTATGTATGCACATACTGGACTCAGACTAATGGCAATACAGCCTCTATTACTCTAAACAGCTACCCAAACGTAGAGCAGCTGCAAGTAGGCAGAAGAAAACATAACTCAGCTAAAAATAACTTATTTTAGGAGCCAGCAGGATTTAGCAAGCATTTTTTACCCTGATAGGAAACGATGGGAGTGGGCTCTTGAAAGATTAGTCATCTCCTGTAAGTAAAGGCTTCTACAACTGCCCAGAGAAAAGCCACCAGTTCTGGCAAACACTTCATTTTTCTTCAAGTCGTTATGAAATTAGATTTAACTGCTGCTCTCCCAACACCAAAAAAAAGTCCCTGCTACCAGCTTTATTCTTGAGAACCTTCACATGTGCTTCTTACATCCAAATTGAAGTGTCATTTATTTACAAACACAACCTGTCTGTCCCAGGAAAGGAGAAACACAGCTACCTTAAGGACGCTGCCCTGAGAGGGAGGAGCTCCCATTCTGTCCCTGCAAGGACCTGTGCCCTCCGCAGGCATTGCAGCACTCTGCTCGCTTGTCACGAGCCAGACGAAGGCTGGACAATGCCTCAGAGATTGCTGAAGGCCTGCATGTCTCGACATTTGAGTGAAGTCAGCTGGCAAGTGTTGGAAACCCTTGCCAAAGCTCAGTCATTTTAGGAGACAGCAGGCAAGTGAAAAAATGCAGATTATTTCTGTTCCTCGGAGGTGGCCTTTCACAGCTGTTGCCTCGTCACCACCATCCCCGCCTGGTGCAGCTATAGCCAGGCCCTGGGCACATCAGGTGCACCTCGTATCAGCAGCCTAACAATTTCTAAGTTACTCCCACCTACAGCAGGCAAGTGAACCTCAGAGCCAACTTCCAGGCATGGCTCACCCATTCCGCTTACGAGAGGCACTGGCCAAACACAGCAAGGAACAGAGGAGCTCCTCCTAGATCTGCTCTATAAACAAGCAGCGTCAGCACCTGGAAGTTTCTGGAGGGTGAGAAAAGAGCATATGGGGAGCAGCCATGTCATGGCAGCTGCCTCCCAACTAGCTCTGCAAGCGCTGCCATCAGCCTGGCACACACCTACAACAGGTGACAGCAGATGAAGAACGATGAGATACCACGGTGAGGGCTCTCTGGAACACAGAGCTGCTCTCGGTTATTTAACACAACACAGGATCCAGCCCCATCAGTCGGCACCTACTAAAATTAATGTCGGAGCACAAGCCAAGCAAACGGAGTACTTCAAACACTCAGACACTGACTCAGTATCAGTGATATCTTGAAAGCTATTTTCAGACAAGTGTAAAAGCGCTCTTTTTGCTGGTTCTTTCCTTCCTCTTTTTTCATTTTTGGCAGGAAGGCAAAGTGAACAGGTTCAGATAAGGTTTGAAATCAGCACACCTGCTGTGTTCCAGGAGTAACCTAGCAGCTCAGTGCAAAGAAGCTGATGTCACTCATGCCTTCACCTGTGACCATCGACTTCAGAGCCTGATGCAGTAAGACAGCCTGAAATCTCTTCAAGGACATAAAGAGAAAAAGAAAGTTCTACACAAACATGCGTAAGAACTTTTTTATAGCAAGGGTCACAGAGCACTGGAACAGGCTGCCCAGAGAGGTTGTGAAGTCTCCTCTCTGGAGATATACAAGACCTACCTGGAGCTTTCCTGCTCAACCTACAGTAGGGAACCCGCTTTTAGCAGGGTGGTTGGACCCTCATCTCCAGAGGTCCCTTCTAACCCCTACAATTCCATGGTTCTGTGATGTAAATCACAAACAGGTTGGTGTAATGGCAGAGGGCTGCAGATATAACCTCAAACACTTTTGGTAAACAATGAAGAGGATCATGTTGTCATCTTCTACCTCTTTTCTAGCACTTAGGAGTAGCCTGGGATACAGCTCTGCTACTCTACAAGTGCTTTTTATACACAGGCATGGAAATTCACAGACAGTCATCTCATTTTCAACCACTTTCAGCTGTGTGCCTGACTCAGCTCAGACCTACAACAGAGGCACGAGGCAAGTGGAGGTATATAATCCATACATCAGCTATTTCAGACCATGATTAAGCTGAACTGCATCACACACATCGCCATGGCTGTTCTCACATGAGAAAGCTACTTTCCACGTTTACTCCATGCTGACTGATTCCAAACAGCTGACAGTGTAACACGAGAAATCAGCTGCTCCAGCAGGCAGCACTGCTGAGGGTAGCTAAGGACCTGTGCTCCCACTTACCTTGAATGCTTAACATCTGTCCCAGCTTCAGGGCTGCTCCCCGGACCTTGCACAAGGTTCTCACGATTCTTTCCGCATTGGCCTCTGACAGGAACGGGCTGGAGTCCATCACTGCTTTCTTTCCTGAGGGCGAGGAGAAAAAGCACATGGATGAAAAGCACCCTCACCTCAGCAAGCTCACTCTGCTGTGATAGCGTACGCTCAGCAGGAGATTCACCTTCCCTCAGAGAGGAACCAAACCAGGACTACGCTCGAGCTCCATCGCAACCCAGGGGCATGGACTGCGGTTGCACACCTGCGCCTTGTTCTGACTCACTGCTAGCTCGAGTGCCAACAGCAACAAGTCACAACAGCACAAACATCCACGGAGGCTACACAAACCCTGCAGACAGCGGTGTTTGGACTGGCTGTACCACACAGCTCAACCACACACCACATAAAGGGCTCCTGAGTCCCCGTGCCACAGGCTGCAGCACAGCCACAGCTTCAGAAGAGCAGCAGCAGTGGGACACGGCAAGGGGGACTGTCAAAAGCCCAGACAGCACGCTGGAATTGACTGAG
This sequence comes from Aythya marila, assembly GCF_965140915.1. Classification (NCBI taxonomy): domain Eukaryota; kingdom Metazoa; phylum Chordata; class Aves; order Anseriformes; family Anatidae; genus Aythya; species Aythya marila. The sequence continues at coordinate 17,794,891 of NC_139044.1, forward strand.
AATGTGCTCCCACTTCACGTATTGTTGTGCAACTAAAGCATGCACCAGGCATCTGCAGAAAGCAGAGCCTTCACATTTCTGAGTCCATAAAAGCATTCTTCTTAATGAAACTGAAATCTCTCTCAATGCACAGGCAAAGTACATTGTCCCAACACCATAACCCCAAAATACCACGGTTGCATATAGCACCTTGAAAAAGCAGCAGATTGCAAATCTGTGATGAGGTTATGAGGCCAGTCAAGCCCAGGGAGAGTTCCACTAGTTACTAGTTCCAACTGCACTTGGAGACCATGCCAGGAGGCCAAACCCTTACTCTCACCAGTGGTCATACATACACCAGCTCGTGCAGAACAAGGCCCAGAATTACCAACTCAAACAAGCACTGTCCTGTCCCCAACAAAGGGCAAAGACTGATGTATTTTTATTTATTTTTAAGGATGGAACAAAGATAGAGGGAGACTAACTCAATTTTGTGATCCCTTTGGAAGCAACAAGCCCTTCAGGAGGACAGCTTCTCTGGCTTACAGAGCACAGACAGAACGGGCAGGCAGGCACCTGCCGACCACTGCTCTTGGGACTGCAGCTCAGCTCTCATGGAGAACAGAACAGGAAGGTGGTGAGGTCTTACAGGTAGGCTGCAGAGCCCAGAGCTGGTATGTCAACCGTGGGGCTACAGCTTGTAGCAACACTTCAGAGAAAAGGGTACAAAGGATGGAAGAGCTGAAGCCAGCACATACAGCAAGAAGGGCCCAAAAGGCACAGCAGCTGCAAGATCTGAAGATCTCCAACAGATGGAAGTTCCTAGTGTGTCTCGTAGTGACTGCAGCAGCAAGAAATCCTCTCCCTCTGCAGCTAGGTGTCAGGAATGTGTACAGAGGGAGCTCACACTGTGCAGGGTACAGGGAGAACAGAGCACTGAAGGCCTGAAGCCATGAACTCTGGCTCTCAACTGTCCCACAAGGAAAATTCTGGATCCTCAGCAATGACAAAACAAACAGTCCCTCCCACAAGCTCCAGACACAGAGGAGCTAGGGAAACTACCGAGTTCTCTATCTTCCTTTGTAACACCTGCACAGATAAGGATGAAAGAGTTGGTTAATGATTAAAGTCACCTCCAGAAGCCAGTGAGCCATGACAATTTTTCAAAAAGTCTTGTCAGAGAAAGAGCCAGCGTAGGCACTCCCCCACCTTGTTCTCCTGGCACGCTTCTCACTGAAGCTGAGCCCACAGGGGTGTTGCCTGACTACCACGCCACCCAACAGCCCGTGATCACTCGTTGCTTGTTTATGTACCTTGCTAAAAGTGAGCCCAAACAAGAAGGTGACCTGAAAGCAAGAGTCAAAACCGGACTTATGTAAACATCAAGTCAAGAAACATCATGGAAAACAGACATAGGCTTCCACGGGTAGGTGGAAGAAAACAGGTATAAAACCCAGCACAGTTCATCAAAACAGCACAAAGCCTTCCAAGTGTGTGTGCTTCTCACTGCTGCATCACTGCTCTTCCACCTCCTTTGCTACCGTTAGAAGTAGAACTACCTGCTGGACTTTGCACGCATTTACTTTTATGATCATCTGCCACACAAACTTTGGAGCAAGTAAACAGTCAAAGAACGTAACCTAAGCACTTCAGACTGACCACTCAAGGAGATTGCACTTCTTCTTTCCATAGGGAAACAAGCATTTGTTCAAATCTAGGCTAGCTGCCAGCCCTGCAGGGCTCTGCCCAGCCTGGCATTTGCACTGCGCCTATCAGGACAACCTGTTATAGGTCATTAATAAGTTACAAAATTGACCTTGAATCCAAAGTCTTCCTGCTAGTAATGGCAACTATTTGTCTGGGCAGTGTTTCATTCTTATTCCTGGAATTCTGTTCTACTCTCCCATCCCACCACATGTAAACCTTGCACTTTAGATACACACCAAATGCTGAGACTACCAGCAAGGTCACCAGTGACCTAGGAGGTTATTTTTAAGTTAGCTACATCAACATGACAAGAAAAATCCCACTGGAAATGAAGTACAATCATCCTTTTTTTAAAAGATGAACCAAACCACTTATTAAAGCGCTTGAAGAAGGCAGCCTTAAGACCTTAAAAACACCCCTGCAACTCCACAGAAATCATTTCCGCCACCAAATTTCTGTGTCTAGGACATCAGGCTTTGACAAGGAAGGGAGAAACTCACAAACTCTTGCACCAAAATTTTTGTTCAGGGATAAATCCCTTGGTATCATAAAAAATAAACTGTTTCTGGAAACAGACAAGATGAGGCAGAGAGGAGAGAATGGAGAAGGGCCCTACAGTTACTAAACAAGGATGGGAATTTAAGCGGGGTGGGAAACAAATCAATGCAAACATGGTTACTAGAGAACATACAGGAGAGGAGGCATCCAAGGCCCCTCTATTTGGTAGCAGCAATGGCAAGATGACAGAAGTACAAACCTGTTAGATTAAATAGATTTAAATAGAGGTACCTAGGCAAGACATTTCCCCCAAGAACAGCAAAGGCTGGTACTGACAGAGAGCAGTAAGAAAATGGGATCTTGGACTCAAGCCGTGTGTATATCCTCTGCCATGCCTTTCTGCAGGAGCAGAGCCCTTGGAGACAGGTCCCATCCAGTGCGTCACACCCACTGTAACGTCCTGTGGAAAGTGTGACCAAGGACACTAGCTAGAAGCTGTAGAAGAGCAGCAGGAATGAGAGCCTCGATCATGCAGCACTCTCCTCACGATCTTGGCTTAAGAAGTTCCAAAACAGCACAAAGGCTGAAATCATCTTCTACTTCTGCCTCACCTCAAAGCTTACCACTCCTGGCCCATTCTCCTTTACGCAGTGTAACCACTGCTCCAAGCTCTTATGTAAGTAGACAACAGCAAGAAGAGAAGCAAAAACGACATCAAGCAAGACAGCTAAAAATAAAACCCAGATTATTTTCCAAATCCTTTGCCTACCATCTAAATCATCAGCCCTCATTGCCATATAAACTAATCAAGGTTTGGGCAAAAACATGACTTTTCCCAGAGCACAGCTCAGCCTGCAGAGCATGCTACACCGCCACATTTAACCACTGCAAAAGCTTAGAAGGAAGCCACCATGACACGGCCAGGTGTAACTCGGGAACATTTTACCTCCAACTTCAAGCAAGCTGGGAAAAAAAACAAGGTCGGGTGAATTTGCATGGTTATGAGAATCCTTCAGAGGAAGGCGAAAGAAAAATGGAAGTAGCAAATCACTGTTTAGCACATACATAAATTGTTTTGTCATTCTGAAAGACAGAGAAATAGAGGAGAGCAGCCATCCTCTAAAGTCCTATTAGGCAGAACATCCCTAAACTTCAAACAGACTGCAAACAACAATAGCATGAAGTTTTCAGACATGAGTGCTCATCTACAGTTTCTGAAGTGATTGAATTATGCAGTTACATTGAACAGTTTAAAAATATTGTTGCACCAACATAATCCAAGAATGGACACAGGTATGGTATTCGTGCTCAGGTGTGGCTGTGGGCAAGTAGGCTGTATGAATTGCACTGGCATGAACTTATTCTCACACATACACATGCCTGACCTCCACCTACATGGTGAGGTTGTGGCTTACGTTGATGGGAAAAAAAGAGTCTGGAAGTATCACATTAAAAACAAAAGAACCACAAAATTCCCCTTGTTGTCCCAACTGTGTCAACGTCCCAGCTTTTAAAAGACTAAAATCTCGCAAATGAGTATGCAGGTAAACTGTGACTGGAGAGGAAAAAGGAAAAAAGGACCAAATATGAGGATGCAGAAAGGGCTTACCATTGCGTTCTTCAGGTCGAAGGCTCTTCTTTGCAACTTCTGCCAATGCTCCAATGCCAAGACCAACAGCCAATCCTTTAAAATAAGAAACAGGTCACAGTAAAAATACTTATCTTCGTTACATATAGAAGCATTTTTTATAATTAACCTCAAGCCACAAGATCACAAGCACAGCTACAAAACAGCTTGACTAGAGCATCCTGGCTTTTGCAATGGAGTTATCTTTAAGTTTTACACTGAAGTCTTTTCTCCTGTGTTTCTTTCTTCAGTCCAGCATGCCAGCCAGGTATCATAGGCTAGACCTGCCTGAGACACCCAGTTCTTGTGAAGTGCATCAGCAAGCGCTACTGAGAGCTGTGTGCTCCTGCTGTAGAATCCAATTGTGGGGTTCATTCTTCCCGAGGCCCACCTCACCCAAGCAGCATTGTAAGCTCTAATCCCAAGCAGCTGTGCTGTGGAGTAACCCTGAGCAGCAGCCACAGGTCCATGAGACTGAACATCAGCAATCCATATACCACCGCCCTTACAAGTGGCAAGTTGCATGACACTGTACAGTGGCCACAGATTAAGCTACAACTACAAGTAGCATTCTCTGCCTCCACAACTGACCAAAACCACCAACGATTAAGTGACACACAGATCTAACCCTGCAGTAAAATGCATACTACCAAAGGTCTCACTGCCTACCCAATTATCTTCCTAATTTTAAAATATCTTCTCTGGATAAGTGACGTAAGTAACAAGAATGGCTGGTGCTCCCTCACAACTCTTCAGCAATACCGCTTCCCATCACGCCTTACTCGAGCACTGCTAGCAGTACTTGATGCATGTTTTCCAAACATCCCACGTCCTCCCTCAGGTACTATAAGACAGCCTCCCAAATAAAACAACTGGATTACATAGTAAGTACAGTGAAGGAAGCACAGCTGAGCAGCATATATTATTTTGTGCATGTATGTGGGAAGAAATGCAGTATGTAAGCATGCACACATTGTGTAGTCTCAACCAAGGAAGTCTGGGCACAAACAGGCTGAACATCGTTTGAGCACTTTGAGTTTTTCTTCCTTCCCATTGCTTCTGGAACAACTCCATCTACATGCACTGAGCCAAAGAACCCAGCATAAGGTGAAGCACAGACCATGGAAGGCCATCAGTGATGTTACAAGGCCTCTGCATGGACTGCATCCATGCATTTCATAATTCCTGTACATTCTTCTATGAAGGTATGCTATGAAACGAACTTCTGCAGGCCCTTCAATAGAAGCAAGCCATGCAAGACCACTAAGCAACTGTCTTTCGAACCTGAAATCCAAAGATTTCAGGTCGAGAACGAGAAAAAAAAAAAAAAAAAAAAAAAAGACTTCTCAATCACAGCATAAACAGTATCTATTAAAATGCTGACACAGTCATCTCCAGTCAGATCCCACATGCAAGACAGTTACTTGGAGCAAAAAAAAAGTATCAAGTCAGACAGAAAAACAATGAAGATAAGTATCTCAAAGTGATTTTCTAGACTGAGAACAAGTCCAAGATACCACTCATGCAGTACTTTTCCTGCTGGCTTCTATCCCATTTCCAAAGAAATGTTTTGGACTTCAAAAGAACTCTGAAAAAGCAAACTGCAAGATTCTCAGGGAGCTGATTAGCAGCGTCCCCTGGGAATCTGCTCTAGAGGGTTTAGGGATCCATGAAAGCTGGTCACTTTTCAAGAACCACCTTTTAAAAGCCTAGGAGCTGACAAACCCATTGTGCTGCAAGTCAATAGAGCAGGGCAGAAAACCAGCCTGCCTGAACAGGGAGCTCCTCCTGGAACTAGGGCAGAAAAAGAAAGTATGCCATCTCTGGAAGCAAGGTCAGGCTTCACAGGGATAGCACAAAGCTGCACTTTGCACCTGCAGGAAGGAAACAAGCAAAGCTCGACTTGAATTGACAACGGCAAGTGTGGTGTCGGACAACAAAAAAGGCTTTTTCAAGTATGTCAACAGCAAGAGGAGGTCAAAGGAAAACATTGGACCAATACAGGGAGTGGATGGTCACCTAAAAAGTGAGGAGGAGAAAAAGGCAGAGGTGTATAATGCCTTTTTTACCTCAGTTTTTGATGATAGTGACAGACCTTGGGCTGCCCAGACCTTGAAGTCGGAAGACCACAAGTGGAGGAGCAGTGGCTTTCATGTGTGGCCACCAGGACTGTCAGGGAACAGTTCAACGTTCACAAGTCCATGGGGCCTGACAGGATGCACCCCAGAGGACCAAGGGAGTCAGCAGTACCCCTCTCAACAACTTACCAAAGGTCGTGGGAGGACGGGGAGGTCCCTGCTAACTGGAAGCCAGCCAGGATTATACCCGTCTACAAAAAGGGCACGAGAGAAGGCCCAGGGAGCTACAGAGCTGTAAGTGTAACCTCAGTGCCTGGAAAAGTTATGGTGAAGATTGTCCCAGGGGAACATTGAAAGGCATGTAAAGAACAAAGCTATTTTCAGGCAGAGTCAACATGGGCTCATCAAGGGAAAGTCCTGCCTCAGTAAGTTGATCTCATGCTGTGACAAGGCCACCTGCTTGGAGGATGAAAGGAAGGTGGCAGACGTCATCTTTCTGGATTTCAGTTAAGGCCTTTAATGCCGTCCCTCGTGGCATCCTTGTGGACAAACTGTCCAACGATGAGATAAACAGGTTCACAATGCACTGGCTGATCAACTGGCTAAATGGCAAGGCCCAAAGGGTTGCAGCGAACAGGGCTGTGCTGGGCTGGCACCAGTAACGGTCCCCAGGGCTCAATTCTAGGGTCATTCCTGTCCAACATTTTTATCAATGATCTGGATGTAGGAGTGGAGTGCATCCTCAGCAAGTTTGTTGAGGACACTACCCTGGGAGGTGCTGCTGACTCCCTGGGGGGACAAAAGGCTTCGTAGAGGGATCTAGATACACTGGAAAACCAGGTGATCAGCAATGGCATGAAATTCACTAAAGGTAAATGCCGGGTGCTGCACCTGGGATGGAGTAGTGCCGGACACAGGTACAGACTGGGCGATGAGCAGCTAGACAGCAATCCTGCAGAGGGATCTGGGAGAGCTGGCTGGCAGCAGGCTTAACGTGGAGCCAGCAGTGTGCCAAGAGGGCAAAACCCAACCACGTTTTGGGATCCATTAAACACACCATAGCTAGCCAGTCAAAAGAGGTGGTCCTCCCTTTGTGTTTAGCATTGGTGCTGTCTCACTGTGCATACTGCACGCAGTTCTGGGCTCCGCAATATAAAAAGAAAGTTAAGGTCCTCAAGAGGGTCCAGAGGAGGGCAACAAAGCTGGTAACAGAGCTGGAAGGCATGTCCTGTGAGGAGAGGCTGAGGATACTTGGGTTGTGGAACCAGAGGAGGTTCAGACTGGACGTGAGTTCCTTTACTGTGACAGTGGTTACACAGTGGAACAGGCTTCTTAGCGAGGTGATGCCTAGTGCATGTTCAAGAGACATTTGGACAATGCCCCCTGTAACATGCTTTAGCTTTTGGTTAGCCCTGAAGAGGTCAGGCAGTTGGACTCCATGATCTTTGAGGACCCCTTACACCTGACCCATTCTATTCTAACCATATTGGGCACAGTGCTAGAAAAAGAGCTTGTTACAATAGGTCTTCTTGGGATTTGCCTACTGCTCCGTTCTAATTTGCTAAAAAATAAATTCCAATCATCAGCCAACAACTGTTTCAAACGAAAGCCAGGCATAAACAAGTTTACTGTTAATCGGCTGCTATGGTTTAAAGATCTGAAGTTTAAACAAAGGCTTCCAGCATCTTCACAATATAATCACAGGGTGCAGCAGGAGGCACACTAAAGGTGGTGGTAACACGCCACTATTTCAGCTGCTGTTGAACAAATCATCTACCCTACACTACTGAGAGTGACTTGTTTCATTTCACAGCAGGTATATGAAAACCAAGGTCCAGGAATCAGATCAGCCTGTGGTCCTAAGAGAAAGACAAAAAGAAAACCCATACCAATTCTACAGCTCGTTAACAGCTAGCTTGCTGAACGCATCTGAAATAACTGTTTAGGTGGGCAGCTTTTTTCTTTGCCATATTATCACAGCAGCAATTAGATATAAGAGCGACAAAGGACAGGATGCAAAGAGTAACTTAATTCTGACTAAACACCAAGTTCCATAATCGCAATGAAAAAACCCAGATCAAGCTCTAAGCCAAATCAGGTGTTTGTGGGAAAGCACATTCCTATTAGCAAGCTTAATTAGAAAATGGAACCAACGCCTATGTTAGCAGGAGCACTGTCACAGCCAGCTATCAGTCAGCATGTGCAGGTGTGGTCACTTTGTAGACACGGGTGTGCAAACTCACCTCCGAAGTTGGCGAGCCGTCCAATCCTCGTAACAGGAACCTTTCGCTCCCGGGCCCGCTCACTGAGCTGCCACAGCAAGACAGGGCAGGGAAAACAAAACAGAAAAGAAATCCACAAATGAACTGGGCATACAGTCAGATACTGCAAATTCAGACAGCAACTTGAAAAACACTTGAAGATCTCTGTGCTACAGAAAGCTCTTCTTGAACACCAAGCCTCATACTCATAATGCCTTAAACTGAAACATGCACTAAACTGAGAAACGTACAACAGGACGTGAAAGACAGAGGAGCCAATAACCATGTTTAGAAAGCCTATTTCCACTTTTACCTCAGCAGCCCTTTACTTGTCATACTTGTCAACTTGGAGAAGCAGTGCGATGCCAACCCAAACTCTCTTCCACACATGCAATTAAAACTCCTGCAAAATCATCAGGTTGGCAGGACCACAGGTAACTTCCTCACAAAACACAGCAGAGCAGAAGCATACAGTTTCACTGAAGCAATATCCTGGGTGTGTAAACCCACAGCAGCATCCAATAGTGGGTTGAGGGAAGGAGGAAAAAGGTCAGAGCAGATGACAAGCATCTCCACTGTGAATCCTGCTGTAGGCTTTCTGCACTGTCTCGCACAAGGGCGTGAAGTCCTACAGCAACAATTGCTATCTGTGCTACTCTCCAGTCTACTAATGCTAAAGACAACAATCTCTCCACCTGCAGGGCTGCAAGACATCATACAGGAAGCCATGGCCTCTGCTGAGAGAGGTTTAGGTCCAATCCATTCTGCACAGCCATAGCAACACTGCTAGCTGCAGGGGACAGGGTCCTTCAAAGGGAAGACAGGCCCTTTAAGAGAGTCAGTCTCCAGCCCTCTGCAGCCCATAGCTGTCCATACCTTCTGAACAGTCCAGCCCGAGAACTGGGGTCAATTACAGACTCTTCATTACAGTAATTAACATATTGAGTCCTCACAGTCCAGTGGATGGAGAGCTCTTGTTAACATAAACTTTAAGTCTAACCCTATGTATGCATTTTAAACATCCTCTCACAGTCAAATATCAGATGTAGAGGAGGTAGATATGAAAGCAGCCTGAAAACCTACTGCCAGAACAAATATCAGAGATCAGAGTGAAGGAGCACTGACACTTCCTTCTTTTGCCTCTACAAAAGGGAACAGGGGAAGAGGAAAAAATAAGAAACACAGGAGAAGGTGAGTAAAGGATAATCCAGTACAGAAGCATTAGCACTAAGAACCCTTAATTAAAAACAAGCCCCCCCCCCAAAAAAAAAAAAAAAAACAACAAAAAAAAACACATACCATCTGTTTGTAGGGTTTCTGCTCTGAACCTGTTTTGGCCTGTCTGGCTTTATCAATATCTTCAGCTGTTAATCCACCAACAGAGGAATGATCTTGGTGAAAAGCCCTATTTTGTCCAAAGGCAGCAGCGAAAGGGTTTCCAGGGTCCCTAAAGCCTCCAAATAACCTTGCATCCATTCTGGGAGGGAACGGCTTCTGACCGAGGCCAGAATCTCCAGTCTCAACATTTCTAAAAGGTCCATTTGTAGTGTAAGAGTGAGCAGGGCCTTCACTGCTTTGTTGGTGAGGCTTGGCAGAGGCAGTAGAGAAGTCCCTTGAAGCATCTGATGCCTCTCGGTCTGAGAAGTCATAGTCTTTCCCAAAATCCTCAGACAGATCACTTAAGTTCTCCTGCTGTTTGCCCAGTTCCTGAAAACAGTAATAGAAATACTTTAAGAAAAGAACTTAAACTTGCTCACGACTCATCCACAGTCCTCAGAGAAGGGCATGCAGCTCGGCTGTCCTGTCTCAATTCAAGTAATTTGTAGAGAATCTGGCACCAGAGATGTTCACAATGAAAGCCAGGAAAAATGAAGAGATACGGAGGACACCTGGACCCACCGGCAGTCTCTCAGCCACACTGATGGCACTAATTAATTGACAGTTCCTCAAATACCAGTAACTGGAAATGTCTTGTTCCACACACGCTGCCAGGAAGGGTCACTAATTGTAGAGATTTCTAGAAGCAGCGCATTGCTCAGGAACAACAGGCGATAGAAGATAAAGAATACTATGTATAGCACGGAGCCTCAAGGCTACTTGAAGCAATACCAGGTACTTATTTGTAGGCCAATTAAGATAAGCCTTCCACGGCCAATGGACTGTAATCATCAAACAAACAAACAAACAAAATTCTGTGCTTGGAGCAAGGATAACCACACTTGCTCAACACTCAAGGCAAGCTTCTCCCAATAGTCTTCCATTTTGTTCTGTCCTGACCCGCAAGAGTTGCGCCCCCTGTATGGGACTGTGGTTTGGAGAACAAAGGATTTCAATTTATTGTATTCATTCTTTTAAAACTTCACTGTAAGAAAGAAAATGGGTGATACACAGTCTACAAAGGTATATGGGAGAAAACTATCTGAGAGTGCTTTTGCTTTTAGGCAAATGAAGGTTTGAAATCTCCACACACAGCTTTCATGCTAGGGCTGTCAAGATTCTGCTGAAATGAACGTAGCGGCTTTATGAGACAGAAATCACAATTACTGCTAACTGCAGCATTTGAAAAGTCAAAGTTGAAGACCAAACAGAGATAATAGTGATGTGTAAACCTATGTAAATTTGACTACAAATATATAATCCAATTTTTGTCTGTGTTTTATCAAGGGCTCCATTACAGTGTATCTGCTCATGCAGTTTGTACAACTGTGAAATTAATGCTTCATAAATGCTCAGAATTGGGGAGGGTAAGTAGGGAAACAAACTCATAGTGAACTCATCGTGGGTTTTTTATTTGGTTGGTTGGGTGGCTTTTTTTGTTGTTGTTTTACTTCAGAGACGGACATGGTGTCCTTTGTCATCTGGTACTTGGTAACCACCTTGTCTGCTCAGAGGTAAAGATCTCCCGCTCTGGCACCTTCATTAAGCCAATGTAAAACGACTGGAGAAGACATGCCTGAAGTATCAGACAAATGGAAGTATTACATCCTGTCCTAGTAGGAAAGGGTCCCTCTGCGTAGATGTGTTTGAATTTTGTACAGTGAGCATTTATCTATGCGTGGGAACTCACTACTTGGCCCTATATTAATCTTGGCAAAACAATATTTTGGGAGGGCAAGTTTATACAAGAACTACGTGAAGGAGGTTTTGTGAACATTACCATGGGTGTATGGCTGTATACTCGAGAGCAGATGTGCAGATACAAACTCAGTGCTTCTGAGTTTGTTTACACTTGTTGGAAGAGTCCACTGGATACACTGTCCTGGCTCTTGTTAAACCAAGACAATGTATGTATAAACATCTTGTAATTCTGACCTGCTTCAAGCTTTCTGAAACCGTCTGTAGTTCCATTAGTGGATGAAGAAGTCCCCAGAATGCCACCCTTGTCTACACGTTTCTCAAGTAACTATGTTTGGCCAGCAAGATCTCACTGCAGTTCTGTGGGAAGTGCTAAACAAATCGCCCCGATGAGTTCAGAAAAGCTACTCATCAAGGATGGCATTAAGCAAATGGGTTGCAAGTACTTGGTGCTTTCTTTTGTGTCACACAATTGAGCACATGTCCACTCTGCAAAATTGATGGGATATTCCAGTGAAGCAGAATGTATGCAAAAAAAAAATTGTAAACAAAATCCAGTTGTCAGGGAAGGAGGGGACTCAGCAGGTCAGGGTGACGGCTGGACTTGATCTTGAAGGTCTTTTGCAACCTAGACGATTCTATGAATTTTGAATGCAGGAGAAAAAAGTTAAAAATAAATAAAATATCAGTCAGCAGCAGGAGTTTTAACTCCTACTCGTTACTCCACATACTCTAGTGGAAAATGTCCATTCTACCTAAGCAGCAGCAATGCCAAGGAAAAATTGTGGATGATTACAGCAAATCAACAGGATTTAAAATTCTGGTGTGGTCAGGTAAACAGGCAGTGTAATTAGTGTTTAGGAAAGGGTCTAAAATACACTTCCCCTCTTTACAGAAAAAAAACAGAACATAGTCTTTCCTGTTATTCAGGAGGTCTCATGGTATTTTGAGCCTCAACATCAGTGAGGGCAGAGGAGAAATCTGTTTAAAATGGGGACTGTGGCCAAGCACTGACTGATGACTTCATGCACGAAGGTCTCTCTACTTCCATACAGAAATGTTAAAAGAATATCAGACAGCCAAAACCTTGCCACAGATCGAGACAAATGAAATATATTCACTTAATATAAAAGCTTTACTCTTCAAAACTGAAAGAAGTTATAGCTTGAACATTTGCAATATTTGAACAATTGCAATTTCTTTAAAAAAAGCTGTTTTAGCAGCAGCTTCTCAAGCAACTCATGCACAGAACATTGTGCAGAGAAACAGACACGGAAACAAGAGAACATTCTCTTTTCTTTAACGCAAAAGGAAGACAGAGGCAAAACAGAGCTCTATCCCCATAAACAAATAAACTTGGGGTATTTCTCAAGAGAAAGCTATTGCAGACTTAAATATGACAAAGGTAACACATGCACAGATTCTAGGATTGAAGCTATAGGCAACTGTCATGACAGTCCAAACATTGCACAAAATATCATCAAAACTTCACCCATTAGTTTTTGCTTCAAAATCATGATCTGAGCTACAATGTCATTCTAAATGATGATTGCTCTTGATTTAGAGAAGTTCTTTTCCACAGACAAGTCCCACGTTTTCCAAGAGATGGCAACACAGCAAATGTGAAGCTCTTATATATCCATCTTCATGTCTGGTAAGAGAAGCCACTGCTTTAAAAAAAAAAAAAAAAAAAAAGTCTGGCTTTCCTTATGTTCCTTATTGGAAAGCCTTTTTTTTCCTGAAAATCCAGCCTCAGCTGCAAGGGACAAACACCTGACCCTGAGCCATTCTGAAATATATCACATGTACCAGTTCTGTTAAAAAAAAAAAAAAAAGGGGGGGGGGGAGCAACACTGAAATAATTGCAATTCACTCTAAGAGAGCTCATTCACTTATTCAAACTCAAGGTAATCGATGAATGACATCTCAAGGAGACTGCTGACCAGTCTTTCCAAGTACTTAATCTTTGGCAAGATGAAGTGAGCGAAGCATGCCTTAAACAACGAGTAATGGAAACCAGCACACTCCACCATAACAGTAACCATCCCCTTGCATTCCTGCCCAAGCACCTACAACACTCTACACAAGTCTTGGAGAATTCCCAGCATGTTCTGACATCTGCTTTAGTTACCTAGTGCTTCACAGAGCTAGGTTCTGCTTCGCGACAGGATTTCCTAGGCCCTCTCACAACGCAGAGTACCTGGAGGAGAAGCCAGAACATCACGCTAGTCTATGCACACAAGAGCTTTTCTTACCTGCACTTTCCCCCAGGCAGAACTAAACTGCTGTTCAGCAGCCACCTGCAGACTCCTTGCAACAGTAACCGCATCACCACCGAGGATCACCTGCCGTAGCTGTCCTGCTTGGGTTTCCAGGACAGCCTTACTGAGCTTTGTCAAACCTCTCATGACCATGATGGCATCCCCCGCCATGGCTTATTTCTTTCTGTGCTGAAAGATGAAAAAGAAAAAAAAAAAAAAAAAAGGCAAGAGGTCAAGGAACAAGTTTGCAACTAGGTTCAAGTCACTGAAGAGCCAGAGCGGTATGTACCAGACAATTTTGTTTCACTTTGACAACCAGCCACCATAGGAATTTGTTTGCAGCTCAGGTAACACTTCAGCCAGCTGGAACGACAGTCAGCTGTCACCTTGCCAGGCAAAGGCAAGGTGTCACTCCTCTGACTGTGACTGCTCATGAGCTAGGACAGCGTTCCAGGACTTCACACAAATATTCAAATTATCTTTGACTGGAGGAATCACAGACAGATACATTTCAGCAACACTGCAAAGACTGCCTTAATTCTTCACAAATGTTTAAAAAGGATTAAAGCATTAGAATCAACTCCTGATTATCAGGGAACATATTCTCAGTGCCTGATAACACAGATGAAGCATACTGACAGCTGCCACATCCCATTACTGCCCTGGCGCCACTGTCATTCATGTAAAAGAAAATCAGGGCTGGCTGGGATCCCAAAACCATTTTGCAAGGAAGAGTTACACCTGATTATTATTATTATTTCATTTATCTCCCACATCTTTCAAGCACAGCAAGGATTATTGACTGTAGGGCTTTAAGCAGCTTGGAGAGTCCAAGACTTGCATCTACATCCATGGTTTCTAACAAAGAATATGGAGGCACGCTATCAGGACAAGATGCTGTCTAAGCTTCATCCTTATCTGTAGAATATTCTCTCTGATGGGTTTTGTAAAAATCTGGCTTCAACAGGTACCAAGCACTACCAAGACCACAGATTTAAGTTATGTCCTAGGTAGGTATACTGACAAATGTTTAAACAGTGATCAAGATCAGGAATAATTGTTGTAGCCATGAAGTGAGTATTACATATTACACACTTTAAAGCATGATTGTTAGAAGGATGGTCAAGTGTTAGCAGCACATCTAGGTTTAGTGTGTTATCTGTAAAATAAAAATTAAGTTGACCCCAGTCATTATTCTGTGCTTAACCTTACAGATCTGGAGTTTAGGGACAGGTTTTGTAACAACTGTTATTTCTGAATCTCTGTAGCATTTAATCACTAGTTTAATGCTACAAAATGCACTTTTATATCATACTGTGTGCAATCCCCATTGTGAAATACATTATGAAGCAAGAGACAAACAATCCTCCTTTATAGTCTTTGGCTATAAGAGATGGCACTTAGATCACTGCTCCTGATGATCTTCTGACATCCACGCTACCATCCTCACTTTCCTGCACACAGTGGTTAGAGCCATCTAGGTATCATGCAAGTGGTTTCTTAGCCCAGAAGCATCAGCAACAGGTTCCTATGCTGCACAGGAAAGGTTGGGCTACTACAATGCACCATTCAGCCCCACGCCTCTTTGCTTGCTGAAACAGCAGCTTCTGTGTAGCAAACAGAAGCCTGCAGGCAACTGACTTTCTGTCTTCAACCACCTTTCACAGATTCCCTGCAGGTAGCTAACAAACTGCGAATGGAAACCACAAAGACAAGGCATGGCTCAGTAAAGAATTTAGAATACCCCAAGGAGAGTTACTAACACAGAAAGCTGAGAAGCATACATGGAAAAGCAAGGCCATTCCTGCTTTTTAAACAGAATTTTGTCTGTAAGCCATCTACTTCCAGTTCCTCATCTTTTGTACACCGAATCCTCACCTTTACCTGACAAAGCAAGGACAGGAAAATACACACAGACACACTGAAATTATTACTCCTTTGGCAACAGACATCAAGAAAGAAGAACATTCAGGTAATGTCTACATCCCTTATCAAGAGCTATGAGGGTGGGAGCTAAGTGCAACAAGAACTGAACTGATTGATACTGGAGGCATTTTCCTCAACTGGAAAAAAATCTAGTTTTGTAGATCCTACACTTCGCAGGACACATGGGTTAGTTATCCTGAAAATGGCAGAGAATGAAGACACTAATGAGGTTATTGCAGCCAGACGGGAAGAGCATGACAGAAAACACCTGCTAGACAATCACAAAGGGAAAAACACTATACACAACAAACAACTAAGAAAGAAGATAATTCTACTAATTCTTCAATGAAAAAGTGAGCACAAGGATGGACAGGAAACATGAAAACTGAAAAACAAAGAGAGCAGCAGAAGCCTGGTATGTAACCCCAGCAATACACACACATGAATACCCAGTACAGACAGGAGGCAAGATATATATGTATTTTTTCTTATGCTAAGCTCTATTCATGCTACTACTAAATCAAGAAAAAAAAAAAAAAAGCATAAGCAAGCTCTATCAAACTGATTTTAAATCAGGTTGTTTCAAACAATTGGTCCTAGTACAGGAAGTTTATGTTACACTTGACTCGTCTCCTGAGGACTCGTTACCTAGCTCTGGCAAGGACGAGGCCTTTCTGTACGGACAGGGACGAGTCGGTCACATCTGCACAAGCTATCAGGGTGCCTGCAAACCTGGATCAGAAAGCTGACAAACGTCAATTACCAGCTACTTTCCAAGAATAGGTGTGATCACCTTTGAATTAACCTATGGAAAGCACCCACAATTTACACATAAAAGGGCAGCACATCACTGAGGAGGCCAGAACCAAGTCACCCTTGGACACTGGGCAAAATTCACATGGCAGGTGGGGGCCTGATATGGGTTGGATGCGACACTCGTAGGTAGACAGCCTCTTGACATCGCACAAAGCTTTGAGCCCTGCTGCAATTCCACAAAACCAAATCAGGTAATAATGAAAGCTGCCTGGGAGACTCCTGTGTGCAATGACCACCTGCCAAAAAGCCACTGTCCTGCAGTGAATTTCCACATTGCCTTCCTTCTTCAGCACACCAGGCTACTGGACTGCAGGATTAAGCAAGTACAAGTAACCCAATCACACGAACAAAAAGCCTCACAACAGGCAACAAATAAATTGTTATATTTGTACTGTTTTCAAAACATGTCTTCATTTGTTCCTCTTCTTTTCCACATGTTAGCATATGCTTATGCAGACCATTCTCTTACTCCATGTTTTTTTCTTCTAGGTGCTTGTACAGTCCAAAATCCTATTCACACGTGCACATTACATGTGCATGTATACACAAACACATACACAGGACAGAGATTAAGCATAGGGAGACTTCTAATCCTACAAAAATACAACAAATATTTTTGAAAACTTTCTTCCAAAAATACAGCTCTCTCAGCACAGAGGAATTACTTCTGTATCACCAACAGTTTACTATCCCCACAAGAAAGACGCTCATCTGCTGTCAGTTTAACTAAACAAACAAGCCCCATACAGGCACACCACCACAGAGCAGTTTTGCACTAGCCCACATTCCCCTTTAGGTAATTTTAAGTGCCTACGTCATCTCCAACTTCTTTTTTAAATGAGTTAAAAATGAAAACCATTAGTACAAATAGTAGGGCAGATAATTGTTTACAGCGTTTCCTTCATAAGCATGTAATTCAATCCCTATGCCTCCCCCCCTTCCTACTTTCTATCATCACAATCACTGTTATCTTCACCCTATCTAAACAAGGACTATAATCTTGGAATCAGTGTTAAAACCACCCACACCATGAATGCTAAAGTAGTTGTGGCAACAATATGAAATTAAAAATTAGATGTAATGAAACATTTTAAAAACCCACAACCACAAACAAGATACAAGTGACCAGGTACTCAGCACATTTTTTCCATGGCCCTAAGCCCAGCAGCAGACCACAGTAACTTCAAAACAAGAGTTATTCATTAAGGTGTTCCCTAACTTATCTTTTTCCTTTAAGCTAAACTGAAGATGTGCCTTGCTTATCCCCTCGCTCTTCCCTCTCCTTGCATCTCATGTACATTTCCACTTCAGAGGAAGTTTGTTTAAAAGATCTGACCTGCAGCAGGACTAAGAGCTCAATTATTAGCCTTCTGCCCCGTGGCTTTGATTCAAGCCTCCTTAAACTAAATTCAAGTCTCTGAAAGCAACTTTAAAACTACCCTTGCACAAAAAGTTTGCCAATGCAATTCAAGACAAACACCTTTGAAAGGCAGGCAGAACTTGTTTACTCTCTAATCACTGTAACAGCAGTACGTGCACTGAGAGAAGTGGGCTGCCTGGCAGACAAATGCATCTTCCCACCAGAATTCACAAGGCTTCATAAACGCTTCTGGCAAGGGACAGAAACGTAGAAATAATGCATTCACAATTAAGATCCTAGCAAGAGAGTGCATTCCCTCAGTACGGTTCGCTTCCTCTATAATAGTGTCGATACAACGCACTAATAAATTCTGGCCCAGGCACACGTTTCCCACCACACTGATGTAGATCTGATTTGGTTTGATTTTAAGGCTAAAACTCACTCATTTTCCCCCAAGACTGGGTTCTGCTCCTGCTCCAATAAAATAAGTATTTGCAATTGGGGGACCAAAAGAATAAAAAAGCTTCATTTACCTCATTCTAAGGTCTTTAAAACTCACTAACCAGGCAAGGAAAGATTTGTGCCATTTTTGCACTTTTTCTTGCTCTGTTGCATTGAGGCTGTGGTGACACGGGTTTGGTTTTCTAACTGGAGTATAAACTGTCCAAAGCAGGGGCTATCAGGGCACTACCCTTCATTCACCATTTTTCCTTTCAGAAAGGCAGGTTTCTGGATGTAAGAAGTGACACACTTTACTCCACTAGCCTTTGATCCTGGAATTACGAGGCTGTTTCTTCCAATCCCCATTTCAACCAGCACTGAGTGCAAAGCAGCATTTACAGTCCCCTCTTCCTCCACCAACTGAGGCGATACAAACAAAAGCAGCAGTCCTTGCACAATCTATTCCTCATGGACAGATCAAAAGCTCTGTTGTGCTACCACCTAGCAGTAATTTAATTTCACAAATAATCACATTAATCCTGACCGTTAATCCTAGTGGAGGGTTACTGTGAGCCTGTCATCTTCATCCACAGTTGACTCAGTTCCAGCCACACAAAGCTTTTGGGTTTTGTTGTTGTTTTTCTCTCGTTTTTATGCACTGGACACTACTTATAATAATCTTCTATATAGCTCAAAAGCTGTAAGCACAAGCATAGCTTTAATCACATGAATAATTCTCAAAAATACTGTGGATAAAGTTGGTTTTCATGCATGTGGGTCCTTTATCCAGCAGCACAGACAACTGTTCATTAAAACAAAAAGGGAGCATGACTGAAACACACAAGTTAACATTAGTTTTGGGTAGATGTCATCTTTGAAGCATGTATTTAACACACTGAACTACTACAAGCTGAATTTACACTTTTGTTTTTATGGCAAACTTGTACAAAACCACAATTGACAGTGTTAATGAGTTCCAAGGCGTCCCTCTGTCAGTGTTGGTGTACAGCAGCCCTTCAAAACCCAAGTTTTCCACAGCACAAGAGCTCTGACCTGGAGCATTTACAAGATTACACCAAAGCTCTGCAGATCAAGTCCAAACGTTTGCACTTCAGACAGAAAACAAACATGACAAACCTCTCAGTCCACGTTTGCAGAGTAGCTTTACGCTCTCTTCTCTCCTAACTGGTGAAGTGATGCAGAGCCCACTGCATTCGGAGCCCTGCCTGATGCACACGGAGCTGCGCAGCTCCAGGCAACCCACAGGGCTCCCTGCTGGGCTCCTGCTCTGAACCTGAATGCCAAGTAGGAAGGAGGGAGGCTATCAGCTGGCAGCTGTGGGTTGTTTTTTTTTGTTTGTTTTGTTTTTCTACATACACCATCATTTTGTAATTGTTTTTATTTCAAGTTTTATTTTCTTAAAGCACTCAGAGTCCAATTTGGAAACCAGACAGTAATAAAAGCTCCGTCTCACAAACAAATGAGATTCCTTTCGAATAAAACACACCATTACTTAAGACCACATTCTTGAGAAAATAGAAGCTTTTCCTCTTGCATTTAAAGAGGTATCAAGTCTTCACTAGTACGTAGCAAAGAGCTACAGAAATTGGACTGATCTCTAAGTTCTCAATTACAGAGGGAAGGTAGCAAATAATTTACCCAAAGTTACATAACGTGTCGGTGCCAGAGCTGGGAACAGAATCGGCGCACTCTAAGCAAATGGATCCTTACAGGCTATAATTCAAGTGTACTTAAAATGACAAAGAACTATAGAGCAAAATGAAACTAAGATTCATCTTACCAGCATATTGTTAACAGACACATCTGAAGGATTAAATGATGAACAAGCAAAGGTTTAGAAAAACTCTGACTAGAATCATAACCTTGGAAAACTAGGCACACCCTGTAACTTTACTGTAAATCTATCTTCCTCAGGTATAAGATGACCTTTTTCTTATAATCCTTTTTGTAGCTGGAGACAGAACCACGCACGCTATGCCTCAAGTCACTACTTAAAAAGTCAGCAAGAGGTACTATGCGTTTTCCTCCATGGCTGGCACAGACTTGCACACTGCACATAACCCCTGTTATCGCTGTGAACAGCAGGTCAAACACCTCGGCCTCCCACTATTGATCCTGGAGGTGTACATGTCCGTGCAGACCCCGTGCCTTTCAACGTTGCCCAGGAGACCAGGGTTATGTTCAAATTTAGTAACTTACAACACATTCAGGTCTATTCATAGCCCCCTTAGCTCACATAGCTAAGGAGCTGGTAATGTTTCTTGTTCTGGCTGTGTCAGAACCTTTTTCTGTAAGAAGAAGAAAATTATAGAATGCAAGAAGAGGCAAAAGAGACTGCTGCAAGAAGACACGAACTGATCTAATTCTCACTAAAGAGGAGGAGTTTGTTGGGAATGTGAAGGTCCAAGGCAGCCACAGCTGCAGTGACCATGAAATGGTGGAGTTCAAACTCCTTAGGGAAGCAAAGAGGCGATGAAACCATTTCCAGACAAACGAAGAAAATCAGCATGTGTAGTCAGCATGCATTCACCAGGGGGAAGTTATGCTTGACCAACCCGATAAGGTTCTGCACTGAAATGAGCAGCCTGCTGGACGCCCAGAGAGCGGTGGATAATGCCTTCCTAGACATCTGTAAGGCTTTTGACACCGTTCCCATAGGACAGACACAGAGAAGCCGCTGATGTATGCAGAGGACACAAAACTCTGGGGAATGACTGACTTACCAGAAGGCCGTGCTGCCATCCAGAGGGACCCTGACAGGCTGAAAAGGTGAGCTCACAAGGATCTCACAAAGTTCAAGGAGGAGAACTACAAAGTCCTGCACCTGGGGAGCAACAGCCTGTCCTGTGGGGAGAGGCTGTGAGAGCTGGGCCTGTTCAGCCTAGGGAAAAGCAGGCTTAGGAAGGATTTTATCAACGTGTATAAACGCCTGATATATGGGTGCAAAGAAGGCAGAGACAAGCTCTTTTCAGTGGCATTGTGTAATGTGCTGTGTACTGTGCTTGAGGCGCCCCTGCTTGAGCAGTGCAGCAGGACCCGATGAACTCCAGAAGTCCCTTCCAGCCTCAACCATTCTGCAACCTCAGTGCTGAAAGGGAGCAAAGCACAGCCTACCAGCACCTACATAACAGCTCTGCCAGAGTCCTCAGACAAGTTGTTTAGTTAAGCTACTGGTGATCATACAGAGGGTTCCCTCTGACACTACAGTACATCAGAGCAGTGAGCTCTACACAGCTTGTAACTCACCACTAGGCCTAACCTGCAAGCTCTCAAAGATAACACAATCTACAATCTAGGATTATTTGTGGTCTCACTGCACAGATTTTGTGAGATCACATTCCATACAATAGGGGATCAACATACCATTTGTCCTGACTAGAAAAGCCAAAGCTTTACACAACTTATACTGAAAGCCTTTGGAGACCCCAAACTTCCCATAGTGATACGTGAATGACCATGTACGACGCTGATATGTAACAAAATTTATGATTCCTAATTTTAGAAGAGTTCTGTGAAAGAAACACTCGTTTTACTTACTACCCAATTACCTCTTTCCCAGTCCCGATTACTCTCTTGCCGAGCACTGTGACATTTCAGAATACTGAGTGCTTTTACAGTACATTTGCTCAGCATACCCAAAAATCCAGTGTGTAATTGGTGAAAAAGGAGATCTAAATGGCAATAAAGAGGCTACATGGAGATCTACACACACAAAAAAAAAGAAATTGCAAGGGCAAAACAAACACAGTAATAGAACTTTGTAAGTATAAGCTACCGTCTGTACAACACTCAGATGCATTTACTAAGTCTGCGAAACCAATCAAGAATATAACTTGATACACAAGATAAAAGAACATGATGAACACACCACCCCTAGTTTCCGTATTAAAACATTTTTAAAAGCACAGTTTTAAAATTGTTACATACAAATAAGTTCAGTCACCAGCCAAGCAGTTAAACATTAGCAAAGTCAGAAACCAAGACTTGAGCTGCTACCCCCCTTCCCTTTCACTTGCTAGAAAAATAATGTAACTTGACAAACAAGGTGTGAAACAACAGTCCAGCACTTGCCTGTACAAGGACTGTTGGAGGACTAGAAGCCAAAACAAGCTCTGTTCCTGCTGCAAAGATTCCATACGAGCTATTATTAACCTGCTCTAAATATCACAAATGAAACAACCAGGGCTGCATCGCCCAGCACTGAATTGTCCTTGACAGCAATGAAACAAGGCAATCAACACTCAGATGGTAAACACGTAAGGGAATTCTCCAAATCTTCTGACCTTTTCTTCTACTTATCACACCACTTTATTTTTAAAAAGGAGACACTCAGGAGGTCACTTATTTCCCCCCTCCCCCATTGATTAAGACTGTCCAATATACAACTGCTTATTTTAAGCATACCTTATTTAAGGCTACTAAGGTCATCGCTAACAGTAAAGAAATTTCTGCATTTTGTGAATGCTTTTAGTCTGCAGGTCAAACAGCAAGCAGATGGGTAAGCACGTGAGCCACAGCTCAACTCTATTCTATCTAGGTAAAAATGAGAGATGAAGTACTTAGGACATGGCACAAACGTGCAAGACAAAGTATGTATGACATGGCACAAAAATGCAAGACTCCCACGCTCTCTTTAAATGACGGATACCTATCTGCTTTTAGCCTTCGGCTCAGAGCAATTTCTGAACCCTTTCAGCAGTCTGATCAATCTGCTAGTGATTTTGACCATCATCTTTCTGCACCTCGTGCTAAGAATCATTTTGCACGTGCTCAAGGAATATGCCCAGCTTAGCAAAGCAATCTAAAGACGAGCAACCGAGGAAATAAAGGCCAGAAGTTATTAACTTAATTCTTTACAGAAGAAGTATACCATAGGTTATTAAAAAAAGAAGAAAAATCTTTTGTGTCCTTTTACGTTCCTTTTTTCTTAAACGCTAAGTGAAAGTCCGCTTCATTTTTATAAAAAGTGGATTTCTAACTTCTTTATTTTTCCACGCAGCTTCCTGAGAAGCTTGGTTTTCCATTACCCAGAAGGGCTGCAGTAAAAAGCGGCTCCCCACCTACATTCTTGCTGGGTGCAACACGACCAGGGTGGGATATCAGAAGCCGTGCCATTATGTAACAGTTCTGCAGAAGTTCGGACAGTCGGGAACCGCGAACACCAGCCAAACTTTTATATCTGCGGATATTTATAGCCTGCTTGCTCAGTGCCTGTGCAGAGCTATGCACCGGCCCATTAATCCCCGATGACTTCGCTACAGCGGCCCCACAAGCCTGTGAGAAGTATGATTATTCCCTTGGATACCTTACCGAGCCTTCAGGTCTCACTTTTTTTGTTTGTTTTATGTTTTTTTTTTTTTTTTTTTTTTCTCTTCCATTTCAGCCACAAGCAAGCGCGGCAAAGCTAACGTTTACCTTTACAACCACCTCCAGGGAGAAACCTTCCCGCAGGAGAAGAAAAATAAAGACGAGGGCAGCAAACGCGTGCGGCACGGCTGATGGCTGGGCGATTTGCCCCTGAGATTGCCCAGGGGGAGGCAGCCGGGCTCTGAGGGGTACGAACCACGCAGGTCCCTGCCCCTCAGCACCCCTCAGCACCCCTCAGCACCCCTCAGCCCCCCTCAGCCCCCCCCAGCGCCCCCCAGCGCCCCTCAGCCCCCCTCAGCCCCCCTCAGCCCCCCCCAGAGCCCCTCAGCGCCCCCCAGCCCCCCTCAGAGCCCCTCAGCGCCCCTCAGAGCCCCCCAGCCCCCCCCAGCCCCCCTCAGCGCTCACCCGGCCGCGGCCGCCGCCGCCCGCCGCTCGCCTCCCTGCGCCCGCCCGGCCGGGCCCGCGCCGCCTGTTTACCTCACGAGCCGCCCCCTGCCCAGGCCCGGCCGCCAGCCCCGCCCCCGCCGCGCTCCCATTGGCCGCCCCGCTGTCCACGCCCCTCCCGGCACGGCGCGGCCGGCGAGGAGCGTGCCGAGCCCGTGCGCCGGGCGCTCCCACCAATGGCAGCAGGGCCCGGGCGGGGCGCGGGCCAATGAGGGGCGGGGAGGGCGGCGCGCGCGGCGGCTGCAGGGGGACGTGAGGCCCGTGAGGTCCGTGCGGCGGGGCCGCGCCGGGCGTGAGGCGCGTGTGGCACGGCCCGGGCGGGAGGGAGGGGGCGGGGCGGGGCAGGGCGGGAGCTGCCTCAGAGAGAGGGGAAGAAACCCGTCAGGGCTGGGGGGGGCGGGGTGATCGCCCCTCGCCTCATGGGGCTCGGGCGGTGATGGGGGTGGTTGGCACCCAGAGGCGGTGTGGAGAGCTGTGTGCTTTGCAATAAATAATAAAATAAATTTAAAAAAAAAAAAAGCATTATCCGCTGTTCTGTCACTTTCTCCTGATAGAGTCCCTTTCCAGCTCTTTGGAGGCTCCCTTTAGGTGCAACCCCAGCTCCCTCAGCCGCTCCTCACAGGACTTGTGCTCCTTCACCAGCTTCGTAGCCCTTCTCTGGACACGCTCCAGGGCCTCGATGTCCTTCTTGTAGTGAGGGGCCCAAAGCTGAACACAGTACTCGAGGTGCAGCTCCACCAAACCAGAGTACAGGGGACGATCACCTCCCCGGTCCTGCTGGCTGCACCATTCCTGACACAGCCAGGATGCCGTTGGCCTTCTTGGCCACCTGGGCACACTGCCAGCTCATGTTCAGGTGAGCATCAACCAGCACCCCCAGATCCTTTTCCTCTGCGCAGCTTTCCAGCCACTCTGCCCCAAGCCTCTAGCGCTGCATGGGGTTGTTGTGGCCAAAGTGCAGGCCCCGGCACTTGGCCATGTTGAACCTCATCCCATTGACCTCTGCCCATTGACCCAACCTGTCCAGGTCCCTCTGCAGGGCCTTCCTACTTTCCAGCAGATCGACACTTCCCCCAAGCTTGGTGTCACTGCAAACTTACTGAGGGTGCACTCAATTCCCTCGTCCAAATCATCAATAAATATATGAAAGAGGATGGGCCCCAACACAGACCCCTGGGGAACACCACAGGTGACCGGTCACCAGCTGGATTTCCCTCTGTTCACCACCACTCTCTGGGCCCGGCCATCCAGCCAGCTTTTACCCCAGCACAGAGTGTACCTGCCCAAGCCATGGGCCACAGCTTCTCCAGGAGAATCCTGTGGGAGACCGTGCCAAAGGCCTTGCTGCAGTCCGGGTAGACTGCATCAACAGCCTTTCCCTCATTCACCAGGCGGGTCACCCAGTCATGGAAGGAGATGAGGTTGGTCAGGCAGGACTTGTCTTTCATGAACCTGTGCTGACTGGGCCTGATCCCCTGGTTGTCCCACACATGCTGTATGACTGCACTCAAGATGATCTGTTCCATCACCTTTCCTGGCACCAAGGTCAGGCTGACAGGCCTGTAGTTCCCTGGGTCCTCCTTACAACCCTTCACATTAGCAAGTCTCCAGTCAGCCAAGACCTCTCTGGATGACCGTGACCGCTGATAGATGATGGAAAGCAGCCCGGCAATCACATCCACCAACTCCTTCAGCGCCCTCGGGTGGATCCCATCTGGCCCCATGGACTTGTGACAGTGCAGGTGGAGCAGCAGGTCTCTAACTGTTTCCACCTAACTGTGGGGGTTTCTTCTGCTTTGGCAAGCACGTGCCTCAACAACTTTCCTGCCTGAAAACTAATACAACACATTCTTTATGATGTATTTGCTGCAAGGCTGCATTAGTGCAGAAGTATATTTGGACAAGGTTTACGGATTAAATAGTTCATTTATTCTTACAGTATAATAGTTTGTTTATTCTCATAAACGCCCTCTAGTCATAGCATAACTTACAGAACTAATGAACAAACAGCCCTGAGCTTTGATTTCAGCTATGTTAATTACTTGTTTTGTCCAACTTTTTTTAGCTAACTAGTAGTCTGAACTGAGGACCTCAATCCACACTGAAGGACCTACTTCAAAGCTAGTGGGAGGTGCAGGTTCTGTGAAGCTGTGAAGGACACAGAGGATCAGTGGTCTGCTACAAATGCGTGTAGCGGTTCAGCTCTGCAGCTGGTGAATATTGCTGTTGATCTGCCAGTTCCAAACTTCCCTGCTCTATGTAGTGGGACAATTATATCCCTTGCCTTCATCTATTGACACCAAAGGTGATTTGGCTGGTATTTACGAACACATAAAACCTTGTTTAAATATTACAGAAATTCCTTTATGTGTTTTGTTTGCTTATTTTAAATAAAAAAATGGCATCCCACCAAAGCCCCAGCCACCTTCCTAGCTGAGCCATGAGATGTTCTCTGCCAGCCACAACAGACAGCTGCAAGTAATCTTGTTAAAACGTGTTACTTTTATGTCTGAGAACTGAATGGAGACTGGATGTGGTAGGTGATACAAAAATGTGACTTTAATAATGTACTAACCTCAAAAAGTTTTGTCTAAAAATATGTAGTCAATACTGACATTTCCAGGAGTGTATACAAATTAATTATTAAATTTTTGTTTAAGTCCATACCATTTTCTCTAAAAGAAAGGTAATCTTTACCTTCCTCAGAAAAAAGAGATATTTGAGACATCTTTCTTTGAGGACGCTCTTTTATCTAGAGATGTACTGAATTTGGATGCCAGTTCCAAGTTCGTGCGTAATGCCACCTAACTTGCGTCAGGTCAGCATTAATTGTGAAATAATGTCTTACTCACTGTGCTGAGCATGGAGAATTCCATGCGTTTCTGCATAAGCACGCTGTCATAATTTGAGATGTAGGCAGAACAAGCAAGGGATAAAGCTCTCCCAATCTTTCCAAGACAGGCCTGGCTGGTTCACTTTATTCCCATGTGGTAAACCATTCTTCCTGCTGCTGTTTAATTTGCATCTGCGTTGGGTTTATGTGGCAAGTTTTAGTAGCAGGGGTCTGCAAGGGTGGCCTCTAAGAGAAGAGTCCAGAAGCTGCCCTGTGTCAGATAAAAGCCTGCAGCCCGTGGAGAGGAGTCCACACAGGAGCAGGAGGTCTGGGGGGAGCTGCCGCTCACCCGTGGGGGCCCCGTGCTGGAGCAGTTTGCTCCTGGGGGATGGACCCCATGGAATGGAGCCGTGTGGGAGCAGTGCTTGAAGAGCTGCTGCCTGTGGGCAGACCCCCAGGATCAGTTTGGGAAGGAAGCCCAGGCCACTACATTCTGGTTTTGTGCCCTTCACCAGAAGGTTGTAGATAAAACAGCAGAGACACCCACTTTGAATCAACTGTCAGAGTTTCTGTAGGAGCTGATCTGCTAAACATGCAATGCAAACACCTGCTAGATTAAGCCCTTTCAAGCAGGGCGGCTAGAAGAAACCTAGAAGAGTTTCCTGTTAAAAACTAAAGTTTGGCATCCATTGATGCCTTAGAGCCTCCAGTATGACGTGGCAGCAGAATGAGGCTGTTGCATGTTACAAGTTTTTACTTCAGTGTCTAAATCCCATTTCTGTAATTTCTGTGTTATGTACTTGTTTCCTTTTGCAGATCTGCGCAATGCAGATCTGAATTTACAGAGCAAGCATGAGCAGCATTAAGACATCTGTCACATTACGTCTTTGGTACTGCAACTGTCATTTGCTTCTCAAATCTTATCCAGTATTGCCACATTCAGTCAGCTTTCAACAGATTTGCTGCCTTACCCAAAAATGTGATCGCTTCTAGGAAGATTCTTATATCAATGAGGATTATATATCAACCTTTTATTAAATTATAATACAACTTGTAATAAATTTGAATATAATACAAATTACAATCTAGATACAAACACTATAATGATAGATCTATTCTCAAGTATAATACAATACATAAATATAATGGAAATTATAATAACCAAATTATAACTAAGAGTGAGTCACACTTCCCCAGAGCTTTCTCCTCACTGATCCTAAAATGGTTTATTGAAGATAATTTACTTCTCCAGATATCCTGATTTTACAAGTCAGAGGTCAGTACCTTACCCAAGGTCAGTGGGAAAGTTTGACATAGCAGCCAGAAGTTATGGCTCCATAGCAAATGCTTCAGTGGTGCCATCATATCTTTACCTCGTATTGCCCACCGATACTTACATAACGAAGGGCTTAATGATGCAATTTCAGGGGTTGCTCACATTTCATGACCAGCTCTGCTGCAGCTCTCGGTAAAAGCAGCAAGAAGGACGTGGCAAGGAGTGAGTCCAGGCCGCTTTAAACGTGACTTCCAGCAGGCCCTCTATCAGCCTTTAGGTAAGGTTGCTTTTCTCCTCCTGTTTGCTGCTTTCTGAGGAAAGTCTGCTCAGCAGATAGCAGCTTGCTGCTTATTGGACATCAGGGAACACCCCCCACACCCCACCCCCCAAAAAAAAATTCTCTTCCAGTTCTGATGTTGACTGCTTTGAAGAACGCAGAGAAAGTTGGCTTCTGTTAAAGCCTTGTACAAAGTGGCCAAGTTCCCAGGCATACGTAGAGAAGAATTGGTCAGACTGTCTCAGCTTCTAAAAAAAAGTTAGAGAACCAGAGCCTGGAAAGATCTTCAGTCCCTGCAGTTAGAAGGGCTCCAATGCAACAGGAGTGGTAGGCAGACAACTAACCTGCAGAAAGAAAAAGTTGATGGATTCTCAATTAAGCTAATATTGGTCTTGTCATCAGGTTGACGAGCACCCAGGCTATTCAGAGAACACTCAGAAATCCTCTTACACCGGACAGGCCCAATCTGTTCCTCTGACCACAACAAAATGTGCACCACCATCCTTGTCCCACATTTGTGTAGCTAATCACAAGGCAAAAACTACTCTGGAAATGCTTCCCTCAGCTACTGAAGCTCTCATAAGCTACCTCCTAAGGGGCTTTACCTCACGTTCATTCATCTTTTGTATAGGGCAATTTCTTCAGGGAAGGAGGATTGTCTTATCTGCCTGATAAATTTATTGATAAATTGGTGTCCCACCAACCTAACACTGTAATGATGACGAATTGAAACAGCTCAAGGAGAAGCCACTGGACAGGTGGCTTGGTTTCAGTAGTTAACTTCTGGGTATTTCAAAACTTTGGCACGTTTCAGTGACACTGTTTGTATCTCATGTTATTTACAAGGCTTTACAGCCAAGAATGAGAGCAACAGCCTTGTAAAGAAATGAGATCTCTCTGAGTCAGTCAGGGGTAAATTCACATCCAGGATCATCCCAGGATCCAAACGATGAGCTATTTTTATAACGCTTAGGACTGCTCTCATTCCTGAACTGTGTATTTTCACCCCAAAACATCAAGGCATTCTTTGTACTTGGCCTTTTCTCTCTTCCCTCACTCCAAAGGGAAGGAGACAGGGTTCAACTTCATTTTGCCGGTGAGAACTTTAAGCTGATTTAGCGCTGTTGGAAGGAGTCAGTGTAGCAGTTCTTGTGACAAACGTTTTCTGTCCAAGAAGATGCAGTGCAGGGCACGAAACAGGTATTTCACGAACCTCCACCCCCATTTTCTCTCTGGAGCTGTCAGCTAACAGCCTCGCTCTGCGTAGCTGGAGGAGGCAGGGAAAACCAGTGGGGCTGCTGGAAGGCTGAGCCCTCCTGCTAGCAGGAAGTGGGCAGGAGCTGCTGCGAGGTTACACAGCCTGGCTTTTGACAGAGCCTTTGTGGCTAGTGCTACATGGCTCCAGGGAAGTGACTATGCGCCACTGACCTCTACTAGGAAGCCGTGGCAGGCCCACTAATGCTGGGATTATCTTTAATAATTGTTTGGAGAGTAAGTAGCAAGGCTACTTTTCAGGCATTTCACAGAGCAGCTTCCCGGATTTTCAGGGACGTGAGGCAGCTCACAGCCTCTTTGTCTTGCACCAGGGCATGCCCCTGCCCTCCACCACACACACAAATTCTCACTGGGTCAGATATCATGATTTCTGTTCCACTGGGAGAAAAGACCTGTTGCAAAAATGTTTTCTCAAAGTGGAAATTTGTTTACAGGTACGTGGATTATTTTTTTTCTTTACATTATGAAAGAAAAGAGAAGTAAGTGTTATTCTCTAGATGGGGTGGTAACAAGTCACGACAAACCACAGCTGCAAACATGTTTATCGCTGACAGAGGACTGCTGGAAAAAGGTGTGTGGCACACCACTCTTACCGCCACGCTATGTGTGCCTGTGGTTTGTGCCACTCACCCTTCCCTCCAAATTTTTCCACATGGCCACAGAATGGGTTCTGGGTACTTTGGAAAGTTGGAGGCGAGCCCATGGGAGCGGAGTATGCTGAGAGAAGGACAGAGTCAGGTGGAGAGGCTGCAGATAGAAGCACTAAATGGAAGAAAGCGATACTAGTCCTTGTCTTTGGATAGGTTTTGGGACAGTGCACCTGGCCCCTGTCACCTTAGCAATTAATCACAGAGTCACAGAAGAGCCCAGGTTGGAAGGAACCTCAGGAGATTATCGGGTCCAACCTTTTCTTAGAAAAGGAAGCCTAGATGAGGTTAGCGAGCACCCTATCCAACCCCATCTTGACAATCTCCAGTGATGGGGACCCTACCACGTCTCCCTGGGGTGGTTGTTTGTTGTTCTCAGTTCAAAGAATTTCTTTCTTACATCAAGACAAAACCTCTCCAGCAAAGTAAAACATTCACAGTATTGTTTACAGTGTTCAAAATTTTCTGCACAACGATGCTTCACAGGTATCAAGCAAAGCCCGTTTGGGTGAGATGAATCGAAGAGTATAGCAGCTGATGAGCAGCTACGTGCCTCAAGAACACCATATTACTATTTCTCCCGTGTTTTGGGAAACTTGGTTAAACATTACTCAGCCCACAATTCTTTATTTTTCTTTATTGGTTTGCTAGACAGATCAGTTATTTCTGCTCATTGTAAATAGCCTTTGCTTGTATAGGTTGGTGAGTGCTTTGCCCTCTCCTTCTGCCACCTGACTGATTACACGTACCTCACTCAGTCCTGCAGAGACACTCTACATTAGGGAAGGGAGTGACCGTGAAGAGATGCCTCTGAGAAACAACCACGGACAGGTTGAGAGCTCAACCACCCAGATGTCTGCTGGTAAAACTACTGTGAGCAATCCAGGAGATTCCCAGAGGACATTGAGGAAGAGTTCCTGGTCCAGGTGTTAGGCAAACCAACCAGAGGAGAAGCGTTACTGGTGCTCACCAGTGTGGAAGAGCTCATCAAGGAGGTGAAGACTGGAGGCAGCCTGGGCTGCAGTGACCATCCCTGGTTGAGGCCCTCATTAGGCCCTACCTGGAGCTCTGCGTCCAAGTCTGGGGCCCCCAGCACCAGAAGGGTGTGGGGCTGTTGGAGCGGGTCCGGAGGAGGGCCACAAAGATGATCAGAGGGCTGGAGCACCTCTCCTGCAAAGAAAGGCTGAGGGAGCTGGGGATGTTTAAACCTACAGAAGAGAAGGCTCTGGGGTGACCTCATTGTGACTTTCCAGTACTTGAAGGGGGCTTATAAAAAACACGGAGAGCAACTCTTTTCTCAATCAGATATCGACAGGATGAGGAGGAATGGTTTTAAACTAAAAGAGGGAAAATTGAGATTAGAAGGAAATTCTTCACTCAGAGGGTGGTGAGGAACTGGCACAGGTTGCCCAGAGAGGTTGTGGATGCCCCATCCCTGGAGGTGTTCAAGGCCAGGTTAGATGAGGCCCTGGGCAACCTGATCTAGTGGGTGGCATCCCTGCCTATGGGGCTGGAACTAGATGGTCTTTAAGGTTCCTTCCAACCTGAGCCATTCTGTGATTGTTTCTATCATTGAAAACATGGAAAACAGTGATGTGAGAAAAAACTGGCCTAGTGCTTTCCCTGCTCTGCCTCCTCCTGATTATTCCGGCCCTGCAAAGCAGTTAGGGAGTACCAGGCTTCACACACCATTTATTTCTGCAAAGACCTAACCTTGAGCTGGCTTTGGGAGCTGCCTCTCTGTTCAGCCTGCATTTGACAGCACTCAAAACAGTTTCCAGTTCTGGAAAACTCCCCCTCCTACTCCTTGGCCCCAAACCAGGTTTCTATATCAAGGAGCTTAGCTAGTTCCACTTCATAGTCTTTATATCTATTAAACACTGAGTGATAAATAATACCGAGCACTGACACATCCAAACTGTGCTCTTGGGCACCTGTCAAACAAATGCATTGCATGAAGGAGGAAATAAACAGCTCATATTCACTTAACTCCGTGAGGGCCCAGGGCAAATGCCTGGAAGATAGTGGGAAATGATGGATGATAGAAAACCTGTAGCAACAGGAAGATGTAAAAGGAAGAAGGGTGACTTGTTATTCATGTTTGATGCCCTGATTTTTCCTACATAACCAAGCTTAAACCCAGCATTTACACTCCTACTCTCGCTGTGTTTCCCACTTGTGAAGTTGGAACAGCTCACACCACTTCACCGTTCCTGATAAGGTGAAGGGAGAGCAAGCAAGGATAAATTTAACTAGGGACGCTGTGGCGTGCTAGGAGATATGAGTACTATGGGATGGGAAGATACCCTATCTGTCCAGGCTGCCTTCTTATAACGCAACTGACTTCAAGAGAATCAGATAGCTACTAGAGACAAAAGAAGATCTAGCTAGATCCTGCATCCCCCAATGCAGAGAGCTGGAGTGATGTGTACTCTTCTCCCAGGTAAGCAGGACCTGCTGGGACAAAACAGGAGACTGCAAGTGACAGAAGACAGGACAAATCACTAAGTATAATTACTCCTTTGCTTCTTGAAGACTTCTTGAAGATGCTCAGAAAAAATGTAACAGTTCCTGGAGAAGCATCTGACTTATACTTGGGATTTGTAGAACTCAAGCTAGGGCTGAATTCTTTAGAGGAAAAAAAAAAAAACAAAAACAAAAACCAAGGAAGAACACAAAATACAGTGTTGTAACAGCAGCATCTCACAGCTACAAAGTTGAACATGGCAGGACACTGAAACCATCTGGTTTTAAATGGATTCTTGTGCAGTTGAGCTCACGCTCATTCAAGGCCTCTCCCCTGCTGTGCCAAAACTGCAGCTATGCTGGGACATGGGGTGCCTGCTAAAAAACCTTGCCATAAGGGAGACTGCAGAACCTTCAGCCTCAATGAAAAACAAGGCACAAACAGAAGAGTGCTTTAAAATGGCTGGTAATTCTCCATATAGACTTACTGCCCTCCTATGGCTGCTAGAGAGCTGTACTGCAGACACAGAGACCAGGGACTGAGGAAAACAGGCAAGAAAAATAATTATATATTCAATTTAAAAAAAACCCAAGTTATGTGGAACTCACACCACCTGGTTCACTGAAGTACCTAGGAAGGCAAGAACAAAGCAAAGCAATGTACTGGTTTGGGAGCATGAGGGAGACCACCATATATTTTGTTTTACACGGACAGGGAGCCTTGAACTATTCCTCGCCAGGGTTCAGACAGCAACTGTCAGTAAGTCAAAGAGAGATGGCCTAACAATCTGATGGCCCCGTGGAGATTTCATTAGCAACTGGTGCAGAGAAGGTGTAGACTAACAGACCACTGCTCTTTTTCCTGACTGGGGTAGGAGTGTGTTGTGACCTTGCTGTACCCACTAACCCTTGCTGACCCAGTTTCAGCAATTTTTATACACCGCTTTTGCTGAGACACCTCACATTGTGATACATCCTTTTCTCTCTGTGAACCAGAGGGAGATGATCTTTCTAGCACAGACTGGCTCCTCACTGAGGTAATTTCTGAAGTTAGGTTTTGCAAATGAGACTTTGAGTATCTGATGAGCGTTGCTGTGGGAGCACAGCATGACTCTGAAAGGTGTCTTACTTCTTGTAGTTTCTTTATGACTGCACTGCTTCTTGTGCATGATTTTTGATGCACAGTAGACACCTTCAACTAAACAACCCCACAATAACAACTGAAACCAAAAGCAACAACAAAGCAGCAAGAGGAAACAACAATTAAGCACAAGCAGAAGCTACATGGTCAGAAGGTGACAGCAGCAAATTGATTGCATTGCACAAGCTTTTAACAGAGACACTAAAAGCTGCAAGAAGGCTGTGTATCTCCCAGCAATGATAAGCTTGGGCATGCATTAGGCAGGCTTACCACTGCATTTTTGTTCCTCGACATAACCTCAATCTTACATGTTAGGGACTGTTGCTATGCCCAAGCCACTTTTCAGACTAGATGCAATGAAACACTCATTTTAGACTGGAGAGGAGATGTGACAGGGATCACGTAGGAAAATGCCAACACATGGCACCTCCCACAGGGCTCTGAGCTGCTGAGTGACAAGGTGGGTGTCATCCTAAGCCTACCTGACCTGACAGCTGTACTTTTTCAGAGCCATATCGAGTATTTAGGATTTCTCCAAGGTCAAAGAGATTGCAGGTTAGCAGAGCATGCAGCAAGGTGAGAGCAATGACTGAACAGAACAAACAACTTTGCTATGCACACACACGCATGCGCAGAATCAGGTTGTCAAGTTGCAAGATCACTGTGCCAATTTCTTGTGTAGCAGCCACTAAGCTCCTGTTCCTCCTTTCTGAAGGGTGCAAGTAAATTCTGTGCCATGCTGTGCAATGTTAGTATTACAAATAAAACTTCACTTTCATACACAAGTGAAAATGACCAATGAGATGAGAAATCACTCAATATTATTTTAACTCGTGTGTATACACACATTCACACACATGAGGTGCATCAAGGTGAATATATATACACACAAGTAGTAAATACATAAACTTTTACACAATTCAACCACTCCAGTTTTTATACAATATGCTCCTACCACTTACCAGGACAACATATTTTGTTACACTGACAGAATACACTGCTCAGTTACCTCGAAAAGTATTTTTTTTTTTTTTTTTTTTTTAAGTTATGCAGAATTTGATCAGTAAGAGGCCAATCCTTTGGCAAACACAAATCTACAAAAAACTCAAGGATCTTTAATAATCCTTCAGTAATTAAAAGATCCCTGCCTGCCCCCATTCCCTTCACATATCAACTTTATGTGCATAAAAATAAATCATTTTAAACAATATGCTACAACCCTGTTAAGCTAAGGAGGACATTTCTTCTAGTACATATAAATATTTAACATCTTCTGTAAACCATGCAGTCTAAAAATTAAAATCATGATTGCAAGCGATTGTACTATGATTTGGCAACATAAAGAACACAACTTTCCCATAAACCTTAAGAAACAGCAGATAGCTCTAGTAGTTCACATTTAAAAAAAAAATACCTATCAGTAATAATTAACTCTGCCTGCAGTTTTTAAGTCCAAACCTTGCAAATTTAATAAGAAAAATTAAAGAGCAAAAATTACTTGTCCAAACAGAGACACCTACAGCTCATAAAAAAACTTTTTTTTTTAATTTGTTTGAGGCACCTACATGATGTCCTTGTTAAATATAAAAGTAGTGGTTTTTCCAACGGACTTGTTCAAGCTAACCTATCTTAAAAAGGCATACTTCAAAGCGTTATCTAAAAAGTAGCTTCAGACATGAAGTTCTCCATCTCCCAATGACACTGCATTGTTCACAAAACACTATGTAATGTTGTATTTTGAAACACTGATACTGATCAGCTAAGAAAACAGAGCTAGTTTGTCTATTATACACACCTTAGAAGAAAAAAAATAAAGTTTGTCTACTTCTAAGAAACTGACATAAAAAGAAATAAGACACCTTTAAAATGTGTAAGAGAAGTGTGATTAAATACATCTAACAGCAAGGTCAAGTCAGATTTTTTGTTTGTTTTTACTGACAAGTGTGATTTTTTTTGTTGTTATGAAGTCACTTAATGCTGTGTAAATATTTCCAGCATTAATGATGCCTTCTGGAATGTAACAGCAGATTAAAGCTTGCTCCCCCGTATTTTGATACAAATTATGACAATATTTTCAAAAGAGTTCCTTTTACATTAAATAGCTATTTTAAAATTCGTAGTAAAAACTCTTCAAACAATAGTACCAAAAATTAAGTAAACCAATCCTCAATCAGTGTAAGAGGACCTCTTCATAAACGGAAGGTAAATCCTCCTCTGGAGCAGTTATAATAATGCACAGAAATGAGACCAAGCTTACACATGAGAAGTTACAGGTCAACCGATTTACTGGAGTTGTGCAGTAATTTCCACCTTATGGCTACTTGGGGATTGTTGTATAGATCCAGGGAAAGATTTCTGAGAAGCTGAAAGTGCTGTGAGGAGACAGTGCTGTCTTCCCACAGCGAGGATCTGTTCCGCTAGAACAGCCAGCCCTGCCTTCAGCTGCTAGCTGCAGTGGTGGATGCACTCAGGAACAAGCCTGATGTTCAGATATCCTACCAGTGACATGCTGTCTAGATCCACCATGGCTATGTCTTACTAGGACCAGAATAAACAGACATTAGGAGCAATTTCAGTAGAAATTGTACAAACAGAGGCCAGCTTATGAAGTTCAGCCTTACGCATCTGCCTAATGCTTACACCTAGGTGTAGCAGTACTCTGTTCTCTGCACACTGACTGCTCTGCTTTTCTAATTGCAAGTATGACTGACTTTCATGTTTGCACAACACTTAAAAAAAGTGTGAAGTGTTAACAATTTCAGAGTACAGTTAAACTTGTCTGCAATTCTGTGGCTAAAATGCCTGAGTTTCTGGAAGCACAGATCAGACCCTTCATCCCTCCAGCGCCCCACACTACATACAGGCTTCCTTGCTCACAGGAGGCTGCATGCACATTAAATAACATACAATTATTTAACTCTGACCTCTCCTTTTCACTGGAGTCCAAGCATTAGAAGTCCTGTGAAAAATCTCAGCTTAACATGTAACTAGGATTTTAGTACGCATCATGTCACAGTTATTGCTTTCTTTACAAATACATGGCACTAGGTGTAAAGTGTTATGACTTATTCCAAACAGTGTACCGTACTTCACAGAAAAGCTTTAAAAAGAATCCTCCAACTCCCTCTTCTTCTAAATATACAGCTGGTGGGAGGCCAGGGTGTCCATGAATGGTCGCACAAGGTTGTCTGTCGAGAAGTAAAAGATCAAGCCAAAGGTGATGGAGATGGGAAGAGCAGGCAATGCTTTCTTAAAAACAGCCAGTAATAAAAGAGTTAAACATAAACCCTGCCAGAGAGAATAAAAAAAAAAACAAAGAAATAAAGTAAGAAGCCCAAAAACATAGGTCATCAATAACCTAATATATGAATAATAAGCTCTATACACTATACAGAAATTGAAGCCTGCCTGAGCTACAGTGGAATAAGACATTTTTCCCACACCCTCATCTTTCTCACAAGTTGGCCAGATATTTTCTTCAGCAACCCGGAGCAGAGCTGCTTGCTGAGAAAGTAGTGTAAAACAGCTAATGCTGACATACAACTGACCCTGAGAGGTTAACTTATTTTCAGATTGTTTTATGTTTTGTACTATACCATTATGCATTTGTTACTGATCCAGCAGATAAAACTATTTACATCCTATTGAACTGCATAGATAAGGAGTTTCATTGGAGGGCTCTAATACACAGTGGTGTATACCTTCTTATACCTTCACAGGTTTCAAGGTCTCTTGGGGAAAAAAAAGAACAAAAATAATATCCCACTGCTGTGCTTTTGACTAGATTGCTTATTACGCTAGGTGAATTCTGTTCTTTATCTTGATAGCAGGCCAAGATCCATCTTTTGGAACACGTCAAAGTTTTTGTAGGTTTTGGATATACAGTACAAATATGTGTATTTAAGTATGGATTAATTCTCTTATCTGAGCCCTTTTTTCTCCCTCCACAATGAGGGAACATCTGAGACAGTGCTCACACTGGGCTCCAAAAAATATCTATTAGCTACAGATCAGCAGTCAGGATCTTTTTAAAGTCAGACTGCAAAGTTGATTGTGATCCAGCTGAGCCTGTGGCTCTGCTCTTTACACGCCTCATGGATGGTATCTGGCCTACACCTACTCCATAGTTTACATCTACATTTAGAGATGTGCTCACTGCAAAGAAACTGCAGAGACCATTTTGGGAAACAGAAAGCTACATATCAACAGAAATATAAAACTGCAAAATGAAGCCAGAACAAATTTAACAGCACTGTAAAAGACAGAATGGGGTATATGGTCTGATGGACAGAAAAGAGAGAGCTTTCCCCACAAAGGGACCGTGTGAATGGCCACCAGACGGACACCAGAATATGGAGCTAAGTGATCCTATAGGTGTCTCTGACCTGTGAGGTAGGAAAGGTAATCACACTTTTAAAATGCGATAATTTCTAGTTCTTGTGCTTTCTAATCCATGGTTTTCACAAGTGATAGTCACTGTAAGTCTCTCCCCTTGGGATCCAAGCAGAGAAATGGAAGCCCAAGAATGACATTGCAATTCCTTTTACCTTCTAAAACTCCTGCCGTTGCTCTCCTGGTTCATTTCAGTGAAGATACCGGTGTAAATAAGCTAGTTCTTAGTAATGATTTTCTACCTAGGTGAAAACTTGTCAGTGTGTGGTCATTAGACCTGGTAGGTCTAAGTCCTTCAGCAAGCACAGTATGCTAGTCACCTGCTTTTACTGATAATTTTCATGGATTTTTAAGTTTCTTTCCATTCCATTTTCCCAGCTCAAACCCAAGAATGAGATAGGCCTTCATCCCCTTATGTCACAGTTCTCCTTAGCAAAAGGGAGTTCACCTTTTTGACTATGCTTGCTAATCATGTGGAGTTCACGTCCTTATAGGCCAAGCACTGTGCTAGAAAATCCACTGGTGCTCTCACCCAAATACCCAGGATGTTACCTGCAGTGATGCAGCAGTGCTCAGCTGTTGGTAATTCTGGAAACACTGCTGTGCTAAACAAGACTGTAAGATGTAAGAATTTGCTTACTTACTATAAGAATGGCTACAAAGCAGGCTAGTGTAGTATTCCAGTCTCCGCTAGGTGTGGCAGCGGCTTTCCCAACAAGAACACTGTAAAATATGAAGTCTCCAAGGCCCAGCTTCACACCCCCTGTGAGAAGCAGAAGGGAAAAAAAGGAAAATAGGCGTTACTTCTCCAGTTTTGCTTCCTCCTGAACATTTTTTTTTCCTGAGGACCAGCTGAAGGTTGCTAGTCCTGGCTACCCACCAACCTGGACCCTTAGCATCCTGCACTGAGGTAACAGGGATTACCTCCACGGCTTACTGAGGGGGTCAGGGCTTCCAGACACCCTCTTCTGCGGTTATTTTTACTCAACTTCATTCTCTGAGGTGCTTCCCTGTGCTGCCTTACAGCTGTGGCAGCTGAGGGACAGAAGAGGAGCGGGATGCAAGGGGAAGAAGGAACTGCTTAAGTTGTCTGCGTAGCCAAGGTATGTCACTGGAGCTACAATCCCAGAACAGATACTGCACCAGTAAGAAGTAATACACAGTCTGAGTCAAAACCTTCGTTGCCCAACAAGTCACAACTTTTCAAATAAACTGATTAGAGTCAACTGAGTTTGCATGTTAACCACTATGAGTAAAAATGTCAGGCTCTAACCCTGACTGCACCGATAACAAGGTATGAAGCTTCCCTTACTTTCCTCCTCCTCCGGTTCCTCTAAAGAAGTGATGGGGTGGCTTGGAACAGGACTCCTTGTCTCCAAAATCTGGGAGTCTGAGTGTGAAGGGCTACTGTGGTTCTCTCTCTCATCTTCCGCTTGTTTCCACAAAAATAGGCCAAGAAAAGAGAGGAAAAAAAAGAAACAAGAGGTAGCTGCATTTATAACTTGCTTTGATACACGCAATCTCCACCCTTATGAAGCTTCTCAGGAATAGATAAGCCCTTTGTCTTGGAGTCAGGACCAACTCAAGCACAGGCATTTGCAGAAAACATATTATTTGAAACCATTGAGGAGGCTACACGTTCACAGCTTGTTTGGCAACTACCCAGCAGTTTCAACAAGTGAGTAAATGGAGTAGAAGCACAAAACTAAGCATTGCTCTGTCAGCTATTAAATGCAAAGAGAGTCTTCAACTTGGTTTTCAATCCCTGAATCAAGCTGGTGGGCACGCTGGTATCCACAGCCTCTACAGGCTAGAGTGACAAGTGAAACCAAGTAAAATTAATAAATACAGTTATGTCTTGAAGGTGGAGGTGTCAGGTGTTCCCTCGCTGGTAGTATTACCAAAATGCATGACTAGAAAGACTGCCATTTATGAAAAAAATCTGTTCTGAATCACACTGGTGTTGGTGTTGGGTGTTCACACAACAGAATTTTCTTTTTTGGGTTCTATTAAACATATTTAACACAGTCCTTTCATTTTTTCCATTCTCAATCAACAGTGCTTTTGGAAGCAGCTGGTATGTGACACATTACTCTATTTGACAGTTCCTATTTTTCAGAAGCATTTATACAAACTTGCCAGTTTTTGGCAATCTGACAGGACACTGCTGCTGCAGATGTGAACAGACTGTGATCTGGAAGCCCTGTGTGTCCCAGAGGGGCATTCAGTAGAACTCAAGGTGCCATTTGCTCCTGCTCTGTGCTTGATTTCAAAGCAGGACTGTGACTGTCGTTCGTTAGTATGTCAGCTATTTTATCTTGAAAATAAGCAAATGAAACAGGACCAGATGGAAAATACTTCTAATGCCACAAATCAGACTTTACTCAATCACCTTCAAAAGTGCTGTTTAACTTGCATTTCAAGAAAATAGAAACAATGGCACACAAATTACCACAGGATCTGATAGAATGTAAACCTGGAACACATCAGCTCCTGCTGGGTAACTGCCCGAACATAAGCTTTACCCAAGGGCAAATGTAAAGACATCCATTTTCTTTGGCAGGGTAAGCTAAACTGGACTTAGAACTAGCTAAGGGTACGTCTGCTCTGTGGCAGTTGCCTGAGTGCAACTCACTAACACACTAAAGTTCACCAGCTCACTGGCATTATATTTATGACCTTATGTTGTAATTAACTATCCCCAGCTGCTAAAAATGTAACAACCACCACCCCACTAGCCCAATACCAGCTTTAACTTCAGTGTATCTGAAGCTGTGTGTTGGACAACACTTTTCTTTTTTAAATAAAGGCATCCCAAATACTGGAGCTTCCTACACCATCTTTGCTGCCAGTCCAAACACCAGGTTTCAGAACACCATGAAGTTCTGCAACTGATGTAACAATACTGCAAAAAACATGCAATCTTTGGGATTCAAGACCTTAACATTGAGACCTGCAGTCTCAAACGTGTATTATTTACACCGGATACTGTGACATGCAAGCAAACCTGCATCCCATGTCTGCTGACTTGGTCCTCTTGCTGCTGTGTCTGGCTTTGCCATTCCAACTGTCCATATCATAGCAGCTAAAAGAAAGAGCAAGAAATCAGACGCAAAACATTGGTCACTGTAGCTCAGAGTTCCTACGTATTTAGCTAACCCTACAAATATAAACCCTTCCCCCGTTAATGCTACAACACTGATTCTCAGTCAGTTTCCCTAGTCACTTAGAAGGCAAGGTCAGACAAAAAGGCCGTGCATCTATTCAGTCTTTAAGAAAAGTCTCAGAGCACAAGTCAGTATAGTTTTGTCTGTATCCTGAAGACAGCAAAAATCCCAAATAAGGGCCCTTATCATCTTGTTTTTTTTCCTGGTTTCTGTCTCTTCTATTCAAAGGGAACAGTTGCCCAGGAAATGATGGTAGTACAAAATGTAACCAGAGATTAAGGCAGATGGCATACTCCCCCTCTTCTGCTGAAGGTAAAACACACAAGTGAGGGATTCATTGGAGTTGTCTGAGTGTCTGTTTTC
The DNA here is from genome assembly GCF_965140915.1 of Aythya marila. NCBI lineage: Eukaryota > Metazoa > Chordata > Aves > Anseriformes > Anatidae > Aythya > Aythya marila. The sequence goes on from NC_139044.1 coordinate 17,836,589, forward strand.
TCCCTGCACTTCTGTTTGTGTTTTTTGTTTTTTCTTTCTTTCTTTTTACTCTTTTCTCCTGTCAAAATATTGGCTATTTTTGTTTTGGTTCCAAGAACAACTGAAGGATGTTTGCAGGTTTATTCTTGAGATGAATCCCTAATTTACGAAGGGATACAAACCATGCTGAAGGGGACTCAAATTAGCTTTTTATATAGGAGTACCTCAGTCTCCCTGTTTTTACAGAAGCTAAACTAAACAACAACAAGCCTAGGCAAACACAGTGTCTACTATTCCATTACACACTCAGTCACGGTGATGTTTTTGTATCTGGAGGTAGCCACAGAATGCGGTCTTGCAATGGAAACACTGACGTTCTGCCTAAGAACTTTTTGTTCAGTATTTATTATTTGTTGAATTGTATTCTCCTTTAGTGTAACTGTTGTTTGTTTGTTAAATAAAACATAGGGAAAACTTCATCTAGATTGTTTCAGGCCGGTATAACAGAACGTCCATGTGGAACGGAAGTCAGCTGAAGTCAACAGAAGCTCTACTTGGAACATACAAAAGCATTTATATAGCACTAAACACTTGAAAAACTAGATCAGTCGAGTTGTAGGCATCCTCAGCTTGGCACCCAACATTTGGAAATACTGATTCACCTTACAAGTGATGCAATGGAAGCCACTGAGGTCCAGGAAGCACTTGAGCCCAGGTCCTGGAAACGTTAAGTCACCTGCCTTCCAACTATCCCAGTCTTAAGCATACGAATGCCTTTGTGGATACAGGCACAGGATGTCATCATAGTTAAACAGTCCAGGAAATTCAGGGAAGAGAGGACTGATTTTGTTGTCAGAGCAATACTTGAACAAAGCCACTTGCCAGGAGCAGCCAGACAATGAAAAATAAAGCAAATATCTCACACTGCCATCCATACAGTGCACAGAGCAAGAAGAGGCTACAGGAAGAGCTGCAGAGCCTCAAACACTTGAAGTGAGCCTATAAAGCTTATGCAGAAGGAATATGGTTACTGAGAGGGCATCATCTAACTACGTAACTTTACAAACACTGCTGTCCATGCAAGGCTTTGTATGCAGAACAAAGATTTACGTTCTAAGGCTATTCACGGAAAGGTAAATCTACTTTTGAACATTTTAGTTTCACAAGGCAAATCTGCCCACTCCTGTGGCTAATTAGGGTTAATACCATTGTAACTGATAAGGTCTTCTACAAATGGTCTGTTCCAGGACATAAATGTGCACCGATCTGAGGGCAAGGAAATAACTAAAATAGCGCTTACTGGTTTGACACAAAAAAAAGGTTTCAAGCACATTGTCGTTAAAAACATTAAAATATTAATCTTACTCACAGGAATATATCAATGCAGGAAAAATGGGCTCATTTCTCTCCTGTGCAGTTTCTACCAGCATTCTCAGTGGCCCCTTAGGGCAGAGAACAGCCATCAGATCTGCAGAGAGAAAAGGAACAGACAATCTTACCTTAAACTGTCATGCATATTTTGCATTCCTGCTCTTTGAAAAGCTATTCCTCCCTCAAAATGACATCTGTCGATATTAACCAGATGATTTCCTGAATGGTGACTTCTGCTGCTGTGCAACTGTAGCTGCTAGTCTCTGAAGATGATGCTCATTTAAAATACCATCCCCCGAGGCTTAATGTGACAGTAACAGTTTTCATTGTATTAATCCTACAAAAAATCCTAAATTTCTTGAGAGCAACACATTATTGATTTGAAAGTAGATGACAGGATTACATTAAATTGTTAAATTTAATTAGCAGAGAACTGGAGGTACTTTGCTTATGTTCATCGATCCTTTACTATGTATGCTGACTATTTTTCAACCTTTGGTCAAGTTCCTCTTTGCATACTCTCTCTCCTGGTCAGAGCTCCTCACCAAGCTGAATATTACCTTCCAGATACATCATCCTGCAAGTTCTCTTCAAACTTTTAACTGAGAACTTTTTTATTTAAAAAAAAAAAAAAAAACTATTTTAACTCCAAATAACCTCTCCACAAGCCACACCTTCAGAGTCACAGCCCAGACTTACCATAGATGGAGATTGCACCTAGAATCACCCATGCCGACCACTCAGGTAGATACTTAATGAAAACCAGTGCCATCAGAGCACTGATCATAATGAGATATGCTTGCTGGAGCTGCAGGGGGCCTTTCCAGTGGATGCAAATCATCCCAACAGCTCCAAAATTCCAGATGACTAGAATGACTGTGGGGTAATCCATGGCCACATTGTATGTCTTCAGTACTTCACTGGAAGACAACAGTGAAATTTAGCTGAGCAATAAAAGCAACCGACATGCAAAGCACCTTGCTAGATCTACTCAAACAAGCAAGCCTCCTACGACACCAGGAGGAAGCAGGATATAAGCAGATGTCATCTCAAGAGGGGAACCAGCCTGGCAGCCAATTGTTGCTCTTAGTTCTGCGTTCCCTCTGCAGGACATGGGTGTGCTGTGTGTGGCAAACACTACACTGCCTTAGTCCTGAGGTCAACAGTGATCCCAAGGATCTGAGCAGGCCAGATTTCAAGTCAAGATTTAACATAGGTAAAGACTGTTGCACAGTCGTGAGCCTAAGAAATCATGTGCAAGTCATCCCACCAGAAGCATGACAGGATGCATTTCAATATTAAAGATAAATAAAAAAAAATATAAGCAAGTGTCATTGGAAAGTTGAAAGGTTGCTTCTTTCTCAACTTGGAGCTAAGGGAATGAGTTTGAAGAGACGCAGCCTGTGGATAAGGCAAGACAATCCAGAGAACCAACTCAACACTAAATTCCTTTCCACTTGGTTCTCAGAGGCTAAAGACACACTGAAGACATGTTTTGGGAACCTCCATCTAGCCAAACCATCTGTGACAACATCTCTAGAAACAATTGATGACAGATACCCCAGGATGTTGCTAGTTTATACCAGTATATCTTGAAAGTCACTATCAGTGTACCTCTGTACAACAAAGTTCAGCCAGTTCAGTTCATGTTTCTGGTATCACTTCCCTATGAAGTTTTGTAGAGTAACTACTGTAAAACCAGGCATTGCCCATTAAACATCTCGTTTTTCATCAAAAAAATTTAAAAAAAGCTGTCTAATGCTAACACTTTTTATTTTATCTATGAACAGAGATTTAAAATCTCTGTTCATAGAAGGAGAGACATTCAATTCATTACGTTGGGGATTTTCTTCAAACAGAAAAAGAGGGTAGTTCTGAACCACTAAGTTACTTGCAACATTTCTACTTACCCAAGATATATGTAGGTGAAGAGGAATAGCAACATCAAAGAGGACAGGATTAGCCAGCCATGGATGAACTATTAAGGGCAAGAAAATAGAGTGACTGAAGGGGCTGTTCCCCCTGCACAGGCTGCAGTGCTGCATGCACTAATGACAGACCTTCCTAATGTCCAACAGCCTTTCCTTCTTCACTTCTCCTCCAGTTTCCAAAAACCCTCCTTCCCCACAGCTGATGAGGGAAGATGGCAGCCAGTTGCTCCCCGTTCTCCCAAACTCATTCTATATTCTACCCTTCTCTTCCACCAGCCTCCACAGGCAAGAATGAGACTAGTTCCCACACAGTTTGTCCAAAACTTCAGAAGGCATTCGCATTAAATGGCACAACTGAGTCCTTGAGTACAAGCTGCAAAACTTTTTGACCATAAGGAGAGGACTCAAACCTGACTAGCACAAATAACAGGCTGTTTCTAACATCCTACCATGAGTGGCAAATGAACAGCAAAGCGCGTTCTGAGGCACACTCTAACACTGCTAGCAAAGGCTTCTCTACAAGAAAATTGCTGCCATGACTAAATTGTGGACTAACCTGTGCAGTGCCTTTATTTCTCCCTGACAGACAAGCCTCACTCGAACCTGCTCACAGCAAGCACGCAGCAAACACTCGGGCACGAATGCTTTACCTTGTAGCAGCGGTACTTATACAGAACGACGAGGAACACGGTCATTACAACAATGACGCTGATCATGATGATGGTGTTCAACACCGAGTTCAAGAGACGCTGGCCCACGGACGGGGTGTCCTCGCTGAAGGGCGTGTAGATCCTGCAGTATAAAGCAAAGCCACATCAAGCACGTATATTCCCATCTAACTAGTTGTCCCAAGATAAAAACGGATCAGGGCAGGGGGGAAGAAAGGGAGGAATGACTTCCAAGGACGGTAAACATCAGGTGTATCCTCTGGAGGGGCCGGGTTCCAGTTAGTTATCAGCTACAGATTAGTGCTGTTTAACCAAAGCGCACTACCACAGAGCAGCTGTGTCTGGCAGAGCTCTAAACAAAAACAGAGCATAAATGGGAAAATAGTGAGAGGACACGGGGGAATGGTTTTAAACTAGAAGAGGGGAGATTTAGGTTAGATGTTAGAAGATTCTTCACTCAGAGAGTGGTGAGGCACTGGTACAGGTTGCCCAGGGAAGCTGTGGATGCCCCATCCCTGGAAGGCTTCAAGGGAAGGTTGGGTGAGGCTTTGGGCAGCCTGACCTAGTGGAAGGTGTCTCTGTTCAAGGCAGAGGGGTCAGAACTAGAAGATGTTTAAGGTCCCTTCCAACCCAAGCCATTTTATGGTTCTGTGATAAATAACTAAGTTCAGCAACTTCTCTTGAGGCCACTAATTTCTATTGCATGTCTCTGGACCCTCTCCACGATAATGACAAGGACACATCCTAGGTGCTGTCCAGCAAAGGGTTACACTTTCTTTCTACAATTTTTAAGAGTGTCTTGGGCTTTTTTTTTTTTTTACCCCTTCTTATGCCACCACCCCCTCCATTTTCTTTTCTTTGGTTCCATTCCTCCAGCCACCATGTGAAGTGCTGTTGGAGCACTGGGAATGGTCTCGAGCAGGCAGGAAGAGCTGGATGGAATTATGTATCCACACCATGAGTCTCTGGGAACCAAAAACGTCATCAGGAAATGAGACACTCATCCAAATGAACATGTTATTCCCTGACTGTTGCCAGCCAGCGGGTGAACAGACCAGGAGGTAAACCCAGGCCTTTTATACTGCAGTATGAAGTGATTTCATTCCTAATGATAGTGCTAATGAATCCATATAATACAGGTATGGAAAAAACTTACTAAAGCAAGCTGTGTTCATCTGTGTAAGACCTTGGTATGCTTACAGAGCCATCTTTAGCCATGTAAAGGCTCTCCCAGCCTGCCAAGGAGGCACGCTGTGTACGTAGGTGTATGTGCACGGAGTGTATGTGTAATGCCAGGGATCCCACATACTCAGAGGCTGTTTTGAAGACCCCACTTACAGCTGCCCGTTTTTCTCCGTATAGAAGCGCACTGACTTTATGGTGGCGACGACAACAATCATACAAAGGGTGACAGGCACAAAGAGCATGATTACATGCTTTGCTCCATATTTCAGCGTCAGTTCCTCGTCTTCATTTTCCAAGGCGCTCCCTCGCGCTCGAACTCCCGAGTCAGACACATCCCCATCAGCAACATTGTTAGGGCTGCGGCTGCTGCCTGCGTGCCTCTTCTGAAAAGAAAAAGTTATCACATATGTAAGATCCTTTCCTTGCATTCAGAGCTTCATTCCACTATTTCATGAGGCTGCTGAGGCCACCACAGCATAGCAACTTGTTCCTAGTAGGACGGTGCCAACTGAGCAATGCAATTAGAAATTCCCTTACAAATAGGCTGCAACAGTTTATAAACCAAACCCACAAATATATCTAAGGGCCTCTTCAGTGCATACAGAGAGAGGTTGACACATGCATATGAAGGGTGAAGTGCACAGAACTGGGAGGGAACAAATTTCATCGGAGGTGGCATAAACCTGACCAGATCCCATTCCCAGAGCACTGCTGTGCTTGTTTTACCGCAGTGCTTCACTGACAGTAGGACTAGATTCTGTCCCAACATTTGCTGCATTTGACCTGAGCAGACAAAGGGTTTCTGGCAAAACGAGAAGGCTAAAAAGGATATCCTGCACGAGTTGTATGTGCATCAGGTCCTGATTAAAAGCTTGTATCTTTACCAAAAGGAAGGAAAGGGGAGGAGTATATACAGAGATAAAAAGGGAGGAAAAAGTCACAGTGGAGGAAATGGGAACAGGCAGTGCAGCTGCTGGCCAAGAGAAGTAACACTGGCCAAAGCCAATCCTAAATGTCTGCCTCTGCTGGGATGGATTGAGGGGTAACAGGACTGCATTTATCATCATACCCCATTTCTTCAGTGCCCGGGGAGGCTGCATACTCACCCTATGTATCTGTGCTTCCCCTGCTTCTGAGGCTTGCAAGCCATCTTGGTAGGAAGGTATTGGAGGGCTCTCTGCAGACATCAGGGATGTTCTCTCGTTACAGGTCTCATCCTCACTGTCCGAGTTGTTCATGAACGTGATCATCGTCACTTTCCCGCGGAGCACTCACTCCGGAGAGGCACAGCCAGGAGCTACTCACGGCTGAGAAAACAAGCAAAGCCAAAGAAAAGAGAAAAAGAGTGAGCACTGCAGCGCAAACAACTGGGAGTCTGAAGAGGAAGCACAATCTCAGCAGGCTTCATAACTCCATCTCCTTCTGATAGCTGATTTAGCCTGCTGGCACATCAGGCACAACAATCTTCAGTTAAAGTATCCTGCAGCCAGGGGAAACAGCAAAATGCAGTGCTGAACCAACTGCACCTAATCCACCGAGTATTTTTTTCCCCTCTGCAACAGCTGCCACAGTTCCTGCCTCTGTGCTTGGCCTCCTCCACGAGCAGTACACCCAGACTTTCACAGAGGGGGTTTCCCAGTGCTTGGTGTTTGTTTTGTATGAGCCAAACAAGGCTTCACCTCGAATGCTGCCTGGCTGCCAGATAGCTAGGAGAGCTCAGCTCTTACACAACACTCCTACAGGCACCAGCAGGTAGCAGAAGTTTCTTAGTAACCTGGAGCCTCGGCTTTACATAAGCCACTGAGCAGGAGTTACATGCTGCCTTCCGTATTATGGCTGCTGATCACCCAGATGAATTTCATAAGCAGTTCTTCCCTCTGCCCAAGGGCTGTGGGTAAATAAAGGGGAAGAACTTGGCCCTTTAGGTGAGCCGCTACTTTCTCCTCTTATATTGACTTGTGCTTAAAAGCAAACCCACTTGGATGGGCAACAACTTCAAGTATAGAAGTGGAGACTTGACATTTTTGGCCTCTTTCCACCTACCACTGTGCAGAGAAGTGAAGAAAGCAGTGACACAACGCAGAAAGGAAAGGAACAGCTCTTCCTTGTAGACACTGGAGATAGGACCTGCACTGTCCTGGCTAAAGCTAGTGCAGAACAGCCCTGAAGCCATGATTTCAGGTAGCTCTAAATGGGATTGATAGGAAAATTCCTTTTATCGTTTATTAAGGCAGCTTAAGCAAGCAACTGGAGTAAAGAAGGATAATTCAGGCACCTGATTCTCAGCCACCTACCCATAAGCAAAACCAGACCCCTAATGCATTGTAAAGCTGTAACACCTACGAGAACAACTCTCCTCTGCTGGATTTTGCCCAGGTATCCCCCCCCCAAAACAAACAAAAAAGCTCCCCACGAGTGTATCTCAGGCAACATAACCAACTCAGGGGAGGAAGCTGAAGCAGCCACATGACTTGGACACAGCCACATACATCTGAATTAAGCATTCATGGTCTGACTGGTAGACTTCGCTGTCTACCAGCCAGCTTGAGAGGCTGGAGCAGACGCTTCAAAGCTCTGTGAGATTCTTGCTTCTCACTAGAGGGCCTGAAATTCACTTCAAGAGAAGGAAAGAGGGAGGAGTGGGAGATTCCCCCATCTTTCACAGCATCCTGAATACACTGGTCACCTTCAAAACATTTCAGAAAGCAAACTCAATCTGCCCAAGCGAAACACTTTTCAGACATCTGCTCCTTTCATGCCTTCTCCTCTCATTCAATTCCTCTTTCAGTGATAAAAACAGTACATTTATAGGAACAAATGCAGGGACAACCCTCAAGCCAGGCCTATCAGCTTCACAGTAGCTGTGTTGCGGTGAGCTGCCTAACACTTCCCTTTTTGTGCCTTTTTTTTTTTTTCTCCTTACAGAGCCCAAAGTCTCCACTCCCCAGTTGCTCAACACCTTCTGAGCACGTAGGGGCTCACAGTTTACAGCTGAGAGCCTAGATTCTGCCTCAGTTGTAAGAGTAAAGTTTACTCTTTCAGCATTTGGGACCAATGTTTAAGTTTTAACTGCATAAAAATATCAAAGACCTTTTTCTCCCAGTATTTCAGAAACTGCAACACCATTTTTGCTATGTGAGCATGGCATTATTGCAGAGACTTCAGAAGGGACAGCCAATTAGCCTACTTTCACCATCCTAGTTGTACCCACTGGAAGAATTATACAGGTAGCAAAAACACACCAGTAACTTCTAACCCTCATAATTACATGGCAAGAGTCTCCTGTTGTAATATTGCCAGACATTTTCTGTTATTCCCTCTCAAAAAGGATAAATGCAAAGACGCTACAACGCTTCTCATCTCCAAAGTTGTATTCACAGGTACCTGAAAGTGACCTAAATCTGTGCTACTGCCAATGGGGTTGTCCCAGCACTCTGTCTCTTGTGCCAGCACCAGGTGCTCATCAGCAACCCAGTTCTTTTGAAGAGACAACAGGTGCTTGTTTGCCATAGCTTTTGCTGAGCCAGGTTTCAGTATGACAGGCTCCCAGGCTGGCTGCCCAAACAGCCCCAGTTCCAGCGCCCAGAGGAAACAGGAGCACAGGGCCAAGCAGGGCTCTTTGATGAAGAACTTACAGAGGCAGGAGCCCTCTGCCCTACCACCAACCCCAGTGCAGTTTGTCTAACACCACCGTTTACCCCTCTGAGTTGCACTAACTGGCACCAAGGCTGTGCTGGCCACCAGACAGAGCTCTGGTTTACACCGTCACTGATTTCAGGGAGGAAGGACCAGGCTGGTCACTCGCAGCCACACACTCAGCACAACCTTCTTTCCTGGAGATGGTTATTTTTCTGCATGACACCACATAGATCAGTGCATACAGACCATGTGTTTCCCTAGACTGAGCTGAAGAGGGGAAAGGACAGATTAGGAAAGCAAAGTAGAGGGCTGAGACAAGCACAATTGCCTTCTGGCTATACCACAAGAGGAGCTTTCAGAGGGATGAAATGCAAGCTGAATTTATATCCACATGACAGAGCATGGTCTACTAAATAAAGCCAATGAAGGACAGAAACACCGGGTGCCAGACAGTCTTCAAATTGACCCAGTAAGCCACAGGACATCAGGCAAGGTTTTCCTCTGTGGATAGATACAAACTATTAATACACATTAAAAAAAAATCACAAGATGTTTAAGAACCAAAAGACCAAACTCTCAAAACCACATAGCAGAAATGAAAGGGGACAAAAACTAGGTCAGTAGTTAAGCACTGCTTATAACGGAGCAGCTGAGGTGAGACTACAGCGAACCCTATGTTATAGCAGCCTTGTGAAGCCTACAGGGAAGCAGAAGTTACCATTTCTCTCTTTCTGTATATCTTTTGTGCAAGGGATCTCTCTCAACTGGGATAAATCCACTCTATCAATTACACTGAAACGGGGACAATTCAAACTAATATGAGGATCTAGCCCTGGCTTGCTTTTTAATTTCATGCTACAGCATCACTGTGCTGCAACAAAACCAAGCTGTTTGCAATGTTTTTTGTCCTTGATAAATATTACCAGTGTAGGGTATAGCACAGAACAGCTGCTGCTAGCTGGCATAATATTTAATAATCCACTTGAGATTTTAAACTCCTGCTCATATATGTTGTTCTCTTCGATAGCAATCAGATGAAGAGAAGCAGTTTTCCTTTGCTACAGTTAGACAAGGAGAAAGCTTTGGGCTGACACCGACAGCCTGATGTTCTAAGTTTCACCTGTAATCACAGCTGCTGGTTAACATACAGAGAAGGAAAACATTTTCAGTAATTCCAAGTGGCAGGATAACAATTAGGAGGACAAATTTCCAGATTGGTGCCAACAAATAAAGCCAAAACATACACGTTAGCATTACCTTCCCACAGAGAGGCACGACACGCAGCCACGGCGTTACTCTGCTGACAGCGCTGAAACCGGACCCTTCCCCAAGAAGGTCAGAAGAATTATTTCACCAGCCCTAGGCCCAAACCCGTAGCAGTCAATATGAGTGGACACAGACCTACACACACCAGGGACACCTCAAAGCCTGGGTCCAACCTCACACGGAGGAGCAGCTCCCAGCACTGGTCCTGCTGGTGGTGCCCCAGGGACACACCGGGGACACCCAGGCACACACCGGGCTGTCCTCCTGAACCCTGTCCGAGGGCTCGGGGCACCAGGGGCAGCTAATATGGCCCCACCACAAGCTGCCCCAAGGAGACAGAGAGGAGCACCACAGCTCGGCTGGCCTGCAACGCGGGGCCAGCTTTGTTGTCCACCTACACACACGGCCAGCCACCTCTGCGCACTCAGAAAGAGACACGACAGACGCTTTATCACTCCGGGAACAACAAATACAGACCATTTTCCATTTCATACGCGCACACATACACATAACCACACACAGATCCTTCCCAGGATGACCCAGCACAGCCGCCGGTCCCACACCCCCCGCAGCGGTGCCGCCGAGCCACCCCCAGCCCAGCCCGGCTCAGCTCGCCTCAAGCCCCCGGCCCCACAGCCCCGATGCCCACCTGCGCTCGGCCCGGCCCGGCTCGGCTCGGCTCCCTTCAGCCCGGCTCGGCCCTGCTCGGCCCTGCCCTTCCCTCCATTGGCCCCGCAGCCTTCCGTCCCCACCCCCGGCCGAAGGAAGGGTGGCGCCCGCCATCCCCATTTACCACAGCAGCCGCCACTCGGCCGCTGCCTCCGCCCCTCCGCCGCCTTCCTGCAGGAGGCGAGGGGAGGCGCCGTCCCTCGCCCCGGTGATGTTAGCTGAGCCCGGGGTGTTTTTGAGGCGTTTAAATGTGTATAGCCGGCCTTCGATAATGGGAGAGCGATGTGAGGGTGTGGGTTGTTATCGAAATAAAAAGGCAATAGGGAGCGCGGCAGAGAGGCTGGAGGAAATGGCCAAGTCTTGGAGTTCGGTCTGACCTTCGCTTGCCTCATGGATCAGGGGTGAATAAAGGAAAACTACAAGCTATTTCACATTACTTGCAATCGTTATGAGAAGTTTAGACCTCTATTTGATTAAAATTCATGTCTGGTATAGCAGCGAGGTAATCATGTAAACAAACGTCCTCAAACATCACAAAAATCGCTCCCATCCCTCTGTTGTTGCCTATTAGGTTATCAAGCAACAGTTACACGAAATTCAGGTTCAGGCAGCTCTCACCTGCTTATCATTTTTGGGGACAGAGGCATAAAAAGCAGCAGTCATTTATTTCCCTGTAGAAAGTCATTTATTTCCCTGTAGCAGTCATTTATTTCCCTGCTGCTTTCGCTTAGGAAGAGCACCGAGTGCAGACACTCAGTATTTTAGGCAGAGCTCCAGCTTCACCTGGTGCTATCCCTGATACCTTACACACAAAGGAAGGAAGGGCAGGATGGTGTTAAAGGAGATGCAAGGTGTGACAAATGAACCATTCCTATGGTATGTATATACACCATACTGTGGAATATATGATATACCACACTGTATATGGTGTATATGTATGGTATATTGCACTGTGATATACCACACTGTATATCATTGGACAAATTGGAAACCCCTGCAGATTCCAATTCTGATTTGACTGTCGTATTCTTTTTCCCAATTTTACTGCATAAGACTGCTGTTGACCAGTACTGCTGTCTTAGACCTGTAATCCTGGTTCTCCACTTTGCACACAGAGACAAGTTCTTTTCCAAGATAAAACTAGTTTAGGAAAACTGATAAACTGCATATTTGGCTGTATACCTCACTAGCAGAGAATCGGAACTTGTTGCTAGGCCCATTAAAGTCACTGGAGCTACATGTAGGTTTCATCCATATGGAGTAGTTTGCTGAATTAGGAGTAAATGTGTTTTCTTACAGGTGAATCTTCTTCATTTTTCAGTAACAATCATGAGTGTCTCCCTCACTGTTTCCTCACTCAGCACACTCCATTTCTGTCATGTAACAGACAGCCATCTTCGGTAGTTTACGCTTTTCATACAATCATTAAGGTTGGAAAAGACCTCCAATTTAATCTGTTCCAACCACCCCCCTACCACCAGTGTCACGCAATAAACCATGTCCCTACGTGCCACATCCAGCCTTTCCTTAAACATCTTCAGGGACAGTGACCACCACTTCCTTGGGCAACCTGTTCCAATGCCTGACTGCTCTTTCTAAGCAGAAACGTCTCCTCATTTCCAACATGAACCTCCTCTGGTGCAACTTGAGGCCATTCCCTCTAGTCCTATCAGTAGTCACCTGTGAGAAGAGGCCGACCCCCAGCTCCCCACACTTTCCTTTCAGGTAGTTGTAGAGGGCAGCTTTTTCTTGCCCACCTTTCCCCTTCCCTTACTACATTGGCATTCCAAATTCTAGGTTCATTCCCCTCCCCTTCCTCCAGCCAGCTGCAGTCAGCGGTCTGTCTGGTCCTTAGGCCTTGCAAGGAATTTGCCTGTAAGGCCGTGTGACCCGTAATTCTGATGCAGATTTTCCTCTTCTCCAAAATCATGACATTTTAGATAGTCACACTGAGTAGTTTTCATTTGCTTTCTTAATCTGGTGGGAGATTTTTATCAGTAGCATCCTGTTCTCATATTTTTTCCCTCAAATATCATGGAGAGAAAAGGTTTTTTTGTTTGTTTTTTTTTTTTTTCCACTTCCTTTTTCAAAAGAGAGCTGAGGCTTCAAAGCCACCCCAAGTCCCTCACATCAAGGCATGTGGATGGTCACTTGAGTTGGGCAGCCTCTCAGAAAGTAACCTATCTGATTCAACAGCAGGACACAGATACCCAAATCAGCATGGCCATGTGGATTTCAGAGGCTTTAAATACCACCTGCATTTTGACTAAAAGCCACGCTGATAATCAGGCTGCAAACAGAGGCAAGCCTTTTAACCTACCTTTCGGCAAGGTCTTGTCCTGCTCTCACTACCAACTTTCCCTTCCCAGCTGCTGGGCAGGCTTTGTCTCCTAGGGACTGGGGGTATGGGACCAGCTAACAGCTTTTGGAAGTTAAACTCACAACATTTTTTTTCTCTGTTAGAAATACTACTTTCAAGTATGAAGGGCTCTGAGAGAGAAGACTATGTGACTTACACAACTAATCAGATCTCTGGCCTGGAGACATAGGTCTGCAACCTAAATAGATATTCTGCAACTTAACAAGAGGTTTTCAGAAGCAGTATGTGTATTGCAACATTCATGAAAGCACGTGGCACTTGAGGCCGTGGGTATATGAAACCCAGCTGTCTTGCTGTGAATGCATATTCTGCCTGCCTCCTTTGGTAGTTTTCAGAGACAAAAAAAAATGGCTTAACTTAGTGTTCCTTTTCTGTATAAGTGGATAATAGGAAGACAAAGAGGTATTTCAGTCCATCCGTCCTTGAGAGTTACTACCATACAGCTTTCAGTCAGAATGTTTTACTTTTTTTTTCCCTAGCTGCATCACATGAAAAGCATCTGACCCAAGAGCAAGTTAACAGACTCTTTGAGCAAACCCCCACACTGTATTTATATTGTCGTCAAAATATTTCTGTTTTTTCTCTCTTCTTTAAACAGATTTGTGAAGCCATTTCCTTGAAGGATCTCTCACAGATAATGTAAAGCATGCCAGTTCCCAAAAAGATTGTGTGACAAGCTGCATCACAACTCTATGATTTGGGGGATCACAGTCTCGCCAGAAGCAGTTGTTGCCATACTTCTGGTTGTTCTGAAGCACCTAAGGACTGTCCTGGTTTTGACTGTAGGATAGAGTTAATTTTCCTCCTAGTAGCTGGTATGGTGCTGTGTTTTGGATTTAGGATGAGAGTAATGTTGATAACACCCTGATGTTTTAATTGTTGCAGAGCAGTGCTTACACTAAGCCAAGGACTTTTCGGCTTCTCACACTGTCCTGCCAGAGAGGAGGCTCGGGGCACACAAGTTGCTGAGAGGGGACAGATCCAGGACAGCTGACCCAGACTGGCCAAAGGTACTTTCCATTCCATATGGTGTCATGCTATTATTATTATTATTATTATTATTATTATTATTACTATTATTATTATTATATTTCTTTTCTGTCCTAACAAACTGTCTTTATCTCAGCCCACAAGCTTTTACTTTTTTTCTGATTCTCTCCCCCATCCCACTGCACACGGAGAGTGAGCAAACAGCTGCGTGGTGCTTAGCTGCCAGCTGGGTTAAACCACAAGAAGGACATGCTGTGAAATTGCCCTACTTTGTTCAATTTTTGTACTTACAGCTTTACAGTAGGAGATCCTGGGGAGCTTTTGGTCATAAACTGTTACAACCATCCAAATATATGCAAGGAATTGTGACTGTTTTATTTCAGGAGGTACAAAAGCTGCAAATAGAACTACTGATAAAAATTCAAACACAGAAATGTTCCTTTGGCTTTCAAATGGAAACAGATACAACACCATCTCTAATAAATAAATAAATGAATGAATGAATGAATGAATGAATAACCTCTTATGCTTATCCAGAAGATATGAGTAGGGCCAGGCCTAGTGTATCTGAGGTTTTACACTAGAATAGACAGTACTTTGAAAGAGTCTTGCTTGGTCTACTCCACTCAGTAAATCTCTAGTCCCTCAAGGAAAGTTGATTATTGAATAACAAAGTAAACCTCTTCCTCACAACTTAAGGAGGTCTACTCATTTGTTAAATTATTTAGCATGCAGTCAGGGCTCATGATGGAGTACCAGCTATGGAATGGTTTCATTTAAATTGTAAGAAGATACTAACCAGTGGGCAGCTGACACTGTTATGAGTGTTCATGCTGTACATGTCTGCCAGGGTGTTACACAGACCTAAGATAGTCTCATGGTCCATTGGTTCCAGCATTTGTAGCATCATAGAAACCGTGTAGGTGGCTGCTTTCTAATGTATGTAGAAATGAGTTAAACATGAGATCTGAATCAAACAGACAAGGCCAAGGTATTGGCAGCAGAAGGAGAATTAAATCTGATGAGGTCTGCGGTCAGAAAGCAAACAGTGATACATCCAGATCAATGTAGTATCAGCAAAGTCTTGCATTGCTTTGAGTCTAACAAACTGTGCAGGACCACCAAGCACAGGTCCAGCAGGAACAGGACTGCACCAGTGGGAGCAGCAGCAGGGGAGGGAGCAGCAGAGAGCAGAGCAGCAACCAGCTGTTGCAGTGCCCTCTGGACCACTGGCTCATTCAAACAGCTTGTCCTGTCTCCTCATATGTGTGTTTTGTACAGTTATGCTAAATAAATAAAATAAAGTAAAATAAATCAAGTACCTTCATAGGAGACAAATGCATTAACCTGAAATGGAGTATTATGCCTTTAAAGCTGTTGGTATCTCTTTGGCTTTCCAGATTTCAGGACAAATCCTTCAGGCAATCCCAGACTCCAAGAAGTCAGCAGGTCTGTTTGCATGACTAAAAAACCTTTAAGTTAACGCTGCTCTGAAGTCGATGATAAATCAATAGTGACTTTAGCTGAAATTAGGTCACTCCTAGAGAAAACACGTGTCTAACATCTTTTAGGAATGCACATGGCAGACAAAGCAAGGTGTTCCCCATAACAGTGCAGATGAACCTGTACCATTTATTTGGGCCTTCTGCTCGTGTAGCCACCATGGGGAGGATGTGGGTGAGATGTGTAAGTTATACATTAACATTGAAATAAGTGTTTCCACGTTGTATTTCAAGGAGGCAGACTGCTCCATATCCTATAACAGAAAGTCTCACTGTATACACTAGGGGGCAGAGGCCTTCTGTGCATGGACATCTCTGTAGTTGGATTAGCTGTTTGACACAAGCACAATTCCAGTCTGAACTCTGTTACACATTGTGATAATCCTTGGAGATTTTATTGTCATCAGATTCCTGCGAAATACATTAGGTGCACCTATAGCCCTCTGTGGAGAACTGATCTGTGAAATGTCTCACGTTGCAAAGCTCCTGGCACTACCAGAGCTGCTGTTTTGAGACCAGTTGTTTTGTCAGATTACACCACACTATTCACACGCTTGGTTTTAGCTCTGCTAGTTTCTGCTGCTGCTGTTGTATTGTGGCTAGTGTGCCCATTGCTGGAGCTACAACTGTAGCAGCAAAAGCAAGAAATTAGGGAATGCAGCAAAAATATATTTGTCATTCCCCTGTAGGGTAAGGGGGAAAAGTCCTATTTTTTTTTATTTCTTATTTTTTTGTTAAAAAACAACAAACAAAAACAAAACCCACAAGGCTTTATTTCCCTCTGTTTCTGCAATTTACTCCTGTCTTCATGTTAAGCAGCAGCTTTCCAAGGGATCCGCTGTCATACTTCTGTAAGTTTCTTTACATGGAAGCACTTGGAATAGTTTATTTTAATAACTTTTAAAGTAAATTAATTAAGTTTGTTTTTAAACCCTTCCCCTTCAGCAGGAGTGGCCATTCCTAAAATAGCCTTCTCAGGCATGTAGTTTATTTAACTTTGCATTAATACCATTTAATCAAGCCTTGAATTAGGTTTTGAAACAACGCAGTTAAACTGGTTCAAGCCAGTTTGATTTTCAGTTGTGCAGTAGCTGAAGAGTTTATTTCATTTTAAGATAAATAAGAGAGTTCACATGGGTTTTCTACTGATCAGACAAAGGAGTTCTAAGTCAAATCTACGGTTAAACCACCGCAGCTTTTCGAAACCTTAGGGTTTTTATTTTTCTTCTTGTACAATGAAACCATAAGTTGAAAAAAAAGAGAGAGAGAAAAAAAAAAAAAACGCTTTTTGTATTGAGGAGGTTCAAGCATAGGTCTCAAATTAAGGAAATGCTAATAACTAGCACCTCCTCATCTTCTTTATAACTTCCCCCCCTCATCACCATGTGACAACCAAAAATTGCTTCAAGAAGAACTTCGGAAGATATTTATTTTTAAATTCTGCAAGGTCTTACACTTTGCTAATGAATCATACTCCTTATCTGTAACTTTTCACAAATGCAGTTACGCTTGCCATTTTCCATTGCATTGCTGTATCTCACCCAGATCACCTTGGTGTTCCTCCCATGCTGTCCCAGTGGTATCACTGTACATCTCACAGCTGTTTTCATCTAACAGCAGCATGTGTTTCCAGAGCAGGAAAACTTTGCAGACATTTTGGGTGACACCCTTGGTCAAAAACAGTCTTCGTGAAACGGTTGTGCTGCAACTCTCACAGACAGGCCAGAGCTGGCTGTTGCAGGTGCGTAAGCTCTATCGATTTAAGCCTGTCCGTGTTTGTCCCCCAAAGTCCTGTTTGAGCCTGAAGATCATTTTGGCCAGGGGTAGGTTGAAGCACAGCTGCTATTTAACAGCTCACACAGTGAGAGACAATGGTCAGAGAAAGAAATAAAAGAGAACGGCATGCAAATCTGACACTGCCAAAGTTAGCCTGGCAGAAAGTCATCACCCAACAGAGGAAAGGACATTGCAAATAGATAAAAGCCACAAACATTATTTTGATAGATATGGGTTTTCCAAAATGCCTGTAATATCTGTGGAGATGTAGTTGCTTTTTCTTAAATCCACAAGAGGAACTGCTTGTTTGCACAGCACCAATGGAGACAGTGTGGTCCTAATATCAGGGGAAGGGGAAAATAGCAGGGTAGAGAACATGCTGTGATGGAGTCTACGTGAGCACTTGAACAAAGGGAGATGCTGCACCAGAATTTGGATCTGTGCTCAGTAATGTAGTCTGAAATCACTGACTGGTCTCCTGCAAAACAGCCCCATGAAAAACTGGGCAGGCAGTCTGGTTTCTGCTTGGTTCAGTCAGGAGCTTTACTCTGCTCAAAATCTTTGGTAAAGGAATAACACCGCTCCGTGGACACATTGCCTGATAGTCACTAAGCAGTTCAGTGCTAGCATCTGTGCTGTCACTGAAGGCAGCATAAAACTCAGACAGCAGGTAGGCGTAGTGCTGTCAGAAGAGCTGCAGTACTCATATCCCAAACAAAAATGTACAGTTCCTCATGACATGTAACTAAGGTAGAGTTTCGTCATTTTCCCTATGAAGGCAGGTGAGTTTGGTAATGCAAATGGCAGGAAAAAGCAAATGCAACTCCACAGACACCTCCATTTTATTTGCGGATGACTTATAGCTGTTTTCAAGTGTGAACACAAAAGCTGTGATAAATAATGTCAACATCAGATAAATTATTTAAAAAGAAACCTACCTTCACTGTAATTCAGAGAGGGAAACAGTAATGCTGGTGATTTTCTGTATGAGCAAGAGTAGCGTATATGAGACCGACTTTTCCCATGTACTCATTTCAAATGCTGAATTTGAGATAACTTTAACCTCATTCTTGTACATGCTGAGAAGACAATACTAAACACTGCATGAAAGTCGTGGCTCATGAAAGCCATGGCTTAGTCCAGATCAGGTTCCTTTCAGACACACAGAAACAGAGACACCAAAAGTCACTGTCCAGTTTTGAAAATGTTGCTCTTTACCTCTCCCTGCCTTGTTTTTTTCATCTGCATGATGTGAAAAGATGATAATGAATGAGAAATGCCTTGATAGCCAGAGAAGGGGTAGCAAAGTCTTGTTAATGAAGATAAGCAATGCCCACTGTACTGCACAGAATGCCAACGTGCAGATCATAGCTCACCCACTGCTGCTTTCCTCCCTAAATTATATTTCTGTCTCCCGTGTCTTTCTGCAGAGCCGTTCACGCTCCTGCTTATTTCAACATTCATGCAAGAGGTTCCATAACCACATCAGGATCATTTCATTCTTCCACCCAGTGCAAGGGTATTAAAAGCCAGTCAAATCATTTCATCTCTTAAAATAATTTCCTCTCTCAGAAAGCCAGTGTGACACTTTCTCTAAGCCTACTCTGCTAATTCAGGGAAGACTCCTTGTGAGTGCTGAATCACGTCTAGCCTGCAGATCCTGGTATGTAGTTAAAACAGTCGATGCCACAGCAGATGCTCTTGACAGGTTTTGGCAGATAAGTTTTTCTAGACCTTGAAAAGATGAATTTATTTCCACTGTAGAGGTTATATGTGAACACAAAACATGCAGTTCTAAGTTCTGAACTGTATCTGATGGTCTTTGAATAGCTACCCTGTGGACACTAAGGAAATAAGGAAGCTCTTCTAATACTGAGGAGAGCCTTTAACCACTAGGGCCAGAGAAGTTTTGCTGCAGGAAGGAAGTGGGAGATTTGACCAACAAGGAGAGAAGAGCTTGTGGCTTGGTCACTGATTTAGGATGCTGATAGTCCAGGCTGGCTTCCCCATTCCTCCACAAAGTTCCTAAATGTCCATACAGCACAGAGACGGGAATCTTGTTGAGGCCTGTCTGGCTTCTCAGAGAGTAAACTCTTGGACAGAGAGACCGCTGCTTATTACTTACATGTGTGTTTCACTAAAGTCAAAGAATTTCTAACTCTAAGGTCATTTGAATAATTTTTCGGTTTGGTGGCTGAGCCAAATAAATCAGAGTAGGGCTGAGATCGGTTTGAACTGATCATGACAGAGATATCCTGGGGTTTTCTGTGCCTTCACAAGAAAAAATGTGAAATGTTGCTCTGATTTGTGTACTTTATTCAATCCCAAATTAAATCTTTCGTTACTTTGAATGAAAAAAAAGTTAATTAGCAGGCTAACATAATAAAATTGTTGACGGTAGGAGCCACCACTTCTGCAAAAGCAAGCACTCATCTAGCCTGTGTAAAAGGTGTGTAAATTAGCACTCATCTAGCTGTGTAAATTTGAATATCTTCTGAGAGGATCTAACCTGCATCTCCCAATTCTCACAGCAGTGTCTCCTCAAGGCTGTTCTACATCTGCCGTGTTTAGTTAAAGGGAGGAACCTTGCCTGGTGTTGTGATTTGTCTTGTCTTAACAATTTGATCTTCGCTAAAAGACAATATATTTCTGACATGCCATAATGGTCCTTTTCATTGCTGAGAACAGTAATGTAGCTTTTGGTTCAAGCAAAACTATACTGCAAAGGTGATGGAGAGTTAATCATTCCAAGCATGTGCTGAAAGAGGCCAGTTCACAGCATCTCTTATTTTTCTTTGGGTTTGGTTTGGTTTTTGAATTATCCAATGGACTTGCATAAATAGGATACAATCTTACACTGAAATCTATGGGAGAGCGGAGAAAGCATAGAAAAGATATCAGTCTCCTTGGGGCTTTTCTAGATGACCTCTCCTTTCTTTATCATAAAAAATATGAAATATATCTTAAGTTTAAAGGGTTGTGGCAAATACTTTGACCTAAACTACATCTTATGGGATTGGGAGGCTTTTGAATGTAAAATATTTCTTGCAAAGTCTGAAACAAGTGTAAGTTGACTCATAGCAGAAAAAATGAATCATAAAGAATAGCTACTTTAATATTCACAGCAACGAACCCCAAAGACTCCAATATTGTCAGCAAATTGTAAAATTGACTGTAAATACCAAGTGAGCTAAAGAACTAAAGAAAGGAGAAAGAAAAAAATAGCAGACAGGGAGGGCGATGGGATAATCAAAAAACAGGGATTAAAAAAACAAGTGTCTGGAAGTTGATCATCAGAAAAATACATGGAGGTGTTGGTTGACAGCTGTCTGACAGTGAGCCGGCAGTGTGCCCAGGTGGCCAGGAAGGCCAATGGCTTCCTGGCTGGTATCAGAAATGATGTGGCCAGCAGGAGCAGGGAGGTGATCGTCCCCCTGTACTCTGCTCTGGTGAGGCCGCACCTCAAGTGCTGTGTTCAGCTTTGGGCCCCTCACTACAAGAAAGATATTGTGTTGCTGGAACACATTCAGAGAAGAGCAACAAAGCTGGCGAAGGTACTTGAAAACAAGATATATGAGGAACAGCTGAGGGAACTGGGGCTGTTTAATTTGGAGAAAAGAAGGCTGAGGGGAGACTTCATTGCTCTCTACTACTACCTGAAAGGAGTTTGTAGCAAAGTGGATGTCAGCCTCTTTTCTCAGATGACAGGTGATAGGACATGAGGAAACAGCCTCAAGTTGCACCAGGGGAGGTTTAGGTAGGCTATAAAGAAGAATTTCTTCATGGTAAGGTGGTCAGGCATTGGAATGGGCTGCCCAAGGAAGTGGTGGTGTTCCCAGCCCAGGAGGTATTTAAGGAATGTATGGATGTGATGCTTAGGAACATGATTTAGTGGTGGACTTGGTAATGTTAGGTTGATGGTTGGATTTAATGATCTTAAGGGTCTTTTCTAATCTAAATGATTTTATGATTTTGCTTGTGCTGTGAGGAGTACTGGCCTCACCACTGCCAAATGCTGTGAGCTCTTCTGACTGTAACTGCAGAGTTACAGGCAGTTCATTCATTCGTCCATTCATCCCTGTAAGTCATAACAGCTTGTTAAAAGGAAAGTCTGTCTGGTATCCTTAACTTAAATGCAGGTGGAAAAACTTATTTCTACACAGTGGAAACTAATTTGAATTCAGTAGGTTATTTAGAAGCTTGTATGTAAATCCTTGCTCTCCATTTTTGAATAGTATAAGTTTAAAATGGAAATGTGGAAAAAGTAGTTCCTTGGAGACAGCATCTGAAGAGATTTTGAACTGAATTCTAAAAGAGTTCTTCATCAGTTTCTAATGAGAAGACAGCTGAATTTCTGAAGTAGGTTTATGATACAGGACCTGACCCATAGCCTATTCTAATAACTTGATATTTTCTTTGGACATACCTGAATGACATATGTGAACTATCTGTGTCCTGCTGTGATTGTTAGCCACTTGGGGCTTTTTCTGAGATTATCTCAATGCCATAGAAAAGGCCAAAACTTATTTCAGGTATGATGCAATAGGCTTTAGTGGAGTCTTCCCAACGACTGATCTGGTTTATTATTCTCAAATTATTGTGATTATTTCAAATATGACCCAGATTATGTAAAGGCTTTCAAAT
Source organism: Aythya marila (assembly GCF_965140915.1). Classification (NCBI taxonomy): domain Eukaryota; kingdom Metazoa; phylum Chordata; class Aves; order Anseriformes; family Anatidae; genus Aythya; species Aythya marila. The sequence goes on from NC_139044.1 coordinate 17,858,589, forward strand.
CCTGCTTATACTCTGAATTACTGCAATGACTATGCATTAAAAAGCTTCCATAATTGTAAATGCTTAAGCCTGTTAGCAGAAAGTATTTGACTGTAATATCATCGTTCTGTAATTATTTGGAAAATTCAGTGCTGTAATGGCTGTTTAATTCAGTTTACCTGCAATGCAGCTAATGTCATAATGAAACAAAATCAACCCAATCTCATCAACATATATGCTTATAGCATTATATACTCTAAAATGTTTGAAAATTAAGAAGGGAAATGAACCATCCTAGTTATTCCAAAAGCAACTCCTCAAGACTGCCTAGACAGATGGTATTTTTCATTGAGAACAGGTTAGACCAGATGTGGGTTTTCTAAACTCTACAACGCTGGAGATAGAAGGTGACAAAAAATATTTTTCTGAGAATACAAGGCCTCATCTTCCTCTTTTACAACTTACTTTACCAGGCAAATGCCTCTGACTCACCCCAAACTTTAGGGAAAAAAACAAAGCTCTAAGACGTTTCTGAGATGATTCAAGTGTTAAGGATGGCAGAACATAGTTTTGATAGAGAAAAAGATGAGAGTTACAAATCAGTGTTTTTATGGAAAATGAAGTGCAATGTTGACTTCAGGCAAACTCCCATTTTTGGTAAATCTGGGAGAGCATCTGTTAACAACTGCCAAGCAAATTTCATCAACAGTAAAGTGTCCTGCACCCTGCCTGCAAAGGTCATCATCCTCATTATCTTCTTTCCAAAGCAGCCAAAAGCTGAGACATGTTTTGTTTCTATGTAAATGCAAGTGTAAGGCTTGCTTCCATTGACAGCTTGCATTTGTGAGACTCTAACCTCCTTCCACGCATCTTTCATCTGAAATGAAAATCTGTGTGTCTGATCACCATGGGGCACCGGAGATGCCCTGGCACTACCTTGTGGTTTGCAAGGGCTGTGAGGACCCTGGTCTTTGACATGTGTTTTTCCTTGATACACTGCAACTGCAGGTGCTGCTTAGAGTTTTGCCATGGAAGTTAATTTTTCCATCAGAGAGTAAGCAAACTGGGGAAATACGGGAAAACTGAGAAAAGGAGTGTTACATCTCTGTGTGGATGCTCAGGCTGGGCACCAGCTGTCAAAGCCATTGCTGCTGCAGAAGTTTAGTTAAAAAAGCGCATGAGAAATGTAATGCTAGGTGACAAGCTAATGTCAGAGACCATGACATCACCTGTTTCCAGCTGCTGATTAATCCTGTGAAAGAAATTAGTCTGGACGTGGAGGAGTGTGAATCTAACCGCTGGGACAAATAACTGCATTCATAAAGTAAGCACAAGGGAAGAATTTATTAAGAGTTTGGTCAAAGTAAATAGTTTCCTCTAGAACTGTGCCCTCAGCAAGTGTGCAGATGACTCCAAGCTGAGTGGTACAGGTGATGTGCTGGAAGGAAGGGATGCCATCCAGAGGGGCCTGGACAGGCTCGAGAGTGGGGCCTGTGTGAACAACGTGCAGTACAACAGGGATATGTGCAAAGCCCTGCACCTGGGTCACAGCAGTCCCAAATGTGAATGCGGACTGGGTGATGAGTAGATGGAGAGCAGCCCTGCTGAGAAGTGCTTGGGGGTCCTGGGGGATGGAAAGCTCATCGTGAGCCAGCAACGTGCGCTTGCAGCCCAGAAAGCCAGCCATATTCTGGGCTGCATCAAAAGAAGTGTGGCTAGCAGGTTGAAGGAGGTGATTCACAACATGGATGTGTTGGAGCAGGTCCAGAAGAAGGCCATGAAGATGATCAGAGGGCTGGAGCACCTCTACTGAGGTGACAGGCTGAGAGAGTCTCCTCAGACAGACTGAAGGTTGTTCTGTCTAGGGAAGAGAAGGCTCCAGGGAGACCTTACAGCAGCCCTCCAGTACATAATGGGGACCTACAGGAAAGCTGGGGAGGGACTTGGTCAGGGAGTGTAGCCATAGGACAAGGGGTAGAAGTTTTAAACAAGAAGAGGGGAGATTTAGGTCATACATGCGGAATAAATTCTTCCCTCAGAGGGTGGTGAGGCACTGGCACAGGCTGCCCAGAGAAGCTGTGGAGCTGAGCTGCCCATCAGGGAGCTGTGACCCTCTGAGGTGCCATCCTTGACCAACTCTCTCTGTCTCAGGCCAGCCTGGTGTCCTGTGTAATCCAACCCTGAAGGCCACTAACAGGCAGCACGGGAGAATCTGTCTCAAACAGCAAGGGCTACCATTCTCCAGGGGTGTGTCCAGAAAGGAGGAGAGAAAGAATGGAAAAGGATCAAAGAGCTAGTGGGAAGAAAACACAGTGGTTCTCCTGAGGACCTACAGGCCCCACAGCTCTCCTCTCCTGTCCTTCCTTTTGCGTCTGGTTATGTTACTGAGGCAATTAGGTTAATTCCCATGGGGAAAAGAGAGAAGCCAGCTGGAGCTCTGTGGTATCCATCCCTGTGCAGCAAGAAGCAGGGAGCAAATGTACACCATTTAGGGAACCATTAGAGCTGTGGCCAGGCTCGTCAGCTCTCATTCAGCAAGCACGGAAATGGACTGCTAATATCTCCCCTCTGGGCCAGACATTCACCTTCCCCAGCTGTATTGGCTTTTTAGAGAGAGAGTTTCAAGTGGTGTCATACTGGGTCCTGCCAGACCATGAAATATCTTTCACCTTTTCCAAAGGAGAAGAGGAATGGGCAGCCCCTTCCTTGGCACGCAGAACACTGCAGAGAAGAGCATGGCAAACTTCACAGGGAGGAGAGGGAGCTCTCCTGGTCTTGAAGTCTGTTTTCTTACTCAGGCAACTAAAGCACAAGAGGGAGCCTTGTCCTGGGCTTTCCAGCCAGGTGAGGTGGGCAGGCAGCAAGGAAAACTGCTCTCTGTTGCTAAATTTGCTGCTCAAATCCAGAGCTGCAGAGGCAGTTCAGAGGGCAGTCCACAGGAGGCAAGGCTCTGAGTACTGGTTGGTACTAGTACTTACTGGGGAAGAAAAACTGTTCTTGGTAGTATTAAATGGCACTACATACAAGAGAATAGTATGCATAATACACTGTTGTCTGGCAACATCATTTACAAATATTTTCATGGCTTTATTGCCTTAGCTATTCAAAATTATGAAAAAATCAATCTAGATCTGCCAGTCTAATAAATTCTGCTGCACTCAGACTTTTTTTCTTCCTTTAACAGACAGAGGAACAGACAGAAGTAAACATCTGTCCTTTCTTCTGTGTGCATTATTAGAAATATCATGGTAAATCCTTAAGGTGTACTATTACACTATGGGCTTTCAGATGAATACAAAAATAAATTATTGGAGAGAGCCAAGATGTTTTAAATTAAATGCCCACATCCCAATATAGGCCTTAAAATCATTAATCATGGGTCTCCTGTGCCCTCTCTTTCCCGTTTTTTTTTAAAACAGAGATCATTCATTGCGGAGTGGAAACTTGCACAACATTTCTTGTGATTTCGTGTTCATCTCATCCCTAAAAGGTGCAGTGGAATTTCACAGCCCTGGAGACTGAATGTCCTGTCATATACTATGAAACCCAAAGCAGTCTATGTGACACACTGCTCACTTAAAAAATAGCTTGTCTTTTTTCCTGCCACAATCGTAGCTATCTCAAGCAAATGCGAAGCTGCCCAATTATGGTTATGTGGTCACCGTCTAGAGGAATAACTGTGACCTACGAATAGGAAAAAAATGCTTCAGACAATGAAGCAGTATAGCTCACTTTATTCTCTCAACCACAGACCAAGGTACACTTTTTAATAGCCTCAGGGTTCAGTGGGGACGGATTTCCCTTTACAATTTCATTTTTACTGAAGCTCAGCAAAGCACAACGATGCATATTTCATGTGTTCCTAGTGCCTTGTGTTTGGTCTTTGCAAAAAAAAAAAAAAAAAAAAAAGGAAACATTAATGCTGAATCATGGGTTACTCCCCAGATATGCACATGTGTTTGTATGCTCGTTATCAGCCAAGAGCAACCAACTTGTCAATGTGAAGCCCTGCTGCAGCACAGAGCACCGCAGCTGTGGCACATACCTGCTGCAGAGCTGGGCTATGGGCTGGCACCAGGAAAAAAAACGGGAACAGTGACACTGCAACTGCTGGGCATATCCAGGCATAAAGCCAGTGGGCACTCTCATCAGACTTTCACATCATCACTCTGAGTGGTTTACTAGATGAGAGAAAAAGTAAGGTGCCACTGACATGTATGTATCAAGAGGAAAAGTAACCTCTCGTGCTTGTGATAGCTTTCCTAAACTTTCCTGCCTGTTGTGCATGCATATAATTCCTTGTCAGAGTACTTCACCATGCATAATATTTTCCATCCATACATTTTAAATCTCTTGAGCTCTGTAACAGCTCATCAAAGCCCTGTGGCAAAACCTGGATCCTTTAAGCCAATCTGATCTTTGTAATACAGCACTAACACACTGCATGTGTGTGCTGTGCGTGAACGTGTGGGTCTGTCTCCAAAGACAACAAGTCTGTACGAAACTGTAGGGAGTTCACAGCCACAAGTATCTTGGGACATACAGGGTGTCCTAGTACATGCTGCCTGTTTCACACGTGGGCAAACCAAGGGTTTTAATTAGTCACCCCTTAATTCTGCCTTAATACGTGTGCCTGTGGGACAGGCAGAAGGGAGCAAATGTCCAGGTTACCCAGCTCCGAGGTCACGGAAAACTGAGGAAAACTGCTGCTTTCTGACTTGTTTTGCCACTGACATAGTGCCAAAGGTCTGGTGCAAGAGCAACATCCATTGTCCTCTTCTGAACCTGACCTGCCAGCCCGGCCAGACCAGAAGTGAGCCATTCCTGTGATGGTCACCTGCCTGAGCAGTTGCCAAATCTCAGCACATAATTCTGCGTTGCATTTCCCTTCAAGCCTTCTCTTATCCTCTTCTCCATAAAATGCTAGTCAAGTCAACTCTCCATCACCCTGTCTCTTGGCTATAGAATTACTCTGTATTTATCAGTTTCTATATTTTACAAGATGGTAAGATTCAACTCAGTGGTGAGTAATTGCCATAGAATACTGGCTTCCAATGTAAGGATGCTGACAATCCTTCTTTTGCTGAAATGGATAAACAGTGACAATTCAGAAGACTCAACTCTGAAAACACAGTGAAGACTGTCTTGTCCAACCAGTCCAAAACATAACAGAATGATAATTTAAAAAAATGAATCATATTATAAAAGAAGAGTGGAAGGAGGAGGATGCTTTGGGATTGCAGTTGTTTTATGATTACACTTTTATGATTTTTTTTTCTGTATTGTTTTCAAAATCAGATCAATACTAAGTGGATTGTGGTTCATACTGTCCTATTCTAGTTTTATAATGTGGCTCGTGACATATGAATTGAGTGCCTCTGGGTATTTAACTGAGTAGGATCACCAGCATCTCTCATGCAACTGTTCTTCCCTCTCCATGGAAGGAGGCATTTCTGCAGTGCGGGATGTTTTTAATTTAATTTAATTTTTATTTTTTTGGCTTGTTATTGTGGTTTGGATTGGGGAACAGGTTCTTCAAACCAGTACAAATCTTCCTGGGTTTTCCCTAAGAAAAGCAAGTCAGGCGCATATGCCATGGAGTGTAAAGTGCTGAGGTTTACAACACATCTCAGTCTCAGGGAGTCAGTCTGTTGCCAAACCACAGGCCCTCAAAACAATGTGAGTGTCACTTTGCCAGAGGCCAGGATCCCTGTCTTCATCTTCATGCTCTGGCAACTGTTTAGATACTATCCCAGGGGTCAGCTTGTCAACACTCTAAAAGGTCTTTTTTCCCTCACATACTGCTCTTTGGGGCCAGGACGGCCACCCCAAATCCCCTTTTCCCCAACCCCACATTCATAGACATCAGGTCCTGTCCCTCCACACAGTTCTGACCCTGTAGCTCTGGGCAGTCCTGGGACCAGGATTGCAGTGGCTGTAGCTGGACCACACATGCTGCTTATGATCGCTGGGCACAGCAAGCACATTGGGAACAAGGTGCTGGGAGGTCACTGAGTTTGACAGCTGTGCTATAGCCATGTGTCAGCAGGAGATGTCACACAGCCAGGATATCCCCGTGGCCTTCTGTAATTGTCTATCCTTGCTTTGTTTCAGGAATAAATACATCCTGCAGTGAACACATGCCCTTCTGAAGTGGAAGATTCTGTGGCCTCACCCTCTTGAATTGGAACAAAATGCCAAAATAGAAGCTTGCTGGATTAAGTGTTTGCGTATGAAGTCCTAACCCAGCCTGCTTCAATATCCTCAAGTACTGCACTATTTTCCTTTAGAAGCAAGAGTATACTTTTTCAAATTCAAACGAAGAACATGGCTTAAGCAGAAGCAAGATCTTTTGAGAATGAAAATTGCACTTTGGTTGATGATGTGTGCTGAGACTGCAAATCAAAGTGGGGCCATCCTTCTGTTCTCTTTCTACAGCCAAAGACCCACAGGGGGCTCCTCAGCAGCACCAGGCATCTACAGCAGTGACAGTGTCTGCAGACTTCCATCTGCATCTATGAAAAAAAACTCATCTACTGTCTTGCCTCCATCCTTGTCCATGGTTTGGACTAGCAACGTGTCTCAGTTTTTGCTTTCCATTTAGTCTAAACTCAGACGCTCCGTTTCCACTTGATTGGAAACAAGCGTACTGAAAGCCAACTGCGCTTTCTTCACTATACAATGTGGACGTCTGCCTGGCTCCTATCTGGAAACAATTATTTCCCTCCTGTACCTGCCCATTCTGAAAAGAGATTTATCCTTAGGCCTTTTTTTTTTTTTTTCCAACTTTTATTAGCCACTTCCTTCTTAAAGAAAAGATTGTTGTTGTATGTCATGCCCACAGAACAGCTTAGCTTTGGCTCTGAACATCACGTATTTCTATTCTTTTGACAAAAATCTGCCGTATCTTAAGGCCATGTCTCCCTTAGGGAGTTTTCTATCAGTAAACATGCCACAGTGAATTCACCACTTCTTTGTCCTATCCCACACAGATAAGATGTATATCAGAAGGTGCCCGAATTTGCGTGACTTTAAGAAAGGGCTTTAAAGCACTGTAAGCTTTAAGCACCTATTCTGGTTATGCTGTGTAAATACTCCTAACACAAATAACCCTAAGGAACAGTCAAAACATGCAAACAAATATCCGTAATGCTTGCAAATACATGCATAGCGTAATGCAGCTCTTTTAAGAAGGGAGATAGGTGTTCATCCGCATGTATTTCTGAATTCCTTATTTCTTTCAAGTGTTCCTACTTTTTGATGTGTGTATGCAGTCACGAGGGAACGGGAGGACCAAATGACCAGAATCTGCAGATACTTGCGCACGTGGGTAAGCTTGTGCTCATGAATAGTGCCTTTATACTCAGAGGGGTCGCTTTTCTGAGAAAGATTGATCACAGACTTTATTGCATGAAAGACCAGTTCCTAACTGAGGAAGCAGATTCAAGTGGAAAGAGTCTAAAAATCTCCTTTCCTGCACTGAATTCAAAATAACATCTCTCTTACTGGAAAAACAAACATAAACTCATTCTAGGTGTCTCTGTCTGTCTGCCTGGAGGATTGGCAGTCCCCACCTGCCTTTCTGCTCCTGTTTACACTGCAGAGGTTATGTCTTAATCACAAAAAGCTGATCCACTGTGACATCAATTTCCCTCTCCAGGGGAAATTCCTAGCTGAGAAATCCTAGCAGAGACAAATAGCAGTTATTTTTTTCTTTCTTTTTTTTTTTTTTTTCTTTTTTCCCTTGGCCAGTCCAGACCAACCCAAAAGCTGCCATCCAGGTTTGACCTTGACGCCTAGTTTGAGAACAAATCGCTCAGCCTGCTCTCCTGAAGTGCTGACATAGAGACAGCTATTTCCAATGAGTTATCTTGATACAGAAATCGCGCTGTACCACAGCCAACAGCCTGCTCCTTCTGCCAAGTGGGACCTGTGCCTGGGGGCTGCAGGAGCTGAAAAAGGGCCATCCGTGGTCCACCCTGCGCCAGGAAGAACAGCCTTTGTCCTGGACACGGCAGCTGTGGCCCTGAGCAAACCTGGGGCAGAGCCGCAGTGAGTGGATGTGCCTGTGATGTCTTCACACGCCTGGAGTTTGGCATCTGGGAGCCACCTGCCCCCACGGGACACGCTCGCCCGAAGCCACCCAGCCTGCCAGGGAGGACTTTGTGCCACTTTTGGGGCAATGTGAAGGAGCAGCATGCTGAAAAACACGGGGCCAAGCTGTTGTGTCTGGGGCAAGGAGGACGTGGGGTGCAGTGGCTGGGTTAGTCTGTGCCTCCAAGCTGGGTGCGGGGGGGCATCAGGGCCCCTCAGCCCTTCGTTCCTATGGGTGTAGGGACCGGCCTCTGCCTCAAACATTGTACGCCGAGGAAGAATACCAAGGCCAGTAGGGTGGCTGGGAAGTGAAACGCGTTACAGGACGAGGGTGGGAGGATTCCTGTCTCCGTCGTGCCCCCGTCTGCCTTGCTGCTGGTGGCCATGGGGACCCCTGGGCTGTGAGGCCAGGCCTTGTGCAGGGCTGGGGGTGCAGAGCCGTGCACTGGGTCAGACATCGTGCTCTGGGGCTAGCGGTGGAAAATGGATCGTGTATCTTTAACCCACAGAGGCAGAAACGCGTTTTTTTTTTTTTAGTTAACAATGGAAACTTTTTTTTTTTTTTCAGTGTTTCCCTCCAGCGGTCCTGCCAAGCGGCAGAGAGAGAGAGAGAAAAAAAAAAAAAAAAAAAAAAAAAAAAAAAGAAACTTGTTCCGCTGAGTTCAACCCCAGACAGGCTCACAACTTCCTTCCTGCTTTCCTACCCC